>NC_047089.1:66446569-67696569 GCF_902459505.1 Geotrypetes seraphini
GAACTTCTCCAACTTTGTCTTGAAACCCTGGAGGGTGTTTTCCCCTATAGCAGACTCCGGTAGAGCGTTCCAGTTTTCTACCAGTCTCTGGGTGAAGAAGAATTTCCTTACGTTTGTACAGAATCTATCCCCTTTCAACTTTAGAAAGTGTCCTCTTGTTCTCCCTACCTTGGAGAGGGTGAACAGTTTGTCTTTCTCTACTAAGTCTATTCCCTAAAGTATTTTGACTGTTTCGATCATGTCCCCTCTCAGTTTCCTCTTTTCAAGTGAGAAGAGGCCCAGTTTCTCTAATCTCTCGCTGTACGGCAACTCCTCCAGCCCCTTAACCATTTTAGTCGCCCTTCTCTGGATCCTTTCGAGTAGTACCTTATCCTTCTTCATGTACGGCGACCAATGCTGGACGCAGTACTCCAGGTGAGGGCGCACCATGGCCCAGTACAGCGGCATGATAACCTTCTCGTATCTGTTCGTGATCCCCTTCTTGATGCATTCCTAGTCGCTGTAGCACATTGTGCAGATGGCTTCATGGACTTGTCGATCAGAACTCCCAAGTCCCTTTCCTGGGAGGTCTCTCCAAGTACCGCCTCGGACATCCTGTATTCATGCATGAGATTTTTGTTCCCGACATGCATCACTTTGCCCTTATCCACATTGAACCTCATTTGCCATGTCGATGCCCATTTCTCGAGCTTGATTATGTCACGTTGCAGATCTTTGCAATCCCCCTGTGTCTTCACTACTCTGTATAACTTCGTATCATCCGCAAATTTAATCACCTCGCTTGTCGTACCAATGTCCCGATCATTTATAAAGATGTTGAAGAGCACAGGTCCAAGCACTGAGCCCTGCGGCACCCCACTTGTGACACTCTTCCAGTCTGAGAATTGTCCATTTACCCCCACTCTCTGTTTCCTATGATCCAGCCAGTTTTTAATCCACGTGAGGATTTCACCCTCGATTCCATGGCTCGGAATTTTCTGAAGTAGTCGTTCATGTGGAACTTTGTCGAACGCCTTCTGAAAATCCAGATATACAATGTCAACCGGGTCGCCCTTGTCTGTCTGCCTGTTTACTCCCTCGAATAAGTGCAGCAAGTTCGTCAGGCAAGATCTGCTTTTACTGAAACCGTGCTGGCTGGTCCTCATCAGATCGTGTCCGTCAAGGTGATCAATGATGCGGTCCTTTATCAGCGCCTCTATCATCTTTCCCGGTACCAAGGTCAGACTCACCAGTCTGTAGTTTCCTGGATCTCCCCTCAAACCTTTTTTGAAGATCGGCGTAACATTTGCCACCTTCCAGTCTTCCGGAATCTTTTCCGATTTGATCAACAGATTGGCTATTAGCTGAAGCAGTTCAGCTATAGTCCCTTTCAGTTCCTTAATAACCCTCGGATGGATGCCATCTGGTCCTGGGGATTTGTTGCTCTTAAGCCTATCAGTCTGCTTGCATACCTCTTCTAGACTGACTGTCAACCCTGTCAGTTTCCTGTCTTCATTTCCAGCATATAGCCTGATGGGTTCTGGTATGCTGTGTATATCCTCTTCGGTAAATGTGTTCAGTTTGTCGGCGATTTCTTTGTCCTCCTTTAGCACTCCCTTTATTCCATGGTCATCCAGTGGCCCCACCGCTTCCCTTGCGGGTCGTTTCCCCTTAATATATTGAAAGAACGGCTTGAAGTTTTTCGCCTCCTTGGCTATTTTTTCCTTGTAGTCTCTTTTAGCCCCTTTTACTGCCTTGTGGCACCTGCGTTGATGTTGTTTGTGCTTATTCCAGTTTTCATCCGTTTTGACCTTTTCCATTCCTTAAATTAAGTTTTCTTGTCTCTGATCGCTTCTTTCACCTCTACAGGGAGCCATGCCGGTTCTTTGTTCTTTTTGGATCCTTTGTTGATACGCGGTATATATAGATTTTGTGCCTCGGTGACTGTGTCCTTAAAAAGAGACCAAGCTTGCTCTAACGTTTTTACAGTGCTTATCCTCTTCTTAATCTTCTTCCCCATCATGAGTCTCATCCCTTCGTAATTCCCTTTTCGGAAGTTCAGCACCGTGGCCATCGTTTTGGACCGATGTTTCTCACCTGCATCTAGGTCGAAGCGGATCATATTGTAATCACTGCTTTCCAGCGTCTCTTCCACTTCTACATGTTGTGCCGGTTCTCGTAGTCCATTTAGAATTAAGTCCAGAATTGCATTTCCTCTTGTATTTTCCTTGCCGAGTTGTTCCAGGAAGCAACTGCCTACAGTATCCAGGAACTTGGTCTCCCTAGCGCAGCCGGAGGTGCCTAGGTTCCAGTCTATCCCCGGATAGTTGAAGTCACCCATGATAACTACGTTGCCTCCCTTGCAGTTGTGCTTAATCTCGTCTGTTATTTCCCCATCAATTTCTTCGGACTGCCCTGGGGGTCGGTAGTAAATGCCAATCTTCGTTTCCAGTCCATTTGTTCCTGGAATTTTGATCCATAGAGACTCTAACTTATCCGTCAATTGTGGTGTATTCTCTCCAGCAGATTCAATTCCCTCTTTGACATGTATGGCAATGCCCCCACCTTTTTGAACCACTCTGTCTCTGTGGTATAGTTAAACTGCTGGCTAGGGACCAATGCGAAAGAAGTAATGTTGAGAAGCAGCACATGAGATGGAAAGAGGGGGTAGGAATTAAACAGAGGTTTTGCAGATCCATATTTAAAATAGCTGCATTTGCGAATGCATCTAACCAATCCCTAGAGGTCACCGGAAGCTTTGATGGGAGACTTTGGGCTCCTTTTACTAAGCTGCGCTAGCAGTTTTAGTGTGCGCTGCCTTGCTGCGCACGCTAGATGCTAACGCCACCATTGAGCTGGCGTTAGTTTTTGGCACTTTGCGCGGGGTTAGTGCACGCAGCAATATAGCACGCACTAAAAATGCTTGCGCACCTTAGTAAAAGGAGCCCTTACTGAATTTGGTGATCTCTCGGGATTTAAATTAAACCTTCTTAAATCTTTAGCTTTTTCCCTCCACAGATGTTGTTTGCAGAAATTGAGTGGGAATTTTTCTGTTTCAGTGAGCACTTTTTTAAAAATATTTGGGAGTTTGCTTGCCTGTGGAGGTATCCTGTATATACCAATCATAGTCTACTACACAAAATTTGATACGTTGGGTTCACTTACTTCTATAGAGTTCCCAAGGTAATTATATAGATTGTCGAAAAAAGATTTAAAGGTCTTAAACAAATGGTTGACCAAATTTTGTTGAGGTGGCCATAAATTAAAATTTGATATCGTATGTTACTGGGATTCTGGATTAGGGAAGACATGGGGTTACACGACAAGAAGCAATACAATCCAGCATGTTTATTGTGACATTTGGAAGATTGGTTTCTAGATAGACAAGACTACACTCCGAGACAATTAGAATCGGAGATGGTTTTTATCCTTGTGATTTTCATTGTTTAGTGCAGGCATCTCTGACTATAGTCTCTTTTATTAATCCCTCTGCACCCTTTTTGGAGGGATTTAACCTACCGTGGGGTCTAGATTCGCAGACTTTGGACTTGATACCCATCCAGGACAATGCATTGTGGGTACAGTGTGGTATAACAAGATTAGAGCATGGTTGCAGGCAGATAGTACATTAATGTCTTGGCACAGTTCAGTATTGGAGAAGGGTTGAGAGACATCTATCCTATACTCAATTAAAACATTATATAGCTACTTTAAATCAGGAAGCTTTACAACAGTACCATAGTCATTGGTTTAAACAATTCTTTGAACAGAAGAAAGAGGAGATTTTATCGGTTTCAGGCCTTTGTAAGGTCCTTATGGGCATCTCACCCTCCAAAAGATATGGGAGTTTTGGCAGCCAGATGGGCAGGAGACTTGGTATGTCAGCCTACTATGTTAAATATGCTTAGATTGGTGTCTTGTATACCTACTTTGGGAATACCAATTTCAGGTGCTAAACTGAACTTATACGACAGCAAATTTTTAAAATTGGAGGGGGTTGCATCACCTATATGCTAGAAATGTGGCTTGGAGGTAAATTCATATTCCCATGCCTTTTGGTTTTGCCCACAAATTTGTTCTTTTTAGAAAGAGATTAGAGGTTATTTGGAAAGATTGCTGAAGTCTATGATTCCACATTGGGCACTGGGGTTCCTCCTGGATAAGTCAGAGGTCTTTGTGTTGCAGAGTGGAGGGGCTCAGCATCTATTTAGGAAAGCAGTAATACAGATCCCTCATCATATTGACAGTAGCACATTAGATTACATACCTTGATGCTCATGGAACGTAATAATGCCAGGTCTTCGCTAAAGAGGAAACAGTTGTTTCTTTCGGTGTGGGCTAATGTGGTATCTTATTTGCTACCTTGGTCTCCTTTCACATGGAGTGTAATAAAGGACAAGGAATCCTTTTTGGTAAAGTAGAGTTGGGAGACGGGGGTTATTTCAGATTAACAGGGTCTGGGGGAGGTTAGAAATAAAGGGATTGGGACTTGTATACCACATTTTGTAGTTATACAAACACACTCAAAGTGGTTTACATTCAGGTACTTCAAGCATCTGTGCCGATGGGCTCACAGTCTATCTAATATTCCTGGGGCAGTGGAGGATTAAGTGACTTGCCCAGGGTCACAGGGAGCAGGATGAGGTTTGAACCCACAGCCTCAGGGTGCTGAGGCTGTAGCTTTAGCCACTACACCACACTCTCCTCATAGACTAGATGGATTCAATACTAAAAGGGTTAAGAACAAACTCAACATCTGTCATATTTTGGGTCTAGTAGTAGTGTACTAGATTCTTCAGGATCACCGAACTCTGAAACAGCTTTACTATCCCGCTTCGGAGTCTGACCTCCCTCCAACTCTTCCGAAAACATTTAAAAACATGGCTTTTCTCTAAAATGTAATGACCTCTCACTCTTCGATATACTAAGTCTCTCTAAACTTCTACAGAGAAGTATATCCTTTATTCTTCTACTTTTCTTTGGAGTTCCTTTCTATATCAATTCCTGTAAACCGTGCCGAGCTCCACTTCTGTGGAGATGATGCGGTATACAAACTTAAAGTTTAGTTTAGTTTACCAGTGGGATGTTATCTACCTTGTGCTCTTACATACTACTTTTGTTTCATGTTCAGATGGTTCAGGGTAGGGAGGGGGACTAATTGTAGGTGTTTATACTGTCTACTATAGAAACAGTAAGGGCGACCTAGGGTGCTTAATTTTATCATTCAAGACTCGACACGTACGTGTTTCAGCCAATGGCCAGTGTAAGGTAGCATCTCTTGTTTCATTGTGGTCTACTAGAGAAACAAACAGAAATCTGAAACAGTTTGCTGTGTATTTGATTTGATTTCAAATAAAAGAGATTTAATATAAATGGTGGTTTTTGCACTTTAGTGAGTATAATATAAAATATGCTCTCTGATGGGCAGGAATCATTGGCAGTGCTGAGAGGAACTAGTTTTATCTCCAGATTATAGCAGACAGCTATGCCTTGTTTTAATGTAGGTATTTTATATATAAGCTTTAGGTTTACAGGAGCTTAGTAAAATGGTACAACAAAGCAGACAAAATATGTCTGTGGCAGCCCACTGCTAAAGAATGAGCTAGAAAATCAGGAAGAAGCAAAACGCATAGTAAAAGTTGCACAGGTGATCCATTGCAATTTTTTCCCACTAGATGCATTTTCCTGGTGCAAAGAGAATAAAATTGGACACACCCGAAGAAATCACAAAATGGAGGGAGGCAAGAAGGAAGTGAGTATTGGCTATTTGGAAGCTATGTTTCAGCAGCCTCTGATTAGCAATGAACACACCACTTTATGAAGAGATCTTTTGATTTGCCACTTCTTCTCCCCCAAACCCATTGAGAGCTTATGATTTAATAGGTAATAAAGGGCTTTAGTCCGGTTTATGAAAAACGAAATGCTCCAGCACAGCAAATGTTTGTTTTGGGAAATTGTGCTGTGTATATGTGAAACCTTACCTATAAATGACAAGATATGCAGTTATGTGGTTGGGTTTTTTTAATTATTATTTATCTTTTCCATAATCCAAAACCACATAGGGCTCCTTTTACGAAGGTGTGCTAAGCATTTTAGTGCACGCACTGGGTTAGTGCGCGCTAGCTGAAAATCTACTACCTGCTCCAAAGGAGGCGATAGCGGCTAGCACGTGCAGCAATTTAGCGCGCGCTGTTCCACGCATTAACCCTTTCAGGACCAAGGGACATATTTGTCCCATAACTTTAAAATCCTATAAATTTTGATTGGGATAGTCTACAGTTCTAAATTTGATATGTACGGATTACATGCCTTTATGTAAACAAACTGGTTCCGACATTCATTCATTAGCGTCGTTGCCAGATTGACGAGAAGATTCACTTGCCACACTGTCCATAAGCCAGAAGTTTGATTTAAAAAAAAAAAATAATGATATTTCACACAAAAAAATCAATTTTTTGGCATCTGCAAGCCCTTTTTACCATAAAAATGTCGTCAAAATCACAAAAATTGGCCTACGATCCTTATGGTCCTGAAAGGGTTAAGGCCCTAGCGCGGCTTTGTAAAAGGAGCCCGTAATCTGCAAGATATACTGAAATATACAAATTTGTCAATTACTATTGACCAAAATTACTGAAAACAAAACAAGGAAATATGATAATATTTATAGTCCACTCTTGGAGAGGAAAGGTTAGCAGAGAAGAAAACAGAGAAGATATTATCCATCAATTTTATAAATTGGACACAAATCTAACGTGGTTCATTCCGAGTTGCTGTCAAAATCACTTTACCCTCTAAGAAAAAACCCAATTGAGCGGTATGTGGGGGTTGTTTGAAGGCTAATGATAGCTCACTTAAGGGTAACTTGACAACAACATTTTAACGTCAGGCACTTTTTCCCCTGCACTAATATTAACAAGTGTATAAGAGGCAAACACAACCACCAGAATTTCCACATTTTGATAAATATTGGTCTTTGATAGACATTATACCAGTAGGATTGTCATAGTTAGAGTGATGCATGCCATAAATCAGAAGTAATTGACAGACAAAATGCTGTTCTCTCAAACACACACACACCACCCACAGTAGTTGGTGTAATAAAGAGATCCTTAGTGTGAGCCAAGAGTATTGTGCAAGCTGATAGGGTAGGGATGTTATTTGTCATAAAAATAAAGATTTTCCATATTGGGTTAGATTAAAGGGCCATCAAGTCCAGTATCCTGTCTCTGAGTACCCAGTCCAAATTACAAGTACATGGCAGGATCCCAGCATCGTACTCGGGCACTCCTACTGTTAACTTCCTGATAAATAGGGGTTTATAGATTAGGAAAAACATTAGAGGGCTGGCTGAAACTAATTTTTCCAGTTTTATCCAAAATCAAAATTGCTACCAAACTGACTAGCTATTTTTGGTTGAAACAGAAACTGCAGCCAAAACTGAAACAAAAACTGAAAACTAAAGTTTGGTTGTATGAATGTGAGCCAATAAGGCCCACTGGAGATTGTCAGAGCTTCTAGTTAGCTGCCCTTTGCTAAACCCACAAGAGCTCTCCCTTTGGTCCCAGGAACTGCAAGCACAGGCTGACAACTGGAAGAGCCATTTTAACAAAAACTTCTCATCAAGTCTGGGACATTTAGATTCTCAGGTCAATACAGATGTAGTTTAATATCCTATGAGACAGGGACTTTGTGAGAACATGTAAGATAAAATCATTACCAGCTTTCCATGTTTACCCAAACTGTACACAGCAGCAACAGAAAGGAGCATTGAGTTGATTCCCATTTCCTATTTAGTTAAGACAAACATGACATAGATTCCTACTAAAATAGGGTAAAGAAGTTCTGACACTAGTATACGATGCGGACATTATACCAGCTTGATGCACAATCCAGAATAAGAATAGCACATTGATGTCCTTGCATTCTGTAACTATATGCTGTGAAAAATTTGAATAAAGAGCAATGCATATCTGAAATTAACAGTATAAACTTGAGCAGTAATTATACTTGAAAAGAATCACTGCAGGTTACACACACACACCTCCCCCTGCACACCCACACACACCACATACAAGACACACACACACCACATACACAGTCTATGAGAAAAATCAGGTAAGGTCTCTAAAAGTAGTTTTTGAGGATTTCTGGGGCTAGGGACAGGGTTCTCCCACCTCTAAAATCAAACCCCCCCCTAATATTTTGTTTATTTAGCTCTCACGGGCCATTTTTGGCAACAGAATCATTGCCATAGCGGCCATGTTAGAGTTCCAAATTTTTGAACAAAAGCCTCTATCTGCCTCAAAATATCTTGATTTAGCTCAAAATCATTTGAGATGAACTCCTCAGGCCAGGATACCCCAGATACATGCCAGATTTATGCTGAATGGTCGGCTTAGAATCGTCTGTGTCCCACGTGCCGTGAGCCACGAGCTTAGCCTCCTCTAGTCCCTCTAGGTGTGGGGTCCCAGATAGCTTGAGTTCTGGGTCATAAATCTGGATTGGAGTTGGGAAATAGTGAAAGTGCGTTCCCGGTAATGTGCAGATGCACATCTGTCACTAAACCCCAGAGGAGACCACAGGAGTACCTGCAAGGGCCTTCTGGGCATCCTGGTCCAGGGTTTGCTCCAGAATTTCTTAGTATGATGTACGAAGCATACTTGAATTACTGTGGTCACATCAACTCCCGGGAATATCGGCAATGGTAGAGCTAAGGGTTCTCCCCTCTAAGGGCACAGTTCCCCTAAAGCAGAGTCATGCGCAAGATATGGGAGTTCAGTCTGAAGAGGACTGGGATAAGTGGATTTTGTGTTTATGCCTTTACTTTTCCAGTCAGGTGCTCAGTAGTAGGAGATTCTGTATCTCTCTTGGGAAAGCCAGGTGGCAGCCCTGGATCTCAGAAAGGATCTGACTGTGTGTAGTCTGTTTTAAGCTTACATCACTTTTGGAGAGTCTCTCTAAGAATTTAAGTTAGAGTCGCTACAAACCTCTACTGCTCAGTGCTCATTCATGAGCAGCACCAGGGCTCAGACTACATGCTTTCCCTCCCATCTGGGCATTACTAAAATGTAAGACCATTGTGAGGTCCCAGAGGGTGGCAAAGGCCATGCCAAAACTTTACCTGATGGGCACAGATTTTAATCGGCTGTTTTCTTCCGCTGAAGGTGGATTCCATGGTGCACCTCCTTACCCAATGAAGGTGGAGTGGTGTTGAAAGATGCCCAAGACTGCAGGCTCAATTTCGGCCTTAAAGAGTCAATTTGAGGCTGCGGCGTTGAGGTTGAAGGTGGCAGCAGCAGCGTTATACATTGCATGTGCTTGCCACTCTAGATTGGGTCTTGCTCCATGGGTGGATGCCAACGTGGATCCCCATTTCCTTATATTGGGAGTGGATTATGTGGCAGATGCTCTGTACGACCTATCCAGGGTCTTGAGCAAGGACTCTGTGTATGCTATATCCACCTGTATAATGTTATGGATCAGACAGTGGGTGGAGATTCCTTCTCAAAGGCTACTCTGAGCAAGTTGCCTTTTAAAGGTCAGGTGCTTTTTGGCAAATGGCAGGATGATCTGATGGCCAGTATGGTAGATCATAAGCCAAAGTCTTTGCCAGACAGTAGGCCAAGGACCTCTAGGGGGTCAGGTTAAGGAAATTTTCATGGCTTGCTGCACTTCTGTCATGGGTACAGAATAGATCTCCTTGGACCACTGTATCCTGGACATTATTCAGGAGGGGTACATGCTATAGTTCTTTCACCCCTTCCAGACTCTGTGGATTCTCCAGTGAGAAAGCAGTTTAGAGTCCAAGCGTCTGTAAAGAGGCTCGTAGATTTAGGAGCCATAGAAGCCAACCCAGACAAAATATTAGGCTTAGGCAGATACTTGATCATGCCCAAAAGAGACTCCAAGGACTGGAGACCAATTCTGGATCTCAAGGTGGTCAATGCAGCTCTCAAGATATCCTGCTTCTGCATAGAGACTGTTTGGTCAGTCATGGAAATTGTAGTTCCAGGGATATTTCTTGCCTCTTTGGATTTACTAGAGTCCTTTCTACATATCCCCATTTTGCCAGATCACAGAATGTTCTTGAGATTCCATGGCCTGGAGCAGCACTTCAGTTCTCGATCCTTCTGTTTGGGCTGGTGACTGCATCACATAATTTCACCAAGATAATGGTTTCACCAAGGTAATGGCAGCACACTTTCGTAAGGAAGGGATTCAAGTACATCCATACCTAGATGATTGGCTATCCGAGCTCCTTCTGAATTCAAAGGCAGGAAGGCAGTGCAGAGGGTGTGACAGCTTCTGCAGAGCCTGGAAAAGACGCAGTCTCAGGAGTTCTGGTCATCCGTTTCAACACAAACGGAAGCTCGCAAAGAAAAGATCATGCATCAGATCAGGGAGATTCAGGACAAACCAGCGCTGACTTTAGTCACCTTTTCCCAAAGATGGTCGCATATGTGTAAATGGCTTTTACAAAATTACTTCCGAAGTGGATTATGTAGGCCAGGCCACTAGGTGGTGTGATCTGTCTGCCTATTTCTCAAAATTCCTTTATGCCTATGTGTTGCAGAAACAAGCCTAGATCTGACTACTTTATGTCCTTGTCATGTTGCCTACAGAGTCACCTTGTTTGGTTAGGGATGTAGTGAAATTCCATCATGGGTGGTTTCTTAGAAAATTTAATTAAGTGGAAAAAATGTAATTGCTTGCAGTATCAACCAGGTGAATCTAGTTCCCAAAGCAGAAAAAAGTACTTTATTAGACTGTACAAAATTTTAAAAAAGAGACAAAATGTTTAAAAGAAAACCAATGAATTAATTGATTGAGATAGTGGCCTAAAGGGATTGTCTCTACACAAAGATTCTTGTTTGCTTTCATTTCAAATATTTTGTATCTGAAATAGTGGCTGGACCCTCCCCCTATGATATAGAATTTAGTACTGGTATTTTGGAGCAGCAAGTGTTTCAGTATTATAAAATTTTGAATGGGACAGATTTCGGACAGGCAAGGAGACTGTTTATAAGGATGATCTGTTCACCAAATTGTATAGATGTTTATTTCTAGTAAATTGAGAAAGATTCAAGGTGAGGAGGGGGAAGCTAGAGGTCTTTTAGTATTTGAAAGGTTTTTAGAGTTAAAAATATTATTGTGCCATTATTTGTCTTTTTTTTGTTTGGTTTTTATTATCTTTAGAATGTTAGATTGTGGTCCATCTAGAAATTAAGATATGTTGATATGCAATTAATCCTCCATTGCTCCAGGTACAAAATAAGTATCTGTATATATGGAAACCACTTTGACTGTGTAACCACAAGGGCGGTATACAAGTCCCATCCCCATCCCCATCCAACATATGCTGTATAAAAAAAAAGAAGAGGATAGGAACTTTTCAAATTAATTTTGGGCTACTTTTACTAAACCGCTGAAGAGCATCTATCTGTTGAGGTAAATGCTCCTATGCTCATTCAGTTCCTATGAGCATTGGAGCATTTACCTCGCTGGCTCTATGAGCATCGGAGCATTTACCTCACTGGCTCACAGTAAAGTTCTTCTGTGGTTTAGTAAAGCCCAGCATTTGTTATTGTAATAGGTAGAGCAAATTGGTCTGTGAGCAGCATGAATGTGTCTCTCTAAATATGCTCAATCAAATAAAAATCTCAAATGCTGCACAAAGGTACTTAAAAATCACTGGTAGAGGCAGCTAAGCCAATAGACTAACCCAGAACGACCACACTAGTCACAAAATTGCCTCGCTCATCAAAATAAATAATTAATTAAAGTGAAACGTACCTTCAGAGTGAGGTAGTAAGGTTGGGGAGACGGTAACAAAGTCGCCACTCCAACGCTTATCTAGATGGCTCAATCAGTGAGTCCACAAACTCACTCTTCAGCCACATACCATCACAGGGTACGTACGTGTGCATGAATGAAATGTGAACATTTTAAAAGTGCAAATATTTCAAATTTAATGCAAATTAACTTATGAAGCAATTTAGTGATAGAAGTATTTAAACAGTGTGGCACACTGAAGCAGTCGCACGTTCCTCCGTGTATAACATGGTAAACTTTAAAAAAAACAAACACTTAGCTTATTTCTTTGAACAGTTCAGCATTCTGGTGATTGAAGTTACTCCCTGAAACAGTAGACCTCATTAAATGTTTTGACTGGACGTGGTTTCAGGGACACAGAACGCCCCTTCTTCAGGAACCAACCCTAAACCCAAGCAGAAGCCAGACGCCGCCAGATTTGACTCTCTAATTATTCATTTCTATCTCTATCTCAGTCTTTATATTTTATTTTATCTTTATTTTTCATAAATTGTCTCTTCAGGTACTTTAGTTAGATTGTGAGCCTTTGGGACAGTTAGGGAATTTCCAAGTACCTACCTTATTTATTTTTATTTATTGTATCTTTTAATTAATTCATTTTTGTAAACTGCTCAGAAACCTCACTGTTATTAGCGGTATATAAGAATTAAATTAAATTAAAATATTTGAAAGTCACAAAAAGAGCAGCTGTAACCAATAGATAGGAAAGTAGCGTTACACACCCACACACAAATATAACGCGTGCTAGCCGTTTTAGCACATGCTAAACGCTAATGCGTCCATAGAATTTAATGGACGCGTTAAGCGGGCACTAAAACGGCTAGCGTGCCTTAGTAAAAGGACCCCCATAATGCACAATTGGTGAATAATGAAGTAAAATATTTTATAAGTGAAGTGTACCCTCAGTGCGAGATGGTAAGGTTATAGGGCTAGCAACAAAAGTCGTTACCCCAGCAGTGCTTAACTACAACGGCTCATTTATCGTGAGCATAAGCTCACGCCACTGCCGCACACCATCATAGGGTACACTGGTGTGCAAATTATATGTGAAAACTCAACAAAAATGGTTTTTATATAAATCAATTGTTATATAAAGGTGAGAACGCTCTCCCCTGACAAAAGCCTCCTGAAAGCTGATAGTTGCAAAAAAAAAAAAAAAAAGTCACTTAGCTACCTGTGTCACTTTTACCATCTTGTTACTGTTTTTAAGCTTTGGTTTAAGTACCACATGTAACTGTCATTTCAGTTGTCTTACTGTGCATGGTTCAGAAACATTTTGTGCACACTACCGAAAGGTCTTAGAATTCTGGTTCTTATTCTTAGTTGAAAGCAACTTTATTGGCATATGAGGTTAGGGAAGCAGGCAGTTTTAAAATGAAAAACTTCATCAAGGATACAGTGACCTTTCAAGAAAATTCAACCAAAGAAGGAAAGACCTGTTCTCATTGGATTTTATATTAGACTAGTGTTTAAGCCCGTTACATTAACGGGTGCTAGAATATATGCCTGTCTGTCTTTGTTTATTTATGTCTCTCTCCCTGCTCCTGTCTCTTTCTTCCTTTCTTTTTGTCTCTCTCCCTCCTGCTATTTTTCTCTCTCTCTCTCCCTGGCACTCTTTGTCTGTCTGTCTTTCTTTCTGTCCATAGGTAGCAAGCAGGAGTTTTACTCTGCAAATCGATAGTGTTGGTGTAACGACCCTGAAGCAGTGGCTTAAAAGCCACAAAACGATCGTTGGCCTGGCTCTTTTCCTAACTAGCTTGTTTTTCTAATTAGTTTTGACTATTTTCAGGCTCCCACCTGCCAGTAATAAGTTATATGGAAAAGTTTTTTGCCAGTGACGCTTGGGTGGAAGAGAGTGGGTACAGCTCTCCGTGTCTGAGGCTTTTCATTCGCCTTAAAATACTTTTTCTGGCGTTGAACATTTTGTGGTTCCATAGTGGAATATGTTAAGACCATAGCAGATCACTGTAAATCAGTCTGTGAGCCTTCCTCCCCCACCCCCCCTTACACTTTTCTTTCTTCCTGTGCCATTTCAGTAGATGGTGCTGGAACAAGTAAATACATGTGTATGCCCTCCACAACACAGCAGTGAGGTATAGACTTCTGAGCATGAACTTGGCCTTAAGCCAAGATCATTGGCATATGGCAGTACTGATGATGTCATAATTACACTTGTAAAACTTCTGTGACATACATAGTGTTTGATACTATAAAACCGCTGAGCATTCATGACTAGCTCATAGGACTGCTTCTGATGAAAATGTCAAGGTACATTTGTGTGAAGAAATAGGTGATAAAAGAAAAAAAGATTTATTTTGAAGATAAGCTAGTAATTGTTGATTTTTCACAGGGTTTTTTTTTTTTTGTTCTTGTTTGCTTAATAATTAATGCATTAAAGTTGTGGGCAAATTGGAAATGTTCTAATACCCTGAGTTCTCTTGCAGGGGAAATGGGTTTTTAGTACATGCTGGGGAACTGTATTGGATGGAAGACATGTTTTAGATTGAAGTTGCCATGGTAGCCTATTGATGAAGCATTTTTTTACTTTTTAAATAAAAATGTTGTATTGGCAGTTTAGGTTAAGGAGTTATTTGATTTTAGTTTCTTTACTCAATGTTTCCCAAATGTATGTTCGGAGCAAGTTACATATTTGGGTGTAGTGTTATTGGATTTAGGTACATATTTATGAACCCTTTTACTAAGTTGCAGTAAGTGCTACTGTATGCTTATAATGCTCCTCTTTCCTCCTAAACTCTCTGCTCCTCCTCCTCCTTTCTCCATCTCGGTTAATAATACCATCATTGTTCCAGTCTCCTCTGCTCACAACCTTGGACTGGTCTTCGATTCTGACCTCTCATTTTCTATACATATCCAACAAGCTGCTAAGACCTGTCGCTTCTATCTCTTCAATATCACAAAAATTTGCCCCTTCCTTTCTGAGCACCCTACCCGGACCCTTGTCCAAGCTCTCGTAACCTCATGCTTAGATTACTGCAATCTACTCCTAACTGGTATCCCGCAGTGTCACCTCTCCCCCTTGCAATCTGTGCAAAACTCTGCTGCACGACTCGTCTTCTGCCAACCTCGCTACGCTCATGTCACCCCTCTCATGCAATGGTGCGCCCGCATCTGGAGAGTACTGCGTCCAGTACTGGTCGCCGTACCTCAAAAAGGACATGGCGATACTTGAGGGAGTCCAGAGAAGAGCAACTAAATTGGTAAGAGGTATGGAAAACTTTTTGTACGCTGACAGGTTGGAAAAGCGGAGACTTAGAGGGGACATGATAGAAACCTTCAAAATCCTGAAAGGCATAGAGAAGGTAGACAGGGACTGATTCTTCAGACTGTGGGGAACCACAAGTACAAGGGGGCACTCGGAGAAATTGAAAGGGGACAGGTTTAGAACAAATGCTAGGAAGTTCTTCTTTACTCAGAGGGTGGTGGACACATGGAACGCGCTCCCGGAGGTTGTGATAGGGCAGAGCACGCTACGAGGGTTTAAGGAAGGTTTAGATAAATTCCTGAAGGATAAGGGGATTGAGGGGTACAGATAAAAGTAGAGTATAGAAAAAGTCAGGGACCACCTAACAGGTCATGGACCTGATGGGCCGCCGCAGGTGCGGACTGCTGGGCACGATGGACCTCTGGTCTGACCCAGCGGAGGCAACTTCTTATGTTCTCTCCTTAAGTCACTTCACTGGCTCCCCATCTGCTATCGCATACAGTTTAAGATCTTATTGCTGACTTACAAGTGTGTTCATTCTGCTGCCCCTCAATATCTCTCCTCGTTTCTCCTTACACACCTCCCAGAGAACTCCATTCCTCAGTTAAGTCACACTTAGCGTTACCCTTCTCCTCCAATCCAGACTTCATTCCTTTCATCTAGCTGCCCCCTATGCCTAGAATTAATTACCTGAGTTTGTCCGTCAAGCCCCTTGCCCTTCTCTTGTTTAAAAGCAGACTGAAAACCCACCTTTTTTTATATATTACTTTCAATCCTTAATCCTACTCTGCCCTCCAACCCAGCCCGCTGATTAACCATTCTCCTTATCTGTTTCCATGACATCCTGTTTGTTTGTCTTGCCTGTTTAGATTGCCTGTGTAGACTGTTTTCTTATTCTTTGTGACTGTGCAGCACTGCGTGTGTCTGGTAGCGCTATAGAAATAATTACTAGTTGTAGGACACTTTGAGGGTGATAACTGCCAAATGGGCATGTCATAAAAACTACTTTTCATTTTCCTTAGAGGGATGTGTCAGGAGGAGGAGAGTTGTCATTCCTGTGTTAATCAGATAGGATGGCTATACAAAATAAGGGTTCGTAAGTGCTTAGAGGAAACTTTTTAGAGTTCAGAAAACAGCGTCACATCCCACTCAGCATGTCTCCAATTCTTTCAGTAACTGCACTTCGTTGAAGAACTACCCCATTCAAAGTTATGCGGTGCAATATAAACTTTCCATAAGACACAGTTCACTTATCTGCATGCTGAATTGAAGGTTTGTGCTCAATTTCAGGTTCTTTTGGATTCTGACATGTTTTGACAAAGCTACCTCAGAGAACCCTAATCCAAAATCTGCTCCAATAAAGCTTGTTCTTTAACTTGCCATTGAGAGATGTGGAGAACATGCTGAGTGAGGCATGACCCCATTTTCTGGTCTCTAAATAGTTTCCTCTGATCACTTATGAACACTCCTTTAATCTCATGTGGTTGGTATAGGGCTATTGGTTTGGCAGTCCAGGCAGCATGTGTAAAATAAAAGTACCTTTACAAATATTTAGTATTTTGGTAATTTTTTAATGTCACTCACTAATGGCAACATTAGCACATGTAAAGGAAAAGCACCAGTAATGCTGCTGAATCTAATCACTGGTCACAGTGAACTTCGCTTACTGTATGAAAAAACTCATAAGCAATAAGGTAGAGAAAAGAAGCCTCAGACTTTAGTGGCAGATCTCGCAAATTAATTTGCCAAAATGATTACCTTCTTATTATGTTAGATTGCTATTATTTTGTTACTATTGATATATTGTTGTTTCTGTACAAGTAGATTTTTGCTTGGTCCTTTTTTAAAATTTAATTTTAATTAGAATTTAAATGATAAAGGGTTATGGGCAACAGGTCTGTAATATTTATTGGCCAAATAGACTGGGTGTCTTTGTTTCATACTTCTGGGAGTGAACAATAGTGAACATGCTTTCTCCTTCTCTTGTTCTACCCATACCATATTCATGTAAATGCCTATTGTATGTACTCAAATATAAACCGGTCCGAAAATAAACCGAGGTAACCTTTTTCCTCAAAAAAAGGAGGGAAAAAGGTTGACTCGAATATAAACCAGTGGTTTATATTCAAGTACTGGTTCCGAGCAGAAGCGACCCATCCTCCCTTCCCTGGTATCCTGTCTGCCAGCTCTGCAGCCAAACAGCCAGCCAATATGCCCCCCTTCCCAAAACGGCTGCTCTCCCAGACCCACCACAGGCCTCCAGTACTGCCCTGGTGGTCCAGTGGTGCAGACAGTCGGTCTGCTTCCCTTCCCGGACCCACCGTGGGCCTCCAGTACTGCCTGATGGTCCAGTAGAACTGGGAACCGGAGCTACCTTAAATCCCTCCCTCCTAGTTATTTTTGGCAACTAGCTCGCCCCTCCCCTCCCTGTCCCCCTGCAGGTCTACCTTAGGTCCCCGGTGGTCCAGTGGTGAGGCGGGGCAGGGGCTCGGGATCTCGCAGCAGTCATTTTTTTTCACTATATAGACTGCCGGGCATGAGTGTAAAGGGATCACCCCTGTCCCGCTTCATCGCTGGACCACCATGGACTAAGGTAGACCTGCAGGGGGACCAGGAGGGGAAGGAAGGGGATGGGCAAGCTAGTTGCACAAAGTTGCTGGGAGGGAGGAATTGACAGCAGCTCTGGATCCCCGCACCATTGGACCATCAGAGCAGTACTGGAGACCCGCAGTGGGTGCAGGATGGGGTTAACTCAAATATAAACTGAGCCACCCATTTTTGGGGCCATTTATTTTGTTGAAAAATCTCGGTTTATATTTGAGTATATATGGTACATGTGCACATATAAGAGCCCACTGCATACTTTTATATGTGCATATACTGTAGGGTAATTCCAAAGGTATTTTCCATGTATAAAACAGCCTTTAAATGCAGAGAATATCTTCTAAAGTTTTAAGTCAGTGGAACCCAGAAACCAGCGAGTTGCTGTTTTGGGCTATCTAAGGGCTCCTTTTACGAAGGTGCGCTAGTGTTTTTAGCGCACGCACTGGATTAGCATGTGCTATAGCATGCGCTAGCTGAAAAACTACCACCTGCTCAAGAGGAGGCGGTAGCGGGTTAAGGCCCTAACGCACCTTCATAAAAGGAGCCCCAAGTAGCTATGGAAAGGGTGATGGGTGCACAGAGCAGCCTCCCAGAGGAAGTATTGAAGATGAAGACTGTCTGATTTCAGGAAAACATGGGACAAACGTAACATAGAGAATCTCTCTTAAGGGAGAAGAAAGGGTTGTAGAGCTTAGTAGTTGATATGGATGGAAAGACTAGATAGGCTGTATAGTATTCCTTGGTTTTCTGTTTCCTTCAATTTTTTTTTTTGCGCTTCTCTGTTTTTAGAAACTACCCAACACTGGCAAAAATCAAACAGAAAAAAATGCTAGAAAAAACAAAACAGCAGAGGGGAGATGTGCTGACAACACCTCAGTTTGGGTATGTATCCAGGGAAATGGTAGGTGATGCAAAAGCCTGAACTTACCAATTAGTCTTTTGTAGACAAATGAACATCAATTCCAGTGAAATGTAATTCCAGGATCCACACGCAGAAGCTATCAAATATGCCTTGATCCTCTGAGTGGAGAAACTTTGGTTTTGTGGGTTCTGTGGTTTTAAACCATGGCAACAAAACTGGAGCGTATTCTCATCAGGGCTAGCTCAAGAGGTTGTGTACTTTGGGCCAACTTTTGTTTTTGTGCCCCTGCCCTGCTCCACCTCTGCCCCAGGATTTTTTTTTTTTTTTTGCCAGCCTTTTTCCTTTCAGCCTCCCCTGAATATTTTTCCTTTTTCCAGCTTTTGCCCCCCCCTCCTAAAAAAAACATTTTTTTCCAGCTTAAATCGTCCCAGCCCCCCAGATATTTTCTCCTCTACTTTTCCCAGCTTTAATCCTGCCCTGATGTCCTAGAATATTCTTTCAACAACTTTCCTTCCCAGCTCCTTCTTAATGGTCCAGCATATCTTCTTCTCTCTTCCCTTTTTTATTTCCCTAATGGTCCAGCATGTCTCCTCTCTTCCCTTCTCAAACATCCAGTTTGTCTCTCCCCCTCTAAAATTTCTTCCCTCTCCCCGCCCCCACAATGGTCCTACATCGCCTTTCTTTCTTGACCTCTCAAGCCTCCTACCTCATGGGTGTATCTTTCTTTTTTTTTCTTTTAAAATTTTTTTATGCTTGGAGCATGTCTGGCAGCACCATAGTGATGTGTATTTGCTGCTCACATCCTTCCCACAGACTTCACTCTGACGGTTCTGCCTATGTAGAAACAGGAAGTTGTCAGAGTGAAGGGCTGTGGGCAGGGCATCAGCTACTCGTATACATCACTGCAGCGCTGCCAGCCACTACTCTTAAGCATTTAAAAAAAAAAAAAAAAAAACTCTTGCTCTTGCAAAAGTACACCTGAGGGGCATGCTTGAGAGGCCAAGGTCGATGATGTTTCACTAGCAAGTGGGAGAGGTGTTAGTGTCACTGCAACAGGGAAGGAGCTGGGAGGAGATCCAAAGCCAGATATATATGTGACCACTCAGTAAGCTTCCTCTACCTCTGGGGAATGTTGGCCGGCTTAAACTATGGCTGGTGACATCGCAGGTGTTTGGTGCCCTTGATCGCCAGCGCCTTGGGCCAGAGCCTCACCTGATCCATAGGTTAAGTCGGCCCTGATTCTCGGAGATCAAGTAGAAGGGGAAGATCTGTTCACTGAACAAACTGCATGCTGATTCTTCACTTGTTAATGCTGCCCTGCTATTGATTAGTGCAGCTGACTCCCTCCTGATTTCTGATAGGTTTTTTACCTATCTTTAGTGTTGTGTGTATTCTGCAGAAACTTACATAACAAATGTTGGCACATCTGTGTGAAAATTTATGTACCAGAGAAGGAAACCATCGGGGAAATATTCACTCAGCTCTTTGTGAAATCTGATTTTTGTTTTAAAGAATGGGTCATCACACCTTGCTTTTGTTACCTTATTAAACATTAAAGAAGTCTCACCCCTTGCAAATAACTTAAATGCATAAAAGCATTTGGCTGCCTTTCCACAGGTTTGGCCCACAATGAAGTAGATATGTCCATTCTGGTTTAACTTTTGTAGTGATTTAGTCGTAATAAAGCATCCCAAAAATCAATAATTTCTCGTGTCTGGAGCAGTTTTGCTGAAACGAAACAAAAAAAAAAGTATAATACAATTCTGTCTGTGTCGCTTTTTTAATAATATAAATTTATATTTTTTCACTGTAGCAAAATGAAGGTATTGCGGAAAGGCAGCCAAAGGGAAGAAAACAGTAAACCACAAAGAATTTTCTGGAAAAAACACAGATGTAGCTTTAACAAATTTAGAAAAGATCATAATACAACTGCAGGTATAGAAACCCCTATGAGGAGCAGAGACACTGAAAGACTACCTGAAGCCACAAGAAAAGTCTGTGTGAAGGATATGGATCCACTTGGTATTTTGGTGGATAGTGATGCTGGTAAGTCAAGATATAGTGAAACTGTGTAGATTAAATTGGTAAAAATGACTGATTTGTCACCTACATAAGATTGTTCATTGAATTACAGATCACGTCTGTTCTATTCATTGTTAAGGACTCCTTTCACTTCCCTCCTCATCCCTGTACATTTATATATGCACCAGCACCGAACATTGTTCCTTCTAAGTTGGAGTCATCCAACTGTATTGCTTCCGGGGGGGGGGAGGGGCTTCAATATTATGTTTTTCATTCTCTAAGGACAAGCAGGTTTGCTGGAGTCCTACAGAGATTGCTTGTCCCTCATTATTGGAAATGTGATAGTGAAATAGCACTCCCTAACTGGCATGACGGTAGGTGAAGGACTTCTGCTCAGCTTTGAGAGAACAGTGGCTTTGAGGTGAATTTTATTATCTTATATTGCCAAGGATATTCATGTTGTATACACATATGTGAATCAAATCTCCCTTTTCAGTTTTTTGACATGTTTCTTTAGATTTACTTACAAGAAAACCAGTATGGGGCAGATTCTATAAATGGGCTTCCTGACTGTAGGTGGCAGTTGGCATCCTACCACCATCTGGAAGCCAATTGGGACGCATGTAAATTTTTTTTTTTTTTTTTAAAAGCCCAGAGGCAGGATGCCTACATTGTAGGCGTTTGTTGCAGGTCTATGGAAACACTTAGGGATACTTAAGCTTGGCTGGGGGTGGGGGTGGTTTCGCTTGGAAGTGGCATTGGAAGGTCTTAAGTGACCCTAGGCATCTCCCTAGGGCTGCAACAAAATGCCTGAAATGTAGGCCAGCAAAATGCTGACCTAAATTTCCAAAGTTAAAAGTAGATGCAACCAGCTGAGTTAATCACAGCAAGGGAATCCCTGATCAGCTGATCTGGCAGGCCTCCCTGAAGCCAGGAGGGAGTGGGCATCCCCCCTCCTGCCGATCATGGAACGTGTGGGGGGGTCCCCTACTGCAGCCAGCTCAGCTGATCGCAGCAGGGGTATTTTCCCCCTGATCAGCTCAGCCGGCAGGACTCCCTGAAGCCGCTGATCATGGATTCCCTTGCTGCGATCAGTTGATGGCAAGGGATCTCTCGATCAGGCAGGTGTGATTCTGTAACCAATGACATTGGTAAGGCGTCTGTTTTTAAAGATAGACACGATTCTGTATTACATTACATTACATTAGTGATTTCTATTCCGCTTGTACCTTGCGGTTCTAAGCGGATTACATTAGAAGATGGCTGGTCATTTCCAGGCGATGACAATTCAATACTTTACATTACTTTACAAACTTTGCATACCTTTCTTTACATAACTTTTCATACATTACTTTACATAGCTTTATGTAGATTTACTTTGCATTACTTTACATTACCTTACAGTACTTACATAACTTTACATTACATTATTTTACATAGCATAACTTTACATTACAGAAAGCTAGATTCAGTTTATAAGTAGAGGTATCAGATGTTTTGAGATATTTAGTGGTTACAATGTTTCCGGGTATGTATTGAAGTATCGTAATGGAGACTTGATTAGATGTTGCCTGAAAGGGAGGAATTGCAAGGAAAGTGTGGTAGGGATAGGAAATGAGGGGAGATTAGGTTGTTGGGATGTGTTTTTTGAATAGTATGGTTTTGATATCTTTTCGGAACGCTTTATAGTCAGTTGTTGTGATCAGCAGCTTGGAGATGGTGGGGTCAAGTTTCGCCGCCTGTGTAGCAAGTAGGTTGTCATATAGTTTTTTGCGTCTAGTGCCTTTGAGTGGGGGGTAGGTGAACGGGATCTGGGTTCTCCTTATTCTGGGTGAAAGGTTTCGGTGTAGGCGATTGTTTAGGTAGATAGGTGCAGTTCCGTTTAGTACTTTGAATAGAAGACAGTATAGTTTGAATTGGGTTCTTGCTCGTATCGGTAGCCAGTGAGAGTCTAGATAGGCATTGGTGATGTGATCATATTTTCCTAGCGAATAGATGAGTCTGAGAGCTGTGTTCTGTACTGTCTGTAGTTGTTTAATCATGTTGGTGGGACATGGTAGATAAAGGATGTTGCAGTAGTCTACAAGTCCTAGCACAAGTGATTGGACTATGATCCTGTATTGTACTTTGTCAAATAATTTTCTTATTTTCCGCAGGTTGCGCATGGTGGTGAAAGCTTTTTGGATAGTTTTGTTGGTATGTATCTGCATTGTGCAGCACCTGTCTATCATTACTCCCAGAATTTTGAGCGAGGGCTTTATTGGGTATTTGATTGCATTTGCCACCAATTCAGTTAAGGTTGGTTCTTTGTCTTTTTCTAGCAGTAGGAATTTGGTTTTATCATTGTTCAGCTTCAATTTGTAGTTAGTTATCCATGTTTCTACAGTTTCCAATGTTGTTTTCAGGCGTCCTGATGAGTTGGGGTCTTGAATGTTGAAGGGGAGAAGGATTGTTATGTCGTCTGCGTAGCTGAATGATACTATATTTAGGGTGTCTAGGGTTGTGCCCAGGGAGGATATGAAGAGGTTGAATAGTATGGGCGATAATGGAGATCCTTGCGGTACTCCGCAGGGGTTCGACCAAGGGTCCGATATGAGATCTTTTGACTTTATAGGAAGCCAGGGTGCGATTCTTTTTTTTTTTTTATATATTCAAGTATTTTTATTGATTTCAATATATTATCAAGTAAAACTTGTACAGAAAGCAAATTTAACCAAAGCATATTACAATCATTAAACAATAAATCCATACTTAACTAAGTTAAGTAAAATTACAAAAGAAATTATTATGGTGAAATTAGCTCAAGTCCTCTTTGGATCCAAGAAAGTTACTAGTGAGCAAAAGAAAAATAAACAATACAACATAGTAATGCTGTTTCTATACCTCGAGAACTGAGTTATATTTTTCTTTTAGAGCTCAAGATTGTAATTTCTCCTTGTCCAGATGGGACATAGCCACAAAATTGGTCAAATGTTGAGGCTCAAAGAATACATATTTAGTTGAGTGATAACAAACAATGCACTTACAAGAGTGTCTTAAGTAAAATGTAGCCCCTAGTGAGATGACCCCTGGTTTTAAAAGAAGAAAGTCACGCCTACGTTTTTGCGTTTCCCTTAAAACATCAGGGAACATTTGAATTTTACAACCAAGGAATTCCTTCTGTTTGTTCTTTAAAAATAATCTCAATAACCAGGACTTATCAATAGAAAGAGCCAATGTAATAACTAATGTTGCAGGTGTTGCCACCTCCGTGTCTGACTTCTCCTAGATCTCAGTAATATTCAATGCTTGTCCTTCAGTAGGTTCAGGTTGTTGTTGAAGTGGAGTTTTGCTGGGGAGATAATACACTTGAGAAAATGGTGGTAGGTTCCCTTCCAGGACTTCCAAAATTTCTATTAAGTATCTCCTAAGCATGTCTCTAGGTGTAACATTACATTACATTACAGATTTCTATTCCGCCATTACCTTTCGGTTCAAAGCGGATTACAAAAAGAGTTATGGAAGAAGGGTTACAACGTTAGATCAGAGAAGGTTTCCAAGAGAGAGAAAAGTAGGATCTGGGGTTAGGGAGGGGATGGTAACCATAGTTACACTTGGAAAGTTTATCAGTCTCAAGTTATTAATACGCGCCTGGTTCTCTAATGACTCTTCTTTTCTTCTAACATTCAAATTATCTTTAATTATAGTCTCCTGGAGTTGTTTTACTGAAACCATATCCTGCTGAGTCTTTTGAAGTAAATTATTAGAAGTCATGTCCAATTTTAATTTTTCTAACTCTTCTGAATGATGACTCAATTTGTTGGAAATTGGGGCTAATTATCTTCCCAAAATTTGCTACTAGGTCCCAAAGGGCTTCTAAGGTCACCTCAGCAGGCCTATCCCAAAAAGAAGCTTGTATTGAAGTGCATAGTCTCTCACCTTCCTTAGAATATCCTGGGCTTTGTTCCATCTGAATCAATCCTCCTCCTACTGATGTAATTCCCACAGAATCCTCTTCAGATTTTGCCCGAACTGAGATCTCCATTTCCAGGCTCCCTGCTATTGAATTGTCCGCCTCTGAGGATAGTACTGCCCCTTCCTTCAGGGTTTCCTGGCCCCTGGGAGAACTGGCAGACTGTGGTGGAGGAGGCGGTGCTCTAATCTCTGGGCTAAGGGTGGTATCAGGCCCAAGAGAAATCCCGCTGGTCTCGCTCACACCTGGGATCCTCAGCGGGCTGACTTCCGGAGTTATGGACGTAACTCCCTGCATCCTCTGGAGCAAATCTTCAATATTGCCAAGAGTCGGGCCCCCGGAGCGCCGTAAGGCTCCAGCAGCACTCCGGCCTCTCCTCTTCAGCATCGCATCCAGACGAAAAACACAATTAGGCTGAAAACAACTGTCGCCAGCCAAAGAACAGGTAAACTGAAAGCTTCAGTCGAATGCGTGTTGCCCGATTGCATAGACAAGCAGCCATCTTGGATCTTGGTCAGAGTGTGCGATTTATTATCCGCTTCTAGATGGCTGCTGAGACTGGCATCCTATACAGAATCAGCTCCTATATACATATTTATATCATGCACAATCATTGTGGATAACCTGAAAACTTAACTAGTTGGGTGTGTCTCAAAGACTGGGTTTTATTTTCTTTTTTTTATAACCGGCTGAAGCCTTACAGATCAGAGCGGCTAACAAACATGAGGCTGGCCATTTCCAGGAAGAAACATCTTTTATTCATGAAGTACAACAGTGATAATTACATTTCCTAGCATTTATAATGTTATAAGATGTTAGAGTGCAATTGTTGAATATGTATAAAGAGGGGATGATATATGTATTTGTCATAAATATAATTTGATAGAAGTTAAGGGCTCCTTGTACGAAGCCACGTTAGTGGCTTTATCGCATGCACATTTTTAGAGCGTGCTAACCTCCGCGCTAGCCAAAAACCTACCACCTGTTCAAGAGGAAGCGGTAGTGGCTAGCGCTGCCGGCAAATTAGCGCGCGCGTTAAACTGCTAACGCGGCTTTGTAAAAGGAGTCCTAAGTGTTGTTAAAGTGTAAAATGTCTACAATTTTTGGCTTTAAAATAAGATATTAAAAAAAAAGAAGAAGAAAATTCTATAAGAAGTAGATATCTTATAGCAGAAATCTCCTTTTGTAATAAAGCGGTATGGTAGGCAAGGATATATTCAAATAATTTTAATCTTCTCATGCCTTTTAGAGATGGATAGCTAAAGAAATTATCATTTATTTTTCTATAGTTGTTTGATTCTTTCACTAACTTCAAATGCTCGCAAAAAGTAACTTGGTAATAAACCAAAAAGAACTTTATAGAGAAAACACTTGGAATGCGCTACCGGAAGAAGTGATCAGGCAGAATATGGTACAAGGATTCAAACAAGGATTGGATGGATTCCTGAGGGATAAAGGGATCGTGGGATACTGAGGGAGGAGCTGGGATGTAACACAAGTATAGGAAGTTAATCAGGTAATGAGTATAAACTAACCTGGTCGTGCATGTGCAAGACCGGAGGGCTAGGACTTCGATAGGAAGGCAGGACTTAAATGGGAAACCAAGGTGGCAAGGGAGCCCCTTCTGATGATTCAGACAGGTCTTGACCTGTTTTGGGCCGCCGCGGGAGCGGACTGCTGGGCGGGATGGACCTGTGGTCTGACCCGGCGGAGGCACTGCTTATGTTCTTATGCTTATGTTCTTATGATGATTTGAATATAATTCTCATCTATAAAGGAAACCAGTTTAGTATTTTGTTTTTTAAAAAAAATTCTTTATTGATTTTCAAAATTTCAAAAGTGCAATACAACAAATGCAACGTATAATGATACAATAAAAGCACATCCACTTACACATGTTCATAATCAACCATTTTTCCCCACCCACCCACCCAATACTTATCCAATAAAACACAAAAATATATATTACCACAAAAAACCTTACCCTATTCTAAATAATGATATCTTCCAAACTATCCCAAGTGTAGAAATCTAAAAATCAATTTATGACATAAATAACCCCCACCCCCTCCCACCCTTCTCTGGATATGTATTAAAATAAACAAAAATTGACTCACATTCGACAAACAATTTTAATGAGGTAACATAAGATGCCAGTTTAGTTTTTGATAATAAGAGGATATTCTATCTGGGGCGGGGGTTACAAAGGAAAAAAAAAAATCAGATGTAATGCTGTGTTTTAAATCGTCTGGAGCTTTTTACATAATTGTTTTGTACATCCCATATATATATCTATAGATGCACCACAATTTTAAATTGGTCCATAGTGAAAAATTTACATTCTTAAGTTTTCTTAGTTAATAGAATCCCAAAATTTTAATAGGAGTAGATAGTTTATATTCTGATTGATTAATTTGATTCGCTCAACTATAAAAATTAGTTTTATTCCCAAAACATATAAAATTTGTCTTTTCTGATCTATATAATAAAAGAAGCTAGTGCAAGCCTTGGTGGTAAATGCTTCCCTATGAGAGAAGTTGGTTTGGGGTCTTTTTCTGTATAAGCTGAAAGAAGCAATTCTTTGTCCACTGCTTAATTAAAAAAGCATTTTTGACTTGGTTAGAATATAGTTAAAGACCAAGTTCAAGCCTTCTGTTTCTAGGGATACAGATAAGAGTTTGCTGTTTCTTGGCAACTGGAGGCCTTTTCCGATGCCAACAATTTGACCTGAAGTCATGCCAAAAGCCCGACTGACAGTGATGTAACAGAGACTGTATTGGCAAAAGCTGCTTGATGACTTACATCATAACTTAAACAGTGGCAGAGGATCTGGTATAGTTCTGTTAGATTTAATAGCTGCCTTTGATGCCATGGACAGCTGGATCTTATTAGTGTGCCTGGGGTCATTGTAGTGTCAAGAGCCTTGAAATAGTTTTAAATCTTTTCTATCCAACTACTCTGAGGTTTCTTTTTAATGAAGATTTGTCATCATCCTGGATTTTATCTTGATGCGTTCCACAGGGTCCTACCTCTTTCCCATATTCAAGCTCAGATTTGAAAAGAAGGGATTAAATTCCAAATGTACATGGATAATTTACAACTGTAAGTAGAACCCAGCCCAAGTGGACAAGATATCCTAGAAAGACTTGTTTCTTTAAAATTACATAATTGATGCAGAATAATTGACTCTAAACCCCTGTGTGGTAGTGTAAGCGGTGTTGGAGCGGGGCCTTCATAAAACACAGTGAGATAGGGTGAAAATGAAACAAAAGTCCATTTATTAACTAAATGCTGTTACCTCACAGGCATAGTAAATGAAGACTATAAGTTCGGAGGCAAACTTTGCACAGGCCTGTATCTGACAGGCCTTGAACCCACAGTACATACAGCTACTTTCAGGGTTACACAACTATGTCTGGCTCTAGCAAGGCCTTAAGAACAAGATTCTTATATAGCTAAGGCTTGGCCTACCTTAGCTAGATTCTGGTAGCGTACACATAAACAAGGGAGGCTTACACTGCAGGGTGGCTTCTTTCTGGGCCTCTGCCCTCAGCATCTCACTCCTGGAGATCTCTTGCTGGATTATTCGACTCTAGGGCATTTAACCACCTCCTGACCTGAGCCCTAAGCTCTGGACTCAGCCTCTTACAGGGCAGATCGGCGCCACCTTTCATAAAGTGGCTAAACTACAGCCTCAGTAAGGGAGTGTTCTCGGGGCCACCTACCCTTACATCACTCACTCACTCCCTCACACCTTGAAAGACCGATATCCTGTGGATCAGGAAGCCGTCTATCCCTCTCTATCCGTCCATCCCTCTCTATATAGTGTGTTTGGCTTTTACTTTAGATAAGTAACTAGGTGAGAATCCTGGGGATCATGGTCAATTCAGAATTAGCAGTGTGACCCAAATAACAGCAGTAGTAAATTATGTTTGTTTATGTTATATTCTTGATAGGATATACTACCCTTCTGTGGTACAATCAAAGCAGTTTATGTACTACATACTGGTACTTTCTCTCTCCCTAATTGGTACTTACTCTAAGTTTTGTGCCTGGGATAATGAAGGATTAAGTGACTTGCTCAGAGCCGCAAGTTGCTGCACTAGGAATCGAATCTAGTTTCCCCCTGTTCTTGGCCCTCTCTGTTAACCATTAAGCAGCTACTCCATTCTGCCAAGTCAGTAGATACTGTGTTGCTCCATATATTAAAGACCTGGGAGAAGAGCCAGGCTTTCACCTGCTACCTGAAGAAGAGATAGGTCATGAGTTAGGTGTAGCCCCTCTCAGAGAGTGTTCCAGAGATGGAAACTACTACTGAAAGGCTTGCTGGCAGGTATCGCATCATGCAAATTTTTTTGAGGATAGAAATAGTGTTGCTTCTTGAAAGGACTGTAAAGATCTCAAAGGTGTGTAGACAGTTAACTTGTTCTTCAGAAACTCTGACCCATAAGAACATAAGCAGTGCCTCCGCCGGGTCAGACCATAGGTCCATCCTGCCCGGCAGTCCGCTCCCACGGCGGCCCAAACAGGTCACGACCTGTCTGAATCACCAGAAGGGGCTCCCTTGCCACCTTGGTTTCTCATTGAAGTCCTATCTTCCCATCGTAGTCCTAACCCTCCGGTCTTGCACATGCACGACCTTTTGGGTTTCTATACTTATTACCTGGTTAGCTTTCTATACTTGTGTTACATCCCAGCTCCTCCCTCAGTATCCCACGATCCCTTTATCCCTCAGGACTCCGTCCAATCCCTGTTTGAATCCCTGTACCGTACTCTGCCTGATCACTTCCTCCGGTAGCGCATTCTAAGTGTCCACGACCCTTTGGGTGAAAAAAAACTTCCTTGCATTTGTTTTGAACCTATCTCCCTTCAGTTTCTCCGAATGCCCCCTCGTACTTGTTGTCCCCTTCAGTCTGAAGAATCTGTCCCTATCCACCCTCTCTATGCCCCTCATGATCTTGAAGGTCTCTATCATATCTCCCCTGAGCCTCCTTTTTTCCAGAGAGAAGAGCCCCAGGCTATCCAACCTCTCGGCGTATGGGCAGTGTTCCAGCCCTTTTACCAGTTTCGTTGCTCTCCTTTGGACTCTCTCAAGTACCGCCATGTCCTTCTTGAGGTGTGGCGACCAATACTGAACGCAGTATTCCAGATGTGGACGCACCATCGCTCGATACAATGGCATGATGACTTCCAGCGTCCTGGTTGTTATGCCCCTCTTTATGATGCCCAGCATCCTGTTGGCTTTTTTCGAGGCTGCTGCGCATTGTGCAGATGGCTTCAGTGATGCATCCACCAGCACACCCAAGTCTCTCTCAAGTCTGCTGTCTCCCAACAATGCCCCCCCCAATTTGTAGTTGAACAACAGGTTCTTTTTCCCTATATGCATGACCTTGCATTTTTCCACGTTAAAGCGCATTTGCCATTTGTTTGCCCAGTCTTCCAGCTTGTCCAGGTCCCTTTGCAGGTCCTCACACTCCTCCCTGGACCTAACTCTACCGCACAGTTTGGTATCGTCTGCAAATTTTATAACCTCGCACTTTGCCTCCTTTTCCAGGTCATTGATAAATATGTTGAAGAGTAACGGCCCCAGCACCGATCCCTGTGGCACACCGCTCGTGACTCCCCGCCAGTCAGAATATTGGCCCTTCACTCCGACCCTCTGCAGTCTACCCGACAATCAGTGCTTGATCCATCTGTGCACATCCCCTCCCACCCCGTGGTTCCACAGCTTCCTAAGCAGCCTTTCATGTGGCACCTTGTCGAAAGCCTTTTGAAAATCGAGGTAAATGATGTCTATGGGTTCCCCATTGTCCACCCAACTGCTTATTCCCTCAAAGAAGTACAGAAGGTTCATTAGGCACGACCTTCCCTTACAGAATCCATGCTGGCTTGTTCTCAGTAGGCCATTCCTCTCGATGTGCTCGCAAATGCCGTCCTTGATCATAGCTTCCACCATCTTCCCTATAATTGAAGTCAGGCTCACCGGCCTGTAGTTCCCGGGGTCACCCCTCGATCCCTTCTTGAAGATAGGTGTGACATTCGCCAATTTCCAGTCCTCTGGTACCTCACCAGTTTTCAAGGATAGGTTGCAAACATGCTGGATTGTGCCCGCTATTTCTTGTCTTAGTTCCTTCAGAACCCTTGGGTGGATCCCGTCCGGGCCCGGTGATTTACCGCATTTTAACCTGTCTATCTGTTTGAGGACATCCTCCTTACTTACCTCTATGTGCTCCAATTTTTCGGCCTGTTCCCCACTCATGAGCTCCTCTGAGTCCGGTATATTAGATGTGTCTTCACTCGTGAAAACCGACGAGAAGAACGTGTTCAACCTCTCAGCTACCTCTTTATCCTCCTTAATCACTCCCTTCCTATCCCCATCGTCCAACGGCCCCACCTCCTCTCTCGCTGGTCGCTTCCCCTTTACGTAACTGAAGAATGCCTTGAAGTTTTTCGCCTCCCTGGCCAGCCCCTCTTCGTATTCCCCTTTCGCTTTTCTAACCTCTTGGTGGCATTCCTTTTGGCATTTCCTGTGCGCCTGGTGATTTTCCTCCGTTGGGTCCTTTTTCCATCTCCGGAAGGATACTTTTTTGTCATTTATTGCCCTCTTTACTTCAGTTGACATCCAAACCGGATCCTTTGATCGCTTGTTCTTGCAGCCTTTCCTGAAACTGGGGACGTACATTCTTTGTGCTTCCTGCAGGGTGTCCCTGAATAGGGTCCAGGCGCTTCCCACAGTCTCCATCCTAAAGATGTTTCTGAGCTTCCTCCCCACCATTTCCCTCATAGCAACATAGTTCCCTTTCTTGAAGTTGAGCGCAGTTGTTGCGGTCCTCCTTACTATGGGTGTCCCCCTTTCTAATGTGAATCTGATCGCGTTGTGATCACTGTTGCCTAGTGGTCCTCCCACTTCTACCCCTCTTGCAGGCCCCCCTAATCCGTTTAGGATGTGGTCAAGAGTAGCACCCCCTCGCGTCGGTTCTTTGACTAGTTGCTCCATGAAGCAGTCCCTCACAGCTTCTACAAATCCTGTTTCCCTAGTGCAGTTGGAGTGACCCGTACTCCAGTCTATTCCCGGGTAGTTGAAGTCCCCCATCACTGTTACATTTCCAGTCCTGCATTCCTGTCTCAATTCCGCTTCCAAGTCGTGTCCGACTCCTTCTGGCGTACCAGGTGGGCGATAGTACAGCCCCAGTTTTATGCCTGCACCCTTGTTTACCGGCAATTTGACCCATAGCGATTCCAGCCCCTCTGCCTTCGTTGCCATATCCATCCCGACCGAGTGGATAGAGTCCTTTATATATAGTGCTATGCCTCCCCCCTTCTTGTGGGTCCTGTCCCTCCTGTAGAGCTTGTACCCCGGCAGCGCCACATCCCATTGATTTTCCTCTGTCCACCAGGTTTCTGCAATTCCAATTATATCTAGGTCCTCCCCCTTGGCCACGACTTCTAGTTCACCCATCTTGGCCATGAGGCTTCTTGCATTTGCGTATAAGCACCGCAGGTCCTGTAGGTCCCGTCGTTTTTTCTCCACCTCTGCATTTACCTGGGCCGCCTGCCCTTGGATTTCGGGCAGTTCTCCCGTTCCCTGTGCTTCTGCTTTGCCCTCAGCCTTTACCCTCTTAGCTTTTAGCTTCCCCACATTCCCGCCACCCCACTTCCCCGCTTTTCCTCTGGGTTTTCTAACCCTACCGGCCCCCTCCTGGGCTATCATCCCTTGAGTCTCTGTTTGATCCCCCTCGCCTTGTGGTACCTCTATATTGCCCTCAGCTTTCGCCCTCGTGCCACCCAGTCCCCCTGTGTCTCCATGCCCCTTAGTCTTCTCCCAGCAAGCTCCCTTTACCTGATGTTTCCCTCGCTGACTGATCATAAGATCCTCCGGTCCCTCTGCTTCCTCCCTGCAGTCAGCCCGTTCAGCATCTGTTCTGGATACTGTTGTCCGAAGCGTCAACATCAGATCAGCTGTCGGCTTTCCCCCTCTCCTCAGTTTAAAGCCCTCTCGATCTCCTTCCTCACATTGGCTGACCCCTTTTTATCTGAGAATCTTGAGGCCTTGCGGGTGTATTTAGCTTTGTTTCTGAGCACTGTTTCTGCTCATTTGTGGGTGTGCCCCGCTATCAGGTAAAGAAAACAAAAGTGCCAGCCATGTCTGTGTTTCCTCTGTGAAACCCTTAGAAATCCACAAAACAGCTGATTACTTAGTAGAACATTTTGTATTTGCTAAATCTAAACGTTCACAACGTATTCTGACATAATTTTTCCTTTCCTTCTGTTAAGAACTGTCGCTATAAAAGATACTTTGATAGGCTACTCTCTTTTCAGGCAGCAATTAGAGATGAGGAATCTAGCTGGCTATTAGTCAGTGCTGTGTCTTATACACATTTTAGAAAACTTCTGAAAACACATTTATTTGATAAATTTTTAGAAAATTAAAACTGGATAATTTGTTAATCTGTACTTCCTGAGACTGACGCAGTGTCTTCTAGTTGTAAACTGCATAGAACTACAAGGTTATGCGTTATATAAACAACAGCGTAATGTATTATTTACATAGGATGTGTTCAAAATATTCCCTCGCATCAGTTTGTAAACAGGCTGCTCTTGTGAACCCCCTAGTAGCAATGTGTTTAATCTCAACAAATGATTTCCGTTGGCCAGTGTGTCATTCCATTGGTCCACGACAGCTGTGACATCGTAATTGGATCTACTCTGAGACCCCGATGCTCTAAATTTACCATTAAAATCCTGTGGGTCATTGTAGAGTTGGCAAATTTTCTGATTCCAAAAAGATGAGCGATGCTGCAAAAGCTTTGCATGCAAATAGAGCTCCATGGAGGTCCACGGAAATTCCATCTGATCAGTTGTTGGAGAAAGCAACTGACACAGGCACAGAATAGTCCATGGAATGTGTGCATACGCCAGGAAATGCTACGTTGTAGGTATGCATGAGCATCAATCATAGGTGTGCCTTTCTGTAGCACATCATGGGTGCATGTCATAAACAGTACCAGCAAACTGTGCAAATGCTTTTTACTGCCCTGCTGCTGTGGGACATATATGCTGTCCCCATATTTTTTTTTAACTTCCACCTCTCATGCAATCAGCAGCCCTAGACCTGCCGGCATAAGCTTTTAACGAATGCACATGAGATGCGCCTTTAAGATACATACATGAGACATGCTTTTAACATACTACCAGCACCTCCAGACCTGCCAGTAATTTTGGAGTTCTAAAGGTCAGCACTTCATTTTGTGCATCACTAGGCAATGACCTCGTTGTACTACATATACATAGTATTATCGGAGGATGCTATGAAGCATGGAAAAGACCACGCAGAGCCATTATATGCATTGGAAGCTTAAATACTTTGATGCTAAACCGGTTAGAACTGGTTTAGCATCGGTCATTAAAGGCATGTTAAGTTTTGAGCTTTAGGGCCTCAGTGAGATCATTTAAGGAAGGCTACTTAAAAGACTTGAAAATGCCTCTGCTGTAAAAGTTTTCATTGATAGAATTGGAAAACAATAATACTCTCTACCATGAAATTTTGCTCAATATAGACAAAGGAGAAGTGTTTTTCTTTCTGTTTTACCAGGTTTCTCTTTGAATTCAATACCACAGAGGTAAAGGTCAGTATGTTTTGTATATGTCATGCCTGCTGATGAATAATTTTAGCCTCAAGTTGACTTATGTACCAGGCTACGGTTAGAGTTGGCCTCCTATCATGTTATTACCTTTCTGGAGCTGCTAAAAGATCTTGGTTCTCCTTGCAGATTCGGACAAGGATGAGACAGCTTCAGTGAAAGGGAAGTCGCACTTTGCCATTGTTCCAAAGCAGGTTACTTCGGGCCTCAGTGCACTGGTGACCAGCTACGGAGACATCTCGGATAGTGAGAGTGAACCAGAGGGTAAGTGGTAGATCTGAAATTTATAATCATTTTGTATGAGCAGTCAAAATGAGTTGAAAATGGATAGTCCGATATGCAAAGGAGAAATGGTTCTGGTCATTGTCTGATTAGAAGCAAACCCTTTCTGAATTGGTAATAAACTAGGCTTTAAAACTGGTAATAAGCTAGTTTTAAAGCATGCTGTTCATGGAAAGATTGGCTTTAGGTTCAGTCTGAGAACACAGACTACGTAACAAATAAATGACGGTAGATAAAGACGTATTATGCTCCTTACTGATTAAACAGGTATCACAAACAGAACAGTTGGAAATCCACCACTGTGCCAGCCACATATGTGCAGTATCTTGGCATTGTGAACTACACTGAAGATGCGATATGTAAAGGATTTGTTAGGTTATGTTATTTTATATGGGAAGTTTATATATGATGCCATCTTGGAGCACAATACCATATAATACTACTACTACTACTACTATTTATTATTTCTATAGTACTGAAAAGGCGTACGCAGCATTGTACATTTTAACATACAATAGACAGTCTAATTTAGACAGGACATTATAGAGTTGGGGAGATTATGGTAGAGGAAATGATACTTGGGTATAGGTATCTGACGTTAAAGAGTTGAAAGCAGTTTCAAAAAAGTGGGCCTTTAGCTTGGATTTGAACACTGCCAGGGATGGAGCATGACGTAATGATTCAGGCAGCCTGTTCCAGGCATTCGGCATATAAAAGTAAGTTCTCACGACAACATGACAATAGCCCAAAGAGTGACTTTATTATATTGGCCACGGCATAGTAACATTTCTTATCAAAATATAATTCATCCAAGAATCCAACACAAACATTTTACTCATTTCAATCATAAGATGTCTTCCCCTTCCCCCACTGAGAAACACTGCACCAAGACACATAGCACATGATATGAATAGTTTATAATATGTTTATCCAAACAGCACTCAATTTTTATATATAAATGTTCTTGTGAGGATCACCAGTCAAACTCTCACCAAGATATATATCAAGCTCAATATATACCTCAAACTCCTCACCTCTAATGTATAATCCCTAGTTCCTCAGACGTACCACCTGGGCTCAAAAGCTTTCACAGCCCTAGGCTTTATGTACTACCTCCTCACTGGAGCCGTTATCAATTTTTACTCACAAACTTTATTTTTAAATTTTTATTTAACAACCTTTCTAGCATATTTCAAGGGTACTTAGCTTTTAATTGTGGTCATTCATAATCCTCATCTGTCTTTTGCCATATACAGGACACAGACCCTAGAAATCCGCCCCCATCAGCCTTACTTTCCAATTATTTGGGATGCTAAGCACCACTCTTGCCCTTCATAACAAATCAACAACCATGAGGTTTTGAGCCAGATCTTTAAGTTCTCTGTATCATGTAGACGAGCGATACTTCAGAAAAAGCTACAGTGTGTACCACAGATCTCGGCCCCTCTCTTGGCTAGATCTCTATGCTGCATGTGCTATTTTTGGCTAGGACATTTGTCCTCAGATGAATCGGAGTAGGTTGAGATTTGGCCAGATACTCTAATGCAGACCCCCAACTCAATAGCGACCAGCCGCTAGCATATACCAAGTTAGACTTGGATATTCTGTGCTGGTGTCCAGACATGGCCCAGCTCATATCCACAGCTCTTTCTGCCCACAGGCTGAATATTGAGTGACAAGTATTTATTCAGTGTCTGTCTTCTGTAAATGCATATATATTTTTCTGAGGATTTTACACTGTTTTGTAGGATTTCTTGTATTTCTGTGTATTTTTTCCCTTAGTTTATTTTGATTGCCTCAATTTTAGTGGTAATATATTGTTGGCTGGTGTAGCAGCTGAGAAGTCTTGGCTCTGTGAATGTGAAGAGCAGCTGTTTGTAGCTGATGCCTTTTCTGCCTGAAATGGTATCTGTGCCCAGTAACTCCTGTGAATTTTCTCTCTCCAAAAGCAGGGTTAAGTGTACTTGGTTTAGCAAGACTGGTTTTTTCCTGAAATTAAATTATTATTATTATTATTTTTTTTTTTTTGCTGCTTGTAGAGAACATGGCTAAGTCCATTTCTTAAGCACAGCTGCTTATGCTTGTTTGAACTGCTGTCTCTTAGCACTTCCCAACTTGCTGCATAACAGATGATGTACTACAAAAATTAATCTGTAGGCACTGTGATACTCTAAAACAGATGACAAGACTTTGGGAAGCAATTCTTTCTTCATGATATGCCTTGTGATTAAATCGTCTAACTTAACCACTTACTGATCTCTTATAGAGACATTATCTATCTGTAAATTGGCTGAAACTTAACCTAGAAAAGACCATGTGGTTTGTTTGATTTTTAGTTATTGGAAAAGATCTAATTTTACCAGCAAGTAATGTTACTGTTGCCAGGGTGGTAGTTCCTCTTTTTACAATATGGTATGCAGTTCAGGAATCTTTTTAATTTTTTTCTGATTATTTATTAAAACAGCCAAACATACAGTATAGAACAGACCAGAAACAGCAATACAAATTTGTACCCTCTCTCTTTGATACGATGCAAGTAACAAAATTATTAAACTGATCGAACTCCACCCCCCTTGTAACCACCTGTATCTCCAATCATATAACTATGTGGATCAACCATGATACGATATCAGAAATTTTGCCCCCAACTCTCATCCCTCTGAGCATAAGGTTTAATCTATTACCGTGTTTCCCCGAAAATAAGACAGTGTCTTATATTCATTTGGGGCCCCAAAAAGGCACGAGTTCTTATTTTCGGGGTATGCACATGACCATCTCTCCCTTCCTCTCCTTCACCCCAATTCTTCCTCTTTCCTTTCTCTCCCCCACATGTGCAGCATCTTTCCTCCCCTCCCATCCCCCTGTGCAGCAGAAGTTAGCCCAGCTTCTATCCTTCCCTCCCTCCCATCCCTTGTGCAGCAGAACCCTTGAGCACCCCCACCCCCACCGCACAGCTGAACCCCTGCTGACCCTCCATCCTTCCCTCCCCGCCGGCCGCGAGTGAGCCCTACTTTCAACTGAAGCAGCATCGGGCCGGCAGCACTATAAACAGGCTGCTTGATCTTGTCTGTCAGGGATTTCACTCTGCCTTGTTACTGATGATGTTATCAGTAGCGCAGCAGAGTGAAATCCCCAACGGAGGGAGGTTCAAAATGTTCCCAATTTGGGAATTAGGACCCATCCTATTTCATATGTTGCAGTAATGCATGATAGAAGAATAAAATACACCCCCTGCCTCCACCACTAGCCCAGACCCTTTCCTTTAGAGTATACTTTTGCAAGAGATCAGGAAGGGCTCATTTTCACAGAAATAAATCCATCTGGGATGGCCCATATTCTTCTGCCATTTCTGTTAAAGATAGAAATTTTCCTTCTTCTAAGAATTGTCCTGTTACAGGTATGTAAGATGCCCAGTGCCTAATGTTTATATCTAGGATCCATATGTCTCAGGGTAAACCCTTCAGCCACCACTACAGGGGTTTGCTTGAAGTAGAATTGTCCACAAAAGAATCAAGACCTAGTCTCAACCCAATGGTTCAGAGCAAGGTCAATTAAAGGGATGAACCTACCCCACAATCTGGCAGAGCACGCCAAGAGTGAGCTAGGGAAGGTGGCAAAGAGAAACATCCCCCATAAACCCAGATTCCATTTGTACCTAGCTCTTACGAGAATCTGCCCTCCATGCTAACAAAGCCCATAACTGGTAAATCCTTTTAGATTTGACGCTGTGTATAAATACTGTTATATGTATTTGTGTTTTAATTAGGCAGATTAAGCCTTCTGTTAAGATTGCATAAATTATAGTGTTATTCCATGTAGATTATTGTAACATTGTTTACTTAGGTCTTCCTAAATAAAATTCCTCATTTTCAAATGGTGCAAAACAAGGCTGCTAAGTTGATAATAGGCAACAAAAGGTGGGACTATGTCCCCATCCCCCCTTGCAAACACTACATTAGCATCCGGTTCACTTGAGGTTCAAAGAAGGATGACCAAAATGATTAAGGGGATGGAACTCCTCTAATATAAGGTAAGTCTTAAGATGTTAGGGCTCTTCAGCTTGGTAAAGAATAGTACTGCCCGATTCAGGGAAAAATATTTTGATTTGAATCGCCCTGTTGAATCGATTTTTCAATTCAATTTCAATGACACAACTTTTTAAGTTTAAACATTTTATTTAACCAAGGCAATATCATGCCAAAAACAGGAACATCCAATCTATAACATAGCTTTAAAATTAATTATTAATATGGGTGGTACCAGCAGGGAAGAGGGTCGGAGAAAAGGAGAGGCGCCGGTGCCGGCTGCTTGCCTACAGGATGTGCCTCTCTCCCTCTCCCCATTTTTCCCTCCTCCCCCAAGTCCATCTCTTCCTTTCCCCTTTCCATCATCTCCCCCTAGTCCTCTCCCTTTCCGGTCTCCATCATCTCGCCCAAGTCCATCTCCTCCTCCTCCTCCCCCCTCCACCCACGCATCTACCTTTATTTTGTTGTAAAATTTGTTGCCAGTGGCAGTTGTGAATCTAGCAATCCACAGAGCTCTCCTGCCACCGCTCCTGGCGTCTTCTCTCCACTGCGGCCCGCACTCAGTGACAACTTCCTGTTTCTGCTGGGGTGGCCGCAATGGAGAGAAGACACCCAGTCTAGTGTTAGAGTAGCTCTGTGAATCGGATTCGCTACAACCACCTGACAACAACTTTTGCATCAAATTAAAGGTAGATGTGTGTGGGGGGAGGGGAAATTAGATAAATGCTATTGGAGGGAGAAGGGTGACAGGATTGATTCCACCAAAGAGTCCGCTGAAAGAACTAACCAGTAAAAAAATAAAATAAAAGACAAAAGAGAAGAAGCCAGGGAGATGTGGGCTCACCTTGCTGCTGATCTGCTCATACAGGCCAGCTCTGATGTAACTTCCTGTTTCATTAAACAGGAAGTTATATTAGATGGAAGGACTCCGGCAGAGGAAAAGCCCGAATGGGTCTCCGCAAAATAGAGTGGTGGCAAGGAGGCTGGTGCCACCGCTCATGAATCAGTGAGTCCACTTTTTTCTGGAAATGAATTGATTCAAATTGATTCACCCGAAGTGAATCGGTGAATTGATTCGAATTGGAAATCAGGCACCTCTAGTAAAGAGACAGCTGAGTGGGGGAGTATGATGGTGGTCTACAAAATTCTGAGTGATGTAGAATGGGTAAAAGTGAATTGATTTAGTTTATTCTTTCAAAAATTACAAACACTAGAGGACACTCAGCATTACATGGTAATACTTGTAAAAGGAATAGGAGGAAATATTCTTCATTCAACAAATAGCTAAGCTCTGAAACTTATCACCCAGGGATGTGTAGCAGTGGTTAACATATCTACATTTAAAAAAGGTTTGGTAAAGTCTGTAGTCCACTGTTGAGATAGACATGGGGGAAGCCACTGCTTGCTCTCAGATTTGTAGCATGGAATCTTGCTACTATTTGGGATTCTGCCAGATACTTGTGACCTGGATTGGCCACTACTGTTCTTAGGTAACTGTTGAAAATGCTAACTTTTTCGTAAGGGCCCTCAGTAACTAGCACCATGCATTCAATTTACATGTGCTCTTGCCCAGTACTAAAATATTAGTTTGATCTTCTTTTGGCAATAGCGGAATCTTCAGATGTGTTAGATTTTGCCAGGGCCCAAAAAATATGATGCGAGGTTTCATCCATAGATATGGAAATACTGTGTAGATGAATTACAATTTAATATCAAATACAAAAAGAACAGAAGATGTTCAAAACCTGGTTGTTGGTCAGAAGCATTATTTAAAGCTAGTTTTCAGAAGCATGTGGATGGGACAGCGTGAGAAGGGTGGGTAAGTTATTAGTGTAATCATTTGGAATTGAATGCAATTATGTATTTTACATTTTTAATGATTTGTATTAATTAATCATGGTGTTTTATATGTTTTTAAGAGAATAAGCTGTCGTATACTGGCTTTGCTGGATAAGCGGAATAGAAAGGATAATTTAAACAAAACTAAGGGCTCTTTTTACTAAGCTGCGCTAACGTTTTTAGGGCACGCACTACACGCTAACGCCTCCATAGAGCTGGCGTTAGTATTTTCCGTGTAGCGCAGGAGTTAGCGCGCGCTAAAAAAATAGCACAGCTTAGTAAAAGGAGCCCTAAATTAAAATCTGGGATTTATCGAAGGTTTTCAAACATGTTGAATAGTAAAAGCAGGTTGTCTGTGAAGATTTGCTTTCTGCCCCTATTTTAATTTTAATCCTATGTTTGAGATCCCTGCCAAAAAGTTTTCTAGGTATCCTCTGGCGTTTGCTACACTTATACTTGGTATAACCAAAAAAGGTCAGAACTGCAGAAGTCTGACCTACCCAGTAAATCCTCTGCTCCACAGGGGAAATCCAATCTTGATTTTTGTGACGGGTTCCTGCAGTTCAGGGCGACTGCTGATAGTTTTATGGGTTAAAAAGTAAAAAGGAACTCTGTATTGCTTTTATAATTACTAGCACAGTGCAGGATTTAAGGAGAACAGCATCTAGTTGTTCCATCAGCAGTTACTGCAGATCTTACCTTGCATGTTGCAAGAAAGTATGGGAAAACCCCCATCTTAAATTGCATGTGCTGATGTGTTGGCTCTCTAAAATTTCCAATACATGTTCGTATATGTGCCCTGGTGGTTGCTGTAGAATAGTTGCACTGCTGTGAAAACATTAATATTAAATGTTTTATGAGACTCATAGGGAGGAGTGGAAACCAGGAAATAGAGATCTTTCTTTGTGACAGGAAAAAAGAAAGGAATTTTTAGAATGTTCAGAGCTAGCTTTCCTGTCATACTCCCTGAGGTAAGTTTAGGGTTGCATCTTCAAACTTACTCCATAAAATACAAGAAGAAAAAGAAGGAAAAGGATATTAGAACTTGAACTACAAGAAAAAGGGAAACTTGTAAAGACCTATTTAAACTGTTCTCCTTCAAGGGAAAAAAGAAGAAAGAAGATAAGGACAGTAAAGAAAAGAAAAGGAAAAAGAGAAGAGAGAGGAAGAGAGATAGACAAAAAGAGAAAAATACATAATAGCTGGTGTGTGGTTTCGTGGTAATCTCTCGTAGGGGGGAGGAATCTTTGCTCGTGGAATCACTTTTCACATAACATTATACTCCCATATTAATAATATCACGATGATAAAGTAAAAGATGAAAAAAAAAAAAAAAGGGGGAAACGTTTTAAAGTTTTAGAATATAAGTAAAGATAAACAATATCTGTCTGTGATTTCATTAATGCTTTCAGTTTCTGCCAAAACCAAGCAGCTAATTTTGGTCGCAGATTCAATTGAGGCATAAATCAAAGATCTTTGCTTGGACTCTAACCATCGGCTTGCACTACTGGATGCAAAGAAACACATTAAAAAGGCTGTAAAACCAGAGACAAAGCTGCAAGTAAAGATAAACAATATATATTTATTTGTTTTTACAATAAACAATTTATATTTAACAGGAAAAAAAAAAAAGAAATATATATATAATAATAAAAAGATATTAAAGATTTAATAATATTGAATATAAAAATTTTGATATATTAAGAAATATATATGAAATTTATTTAGTTAATTCATGATTACTAAAATATATGAATTATTACTTACATTTTAATATAATTTTAATATTCAGATGACTTAAATTGAATATTGAAAGTTTTAAGGTCTTCTTGGAGTGTGTTATTGCTGATCTTGATATGCGTGAGGCCAAGTGTACACAACTTTTGTTAATTGGGGAGGGATGGGAGGGGGATGGGAAAAGGGGAATGGAATTAGATATAAGTAAGGAATTGATAATAAGAAAAGGAATAAATATTAAACATGTGTGGATGTCTGATCTAAACTTTTATTATAGAGTTCTAATTCAAACATTACTTATTAATTTAGATGGCTCTTAAAATTTATTCTCTTAATGTCAATGGTCTTAACCATCCAATCAAAAGAAAGAGAATACTAAATTTTCTTCATAAGCAAAACGCTGACATATATTTCATACAAGAGACCCATCTGACAGGACTTGAATCTAATAAACTAATAGGGGGTTGGGTGTCCAAATGTTTTTTTGCACCTGCTATTGGTAAAAAAGCGGGAGTAGCTATTCTCATAAATAAGAAATTCATAGCAGATTTCAAATTAATAAAATTTGATCCACTAGGAAGATGGGTACATATTAAAATGAATCTGAGAAATACAACCCTGGATTTATTTAATTTATATGCTCCTAATTCAAATCAAATGGAGTTTTTCAAAAATATTCAACAGATATTACTACCACTGGCTGCTTCTAATTTAATAGTAGCTGGAGATTTCAATGCTGTAATGGATCCTATTTTGGATAAAAAAACCAAGTAAAATTATGAAATCATTAGGATTAGACAATTTGATACAATCTTGTGATTTAGTTGATATATGGCGTATCCTTCATTTTAATGATCAGGAATATTCTTTTTGTTCTCAGGTCCATAAATCCTTTTCAAGAATTGATTATATATTTGTTTCTAATAATATTGCACAAAGAGTGATAAAAGCAATTATTGATCCTATAATTATTTCAGATCATGCTGGTGTGTGGGTTGATCTGCAGGATGATATATCAGTTTTTTCTAAACCAATTTGGAGATTTGATAATGCTTTGCTTGCAAACATGAACTTTATAGAAGATATTAAAGTAAAAATGGATGAATTTTTTCAAATTAATAATTCAGACAACATAAATATTGAAATTTTATGGGATGCTTATAAAGCAACAATGAGAGGAAATATTATATCATATTCCGCATATAAGAAAAAACAACTTAAAAAACAATTTATAGAATTGGAGCAAGAAATTAAATTACTAGAACATAAATTAATTATAAAATGGGAACATGATACATTACAGAAATTATTAAAAACAAAAGTTAAATATAATGAGATTTCTTCTCAATTTGTAAGAAAAGATATGTTCTATAGACAAGTACAATATTATGGAAATTCAAATAAGGCTGGAAGATTGTTAGCAAATTTTATTAAAGCAAAAAAAAGAAAAACTAAAATAATTGCAATTAAAGATAAGCAGGGCAATACACACACCAACATTGAAGAAATTATAAAACAATTTCTTGATTTTTATAAGGATTTATATACTTCTAATACTTATGAAAATAAAGAACAAGATGGTTTAGAGTTTTTAAATTCATTTATTGGACCAAATGTTCCGGATCATATAAAAAGAAGCTTAGAAGAACATATATCTTTAAAAGAAATAGAATCAGCATTGAAGGCTCTTAGAGTTGGATCCGCTCCAGGTGGAGATGGATATACTGTTGAATATTATAAAACATTTCAAAATACTTTATTACCTTATCTATTAAATTTATACCAATATCAAATGAATAATGGAAATATATCAGGAACTATGGCTGATTCTGTTATAATTGTCTTGCCAAAACCAAACAGGGATCCGACATTGATAACAAACTATAGGCCTATATCTTTGATGAATGTAGATGCTAAATTAATTGCTAAAGTGCTAGCTATAAGACTAGCAAAAGCTCTTCCTTTTATCATTGATGTACATCAAACAGGATTTGTTGCTAAAAGACACTCTTCACATAACACTAGATTAGCATTTCATTCTTTAAATTTAGCAAAAAATTTGAATGATCCAGCTTTTCTAATATCATTAGATGCAGAAAAAGCATTTGATAGAGTAGAATGGAAGTTTATGTATCAAGCTCTAGAATGGTTTGGTGTAGGACCTGGTTTTATTAAAATGATTCAAACATTATATAGCTCCCCTGGAGCAAGATTAAATATAAACAATAACTTATCTGATAAATTTAACTTGCTAAGGGGAGTTAGACAAGGTTGTCCTTTATCTCCCTTACTTTTTGATATCGTTCTGGAACCCTTATTAATTGCAATAAATCAAACTAAGGGAATAAAGGGAATCACATTTTCTAATTGGGAATTTAAATTATCTGCGTATGCAGATGATATTTTATTATATTTAAGAGAACCAGAAGACACCATTCCAGATCTACTTAACTTAATAGAAAAGTTTGGAAAGTTTTCTGGATATAAAATCAATTGGGAAAAATCTGAAGTTCTTCCAATTAATATCCATTGTACCAAAGGATTATTTGATTCATATTCATTTAAATGGAAAGAGGAAGGACTAAAATATTTAGGTATTCTTATAAAAAATACAATTGATGACACAGTAAAAGAGAATGAAAAACTTTTATTAAAGAAAATAACAGAAATGTGCGAGCAATGGAATCCTTTACATCTTTCTTGGTGGGGAAGAGTTCAAACAATTAAAATGATGATTTTACCTGTGGTTTGTTATCAAATGAGTATGATCCCAATATTTTTTCAGGGGTCATTTTATAAAAAGTTAAACAGTATACTAACAAAATTTGTTTGGTTTGGGAAAAGACCCAGAATCGCTTTAGCATCATTACAAAAAACAATTAAGGAGGGAGGGGTAAATTTTCCAAATTTCTATAGGTACCATCAAGCCTATATTTTAAGACAGGGTATGTATTGGATCCTCCCAGATCTCATGGAAAATGTACCTGATTGGTTATATTTAGAATGGCGCCTCATGTTCCCTTTACATCCAGAACATTTCATTAGTATAACAATGCCCAGGAGTTATAAAGATCATAGAATTCTAATAGATACATGGAAAACATTAAGATTTATAAACAATTTATCAACAAATCCATTGGTTAAATCTTTAAATCAATCTATTTGGGTAAACTCCAGGATCAAAATTGGTGGATTTAAAATAGTATGGAAACAATGGATAATAGCAGGTATACGTACTTTAAAAGATGTAATAATAAATGGATCACTGCTTAGTTTTTCACAATTGCAACAAAAATTTGGATTAGAAAAAACACAATATTTTAAATGGATGCAATTGAAGCAGGCTATTCAGGAAGGGTTCCCTGAATGGAAGAATCTTAATACTCAATATAGTTTGCCAATCCTTTGTTTTCAAGCAGATTTTCTAGGACACCAAGCTGCAAAATGGTATAAGATTATATATGAATTTTCAAACAAAAAAAAGAGAACAGGACTTAGGGACATTTGGAGTATTGAGATAGGACAGACAATTTCTGCATCTCAATGGCAAAAATTTTGGTCCTGGAGAATACATACTACAAGGTCAGCATCTATGAGTCAAACATGGATGTTTTTATTACATAGAGTTTTATGGACTCCTACAAGATTACAGAAATTAGATAGTAGTAGATCTAATAGATGCTGGCATTGTAAGATAGAAGTGGGGACATTAGATCATTTATTATTCTTTTGTCCCTGTATTAATTCCTTTTGGAAATTAATTTGGCCCCAAATTAATAAATTATTAGAAAATCATGTTGGACTATCATATGATACAATATTATTTGGAACAACAATGAGAACACAGAGTCCGATATCAGCTAACAATAATAAACTTTTATTAATTTTAACAGGGGTCGCCATTCAGCAAATTACTCAGAATTGGAAAGATTACACTAAATTAAAATACACTTTCTGGTGGAATTCAATTTGTCATATATATAAAATGGAAAAAGTAATGGCATTACAACAAGGTTATATTAAAAAATTTAATAAAATATGGGGACCATTGACAAATTATTCTACTGATCAGATATCATAACACATGTATAGAACATATAGAGGGGGTAGGGAAGGGAAAAATATTGTAATAATAATATGATATAAAATTTTGATAAAGGGTTTCTTTAATTTACAATGTAAGAACATTTATTGATAATTTCAAGTGTTTCTTCATAATTGAATGTAATACATGTATTTCACTTGATGTAAGAATTTAAAAAGAATAAAAATTATTTACAAAAAAAAAAAAAAAAAAGGGTTGCATCTTCATACAGTTCAACGTTGTCAGAAGCTGTCTTTGATGCAAAGGTTAACCGTGCTACTATAGTGCGCCAGTTCTCCCTATGCCCAGTTTTCCTCTTATTTGCACACATTTTTGAGTCTAGGTTCTGTTTTGCTCATCACAGTTTTAAATTGAATTTCCAATGCTTGCCTTGACTTCAACAGATCCTTATAAACCTCCATTTTTAAAATAAGGCTTCAAATAAAATTGTTAACTGGAAAAGAATTTGTTTCGCCCTCTCTTGTGTTGTAAGAATGAATTATCTTCGTTTTCAGAATGTTCTTAGAGCTGCTTAGAGAAGCCCATGGTTGTTGAAAGTAGATGGAACAACAGTCGCAATCAGATTTCATAAGCACGTTACAGGGCTTCAAAGAAGGTTTGGATAGGTTCCTAGAGGATAAAGGGATTGAGGGGTACAGATAGGAGTAGAGGTAGGCTATAGGGATAGTCAGGGACCACTGCTCAGGCAATAGGCCTGATGGGCCGCCGCGGGAGCGGACTGCTGGGCGAGATGGACCTCTGGTCTGCCTCAGCAGAGGCAACTTCTTATGTTCTTAAGAGTCAGAATATTGCTATATTGTGGAATTGCTTTCACCTGACTATATGAATGTCTATGAGTCAGACATTTTGGAAGCAATCCTACATTTAGGTGGGAGCCTATTCTAATCTGGTTGCCCAAATTCCCTTATAGAATAACCGAGTATCAGTGCACCTAACACTTTTACACCTCCAGTACACCAGCTGTAGACCTGGCATAATAGCAGTTCCATAAATTTGGCAGGGACAGTTGCAGAATGTGTGCATTTATGCACTATTTAAGTTACATATAGTCTTGTGGAATACTGCTTAGGTGCCCTGCTGGTACTTGTGCACGTAAGTGCACACTTACGTCTGTTAGTATTGGTTTTCTATGCATTCATGTGGACAGGGGGTGCATAAATGTGGGTTCCTAAATTATGCTCTAGAACAGTGTCTCGCAATCTTTCCGTCCGGCAGCACACGAAACCCAGTGCCCCAGCCAGAAGGCGGAAGTGCACGGTCTTCGACGCAATGCGGAGGCCCATCTGGCCATGACCCGCTTCGGTGGAGAGATTCAGGAGGAGAGGAGGAGGTGCGGGGAGAGCAGAAAAGACGCCAGCGAGGAGGAGAGTAGGCTATCAGCCAGCGCAGATGACGCTCCTCCTCGCCAGTGTGTCGCGGCACACCTGAAATCTCAGGAGGCACACTGGTTTGCTGCGGCACACAGTTTGCGATACACTGCTCTAGAATTTCCTTTTTTGGGGACTTAACTTTTGAAAAAGAATTGTAGTAATTAAATTTTTACATCTCCTGTATTCATCTTATTTTCAAAGTTGTGCAGAAAAGCATTGTGTGGAGTTGTCAGCTTCGGTTTCCTTACGGATTCATTGAAATGCACAATTTGACCATCGGTGCCTACCATTTTGCACATAGCTGTGTGTAGAATAATGGCTCAGCACTGGAGAAGAGCCCAGGAAATAGGCTAGCAGATTCTTGTCTTCTAAAAGTGTGATTGCATAGTTCCTAAATTTAGCCTTTGAATTTCTGTCAAACAGAATTACTCTGTCTCAGCTCAGTGACAGATCTGGCAAGCAAGAAGTGACTGCTGTTTTTGAAATTATACAGATAAAAGACATTTGGCAGTGAATTATTAAAATCTCCCAGCTTTATTTTGATTTTTATCATATTCTTAAAGAGATGCTAGTGCCTAAAAGTTTTTGGAAAAAAAAATCATTCAGTGGGGCATCCCTACATCTCTCTCTCCTCTAAGAACTCTATAGAATGGAGGAATAGCTTAGTGGTTAGAGCTGGGTAAGTCACTTAACACTTCATTTTCCCATGTAAACTGCTTTGTGTAAAATCACACAGAAAATGGTATATCAAGGGCTAGGTTCACTAAAGTCAGCGATCAGCGACGATCGCTGCTAACAGATTCACTAAACGGCCCACCGCATGTTTTTCCACTCGAATGCCCATTTCCCGATCCGGCCTTGCAAATTAGTAAAACTCCATGCAAAATAGCCAAGCGATTGATTCACTTACATTGCTGGGCTATTTAGCATCGGGATTTACCCAATCCTAAAACCCGATTGCTGTAGACCTGTCGGTAACTATGTTACTGACAGGTCTGCCGAGGTGGTTTTTTTTGTTTTTTTTCCAATAGCACAGATATTTTGCGTGTACGGCACACACAAAATATCTGCCCCATGGAAAAAATCCCCCACTGCTACCAACGGCCTTCCCCCCAATTGCCCCTGACAATTGCCCCCCTCCCCCCCACCAAACCCAGCGACCCATCCTAAAACAAATGGCAGGAGGGATGCTCACTTCCTCCTGCCACAAAGGCGCCTGCTCTCCCCCTCCCTCTCAAAAAACAGCAGGAGGGATGCCCACTCCCTCCTACCTGGAAAGACTTCCCCCCCTTGGGAGGAGCCCGAGGTGTCTGAGCCAGTCAGGGCTTTAGGCTCCTCCCCGTGCATTACATGATGCACCAGGGAGGGGCCTAAGGCCCAGTGTCATCGCAAAAATCGGAGGAGCAGGAGGTGTCTTCAGTACCTCCTGCTCCCAACTTCAAGGTACGGGGCATGGGGGCCAGGGAGGGGGGCCTTCAGTGGCAGGAGGGAGTGGGCATCCCACCTGCCTTTTTTTTCAGGGGGAGGGGATGGGGAGAGGTCTTTCCAGGCAGGAGGGAGTGGGCATCCCTCCTGCCGTTTTTCTCGTTGGGGGTGGATAGGAACAGGCACCTTCATGGCAGGAGGGAGTGAGCATCCCTCCTTCCTTTTTTTCAGGGGGAGGTCTTTCCTGGCAGGAGGGAGTGGGCTTTCCTCCTACCGTCTTTTTGAGGTTCAGAGGAGGAAGCGGTGTTACCGGGGGAGGGCTTTTTTAATGGGACAGATGGTGCGTGTTAAGTCGCGCAGAACATCTGTTACATTAAAAAAATTCAGAAGCCCTGACAGCAGTGGCAGGAGGTTGCTTCCCTTGCCACTACTGTTAGGGCTTTGCACATGTGTCAATTGCTCACTGAGTTAGCCTAGTGGTTAAAGCTATAGACTCAGCACCCTGAGGTTGTGTGGTTAAACCCTTTGCTGTTCCTTGTGACATGATATAGCATAACATAAAAGACCGTATCTGGCGAAAGACGTAAGAAGACTTGAGGCGGTCCAGAGGAGGGCGACGAAAATGATAGGAGGCTTGCGCCAGAAGACGTATGAGGAGAGACTGGAAGCCCTGAATATGTATACCCTAGAGGAAAGGAGAGACAGGGGAGATATGATTCAGACGTTCAAATACTTAAAGGGTATTAACGTAGAACAAAATCTTTTCCAGAGAAAGGAAAATGGTAAAACCAGAGGACATAATTTGAGGTTGAGGGGTGGTAGATTCAGGGGCAATGTTAGGAAATTCTACTTTACGGAGAGGGTGGTGGATGCCTGGAATGCGCTCCCGAGAGAGGTGGTGGAGAGGAAAACTGTGACTGAGTTCAAAGAAGCGTGGGATGAACACAGAAGATTTAGAATCAGAAAATAATATTAAAGATTGAACTAGGCCAGTTACTGGGCAGACTTGTACGGTCTGTGTCTGTGTATGGCCGTTTGGAGGAGGATGGGCAGGGGAGGGCTTCAATGGCTGGGAGGGTGTAGATGGGCTGGAGTAAGTCTTAACAGAGATTTCGGCAGTTGGAACCCAAGCACAGTACCGGGAAAAGCTTTGGATTCTCGCCCAGAAATAGCTAAGAAGAAAAAAAAAAAAAAAAAATTTAAATTGAATCAGGTTGGGCAGACTGGATGGACCATTCGGGTTTTTATCTGCCGTCATCTACTATGTTACTATGTTATATACTGCATTGCCCAAGGTACGCTAGATAGAGTCCGCCGGGATAGATAGGGAAAAATGCTTGAGTCTGAATGTAACCGCTTAGACAACCTCTATAGATAGGCAGTATATAAATAACATAAGTAAAAGCTAAAAAAAAAATCAAATAAAGGAAATTCAGCAAGATCAGATTAAAACACAATGAAATCAAGCAACAGGCAAGTTGATAGTAGATATTTTTAGCATTTCAGAAGTACACATTGCATTGCCAGTCACGTGTAGTGGTTTGTTCCTGCAGTCTTCTGGGTCATGAGTAGAATATTTTTAAGCAGAGGGGGAATAAAAACTACAGGGATGTGCAAAAGATAAAATCCTAGAAATAGTTTTTCAAAAGTACAGGGAGTTAGAGTGAAATCTGATCCTCCTTACTTCCTTTCTCCATGCCCCCCTTCTATGTGCACCATGTTCTGGAAGCAGCCTATTTATTAACAAGAAGCTTAATGCAGTAAGCACTGTGTTAGAATGCTGTACTAAATTTCGGCCTACACCATTCTAACGCAAGTACAAAAAAATGTTTATTTCCGATGCAGTATACTAATGGCATGCAAATTACCTCTGTATTCAAAACTGTGTGCTGTCAGAAAAAAATAGTGCTTATGTTCTTATGTTCTTATATCTCCATGGTAATATGAAGCCCTTTGCTTTACTGAGACTAAAATATCTCACTTCCTATCTGTGCAAAACTGAAAATGTTTTTTTGAGTTGTGGTTTTTGGTTTTGTTTCGTTTTTTAAATTATTTGCCTTTCTGTCAATGTGTAAGCCAGTTTGCCAGATTCTGCAATTAGGGCTGTCTAGAAAAACCTAAAGTTGGAAAAACTGTGTACATTGAAGTTTTTCCCATGAATTTGATTGTGCTTGATCAGAAAATAATATTTTTAATTTTTTAAAGCCCATCCTAGCGTCGCTTAAAGCCACTAATTATTTAAAGCTCCATTTTTCTTAAAATTTACTATTGTTTTTGCTTAATGGGGCAAATTTCTTGGTATTATAGCTATAACTTTTTTTAATTTTCACACTTAGCAATAATACATTGATAAAAAGACATTTTATGCCATGAGCAGCTGAGCAGCTACATCAGGGTACTCCCCCCGACATTGGCAGGAGGGATGCCCACTTCCTCCCGCCAGAACCTCTGAAGCACCCCTCCCAACTACAATAGGCAGGAGGGATGGCCACTCCTTCCTGTCTGCAGGCCCCCTAGAACCCATGACCTCCCCCCAACAACTGATACTCCCAAACCCCCCACCCTGACATCCCCCCCAAGCGCCAACCCCCCCCCCCAGTACCTTTTGTAGTAAGGCCAACCGGAGGGATGCCTACATGCTCTGGCTAGCAGGCCCACCTCTTCACAATGGCAGGCCTTCCCCTTTCCGGTACATCCTGGGATGCACCGAGGAGGGGCCTAGGGCCCTGATTGGCCCAGACCCCATAGGAGAGGCCTTAGGCACACAGGCCAAGCAGGGCCTTAGACTCCCTTTCTGGTGCATCCTGGGATACATTGGGAGGGGCCAAGGACTCCCACTGTTCTTTGCTATATCTTTTTGCCAGCCTGAGCTAGCATAAAGATTTAGTACTAGAAAAAGTAAAAAAAAAATATCTGCACTAGATTTTAGGAAGGATTTTCTTTTTTGTACATTTGATCAATTTTTTTTATCAGCAATTTGTGGGTGTTTTGCATGCCCAGTCCAGTGCTGCTTGTTAGCACAGTGAGTTTACAATGATTTTCCTTTGCTAATATTTCTTTTTTTTTTTTTTTTTTTTTTTAATCTTTATTGATTTTTAATCTAAAACAGTGTCAGACAAATGAACAAACAGTAGGTATTACATACATTACACTAATATCTGTACAGGTAACATCTTATTGCATTGAGAGTATGATTAGCTTAGGAATAGTAAAGAAAAACTGCACTAAAGCATAGCACAGTTTACTGTAGTGGGGCTTGACTATGATAATGTATTACATTCCTGCTTCTGTTATTTGCTTGGTGATTCTTCTAGACATCCCTGTGCTCCAGTGCAGTGACATAGTGAGGGGGGGGGGGGCTGAGGGGAAGGGCTGCCTCAGGCAATGTCATGGCGGGGTGCCGGAACCTTTCTTCCTCTTTGCCTGTCCACCCACCCATCTCTTCAAAATCTTGGTGGCAGTGATCAACATCTAGCTGCTGCTCACGCCAGCCTTGGCCCTCCTTCTATGTGACTTCCTGGTTGCAAGATCAGGAAATGACATCAGAGGAAGAGCTGAGGCCGGCACAAGTAGCTGGTAAGGGATGCTGCTTGCCGCTGCTGGAGATTTTGAAGTGGTACGCTGAGGGAACACGCAACGGGAAAGAGGTATGCAGTGGGGTGAGTGATGTGGAAGAGTGCAGGGGGATGCACAGTGATGCAATGCTGGGTGTCTCCTTCACTCACTATGCCACTGTCCCAGAGGAGTTCATATTGAGCGCTCTAAAAATAATACAACCTTTGTGGTGCTATGTACATTAGCACGTGAAGCAGTAATATACACTAATCAATTACAAACTTCCCAGCAAAGTACAGAAAGGGCTCAAGTTTCTTTTTCAAAATTGTTAAGTCTGACTCCCACCCCCTGCCAGTAGCATCTGGTTCCTCATGATATCTGTGCTGCCTTTGTGGAGTCTGATTCAGGCTTTGAAAGGGAGATCAAAATGTACATCATATACAATCCAGATTTACATGTAGTTCACAGCTTTACAAAGGATTTCAACAAGCATATACTGTGTTTGTATTTTTTTATATATATATCTATATATATATAATAATAATAATAACAATTTATATACTGCAATACCGTTAAGTTCTATGCGGTTTACAATAGATTAAGCGAGGTACAAATTGATTGAATTTAAGAGGGGAGAAGAGAAGAGTAATAGGACCGGAAATGCGTTGTTGAGGAGAAAGAGATTAATAGGACAGAGGAATCACTATGGAGGAGAAAGAAGATGAGTGGGTCAGTCGTCTAGAAACTTTAGGAACAGTTGAGTTTTTAGACGTTTTCTGAATTCCTCATAAGTAGTGGGCGAAAGCAGTTGATCTAGGTCTTTACCCCACAATGTTGATAGATATATATATAATATAGATAGAGAAATAGATAGATATGACACACACAATCTACATATGTATGTATAATATATATCTGTTTCAGCATGATTATTTCTGATGGGAAAAACACAGTATGTAGATTTCTAAGGCCCACAATTGTCATGAAAAGTTTTTGTTTTGGGTAATTACCTTTCTGTTCTCTCGTTCTCTCTTTTAATAATAGAACTTCCTCTCAAGACTGTTGCGAAGGTATCGGAGGAAAAGAAGAGCTTCTTGCAACCACTGCCAAAGAGCCTGGGTAGCAGAGGCCTGGTGGGTGATAAAGAAAATCACCTACATGCAAAGACTGGACGCAACGAGAGCAAAACTCTGAACAGTAGGACACCTAGGGATAGAGAGACACCTCTCCCTGATGTACCAGAGAAACGGCGGCCTACGCTGCTGGAAATGGTAAGTATATGTCTGTTTATATGAGACCTGTCTAAGGAAGCTTATTCTACTACTAGTTATCATTTCTATAGCACTGCCAGACATATGCAGCGTTCTACATTTAAACATGTAAGCTTGTGTTGATAATCAATCCCCAGTACCCACTTTATTTCAGCCATAATTGTAGTTGGGGTTCTGGCTTCCTTGAAAATTATTACATTTGTTCCGGGAGTATAAGTCAATTTTGCATATGGTAAAACGCCTGGTACCTAATGATTTCTTTTTTTTTCTTGTTTTTGGATGGATGCTGCTTATATGGTACTCATACTTTTATGAGCCCTCTAGACACACTAGACACTTTTTCAGCATAGTGAGTCAAAAGTAAAACAATACTTTTGGGTCTTTGGTCAAAACACTAAAATAATATAGTGACCTTGGCAGGTAACTTAACTGTAATAGCAAGCCTCAGCCATCAAATCATAAACGATTGGGACTTGATGATCAAATGTATTTATCCTGTTAAAATATTGTATACAAGTCAGTTAAATTTGGCCTCTCAACCTGACTAAAATTTATGCAATGTGATTTTAGCAGGCTGGAAAGGGGCTGTGTCAGAGGTGTTCTGGCATAAATTCCATTTTCAGTGGGTAATGTTTTGAGCATAGGGACTTCCCGAGGAGGTCATTTTAGAAGCACAACTTTATTAAATTGCTATTTAAAGGTGTAAAACCTTTGGGGTGCATAATTTGGAAAGGGCTGGATTGTGGGAGTAGTTTTGTTAGGTGCATAAATTATTCCAGATTTTAAAATGGGAAATATGCATAGCTAAAAGCTCGATAACAGCAATTACACTGCCCATGGTAGGCATAAATATAATGTGAACCTGGGTTTTTCATCATTGAAGAGCTAATTGTGCTTAACTCTTTGACATGCAACACCAAAGAGAAGAGGAAAAGGGATGGGATTTGATATACCCCCTTTCTGTGGTTACAAAGTGATTTACATATTATATACATATGCTTATTTTGTGCCTGAGGCAATGGAGGAGTAAGTGACTTGCCCAGAATTCCAAGGAGCTGCAGTGGGAACTGAGGCCAGTGCCCCTGGTTTTCAGTCCACTACACTAACCATTAAACAATTCTTCCACTCCTTAATACCTGGCTGCACTTAGGCATGCATCTTTGTAAAATACAGCATTGCACACACAAGCACCCACATTTACCATGCAAGGAGGAAAATTTTGTAAGTGTTGCTTATTTCTTTTTACACGTTTCGGCCGTTAGAAGCTGGCAGCAGATGAATTGAAGTAGGTTCTAGTGGTGGGTGGAGGGATGGAACAGAACATAGAATTGGAGGTGGAATACTACCTTGCAATGACACAAGGAAGGATGAAGATACAGGTTAATATTTTTAAAACCAATAGGAGGAAATATTTTTTCACTCAATGAATAGTTAAGCTCTGGAATGCGTTGCCAGAGGATGTGGTAAGAGCGGTTAATGTAACTGGGTTTAAAAAAGGTTTGGACAAGTTCCTGGAGGAAAAGTCCATAAACTGCTGTTGAGACAGACATGGGAGAAGCCACTGCTTGCCCTGGATTGGTGGCATGGAATGATGCTATTATTTGGGTTTTTGCCAGGTACTTGTGACAGATTGGCCTCTGTGAAGGTGGAATACTGGGCTAGATGGACCATTTGGTCTGATCCAGTAAGGATATTCTTATGTTCTTAAGTGTCCATCTGTAATACAGAAAGTATTTTTCAACATACTGTATATTGGACTTTTGCATAGCCCCTTCAGGATCTCCCAAAAGGCAGTAAGTTCATTGCAGAGATACCTAGCAAAACATGTTTTTTCCATCTTCCCAGAAATCAGCTAGAATGTATTTCCTTCCACCTGCCATTCCAGGGTAGAATAATGCATACCACAGATCTCCACAGAGAGAGTCGAACACTTACCCACCCTAACAGCTCCCTCAAGTTTCAAGTTGATTTAAAATTTGATATACCACTTAATTAACGTCTAAGCGGTGTACAATGAAATATACACATTCAAAAATCAGGGATATCACATACTAATTCACAAACAGAGACAAAACAAAACAGTAGGAAGGGGGTGTGCTCTTCATGTGACATTATAGTTAAAGGAATTAGACTATGATTCCACAGTCAATTGTAGTTTGCTTATTTATTTAAAGAACATATTGCCGATCAAATACGCGCAGGACAAATGTGTATGCACACACCCTATGGTCATATGCGAACACTGTGCATGACGTATGCACATGATGTGCACACGTTGAGCAAAATTTCCATTGGAATGACCATTGCCCAATTGCATGCAGGACAAATGTGTATGCACATGCCCTGCGATCATACACGAATGTCACGCATGATGTACACATGTGACATGCGTGTGACTTTCGCACAATGAGCAAAATTTCCATTGGAATGATTTTTTCTCATAGCCCTGGGTTACGTGCGTGCATTTTCCATTACCATGGGTTACATACACGCATACACTTTAGAAAGTTTGCAACTGCCGTACCGCGCATGTGCGAGTGCTTTCCCGCCCAGTCTAAGGCACGGGTCTCCTCAGTTCTCAGTTTTCTGCGGAGCCGAGAAGTCCTATTTTGACGTTCTGTGCTAGACTCAGTTCTACTTCGTGCCTTCTCTCACCGCGGCTCATGTTTTATTTCTTTTCAGGGTCGCATTTTATTTTTTTTAAAAAAGACTTACTTTGATTTTTCTTTCAGTCATGGCAGGGCCTGCCTTGCGGCCTCAGCCCGCGGGCTTCAACCTAGCTGCGGCTATTTTCCCGTTTATGTCCTGGCCGGTCACAGGCTTCAAAAATTGTAGCCGTTGCCAGCGTGCGATCTCCCTCACTGACCCACATCAGTGGTGTATTCAGTGTTTGTTACCTGACCATCGTCCAGAGCCATGTGCCTGCTGCGCTACCCTTCAACCTCCTGCCCGCAAACATCATCAAGTTCAGGTGGAAAAACTTTTTGGAGGTATGGATCCACTTGCCACGACCTCGACCTTGAATCCGGTAAAGCTCACAGGGGTTCCGCCTTCAATCTTAATCAAGCCATCCTTGTTCGGTGGGTTCTCGTCCTCGAAAAAATCTGCTAAGTCTTCTCCTGAAGAGACGTTTGCCTTGCTGCCTCCCTCGGTTGGATCACCAGTTTGGTAATATGCTTACCAAACATACTCCTGCCTTGACTCTGCTTCCTGCAGTCCAGCCTGAGCACTTAGCAGTATCACAAGGAGTCAAGTCCTTGGCTGTGCCTCGAGCTGATCCTCTTCACTCTATACAAGGAGTCAAGTCCTTGGGAGTGCCTCGAGAGGATTCTACACATACTATGCAAGGAGTCAAGTCTTTGCGAGTGTCTCATCTGGAACATAAGCACACTACATAAGCACGATACCCATGTGGGATCCCTACGAGGGTCAAGATAAGGAAATTGGGTCATTAGGGCATAGACAGGGGGTGGGTAAGCAGAGTGGGCAGACTTGATGGGCTGTAGCCCTTTTCTGCCGTCATCTTCTATGTTTCTATGTTACTCAAGGAGCCGAGTCCTTGTCAGTGCCTTGAGATACCTCGACACCAGACGTTCAATCCCTTTTGGTGTCTCGATCTCCAAACTCCAGTCCTCCCTCCGAGGCATAGGGCAAAGACTTCAAGACTTTCTTCTCAGCGAGACCTGCCTGGTTCGAGGCACAGTTCCCCACATCAGTCGAGGCATCCATTGAGGCACAGATCCTCTTCTCGAGACAAGCCTCGTCTCTCCAGACCTCAAGACTCTTTGAGTCCTCCAACTCCAAAGTCGAGGCACCACCTCCAGATACCTCTGCTTCTTCTCCTACGAGGGATTATGTCCATTCACTCAGTGAGTCGTCTATACTTGCATATTCAGGCCTCAAGTATCAGTACACCAGAGAATCTTCACCTTAGTTCTTTGCCTTGCGAGGCACCTCGAGGTCACCTTCTTCCCCTCGAGGTCAACCTTCCTTGGAGCAGATATCTTTTTCTTTTCCACGTCAAATGAGTAAGGACCTCAGTATTTGGACTCTGATTCCAAATACTCTCAGGAATATTTAGAAGAAATGGGTATGTCTCGTCCTCCTGCAGAGTCTCTCAAATTGCCCATTAATAGACTTCTTTCTCAAACCTTTAAGAGAAATCTTGAGACACCTTATTCCATTCCCGCTGTCCCAGGAAAACTGGAGTCTCGTTACAGGATGGCCTACTGCAAGGGCTTCGAGAAATCTCAGTTATCTCAACAGTCCCTTCTTGTGGAGTCTTCTCTGAAAAACACCAATCCTGCCAAAGTTTATGCCACTGTCCCTCCTGGAAGAGAGGGCAGGACCATGAACAAGTTTTGTTGCCATTTGTATCAAAATTCTCTCATGGCAACTAGGGATTTTTGAATTACAATTTTGTTTTCATTTCTTATTTCAACTATTTGGTTGACACACTGCCTGAATATTTCAAATATATTCCTCAACAACATCTTCCAGGGTTTCAGCAGACGATCACCACTCTGACTCAACTCCGCATGCATCTCCTTCAATCTTCCTATGATGCATTTGAGCTTTCCTCAAGGGTCGCTGCCTTTTCAGTGGTGATGCGCAGTCTTGCCCGGCTCTGCACTATAGACATGGACCCCAATCTTCAAGATCGTCTGGCCAACATTCCTTGTCAAGGCAGTGAATTGTTTGATGACTCTATCGAGTCAGCTACTAAACGATTGAACATGGGAAATCGTTTGCTTACATCTCTCATCCTAAGCCTAAACCTTCTACCTCTAAAGGCTTCAGACCTCTTCCATCTTACCAGAGGTGTTTCCCACAGAGAGCAGCTCCTTATACAACCACAACAGCAACAGAAGCAGCAGAAACCTCAGACCTCTGCTGCGCCTAAGGCCTCTCAGCCTTTTTGACCATTTAATACAGAGCATATAACCTCCGTCGTTCTGCCTCTGTCCTCTCCCCAACCCTGATTTCACAAAAATCCCTTCATACCCTACAACAGGGGTGCCTAATAAGTTGATCGCGATCGACTGGTAGATCACCAAGGCAAAGTGAGTCAATCGCAGAGCCCATCCCGGGCTCCGTGATAGACTCGTGTTGCCTTCACAATCTACCAGGCCGATCAGCCTTCCTCTCCCTGACGTCAATTCTGCCATCAGAGAGGAAGTTCCAGGCCAGCCAACGCTGCCTGGCTGGCCCGGAACTTCCTCTCCGACGGCAGAATTGACGTCGGGGAGAGGAAAGCTGGTCGGCCCAATGCAGGGAAGCAGGGAGAGCTTGGGGCGGCAGAGGCTTTGGGGCCTGTTTCCCGATGGTGGCGGCGGCTTGGGGGCCTATTCCCCGATGGCGGTGGCAGTGGCTTGGGGGAGGGCAGGGAGAAAGAAAGAAAGGGGGCAGGCAGGGAGACAGAAGGAAAGAAGGGAAACAGAAAGAAAGAAAGGGGGCGTGAAGAGAGAAAAAAAGAAAGGGAGGCAGGGAGAGAGGAAGAAAAAGTTGGGGGAGGGAATGAGGTCTGGAGGAGAGGTAGCATACAGGCTGAAAGAAGGGAAGAAAGATTGGATGCACAGTCAGAAGAAGAAATTGCAACCAGAGACTCATGAAATCACCAGACAACAAAGGTAGGAAAAATGATTTTATTTTCAATTTAGTGATCAAAATGTGTCCGTTTTGAGAATTTATATCTGCTGTCTATATTTTGCACTATGGCCCCCTTTTACTAAACTGCTAAAAACTGCTATCGTGGTTTAGTAAAAAGGGAGGGGGGTATATTTGTCTATTTTTGTATGGTTGTTACTCAGGTGACAGTGCATAGAGTCAACTGCCTTGACCTCTTTGAAAAAAAAAACCCGGAATATAAATGATAATTAACATTTTCTCTGCGTACAATGTGCTTTGTGTTTTTTTTTAAATTTTATTGTTGGTAGATCATTTTGACTTGGTCATTTTAAAAGTAGCTCACAAGCCCAAAAAGTGTGGACACCCCTGCCCTACAACAAAGTGCCTGTAAATTGAAAATTTAAACTTCTGCTTCAAAATAATAATCTAAAAAACAACAATCTGATGGTATACTAAAGTTCTTAATACTACCGTATTTTCACGCAAATAACACGCACCCGTATAAAACGCGCACACGGATATAGCGCGCAGAAATCACGATGATTTGCACAAAAACTTTGATATACCGCGCTCACGGGTATACCGCGCATGCTGCCCGACGCTCCTTTCGCCCGCCCTGACTTTCCGTGCGCTGTCCCGACTCTCCGTTCACCCCCCCTGACTTCCGTGCACTGTCCCCCCTTGAAGGTCTGTCCCCATCCTGAAAGCCTGATGCCCCCCCCCACGTCCGATCCATCCCTCCCCCCCCCCCCCGAAGGACCGCCGACTCCCCAACAATATCGGGCCAGGAGGGAGCCCAAATCCTCCTGGCCACGGCGACCCCCTAACCCCACCCCGCACTACATTACGGGCAGGAGGGATCCCAGGCCCTCCTGCCCTCGACGCAAACCCCCCTCCCCCCCAAGAACCTCCGACCGCCCCCCAGCCGACCCGCGATCCCCCTGGCGACCCCCACGACCCCCCACCCCCCTTCCCCGTACCTTTGGTAGTTGGGCCAGAAGGGAGCCCAAACCCTCCTGGCCACGGCGACCCCCTAACCCCACCCCGCACTACATTACGGGCAGGAGGGATCCCAGGCCCTCCTGCCCTCGACGCAAACCCCCCTCCCCCCCAAGAACCTCCGACCGCCCCCCAGCCGACCCGCGATCCCCCTGGCGACCCCCACGACCCCCCCACCCCCCTTCCCCGTACCTTTAGTAGTTGGCCGGACAGACGGGAGCCAAACCCGCCTGTCCGGCAGGCAGCCAACGAAGGAATGAGGCCGGATTGGCCCATCCATCCTAAAGCTCCGCCTACTGGTGGGGCCTAAGGCGCGTGGGCCAATCAGAATAGGCCCTGGAGCCTTAGGTCCCACCTGGGGGCGCGGCCTGAGGCACATGGTCGGGTTGGGCCCATGTGCCTCAGGCCGCGCCCCCAGGTGGGACCTAAGGCTCCAGGGCCTATTCTGATTGGCCCACGCGCCTTAGGCCCCACCAGTAGGCGGAGCTTTAGGATGGATGGGCCAATCCGGCCTCATTCCTTCGTTGGCTGCCTGCCGGACAGGCGGGTTTGGCTCCCGTCTGTCCGGCCAACTACTAAAGATACGGGGAAGGGGGGTGTGGGGGTCGCCAGGGGGATCGCGGGTCGGCTGGGGGGCGGTCGGAGGTTCTTGGGGGGGAGGGGGGTTTGCGTCGAGGGCAGGAGGGCCTGGGATCCCTCCTGCCCGTAATGTAGTGCGGGGTGGGGTTAGGGGGTCGCCGTGGCCAGGAGGGTTTGGGCTCCCTTCTGGCCCAACTACCAAAGGTACGGGGAAGGGGGGTGGGGGGGTCGTGGGGGTCGCCAGGGGGATCGCGGGTCGGCTGGGAGGCGGTCGGAGGTTCTTGGGGGGGAGGGGGGTTTGCGTCGAGGGCAGGAGGGCCTGGGATCCCTCCTGCCCGTAATGTAGTGCGGGGTGGGGTTAGGGGGTCGCCGTGGCCAGGAGGGTTTGGGCTCCCTTCTGGCCCGATATTGTCGGGAAGTCGGCGGTCGTTCGGGGTGGGGGTGCGAGTGGTCCTGCCGGGGGGGGGGATGTATCGGACGTCGGGGAGTCGGCCGGGCAAGAGGGCTTGGGCTCCCTCTTGCTCCGATCGTGGATGCGGGTGTGAGCGCGTGCGAGCGGTCGTTCGGGGTGGGGGTGCGAGTGGTCCTGCCGGGGGGGGGGGGGATGTATCGGACGTCGGGGAGTCGGCCGGGCAAGAGGGCTTGGGCTCCCTCTTGCTCCGATCGTGGATGCGGGTGCGGATGGGAGCGCGTGCAAGCGGTCGTTCGGGGTGGGGGTGCGAGCGGTCCTGCTGGGGGGGTGAATCGGGCGTCGGGCGGGGTGGGAACTATGTTTTAAAACTTTGGTATACCGCGCTCACGCATATAACGCGCGAGGGGTATGCGCGGTAGGTAAAAACGCGTATAACGCGCGCGTTATATGCGTGAAAATACGGTAATCCCAGTTTCACTTAAAGGAAAAGCTTACGTATATACTGTATATGGCCATTCAATTTTACTAAGGCTCATCTGCTTGTAAAACAGGCTGTATGCATGGGGAAAGCTTTATAAAATTATTCCTTAAGTGTACACTTTCCATCTTATTCTTCTTTTATGCTTTCTGCTGGCGTGTCCTCTTGTTTTGGATTACAGCTCATCAAAGCATAGATTTGAAATGATTAGCTTTCTGGTGCATTTTCTGTTGCTTATAATTGCACCCTGTTCCTTCCCTTAAAAATAAAAGACATGGAAGAGGTCATAATCCCACAGCTGCTAATGCGAGGGTCTGCCCTCTCTGAAAGAAGCATTATGTGGTGTTGACGGCACCTAGCTGAGATATCCTTGGATGCATTCTCTTCCTGCCGTCACTGTAGGCAACTCTTTCTTCTGCCTTGTGTTTGCATTTGCCAGCTGTATTCAAGCAATGTACTGTTGTCCCTTCTCTCTACTTCCCTTTGAAACTTTCACTCCAGATGCCTGAAATATGTTGCTAGGCCAAATGCTCCAGGGCGTGTATGTTGTTAATTTAAACGTATTTGGGATACTGTTTAGTTGCAAGTAGCTATATACGGTATATCCCAGTTATTTTATTTATATTCACTTATTCACTAACTATTGCAGAAAAAAATCTCAAGATTGCGTTGGTGAGGTTACCTTATTTTATTTATTTATTCGATTTTTAGCCCGTCCTCCCAAAGGAGCCCAGAACGGGTTACAAAGTACATCCATAATAATCCAGACAGAGCAGAGATGACAGTTTACATAAATTACAATATAGATGACAGTTTACATAAATTACAATATAGACATGACAATAAAACATATGTACTAAGTAGCATCTGGTGAGATTAAGTGACATAGGTGCGTTGACTGGGTGGCATTTCAGGGTGAATGACTTTAAGGCGCTGGGTTAGTAAAGAGGAAGGTTTTCACAGCCTTCCTGAAGTTCCAGAGTCCAGCTAGTGATCTGACAGATGGAGGGATTGTGTGCCAAAGTTTGGGTATGAAATGTGAGTAGGAGTGTTTGCGGGCGGTTTCAGTTTTGAGGGAGCGGCCAGAAGGTATGGTCAGTCGTTTTTTTCCTTGGGACCTCAGTGGTCGTTTTGGGAAGTAGATTTGTAGTTTAGTTTTCATGTAGTACGGAATCGTTTCATGGAAGGTTTTGAAAGCGAGGAGCAGGGCCTTTAAGGTGCAGCGTTTTTGAATGGGCAGCCAGTGCATGGAAGCTAATGCAGGGGTAACATGGTCGCGGATGCCTAGGTTTTTCCAGAAGGCGGATTGCAGCGTTTTGCACCCTTACTGATAAAGGACTGTTCTTCATGGAAAACAGATGGCTTTTTGTTAATGTTGGCACCATTTTCTCTTTCAAAAACTGAGTTCTGGCAGGTTTTCTTTGAATTTGAGGTTCAGTGGCTAGAGCTACAGTACTTCGCCGAAATTCACGGGGGTTCCATTCCTGGAACCCCTGCGAATATTGAAAAACCGCAAATACGTTTTTTTGTTTGTCAAAAGGCAGGAGAGGGTAGCTGGGCGCCGTCGGGTGCAGAAAATCACTCGCGGTATGCTCCGACTACTCTTCCTGTTACTAAAGTCAGGCTACACCAATCAGGAGCTGTTTTGACACGCAGCTCCTGATTGGATAAGGCCCGACTTAGTGCAGGAAGATGCAGTCGGAGCATACCGTGAGTGATTTCCTGCACTCGCAGCGCTCCGGCTGCTCTCTTCGCCAACAGATCAGGTGCATGCAGCAGCGACTGCACAAGCTTCCCCCGCCCCCGGCAGGCCCCGCGGTGCTCCGGTTGCTCTCCTGCTGCCCTCTTCAGTCTCCCCCATGAAAAACCATATTCACAGTTTTTCTAAATTCGTAGGGGTTCCTAGAACGGAACCCCTGCGAATATTGGGGGAGTACTGTATATATATTTTTGGCTCTGTTTAACTTTATTTTATTGTCTTGATTTTATGTTGATTTTTTTATTTATTTTTTTTTTTTAAATAAACTGCTTTGAATTAAACAAATAATGAGTGGGCTAATTCATAGGTGAACAGATGAATTAAGGCTCTGTTTAGGGTTACCAGTCATCCGGATTTCCCTGGACATGTCCTTCTTTTTGAGGATATGTCCGGGGGTCCGGACAGCTTTTCAGAACCCGGCACTTTGTCCGGGTTTTGAAAAGCTTCCCAACAAAATCACGTCAGGAAGGGGCATCCGCGCATGCACGGATGCAACGTGGTGATGTCAGGTGCGCAGATGCTGTCTGGGGGTGGGGTGGAATAGGGCATAATGGAGGCGGAACTGGGGGCATGGCCATAGGTCTGGATTTTCCCAATGGAAAATCTGGTAACCCTACTCTTGTTCTCTTAAGCAAGGCTAATCAGAATTGTTAGTTTGTAGTTAGGGCCTATCATAAACATGATCTAGTTACTCCTAATTTAGATTGGATGGAATTGAGATGTCTCTTCATTTTCCTCCATGAAAACTATACTTTAGTAATTTGATGAAAAATCATAGGAAAATGATGTTGTTGGCCACACGTATAGATAAACAGAGAAACAGTGGCTATATGCCCCAGTGGTAAGCTGGAAGTATGCTGGTATGGACTGTGCTGCTTCTGTCGGTAATCCAAAGAGATGGTGGGGTTCTATCTTTTCAGTAATTTCAGCGCCGATGCTTGAGTGTCTTTGCCCATTTGTCAGCGGTTGCACCTTTTTGTAGTGTGCAGATTAGAACCATTGAATATTGTGGTTCTTGTATGAGTGCCTGTTTCACACTAGCTGTGAGCAGGCCTTAATTTCAAGGGGGGAGGGCCTGGAAGGTAGTTCTTTTCAGAGTTCTTCTTTTGCTCCAGTCCCCGGTGTCGGGTCAAAAGCACGCCGGGACAAAGGCGCGCGCAGACAATTGAGCGCAGCGCAGAGGTGCACGCCGCAGAAAATTACTGTTTTTAGGGCTCCGACAGGGGGGGGAACCCCCCCCACTTTACTTAATAGAGATTGCGCCGCGTTGTGGGGGGTTTGGGGGGTTGTAACCCCCCACATTTTACTGAAAACTTCACTTTTTCCCTGTTTTTAGGGAAAAAGTTAAGTTTACAGTAAAATGTGGAGGGTTACAACCCCCCCAAACCCCCACAACGCCGGCGCAATCTCTATTAAGTAAACTGCGGGGGCTCCCCAACAAAACCCCCGTCGGAGCCCCTAAAAACAGTAATTTTCTTCGGCGCACGCCTCCGTCTTGCGCTCAGTTGTCGGCGTGCGCCTTTGTCTTTCACGGGGTTGTCTATGAACCCAGTCCCCCTCTCTCCTTTTTCCCACAGGGAAGAGAAAGGAAGGGGAATGAACAGCCTAATCCAGCCTATTTTCTCCTGTTGCCCCTGTCCCTCTTGCCTGTTTCATCGACTCCACAGTTCCACTTCCTTTTTGTCTACAAATTAAGCCCAGATTTAAGTGAATATGGCTTCTGTGATGTGTAGTTTACTGAAATTGAGGATCCAGTACATTATTTATACTTTTACAGTTATGTTTTGTTTCTTTCACGGTTGTCTTTATTTACAGTGTTATGAAATGATCTGCTATGCTTTTCAGCTGAAAGTGTAAAATTTGGTTAATGAAGCTAGGGAAGCAGCTGATAAACATTCTTTTTCTTTTGCCTTTTTTCTTAGTTGTTGGCCCATGACATACGGCATGAAAGAAACGTGATCCTTCAGTGTGTCAGGTACATTCTTCAAAATAACTTCTTTGGACTTGTTTCAAAGGCTAGCATGGTGAGCAATGTTCCGACTATGCAGGCCGTTAAAGTTTCAGAGATGGACAGGACCAAAGGCTACAGTGACAGCAGTAAAGCTGATCTGCATCCTGTGAGAGGAAGGTGTAGTGAAACAGTGAGAGAACAGAGTGCCCAAACTGCCCTCAGTCAGACTTCCAGAAGGTTCTTCTCGACAGAGGAGGAAGAGATCTGGGAAACTCCTGCTCTAAACTATGAAGAGAGATCCGAAGTCTAGCATAGCCATGCTATAAGTGATGACAAAAAGGAAACCAGCAACAGGAAAAGAGACTTTAAGAACTGTTTGAACTTTTAAGTACTATTTGAAAAAGTTCAGGTATACAATACTTGAAATCCTGAATGTTGTAGATAACTTTCCCAAACTACTGGAACTCTCTTGCAACTAGTTTTTATAAATGATGGATTATTTGTGGCATTCACAAGTGAAATTAAAAAATACTTTTTACATTTAAGCTAGACTATTCTTTGTTTGCTCTTTTCAGATATATTCAAAATGTCTCCATTGATCGTGTCCTCCTTTGGATAGTACATTTCTAAAAAGAGCCAAAACGTGGAACACCAACCTGGTGAATAGTGTCAGCATTTTCCATGTGGTATTTGCCCAAATGAGTTCTGTTTATTGTTCTTTGGCTCATTTTGCCATTGTTGGTAAGGTACAACAACTGAGATCCATACTTGTGAATAAAACGCATGTCATTTCAAAGAGAAGTTAGTTTCTTTGCTGAGATACAGTAATCTTTCAACACTGATAAGCAGGAAACTTTTTTCCACTGCTTAAATATAGCACCAGTAACAAAGTGGGCCGTTTATGTGCAGCATGATAGTTATATTAAGAAGTTTGATATAAAATCCTGCCTCTTGCAATTAAAATTGATCCCTACTGTTTACCTTTCTTCTCTATTCAGATATTTTTTTAGTCTATATTTATTGAATTATTAAAGTAGAAAGTAGTTACAAAACCAAGACACAAAACAAGAACAATGAACAGGTGACGGCATGGATAATTAGGAGTTATGGCAAACATATGAAGACATATATGAGCATATGAAAATATATATGAACATATGAAGATATATATTTGGCATTAAGTTTCGATTAAACCAATTCAATTTCTTTAGCAATATAAGCTCAAATTTATAAGTGGTACAGACCAATTATCATAATTAACTTTGGACTTATCTTTCAGGAATTCAATACAATTTTAAGAGCTAATGACAAAAGAGTATCTAATAAGGGAACATTCATATTGATTTTAAGAATGTTTGGGAAAAGTGCTCTTAAAATAATGTCTATAATCTATTTCACATTGCAGAAAGAAAAAGTTCTATAAAATGGACCAAATAGCCATCCAATAATTCTGCAAATACTTAAGTGTCAAGTTTCTTTATTTTGATATACTGTTTATCAAATCAAATGTCTAGACGGTGTACAATGTAAAAAGATTGTAAGGGACAATTAAAATAGGTAAATAAAAACAATGTTTTTATCAAATATTAAATACTAGACAAATTTGACATAACATACATGAAACAGAAGGAGGTTAGGGGAGGGAAAGGTTGTTTAAAATACATCGAAGTAAAAATTAATAAAAAAGGATGGTAAATGGGGAGTGGCGAAAAACATTAGGAGGGGAATCGTCTCAAAAGAGATATTAGATATTGTAAAGCTTCACATGAATCAAGGGGTTAAGAAGTGGCTGAATATAGTATTAGAGAGAAAAGGCGTCTTTAAAAAGGAAAGTTTTAAGTTTGGCTTTAAATTTTTCCAGGGAGTTCTCTAATCGAACATCTAAAGGAAGGGCATTCCACAGAGAGGGGGCGGTGACTGAAAAAATGGATTTGGGGGTAGTATCGTAAAATAGTTCCCGTATAGATGGAATGGAGAGTAAATTTTGATTATTTGATCGAAGGGTTCTGGAAGATGAATAAGGTATTTAGAATTTATCAATGAATGCTGGTTAGAGTTTTTAGTTTTAAAAGTGAGGAGGAGTATTTTATAGGAGAGACAATGAGCAATAGGTAGCCAGTGTGCTTTACGAAGAAGAGGAGTGACATGGTCAAATTTTTTTGCATGATAAATTAATTTAACAGCAGTGTTTTGCAATAGTTGTAGATGACGGATTTCTTTCTGAGTTATACCTTGATAATGGGAATTACAGTAATCTATAGTTGAAATTACACTTGAAATTTACACTTGTAAATTATATGTTTCACAGAACTTAGCTTAGTTTCAAATATTCAGACACTATAGCCATCTCTCCCCCCTCCCCCACCTATGCCGATCAGCATGGTACCTTTCAGTATTGACTGAAGGATACCATGGTCTCCAGTTGAATTCTCCCCCCAAATAGGGGAGAAAAATGTGATTCATAAAGCAAAAGTGCTATAGCCTAATGGTACAAGATATGCTATCATGAGGTGTGGATAAAAAATGGAAGCAAACCATAGAGCTGTTCTTCACCCAGAGAGTGGTAGAAAACTGGAACGCTCTTCCGGAGGCTGTTATAGGTGAAAACAACCTCCAGGGATTCAAGACAAAGTTAGACAGATTCCTGCTGAACCAGAATGTACGCAGGTAAGGCTAGTCTCAGGGCACTGGTCTTTGACCTAAGGGCTGCCGCCTGTGAGCGGACTGCTGGGCACGATGGACCACTGGTCCTGACCCAGCAGCGGCATTCTTATGTTCTTACAATGAGACCTTTTAAAATGGCAGACTCGTCTTATGTGGATGGGTATGGCGGCTGCCAGGTGTTTCGCGCAACATTAGAAGAGGCAGACTAGTTCAACGGTGATAGACTAGAAAAACTAGTTGCGAGCTCTGGCACAAATGGAATTTATTGGCAGCTAAAGATGTGGGTACTATATCCAACAGCATTGGACTTGGACTATGATTTTGGAGAAATTAGATAGGCTTATAAGTTGGTATTACAGGGGGGGAAACGATGGGGGGGGGGGGTTCGACCAGGAAACAGGATGGGGAGGGTCTCCTATAAGGAACACTGGGCATTCCTCAGCATGTCATTTAAGATAGAAGTGTAGACTGTGATGTCTGGCGGTTCCTGCATTACATGTTGTGTGGGTAAGGTGGTGAGCTGTTTCAGTGTCTAATGTCACAAGCAATAGTCCAGCAGTGGAAAGGCGATCCTGCCACAGTGAATGCAGCTCCCTCTTCCGAGGTGACCTTTCTGGCCAGCTGTGATATTGGCAAGGAACCTCCCATTCCTATAGCTGAGAAGCAATTTAAGGCTCCAAAACGGAAACAAGTACCCCTCTCTTCCACTGGCTCACTCAGTGCACTCCTAAGAGATTGCAATAGCATCAACACCTTACTAGACGCCTGCAAACAGCCTCCACCGGGAGACAGCCCAAAGTGATCATATTCCTATAGCATACCTAATTATGGAATCAACTCCCTCCTGCCATTAGGGCAATTGATATACCAAGCAGGGTCGTGTGTTCTTCCCGAGGCATGCAGACAGAAAACTTCAGCAGCAGATCGGAGCTCTTCTGGGACTGCCCGGCTCCCGTGGCCTGGCTGTATCTTCAGGTTCTGGGGTCCTAGGCTGCTCTTTCAAGGCGGTTTCCTGGGCCTGAGCGCACATGCGCCATACAGGAGTCCCTTCTCTCTTGGTGGTCTCTGCAACGTCATCCCCTTCAGATGCTGCTCTTCCTTGGACAGAGCCAGCTCGCAGCAGTCTGAAATGGTGGTTTCAGGGGAAGCTGTCTGCCAGGGCAGGCTTCTTTAGGATATCAGAATGGATGACTCTCATGATGGATGCCAGTCTGTTGGGTATGGGGTGCTCATTGCGGGGACTGTTACATTAATGGACATGTGGACTCCTGGTTGATCAGTTGTCTGGAACTCGGGACAATTCGACGGTAACAAAATCTCCAAGTCCAACAACCAAAGTAATACTGTTGCTCAACATCTGGCGCTCCTTATCCTCCAAACATGACATTCACCGTGAGCCATCATCTGGGGGCAGCCGCCTTGGAGCGGCTGGGGCACGGGCAGTGTGTCTGGGAATGAATACATGGATAGGAGGTACCATCGCAGGGAGGAAGACATAAGGCATTCCTGGGACTGTCAGCCAAGTCTCTTCCTGAAGAAGCCCTTTCTGGGAACGTCAATCGCTCCTCCTAAACTTACGTTGCACCACTTCATCACTGAACGCTGAAAACCAGTGGATTGAAGACAAAAGTTTATATTATTTTTTTTCAAGCTTATAATTATCTTTAATCTTATCTATTGTTTTTGCCTTTTGTCTTTGTTTTGTTTCTATTTCTATCATTTAAATTTCTCCAGAATTTTACTGTTCAACGGTTCCCCCTTCTGCATCTATTTCCTTTCTCTCCTCTCTTGTACCTTCCAAAGTATTTAGATTCAATGCTGTCTTATTAAAATGTTTATTTTTATTTTTTATTTTCCTCTATCTCTACTTTTCACTTCTCTATTACCCTCCAGGTACTTTAGTTAGATTGTGAGCCTTCGGGACAGTAAGGGAATTTTTCAAGTACCTTTCTTATTTCTAATCTTAATGTATATTTCTGTAAACCGCTTAGAACCTAACGGACTGTAGCGGTATATAAGTATAAATTACATTACATTACATTACTACACACTCCCCCCCTCTCCATCTGCAGACGATCTAGCAAAATTTCTTCAATGAGAAAGTCCATACCTTACGATGCTCGTTCCCACCAGCACCCTCTTACAACTCTACTGGTATCCACCGACTCAAACCCACTCCAACTGTCGCCAACCATATTCCAGTCGACAGATCCTGGACCACCTTTGAGCTTGTTTCTGATTCCCAGGTTGCTAAACTCTGCCTCAAGTTGAAATCCTGCAACTGTACCTTGGACCCCTTCCCCTCCTACCTATATGAGAAAATTCCCACACAAGCCATCTCATCTCTTACCAATCTGATAAACTCTGCCTTACTTTCAGGCCTATTCTCTGCAGAAATGGGAAGCATTTCCCTATCCCCACTACTGAAAAAAGCTGATCTAGACCCCTCCATACCATCCAGCTATCGCCCAATAGCAAATATTCCTCTCTTGACCAAGTTGCTGGAGTCCATCATATCTACCCAACTTTCATCCTATCTTGAAAGATTCTCCATTTTCCTACCCTACCAACATAGCTTCAGACTCAACTTCAGCACTGAATCCCTATTGGCCTCATTAATCTCAAAGGTCCAACATCTTCACTCTCGCAATAAGTTCGCTGTTCTTCAGTTCGACTTTTCTGCAGCTTTCGACATGGTCCATCATGATATACTAATTCTCCAACTTTCTGAAATTGGCATAAACTCAACAGTCTTAGATTGGTTCTCAAAATTCTTACGTTCCCGCTCCTACTTCGTTAACATGAATGGCTCCTCATCTCTCCCGTGGAAATCGAGTTGCTCACCTCTATCCCCGATTCTCTTCAATGTCTATATGTCCTCCCTGAAACTCCTCCAACTGTCCCCCTTGGAAACACTTTACACTTACGCCGATGACATCCTTGTCCTCCTCAAGACCGACTCTAACCTCACTAATCTCTCTGAGAACATCTCTTCATGTATATCGAACCTCCAATCCTGGGCCCTCACCGTACAAATGAAATTAAATGAGACCAAAACAAAACTACTTTGGCTCGGCCCAAAATTAGATCAGTTACCCACCCTCATCTCACTGTCCTCTGGCACCACATTGCAGCTTGAACACTCATGCAAAGTTCTGGGCATCATCATTGATTCCACACTGTCCTTCAATGACCACCTTAATTCCTTAGTAAAAAAATGCTTTTTCAACGTTCACATGTTAAGGAAAGTGAGATCCTGCTTCCATCATCATCACTTTGCTGTCCTCGTACAATCCATCATTCTTTCCAGACTGGATTACTGTAACTCCATCTACATAAGCCTGACAAAGAAAAGCCTTCATAGACTCCAGCGGATCCAGAACACTGCGGCTAAACTAATCTTCGCAAAAAGCAAATTTGACCACGTCTCCCCGCTTCTGTCTAAGCTTCATTGGCTCCCATTAATCCTTAGGGTTCACTACAAATGCGCCTGCCTAACCTTCAAGTCTCTACATGGTATCCGGCCTCCCTCCAACTCTTCCGAAAACATTTGAAAACTTGGCTTTTCTCTAAAGTGCAATGACCCCTCCCTCATCGATATTCGAAGTCCCTCTAAACTTCTCTCTCTAAGTTCTTCTACTTTTCATTGTAGCTCCTTTCTGTACCAACTCCTGTAAACCGTGTCGAGCTCTACTTCTGTGGAGATGATGCGGTATACAAACTTAAGGTTTAGTTTAGTTTAGCCCATTCTGGTAGGAAAAACAGTGCAAGTCTTCTCCAACAACGCCACAGCAGTGGTATACATAAATCGGCAAGGGGGCACGAAAAGCACTCTCTTGGGCCAGGAGGCTCGCTTGCTATTCACTGGGCAGAAGCTCATCTTCTGTCTCTCTCAGTGGCCCACCGTGGCCTGTATCAACAACATTCAGGCAGATTTCCTCAGCTGACAGATCCTGGACCCAGAAGCTGTCGCAGAAAGCATTCCCGTCTGATTATATGGCGCTGGACTTGATGGCTTCAGCAGAGAACTCAAAGGTCCAATGCTTTTTCAGTCGAAGAACACTTTGCAGAAACCTAGGGCTGGACGCCTGGTTCAGCCCTGGCTAGTTCATGAGCTTCTGTATGTGTTCCCTCCATGGCCTCTGGTTGGCTGGGTCATCCGCCAGATAGCAACACATCCAGGCTTGGTTATTCTAGTACCCATGGTATGTGGATCTCGTACATCTTTGGTGCGACAAGAAGCTCTGGCTCCCTCTTCATCGGTACCTTCTCAGGGCCCAATGCCCATGGAGAACCCACAGCGCTTTGGTCTTACAGTTTGACTCATGAACGCTCAGCCATGATGAAGCACAGTTATTCAGAGGTCTGTTGATGCAACTTCCTCTTTCCTCAGAGGCGGGTGCAACCTATCAAAGGATCCAAGGCTGCCCAAGTGAATCACTGTGCTGACGCTACTGGCACTGCTGCAGGCAAGTACTGAGAGCTGCTGGGAGGGAAGGGGAGGAAGCCACTTTTGGAGGCTGGGAAGCTGCTGGACTAAGGGGCGTATCAGACACATACACTCCCTCGGTCGCCCGGCCCCTCTGGCAAATGTAAAAACCAATTGTGGACCATGAATCAAAAAGTTTACCCACCCTTGGACTAGACTATACAGAAACAAAACACAAAAGATTACATACCCCAGCAAGGATCCTTTAACAGATTAGAACCATAATAATAATCTGTAAGGTGAAGAATAGTGGTAAATACTGAATACTCGTAAGTAAAATGCACCATACCATGATGCCCCAAAGCACCAATACCATCAATGATCACCATCTGATGCACATGTATAGATAACCATCACAGATACCCTCTAACTCTGTCTAGTAACACCATAACTAAAGCTCATACATCATAACTCATGTATTGTAACACTATTGCAGAAGCGCATGTAAACTGCTCTGAATTGACTCCCCAGTCATTAGTAGTGATATACCATGTTTCCCCGAAAATAAGACACTCATATTAATTTTGGGCCCAAAAAAGGCACCAAGTCTTATTTCTGGGGTAGGTCTTATTTTTTTTCATGTACAATGATCATCTCTCCCTTCCTCTTTTCTATTCCAATTCTTTCCCCCACAGGTGCAGCATCTTTCCTCCCCTCTCACCCATCTTTCCCTCCCTCATATCCTCCTGTGCAGTAGAACCCTTGCAGCTTCTATCCCTCCCTCCCTTCCTCCCATCCCCCTTTGCAGCATCTTTCTATCCCTCCCATCCCCCCGCCACGCACCCCTCCTCACACACACACACACTGACCCTTTCATCTTTCCCTCCCATCTGAACCCCGACTATGAGATCGAAATGCCTGGTAACAAATGGCAGCGTTGGCAGCACCGGCTGCATCGTGGCCTTTTGCCCGGGCGTTCCTCTGCCATGTTGCTGATGACATCATCATCAGCCTGGGCGTGAGAAGGCTATTACTATTTACCACCTATTCTTGACATTTTTGTCTGACTGAAGTTTCCTTTTTCTTCACATTCTTTGTAAGATAAAGTTGAATTCGTTGTGGGGTTCATGTAGCCTAAATTGTTGAAAGATTTTCTTGCTTCTTGTAAACTACTCTAGCTCTATTGTTTAAGATGGTAATATACAAGAAGTATTAAAAATTTCTTTTGCAATAGATTATTTCTGCTTGGTTTAGAATTTCAAATCAGTTCATAGGTTCTTGTTCTCCAGACTCAAAAATATGGGCAGTATAACCCCTGTTTGAAACTGCAATACTGATTGGAATTGCTTAAATCATGGAGTACGATTAGCTCACTGGATTGGTCCTTTGTCCAGCTGTTCATCATGCAATATTAGCAACAGGCAGATGCTGTCAATGGAGGCGGCTGGCAGCTGCTGATACCCCTGAGCCAAATGACTTTCTTTAAAAGGGTGGCAATGCAGAGTTCCAGGGAGCTACAAATAGCACAGCCCAAAAAGCAATTCTCAAGTTTCAATCAGCTGAGGAGCACTGATAACTGACCTCACGTGCCGGCCAATGGATGGAAAATGCGTACTGTATTATGTTCAGGTTCTATCTTCTATTTTTATCCCAGCCCTGTTGTCAAGCTGAACAGGGATATAAACAGTAATATAATATACACATTACTGCGGCATTCATCTGTTAGTGCTTACCTAACTTTTTCCATGCTTAGCTCTATCTGCTGGGGAGAGGGAGAGTTTTGTGGCTTTGAAACACAGTGTACAGTATACATTCTTCAGGAAACACTTGGAGCATTATAATGACTTGTGTTGGTTTATTGCTGTCTTCAATCCCCCACCTTGGCTGGTTTGGAAAAAGTAGCACTGTATCCAAACAGATGCTGAACTGGCAACGGGATAATTAATTGTAATACCTAGTGGGGCAGTGACCAAGGCAGAGGGGGTGGGGTGGAGTAAATTAGCGAGGATAATATTCAAAAGATTTGAGGCAAATTGAGAGTTACTCAGCCAAATGTCACATTATGAATCAACGGAGCTAGGGTTGCTGGTGCCCAATCTCTGCTCAGGCCTAGCAAAAGGCCTGCTGTTGCTATTGCTGCTGCCACTGTCACATTACCTCCCCTCCCTGCCCCCAGGCCCACCGATAATGCCACCACAGGACTGATGCAAGGCCTTCCTCCATAGGCCCACATTTCAGATCTGCTGTCTTCCTGTCTGAAGGGATGGGACACATAGGGCTGGAACTTGTACCTGGCACTGCTGCAAGCCAGGTAACTATGTGCCCCACCCCTGCCAAATGTCAGCACCTTCCTGCCTTGCTTATTTGGCTTATCACATTCCACTGCCCCTGATTTTGAATTTTCCACCCTTCAGCCTGGTTAACTTTTATCTAAACAACCTGTTGTCCAGATAAGTTATATAGGAAGGGAGGGAGGCAAACTACTGGCATAGTTAAACAACATAAGCATTAAGATAACATCATTTTTTTATTTTTATAGTTCAAAAGCCTTTCGGTTCTATGTGGTTTACAAAACAGATAGACTGACCGTTGTCAGTGGGCTACAATAGATAGAATATTAGCATAAGAACATAAGAATTGCTGCTGCTGGGTCAGACCAGTGATCCATCCTGCCCGGCAGTCCGCTCACGCAGCAGCCTCCAGGTCAAAGACCAGTGCTCTAAATGAGTCCAGCCTCACCTGTGTACGTCCCAATTTAGCAGGAAATTGTCCAGCTTAGTCTTGAAACCCTGGAGAGTGTTTTCCCCTACAACACTCTGGAACACTCTGGAAGAGTGTTCCAGCTCTCCACCATTCTCTGGGTGAAGAAGAACTTCCTTACGTTTGTACGGAATCTATCCCCTTTCAACTTTAGAGAGTGCCCTCTTGTTTTCCCTACCTTGGAGAGGGTGAACAACCTGTCTTTATCTACTAAGTCTATTCCCTTCATTATCTTGAATGTTTTGATCATGTCCCCTCTCAGTCTCCTCTTTTCAAGGGAGAAGAGGCAGTGCTACCTAGTTAAAATTTGAGTGGAATCATTTGCCTAATAACGTTAGGGTGTTGAGTGCTTACTGTAGTTTCTGGAAACTGATAGAGAAGTTGTTATTTCTTAAAGCATTCAATAATAATAATAACTTTATTTTTGTATACCGCCATACCCAAGGAGTTCTAGGCGGTTCTCATTTGTTTATCAAAAAAATTACAAGTGGTTCACAACAATTGAAAAAAGTTAGAAGCAACGAAGTAGTTGAGGTTAGAGAGCGAAGGGAGTGTGTAGGTCGGGGGGGGGGAGGATTGAGGTGGGTAGGCTGGGTAGAGAGTAATGGTGCTGGGGTTGCTTAATAACAGTGATCATAACATGATCAAATTTGATATAATCACTGGAATAAGTCCACACAAAAAAAATCCAATACAGTAGCATTTAACTTTTAAAAAAGGAGACTTGATAATATTAGGAGAATGGTAAAAAAGATACTTAGAGGAGTAGCTGCAAAGGTCAAATATTTGCACAGGCATGAATATTATTAAAAAATACCATCCTGGAAGCCCAGACTAGATATTCCGCTTACTGGTGCAATCCTCCATTCTAAGCTTACTCGAATACATCATTTATTTATTACTACATCATTTATTTGGGGTCTTTCAAATAAACCATTCAAAGACTTCGAATCATCCAAAATTCTGCAATCCGATTGATTTTTGGGTTCAAAAAATAGGAACACAATTCCCTACTACCAAAAACTCCACTGGCTGCTCCTTGAAGCAAGAGTGCTGTTCAAATTTGCCTATCTCTGTTTCAAATCCATTCTTGGTTCGGCCCCAATATACTTGGTTCCCCATTTTAACTTAGATTGCTCATCCAGACCCACACGCAGAGCACATCTGTTTAACCATCCAACACTAAAGGCCTGCCGCTACAAAAGATACCTGAACAGAACACTTGCTTTCCAAGCAGGGCAACTGAACGATTGGCTGGGTAACATTATCACGCACTCCTCATCCTACCTAAGTTTCAGAAAACTAGCAAAAACAAACTTGTTTAATCGATTTGTAACCTAAGACCTCTTATGCCTTATCTCTTCCACTCTTAACTGAATTGTTTCCCAAGATCTCTTATGCCTTACCTCTGTATCCTGCTCACCTGTATTTTGATGACTTTATATTGTACCTATATTCGCTGATTGTCCAGCTTTTCTTTGTTGTAAACCGCCTCGAACTACTACGGCTTTGGTGGTATATAAGAATAAAATTATTATTATTAGCTGGCATGGTTAATAAGTGAGGTGAAGGAAGCTATTAGAGGTAAAAGAGAATCCTTCTGAAAGCGGAAGAAGGATCCAACTGAAAATAATTATAAACATCACAAGGAATGTTAAGTCAAATGTAAAAGACCCAACTATCAAGCAGACTATAAGGGTTCTAAGAGTTATGACTAAGCAAAAAATCTGTGCAAAATGAAACACTTTCAAAAACAAAGTAAACAATGTTAAATATTAGTGATGTGGGTAACCTCAGTGTGGAGGGTCAGCGAAGGGAGAATTTCTCCGGCGCTTCACACAACAAGGCAAAGGCAAACATGCCCCCGCCTGCACACCATCATCGGTTACCTCACGTGTGCATAAATCAAAATATGTGATAAACCTCAGTGAAATAACTAATAACACACAGGTGTAGAATGCTCACAGGAATCACTCTGAGAACCCCCCCCCCCAGCCAACTCCCCAATTTGATCTTGCTACGGTACTGATCCAGCGATAACTGGATTTCAGGCATACATTGAGTAAATAGCGGCTGTCATGATAGGATCTGTAGTCAATTTAGTATGTATAGCCGTAGCTTGTTCACTTACTTCCCGTGAGGCTTCTTGGATGGTATCCACCAATAGCACCATTAGTCTTGCTATAAGTACACAGGAGCCGTGGAAATCCAATGCCCCAATGCCAGGTTCAACCAAGCCCAGTTTCGGGCTGCATCGAGTGGAACATGATTGTGTAACTTTTGGCTCCTCCCACTTCTTGTGATGATTGGTCCATTTTTTCATGACGTTATTTATGTTTGGTTTTTAAGTGTGACTGCACTCTACTCTGTTAGTTCCGCCCTCCTCCCGGCTGGCTCGAATTTATGTCATTTTTTGCCTATAGGTTCCTGATGAAGGAACGCTACATTCCCGAAACTGGGCTTGGTTGAACCTGGCATTGGGGCATTGGATTTCCACGGCTCCTGTGTACTTATAGCAAGACTCATGAAGACCTTTTGAAGATAAGTCGGCTGTGTTTATTTGTTATTCTTTCTGGGAAGTTGGCTGGGGGGGGGTTTCTCAGAGTGATTCCTGTGAGCATTCTACACCTGTGTGTTATTAGTTATTTCACTGAGGTTTATCACATATTTTGATTTATGCACACGTGAGGTAACCGATGATGGTGTGCAGGCGGGGGCATGTTTGCCTTTGCCTTGTTGTGTGAAGCGCCGGAGAAATTCTCCCTTCGCTGACCCTCCACACTGAGGTTACCCACATCACTAATATTTAACATTGTTTACTTTGTTTTTGAAAGTGTTTTATTTTGCACAGATTTTTTTTGCTTACAGTCATCACTCTTAGAACCCTTAGCTGGGTCTGCCTGATAGTTGGGTCTTTTAAGCATCTGTGGCAGTTTTTTTCTTTAGAGTTATGTAGTGTAAGTCAAATGTAAGGCACTAATTAGGAAGGCAAGAGAGGACCTTGAAAGAAGATTGCACTGGAAGCAAAAGCACACTGCAAAAACTTTTTTAGGTATATTAAAAACAAGAAACTGGGAAAAGAATCAGTTGGACTGCTAGATAACCAAGGGGTAAAAGGGACTATCGGGGAAGACAAGGTCATAACAGAGAGACTAAATTAATTATTTGCTTCTGTGGGGGAAATACTGGTGCTAGAAATGGTATTCAATGCTGATGAACCAGAGAAAACCAAATCTGTATCACTGGAAGATGTAATGAGTCAATTTGACAAATTGAACAGTAGCAAATCACCTGGAACAGATGGTATACATCCCAGAATGCTGATAGAATTGAAAAATGAACTTGCAGAGCTATTGTTAGTTATTTGTAATTTATCTTTAAAATCTAGCATAGTACCAGAAGACTGGAGGGTGGCCAACGTAATGCTGATTTTTAAAAAGGGTTCCAGAGGTGATCTGGGAAATTATAGACCGGTGAGTCTGACATCGATATCAGGCAAAATGGTAGAGACTATTTTAAAGAACAAAATGACAGAACATATACTGATACAGTGAACGTGGATTAATGAGAGAAAGCCAACATGGATTTAGTCAAGGGAATTTTGCCTCACCAATTACTATATTTCTTTGAAGGGGTGAATAAACATGTGGATAAAGTTTAGCCAGTTGATATCAGTATTGTGTATTTTGATTTTCAAAAGGCATTTGACAAAGTATCTCACGAAAGACTTCTGAGGAAATTAGAAAGTCATGGGATACGAAGTAAATATTCTTATTATGGATTAAGAACTGGTTGAAAGATAGAAAACAGAGAGTAGGTTTAAATGGTCAATATTCTCAATGGAGAAGGGTGTATATAGTGTGGCTCAACAAAAACCTCCAAGGAATCCTACTGCCTTCACAATCTATCAAAGCACACTTCCCACTGAAGGTTAAATACCAGAAAATAGTGATCCTGATGACTGGAGAAAAAAGGCCTCAGAACCCCTTCTGGGAAATCTCAGACTAGAGAGGGTAATAATTTAATCAGCTAAAAAAAAAACAACTCCAGCAGAAGAAATGTTCAATATTAAAGTTCCTCAATACTTAACTTGATTAAATTTTGAATTGCTGCTACACCTCAAAGACATAGTTTGAGGCAATGGCTAAAAACAAGTCAACAGGACAGAAGCAGAGGGCCGCCACGTGAGCGGACTGCTGGGCATAATGGACCGCTAGTCTGACCCAGCAGCGGCAATTCTTATGTTCTGAGTACCTCACTTTTTTAAAATTTCAAACTTCTCATTGTCCCACAATGTTTAGTTAAATAGAATTTTAAATTGAAGTCACTTATCTTGCTCTCTTGCCAAAGGCTAAGCATCTTGTGGTCCCACCTTTCAGTGGAAAGTGTGTTTAAATAATGGGGTTCCCCAGGGGTCTATGCTGGGACCGCAACTTTTTAACATATTTATCAGTGTTCTAGAGATAGGAATAACTAGTGAGAGAATTAAATTTGCTGATAACAGAAAGTTGTTCAAAGCTGTTAAATTGCAAGAGGATTGTGAAAAAATTGCAAAGAGGACCTTGTGAGACTAGGAAGTCTGGCATCAAAATGCAGATGACGTTTAATGTGAGCAAGTTAAAGTGATGCATGTGGGAAAGAGAAACCTAAACTATAGGCTACTTGATGCATGGGTTCCACGTAGGAGTCACTACCCTGGAAAAGGATCTAGATATCATCATTGAAGGTACATTGAAACCCTCAAGCCCAATGTGCGGCGGCGGCTAAGAAAGCAAACAGAATGTTAGGAATTATCAGGAAAAGAATGGAAAAACAAATGATGAAAATACTATAATTGCCCTATATATCGCGCTATGATATGACCACACCTCGAATATGTATGCAATTCTAGTCGCCATATCTGAAAAAAATATATAGTGGAATTAGAAAAGTACGAGGGCTGTTCAAAATAAGTATCAGACCTTTATTCATAAAAAAACACATCGTATTCAGATACAAACAATCTTTTACTAATCCTCCATAAAGTAGTCCCCTTGGGCTGCCACACACTTCTTCCAAAGGTTCTGCCACTGTCGGAAGCAGCGCTGGAACGCCTCTTTTGAGATTACTTGCAACTGGTCCATCACAATGTGCATGATGTCTTCTCTTGACTGAAATCTGGTCCCTTTCAGGGGCATTTTCAGCTTGGGGGAAAAGCCAGAGGCCACACGGAGCCATGTTGGGAGAGTAGGGAGCCTGAGGAATCGCAGGTGTGTTGTGTTTGGCCAGGAAACTCTATCAAATGTGAAGAATGGGCAGGTGCATTATCGTGATGGAGCTACCAATTGCCCAGTGCCCACAGGTCTAGCCGTTTGCATCTCACAGCATTACGAAGGCGACACAGAACCACTTGGTAGTACCCCTTGGTGATGGGCTGTGCCGATGTGGCGTTGTACTATGATGAACCACGTCACTAAAGTCAAAGAAGACGGTCAGCATAACTTTGATATTGCTTCAGACCTGCCTTCCTTTTTTGGCCTCGGGGATGTTTAATGCTTCCATTGTGATGGCATCAGCTTGGTTTCTGGGTCGTACCCATAAACCCAGGACTCATCGCCAGTGATCACTGTGCTGAGGAAGTTGGGATCACTGGTCACAGTCTCCAGCATGTCCTGTGTGATCTCCAAATGGAATTGCTTCTGCTCAATCGTTAGCAGCTTTGGCATGAACTTCGCTGAAATTCTCCTGAAGCCCAAATCCTCAGTCAAAATGGAATGAATTGATCCAACGCTGATGCTCACCTCGTCTGCAAATTCTCTGATCGTGATTTGATGATCCTGCATCACCAGGGTCCTCACTTGGTCAGTGACGATCTCATTTCTGGATGTTGAGGGCCTACCAGAATGTGCTTCACTCTCCACTGGTGTGCAGCCATCTCTGAAGCGGATGTACAACTCCTTTGTCTTTGTGGTGCCCATTGCTTTATTCCCGAAGGCCTGTTGAATCTTGCGAATTGTTTCTACTTGGGAATCGCCAAGCTTTACACAAAATTTAATGCAGTAGCGTTAACTTTTTCTGTCATTTTGTCAAAAATGAAAATCCGACGGCGCTCACTTACACTTCCTCACTCATCAGCAGTCTGACGGCGACTAACAGCTTCTGTAGGTGGGAACAAATTCAAGCATACGCATTAGGGTCGCCTACTTACATGCACCAAACCATGCCTCCCTAGCTTTATTTGTTTACATAAGTAAAAATTAAGTCTGATATTTTTTGAACAGCCCGCGTCGTACATAGAAGGGCAATGAAAAAGGATTTAAAAGGATGGGACAACTTCCCTATGAGGAAAAGCTAAAGCAGCTAGGGCTCTTTAGCTTGGAGAAGAAATGGTTCAAGAGTGATATGTATAGAGGTCTTTAAAATACTGAGTGGCGTGGAAAGGGTAGATGTGAATTGTTTGTTTACTCTTTCCAAAAGTACTAGGACTAGGGGATATGCATTGACGCTACTTAATAGTAGAATTTAAAACAAACCAGAGAAAATATTTCAACACACAACATGTAATTAAACTTTGGAATCTGTTGCTGGAGAATGTGGTGAAATCAGCTTAGTGTGGTTTTAAAAAGGTCCATAGGCCATTATTGGGGAAATCCACTGCTTATTCCTAGGATAAGCAACATAAAATCTATTTTACTACTTGGGATCTAGCTAGGTACTTAGAACCTGGGTTGGCCACTGTTGGAAACAGGATCCTGGCCTTGATGGACCCTCGGTCTGTCCCAGTATGGCAATTCTTATATTCTTATGTTCTCATATGTTAAAGCAGGGTTGCCCAACACGTCGATCGCGATCGACCAGTAGCTCAGGAAAGCAACACGAGTCGATCGCGGAGCCCATCCCGGGCTCCGTGATAGACTCGTGTTGCCGTCCTGATCTACCGGGTCGATCAGCCTTCCTCTCCAGTGTTCTCTCTAGGGCCGCCGCTGCTGAACATTAAAAAAACCCAAAAAAACAGGTTTGGAGATTTCAGCCCGTAGCGAACTTATGCTCTGTGGCTCCTAAAGTGTGCGTTGCCGGCTTCCCTTCTCTTCCTCCGAAACCGGAAGTTATGTCCGGGGGGAGAAGGGAAGCCGGCACACACATGTTGAGAGTCCTGAAGCAAGCGTTCGCTATGGGGCTAAGGCGGGTGAGACAGGTTAGTAAAGCATTTGCTCTTCTTGCTGCCGCGAAAGCAGGAGACGGCAGCATTTCACCCAGTAGGTCGATCGCGATCTTGGCCTGATCAGCCCTTCCTCTCCCTGACGGCAGAATTGAGGGGAGAGCTTGGGGCGGCGTCAGCTTTCGGGCCTGTTATTGGTGGAGGTTTTGGGTCCTGGTCCCCGATGGCAGTGGCTTGGGGGAGGGCAGGGAGAAAGAAAGAAAAGGGCAGGCAGGGAGACAGAAGGAAAGAAGAGAAACAAAAAAAAAAGAAAGGGAGGCAGAGAGAAAGAAAGGGCAGGGAGAGAGGAAGGACAAGTTGGGGGAGGGAACGAGGTCTGGAGGAGAGGAAGCATACAGGCTAAAGAAGGGAAGAAAGATTGGATGCAGTCAGAAGAAGAAGTGCAACCAGAGGACTCATGAAATCACCAGACAAGGTAGGATAAATTATTTTATTTTAAATTTAGTGATCAAAATGTGTCTGAATTTATATCTGCTGTCTATATTTTACACTAAGGTCCCCTTTGACTAAACCGCAATAGAGTTTTTTAGCGCAGGGAGCCTATGAGCATCGAGAGCAGCGCTGGGCATTCAGCGCAGCTCCTGCGCTCTAAAAACTGCTATCGTCGGTTTAGTAAAAAGGGAGGGGGTATATTTGTCTATTTTTGTATGGTTGTTACTGAGGTGATAGTGCATAGAGTCATCTGCTTTGACCTCTTTGAAAAACCCTGGAATAGGAATGATAATTAACATTTTCTATACGTACAGTGTGCGTTGTGTTTTTTAAAAATTTTATTGTTGGTAGATCATTTTGACTTGGTCATTTTAAAAGTAGCTCGCAAGCCCAAAAAGTGTGGGCACCCCTGTGTTAAAGATCATAATAATAATGCTACACAATTGCATGATCTGCAGGGTAAGGAAGAGGCACTATGGGTCAATCTGGAAAGAGGGGATGGAAAATGTATTTACATTGGTATTTACATTGGTCTCCTTCACAGACAGAAGTAGACAGATTTAATAGTAGACATTCAGAATATAGCTGTAAAAGGGGAAGTATTACTAATAGGTGATTTTAACATGCAAGATGATAGAGATATCCCTATTATGGGGTCTTCTAGAGGTAGGAAGATCTTGGATTCTCTACAAGGAGAACTGTTCTAGCACTTGATAATGGAACCCACATGGGATGGGACCATACTAGACTTAGTGCTTACAAATGGGGAAAGTGTTTCTGATGTTACAGTGGATAATCATCTGGCATCTAGTGATCATCTGGCATGGTGTGATTTAATATTAAGACAGGCTCATTCAAAAGTAAGATCCTAAACTTTAAAAACTATGAACTTTGTTCAGATGGTGATTGCATCAAGAAATTGTCTGGATGGGAACATCTGGAAGATATAGGAAAGCAGAGAGCAAAACTGAAAGGAGCTATTGTAAGGGCAATAAAATATTTTATAAGGAAAGCAAGTAAGAGGAAAAGAAGTCTGCTTTGAGAAGGTAAGTAATAAAAGGTTAGCTTTCATAAACTACAAAAGATCACAGAAAGAGGAAGACAGACAAAAATATCTGGAAAAGTTGAGAAAGGCTGGTCGAGTAGTCAGGAAAGCAAAGTTGCAAATGAAAGAAAACATAGCCAACATGGTAAAATGGGAGAACAAGGCATTTTTTGATACATTAGTGATGGGATGAATTGCAAAAGTAGCATTGTGAGACTCAAGGTGAAGGGGAAAATATGTAGACACCGATAGAGGCTGAATTGCTTAACAAATGTTTCTGTTCTGTGTTCACAGCTGAAGCACTGGAAGTGGGACAACAGAAGACAAATGCAGCTGGGCGCACTTAGCAACACATATTTTGTAGGCAATAATAACTCATGCTAACCAGTTAACATGCGATAATGCAGATGCACCGCAGATGCACCAACTGATAAGCACAGGAAGTACTATTCTCTTGTCCCTGGGACATGTTCCCTCTGACAAAAATGTTGAAATATTTTATATGGACAGGTAGTGTACACAGACGTAAATGGGCACACTTAGTGATGGAGGTGTGGTAGACCCTGATTGATTTTCAAAGGATTGTGTTCATGAGCGATGGGGCTGGATGGTGTACATCCGAGGGTACTGAAAGAACTTAGGGAAGTTTTTGCAGCTCCACTGGCTGACCTTTTCAATGCTTCTCTAGAGTCTGAAGTATCGGAGGACTGCATAAGGGTGGATGTGGTCCCTCTCCACAAAAGTGGAAGTAAGAAATAGGAAACTACAGGCCAGTAAGCTGACTTCTGTGAAAAGAAAACTAATGAAAACACTTTTAAAACAGAGAATAGTGGATTCCAGAATAGTTTCTGGAATCCAGTGGATAACAGGAGCCGAGGCAACACAGATCCACTTGAGGTAGATCTTGTCGGACAAATCTGATCAATTTCTTTGACTGGATGACCAGAGAATTGGATAGAGGGAGCGCACTAGATGTAGTATATTTAGATTTTAGCAAAGCCTTTGACAGTATTCCATTACAGGTGTCTAATAAATAAACTGAATGCCCTCGGTATGGGCACCCAAAGTGATGGAACAGGTCAGGAACTGGTTGAGTGGAAGGTGGCATAGGGTAGTGGTCAATGGAGATGCATGTGAGGAAAGGGATATTAGCAGTGGTTTGGTTCTTGGGCCTGTTTTGAACAATTTTGTAAGTGATATTGATAAAGGGCTGTCAGGTAAGATTTGCCTCTTTGCAGATGATGTCAAAATCTGCAATAGAGTAGACACACCTGATGGCCATTTTAGCAGGTGGGCATCTTCTTTCTGACTGATCCTGGGGGGCAGGAGGTAAGAGAGACCAGCAAGCCCCCCAGTCCCTACTGAATGACTCACCATGCGGACTGAGTCCACCTCCAACAGCTCCAATCCAAGCTCCAGCTCTTTAAAAATCTGTTGAGCAGGAAGGCCTCTCCTGCTGTCAGGCCATGCCAAAGGGCCCTTTGTGTGGCCCTTCATGTGGACCAAGCTGGATCAAGCCAAGAAACTGCACCAAATATGAGGTAAAGTAAATCGACTCACTACACATAGAGCCTAGGATATACTTCTAACTGCATGTTAAAAACCAAACAAACACAAAACCTGGAATTGCAGAACACTGTGGGGCTCATAATAATAAAAAAAAAAGTCTAAAAATTGGCCTAAATGGGTACTTGGACGATCAAAAAGCCTGATCGTCCAAGTACCCATAATCAAAGCTGGTTTTCGACGTATCTAAAACCAGCTTAGGCCTTTCCCTTGCCTCTAAATGCATAGAGCAAAAAGAGGCGTTTTTAGAGGAGGGGAAAGGGCGGGAGGTGGGCCAACCTAGACCTAGGCGTACAGCAGGAATAACCAAAACTTTAGGCAGGTTGCCTAGTCGGCACTTATATGTTTTGACTTAGACCAAGTCAAAACAGGTATAAGTGCCGAAAAAGGGGCAGCTGAGCTGATCGCTGCAGCTCAGCGGCCCCAGCAACCTGCCTATCGCTGCAGGAGAGATGGCTCATCTCTCCTGCCGCGATGGTGATCGCCCACCCCCCTCTGAACCACGGCACTTCGGGGTGAGCATCGGGGCAGGGCATCTGCATCGGTTGGGTCCATGAGCCTAAGGCCCCGCCAACAGGAGGGGCCTAAGACAACTGGACCGATTCCGGTTGTCTCAGGTGCCTCAAGCCTCACTTGTGGGCAGGTTTTGAGCCGCCTGGACCAATCAGGCCCTAAGGCCAACCATTCCAGAGATGGCTGGCCTGTCGGACGGGCTTGGCACCGTTCCGTCCGACCAACAATTTTTAAGGTACGGGGAAGGGAATGGGGGGGTCATGGGGTCGGCGGGGGGGGGGGTTATGGGGTTGGCGGGGGGGGCGATCGGGGATTCGGGGGGCGGTCGTGGGGGGGTTGCATTGAGGGCTGGAGGGCCTGGGATCCCTCCTGCCTATATTTTAGTAAGGGGTGGAGGCTAGGGGGTGTCGCCGGGCCAGGAGGGCTTGGGCTCCCTCCTGGCCCCATCGGACTCGGGGGGGGGGGGGGCGGTTGGGGATCGCGGGGCAAAAAGGCTTGGGCTCCCTCTTGCCCTGAATGTAGTCGGGGGTTCAGGGTGCCGCAGGCCAGGAGGGCTTGGGCTCCCTCCTTTTGGACGTTTTTTTAAATAATGGACATTTTCCCTGCTTCTGTTTTCAACATTTAAGACCATAGGCCAAAAGGAGACTTAGACATTTTTTTTTATTATGCCCTTCCACAGGTCTCAATGTTACTGAGGTCTGAAATCACTAGCCACAAGGTCTACTGCACGTTGTTCTTCGATGATGCAATCTTGAATGGAGCATCCATGCTTCTGACCTCATGGCTACCACATGACTAAAGGCCGACTGCTGCACTGTGTGTGGACAAAATATCCAACAGGCAATGTACGAGTACATACTATGTTGCATTTCACTTGCTCTATTCTAGTTATCGCGTAATTTAACAATTGTCTTTAATTTTTGATCTCGTATATTTGGAGAATTTTATTATAACTAACAGCCATCTCGTAACTGCATTTACCCCTTTAGTTTACTTTGCCTATGTAATATTAATTATTATCTTCTAAGCCTACTATTAGGGGACCCCTTTAATTGTCTGTGTGCGTTGGAAAGAAGGTAATGGGAAATCTGATGTATATAGACATAGAACTGAAATAGATTCTCAGTGCACCAGCCTCAGGAGTATCCCTTAGCCCTAGTATCTGAGAGCTCCACTGTTTAAGAAAGGTCAGATTTGTCTTAACAAGCACAATTTAAGCAGCAATGTTTTAACTACAGTGACCTGTAGCACCAAGAGGAAAGAGGAGTTAATGATACACCCAGACTCTGCATAAATAATGAAATTTGAATTCAATTTATCACTGGTCACTAATGAGATTTTGGGCTTTATCACCTCCAACCCATAAAACTCTGGTTTTCTTATGATTAATCAGTAACAAATTATCATTCTTCCATACTGGACTACAGTTATAAAAGGGCTGAGTCTCGTAGGCCATATTCAAGGTTCCTTTCACATGAATAATAACTTGGAAATCATCTGCATAAAGTAATGGATTATCCCAAGATTTTCTATAATCTAGCCAAGAGAGAGCACATAGAAATTAAAAAGCAGAGGCGATGGGAAGGGGGGGGGGAATCATTGAGGAAATTTCATTCTGCTGAACACATCTTCCCCCAATCCCCAAACTTCTTGGCCTAGGCTATTGGTGTGATGTACAGTTGGGTCCATTAGGTTTTGGGTGGGTTTTGAAGGGCTCACCATACATATAAGGGGGTTTTAAGAAAGGTATGGGGGAAGCCACTGCTTGCCCTGGATCGATAGCATAGAATAATAATAATAATTTAATAATAATTTTATTTCTTATATACCGCTATACCATAAGTTCGAAGCAGTTTACAGCAAGATTCATGCAATGAGAGTATGCGATGATTACGACAAGAAACAAAAGTTTACAACAAGATACATAAGTTCAGAGCGGTTTAAAAACAAGATACATAAGTTCAGAGCAGTTTACAAGAAGATACATGCAATGAGAGTACGAGATGTTTGCAACAAGCAGCAAATGATTACAACAGGATACAGAAGTATGGAGTGGTTTACAATAGGATACATGAGTTAGGGGCAGTTTACAAGAAGAAGCATGCCATGAGAAAGAGATTTACAACAATATACATGCAATGGGGTAAGAGGGGTAATGGGAAGAGAAAGCACTTACAGGGATACAGAATTGTCAATGGAAGGGAACTCAGATAGTGTTAAAGAGACGGGTCTTCAGAGATTTTCTGAAGTCAGCATATGACGTGGCCTCGAGTCATACGCTGACTCAAGAATATTGCTACTCCTTGGGTTCTGGCCAGATACTAGTGACCTGGATTGGCCACCGTGAGAACAGGCTACTAGGCTTGATGGACCATTGGTCTGACCTAGTAAGGCTATTCTTACGTGAAGTTCATTGTAGAGAATGACACAGGGTAAAATTTTCCCCTTCCCCACAGGAACTCAATTTCACCGTCCTGTCCCCACAAGTTTTGTCACTCTCCCTGTCCCATTCCTGTAAGCTCAGCCTTAACTGCACAATCCTTGAACACTTATGATTTAAAATTTTTTAAGGTTTGTGCAGATGAGGACAGAGCTTGCAGGAATGGGGCAGGGACAGGAAAAGAACTCGTCAGAACGGGAAAATGAGTCCTGTGTCATTTTCTAGTTTACTGCAGTGCTCCCTAAGGTGCCCCTCTGCTCTATGGTGATGTCTGTATGGGCAGTCTACTACAAATGCCCATCCTACATCCCAATGGCTTGTTCTGTGCATTTTTCAATTGAATGTATTAACTATTGGAGTGTTCCAACAGTTTCTATATACTTGTTTCTGCCCAGAATGTTATGAGCTGTTCAGGTGATAGTAACTAATTCTACAGTAATCCATCTTCCACCTCATTCCACGTTAGCTGTTGTCATGGAAACAGGACCATACTGAGCTATAATTGCACTTTGTGACTCTCCAACAGCTTGCCCCATGTTCTGCCCACTTCACCAGCACCAATGAAAAGAGTGTAGGGGTGTTTCCTTATTTGCACCTGAAGGTTAGGCCTCTCTGACATCATCAAGCCTGAACCATTGTCTGCAAGAAATCTTTCCAGCATGAACCTTGCAAGAAGAGAAAGAAGAACACATCTTTGCTGTTTCTGCCTGATGCATTCTGGGTATGTACCAGAATTGTATTCTGGTCAAGGACATCCATCTATGCCTTCATGCTTAGACTGTGTGAATCTTGGGGGAGTTATACTCCTATGCTGTGCTTATCTCTCGAACGGCGCCTATGTCTCCCAGCCTGTATGAGACTTTATACAGAAAGGCTATTCATCTAAGTTCTGTTTCTGGATTGGTCCAAGGAAGTCATCTGACGTGATTCAAGTGTAAAGGTGCTAATTATAATTAGTATGTGTTTTAGGTGTGGGTGAACTCGCATCTCATCGCAGGTGTTCTGCATGCATCTCTTTCATAATAATTAAGACCTGAACAGTTACCTCGTGTGACCTGTTACCTCGTGTGAACAGTTACCTCTGCCTGAGAGAGAGTGAATCGGACTTTAAACAGATCTGAATTCCATCACCTCAAGGAAACTTTTGCTGCCAATAAATTACGGCTTTACCAGTGGCTGACGAACACTTGTTCCTGTAACCAAAGGATTTCTATATCTGCTAAGCTGAGGAGACGTCTTCCATTTCACCTAATTTTGTGCCAAAGCCTAATTGAATGGTGAGGATAAGGAACTTATTATCTTATCAGCTGGGGTTAGATAAGTGCATCCGTTTGTGATATAGGATAAGGCTTGTAAAGCTACTCGTGGTGATAACTGTAATAGATTGCTAATCAGGGATTGTTATTATAAGGAATTGTTTAGTGTGTGTAAGAGTTAGTTTTACTTAGTTATCTAGCAAGTATATTGTGATAATTATGTACTGTTTCATATATGTAATCAGATATTTTGTGAACAATATTTAGATATTGCTGCTGGCTTGTGAATTATATTTTTCTATTTTCATAATAAAAGTATTTCTCATTATGTTGGCTTTTTTCGAGCCATCTGCACAGTGCGCAGCAGCCTCGAAAAAAGCCAACAGGATGCTGGGCATCATAAAGAGGGGCATAACAACCAGGAAGCGGGAAGTCATCATGCCATTGTATCGAGCGATGGTGCGTCCACATCTGGAATACTGCGTTCAGTATTGGTCACCGCACCTCAAGAAGGACATGGCGGTACTCGAGAGAGTCCAAAGGAGAGCAACGAAACTGGTAAGAGGGCTGGAACACTGCCCATACGCCGAGAGGTTGGATAGGCTGGGGCTCTTCTCTCTGGAAAAAAGGAGGCTCAGGGGAGATATGATAGAGACCTTCAAGATCATGAGGGGCATAGAGAGGGTGGATAGGGACAGATTCTTCAGACTGAAGGGGACAACAGGTACAAGGGGGCATTCGGAGAAACTGAAGGGAGATAGGTTCAAAACAAATGCAAGGAAGTTTTTTTTCACCCAAAGGGTCGTGGACACTTGGAATGTGCTACCAGAGGAAGTGATCAGGCAGAGTACGGTACAGGGATTCAAACAGGGATTGGACGGATTCCTGAGGGATAAAGGGATCGTGGGATACTGAGAGAGGTGCTGGGATGTAACACAAGTATAGAAAGCTAACCTGGTAATAAGTATAGAAACCCAACCAGGACGTGCATGTGCAAGACCGGAGGGTTAGGACTTCGATGGGAAGATAGGACTTCAATGAGAAACCAAGGTGGCAAGGGGGCCCCTTCTGGTGATTCAGACAGGTCGTGACCTGTTTGGGCCACCGCGGGAGCGGACTGCTGGGCAGGATGGGCCTGTGGTCTGACCCGGCGGAGGCACTGCTTATGTTCTTATGTTCTTATTAGCCTGAAGTAATATTTGCCCCCTCCATGTTTGCATCCTGTTCGACTGCCAACTGCACAATATCCATTTTGGTATTGTACTGTGTGTTAATCAATGTGCTATGTTAGCTGTTAACAGCTAACACACCTTAATGAATAGGGCCCTATATTGGGACCATAGAAGCTGAGCTGGTTAAAATTAAATTCTTTAGCAAACTCTCCAGACTGGTATAGGCTTATCTTACAGATGGGTTATATCTCATCATGACCAGCAGGTGGAGACTGAGACAAAACTTTGGAATAGTACATAATACAGTAGCTTACTCTCCCTAATTACCTCAGTCTTTTCTCAGTCTTAATAGCAGGTGTGAGTGAGTTGTACCCATCTTCCTTGGTAGGGCTGTTGGAATTTGTTTAGGGCTCAGAGTCCTCTTCTTGTGCCGGACTGAGTTTGGGTGGGCCCTGTTTGGGGGTCCGTCCAACCTCAGGGGTGTCACACCTGGCGGATCTCATTCTGGGTCCTTCCCCTCTTTCTTCCCCATTTTTTTTAGAGGAGCCTCAGCAGTAAGCCTTTCCCCCATTTCAGGTAAGGCATACTGCTTAAAGAGCCTGTGAAGTTTGTTCTGTAAAAGAGAAAAAAATATCCTGAGGCACAGTGCCGGTCTGAAGGGTTGCTTTCCCTTTGAATTTGCCATAAATTTTACTGTATTTTTCACTTAACTGGCACTTCTTTAGGTCACATGTTAAGCAAAGAGCACTTTGCAAGGGAAAAAGTGCTCGTGCTCCAGACACAAGGCACTCACAGCCGGCCTGTGCAAGCGGTATACAGGCCGGTGCGGTGGAGGTGCCTCGTCGGCAGAGGATGCCGGCATCCAGGGCTCCCCGCCGCTAGTGCCTCACGAGTCAGCAGCTGTTCGTGGGGAAGCCGCCCACGGAGGGATTTCCTCAGCCACCAACAGTAAGGGTAAAAAGGATTCCCTTCCCGCCGAAGTGGCTGGGCATTCTCTCACAACTGATGCCGGCTTGCCTGCTTTAGCGGCTGGGACAGTTCAGGCTTCCCAGTAACTACAGGCCCTGGAGGGGTTATTTTGGACGGGATCTTTGCTATTTTGGACGTGAGGTCCCTCCATCTTGTCAGCTGCCTCAGATGTGGAAAAACAGGGGCAGGTTTCAGCTGAGTCCCCTGCTGTGGCAGGGAGTCCCATGGAGCCGTCGGGGGGTGGGTTTCCCCCAATTTTCTTTTTGCTTTGTGTAAAGGATATTTTCAGGCAGCCAGGGGTCCTGTTAGTGCCACAGGGGTCTCGGGGGAGGGGTTTGTACCCTCCATGCCCCCTGATGTTTTGCCCCCTCTACTTCTTTAGCATCACCCTTCCTTCCTCATCCAGGCACCTGCGTGTCGCCTAGGATGAGGACTTGTTGTCTGAGGAGCATCCAGGATCCTCTCGAGGGGATAGCCGCTGGTAGCGGGGCCTCTGCGGTTCTGGCTACCGGCAAGAAGGCGTCCGTAGTGTGCCTTTTTCAGAGGGACGAGCTCCCAGATCTGATTCAGTAGGTCTCCTCGGTGTTGCATTTTTAGGAGCCGCCACCAGAGACCCCCCTTCTTAGGGGGGATCCGCTCTGCTTCCCACTCTTTTCTGATGCATCCGGATAGTCGAGATATGATCTTGACACAGTTGACTACGCTGGAGGCGCCTTTTCATTTTGCGTGCTCCATAGCTCGTTTGTATCCCATCCCGGAGGGGGATAGGGCTACCTTAAAGTTGCCAGTGGTGGAAGCGGTGGTCTCAGCTATTGCTAAGTGGCATACTGTGCCAGTCAAGGGCAGTTCTGCCTTATGGGACTCTGAGGAGTGTAAGTTGGAGACCATTCTTAAACAGAATTTAGATGTGTCTGCCTTGGGGGGGGGGGGGATTTGGTGGCTTGGGCTGTGTTTCGGTGGGCTGGGTGGGTCCTTGACCGTGAGTCTGATGACTGGTCCTTGGTGGATCGGGAGGTGGCAAAGATTGAGATGGTTGCCTCTTTCCTTTTAGATGCCCTCTATGACTTGTTGCGGACATCTGCCAAATCCATAGCTTTTAGTATGGCTGCGCATTGAACCTTGTGGCTTCGGGCTTGGTCAGCAGATACAGCATCCAAAATTAAACTCACTAAATTTTCTTTTCAGGGGTCCTTTTTGTTCGGAGAGGATTTGGATAAGTTAGTTCAAACTCTGATGAACTCTAAAGTGCCCCGCCTGGCTGAAGACGATGCTCGCCAGGCTATTCGGAGTGGCACTGCTTGGGGATTTCCTCAGGTACCACCGTGGGTGTGGGGCTGCTCCCTACCCAGCCTCTGGTTTTTCCCAGTGTCATTTCTTTCAGCGCATGCAGTTCTTTCGGGGGGGGGGGGGCCTGTCAGTGGGCTGGGAATCCCTCCGCCAGTTCTCCCATTGCCCATCCTGCCCAATGACTCTTTGCCGGCGCCCCCTCTGGTTCTGGTGGGTGCCCGGCTGCACAAATTTTCTCCAAAGTGGGCAGAGATCATGTCTGATCAGTGGGTCTTGGAGGTGATTTGAGACGGTTAAGCTCTGGAGTTTGCCCACTCCCTTCCAGATCATATGCTAGCTTCTCCTTGTCAGGCAGCATGGAAGAAGCAGGCTTTTTGCCAGACTCTTCAAAGATTGTTAGATCTCAAAGCAGTAGTTCTTGTGCCCCTTCAGGAGTGTTGCACTGGTAGGTACTCGATTTACTTTGTGGTGCCCAAGAAAGAGGGGACCTTCCGGCCCTTCTTAGATCTGAAAGGGATCAAAAGGGCTCTCAAAAGTTCCTTCCTTTCACATGGAAACTCTGAGGTCTGTCCTTCTGGTGATTCTGCCGGGAGAGTTTCTGATTTCTCTAGATCTGACCTAGGCCATTTGCATGTTCCAATCCAGGCCTCCCGTCAACGCTTCCTTCGCTTTGTGATCTTGGGTCAGTATTTTCAGTTCTGTGTACTTTCCTTTGGTCTGGCCACAGCTCCGCAAATATTCACTAAGGTTATGGTGGTCGTTGCGCAAAGAGGGCATTCTGGTTCGACTGGTTGATTCGAGCAAAGTCATTTCAGGAGAGCCAGGTCATGGCTCGGGTGGTGGAATTCCTGCAGTCGCTGGGATAGATTGTCAACCTATCCAAGAATCGGTTGGAACCATCTCAATGTCTGGAGTATCTTGGAGTTTTGTTCGACATTTCCTTGGGGAAGGTCTTCCTCCCAGAGGCCCAGGTAAGCAAATTGCAATCTCAGATTTGCCTGCTTATGATGTCCTCGGGCGCAGGGTTTCCTCCAAGCCTTGGAGTCAATGGTGGCTTCCTTAGATATAGTGAGGTGGGCTTGTGCCCATATGCGTCCTCTTCAGTAAGCTCTTCTTTGGAGGTGGTCACCCCAGAGGCACAGTCTGGACCATCCTTTACGTGGCTTGGCTTGCTGCAGTCTTAATTGGTGGCTCCAGACCCCTCATCTGGTCCAAGGGACAAGTCTGGATTAGCCACAGTGGACGGTGCTGCTCACAGATGTCAGTCTCCTTGATTAGGGGGCTCAGTGTTTGTGTCATTCAGCTCAGGAAACCTGGTCCACGGAGGAGGCATCCTGGTCGATCAATGTTTTGGAGACTAGAGCCATCCGTCTGGCGCTGTTAGCCTTCCGATCCTTCTTGACGGGAAAGTCAGTTAGGGTCCTTTCAGACAATGCCACAGCGGTAGCCTATGTGAATCATCAGGGGGGGCACCAAGAGCACTCTGGTGGCGCAGGAGGTGGCTCCGCTTATGGTCTGGGCAGAGTCTCATCTTCTGGACCTCTCGGCTTTCTGCATAGCAGGAATGGAGAATGTTCAGGTGGACTTTCTAAGTTGTCACGTTCTAGATTCCGGAGAGTGATGCCTCAGTCAAGTGGCTTTTCAGTTGATAGTGCAAGCTTGGGGTCAGCCCTTCATGGACCTGATGGCCATGAGTATCAATGCCAAAATGCCCTGCTTCAATCATCGCAGAGATGGCCAGGCTGAGGGTCTAGATCAGGAGTAGGGAACTCCGGTCCTCAAGAGCCGTATTCCAGTCAGGCTTTCAGGATTTCCCCAATGAATATGCATGAGATCTATTTGCATGCACTGCTTTCAATGCATATTCATTGGGGAAATCCTGAAAACCCAACTGGAATACAGCTCTCGAGGACTGGAGTTCCCTACCCCTGGTCTAGATGCTCTGGTTCAACCATGGCCATTGGAGGGTCTGTTGTATATGTTCCCTCCGTGGCCATTAGTGGGCAGAGTTCTTCTCCGCATTGTTCGCCATCTGGGCCTTGTGATTCTGGTGCCCCTGGTTTGGCCCAGGCGTCCATGGTATTTGGACCTAGTGAGGCATCTGGTGGTGGATCCTTTACCTCTACCTCTCTTGCCTGACCTGCTGACTCAGGGTTCAATTCCAATGTTCAATCCGGGTCCCTTTTGTCTTACGGCTTGGCTCTTGAAAGGGAACACCTAGGTAAGAAGGGGTATTCAGATAAAGTCATCTCAACCCTGTCGGGATCCTGGAGACTTTCTACTTCTTGGGCTTATCTTTGAGGAGTGGTGTGCTGCGCATGGAGTGGTCTCCTTTTGCACTTCTCTGCCTAATATCTTGGAGTTCTTGCAGGATGGCCTGAACAAGGGCCTGGCTTGATCTTCTCTCCGGGTTCAGTTTGTAGCCTTGTCAGCCTTTTGTGGGTTGTTACGAGGTCAGCATTTGACTGCCATTCCTGATGTTCGCTTCTTGCAGGCAGCCAAATTGCTCACGCCTCCTGTGCGACCATCAGTTCCATCTTGGGATCTTAATCTGGTCTTGTCCATGCTGGCGCGCCCTCCTTTTAAGCCTTTGGGTGCCTGCTCATTGAAGGACCTTACCTTTAAAGTGGTCTTCTTGGTGGCTATTCTGCAAGACGTGTTTCTGAGCTGCAGGCTTTCTCTTTGAGGTCTCCCTTTCTGGAGTTCTCTAGAGAGCGGGTTATGTTGCGGCCTGTTCCTTCCTTTCTGCCAAAGATAGTTTCTCCCTTTCATCTCAATCAGCCAGTGGTTCTCCCAGTGTTGGGTAGTCGGGAGGGATCTTCTGAGCAGAAAACAGTTGCGCAAGTTGGATGTCTGTCACGTCCTTCACTCTTATGTGCAGAGGACCCAGAAGATCAGGAAATCAGATCATCTCTTTGTCTTTCTAGCAGGTCCTCGTAAGGGGGATGGTGCTTCCAAGGCTACCATTGCGTGCTGGATCAAGGAGACTATTGCTTCTGTTTACCTTCTTCAGAAAAAGCCTGTTCTTGCATTTCTCAAAGCTTATTCCACTCGGGGTCAGGCAGCTTCTTGGGCTGAATTTTCTCTTGTGCCTCCAGTGGATATTTGTAAGGCTGCAGTTTGGTCATCTTTGCATTTCTTTGTCAGACACTGCCGTGTGGACATTCAGGCGTGTCGTGACGCAGTGTTTGGTGAGCATGTGCTGGTGTCGGCCCTTCAGGGGTCTCACCCATGATGGGTACTGCTTTGGTACATCCCATCTGTAAGATAAGCCTATATCGGTCTGGAGAGTTTGCTAAAGAAGGAGAAATTAGGTTCTTACCTGCTAATTTTCTTTCTTTTAGACCCCACCCTGTCTGTTGTCGTGTTGTTCTTGTGGGTGTTGCATGTGCAGATGTTGCTTTTTCTGTGGGTTCTAGTATTTTTCTAGGGCCGGGGAGCTCCAAGAACAGCGGCTGTGGCTCGGCTCGTGTAGCTGGCAAACAGTGGGGACATTTGCTGCGAGGGCCTCTCCTATGCACTTTCCAACAGCATTCTTATCTTTTAGTTTGTTACTCCTGTTCGGAGTATTGTTACAGTTTATGATTAGTTTTTCTTAGTTCTGTTTGACTATTCGGTAGACTGAGGTAATTAGGAGAGTAAGCTATTATGTACTATTTCAATGTTTTGTCTCAGTCTCCACCTGCTGGTCATGATGAGATATAACCCATCTGTAAGATAAGCCTATACTAGTCTGGAGAGTCTAAAAGAAAGAAAATTAGCAGGTAAGAACCTAATTTCTCCTTATTTTGTTACAAATCTGTCACTACAGAATACCTAATACCAGAGAGCAATATTGGATAGTGAACAGTTTCAAGTTTCTTTATTTTTGATATACCTTTTATCAAAACAAGTGTCTAAACGGTGTACAATCTAAAAAGATTGAAGAAAACAATTAGGTAAATAAAAGCAGTATTTTATCAAATATTAAAATATTACACGGATTCACATTGACGTACATGGAACAAAAGGGAAGTTGGGGAGGGAAAGGTTTTTTAAAATACATCAAAGTAAAATTAGTAAAAAAGGAAGGTAAATGGGTAGTGGTAAGACATTAGGATGGGGATTGCTTCAGAAGAAGCGTTTGGTGTTTCAAGGCTTCACAAGTGTTAAAGGTTTGAGAAGCAGATGGATTTGCGAGTGGTATCGTAAAACAGTTTACGTATGGTCTGTTACATGTTCCTGTCCCAAGACTAATGTCTGTTTAAGCCAGAATAGATTGTGAAACTCAAGATTGAACACACACCCCTAGCACAGGATAATAACTCAGCTCCCACAGTGTCAGGTACTTTAATATACTTGAGACTACTACATTTAATAATTTTCAATTAGTTGCCTTGGAGAGATTAAAGAAATTACATGCCTGTCAGTCCCATGCCTATGTTGGCTAATTAAATTAGCTAATATAACTTTATTAGAGTGCCTGTTTGAGTGAAAGTGTTTTTGTGGTTACCTTTTGATTGACATCGGGGGATATCTTTAATGTAGTTTTATGCTGTGATCCTCCGATATCAATCAAAAGGTAACTATGGGAAGCCATTACTTTATACAGTTTCTGCAGCATCTCTCTATTTTGAAAGCAAACATGAAAATGACTGCTGTGGCCTGACAGCCCCCATGAGCTGAATGATTGAAACAGACTTCTGGTTGGTGTTTTGGGTTTTCTGCCATCTTCAAACGTTTAGTTTGGTTTTTTTAAAATAAAGTTTTGGAGGATATTTCTGGTTTATTTATATATGTTTTATGACTTTTTTATTTCTATTTTTATCTTTGAAGTTTGCATATACTCCTTCTGTATTATTTTGAATGTTTAGTCTTCCTTTGTAGTTTTTAGTTTTGGTCTTTTATCTTTAAAGTGTATTTCTAGGTTTAAGTGAAAGTACCCTTTGGGTAGGCTCCATCCATCAGTTTGCATATTTTTCCGCAGGTGCAAACAGATGCATAAGGCTTCACTCCTGCTATAAAGAACAGGACAGAGCAGTGTCCTGAAGAGCCAAGTTCAGGGCCAGCTCAACCATCAAGCATGACAAGGCTTTTGCCTAGGGTTGCAACTTTTTGAAGCGTAGGAGGAGGCAACAAAGAGCAACTGCAATCAAAGCAAAATAATAGATCCTGATAGCCACACAAAAAATAATTAATACATATTTTTATCTACAAGAAGGATGGGACATTTTCAAATAACCAAATTTAAATAGGAAAAAATAAATGATTACATTACATTACAGATTTCTATTCTGCCATGCCTTGCGGTTCAAGGCGGATTACAAAAGAATTACAAAAATCATATTACAAGAAGAAGATATCTAGTAATTTCTAGAGGAGATAAAGAGTAGATGAGGTTGCTTTGGGGAATCGGGAAGGTATTGGGAAGGTGCTAGTGGTATTAAGTCGTTTGCAGGAATTTCTTGAAAAGTAGCGTCTTTACTTCTTTTCTGAATGTTTTGTAGTCTGGGCTCATAATTAGTAGATTGGAGATTTGGTTGTCAAGTTTTGCTGCTTGTGTGGCTAGGAGGCCATCTTATAGTTTTTTCCTTTTGACTTCTTTGATTGAAGGGTGTGTGAATGGAGTGTGGGTTTTCCTATGTCTAGTTGATGTAGTTTGGATGAGGTGGTTGTTCAGGTAGGTTGGGCTGTCGCCGTTTATGGTTTTAAATAGTAGACAGTAGAATTTGAATAGTATTCTTGCCGAAATTGGAAGCCGGCATAATTTAAAAAAAGTCTTAAGTCCCCTTTTGGCCTAAGACCCTAGGTGCCCTAGGCAGCAGGGAAATGTCCATTCTTGAAAAAAACGTCCAAAATGTGGTTTTTTTTTCAGAATGGCCTATCTGTACGTTCAGGAGTTTAATCGCCCAGCCATATTCTCTTTTAAAAAAAAAAATTGCCCAAATTCTGAATGGCCTAAACAAGACCTTTTAGGCATGGGAGGGACTAGTCCTTCGCCTAAAACCAGGATTCTCTAACCGGCATCTGTCATAAGCACCGGTTAGAGAATTGTGGAACCATTCCGTCTCCTCCTCCCCCACAATGATCGTAGTTGGAGAGATGCCCAATCTCTCCTCCCGCGATCCTCCAAACCCTCCCGTAATCTTCCCTAGCAGGAGGGATGCCCAATTCCTCTTGCCACGATCCCCCGTACCCTCCTACAATCTTTCCCAGCAGGAGAGATGTGATCCCTCATAAACCCCTCCCTTGCAAGCATCGCGACAGGAGGGATGCCCAGTCCCTCATGCCGACACCCCCTGAAAGTTCACCCCCACCTCCATTCCCCTCCTAAAATTTGCTCCCCAGACACCCACCCCCACAAGCATCACGGCAGGAGGGCGAAGGGGGGAGAAGACACTGAAGGGAAATGGGCACAAGAGAGTGGGGAGAAGCCGCAGCCGCACTGAGGTACAGGTTTCAGACCCGGCTGGCTGTACACCCCCATAGAGCGTGCACCCAGGGTGGTCTGCCCCTACCCCACCCCGCCCTTGGTACGCCACTGCTACCAAATGTTCATTGATTACATTTTGTCCTCCCACCACCATATATTCCCTCAGAGGCCAATCTTTTTTTTTTTTTTTTGCCAAATGTTCATGTTTGGCTCTACTATCCCAAAGGCATATCTACTATCCCATAACCATATCTAAGAAGCTAGAGCTGATGTGGTCTATCCAATGCAATTTTCTGAATCAGCGCCCCAAATAACCCCAGGAACAGTTCAAACACCCAAGCCACCAAGAAAATTTTTTTTGGGGGGTTGGCCTGTGTTAATGCCCAATTATCAGTGCTAATTGGCTTGTTATTCAAATAAATTGTGCATGGAAATTGGGTGTGTGCCCAAATTTTTGAACGCAATGTGTAGTGCCATATATAGAATTAGTTCTAAGGTATTTGGCTGTTTGTCTTTCAAATCCAACATCTAGTTTAACTGAGTGTTCATAATGTTTGGAAAGCACATCTTTTTTGTTTTTTCATAAGACCTCAGAACCACCACTCCTCCATCCCACCAAAGTGTATATACAGGGAGTTACAAATGGTGAAATCCTCACCGGTCTCTTCAAAGTTTTAAATAACATACATTTCTTAAGTGTATTATTACTTAACTTAGTAATGGTAAAATCTTGTTTTTCATGCGGACTGAACGGTAAGACACGACATGTTTCACTGAAGTTTCGTCAGGGGTCTACCCACTACAGCAGCCGTGCACTTCAAATCCATTAGTGTTATGAGGAAGGAAGCAATCAGCCTTTTCATATATAGAATTAGATCATTTATGTTTTTATGTTTCTTTGATGTTGCATTTATTTTATCCTATTTACCCTGCCCTTATCATGCCTTTTGGAAAGGTGAGTTATAAAACTTGCATAACTACAAGTATCATTGAGAGTAGGTTTCACTGAACATTTTAATTGTGTCTAAATGTCAAATTCAAACAGCTTCTCATGTCAGCTGGAAAAAAAAGATCACCTGTCTTATCTAAAATAGAGCCTGGTACCAATTAGTATGGCGCAGCTTCAAGAGAAAGGAGGAATTCTTCCTTTCACACAGGGACCACGTTAATTAGGTTTGCAATTGAAGAATAGAAATGTTATTCATGGAATGCCTTGCTTTTAAGAAAAATAATTCAAGATGTTATAGGAAATTGTAATAGCCTTTGATATGGCTTTTTTTTTCTAAAAACGTCTGCTTTAATTAATTTGTAACATTCTAGCGACGTCACGTGCAACATTTGTGAGCAATTGCTTATAGTTTGGAGGAAACCATGTGGAATGTGATCATTTCCATTGACGATACCGGACAAAGGCCAGGTGATGAATAATTGCAAGGCATAATGACATTCTGTGAAAGACAGTAAAGAAAATTGGGAAAAATGTATTGCTACAGTTATGTGATTCATTGGTTTAATGTATTGTATGCATACTGCCACCACAATAATTACATGGTTTCCTTATATGCCATTTTTAATTTAAATTTAACTTGTGCTTTTCACTAATATCTTAAGGCAAACTTGAACTCGATTCAGCATTTAAGGCTAATGGGAATACTTTTAATTACTCTACGCATAGGCATCGAAACGCTTTTTTGTTTGGGGAGGTCAATAGTTCTGCCCTAGACCCCACCCCTGACCCCATCCCATAATAATAGTACTAATTATAAATGCCATTTCTTCCATTTATTTTTAATATACACACAATATAATCTTATTAGCAATACGTAATGGTAACTACACAAAGCACACTATTTTCCTCCCTACCCACCCCTGAACAGCATTTCTTCCTCTCTCCTCCACCCCCATGTACATCATCTTCCTCACTCTCACTGTCCTCCATCTCCATCTCTCTTTCTCTCTCTCACATTCCCTCCCTTGTTGCAAAGGGCGTAGGAAAAGAGAAAGAAAGGGATCCAGGGTATATCGCTCCAACTCCCTCTACTGTCACATCCAATATTTCTCCCTCTCTTATCCCCCAGACTGTATGCAGCATCTTTTGCCGCTGTCCGCCAGCCCCATGTCCAATATTTCTCCTTCTATCATCCCTCTCCAGCTCCATGTCACATCTCTTCCTCCATTCCCTCCACCACCATGTGCAACATTACTCCCTTTTGTATCCCTTTCGATCTGTCCCACTGTTCCCTCTCCACCACCACAACCAACATTTCTCCTTCTCATCTCTCTTTACCTCGCTCTTCTCTCACCACCATGTCCAACAATTTTCCTCGTTCTTCCTTTCCCCATGTACACCATCTCTTTCCCTCTCATTCACACACATGCCCCCTCCCTCCTTTCTTCTAGCCTTTGTTCCAAGTTTATGCCCCCTCTCTCCCTTCTATGTTCCAAGTTCATGCCCCCTCCCTCCTTCCTTTCTTTGTATCAAGTTCACACTCCCTTCCTTCCTTCTGTGTTTCAATGCTCCCCTCCCCCTCCCTCCCATGTCCCAATGTGCCCCTCTCCTTCCCTCCCTTCTGTGACCCAACGCATCTCTCGACTCCCTACCTTCTGTGTCCCAAGTTCATGCCCCCTCCCTAGAGTGTGCACCTGTATTCTGGCCAGATCTAAGACATTAAAGTAGGCCGCCTCTTCCTCCTCCTTTCCAGCCACACTTCTTTCTTCACAAAGCCACAGGCAGAAGCAGCAGAGTATGGCCAGGGGTCCTGGTGTGCTGTCTGCGCAGCCTGCTACCAAAAGGTGTGCGGCCATACAGCTTAAAGGGAACATTCCTTTTCACTTTTTATCTAATCAACTTTGTATCTACTTCTCTCATCCCCTAGCTTTCACTTTTCTCATCCTCCTATTCCCTTTATCTGCTTCCCATTACCACAATTCTACAATTGTATACTCATTATTCTGTTCACTCCTTGACAACTCTCCTACATGGATCCACCATTTCTAGCATCTCCCCTCCTTGTCACTTACTCCACCATTGTAACCCAGCATTTCCTTCCTCTCTTTCTTTCTCTCTCCCTCCTACAAGTCCAACATCATTCTGCCCTTTCACTCCCTCCTCCCAAGTCTGATATCTCTCCTCCCTCCCACCTTCTAGCTCCCAGTCCATATCCCCTCCGCCTTTCCCTGTTCATCTCTCCTCTACCTCCTCTTCTCTCCCCGAGTTGTCCATTTCTCCCTCCCATTTTGCCCTTCCCCTGAATTTCTTTCCCTTTCCCCATTTTTCCCTCTCCACCAAATCCATCTCTCCCTCTCCCCATCTTGTCCCCTCCACATCCATTTCTCCTTATCTCCCCCTCTTCCGTCTCTCTCTCACCCTTTCTACCATTTCTCCTTGACCCACTCTGCCTTCCCCATGTCCCTCTCTCCCTCCCTTGCTCCCTCTGTCCTCCTCCAAATCTATCTCTCACTGTTCCCCTTCTATCCCCGCCACCTCTCCCTATCCTCCTTCTACCCCCTCTGCCATCGTCAAGTCCATCACTCCCTGTCCCTGACAAATCTGACATCTTTCTCTCCCTCCTTTATCCCATTCCTGATTCTCACATCTCTCCCTCCTTCCCTTATTTGAGTCCATCTCCCTTCCCCTAGTCCTATATTGCTTCCTCTCTACCTTCTACCCCTTCCCCGAATCTGAAATGTCTCAGGATGGGTCTTATTTCTAGGCAGCACTTCAGTGGAAGCAGCATCTCACTACCGGCCAGCGTACCTACTGGTTGGCTCTCCCTGCTGCATCCCTTCTCCGACATCTACTCCTTCTCTCCCCCAACCCGGTGTGTCTATATTAAATTTCTTGTAAAAGCACAGCGCCACCCTGCCACCAGCCCTGGTGTCTTCTCTGTACTGTGTCCCGCCCCTGCGGAAATGGGGAGTTGCCAGAGAGGGCAGGCTGCAGTGGAGAGAAGACACTGGGACTGGCAGCAGGGCAGCGCTGTGCTTTTACAAGAAATTTCAGATAGACAAGTGGGGGGGGGGGGAAGGAGTAATGTCAGGGTAGAGATGTAGCAGAGAGAGATGACCAACAGATACGCTGGCTGGTAGTGAGATGTTGCTCCCATGAGTGCCGCCTGCCTAGCTACACTACAGCCGCAGAGGTATTTCTGTTCTTGCCAGCCCTGTTATTAGTAGCAATTTTGGGGGAGACCATGCCCCCTGAGCGCCTCCCCCCCTCCATTCCAATGCCTATGACTCTATTGAATCTAAAGCATAAATGTTCTGGCCTTTGAAATATTTGGCAACTGAAATGGCCATGTGTCAAGTTTAACATAAACATATTCCCCTGTGTACATGGAACATAATATTTATTGTGCCAGGAATGACCAAATGGGCCAATTGGACTAAGCAGATCCTTCTATGAGCAGGTTTTGGCTTCATAAGAAAAGCCATGCTTAGTCAAACCAAGGTCCATCAAGTCCAGCATCCAGCCTCTGATAATGGGTAATCCAGATTACAAGCATCTGGCAGATCCCCCCCCCCCAAAAAAAAAAATAAAAAAAAAATCTGCCCACATCCTCCAGATTAATAATGAACAGTGAAAAAAATACCGGTACTTTCTATAATTTTTAATTTCAACCTACTAGTTCTTAATTTCATAGGGTGTTCTGTTGTTTTAATGTTGATTCAGTGATTAAGCAATTGTTCCCTATCTAACTGTTCCACCCTACTGTTGATTTTATAAATTTCTATCATATCCTCTCATAGTCATCTTTTCTTTCACCTGTTTAGCCTTTTTTCATATGAGAGTCATTTCTAGTTCAGCTATGTCCTTTTCAAGATGGGAGGAGGGGAGGGGGAGGCGCAGAACTGCAGACATTACTCAAAGCATGGATGCATAATGGACAGAGAGCAATGTTCCCTCTGAGGACTGAGCTGACATGAACAAAATTTTCCATGACATTACTTTGTGAGCACTTTTTACAAATACGCACACATATACATAAACACTTAACGGGAGATTGAAATGAGTCTTACTCTGCATGCTTTCCCTACTTGTTCGCCTGTACTTTATAGATACTCTGAATTTTACTCAGATACTGGATGTTTAGCACAGCTTAAAAAGGGACAATGCTCCTCCAGTATGAGCACCACTCTTAAAAAAAAAGGGGGGGCTGTAGGGGCTCTTTTCTTTCACTGTCTATCAGCTGCCTCCCCTTAGTACCTCTGTTACTGATGATATTATACACACTGAACACACTCCAGGGAATTATGCACCCCAAAAATGAAAATAACGCACAGCAAAATGATACAACATATTGAACAGAATCATATTTACAGTGTTTTGGAAATATAAGCAGGTACTTTAACATTTGGCTCTCAGCCCTAGCTCCCCAGTCCAGCATCTTCCTTTTGGCTATATGAACTTTAATGTTCAGTAGTACTGTAACATAAATTCTAAGGTGTTTTGTTTTGTTATTTTTGGGGGGGTTCTGCATCCAGAGTGAGGAGGTTGCAGTCAAGATGAACGACACTGTGACCATCAGAATTCGCAAGTCCATGACAAACAGACTTCTGCAGCGCGAGCAGATGGTCACTGATGTTCTTCATTCTGGAAAGGTTACCGTCCCCAAGACCGAAATCCGGGACAAGCTGGCAAAGATGTACAAGACAACTCCAGATGTCATTTTTGTGTTTGGCTTCAGAACTCATTTTGGTGGTGGCAGGACAACCGGTTTGGGCATGATTTATGATTCTTTGGACTTTGCAAAGAAAAACGAACCAAAACATAGACTAGCCAGGCATGGTCTACATGAAAAAAAGAAGACTTCCAGGAAACAATATAAAGAACGTAAGAACAGGATGAAGAAAGTCAGGGGGCGGCAAAGGCCAATGTTGGTGCTGGCAGGAAGAAGGATTAAATTATCCTGGAATGATATCAGCTATCAAGGTTCTTTTCTATCTTTGCAAGTGCTTCTAATAAAATACATAAATGGGGGAGAGGAGCCGTTGGTGACCGGCGGTGGGGAGGTTGCAGGAGCCCAGACTTCCATCGCTGGAGCAGGAGCCGTGTTTGGGTCGGCTGGTGTCCCCCTCCTTGGACCGTTGGTAAAACCACAGGCTGTTACTCTGGACTCCATTTGGACTGCAATTGAGAATCTTCACCTGGTATGTTCTAACTTTGTTACTATGACCCAGAATTCTACCTCCAGGATAAGCTCCTTAGAGACTATTACTCAGCAACACCAAGTGGAATTAAAAAACTTAGATAAAGCAACAACAGAGACTAATAATCTAATTACCAAACAAACAACAGAAAAAATGATGATTTTGAGGAAGATTGAAAACCTGGAAAATCAGCAGAAAAATTTAAATTTGAGGATTCTTAATTTTCCGGTTGCCAAGTTTATGTCTCCTAAAGAACTCTTTAAGAACTTTATGTTGAATGTCTTAAATGTACCTGAAGTAAGTCTTCCCCCGATACAAAGAATTTACTATATAAAACAAGTGCAGAAAGAAAAAGCTACAGCAGATGAAAATGCTCAATTAGATGTTTCTGATATTCTGCAATCTTCTGACATTGAAATTCAGGGAAGAGCAACTTTATTGGTCTCGTTGGTATTTCTTCAAGATAAAGAGATGTTGCTGAAATTATATTTCAATTTAAAGCAGATTTCCTATTTGGGGGAAAGGGTATATATATTTCCTGATGTTTCAAGGTGGACGCAGTCCAGAAGGAAAGAATTTCTGTTACATAGATCAAAGGTGATTGCTTTGGGGGCAAGTTTTCAGTTGCGATTTCCTTGTAAATGTTTTATTTCCTATCAAGGAAGTAAATATATATTTTTCGAACCTTCCCAATTAGGTTTTTTCCTTGAAGGTAAAGGTATCTCTACACAGTCCGAATGATACAGGTTAATAATGCGGTTAAGTTTATTTTGGATAGGTAAGATCTGACTGCTCTATTTCTTAAAGTTTTTAGTTTCCTTTGTATATTCCCCTTTCCCGAGGGGTTTTACTTTCATCTTGTCTCTTCTCCTTAAGTTGTGGACTGTATTATATGATTTATATGGATGTTTAAATTTCAATTCTTGGTATGTAATATGACTAAGAGAATAATATATTTCTGTATTTCTTTAAACATCTTGTATAGGATGCATTAAAATGATAAATAAATAAAAAAAATAAAATACATAAAAATTGGAAAAAAAAAATCTGAAGTTACAGAAAACCATAAAATAATTTACCTATCAATATTTTAGGTAGGTTGCCAAATGGCCACCAGGCTTCAGCTCTGCTAGCCTTTAATTTTCTGTTGAGTTATCTGTTACCAAACATTAGGCATTAAGGACCAGATTCTATAAATGGCGCCTTAACTTAGGCTCTACCGGTGCCTAAGTTCAGTGCAAAATGCTGTTTCGAAGCAGTCTTAAAACAAAATTCATGGTGCCTACCGGTGCCTAAAAATGGTGCCTCATTTGCATCTACAGCGGCGCTTTACAATGCTTAATGCTACTGTCAGCATGGCTGATGCCAAAAGAGGCATTAGGTGTCATAAAGCACCTCCATAGGTGCGATTCACATAAAAGGTAGGTACCAGAAATGTAGGCCTTGAAAACCTTGGCCTGCTTTTCCAGCACCTGCCTTTCCTGAAAGCACGATTCTGTAAACGACGCTAAACACACGATTGGCAATGTCTGACAATGGCACCATTTACAGAATCTAGGCTTATCTTTATTAACTGTACCTAATGGTTAGAGTTGAGAATCAGGGAACAGCCAGAACCAACAATGAAAGTGACCAATTGGTGCTCAATCTCTTTTATTGTGATAGACTTGACACGATTGTGAGTCTAAAATAGGACATGTATTGAAAAGATACAGTCATAACAGCATCCTCTTGTCATTAAATCATGATAAGTACAGATTCACATATTCATTTCATTCATTGAATTGTCATTGAGCCATGTAAAGCACCTCTGCTCAAAATGACAGCGTGTACTGCTAACTGCAACAAAGAATCAAGGAAGCCATGGTTCAATTCCCACTGATGCTCCTTGACATCTTGGACAAGCTACTTAAACCCTCCATTGCCTCAGATGCAAAACTTAAATTGCAAGCCCTCCAGAGACAGAAAAATGCCGACTGTACCTGAATGTAACTTGCCTTGAGGTATTACTGAGAAAGGTCTGGTATAAATCCAATCCAATACTAGGCATAATGTGAAGTAACACAAAACACCACATATTCACTCAGGACTTACAGAACAATTGCAACATACCACAATAGCAGTAACTTCCTTAAGTCATACAACAAGGACCTACTTAGGAAAACACCCTTATTTGAACAGGGTGCAAAGAAGTAACAAATTCAAATGTTCAACAATATAAGGAACATTTTAATTTGTTACTTCTTTGCACCCTGTTCAAATAAAGGTGTTATATCAAGATCATTAGTTCCACCGTTTTTTTGTTTCCTGCCTGGTTGTGTTCCTGTAGAACTTCTTTGGTGAACCTTTTTGTTTTACCCTACTTAGGAAAAGACAGCCCTACAGTGGGTGCTAGAACATCCATACATGGATTTGAAAATTAAACAAGCCAGATTGTGACAGATTAATCCTGCAGCCGATGCTAACAGAAAGCCATGTCTCTTTCACACATGCAGAACCCAGACCCTCATCCAGTATAGAATAAGTAACCAAAAACTACAAATAGAAATAAAGATAGCAGATGTAAATTTCAAAAACTGACATATTCTAATCACTAAATTACAAACTAATAAATACAAATAAAACAATAAATGGAAAATATGATACCATGTTATTGGACTAAATACATTTAGCTATGAAAGGCCACAACCCTTTTTCCCAGGTCAGTATAGTATACTGATATCCTGTTCTGACCTGAGGAAGGTAGTTTTCATCTCTGAAAATTAGTCAAAAAGTATTAAAATTAGTCCAATAAAAATATATCACCTTCTATTTTCCTTTATTAATGTTTATTAACACAGGTACCACACTACTTTTATCTTAAATGGAAAAAAAAAATTTCTACCTTTGCTTTTTTTCCAGGTGTGGTCCCAGTCTCTAGTTTCTGCTTTCCTCGTTTTCTCTTAACTTTCTTGCCAGAATTCTCTGTATGCTGTTTTTCTCTCCCCATTTTCCTTTCAGCTTTCTTCAATTTATTTTCTTCCTCTGCCTAGATTAAATTCTATCTTACTATCCAGTCCTCAATTTCACTCTTTTCACTGTCTACCTACAGCTGCCACCTCTTTCCCTCACCCCTTCCAGTATCTTACTATCCTTTTCCTCCCATCCAGCATGTCCTTCTTTCTCTACCCCCTTCCATCCAGTGTCTGAGCCCTCTCCTCCCTACTTCAATCCTGCATCTTCCGCCTCTCTCTTACTCACTTCCATGCCTCCTCTCTCTTCTCTTCCCCACTTCCATGTAGCATCGTTCTCTCTCCTACTCACTTCCATCCAGTGTCTGTCCCCCTCTCTCTCCTCCCCACTTCCATCCAGCAACTACTCCCCTCTCTCTTTCCTCCCCACTTCCATCCAGCAACCACTCCCCTCTCTCTTTCCTCCCCACTTCCATCCAGCAACCACTCTCCTCTCTTTTTCCTCCCCACTTCCATCCAGCATCCGCTCCCCTCTCTCTTTCCTCCCTACTTCCATCCAGCATCCACTCACCTCTCTCTTTCCTCCCCACTTCCATCCAGCATCTGCTCCCTTCTCTTTCCTCCCCACCTCCATTCAGCATCCTCGCCCCTCTCTTTCCTTCCTACGTCCATCCAGCATCCGCCCCCTCTCTTTCCTCCCTACTACCATTCCTCTCTCCCTCCACCCAGCTTCCATCCACTATCCTGCACTCTTCTCTCTCCCTTGACCCCCTTCAATCCAGTATCATGCCCCTTCTCTCTCTTCCTTCATCCCACTTCCATTCATTTTCCTGTCCCTTCACTGCTGCTGCTTTCCTGAACCAGCAACAGTGGCAGTAAACTGAAATCCATCCATCATGGGACATTCCTGCACCTACCATGACTAACAGCTCTGATAAGGAACTAGGATGTGACATCAGAGTGGGTTGGCTGGCAGCCCTGGGTAAGTGCAGGAAGGTCCCACAATGGCTGGATTTTAGATTGCTGCTAGTTTAAGAAAGCAGCAGTGGCAGAGTAGGGATGGTCCTGGTATGCTGCCTGAGATGGGGCTGTGTAGCTGCATGGCCTCTTACCGAAAGGTGTGTGGCTGCACAGCTGCACAACTTAGAGAGAACATTGACACAGAGGCATAATGATATATTGCGTTTTGTCCTCTATTTCTTTTTTAATAATCCCCAAAATGCTATTTGCTTTTTATAGCAGCCATGGCACCCTAGGCTGTATTGTAATATCCACAAATCCAATGTGTTTTTTGTAGGTGGTGACTCCTAATTCCACAGCAAAAGTCACTAGTTAGGGATTGATTGTAAAGTGCCAGCTGCTCATGCTATATTCAGATGTGCAGAACACCCAGACTACTGAGTTCCTATCTGCAACCTCTACCTCAACTTGCTAAGGCCCATCCTACAGCCATACAGGGCTCGGTTTGTGAGCAACAATGTAAAATCTGTGAATGACACCCCTAGAATATATGAGCGAATGCTCATGTGCTCAGAGGGAACATAGGCCGGGACCAATTTGGGAGCTGGTATCAAGCCAGCCATCAGCAAGGGCCCACTCTAAAGCAAGGCAGCCCACTCTAAAGCAGTATCTGGTCCCTGTAGGACCAGTGACAGCAGCACAGGAGATGTTTATGACTCAGATATTGGCTCTGAGGCTGGAGAGGCAGCCACCTATGCTTCTGCAATGACAGGGGGGTGGGGGAGGTCAGAGAGATACCAGAGGGGACATGAAAGAGGGAGGGCCCAAGGCAAGGATAAGGAAACTGTAATAAAGTTTCAGAAATACAGTTTCTATGGGCCAAAACCTAAAAGTTTCAGCAAGAAACATCAACTGTATTATCCAAATTATAAATGGCTCTGAGTTTCTTCAAAGTTTAAAACAACAACTCGTAGACAGAAGAATGACTGTGATAGAGAGTAGTGTTATGAACAGTGAAAACTTGAACTGAGATCAACACTGTGCTATTTTATGTATCCTAATTTGTGCAGGAAAAGATTTTTAAAACAAGCAGGAGGATGCTGAAAATAGACGTACACCAGAAGAAGGAACAAATGTCACTGTTGGTTAAAAAGCAGCTAGAAAAAAAAATTGACTACCGTAAATTGGGCATACTGGATCTTAAAATAGAACAAGTGTATAGGGATATGATAGCCAAACTGGTGGATTCCATAGTGTAGTCAAGATCTATCCCAATTAGATTCTTGGACCATATGACAGAACAGGAAATTTTACAATTAATATGGGAAAAGCGATTGCTAACTTCAAATGACACAGCTGCAGCAACTGCCCCAGAATTAGCTAGCTGCCATCGAATGGCAGAAAGCTGACACCTGCACTCCTAGTTCTCCCAAAACTGTCCATCGCTGCTTCCTCTCCCAAAGCTCCTACCAAAGCATGTTCCAACCCTGGACCAAATATTGCCATCCATCCCTCCCTCATTCAGACCTTTCACTGTTGTGGTCATTACTCCCATTCTCTCAAAGTGATATTTTGTAGGCAGCCAAGCTTCTGCAGCTGACAGCTGGGATATATCTTTATCAGTGTGCTTGTTTTGTTTTGTTTTTGTTGTTTTTGGGTTTTTTTTTTGGGGGGGGGGGTTGTCGTCATTTACTATGTTACAATTTAAGTTGTGAAAAAAACAACCAAAGGATTGACCCCTTGGATCCACAGAAGGGTGAAAGTACAAAACAAAGAAGACTGTGAAATCTGATGTTACTGATGTAGGCTTTATTAAAACAAGAAGTAAATCCACAACTTTGGAACAATAAAGTTCATCCACAACTTGAGTCAATGAAGAGGACTCGCATCCATTAGAGCACATGTCTTCCATAAATTTGCACACGCTTTCCTGCTACTTTATACTCATACATAAATTCATACCCATTGGATCCCGGAGGAAAACTCAAAAGGTCGAAACACGGACCATGTTGGGTCCTCTTCATTGACTCAAGTTGTGGATGAACTTTATTGTTCCAAAGTTGTGGATTTACTTCTTGTTTTAATAAAGCCTACATCAGTAACATCAGATTCCACCATTTAAGTTGTGGCCATTGCCTAATTCCCATTCAACAGGTATCCACGTCACTAAAACCGCTATCAGAAACTGATACTAATTTACAACCAGAAGAGACACTAAAGTCTGCAAAAATGTGCAAATTGAATTACTCTCACCTTTTGAGAAGGTCCCTCTAGCACCACCATTTAGTTTTAAAGGACCACTACTGTAACCGCCCCTTTCTTCCATTCCATTCCATCCACTGCTTTTGCTTCAGCCCTGTATCTCTCACTTACCAGCTGCTTTTTTTTTTAATGTGGTGGCTACATAAATCTGTATTTTGGCTTTCTACTCTTTTTGTACCTTTTATTTTCATAATTATTCCAATAACTACATTCAAGACACTATGGACTCCTTTTACGAAGGTGCGCTAAGCATTTTAGCGTATTCACTGGATTAGCGCACGCTCAAAAGGAGGCGGTAGTGGCTACTGCATGTGGCAATTTAGCACGCACTATTCTGTGTGTTAAGGCCCTAACGTGCCTTCATAAAAGGAGCCCTATATGACATATACTTGATAAAATACAATAGTTTTATTTAGGCCCAAAAAATGTGATGAGGGAAATCCAGAATAAGCAAAATAAACTACAAATACACACTAGAAATAGAAAATTTTAAGGAATTGTCATATGGATATAAAATATACAGTCTACCAAGGATTTGATGATGTTGTAAAGGTGCATAAAAATCTTTATATCTTCTCGGGCCTGTGGTATGTGATAGGCTATTTTCTTGTTATTTAATTTTTGTTAATTTATTTGTATGTTTTTTGTAAGTTTTATGGTTTTATTGTGTTGTTTATGTATATTTATGTGGAAGCTGCTCAGAATTAAAAGATGGGCAGCACATATATTTTTGTATTAAAGGCAAAGGGAACAATTCTATAAAGTGCTTAGAAGTCAGTGCCACTTACGCGTGGAAAGGTGCCATCAAATTGACAGCGTTTAAGTGCCATAGTGCCTAGTTGCAAGGAGTGGAGCTTGAGCAGAGTATGAGCGTGTCTCCTAGGTAGGTGTGTAGTTTATAATGTACTAAAAACCAGTGTTTCTCAACCTTGTCCTGAAGTACCCCCTTGCCAATCAGGTTTTCAGGATAGCCACAATGTCTATGCATAAACTTGATTTGCATACTCTGCTCCCTTATATAAAAATTTATTTCAGGCATAGTCATTGTGGCTATCCTGAAAACTTGACTGGCAAGCAGGTACTCCAGGACTACCGTAAGTTGAGAAATACTGCTATAAACTATGCACATAACTTGGTGCACCTAGATGTACCAACTTATGTCTGCCATTGACATGGCATGAGAGCACACCTACACATGGGCATGTCAATGCTAACCTTAAGCTAGATTTCTATAATTGGAATCTTGCTGCTAAGATGTCACTATAAAACTGGCGCTAAGTGTAGGAATACCATATGGCTCCAGGAAAAGGATGATGGATTGAGACATCTGGATTTTACTTCCATTGGAGTCCAGTATGAGGTAGAGAATGTCACGGGGAAAAAATTTGTCCTTGTCTCTGCCCCGTTCCTGTGAGCTTGTCCCCATCACTGTCCCGTCCCTGCGAGCTCAGTCCCCATCACTGTCCCATCCCCGCATGCTCAGTCCATGTCACCGCCCCATCCCTGCAAACCATCTGATCCCATCCACACAAGCCTCAAATCATTTTATACTGAACTTATTTTATTAAAGTATAAAAGTAAACAATATTCTGTACAATTGTCATTTTATAAATCAAAGTTCTGGCTGCTGAACTAGAGAAAGAGATGTTCAGCTAGCATTTTTTTTTCTACCTTTGTTGTCTGGTTTCTGCTTTCCTCATATTCTCTGCATTCAATTCCTTCCATCCATTGTCTGCCTTCTCTCTGTCTCTTCCATATGCTCTATTACTGTGCCTCTCCCTTCCATCTTTCCCTTCTCCCCCCCACCCCCATTAGTCTTGCACCCATCTTCTTCCCTCCGCTCCCCCCATAGTCTGGCATCTCTCTCTTCCCCATTTCCTTTCAATGTCTTAATCCACTCTCCACTTCTCTCCCCATTTCCCTTCAGCGTCTTCTCCCCACTCTCCACTTCTCTTCCCCCATTTCCCTTCAATGTCTTCTCCCTACACTCTCTTCTCCATTTTCCTTCAGCGTCTTCTCCCCATTCTCCACTTCCCCATTTCCTTTCAGCATCTACTTCCCACTCTCTCTTGCCCATTTCCCTTCAGTGTCTTCTCTCCACTCTCCACTTCTCTTGCCCATTTCCCTTCAGCGTCTTCTCCCCACTCTCTCTTGTCCATTTCCCTTCAGTGTCTTCTCCCCACTCTCTTCTTCCCCATTTCCCTTCAGCATCTTCTCCCCACTCTCTCTGGCCACATCCCTTCAGCATCTTCTCCCCACTCTCTCTTGCCCATTTCCCTTCAGTGTCTTCTCCCCACTCTCCTTTTCCCCATTTCCCTTCAGCATGTTCTCCCCACTCTCTTGCCCATTTCCCTTCAGTGTCTTTCCCCCACTCTCCACTTCTTTTCCCCATTTCCCTTCAGCGTCTTCAGCCCACTCTCTCTTTCCCATTTCCCTTCAGCATCCGCTCCATGGGGCAGTGAATGGCCTTGTCCCCTATAAAAACAGAGCTTGGGTGAATAGGAAGGAGCCTAAATAATAAAAAGTTGTCAGTGGTTTTAAGAGTCACTGCCTTCTCTGGAACCAAATACAGTATTAGAGTACTACAACAACAACAACCAAACCATAGGGCCAGAATCAAGATTAACTGTTTAATCATGGCAGCTAGAGAAGCTTTTGTGTATAAGCAAAGGAGAGCAGAAAATCAGAAGATGCCCCTTCTTGCGCCTGCATACATTATTATGTATTTGAGGGAATACTAAGCCTTTCATTTAAAAAATGTAATGCTCAACTATACCGTGCAAAGTTTCCACAGATGCTGCAGAATTCATATTCCTTGTTTCAGTCACTGATGATAGAAAAAATGTTCTCTACTTTAAATAAGGGGAGAGTGTGGTACAGTGATTAAAGCTACAGCCTCAGCAACCTGAGGTTGAGGTTATGGGTTCAAACCCACACTGCTCCTTGTGACCCTGGACAAGTTACTTAACCCCCCTCTATTGCCCCAAGTACATTAGATAGATTGTGAGCCTTCCAGGACAGACAGGGAAAAATGGGTGGTTGATCGCTGGAATAGTCTTCCACTGCAGGTGATTGAGGCTAGTAGCGTGCCTGATTTTAAAGCCAAATGGGATCGACACATGGGATCTATTCACAGGGCAAAGGTAGGGGAGGGACAGTAGGGTGGGCAGACTTGATGGGCCGTGGCCCTTATCTGCCGTCTTTTTCTATGTTTCTATGTTTCTACTTAAATAAATTCAGGTAAACTATTCTGAACTCCCCTGGGAGGGTTCATAGACAACCCCGCAAAAGACAAAAGCGCGCGCCGACAACTGAGCGCAAGAAGGAAACCGAAGAAAATTACAGTTTTTAGGGGCTCTGATGGGGGTTTTTGTTGGGGAGCCCCCCCCAGTTTACTTAATAGAGATCGTGCCGGCATTGTGGGGGGGTTTGGGGGGTTGTAACCCTCCACATTTTACTGTAAACTTAACTTTTCCCTAAAAACAGGGAAAAAGTGAAGTTTTCAGTAAAATGTGGGGGGTTACAACCCCCCACAATGCCCCCACAATGCAGCGCGATCTCTATTAAGTAAAGTGGGGGGGTTCCTCCCCCACGCCCCCCCCCCCCGTCGGAGCCCTAAAAACAGTAATTTTCTGCAGTGTGCACCTCCGCGCTGTGCTCAATTGTCTGCGTGCGCCTTTGTCCCGGTGCACTTTTGACCTGACACCCCTTGGGAGAATAAATAATTGAATGAATAAATAATACTGGTATTTCCTTTAAAGAATCTCTGGGGTTTGAGTGTATTCTTGGCACAGGCGGAATAGAAATCCCTAATGTAATGTAATGTAATGTAATGTATTGTAAGTACAAACAGCTATGAACACCCCCCCACACACACACACCAAAATATAACAGTGCTTTAAGTAAAAAAAAAAACTGTAAAATAAATATGCAATTACTCATACCTTCCTTCCTTCTTTCTGATCACTGAACTGTGAAATGAAAGACAAGCTGAAAACAGTCATTGTAGAACCCAACCTGATTTCCCATGCATCTTAGATTGCTATCAAGAGGTCTAGAGTCTCCTTTGGATCATGGAGATGCCATAGATACAGTGAAATAGATTGCTGAGGTAAGCTGTAACTGGGGTCCTTCTGTTTGTGAAAAAGTTTATGTCAATTTAGCATTAATAAGCTGCTTTGATGGAAAATCATGCAAAGCGGCTCATTAATGCACAAAAATGCCAAAATGAGCACACAAAAGGAGAAGGTTAGAAAATATAAGTGTTGCAGATGATACTTTTATCTTACACTAGAAATGAATTTTCTTATGTGTACCATACCCTCATGCATCTGATAAAATGGACTCTAGTTTAGAGAATGACATGGAGACAAATTTTTCCCCATCCCGGCAGGAATTCATTTTCCTGTCCTGTCCCCACAAGTTCTTTTCCTATCCCTGCCCCATTCCTGCAAGTTCCGTCCTCATCTGCACAAGCCTCAAACACTTTAAAATCATAGGTGTTCATGGCTTGTGCGGTTAAGGCAAAGCTTACAGGAATGGGGCAAGGGCAGTGGCAGCGACAAAACTCAGAACTGAATGGGGAAATTGAGTTCCTAAGGGACGGAGACAAATCTGTCCCCATGTCATTCTCTACTCTAGTTCTTGAAAGCTCATGCCTCAACAAATTGGTTAGTCTGTAAAGCGCCTTATTTTTGCTACACTGAAATAATGGCTGCTGCTTTGAAAGTCTTTAACTGCACAGGGGAGAGTGTGGGGCAGTGGTTACGATGGAACCACAAATCTCAAATCTTTGGAAAAAGACCATCTACACAATGAGACAACTATGACTCACTAGGCCATACTTTCATCCACACCACTTTGCACTGATTATCCAGATGATGGTCCTGCCTCAACTGGACTATTGCAATTCCATCTACTCGGGTATTAACACCACATAATCCACAAACTTCAACTCATCCAGAACATAGCAGTAAGACTGATTTTCACTCTAAAGAAATGTGGTTCGATCTCGACCTTCCTCAAACAACTACACTGGCTTCCACTATCATCCCAGATAAACTTCAAAATATCATGTATCCTACACAACATATTGCATGGAAACTCGGCTGCTCCCCTTATACAGATATTCTCAGCGACCTGGTCCACATCCAGAAGAATCCTTAACAGAATTCAACTGAACCTACCGCCCATAGGTAACCTTCAATACAAGCGAATTTTCAACTCCGTGTTAAACTATCTGGGAGTAAAATCCTGGAACGATCTCCCATAAACTATCAGAAAGGAGGCCAACTACTACTTCTTCCCAAAAAAACTGAAAACTTACCTCTTTGACAATTAATTAATATCTGCCTTTTCTCCTTTCCTCCTATATGTCCCCATCCCCCTTCTTCTCTCTCTTCCCTCCCTGTTTACTCTTCAGTCACCTAGAGCTTGTATAGGTTTGTGCGATGCACAAATAGAAGATTAGATTAGATTAAAGCTACAGCCTCAGCACCCTGAGATTGTGGGTTCAAACCCACTCTGCTCCTTGTAACCCTGGGCAACTCACTTAATCCCCCCATTGCCCCAGGTACATTAGATAGATTGTGAACCCACTGAGACAGACAGGGCTCCCTTGGGGGAACAGTATAGAAAATTGAATAAATAATTATGTGGCTACTATTAGTCACTTCTGACACTTCAAGAATGATGTTCATGTTCAAGGACACATATAACTTATGACTTCCCATCCAAGCTCATGGACTACTGCCAAAAATAATAATTAAGGAAGAGCATAGCCTCCCTCCCCTTTTGTGCCATCCTTTTCTCCTTCTTTCCTATAAATGATTGTAGTTCTACCCTTCCTCCCTTATGTCTCGGTCTGTCATGTATCTACCCAAAGTATTAATAGCATGTTCCTAATTTTATATTTTTAATGTACACCACTTTGACAATTTTTAAGGCGGTTTATCAAATTTGAATAAATTTGGCAACTTGGCTAGGTTCTTGATAAACTTTGAGAAAACCATGAAGGGCGGGAAGTCAACATCATTATCCATTTTATATTTTGAATCATGCAACATCCACTTCTGCTCTTCGACTGTGTCTAAATAGCTGAGCCCTAGAAGACACAGTTCAGTCTTGGCCACTTCCAGTTCCAGCAGTAGTAGGGTTACTATATGGCTCCAGAAAAAGGCAGATGGCTTGAGACATCTGGGTTTGACTTCCATTGAAAGCCTTGGAAGTAAAAACTGGATATCTCAATTCTGCCCTCCTTTTCCTGGCGCCATATGGTAACTCTAATAGGTCCCCAAGGATTGCAGCTTGTGATTTTCTCGGCTCAGAACTTTTTTTTTTAGCTTTCTTTTTTGAACAGTGCATTGTCAACTACTTCTGGACTACCATAACATTGTTCAAGCTTTTTCCACATTTTAGCAAGTCCCACTGAAGGGCTTTTATTTTTATTTTATTTTACAAATTTCTATTCTGCTTAATGCCTAAGCGGACTACAATAAAACATGTATAACTTATCACATCAATAAGACATCAATACATCACAAACAGTACAGAATTGCTATAGAACTAACAGCTGCTATACTTTCTTTAAACAGGAAAATCAGATTTACAGTTTATAAAATCCAGTTCAAGGAACATCCACTCTAGTAAAATGCTCTAAAAATCAAATGAGTTTTCAGCAACTTTTTTAAAGATGTCACATTATTATATAATCTCAAGGAGCCCAGTAGAGCATTCCATAGCTGTGGGCCAGCCACTGAAATAACTGAACACTATGGTCTCCTTTTACGAAGGTGCGCTAGCGTTTTTAGTGCAAGCACCGGATTAGCGCATGCTAGCTGAAAAACTATGTGCCTTCATTAAAGGAGCCCTATGCTTTCATGTACACCCCCCCCCACACACACCCACACCCACACACATACTTTTACTAAGCTGTAGTAGAGGTTTCTTCTGTGGCCCGGAGCACTAATTGTTCCGATGTTCGTAGAATTCCTATGAGTGTTGGAACATTTAGTGCTCCAGGCCATGGTGGAAACTTCTACCATGGCTTCCTAAAAGAGGACCGTAATGTATCTCCTTCACTGATTCATTAATGACTGTCATCATGTTGGCAGGTATTTCTTCAAGATTTTGGTCTCTTCATGCATTCTGAAGCCATTTCACCAAAGGAAGATGAATGTTTTCCTTTTTGAGAAAAGTTTTATATTTACAAGCAAATGGCAAATCATGTATTTGGTGTAGAAAACAGTTCTACTGTATGTCTCAATCTGAACCTGAGGAGGCATTTACAGGATGCATATAAAACAGAAAGAAAAACAAGTGGATATATTTTTGGCTAGCTTTCAAAAGCCAGTCTTCTTACTCAGTACCAGATTCTGGCCTTTGAAAACTAGTCAAAAATGTATTAAGATACCTTTTTTAAAAAAAAAATTGAAGTACTGTATCTTATATTTCTGCTTATTGGCATGGCAATCACACTAATTTATCCAAAGTAATGAGCAGGGTTGTAGCCACGAGGGGTCCCTGGGTCCTGGGCCCCCACATTTTGAGCTCAGGCCTCTTCCACTGGATGTCTGGCTGGTGGGGATACTCAAGCCCTGCCAACTGAAGGGATTCTCTGCCAGATTCCCCGCCCATGCTGTCTGAGCAGCAGGAAGTTGGCAGGGTGCACCAGCCACCAGCGCCAGCACTTCTGCACATGCTCAGTTTATCCACTGAACTGAGCATTTGTGAAAGTGCCAGCAATGGAGGCTGGAGCATCCTTCCAGCTTCTTTCCTGCTCGGACTGAACAAAAAGGGGGGGGGGGATGGGAGGCAGAGGTGCTCCAGCAGAGAATCTCTTTGGCTGGCAAGGCTTTAGCACTCCACTCACCAAGATATGATTCAGTGGGTTGAGGGGCAGAGAGAACTGAGAGGAACGGCTTTGGCCTTCCCATAAAATCGAGGTCTGGCTATGGCCCTAGTGGTAAGGCTTGTAACTGGGCTGTTACTTGCTTTATTTGAGGTGAGATTCAACAGATGCACTTGGTATGATTGATGGGTGTACAATGCCTTTACTGATGTCAAACTTTCTCTGCTCTGTCTTGCATTTAATCCACATAGGTCACTGAAGTGTGAGCCTGAGATTCCATGCTCCTTTGTATGTACTTGGCTCATGAGTCAGCTACAGTGTATCTATCTGGATGGACACATTTGGATCATAGTAATGGATACTGATGACCAGAGCGCAATCCATATCAATTTAGACCTTTTTCAGGCATGATGTCGAAGAGAGAGCTGAATTTCCTCTGGGTCAGAGGATTGGCATGCTGTAAAACCTGAGGTAGAACGTAGGGCTAGATTCGCTAAGCAAACTGATCGTGTACTGCTCGGTTTGCACTCACTTTCCTACTACGGCTCGATTCACTAACCTCCAGACCCCATCCGCACCCGATCTGATCTGCGCATGCAAATGAGTAAAAATGCATGTAAATTTCTTAAGAACTTACTGTCTGGCTGACCAATGTATAAAACATTTCTTTAGGGCTTCAGACATGCCAATCGTTGTTCGCTATTGTTTTCGCGATACAACCAAAATTTTTTGATGTTTGGCTATGGCTGTGGCTTCTTCATTTGCCCATATATTTCATAAATAATTTTTTGTTTTAAATATTTTAAATATTTATTTAACCTTTTTTTTCTTTTTATATAAAGCGTTTCTCAAAAATACTTATAAAAAAGTTCACTTAGCTTTCACTTAGTTTTCCTTAATAGGATCGGGTCGGGGCTTGTCACATCGACATGTTTCGCCTGAACGGCTTTTTCAAGATATCCCGATATCCCGATATCCCGATATCCACTACTTTTATGATCTATCCAAGATGGCATCTTGGATAGATCAAAAAAGTAGTGGATATCGGGATGGTCTGGTAGTAAAACGAAGGGGGTTAATATCTTGAAAAAGCCGTTCAGGCGAAACATGTCGATGTGATAAGCCCCGACCCGATCCTATTAAGGAAAACTAAGTGAAAGCTAAGTGAACTTTTTTATAAGTATTTTTGAGAAACGCTTTATATAAAAAGAAAAAAAAGGTTAAATAAATATTTAAAATATTTAAAACAAAAAATTATTTATGAAATATATGGGCAAATGAAGAAGCCACAGCCATAGCCAAACATCAAAAAATTTTGGTTGTATCGCGAAAACAATAGCGAACAACGATTGGCATGTCTGAAGCCCTAAAGAAATGTTTTATACATTGGTCAGCCAGACAGTAAGTTCTTTGGAATTAGACTGATGTGAAGTAAGTGACTTAATATTTACTTGTAAATTTCTTAAGGCATCGATTCATGAAACCGACTGGCCTTTCTGTTCCAAAAAATTTTGACTGCTGATGCTGTAAAGCGATGCTGTTTAATATCTTCTTAAGGGATCTGACACAGGGACTTCATGGCAAAATTACATTATTTGCCGCCAACGCTAAACTTTGCAACATTGTGGGCAGGGCAACGGAATCTCGCAGCGCTACCGGGCCTAACACTATGGAGCAGGACCTACTTCTGCTGGAACAATGGTCCAGTACTTGGCAACTAAACTTTAATGCCAAAAAATGTAAAGTGATGCATCTTGGAAGCAGCAATCCTTGCAGGACTTACATCTTGAACGGTGAAACCTTAACAAGAACTACTGTAGAAAGGGACTTAGGAGTACTCATCCGGGATGATATGAAAGCTGCTGATCAAGTGGAGAAAGCTTCAGCAAAAGCAAGACAAATGCTAGGTTGCATCAGAAGGAGCTTTCTTAGCCGAAAGCCTGAAGTCATACTGCCGTTGTACAGATCCATGGTGAGACCCCACCTGGAGTACTGTGTCCACTTCTGGAGGCCGCCTTATCGAAAAGATGTGAAGAGACTGGAATCGATCCAGAGAATGGCCACTAGTATGGACCAGAGTACGCCTATATTCTCTCGAGGAGCGCAGAGAAAGAGGGGACATGATTGAAACATTTAAATACATCACGGGCCGCATTGAGGTGAAGAAAGACATCTTTTTTCTTAGGGGTCCCACGGCAACAAGAGGACATCCGCTAAAGCTTAAAGGGGGAAGATTTCACGGAGACACCAGGAAGTACTTCTTCACCAAAAGAGTGTTTGATTGATGGAATGGCCTTCCTCGACAAGTGGTAGAGGCCAGCGGTGTGCTCGACTTTAAAAGACGTTGGGACAGACAAGTGAGGTTGCTACAGAGTCATGCTTAAAGGACAGACTCATGGAGAGGAGGCTCTAGAGAGGGCATTTTAGCTGAGGGAGGGTTCTGGAGTGGGCAGGCTTGTTGGGCTGCCAGCCCTTTTCTGCCGTCATATTCTATGTTTCTATGTTTCTAAATTAAAAATACTAACACAAGCTCTATGGAGGCATTAGCGTTTAGCGCGTGCGGCATTGTAGGGCGCGCTAAAACCACTAGCACACCTTAATAAAAGGAGCCCTATGTTTTATAATGCAAGACCAACCCAGGAAAAGGCACACTGTTTGATTAATGGATCAAAAGTCCAAAGACACAAGGAAAAAAAAATAAGAGAGGGAAAATATTTTGGTGATGAAAGCTTTATAAATAGGACCTTCCTTTTACAAATAAAAGCAAATATGTATTGCACATATGGAAAGTTTCATTTTAGGTTTAGCAGGATTTTCTAGAATGCTTTTTAATGCTTCATTTGTAGCACCTTCCCAAGTGTTTGAATTGCTATCAGACAATCTGCTAACATATTTTGCGTATCATGCTGAGATCTTTTTACATCTGTGCTATAATTCTCCCCCTGCCCAAGTCAGTTAGCATTCCTCATTTCTTTTGGCTGCCTGCATAAAGCTACTTGATCTTTTCTAGAAATCTATCCTACCTCAAGTCATCCTTATTCCACATAAGGGAAGCTTTCTGGTTGCACCAGTGCTGGTCAGTTTTATTATATAGGGTTTTATTATATAGGATATTGGCTAGGGTTTTATTATATAGGATACACATACACATGCCTTGGACTAATTTTAAAATTTAATGAAATAAGGCAAAATTCTTCATGGTATGTATGGAATGCTGCTATACTTAGGGAAGTTAGACCTGCAAGGTTACACATGAAAGGTGGTAAAAGCAGAAGCTAGGACAAACTACAAAACATTCAGGAAAGAACTGAAAACCATACTATTCAAGCTATTTGTCAAATGATCTAACCAAACCATACCGACCCTTCCCAGATCCCAACACATACTATAGCTATCAACTATAGTAATCTCCCTGGGAATGCCCAGGCTAATTTCTTGTTGTAAACCGCCTAGAACTGAAAGGAATTGGCGGGATAGAAAACATCATTGTAATGTAATATGAGCCTACCAGGAAAATGCTTTGAGTACCTGAATATAAACCACTTAGGATATAAGTGGTAAATAAATACTAAAAATAAATTTAAAAAGTAATAATTGGCACTATTTTTTTTTCATTCTTTATTAATTTTTAATCAAAAACAGTGTCATACAAATGAAAGAACAGAAGGTATTACATACATTACACCCATATCCTTATAGGTAACATAAATATCATTCAATAATTTCAATTTCTTATATATAACAATAGCAGAATATATCTTAATATATAATACAAATGAAGAATAAAGTTACCCAACTGTCACTATCAATATTTATTCCCCACCTTCCAACCCCAACCCCCCCTTGGATATGTAAAAATAAATGCACCTAAGGAAAGATATGATAAATATACATTATTATATTTTGTATTTTTACAAATTTATTCAAAATTATGTGCACAACTTTTTAAGCACATTCTATAAAGTAGTGTACATAAATTCTACTGCACGAATCTCAAAAGGAGGGGTAAGGGAGGAGCATGGGTGGATAATGGAGATTCCTAAAAGTTAGGCATACTGTTATAGGATACGCCTGTTCTGCAAACAGCTTAGGCCTGATTTCCATTGGCCTAAATGTTAGTCACACATATGGGTGCTAAATGTGATTCTATATATGGCGAGTGCCTTTTATAGAATCACGCTAAGTGCCATTCTGGTTGGCACTAATTAGGCACCAGTTTAGGGGGTAAAGAAATTTTGTGCACAAAAGAGGAGCAGGACTTGAGTGTGATAGTATGTGATAATCTCAAGGTGGCCAAACAGGTTGAAAAGGCGATGGCATACTCATGCACTGAAAATTGAACTAAACTAGCATTTAGATATCCAGCATGTGTAAAGGCCATTTAAATATTGACCTTCAAGGTGTTTAACCTCCTTCTGTATATTTGTGTAGTCATGATTTTTGTCAAGGTTTGCCTGATTAACAAAAACTTACAAAAAGAATCTTGGCAGTATTTATTGATTGGTATGAGCTGTTTTTAGCAATGGGGGTAATAACATGATTGAATTTCTTATGACCGGTTGAAAGTTTTACAGCGCTGTTTTGGATAAGTTGTAATCTTATCAATTTTTTTATTATGAATACCTTTATATAAAGAATTGCAGTAATCTTAATGACTAACCACAAGAGAATGCACCAAAACATTTATAGCTGAGGGATATAAAAGAGGACAAATGGAACATATATATATATATTCCTGAGTGACAGGAGTAGGGGGCTACACCTTTCTAGAGGCTAATTGAGATATTAAATACCATTCCCATAGGATTGGCTTTATCTTTGGTTCTTTGTTCCCCCTGGCCACTGCATCATGAACTAAGGGGAAGTTGTGGCTTAACACAGCCAGTGCATAGGAGAAAGAAAGAGGTGAGGACACAAGTAACAGAATCTCCATAGTTACTATACCAATTCCAGATAGAAACCAGATTAGGGATCAGAAGACCAACAGCGCCTTCATAGAAAAAAAAAAAAAAGAAGTAATGGAAACATCTACCCAGGAGAGACATCAGATAGAGAACTCAAGTGGTTAAATTCCCACAGAGGACTTAGTACCAACAAGGTTCCTACAGCCCAGCTTCCTGAGAGACATCTACTACCTGAAATTTACTGCAGACAGCTCCTCTCTGGAAATGGGATCCAAAGAGTGTTCAGCTGGAAAGGACTTTCTGCAAAGGACCTCTGCCAAAGACAGAGTTCAGCAGGCTTGCCATGTCAACAGTTCACACAGCTACACTAATAGAGTTAATAGAGATCACTAACAAGCTCTAACAGGCAGAGTCTGTATATCCTCTACATACAGTATTTTGAGGTTATTTTGCACAGCTGGTTTTTCTCTGGTACTTCAGAGTATTTTCCACTGTTCTTTTTCCACAAGGTGGCTGAAATCCATGATAAGAATCGAGTCTCCTTGATCAGAGGCAGTGCAGTATTATTAGAACGACTTTAAGGAGCTTTGAAGTTATCGTCATAAAACGTTTTGGGGAAGCACCCCCACAAGGTTCCTCAATTGTGTTTATATGATCACTCGATAAGCTTACTGCCCCCCCTCCCACACACACACACACACACACTTTTTTTGTATTTTTCTTGATGAGATTATGTAATTATGTAATTTTTTTCTGTAGAATATATGTATTGTAGACCACATTGGTTGGTCCTTTAATGGATCAGAAAGTCTAAACTGGATTTTGCTAGCCTCCATTTCTTAAGTGAAGAAGAATTTTTTATAGATGGGTGGAATCTTTTAGGCAAGGGGGATGTCTATTCAACCCAAAATAAGTCTTTATTAGAGACCTAGGGTCTCTAATAAAGACTTATTTTGGGTTGAATAGCCATCCCCCTTACCTTTTTTGTTGTTTCTGTGTGTATCTCAAGGCAAGGGGCTTTTCTGTTTGCCTGGAATCTTTTAAGGCCACAAGCCTGAGTCTTAGAAAAAGCATGAATCAATACTACTCTTTTGTGTAAACCTTCTTTTGAATGCAGGGAAACTAAGAGCGATATTATTTAACTTTTGAAAAGAATAGATTGGAGTCACATGATGCACTTGGTAGTTTATCTTCATTAGTTACCATAGACACAGTCACTATATTAAAATCACTTTTGCCTTGCTTTTGTTCACCTACTTGCTTAGTCTGTGTGTTGCCTGAACCATAATGGAGAAAGGCCTTGTGTGTTTTTAAACATAGGAAGATGATTGTGATGTCCTCTAGCTTTTTTCCATTTAATTTTTTCCACTCTTTCTAGATGCCTGCTTTGTATTTGATGTCAAACAGGATTTTGGTAAGAGAGGGAGATGATATATCCATGTCTTCCACACATTATTCTTTAACCTGCTTGCAATGTATAGATTATTAGGCCTATCATATTACTCACTTATGATATTATAAGATATCAGCAATACTGGTGGTTTCCACTATTCCTGGGAATCTTGGATTAATTTATTTCTATTTTGTATATGAACAAAGGATTCCGAGACTTGTAGTTCTTGAGAGAGCATACCAAGTAGAGAAACACAGAATAAATCCTAGGTCTATCAAAGTGCAAGTCCACGCTTCCATTCTTTTCCGAGCTGGAGTTCCAACATGTTCGGCCTTTCTTTACAAGGGAGTCATTACTTCCCCTTTATCTAGTTCATTACTTCCCCTTTTTCTAGTTCATTGTATTTTTTCTTTGACATCCATTTTGGAGCAACTGGAACTGCACAAACGATCTGTTTAGAAGAATTATGCTACTGTTCATTCTCCATTCCTTTCCAAATGATTGCTTTCCATTTTGCTTTTTTTTACCACCTTCATTACCATACACAAAGATAAGGATTTTAACATTCTTCTGGTTTGTTTCCCCTCATATGAAACCCAATATTGTATGTTTATATAGTAGGTAGGATAACTTAGCTCTTTCTGTTCTATTTAGACCCACTAGTTAGGTGCCATTGACTCATGTTCGAGTCCTAGCAACTTGATGAATTGTAGATCTAAAAAGAGATCGTTTTTGTGCTAGTCCGAAAAGGTCCTCCAGCATCATCTCTATGGTTGTTCTCAACATGTCCAGCCATCTGATTGCAGGTCGCCCTCTTCGCCTGGGTCCTTCGATTCTTCCCCAACATGATGTCCTTCTCCAATGATCTTTCTCTTCTGATGGTGTGACCAAAATAAGACAGTCTTAACGTCATCATTTGGGCTTCAAGTGACATAGCCATTTTGATCTCTACAACCCTGTTATTTGTTCACTCACTCTTAAAAGCTACATGAAAATGTACTAAAGTGGTCCAAAACAAAAGATAGCTATAACTTATACACTGACCTTTATTGAAACAAAAATGCATATGATAGCCTTCAAATTCTCTTTAATATATTTCAGACTTCCTGTTATCCTGTCATCTGGTTAAGCATAGATCAGTTTGAGAAGTTATGAATTGTTGAAAAATTGTATACCTCATATTACTATCCTGACATATATTTTAAAGCAATGAATTTTATATATTTATTTATTTATAAATAAATAAATAATCTCCACAATTATTTCTGAATAATTAAATTCCTCCTAAATTTAACAGCGCATAGTTTATGAATATCCTGCAGATCTCGTTGAGGACCTGTAGAAAGCTTAAATAACATGGCATCTATTTCACACAATTTTTTTTTTTTAATTTTACATGAGGAGCTGAAATGTTCTCAAAAAAAGGTTTTGTGAAAACTCATCTGATGTATATTAAATCCCATTTCCTACCAACAGATCACCATAGCAACAAAAATAAAGGTCCATTCCAGACTAGCCAAAATAGATATAATTAATTCTCATTACAATTATGTAACACCTAAAAATAAAGTAAAACTGATTTGCAAGGATTTCTATTGGCATTTTGGCAATGAATGGAACACTTCACATTGTGAAAATAGTATATTCCGTATTGAAGTTCGGGATAAGTTGTGTTGAAATGGTTCAACTTTGATAGAAAAGGATGTTTTCTCCTTACCTTTTTAGTGACATGCTTCCCACTTTTTGCTTTTAAATCATGGTCCAGATTGATATCACGTACTTTCAAATGAAGAGAATGTATTTTGCCAGCTGTTAGGTAATGAAACATTTGGTTTTCCTGTTATATTTCTCTTCTCTTGCTGGGAATGAGAATAATGAGAAATGCCTTTACAACACAATCCTCTGCTCAACAGAAATTCCTATAGAGAAAAAACTTGATATGCTACAGCTACTGGGACAAATTCAATAAATGACACTGAAATTTAAGTGACAGGATGATGCAGACTGAGCACAAATCTCCATTATAAAATACAAGCGTAAGTTTGCAGTTTCACGCCTAACCTTAGGCCTGAGCTTTTATGTCATGTCAAAGGCTGGTGTAAGTGTTCATACCTATTGGTGGTTGGGCTCATAACCCCTAGTGTTCTATGACTTGCGTATGCAACTCATAGAAACATCCCTGACCTACCTATGTTCTTCCCATAGCCACAAGTGGGTACAAAAGAAACTGCACATGCAGCTTCTAGAATAATTCCTGGCGGAATTCTGCAAAAAAAAAAAAAATTCCAAATTCTGTGCACAAAATTTGCAAATTCTGCAAGTTTATTTGACAACATTTAAATAATATTTTTGCGAATTATCATCCAGAATTTCAGTACAATTCAGTATTTTCATTAAATTATACTAGAAAAAACAGAGAGCTAGCATCTCTCTCACCCCTTCCCCCCCCAGTTAGAGTCTCTCTCACTCTTGTGCTCCCCAGCCAGAATCTCTCTCACCTCTGTGCTCCCCCAGCCAACATCTCTCTCACCCCTGGCTCCCCAGTCAGCATCTCTCACTCTCTCATCCCTATCCCCCCCCCAGCCAGCATCCTTCACTCTCTCACCCCTGTCCCCCAGCCAGCACCATTCACTGTCTCCCCATTGTCCCCAATCCAGCTGATTCCAGGTAATGGCAACCTGCTGCCGGCTCTGTAGACTTCCCTCTACCACGGTCGTGCTGAAGAAAGAGAAGTGACATCATGCATTCCTCATCCTACCTCAATTTTAGAAAATCAATTAAAACGAATTTGTTTAATCAATTGTAACCCAAGAATCTTACAGTGTTTCACTAGTCCCATCCTGTACCTTATATTCGATGACTTTGTAATGTAACCAATTCGCTGATTGTCCAGCACCTCTTATTATGGCTTTGGCGGTATATAAAAAAATAAATTATTATTATTATTATTATTGAGGGTGGGACCACGGTAGAGGGAAGCCTGCAGAGCCCACACAGGCTGCCCAAAGATTTTGCTGGCAGCGATTTGGGCTGCAGTGAGGGATTGCCGACCTGGCACCAAAATCTGTGCAGACTTCAGGTATTTCCCCCAGCCAGCATCTTTCACACTCGCCCCGTTGTCCCCAATCCAACATTCCTGTAAGCTCTATTGAGCAGGGATTTTCTCTTACATGTTTAATGTACAGTGCTGCAGAAATGATAAATAGTAGTAGTAGCAGCAGTAGTAAAGATTGGAAAGATCCAAAAGTAAATTAAAGAGCTTTCTTTTTAAAGATGCCTTTGATATTTAGCTAGCTAGTTTCCTAGCCAATTTTAACCTTACTGTATAATCTTATTGTAGTATTTTAAATTCCCCTTTCCTCATGTACTCCCCCTGAATGTCTTGTTTTCTTTCAAATAACTTGTAGTTCTTTTCCCTTCCTCTCCTTCTGTTCTTAGTTTTATCAAGTCTGTCTATAGTCCTACTGGACTTAGCTTTTGTTAGTATTGTATTGTTTTCCAAACTTTGTAATTTTATTATCATGTACATCGCTTAGAATCAGTGGCGTACCTAGGGTATGTGGCACCCGGGGCCCATCATTTTTTGACACCCCCCCATGTAAAAAATATTTTTTGTAATGACCATGAAACGGAATAAATGGTCAGAATAGAAACAGGCAGTGAAAATTTTCTTATATTCCAAACATAACATAACATAAATTATGTCTGAATTGTCATTTTTAAGTTTAGATCTTTCCTTTCAAATACAGCACAAGGTAACTTCACATGGACTTAGCTGTGCAGGAAATGTGAATCTCCTCATACATTCACCATATAGTGCAAAAATGTGCAAAGATCTGTTTTTTTCTTTCGATCACTACATAGCCTAATGCCACACAAGCAGCGCTATTACAAACATATTCTGTAGGTCAATGCTAAGGATAACAAAGTTTCCTTCCTTGGACCAGAAGGAGATACTGATAAACCACTGGAAGAGATCCCAAAACAACACCCAAAGACCAACTCAGTGTGTGAACCAGTTGAGTGGAGTGGACTAACTGGGGGGTGGAAATGGGCCCGGAGTTTGCTCAGCAGAATTTCCCAGACCACCTCTTCCTCTCAACACATTGACACGCTGCCACCACCACCACTAGGAACACCTCACTGGGTAGGCCAGCTATGCTATAAACTTTATAAAACACATTATTATATTTTCTTATAAAGCACATATTTTAACTGAACTCTCTGACATCCTCAGCCTTTCCATTCACAAAAATAGAAGGAAAAAAAGTTCCCATTTCCTGCTGTCTCATGTCCCCGGCCTATACAATATTTTTTTTCTGCAGACCCTTCAAAACTCTGACCAAATCCTCGTTTCACTTGCATTATAAAGTACTGAGGATGCCATCTCTCCCCAATCCCAGGTCCTAAAGTCTAAGACAGTAGCGCAAACTAATGCTGCCAGATTCAGGAAAAAAAATTTTGATTCGATTCAGCCTATTGAATTGGTTTTTCAATTCGATTTTCCTGCCCAGTTGGGTGATTTTTTTCAAAACTGCTGGTGGGTTTTATAGCTTTTTCACCCCCTTTGGCTTCTCCTAACCACACTGGCGCTGTGGTGTAAATAAAATAAAGAAACAAATAGGACTTTTCCTCTCTCTGTTAAATCCTAGCTCACGTTTGCAGTCCAACACCAGCTCTGGCAGGATACACATTTCAAATCTGACATATTATAATCACAAAACAGAAAATAAAATTAATTTTTCTACCTTTTGTTGTCTGGTTATATTTCAAATCTTGTTGGTCCAAGGCTCTGGTTTTCTTCTGATAACTTGCTTGCCAGGGTCTCCTTCTTTCTTCTTTCTGCATGCTAACCATCCATCTGCCAACTCTGTCCTCCCTTTCCATTTCCCTCCCCTCCCCAGGAAGTCTGGTATCTCCTTTTTTTCATCTCCCTCCACAGATCCACCTTTTCTTAACTACCCTTTCATCCGGCATCTCTCCCTCCTTCCCCACCACCCCAGAGTCCACCATCTCTCCCTTTCTTTTCCCAATTACCCTCCTATCCAGTATCTCTATCCCTCCTCCACACCATCCCTTGTGTACAATTTCTCTCCCTTTCTGTTCCTTCCCTCCCTAAATCCCATGATCCATCATCTCTCTCCCTCTCCTCTATTTTCAGACCCATTATTTCTTCTCCCCCCCCAAAGTTTGGCATATGCACATCTCTTTGAACACCCCCTTCCCTCCGTGCACTTCTAAACCAGGGTCCCCCCAAAGGCCTGTTCACCCTTAAAGGTCTGCCTGTCCCCCCTTGAAGGCCTGCACCCCCCTTGAAGGCCTGTCCCACCCCCTTGTAGGCCTGTCCCCCCATTGAAGGCCTGTCCCCCCTTGTAGGCCTGTCCCCCCCTTGAAGGTCTGCACCCCCCCAAAGGCCTGCACCCCCCCTTGAAGGCCTGCCCCCCCTTGAAGGCCTGCACCCCCTTGAAGGTCTGCACCCCCCGAAGGCCTGCACCCCCTTTGAAGGCCTGTCCCACCCCTTGTAGGCCTGTCCCCCCTTGAAGGCCTGTCCCCCCCCTTGTAGGCCTGTCTCCCCCCTTGAAGGCCTGCACCTCCTTGAAGGTCTGCACCCCCCTTGAAGGCATGTCCCCCCTTGTAGGCCTGTCTCCCCCCTTGAAGGCCTGCACCCCCTTGAAGGTCTGCACCCCCCGAAGGCCTGCACCCCCCCTGAAGGCCTGCACCCCCCCCGAAGGCCTGTCCCCCCCCCTTGAAGGCCTATCCCACCCCCTTGTAGGCCTGTCCCACCCCCTTGTAGGCCTGTCTCCCCCTTGAAGGCCTACCTGCCCCCCCTTGAAGGCCTGCCTGCCCCCCCTTGAAGGCCCGTCCCTCCCCCTTGAAGGCTAGCACCCCTTGAAGGTCTGCACCCCCCCCCGAAGGCCTGTCCCCCCCCTTGAAGGCCTGCCTCCCCCCTTGAAGGCCTGCCTGTCCCCCCCTTGAAGGCCTGTCCCCCCTTGAAGGCCTGTCTGCCTGCCTGTCACCCCCCTCCCCTTTAAAAGCCTGCCTGCCTGCCTGCCCGCTCGCCCCACCCTGAAGGCCTGATGCCCCGACCCACCCCGAAGGACCGCTCGCCCCCCTTGCCTCCCCGCACCACCTATGAAGCAGCCGCAGCAGGATCGCGACGTCAGCGATCCCTGCGCTGCTTAGGCGCTGCTTCCTGCACCGCGGTCCCGCCCCTCCTCTGATGTCAGAGTAGGGGCGGGATCGTGGCGCAGGAAATAGCGGCCAAGCATCTCAGAGATCGCTGACGTCGCGATCCTGCTGCGGGCTGCTTCATAGGTGGTGCAGGAAGGTCAGTGTGGCGAGCGGTCCTTCGGGGGTGGGGGGGGGACTGAACGGCAAGGCCGGGAGCACCCCCTCAGGGCTGGCACCCAGGGCAGACCGCCTCCTCCGCCCCCCCCTTGGTACGCCACTGCTTAGAATTATGATTAAGCGATTAATCAAAACCTCATTAAACTTGAAACTTGAAACTTAAAGGACATCTCTATTCAGGAAATTTACATACATGGATTAGGAATGCAGAGAGAGCAATTCTTTAAACCAGGGGTGTCCAACCTTTTGGTTTCCCTGGGCCGCATTGGCCGAGAAAAATATTTCTGGGGCCGCACAAACGCTGTAGCAAGACAGAGGAGGGAGCCAGCAAGACGGTAAACATCCGGGGGCAGCAGAAGAAAACACCGCATCGCCCTTGACCGGGGCTGCACAAAATACTTCACGGGGCCACATGTGGCCCTCGGGCCACAGGTTGGACACCCCTGCTTTAAAGGGTGCTAAAAATTAGGTGCCCATAATCTGTGTGTTAAGAGAGTATTTCTATAATTGCATCGAACAAATCAGTTGCATGTGGTGAGGGCTTTCTGGGGATTCAGTAATCCCTAGCTCTACAGCCCTGCTTTTAGCTTTTTCTGTTTACTTTTTGCTTGTTGCAGTTTGATTTGTTAAGTAGGCAGCCTGCTCAACCAGTCAAACTGCATCAAACAAAAAGTAAACTTTTTTTTTAAAAAGCAGGGTTTTTCAGCTGGGGATTCTCCTGCAGGTCCTGACAGTACTTATCTGAATTTGATTGGCTGAGCAGCATCTGCCTGTTGCCTGCTCAATCAGTCAAATTCAGAGCAATGCCCACAGGGCCTTTAGGGGGCGGGGTGAATTCCCTGAAGGCCCCAACCACACTACGCTGGAGAAAATATATCTTCACCCAAAAAGTAATATGAGCTCTGGGCATGGGTCACAGGGGAGGTCCAGAGAGAGTAGAAGCAGTCCTGTTTCCTTAACCCTATCTATTGATTATCTGATCCCATATGGAATCCTGACCCCTAGTTTTCCAACTACTGATGTAAAAAGAGCCAGGCAACAAAGTGTTTAGACAAACAAGATGAAGGGTATATACTCATAGTGACAAAGACAGCTAGGAATAAAGCATATACAAGGACAGTAAGAAGGATACGAAAGGAATATGGTATACTTATACTGCTTTGTAAAATAAATTATAGTGAAATTTGCATTTTCAATAGGGATGGGTTGTATAATTATAGGTTCAAAGTGGTACCCATTGTTACTATTCACAGAGCTCCATTTTTCACTCCAACAATAACTCGGCCCATGTTCTAACCTTTAAGCTATAAACAACATCCTTGTTGCCAAGATACACTCTTTTTATATACAACTTTCTCCTGCAAAATAGCTTTTCAGAAAATGGTAAATATAAATGATAAATGAAAACTACTGTGGTGCATTTTTTTAGGACAGAGTTTTTGCCTTCTGCCTTTTAAGTAATATATCACTATTGACGGATATTTGTGAAAATTCCCCAGAAAGTCCTTTCTTCCCAAGCCTGACCCCCCCCCCCCAGCCTGCCAAGTCATCATAGTATGTTGCTGATGGGTCAGGACCCTGCCACTTGCTGGTAGGGTGCGATTGCTCATATAAATGTGTTAGCAGGTGGTCACAATGTTATGTCATTGTAGTTATAGACAGAAATGGCCCCTTCTCCAGAAATTAACCCTCAGATTCTAGAAATGGTCATCAAGTTTAGATGTGTTCCAGAGATGCGTGCACAACTTAATTGCTTAACAAACCATTAATCATAGATAAGTAGATGTTAACAACCAATTACTGACGTTAACAGGCACCAGTTAGGATTTGCACATGCATCTGGTTGCATGCTATTCTATCATGGGGAGCGCCTAAATCTCATACCATGTAACCCAAAAGGTGGTATAGCTATAGAAGGGGCATGGGTGGGTCAGGAGCATTCAATTTGGGTGCGGTGTTATAGAATATCAGGGATGTGAACCCAGATTGCGCACCAGCTTTTAGCAGGCACAAGTGTGGTGCCTAGAGTTGAGTGCGGGAGGGTACATACTTATATCCCAGAGCAATAAGAAACCACCCTGAGGAGGCAAGTCACACCCACACTTCTGAGTCTAAGGTAGGTACCAATAACATCCACAATAAGTCAGGGAAAATTGTCAATGTTAATTTAGGAGACACACAAACTCATAAGGGAAACTCTTCACAGATATGGAAGGCTAAGTATGTAAATGCACACAGCCTGGGAAATAAACTTCTAGAATTGGAGACTGAAATAATAAACGCCGATCTGGATGTAATAGCGATATCTGAAACCTGGTTCACGGACTCGCATGGGTGGGATATGGTTATACCGGGCTACAACTTACTTCGTTGCGACAGAGAGGGTAAAATGGGAGGAGGTGTAGCACTGTACACTAAGGAGAGCATCAAAAATATCAGAATCACAGATGTTAGTTACACCGGGGAATCCCTCTGGGTGAACCTGGCCAGAGGGTATGAAAAATGCCTATATCTTGGCGTGATATACAGACCCCCCAGGCAACAGGAAGACCAAGACATGGAATTAATAGAGGACATAGAGAATATCACACTGCGCGGAGACACAGTAATACTAGGAGACTTCAACATGCCTGATACAGATTGGAACACACTCTCCGCGACTACAAGTAGCAGCAAAAGAATTTTAACCTCCATAAAGGATGCACGTCTCAAGCAATTGGTATTGGAGCCCACCAGGAACCAGGCAATACTAGACCTAGTACTCACCAACGGAGATAGCGTTTCGGAAGTCTCAGTAGGTGATACACTGGCCTCCAGCGACCATAATATGGTATGGCTCAACCTCGAGAAGGGTTTCCCTAAGTCACACACAGCAACGAGGGTTCTCAACTTTAGAGGCACAGACTTCAACCGCATGGGAGAATTTATCCATCAAGAGCTATATAAACAGGTAAAAGCTGACAATGTGGAGGATATGTGGTCGACTCTAAAGTCCATCCTACATGAAGCGACAACCCGCTACATAAGAACAGTAAGTAAACGCAGGAGAAACAAAAAACCCCAATGGTTCAGCAAAGATATTTCAGACCTAGTTAAAAAGAAAAAAGAAGCATATATCGCCTACAAACATTTAGGAAAACAGGAGGCGAAAGAGGACTATCTAGACAGATCCAGAGCTGTCAAAAACGCAGTCAGAGAGGCCAAAATCCAAATGGAGGAAAATCTAGCACAGAACATTAAGAAAGAAGATAAATCTTTCTTTAGCTATATTAGTGACAGGAAAAGAAACAAAGATGGGATTGTACGCCTGAAGCAATCGGACGGTAACTTTGCAGAATCGGATTCTGCCAAGGCAGAACTACTAAACAAATATTTCTGTTCAGTCTTCACATGTGAGGCACCGGGAGACGGTCCACAGCTTCAGACGGGAGATAACCAGAAAGACCCGTTTCAGGATTTCGAATTTACGCCAGATAACGTCTACAGCGAACTATCAAGACTCAAAGTGAACAAAGCCATGGGACCAGACAACCTACACCCCAGGGTACTCAGGGAGTTATGTGAATTCCTGGCGGAACCATTATCTGTGCTTTTCAATCTTTCCCTACGCACAGGAAGAGTCCCCTTGGACTGGAAAACCGCCAACGTAATCCCACTCCACAAAAAGGGCAGCAAGACAGAGACAGCAAACTACAGGCCACTGAGTCTCACGTCTACAGTGTGTAAAGTCATGGAAACACTGATCAAACGGAATCTTGACACAATCCTAGATGAGGAAAATCTACGTGATCCCCACCAACATGGGTTCACCCAGGGTAGATCCTGCCAATCCAATCTTATTAGCTTTTTTGACTGGGTTACTAGACAACTGGATGCCGGGGAGGCACTGGACGTGGTGTATTTGGACTTCAGTAAAGCATTTGATAGCGTCCCACACCGAAGGTTATTGAACAAGCTGAAATCAATGGGCTTGGGAGACACTCTAACTAAATGGGTTGGGGACTGGCTGAGCGGTAGAGTACAGAGGGTGGTGGTGAACGGTACCCCATCAGAAGCGTCGGACGTGCTCAGTGGAGTACCACAGGGCTCAGTCTTGGGCCCGATTTTATTCAACTTATTCATAAGAGATATGACGCAAGGGCTTAGGGGAAAGGTATCACTGTTCGCCGATGACGCCAAAATTTGCAACATTGTAGGCAACAGCTTATTACCTGACAATATGACACAGGACTTACTGCTGCTGGAAAGATGGTCAACGAGTTGGCAGTTGGGCTTCAATGCTAAAAAATGCAAGGTAATGCACCTGGGTAAGAGAAACCCGCGCAGAACTTATGCACTAAATGGAGAGACCTTGGTTAGGACCAAGGAAGAACGTGATCTAGGAGTGATTATTAGTGATGACATGAAGGCTGCCAATCAAGTGGAGAAGGCTTCCTCCAGGGCAAGACAAATGATGGGTTGCATCCGCAGAGGTTTTGTCAGCAGGAGACCTGAAGTCATTATGCCATTGTACAGATTCATGGTGAGGCCTCACTTGGAGTACTGTGTTCAATTCTGGAGACCACACTACCGTAAAGACATGCTGAGGATCGAGTCGGTTCAGCGAATGGCCACCAGGATGGTCTCAGGGCTAAAGGATCTAACGTATGAAGAAAGACTAAAGAAGTTGCGACTGTACTCACTTGAGGAACGAAGAGAAAGGGGAGACATGATTGAAACGTTTAAGTACATCACGGGTCGCATTGAGTCGGAAGATGATATCTTCTGTCTTATGGGTCCCTCGACCACCAAAGGGCATCCGCTGAAGATCAGAGGAGGGAAGTTTCAAGGAGACTCCAGAAAGTACTTCTTCACCGAAAGAGTGGTGGATCAGTGGAACAAACTCCCACTGCAGGTTGTTGAAGCCAGCAGCATGAAGGATTTTAAGAGTAAATGGGATGCTCACGTGGGATCTTTAAGGGAGTAAATTCGGGAGCGAATACTTTGGAATGGGCAGACTTGGTGGGCTATAGCCCTTTTCTGCCACTATGTTTCTATGTTTCTAAGCGCTATTCTATGAAGGTCGTGCTCCTTTTACAGAATAGCGCTTCACAATGCCCTTTTGCGGCACCAATTTTTGAATGCCATTTATAGATTCCCTTCCAAGGGTCATTCAAAGGGTAACAGCAGGTAGTACCCTCAGATTATGATCTGATAGGATGCAAACCAGAGTTTTGGATGGAAGCAAGGGTCCAACTAAAAGGATTCCTTCTTCCCCTAGAAGAGTTACAGATAGGAGCTGTTTCTTCAAAGGACAAACTCCAGGTAAAGATGAGGAGCCCACTAGTACTTAATTCCCTGAATAAAGGTCTATGAGAGGAATAGAAGAAATGAGTATGCAGGGTTGCAAGCCTGTAACTCAGGCTCTCTGAAGCCTAAAGTAAGAGCCTGAATTGTTCCTATTTTGCAGAGTCTGCTCAGAGAGGTCAGTTTGACCCACAGCTCTCCCTCTGAGCACAGAAAGCCCTAAGGCAGGATATCTGGTCACGAGGAGACTGGTTCCTAAAACCTATATAACAAGACCAGTTCCTTCCCAAAGTCCACCACCTCACTCTCTAACCCCTTTCAAATCTAAAAAGTTTTTAACTACCCAACATGTATCACCTCAAGTTCCCGACAATTTCTTAGGTAATTCATATGTAATCCCTATAACAATTCTCATGTAAAGCTACAATTCTTGTAACCTATGACAATTCTTATGTAAAGTTACAATTCTTGTAACCTCCTGGTAAATCTTATGTAATCCGCCTTGAACCGCAAGGTAATGGCAGAATAGGAATCATTAATGTAATGTAATGTAACCTTGGCCAGTTAAGAGTACAGAGTGAAACTGCTATTGTGTATACCACAGTTGGGGAAGGTGTTGAAGGCAGCAAGCAATGACATTAGTGAGACCTATCTTCCTACCTGTAACAGGGGATATTTCTTCCACCAAGGGGTATATCCAACACTCAGGAGACCTATTAACATCAACAAAGGAACATACTAGTGCCATCACTGGGATAAGAGCACAGCAACCTTGTTCCACACATTCAGAAGAACACCAGAAGCTCATGTAACTCAACTAACATACAACAATAACTAAGCTGAAGGGAAAATGGATATAAGATAGGTTATAACTAAATACTACGAAGTATGTCTGCCATCCATGAGCAGCCCCATTTCAGAAAGGCCGTAGAAATCAGAATTGAGATGGTCAGGTCAGGATGTCTTAATTTTCATTAGTATTTTTATAAATATTTTAGAATATTAGAAACGTTCAAAATACTGAAGGGAATAGACTTAGTAGATAAAGACAGACTATTCACCCTCTTCAGGGTGGGGAGAACGAGCGGGCACTCTCTAAAGTTGAAAGGGGATAGATTCCATACGAACATAAGGAAGTTCTTCTTCACCCAGAGAGTGGTGGAAAACTGGAACGCTCTTCCGGAGTCTGTTATAGGGGAAAACACCCTCTAGAGCAGGGGTGCCCAATGCGTCGATCGCGATCGACCGGTAGCTCAGGAAGGCAACGTGAGTCGATCGCAGAGCCCATCCCGGGCTCTGTGATAGACTCGTGTTGCCGTCCCGATCTACCGGGCCTATCAGCCTTCCTCTCCCCGACGTCAAAGACGCCGACGCTGGGCATTAGGCTGTTTTTGTCATTTTGGGGGGGGGGGGGGGCGTGGTGGTGTGGCAGCGGCAGCAGCAACAGCCTGAAAAAGAAATCATCCTGGCCCGGGTCGGTGTCATACTCCAGAACTTCTACCTCTTCCAGCAGCCCTCTCCCTTCTACCTGCTTCCGGCCACACCCCCTGCTCCGCGGCTCTCTTCGGCAACTCAGCAGCAGCGATCGACACAAGCTTCTGACGTCGAGGCCTACCCTCTGCGAGTCCCGCTTGTTTCAACTTCCTTTTTCCACAAAGGCGGGACTCGTAGAGAGAAGGCCTCGATGTCAGCAGCTTGTCTTGATCACCGCTGCTGACGAGTTGCTTAAGAGAGCCGTGGAGCAGGGGGGTTTTGCCAGGTGCAGGTAGAAGGGAGAGGACCAGATGCAGTACTCGTGGGTGAGGGAGCAGAAGAGAGAGAGAAAGAGAGAGGGGAGGGAAACAAAAGGAAATATTTCATACTGGGCTGGGCCGGAGTGGAGGGAGGGTGGAAAGATTCTGGCTATAGGGTGCATTTACAAAGGAAAAGGGGGGAAAGCTGAAAATGGAGATAGTGACACAAAGAAGAGAAAGAGTAAGCAGGACCTACTGAATAAGGATAGAGATACAGAGGGGACATGAAGAGGAGGTGAAATAGAGACATAGAAGTAATGCTGAAAAAGTGTGTGTGTGGGGGGGAGATAAAGACATTGAAAGGGCAAATGGTGAACATGGGGTAAAGACAAGGACAAAAACAAATGAAGATTCTGAAAAAGTGGTGAGATAGGGATATAGGTGAGATGGACACAAAGAAGGGTGATGCTGAAAAATAGGTGGAATGGTAATTCTGACAGACACAGAAGGGAAATGCTGGATCAAGGAGAGATGAGGCTCAGGCTGGATGGAATGAGGAGAAATGCCTTGTTGGCCCGAAACTTCCTCTCCTACATCAGAATTGACGTCAGGGAGCGGAATGCTGGTCAGCACGACGCTTCTGCAGGGAAAGCTTGGGACGGCGGTGGCTTGGGGGCTGTTCCCCGATGGCGGTGGCAGCAAACCGAGTGGCTTGGGGGAGGACACGGAGAAAGAAAGAAAGGGGGCAGACAGGGAGACAGAAAGAAGGGGGAACAGGGAGACAGAAAGAAAAAGTTGGGGGAGAGAATGAGGTCTGGAGGAGAGGACACATACAGGAGGCTGAAAGAAAGGAAGAAAGATTGGATGCACAGTCAAAAGAAGAAAGTGCAACCAGAGACTCATAAAATCATCAAACAGCAAAGGTAGGAAAAATGATTTTATTTTCAATTTAGTGATCAAAATGTGTCGGTTTTGAGAATTTATATCTGCTGTCTATATTTTGCACTATGGCTCCCTTTTACTAAACCGCAATAGCGTTTTTTAGCGCAGGGAGCCTATGAGCATTGAGAGCAGCATGAGGCATTCAGCGTAACTCCCTGTGCTAAAAGCTACTATTGTGGTTTAGTAAAAAGGGAGGGGGTGTATTTGTCTATTTTTGTATTTTGTTACTGAGGTGACATTGCATAGAGTCATCTGCCGTGACCTCTTTGAAAAAACCCGGAATATGAATAATTAACATTTTCTCTGCCTTTCAGTGTGCTTTGTGTTTTGTTTTTTTTAAATTTTATTGTTGGTAGATCATTTTGACTTAGTCATTATAAAAATAGCTCGCAAGCCCATAAAGTGTGGGCACCCCTGCTCTAGAGATTCAAGACAAAGTTGGACAATTTCCTGCTAAACTGGAATGCATGCTGGTGAGGCTGGACTCGTTTAGAGCAATGGACTTTGACCTGGGGGCCGCTGCATGATTGGACTGCTGGGCAGGATGGACCACTGGTCTGACCCAGCAGCGGTAATTCTTATGTTCTTAATAGAATCTGCTGATATAGAGGCTGTTCTCAGTGGCGTAGTACTGGGGGGTGGAGACAGTCTGCCCCAGGAGCTGCCTTGGTGGGGACGCCGGCACCCCTCCTCCTCTCCAACCACTGCTCTTTTCCACTCCACCCCCCCCCCCCACTGCGCACACATTTCCCTCCCTTTCCCTGGTGCAAGCAGCAACTCCAACCTGCTGCTTGCACCAGTGTTGGCTCTCCCTATGATATCCCTTCCAGGTCCCGTGCCTAGGAAGTGACCAGAGAGAGAGCCAATGCCGGCGCAGGCAGCAATCTGGTGATGCTGTTTGCGCCAGGAAGTTAAAGAGATATGGGGGAAGGGAAGGGAAGGGGGTACATGCGCAGCAGGGGGGAGGGGGTGCCACCATCCCAGGTGCCTCTCACCATCGCTATGCCATTGGCTGTTCTGAAATGCAGGATAAATGGATGGTTTATTCGCCAAGTATTAAAAAATAAGTCAAATTTCTAGTCATAGAATAGTAACATAAGCCTGCATGTGGCAGTATATACACTTGTATGTTTGCTATTTTGTGACATGTTGGAACCGATATTCCAAATGATTTAGATGGCTAGGAGAGGTTCCTGAATGAGGAAATGGAAAACCAAATATAGTGTCCAAATGATTATATAGAATCAAACAAAAATGATGGAACACTAGTTGTGTGTATAATGTGATTTAAATCAAGGGAAAAAAGGCTCCTGGCCATTTAAATCACGTGTATTTTCAGCAGCATTTAATTGGATAGTGCCGCCAAAATTGCCCAGTTAGTGCTCAAGTCGAAACTGGCATTCTGGAAGCCGATATTCAGCACTTAACCAGCTATGTTAAAGTGTGGTTCACCTGGAAATTCAATGCATTCAATCCTGGTCTCCTTATCTCAAGAAAGATATAGCGGCACTAGAAAAGATTCAAAGAAGAGCGACCAAGATGATAAAGGACTGGAACTCCTCTCGTCTAAAGAAAGACTAAAGAGATTAGGGCTCTTCAGCTTGGAAAAGAGACGGCTGAGAGAAGATATGATTGAAGTCTACAAAATCCTGAGTGGAGTAGAATGGGTACAAGTGGATCGATTTTTCACTCCGTCAGAAATTGCAAAGACTAGGGGACACTCGATGAAGTTACAGGGAAATACTTTTAAAACCAATAGGAGGAATTTTTTTTCACTCAGAGACTAGTTAAGCTCTGGAACGGATTGTCAAAGGTTGTGTGTGGTAAGAGTGGATAGCGTAGCTGGGTTTAAGACAGGTTTGAACAATTTCTTGGAGGAAAAGTCCATAGTCTGCTTTTGAGAAAGACATGGGGGAAGCCACTGCTTGCCCTGGATCAGTAGCATGGAATGTTGCTACTTTTTGGGTTTTGGCCAGGTACTAGTGACCTGGATTGGCCTCCATGAGAATGGGCTATTGGGCTTGATGGACCATTGGTCTGACCCAGTAAGGCTATTCTTATGTTTTAACATTCATTTGACTACATTTAAATACAATTTGTGGCCATCTCTGGCACACTAGTTGTTTCCTGTGCTAAAGATTCTGAGCATTCTGTGCAGATTAATGCTGCCGCTAATCCTGCGCTAATTGGCTCTAATGTTGGACTTAGGCTCTGAACATCAACCTGTTTAAAAGTTTAAAGCAGTGTGTTGCAAACTTTTTAAGCCTCGGCACACTAATCTCAGAGCTGCGGCTGGAGGGCACCTGGAAATGCGTGGACATCGACGTAATGGTGTCATGTGCATATGTGATGTCATCACGTCGATGTCTGCGCATGTGCAGATGTCCTCCAGCCGTGACCCTGAGCCTCCCATTGCTGCCGTTGGAGGTTGCTACAGAAGCAGAGGTGAGGAGGAGGAGCAGAGGCGCTGGCGAGGAAGAAAGGTGCATGCCTCTCGCCATGAGAGGCATGTCCTGTAAGCAGTCAGCTGGCACCGGCACCTCTCCTCCTCGCTGGCATCTCGTGGCACACCTGGAATCTGCCACGGCACACAGTTTGCGATACACTGGTTTAAAGGGAAGAAGAGAATCTTTGGCCACAGATCCTACTAGTTGACTAGGTAACCATCAAAATGCCCCTGAGCTCCGACCAAGAAGTTCACCCTTATACACGCATATTTGATTTATTAATTTTTCTATTTGCAAAATGAATGCTTTATCTCTCCGTATTTTTTTGGAGAAAACTGTATTCACAAAAAATTATGTAGGGACAAGCAACTGATACCAGCCATACATTACAGATTAGCAAAATCCATACATAAATATATCAATGTTTTGACAACAGTGTATAGCAATGGTCTCAAACTCGCAGCCCGGGGGCCACATGTGGCCTGCTAGGTACTAGTTTGAGGCCCTCGGTATGTTTATCATAATCACAAAAGTAAAATAAAACAGTTTCTTGATCATATGTCTCTTTAGCTATAAATGACAATATTATTATTAAGACAGCCAAAAGGAAAGATTTATAAACTATAAAGAGTTTTACATCATACAAAATTGTCATTTCTTTAATAAGACATTAACTATTTTTTCTGAAGCCCTCCAAGTACCTACAAATCCAAAATGTGGCCCTGCAAAGGGTTTGAGTTTGAGACCACTGGTGTATAGTATACAATGTATTCATACAAACTTATGCTTGTAAGAGGACCCTGTCCTATATAAACCAAGTAAAAATAACTAATTACTGTGCTTAAGTAAGTTTCAGTACTTTTACTCATAATAAAGTACTGTAAAACATTATATACTGTTATTTGTAATGAAGGGATATTTTAACTATTTTTCAGTACTTTCACTTCATTACATAATAATCCTTGCACATACAAGTAAAATGGTGCTAAAGACTTTTTTCACCCCAGCTTTTCAAAAATGCCCCTAGATTTAGGGCTCCTTTTACGATGGTGCATTAGGGCCTTAACGCGTGGAATAGCGTGCGCTAAAATGCCACACGCGCTAGCCGCTACTGCCTCTTGAGCAGGCGGTAGTTTTACGGCTAGCGTGCACTATAGCGCATGCTAATCTGGTGCGTACGCTATAGTGCCCTTAGAGTTGTCCACAGTGCATGAGTGTTGGCCTACCTACTTCCTTATCAAATCCCATGGTATTTTGCACGTGGCAATAATTTTCCTATCTGACCCCAGCATCGGCCTTCTTTTCCCAGGCCCACTCCCAGCATTTTTCAGTATCAGCTTCCTTCTTCCATTTGCATCCTCCTCAAGGTGAACATCAAGTTTGATGCAGTTATGTACTAAACTGGACGTTTCAAGGCTGACTACAGGTGAGTTGACTTTCTTGATTCTGTTTCTCTAATGAAACCTGTAACTCTGTCTTTGAGCATTCTGCAATCAGAAAAGATGTTACTGTAGCCTACGTACAGCCAACCGTTACCAGGCTTCCTGAGACTCACAAGAAAGCAACAACAGCAACTTGTAAGCCTTTTGTGACTGCCCTCATAAATGCAATCAATCAATGCTTCCTTGATCTATTTAATGACACTGGAGCAACTGCAGAAGCAACTCTACATCTTAAGTATTGCATAAGGTGGATGATAAAGCTTTCTTTGCTGAAAGGCAAGCAAGTACTTCACCCAGAGATTCCCTTGATCAATACTAGCAGACCCAGTCAGAAGGCAATGGTAGAACTGTAGCCTGACCTAATTGAAAGAACTTCTGGGTTGTTGTTTTTTTTAAATCAAACTGAAAGCACCATTTCCTGCCAGTGCAGCTGTTGAATGCCTTTTTAGCTGTGCTGGTTTAATAATGACTCACAAATGCACCCACATAAGTGATAGTCATTTTCAGAATTTAGTTTTACTAAAACCAAACAAGTGGATTGAATTACACTGGATAGAAATGGTCACAGCAGTTGCATTCATTGCAGGATTGGTATTTCTACTTTTATGCAAAAGGTATTATAATAGACAATTACCGTATACTATTACTTAAAAATTTTCTGGCCATTATTCAGAGTAATTTAAACAGTTTTAGGAGGCAGGAGAGGCTTCAGCCTGCTTAAAATACAGTGAGTTGCCCAACTGTGAGAATATAAGAATAGCCATACTGGGTCAGACCAATGGTCCATCTAGCCCTGTATCCTGTTTTCAACAGTGGCCAATCCAAGTCACAAGTACCTGGCAGAAGCCCAAATAGTCAAATATGAAACACGGATCACTTTCAAATTAATCCAACAAACAATAAACTTATAATTCAAAGAGAAAGATGGGTTTTTTTTGGATCATAGATAATGATTATTTTGCAAATTTTTAAACACATTTAAAAGTGTATACATAAATTAGTGAATTTAAGATTTGGGAAGGTTGCTTTTCAAATTAGGGTGTCCATGTATTAACGGCTTGAGCAGGATGTCATTCAGATTGCATTAATTTATGTATAAGTTCATACACTTTTATGTGTGTTTAAAAATTTGCAAAATAATCATTATCTATGATCCCAAAAAAACCCTCTTTCTCTTTGAATTAGAAGCCCAAATAGTAGCAGTATTCCATGCAACTGAACTGAGCAATGCCACTGAAATGCCCATCTCAAAAGTGGGCAGGTCAGGAATGGTACAAGTGGCAGCACTAGGGAGAAGCTGGGATTATGTGGATGCTGGCAATATTCAGTGCATAGCTAAACAGTTGAATTTAGGACAAGTATCGTAAGCTGCCCCAAGAGATCACAGCAGCCACAAGGAGCAGGAGTAGGCTTCACTCCTGCCCCATCATTCTCTATTGAACCACTAGAGCCATAGGGAAGCCTGGGGTGGGGGGCCTACCTAGATTGCAAGGGGAGTTGGGGGTTAAGGATGGTAGTAGACTGGGGAAGGGAAGGAAATAGAGGAGGGGCCTTTGGCACCTGAGCCAATCAGGGCATTAGGCCCCACCCTGTGCATCCCATTTTGAAAAGGCAGGCTTGCTGGCAGGAGGGAGTGGGCATACCTTCTGCTGGTCTTCAATTTAAAAGCCCATGGGCTCAGGTTGCTGTCGGGGGAGGGGGGCCGGCAGCAGGAGGGAGTGGGCATCCCTCCTACTGATTTAAAGTACAGAGGGTCAGGGGAGGGAGGTCACGGCCTGGGGTGGTCTTTTTTTTTTAATTAGCACGGCTCATGTGTAATGTGACCATACATCCCGTTTTGAATGGGACCATTCCATTTTTAGATCCCCTGTCCCGTTGTCCCCACGCACAGCTTCAGGATGCCAAAATGTCCCATTTTCAGAGACAATACAAAAGCAAAAACCTCCCAAACCCCAAGAGTAGTAACTGGACAAGGGGGAGAGACAAGAGCAGGTGCAGCAGAGCTACACACCACAATCTATAATTAATAATTATAAATACACAGGAGAGCCCTCAGTCACACAGCCACCCACTGGAGAACCCAGTGGTACAGGCTGTCACTTGGCTTACACCCAGAAGAGTGTTAACTGTGAAACATCCCTGGGCTCTACTCCGTGTTTTTTTACAATAAAGTGCACCCAACAGTGCTAAGTGTGAAAAAAAGATATAATTAAATAAAAAAAACACACTTTACCATTCACTACAATTGTCTCTGCCCCTTGTCCAGGGGGCCAAACGTCCAAGTCCAGCAGAGCAAAAAATACCAACAGGAAGTACTTAGCTTCTCCGTGGAAACAAACAGCCAGCAGAGATATTATTCGTCCAACGGGACTCCGTTTCGGGGGTGCACACCCCCTTCTTCAGGAACGGCTGGGCTGCGCTGTGACCATCCCAATCATCCGGCACAGCATAGATTGACAAAGCATTCACCTTCCATTATTTTCGGGGGTTTTTTGACTTCTTTAGACCATTTTCAGAGACAGCATCCCAAAGCTGTGCAAGGGGACAATGGGACAGGCGATCGCGGAGAATGGGCTCTCTCCCTGCTTCCCCGCCCACCACTGCAACTACAGGAAAGGAAGGTGCTGTTCCACAAGCCTTCTCCCCGATGTCAATTCTGCAGTTGCGGCAGCAGGCGGCAGGCAGTGGCGGAGGTGGACCGGGTGGGAGTGGGGTGTTGTGAGAAGAAATGGTGGTAGGCCAGGCTTGAACGCTGGAGGGAGGGAGGCAGACAGACTGGCTTCGGCGCATGGCATGGAGGGAGGCAGGCAGGAAAGCTGGCTGGCTTTGGGGGAAGGGTGGATCAAAGGCTGGAAAGTAGTGAGGGGAACATAGGAAGGAGGGAGGGAGAAAGGAAAGAGAGATAGAGGCAGAGAAAGGGGGGGGGGGGGCAGTTGTAAGCAGAAGAAAGACTAGAGAGAGAAAGGCTTAGACCAAAGGGGAAAGACAGGAGGCAGATGCTGGACTATGTGAGGTGCATACAGTGTAGGAGAGACCCTGAGGAAGAACAAAGAGATGGAAGATCATAACAGAGAAGGGAGAGAGAGGGAGACCTGGAACAAAGGTGGTGGTAGGTACAAAGGAGAACTGACACTGGATCTGGGGAGGGTAACAGAGGGAAAAGAGAGAGAGAGACCTGGACCCAAAGGGGATGGGGCTGGATTGTGAAAGAAATGTTGGCTAAGAAAGAAAGAAATATTGGATGCACAGTCAGAAGGCAGTGCAACCAGAGACTCATGAAATCACCAGACAACAAAGGTAGGAAAAATGATTTTATTTTCAATTTAGTGATCAAAATGTGTCAGTTTTGAGAATTTATATCTGCTGTCTATATTTTGCACTATATTTGTCTATTTTTCTATAGTTATTGAGGTGACATTGCATATTTTAAAGTCATCTGCCTTGACATCTTTGAAAAACTCCCGAAACTCGTAAATGATAATTAACATTTTTTCTGCGTACAGTGTGCTTTGTTTTTTATTTTATGGTTACCATTATGAATTTATAATATATTGTGTGTACATGAAAAATGGATGGAAGAAATTGGGGCAGGGGCGGGGCTGGAGTGGGATTGGGGGTGGGGCTAGGGTGGGATTGGGGCGGGACTGAAAATTAATAGATGTCCCGTTCTGATGAAAAAATAAATGGTCACGTTACTCATGCGCCTATCAAAAAAATCCAGCTGGCAGAGTAAACTGCAATTCAAACCTGCATCTGGGTCTCAGCTGTCACTTTCCTGTCAGTGCCTAAGCCAATCAGTGCTCAGGCACTGACAGGAAAGTAAGGCTATGACAGCTTAGACCTGTCATTAAGTTTTGCTCGGGAAACAACGAGTTTCCCTGCTGTGAATTACACAGAATGCTCATTAGAATACTAATGAGTTCCTTGTGATGCATTTGCATAGGATTCTCAGTGACTGACGATCAGCCACAGAGAAGCCTTTTGTGCCTGAGAGTTGTGTGTATGACTAATAAAGAGCTGTGGGTGGAGCTGGCGGCCATTTCCTGGGTGGAGGGAGAATAGTATAAAAGGAGAGAGAGGAGTGAATTCTAGGCTTGTTTGGTTATCCTGATTCTCCTGCCAGAGCCTAAATACTGGAGGGAGGCTCCTAAGGTATTGACTGCTTATGAGGAGAAAGTCCAAGAGAGTATACAGCAGAGCAGACAACAGAGAGGAGAAAGAGGGAATCAAGTGGGGCCCAGTAGAGAGAAAGGACTTTACTTTTCTAAGTAGTCATCAGGAGAGGACAGAGACTCAGAGTGTGTGGAGACCCTATCTGAGAAAGAAGGGAACGGTGAGTGAACAGACTGGGGTGTGTGATGTTGATTCAGCTTGGCAGGGAAGATAGAAGGGCCCCGTGTTGAGGGAAGAGTGGAACCCAGGAGTGGCTCACCGCATGGATGAAGGAGTTGCATGAAGAAAGTGGGGGAACATAATGGAAAGTTTTATAAAGTTTCTTTATTATTATCTGCCGTTTGAATTTGTTTCAACTTATACACTTGAACCAAGATGTAAATAGTTCATTTTGACAAAAGTTCCACTTATCAATTGCACCTTAGTCTCCACTTGATTTCTTGCTAAGTGCAATTATTTCATAAGACCCTGAAAATTTTGTTGTTCTCGCAATCCTTAAATGGTTTAATCGCAGTCTCAACAAAATTATAATACTATAGTTCTTCTTCTCTCATGCTTCTTTCTCCATTTACTCTAGTTTTAATTATATGTGAACCGAGTCGAGTTCCAGTGGGAGATGACCCGGTATACAAACCGAAGATTAGATTAGATCCCCAAATTGTGATCCTCCAGCCTACTGGATATGTCTGGCCCCGGCCTGCACCCAAGCTTGAGAAGTTCTGCTCCACCTAGAAAGAAATCATCTTTTTATAAGCCCTGGTCGTGGGTGCCTCGATTCTGATGAGCTGGCCAGAGTTCACAAACTGCGTGCAGGTGGGACCAGGGCTACAAATGAATGGAGGAAGATTGGAAGAAAATCCTTAAAAGAAGGAGCATGAGGTCAGAGAGAAAACCAAGAACAAGTAAAGACAGAGGACTGAAGTTAAACTACAGACACAAAGATTGGAAAATTGTTTTTGGTAAAGATTTGTGTGCCTGTTGGACTGGACCAAGGGTAGGCAATAGCTGTATTTTGCTCTTTTCCTCCAGCCCTGTAGTCAACAGAATTAATGTTATTTTACTGGAAGGACATGGGGGACCCTGCTACACCACCCTGGCTGGTAGATGTTCTGTAGCATCCGTCGCCTGTGCTGAGTGTGCTGCTGGCCCTCCTGAAGCCAGATAGGGGGAAGGCTTCTGGAACCCACTTTTGCCTCTGAGGAGTGGAACTTGGTTGTGATAGTGTGTGATGATCAAAAGGTTGCCAAACAGGTTGAAAAGGCGAAGATGAAAGGTAGAAGGATGTTAGGGTACGTAGGGAGAAAAAAAAGAGGTATTGATGCCCCTGTATAAGACTCTAGTGCAGGGCTGCCCAAGTCCGGTCCTCGAGATCTACTGGCAGGCCAGGTTTTCAGGATATCCACAATGAATATGCATGAGAGAGATTTGCCCGCACTGCCTTCTTGGTATGCAAATCTCTCTCATGCATGTTCATTGTGGATATCCTGAAAACCTGGCCTGCCAGTAGATCTCGAGGACCGAACTTGGGCAGCCCTGCTCTAGTGAGTCCTCATTTAGAATATTGTGTACAATTCTGAAGACTGCACCTTCAAAAAGATATAAACAGGATGGGGATTGTGCCAGTATTTGATGCCATAGTCTGAAAGATATCTTTTAAAATTGCTTTTCTTTGTCAGTTTTGAAATCAAAGGTCTCAAATTTGATTGAGTCTCAAACTGAAAGGGGAATAGAGAATAACATCATCTCTCTTTTTTTCACTAAAATAAGTCATTTCCTTGTTACATCTTATGGGAGACAGTGGTGTTGGACTAAGTGGGCTCATTCTGCTGTATCATCTCAAAGAAACAGCATGGCAGTAGCAGAAAGAGGTTTCAAAAGAGATGAGTAGAGTTTGGTAAGGGGTTCACTTTAGAGGTCTGCACGGGAACGGGGATCGCGGGGATCCCGCGGGTCCCGCGGGGATCCCGCGGGTTCCCCCCCTGGCCCACGGGACTCCCACGGGGACGCCCCCTGGCCCACGGGACTCCCACGGGGATGCCCCCCTGACCCACGGGACTCCCACGGGGACGCCCCCTTGCCCACGGGACTCCCACGGGGATGAAAACAACCTACCTAAATTCTGGCGATGCAAGTCTGGCGATGCAAGTCTGGCGTCGGGTCGGGAAATAGCCATGTTGAGCAGTGAGCTCAGCACGTACACAGATGAAAGCCTTGCTTGCTGATTGGTCCGGCGGCCCCGCCCCACCGTGCCGCCGGACCAATCAGCAAGCAAGGCTTTCATCTGTGTACGTGCTGAGCTCACTGCTCAGCATGGCTATTTCCCGACGCGGGCATTAGGCTGTTTTTTGTCATTTCGGGTGGGGGATGGTAGCGGCAGCGGCAGCAGCAGCCTGAAAAAGAAATCATCCTGGCCGGGTTCGGTGTCATGCTCCGGAGCTTCTACAGCCTTCCTATCTCCCTCTCCCTTCTACCTGCGGCTCTCTTCGGCAACAACGATCGACACAAGCTTCTGGCGTCGGGGCCTACCCTCTGCGAGTCCCGCTTGTTTCAACTTCCTTTTTCCACAAAGGTGGGACTCGTAGAGGGAAGGCCTCGATGTCGGCAGCTTGTCTTGATCACCGCTGCTGACGAGTTGCTTAAGAGAGCCGCGGAGCAGGGGGGTGTTGCCAGGTGCAGGTAGAAGGGAGAGGGCCAGATGCAGGACTCGTGGGTGAGGGAGGAGAAGAGAGAGGGGAGAGAAATAAAAGGAAATATTTCATACTGGGCTGGGCCGGAGTGGAGGGAGGGTGGAAAGATTCTGGCTACAGGGTGCATTAACAATGGAAAAGGGGGGAAAGCTGAAAATGGAGATAGTGACACAAAGAAGAGAAAGGGTAAGCAGGACCTTCTGAATAAGGATAGAGATACAGAGGGGACATGAAGAGGAGGTGAAATAGAGACATAGAAGTAATGCTGAAAAAGTGTGTGTGGGGGGGGGGAGATAAAGACATTGAAAGGGCAAATGGTGAATATGGGGTAAAGACAAGGACAGAGACAAATGAAGATTCTGAAAAAGTGGTGAGATACGGATATAGGTGAGATGGACACAAAGAAGGGTGATGCTGGAAAATAGGTGGAATGGTAATTCTGACAGAAACAGAAGGGAAATGCTGGATCAAGGAGAGATGGGGCTCAGGCTGGATGGAATGAGGAGAAATGCCTTGTTGGCCCGGAACTTCCTCTCCTACGTCAGAATTGACGTCAGGGAGCGGAATGCTGGTCAGCGCGACGCTTCTGCAGGGAAAGCTTGGGACAGCGGTGGCTTGGGGACTATTCCCCGATGGCGGTGGCAGCAAACCGAGTGGCTTGGGGGAGGGCACGGAGAAAGAAAGAAAGGGGGCAGACAGAGAGACAGAAAGAAGGGGGAACAGGGAGACAGAAAGAAAAAGTTGGGGGAGAGAATGAGGTCTGGAGGAGAGGAAACATACAGGAGGCTGAAAGAAAGGAAGAAAGATTGGATGCACAGTCAGAAGAAGAAAGTGCAACCAGAGACTCATGAAATCACCAAACAGCAAAGATAGGAAAAATGATTTTATTTTCAATTTAGTGATCAAAATGTGTCTGTTTTGAGAATTTATATCTGCTGTCTATATTTTGCACTATGGCTCCCTTTTACTAAACCGCAATATTGTTTTTTAGCGCAGGGAGCCTATGAGCATTGAGAGCAGCGCGAGGCATTCAGCGTAACTCCCTGTGCTAAAACCTACTATTGTGGTTTAGTAAAAAGGGAGGGGGTGTATTTGTCTATTTTTGTATTTTGTTACCGAGGTGACATTGCATAGAGTCATCTGCCTTGGGAAATGTATATGGCAGATATCTTTGTTTTGTGTTCAAAAGAAAAGGAAATGCATTTCTGGTTTTATTTCTACAGTGTTGAAGTACTTGTTGGCCCTTGCTGTGACTGGTGGGGATCCCCAAGCACCGCCAGCAGAGGACCTCCTCTAGAGATGGTCAGAACTCCCCTCCACCAAGCGCAGCAGTTGCTGGCAGCAACCATGAGCCACTGAGGTGCCAGCATCTGTGACTCAGGGACGCTACTGCTGCCTGCCAAGCTTGGCAAAAGGGACCCCAGGCCAACTGCAAAGGAAGTCCTCAGCTGACAGTTTGTGGGTTCTCATCAGCTGAGTATTTATATTTTATATTTACATTAGAGGTTCTGGTAGAAACCCATTTACAAAGTATGTATTCTTCCCAATTAATATTTCCAAATTAATAGTCTCTTTGCTTATTTGTAAATGGGTCTCTACCAGAGCCTTTAATTCAGTAGCATAATTAAATAAAATAACTATTTCTGAAGTTTATAGGGAAGGATGGTGACGGAGGGGATTCCTCGCGGGGACGGGTGGGGACGGAGGGGATTCCTCGCGGGGACGGGTGGGGACGGAGGGGATTCCTCGCGGGGACGGGTGGGGACGGAGGGATTCCTCACGGGGACGGGTGGGGACGGAGGGATTCCTCACGGGGACGGGTGGGGATGGGTGGGATTTTGGCGGGGACGGGTGGGGACGGGTGGGATTTCTGTCCCCGCGCAACTCTCTAGTTCACTTCACTCCAACTATTTGTGTTTCTTGGTTTGGATTCCCTCTTGGCTCAGCTACTAGGCCCTGGCTTTCCATTTGCACTTCCAGCACAGCTCTGCTATAGGCTAGCTTTTGAAGTGTGTGATCTGTGTGGCTGGGCACCATGAATGATGGGGTACTGCTATATTTTTGGGCCAGTCCCATATCCTTCTGTATCAGGGGTGGGCAACTCCTGTCCTCGAGGGCTGGAATCCAGTCAGGTTTTCCCCAATGAATATGTACGAGATCTATTTGCATGCACTGCTTTGAATGCATATTCATTGGGGATATCCTGAAAACCCGACTGGATTCCGGCCCTCTAGGACTGGAGTTGCCCACCCCTGTTCTATATCATGTAGGTTGGGGAAAGAGGGGAGATAATTGTGCTTGGAGGAGAAACTTGGATTTTGGTAAAAGGAGAGGGAAAAAAGGATGTTGTGTTCTAGTATCATGCCAGTTCATGCATTCAGCTGCACCAGAGTAATGGCAAGTGTGTTCATGTTCCAAGATTGCAGTATATTGTATCTCCAGGTACAGCATCCCCTTTCAACTTCTGTCCTGGGCCACAAAATTGCAACTATCTAGCCCTGTGCCCCACTAACATGCTGAGTTAATTATCCTTCTGTGTACAGCAGTGTCTCTCAAACTGTGCGCCATGACACAGTGGTGTGCCCTGAAGAGATTCCATGTGTGCCACATGAGATTACAGAATTTTACTTTATTTTAAAAAATTCCCTTCATAAGTATATTACAATAGATGACATGTACGTCACAAACGCAAGAGTCTGTCAATGTTATAAGAGTCTGTGTTGCGTAAGGATACAACCGCCCAGACAAGCATCATTCTTTGATATGATTGGTCCTTGAAAGCTAACGGCAAGTAATCTTAGTTTTATTTTTTTATGCAGTAGTTATTCTAACAAGCAACAAATCAATGAAGGCTTTGTTACTGTTTAGATCTTCTTATTTTTTATAAACTTGGATTTTTAGCTCTGACAGAAATTAAATTTAAAAAAAAGAGAACTGCAGATGGTGGATGATAAAATACATGTTTGCTCATTGACTATTAGGTCATGTTATGAGTTACTTTGCATTAAAAAAACAAGCAAATGTATCACATTGATTAGCAATTCTATTCTATCTACTTTAGTTTCACTGTTGTTACAATTATCCATACATAGCTTAAAGAACTTTAAATAAATAACTCTCAAATTTAATTTTTTGTTGGCCTTGCAATTTTACAATTTCAATTATAATGTGCCATGAAAAAACATTTGCTCCGTTTAGTGTGCCAGAGCTAAAAAGGTTTGAGAGACACTGGTGAACAGCATCCCCATGCACCAGCCACTATAACACTGTAGGGGAAGTGGGAGGGGTTATACAGACGTTCAGGATATATGGCATTCTCCTCCCATTCCAGAAAACTTAGAAATTATATCCAGTTTGGGTCCAAGATGTTTATCACTAAATAAATATTCCAGCCTTTTAAGAGAGAGAACAGTTTGGTCAATTTTTAGCACTGAATATATGCATAATGTAGTTCCACCACTGACTGTATAACGATGATATTCAGCCTCTATGAAGATGTACATGTCAACTTGAATAACAGGCCACTCACCAAAGGTGCCAGTTATCATACCTATTTTAAACCTATCCTATATAATAAAACCCTAAGCGCACATGCACACTTAGGATTTCGTGTTGCCTGCCGCTGTGGTGTGTGATCCGTGGCAGCCAACCCAGCGGCAGGAAACATTCTGCAGCAAAAAAGTAAAAAACAACTAAAAGTACTTATAAAGAGCCAAGTGTTTAAGGCTTTAGGAACACCAAGGTAACTAGTGATGCTAATAAAAGCACAAAGAGAACTGAGACACTTGCATAGCTCTTTGGAAAGATGTATAGGAGTGCCCATACAAAAGCCAAGTAAACAAGTAATCCTTGAAGTCCTGGGCAATCAATGTAGTTCAGCCAAATCAGGGAAATATAAAAACTTTGCTCCCCCAGCTGAGCTACCAAATGCAATTATAGAAGTTGAAGTCTTTTCAAGCTAACTTTGGTCAATCTTTGAAAAAGGGAGTTGCAGTAGTCTAGTCTACTTGTAACTATGAGTTAAAGCAGCTTTTCCCAAACCAGTCCTTGGGGCACACATATTCCCATCAGGCTTTCAGGGTATCCACAATGAATATGCAAGAGTTAGATTTGCAAACAATTGAGGCAGTACACGCAAATCTCTCTCATGCATATTCACTATGGATATCCCGAAAACCCGGTGGGACTATTTGTGCCCTGAGGACTGAGTTGTGAATGGCTGAACTAAAGCATGTATAATCTTTACTATATTAGGGGCTCCTTTTACAAAACTGCAGTAAAGGTTTGTACCGCAGCCCAGTGAGGTAGGAATTCTGTGAGCGTCAGAGCATTTACCTTGCCAGCCCGTAGTAGAAACCTCTACCACAGCTTTGAAAAAGCCAGCATAGGTTTACGGAGAAATGTTTTAACCAATGAATCATCCACAATTGAAAACAACAAGATTTCATATTTTCAACTTTATTAAAATTTTGATTAAAACGCTTATCATTGCATTCGAAGCATTGTACAATAAAATGCTAAGCTCCACCCACTGGCAAAGTATGCTGTCCTATCATGGTGCTTACTTTTCCAATGTGCAACAGTGGCTATGAAAGCAAATAGAATGTTAGGAATTATTAGGAAAAGAATAGAAAACAAAAATGAGAATGTTATAGTTACATTACATTACATTTCTAGATCGCAATACCTTCCGGATCGATGCGGTTTAACATCATCAAGAGACATAGTGAAGTACAAAAGAAATATCATCTTCCTTACTTTCCTAGAAATCTTACAAAAGGAAAGTCTTCAATAGTTTTCGGAAGTGCATATATGAAATTGAAGAAGCAAACAAAATACGCAGTTCCAAATCCCAACTAGCGGCTTGATATGCGTTCGGTGCAAAAATTTCTTATAAAGTAATCCACACATTGAAGGGAGCACAAACACTGAAGTAATCTTTAGTGGATGATCCACCTTAAAAAGTTTCACTAATAAAATAATCAGGTTCCTTTCCATGTACGACTTTGTAACAAAAAGGCCCAACTTTAAACCAAACGATGGCCTCAAAAGGCAGCCAATGTATTGCTCCATGGTACAACCGCACTTTGAATACTGTATGCAAATTCTAGTTACTGCATCTAAAAAAAGATAGCAGAATTTAGAAAAGGTATAGAGAAGGGCAACAAAAATTATAAATGGGATGGGACGACTTCCCTATGAGGAAAGACTAAAGCAGCTAGGGTTCTTCAGCTTGGAGAAGAGACGGCTCAGGGGAGATATGATAGAGGTTTATAAAATATGAAGTGGAGTGGAATGGGTAGAAATGAATCACTTGTTTACTCTTTCCAAAAATACTAGGACTATGGAGCATTGGCAAGTTTGTTTCCTGCTTAGGGTTACCATATGGCTCCAGAAAAAAGAGGACAGATTGATACATCCGGATTTTACTTCCATTGAAAGCAATGAAAGTAAGGAGGAGAATACACAGAGATAGGGTTACCAGATATCCGGGGAAACCCGGACATGTCCTTTTTTTTAGAGGACTGTCCAGGCGCCTGGAGGGATTTCCAAAACCCAGCAGTTTGTCCGAGTTCTGGAAGTCCTTGCACGTGCGCGGCTGTCACCATGATGACATCATATACACACGCGCATGCGTGTGACATCATGGCGTCGATGTCTGCATATGCGCAAAGGCTTTCCAATACAGTCTTTGAGCTCAGCAAGGTTCATGTGGGGGCGGGGATGGGGGAGGAATGGGGTGGAGCCAGAGGCGGAATGGGACGAGACTGGGGGGTAGAACGGGGTGGGGCCTGGCATCCTCTTTTCTCAAAGAGGAAATCTGGTAACCCTACATAGAGATATTATTATTATTATTATTATTATTAGGTTCTTATATCCCGCCATACCCAAAGAGTTCTAGGCGGTTTACATTCGTTACATTAGGATCCGGTCTGAACCCGGATTTACAAAAGTTTTATCGGAATTGCAGGTAGCGCGGAAGGAGGCACAGGTTTATCGTAGTTGGGTTAGAGGGTAAAATGGAGGGAGTGGGAAACCAGAAGAGGGGGGGAGAGGGAGGTGGGGGTGGGGGGGGTTGGAGTGTATGCGGGGAGTAAGGACTAAGGGTCTTGTTATGTGGGTCTTACTTCTATTGAAAGCAATGGAAGTAAAACCTGGATGTATTAATCCGTCCTCTTTTTTTCTGGAGCCATATGGTAACGCTATGCGCAGTAGATGCAGTTCCAGTGGCATGGGGTGTGTTCTGTTGGCTTTACTGTGGGTTTCTTAGGATTCGCCTACTAGCAAGGTAAATAAAAAACTGCAGTAATATGCAGGAAAGCCTCTTGATAGTCCTTTGTTAAATTCATGTCCTAGAAGAGACAGCGTCGCACCAAGTGGAGCTGGTGAGAGCCCTTTGTTAAGAATTATGCAGCTCAGCACAAGCGAAAACCATATGTCAGCAGTAAATGCTTGTTAACACCTTTGTACAGCATAATGAAGACTGGCTTTAGGGAAGCCTGCACCCTTCAGGAGGTTCCAGTCTATCAGCCTCAGCATTTTTTTTAAAAAAGATGTCACACAAGGCTTTAACAGTGCCCTTCTTTTTTTTAAATTCTTTATTAATTTTCAAGCTTTGACAGTGTATTACAATTAATATAAATTTAACATATTGCATAAAATACACCATATTACACACATTATTAAAAAACATCCATTTCCCCCTCCTCCCAATTATTAATATATTAAATCATATTATTTATTACAATATTATATTTAAATATTTTTAAACTCTTCCAAATACTTTCCCCTCCCCTCCCCCCACCCTGGATGTGTAAGGAAATCTAAGAAATAAAAGATATATCTCTATTATTATATGTTAACAAATGGAGTCAATGGGCTCCATACTTTATTAAATGTATTGCTAAGACCCAAGCATTTCGCATACATTCTTTCATATTTTTATGTATTACACACACTTGCCCACCAGAATGTGTACACTTCTCCCTCGTCATTCGCGGGGGATATGGGCAGAGCCGGACCGCGAATACCGAAAAACCGCGATTATCCGGCTCTGACCCACCCCTACCTCCCTGCCGCCTTCCCAGCCTTACCTGGTGGACTAGAGGGTTTTCGGGGCAGGAGCGATCTTCCTACGCTCCTGCCCCATGCAGATCGCCATGAGGAAATGGCTATAGGGAGTTCCCGACGTAGGCTCGAGAGGCTACGGGAACTCCGAGCAGCCATTTCCTCATGGCGATCTGCACGAGGCAGGAGCGTAGGAAGATCGCTCCTGTCCCGAAAACCCTCTAGACCACCAGGTAAGGCCAGGAAGGCGGCAGGGAGGCAAAAAGACTGTTTTTTAAATTCTCTCCCTCCCCAGAAAAAAATCGCAATTATATGAAACCACGAGTGCAGGAACCGCGAATGGGGAGGGAGAAGTGTAGTTAAGTCTGTCATAACATTTCCAGTTCCTTGTGATCATTTGGATGGCTATTCCTGTCATGATCAATAAAAGAAGGGTCTTGTATTTATCCAAAACAGGCTTTACCTGTAACAATGTACCACAAATTATGGTTTCATAAGATAAAGGAATAGATGATTCAAGAATAATATTTATCTGTCCCCAAATTGACCTCCAGGAATTAAGTATCAGTGGACCCTTTTGGAAGCTAAAAGAGAAATACAGTACTTTAGGATTTTCATTTGCCATTAATATGAAACTTACAGAAATGAACAGAATAAAGTACAGCAAATGAAAAGAGCATCATGCAGTAGATGATAGACAATGGCTGTGGCCAATAGCTGGGAATACTCGGAAATCTGGCACAAAGGAAAAGAGATAAAACATTAAATCGGTGGTAGGGAACTTTGGTCCTTGAGAGCCGTATTCCAGTCGGGTTTTCAGGATTTCCCCAATGAATATGCATGATATCTATTTGCATGCACTGCTTTCAATACATATTCATTAGTGAAATCCTGAAAACCTGACTGGAATACAGCTCTCGAGGACCAGAGTTCCCTACCCCTGCATTAGATGAAGGTAGTACTTAATTAACGAACATAGCATTGCCATAGGATTGTGTTGGGTTCACCAAAGAAAGATGAGGAAAAAATACAAATAGAATCCAGAAATTGTTCACATATCTCAAGTAATTATGTAACACCAAATTTACGTCCAATTTCAGGGCAAAGGTTACTAACGGTAGATCTAAATACCATGTAAGAACATAACATTCCATGCTACCGATCCAGGGCAAACAGTGGCTTCCCCCATGTCTGTCTCAATAACAGACTGTGGACTTTTCCTCCAGGAAATTGTCCAAACCTTTCTTAAAACAAACTACGTTAACCACTCTTACCACAACCTCTGGCATTCCAGAGCTTAACTATTCTCTGAGTGAAAAAAATATTTCTTCCTATTAGTTTTAAAAGTATTTCCCTGTAACTTCATTGAGTGTCCCCTAGTCTATGTAATTTTTGACAGAGTAAAAAAAATCAATCCACTTTTACCTGTTCCACACCACTCAAGATTTTGTAGACTTCAATCATATCTCCTCTCAGCCATCTCTTTTCCAGCCTGAAGAGCCCTAACCTCTTTAGTCTTTCCTCATATGAAAGGAGTTCCATCCCCTTTATCATCTTGGTCACCCTTCCTTGAACCTTTTCTAGAAACATAGAATCATGATGGCAGATAAAGGCCAAATGTCCCATCCAGTATGCCCATTCGCAGAAATCATTATCTCTTCCTCTCTCTAAAAGATCCCATGCACCTATCCCATGCTTTCTTGAATTCAGTCAGTCTTTGTCTCCACCACCTCTTCCAGGAGATTGTTCCATGCATCTACCACCCTTTCTGTAAAAAAGTATTTCATTAGATTACTTCATCCTATGCCCTCTCATTTCAGAGCTTCCTTTCAAATTAAAGAGACTCGATTCATGTGCATTTATGCCATGCAGGTATTTAAACATCTCTATCATATCTCCCCTCTTCTACCTTTTCCTCCAAATTATACATATTGAGATCTTTAAGTCTGTCCCCATACACCTTATGATGAAAACCACACATCATTTTAGCAGCCTTCCTCTGGACCTCTGCTTTATCTTTTTTGAGATAACGAGACTAGAACTGAACGCCATACTCAAGATGAGGTCACACCATTGAGTAATATAGAGGCATTAAAACATTCTTAGTCTTGTTTACCATCCCTTTTCTATTAATTCCTAGCATCTTGTTTGCACATTGGGTGGAAGGTTTCAGCGTATTGTCTACAATGGCACCCACATCTTTTTCTTGAGGGCTGACCCCCCAAGGTGGACCCTAGCATTCAGTAACTATGATTTGGCTTATTCTTCCCAATGTGCATCACTTTGCATTTGTTCACATTAAATTTCATCTACCATTTCAAATTCCTAAGGTCTTCCTGCAATTTTTCACAGTCCGCATGCGTTTTAACAACTTTGAACAGTTTAGTGTCATCTGCAAATTTAATCACCTTACCCATTGTTCAAATTTCCAGATCATTTATAAATAAGTTAAATAGCACCAGTCCCAGTACAAATCCCTGCGGCACACCCTCCTCCATTTACCTTCCTCCAATGAGAAAAATGGCCATTTAACCCTACCCTTTGTTTTCTGTTCTATAATCATTTCTTTACCCACACTTCAACATTGCCGCCTATCCCAAGACTCTTTAATCTTCTTAGTAGCCTCTCATGAAGAACTTTGTCAAAAGCTTTCTGGAAATCTAGATACACTACATCAACCAACTCGCCTTTATCCACATGTTTACTCACACCTTCAAATAAGTCAAGCAAATTGGTAAGGCAAGACCTCCCTCGGCTGAACTCATGCTGACTCTGTCTCATTAAATCATGTCTATATAGGCCCTTGGGTGGTGAGTTGTTGGGTTTTTTTTAGAGCGGGTATTGTATTGCGAAGTGATGTGTGGATTTGGCTAATGTTATTTTTCATACTCTGGTTTTGTACTTGTTTGTTTTCTTATTGCTGTTTTATTTTTAAATTGGAAAAATTGGGATAAGTTGAACTACACATTCTGGTGGGAATCCCTGTGTTATACTTATAAATGGAACGTTGCATAGCATTACAACAGGGACGTTTTAAGAATTTTATGGATGTTTGGGAGCCATTGGCTAAATACTGTAAAGAGTAATAATCAATTAAATTTTATAGTCAAGTAAACATAAGCAACCTGGAGGGGGGGGGGAGGTAAGGGAAGGGAATAGAATTGGATTTTATGAATAATTTCATGAAGGTTTTATTATATTTGTTTATTAGCTGGGAGGGTGGGGGAAATTTCATTATGCAGTAGTATTTGTAAGTTTTGTTGCGCTTATTATGTAATGTGCAAATATGTGAATCATTTATTGCGCATTTGTAATTTGAAAAATCAATAAAGAATTTTTTTTTAAAATGATATTTTAAAAATCATGTATGTCTACATGTTCGACAATTTTATTTTTATAATTGTTTCCACTATTTTGCCCGGCACTGAGGTCAGGCTTACTGGTTCTGTAATTCTCTGGTTCTCCCCTGGAACCCTTTTAAAAAATTGGCGTAACATTGGCCACCCGCTAGTTTTCAGGTACTACTGATTTTAGGGTTGTAGTTTTTTTTTTTTTAATAAAAATTCAATTAGGACTTTAGCTTGTCTTTTACAGCAGAGTGATACTGTGTGGCTTGTCTGCCTATAATGGACTTTTTGGAACATAAGGGATAGAGCTGAAATAGTGATGATACTGTAGCTGCATCCGTCAGGTTTTTTGGGGGTTGTTTTTGTTTTGCTCAACCCATGGTTCTGGTAACTGTCTAGTTGGCCGCCTAATGCATGCCCTGAATGTATTGGTACACAAATAAATTTATTGGCTGCTGAGACCAGAGCTTGTGCCTGAAAAATCCAGGAGGCCAAATCAACAGTTCAGACTTTTCTTAAACTTCACTTAATAACTCAGCTGACTCTAGATATGTTGATCTGAAGCCATGTTTATTATAATGTTGTTTTTTTTTAAAGTTACTTATAATAGCAGCAGTGGTAACGGCAATGACAATAGTGCATCAATCTCTTTAATTCCTACCATAGTAAGTAACAAGGGGTTAAACACAGTCCTCCATATCTCTCTTTCAGCTGCAGTTACAGATAGGATTATCAGTTTACTCAGAAGGATTAACAGTTCAATAAACAGTTGGTTTTCATTTATGGTTAGCTGGCTATAATGGTGAATGACATAAGACTGAGGGCTAGATGCACTAAACACAGTTGCTAAGACTGTGCAAGGCGCTGTTGGCTGATTTTTTTTTTTGATCGATTCTGAAACAGCAATCGATGTTCCAACAAGTTTGCATGGAAATGATCTGCACGGAGGTTCGCCAAAAGCCCGTCCAATTGGTCGCGCAGAATAGTCCAGTTGATCCAGCCACAATGTATGCATGCGCCAAGATTTACTACATAAGTCAAAGGAATGAGAAGTAGCAGCAGACTGCGCACATGTGGGAAATAAACGAAGGTTGTGCTGTACAAGAAAAGTTCTGGCCTCCAGCTCGTACATATTTTATCATGAAGAATGAAAATTTTAACCTTCTCTTTGCGTGCCCCCATCTTTTTACCACCCTCTCATATACTTTATGCTGTTAACAGGCACACATCAGATGTACCTTCAACACACGTGCTTACCAATGTTAGATGGATATTGGAGAAGAGCAAAGAATACCAAAAATTCCTATACCTTTGCTTCATCAACTACAGCAAAGCTTTTGACTTTGTGGATCACAATAAACTATGGAGAACTGTAGTGCAAATGGGAATACCCAAACACATAACTCAGCTGATAAAGAGCCTATATGAAAATCAAGAAGCTGCAGTGAGAACTGAATATGGCAACACTGATTGGTTTCCAATAAAATATGACGTCAGGCAAGGATGCATTTTGTCACCTTACCTGTTTAACCTGTATGGTGAAACCATCTTCAGAAAAGCAAATTTGGAAGAAGAGAGTGTTGGTTTCAAAGTTGGTGGCTGAAATATAAACAACCTGCACTATGCAAATGATACAACGGTAATGCTCATTACCAGCAGCAAAGAAGACATGCTGTATCTACTGAGGAAAGTGAAAGCCGAAAGTCATAACATGGGATTAGAACAGAACATAAACAAGATGAAGATCATGAACACGGAAAATGATGAAGATTTTGAACTCGAAGGCAATAGAATAGAAGTTGTAAAGTATTTCAATCTCCTGGGCTCTTATGTAAACAAAGAAGCACCTAGGAGGGAGGAAATGCTCTGCAGAATAGCACTTGGTTGCTCTTCAATGAAGACTCTCGACAAAACATTCAAAGGCAATGAGGTAACAATTTTCTCTGTAGTCAGTAATGGATGTGAAAGCTGCTCACTATGGAAACAAAAAAAAAAAAAGAACTTATGGAGAGCTGATGTCCAAGTTGATGGCTTTATTAAAATAAATAAATCATCCACATAAATACATCTAGGGCCGGAACCTCTAGAAACATTTGGACCCTACATGGTCTGTGTTTCAACACAATTGTCTTCTTCAGGGGTCCCTGCTGGTCCTAAGAATGAACTTGTGGATTAAAACAAAAGGTCTCTATGCAGATCCAACGCACTCGAAATGGCATAAAATAGTGCTCCAAGCTCTCAGGCTCAAAAGTCTGAGAGCTTGGAGCACAATTTTATGCCATTTTGTCACATAGACAAGAGTTTATGCTTATGTTCTTATGTTTATCAATGTTATGAGCATCTGTGTGCGAAAGGATACAACCAACCAGACAAGTATCATTCTTTGACGTGATTGGTCCTTGAAAACTAACGGCAATTAATTTAATTTAAAATTTTTTATGCAGCACCAAAAAAGTTATCCTCACTTGAGCAACAAAGCAAGCGAGGCTGTCACCGTTTGGATCTTCTTATCTTTGCAAACTTGGATTTTCAGTTCTGCAGAAATTAAAATTGAAAAAAAGAGAACTGTAGATGGTAGATGATGAAATGTGTGTTTGCTTGTCGACTATAGAACTGCATTTTGAGTTAATTTGCACATCCATTGCATTGATTAGCAATTCTATTCTATCTACTTTAGTTATACCATTGTTACAATTTCCCATGCATAGCTTAAAGAACTTCAAATAAATAACACTCAAATTTTTTTGTTGGTTTTACAATTTTGTGATTTCAATTATAATGTGCTGTGGAAAACATTTGCTCTATTTAGTGTGCCACGAAAAACATTTGCTCCGTTTAGTGTGCCAGGGCTAAAACAGTTTGAGAGACTTTGGATTAGAGAATACACCCTAAACTGAGAACAATGCCTGAGAGAATTAAAATAACATTTCCCCTATTTTGGTGCTTCCCTGTTCTGGTCATTAGGCATTCCAAACAGTTCTGATTATTCAGGAAGTCATCTGTCGATTCATGCAATATATTTGCATATATCTGGTCTAAGACCAGGGTTAATTTGCATGCTTTGGTTAGTCTGAAAACCCCCCCAAAAAAACAGACTCATTTACAAGCTGTAAGAATTACCACCCTACTCACCATAAATCTGTCATAAAACTACAGAAGTTATTCTAACATTAGAAGCAATGCTAATGGAGGCAAAATTAAAACGTGTTAAGTAATTTTGTTTTCCATATGTTGTGGTTGCAGAAAACACTCAGGAAATAATAAGTAGGATGACCGTATGTCAATATAGGGATTAATCAGACCCGCTCCTAGTTTAAAAAAGATCTGTAGCCCCTGAATAGACAGGTCTTGCTCTCCATTAAAGATGAAATGTCTTGTTTGCTCTGCAACACTGAGATAAACTATATTCATGAAAAGGTGACTGTAACAAATGTGACTGCTATACCCTGATGTGGCAGCATTTCTCTATATCCATCTTCTCTATATCTTTCTCTATATCCATTTCTCTATATCCATCTATATATTCTCTATAGCCATCTTCTCTATATGTTCTTTGATTTCTCAAAGGATCTAAAGATATCAATGAACCACCTCAGATAGCGTTATATTTCACCACTGTGATATACATTAGTGTTAATGCATTTAGGGATTTTCAGCCTACCACCCAAGTAGCATAACTCACGGTGGTGGAGATCCTCATTAATCCTGGCTTAGCATTTTTAGTATTATCTTGACTATTATTATATCTCTTTAAGCAGATTAAATAGAGTTAAATAACTTAGCTTTTATGCAGTCCTGTCCCCTTGGCAAGGAGTGAGACTGAAGCTGCAGGATCCAGAATCTAGAAAGTTTTTGATCTGTGCTGGGTGTTTGAGAATAAGGGCCTCATTGCATCGCTTCTAATCATTCGTGAAGAAAAGGTTATTGTGAATTCCAGAAGGTGCCCTGGCTGCAAACTTCTGTGGGTCAGAAACATCTTAAGGCTGGAGAATTAAAGTAATTATCAGCTCCACAGGAGCCATGTTGTCCTGGCAGAGCTTCAGGATCTCAGTCATTGGCTGAGCTCAGGGCTAATTGCATTAAAGTCTCTGATTGTCTAACGATCGTCACTAAACCGGTTTGACCTATTCTGAAACCAGCCTGAACTTCGGGTAGTTGTTGTTCAACATATGATTGGAGCCTTTGTTGTATTATTTTCAGCAATATTTTGCTGGTGTGTGGAATTAATGCAGTCGTTCTTTAGTTGTTATAGTCCTTGGCATCACATTTCTTCAGTATAGATATGAACAGTGATCTTCTCCAATTGTGTTTTCCTTCCAAATTTGTTGACACAGTCAAGTGAGGGCCATGATAGCACCTTCTGAGCCTTTTATTAATGCAATTGGAATACCGTCAAAACCAGGTGACTTGTTTTTCGATACAGCTTTAATTGCTGCTATTAATATCAGCAGGGCCTCCTAAGGTGGACAGGTTTCAGCGGAGATGTCAGACTAACCTATCTGGGCAGCAGTTGGGCAGTATTGGAGGTGAAGGATTATGTTTGATGCAACAACATCAAAGTTATCCTGCGCAGAAGAAAGGCCCGGCAATCTACTTCTGTATTTTGCAAAGAAAACTTGATGATGATGAGACATAAAGAATTGACATATAGTGCTGGAAGATGATCCCCTAGGTCAGAAGGGAAGATCTGACCATCTCCCAGAGTATGCTCAGTGTTTATGAAGCTGAGGGATCAAAGCCACTAGGACATCCTGATGCTGATGTTGCTGGAGAGAAAAGGGAGTTCAGAAGCTGCAAAGATATTCTCCACATAGGAACATGGAACATACGAAGCATGAATAAAGGAAAATTGGAAATTGTTAAAGATCAAATGGAAAGCCCCCCCCCCAAATAAAATTGATAGGGATCAGTGAGCTCAAATGGACAGGACAGGACCATTTTCAATCAGACAAGCACTGGATCTGCTACTCTGGTCATGAAACACACAGGAAAACTGGCATGGCATTCATCCTCAATAATAAGCTTTCAAAGATGGTACTAAAGTACAATGTTATCAGTGACAGTCTTATCAATCTATCTGCAGGTAAAGCCAATCAATGTCACCTTGATCCAAATATATGCTCCAATGACAAACACAGAAGGTGAGGATGTAGAATTGTTCTACAAACAACTTCAAAATGTAATAGATCAAATGCCAAAACAAGATCTACTGATCATTATGGGGGACTTCAGTGCAAAAGTAGGAAGTACATCTGAAGATGCAGTAACCATGGCATAGAAGAAAGAAATGAAGCTGGTGATAACTTAGTACAGTTTTGCATACCAAACCAACTATCAATCATGAATACACATTTCCAACACCATAAACGTTGCCAGTACACATAGACCTCTCCAAATGGCATGTATCGAAATCAAATTGACTACATCTGTGTAGGACAGAGATGGAAATCTGCAGTTTTGACTGTGAGGACTAAACCAGGAGCTGATTGTGGAAGCAACCATGAGCTTTTGACATGCGAGATCAAGGTAAAGCTTCACAAGAAAGAGATCATTAGAGACCTCCCAAAATATGACATTAAAAACAGTCCATCAGACTATTGGATAAACCTAAACAGGTTTACCTTGCTTGATACAGGATTATACAGTTAACAGGTTATAGTTTGCCATAGATACAGTGCAGGGTGTTTCAATACAAGTTTTATCCTTGATTGACATATACTAGGGATCTAATACTAATATACATAATATGCAGTTTACAGGATAAATTTGACATAGTTACAGTGCAAGATTTATCAATATAAGTTTTTATCCTAATGTAACACATATCGATATACATTAATATTTCTTTGTAATCTATTGGCCTTAGGCAGGGGAGTTAGATGAAAAGGTATGTTTTTATTGCTTTTCTAAACTTGAGGAGTCCTTTAAGGGATCTGATCTATGAGGGCAGTACATGCCAGTGGCTCAGTATAAAGTGGGAGTAGGAACGTCATTTGGAAGTTTGCAGTTAAAGGACACGACTAGGAGGCATTTTGAGGTGTATTTCATCCTGGGAGCGGAAGACTGTTTGGCACATAATTCTAAGAATTATTTTGTCACTGTAGCTGAAAAGTGTTATTTTATTTTGCAAAGTGACAATTTGCAGAATCATAATGTTATGTTTTGACATTGTTTCAGATCATTGATTGAACCATGCCAATGAAAAGTATGAAATTTTCAAGTGTGGAACTTCGAGTCATCATGAAGTTCCTATTCCTGCAGAAGAAAACACCAAAGGAAGCCCATGGATATATGATGCAAACATTGAGTGACAAATGCCCATCATACACCACAGTGAAGAAGTGGTGTGCAAACTTTCAGCATGGAGGTTTCGAGACCGAAGATACAGCAAGGTCTAGGAGGCTTCAAACGGTGTCATCTCCTGAAATTTTTGGCCATGTCCATGATTTTGACAAATCAGCGAATATCAGCTAAAACAATTGCTGACATACTACAGATATCCAGGTAACATGCTAGGTGCAGAATCCACGAGCAACTGGGTATACAGAAGTTGTCAGCCCAAATATTTGAATGCCAATGAGAAACATTGAGGGGACACTTTTTCAAGTTGATTTTGCAACATTTTCAGTGAGCTGGTGTCAACTTTTTGGAATGACTAGTTACTGTTGATGAAACATGGTTATACCACTATGATCCTGAGAAAAAACAACAGTCCATGCAAACTTCTTTATCTTGCTGACTGTACTGCTTTTCAGTATCTTCTCATGATACAATTAATGACTGAATTTCTTTTCACTTTCTTATACATTTCCACGTTTCTCCATTTCTCCACTCTTCATTTTTTACTCTCTTACCTGAACCTGTGTATTCAGGCAGATGTCATGTAGCTCCTTTTTAAACATTTTCGACCTATTTTTAACATCTAGTTTGCTATCTCAATATTTCTCTGCTAAAACTTCAAATTGATTTAACATGAGCATTTGGAATTCCTCTGCATTCTCCTGGTCCTTCAGCTTGCTAATGTTGCATTTGACAATGTTCTTTGATTTCTGCACTAGATATGAATTTTTGTAACCACTAAATAGTGGTCGCTGTGAATATCAGCTCCTCTGTAGGATCTCACATCAGGCAGTTATTTGTTCCACCTTCTTTCAATTGCTACATTATCTATCTGGTTTTTTTGTACTGTCTATTAGAAGAGCAACATGTGATTTTATGAATGTCTTTTGTGAAGATTTTGTGCAACCAAAGACTAAGTTCACCACTGTTATTTTGCATTCCAGTGTTAACATTTAAGAACATAAGAATAGGCTTACTGGATCAGACCAATGGTCCATCTAGCCCAGTAGCCCATCTTCATGGTGGCCAATCCAGATCACTAATACCTGGGAAAACCCCAAATTGTAGAAACATTTCATGCTACTGATCCAGGGCAAGGAGTGGCTTCCCCCATGTTTGTTTCAATAACAGGCTATGGACTTTTCCTCTAAGAAATTATCCAAACCTTTCTTAAAACCAGCTAAGTTTCCCATTGTTCTTTCCTGGCCGCTGTTGCCTTTACCATCTTTGGCATTTAGATCACCTATGAGTTGATCACCTATGAGTTGGGATTCGAGTTGGTGTCCTGTAAAATGCAGTATAAATTGTCCTTCTCCACATCTTCTGTGGATATATAACACTGTATAATTGTGACTTTAGCATGCTGAAATGTATATTTCTGCATTTGTCTCTAGTTTCCTTTCTATCATTGTCTTAGCTGCAACTAATGACATGAAGATTGCAACATGTTTCCTTCCAAATCTTCCAGACTATATTATTGTTATTCCATTAGTAGTCCTCTTATTGACAACTGTCTATCTTGTTTCATTTATATTAAGGATGTCAAAGCAATAGAAAGGGAATGGGATTTGATATATCACCTTTCTGTGGTTGCAATCAAAACGGTTTGCATTTTATATACAGATACTTAATTTGTACCTGGGGCAGGGAGGGCTAAACGAATTACTGAGAAATACTAGGAGCTGCAGTGGGCATCAAACCTAGTTTCCGTGGTTCTCAAGCTGTTTATTTCCCTGATCAATTGCACATTCTATAATTTATGGGCATAACTGTGTTCTCTTATCTATGCTGTGGCCAGACTCTGTCCATATATATACCCACCTTCAAAGCAAGCATCATTGCATTTAAGCACCATGTTATAGAATAATGCATAGCTGCAATATTGGAATTTATGTGTGTATGTGCACATATATAATATTGCAAAAGGTGAAGTGGGGAAATATAAACAAAGTAGTGCAAAAAAAACCAAAAACCTCCACTTAAAGGTAGCTGAGAGTCTGCTCAAATGGAAGAAAAAGCCTCAGGTTTTATTCAAACTACCACCTCCAGGACACTGGTGTGGAGCACAACACTGTCACTGTCAAGTTTCAAGCAAGGTCATATTAGCCCTGAAGAAATGGCTTAGTGCTGTGAAACATTGGCATTTTAACAGACTGCTTTTAACACTCACAGTGGTTTCAGTTGCAAAATATCTCAGTCCTCAATCATTTTAAACCTTAACAGCGAGTTGTCACTCTATGGAAGCTTTTTAGCCAATGATGTGGAGGTGGTGGTTTGAGCTTGAGCTCTGCCAATAAAACCTGAGGCTTTTTCTTCCATTTGAGCAGACTCTCAGCTACCTTTAAGTGGAGGTTTTGTTTTTTTTGTACTACTTTGTGCACATATACACACATATACATTATATGTGGAGGATAGTGAGGAACTGCAGAGCGATTTGTGTCGGTTAGAAAAATGGGCGGAGAAATGGCAGATGAAGTTCAACGTGGAGAAATGCAAGGTAATGCATTTAGGCAGTAAGAATAAGGAATACGAGTACAGAATGTCAGGTGCAACTCTGGGAAAAAGTGAACAAGAAAGGGACCTGGATGTACTGATAGATAGGACCCTGAAGCAGTCGGCACAATGCGCGGCAGCGGCAAAGAAGGCAAATAGAATGTTGGGCATGATAAAGAAAGGAATCTCGAGTAGATCGGAGAAAGTTATAATGCCGCTTTATAGGGCAATGGTCAGACCCCACTTGGAATACTGCGTCCAACATTGGTCTCCCTACCTAAAGAAAGATATAAAACTGCTGGAGAGGGTGCAGAGACGAGCAACTAAACTAGTGAAGGGTATGGAGAAACTGGAATATGAGGATCGACTTAAAACACTGGGATTGTTCTCCCTTGAGAAAAGGAGACTGCGTGGGGATATGATCGAGACCTTCAAAATACTGAAAGGAATCGACAAAATAGAGCAGAGAAGATTATTTACATTGTCCAATTTGACACGGACAAGAGGACATGAAATGAAGCTAAGGGAGGACAAGTTCAGGACTAATGTCAGGAAGTTCTGCTTCACACAGAGAGTGGTTGACATCTGGAATACTCTCCCAGGGGAGATTATTGCGGAATCGACAGTCCTAGGCTTCAAAAGCAAACTAGATGCATATCTCCTTGAGAGACCCAACAGTTAATAAACTAATGTCTCCCCACCTCTGTGGTAACTATTAGTGTTCGTTTTTGTTTTTAACGGGCTTCAGACATGCCATTCTTGTACACCCACATTTTTTGGCGATACAAAATATTCTTAGTGGCTATGGCTGCTGGCTTCTTCATTCACCCATGTTTTTTTTATAAGTTTTGTTTATCTTAAATTCTTAAAGTGCATAGTGTCCTCATAAATATTTGCAATAAAAATATTTTAGTTATAAAATTCAACTTATCTTAAGCGTTCTTTAGTTCCTTTATAGGTTCAAATATCGGGTAGGGGTTTGTCACATCGACATGTTTCGCCACAAAGGCTTTTTCAAGATTATTACCCCTATAAGAGCAAAAGAAAGCACAATATTATCCCATCATATTTCACGCAAAACATTATCTTTTCCTAACTTTAAAGGGATCATATAGTACAATAAGTTCAAAACCATATGCTCACCCTTTTTTTATTTGTTTTAACAGACCATCCCGATGTCGAAGTTTTCTGATCTACCAAAGATGGCCGCAGCGTCTTTTTTACGATTTTTATACCACCCCCACTCAATGACGTCACTCCTTCAACTAACGAATCAGGAGCATACATTATAACAGAGAATTCCATTCCACTTCCTGGTTTAACCCTCCCGGTGTCACTGTGTTTAACCTATAGATCCATTTTTGTTCTAACCAGTTTAATCTTTTTCTATAGTTTCCACCCTCCCACCCTTCCTTAATATGAGCTATAACCCGCCATCTTATATCCATACTGCGATGCCCTACGGTCTCCCAATGTTCTACTAGAGGGGCCTCCATCACTTTATTAACTATTCTAGATTTGTGCTCGTTTAGTCTGATGTTGATCTGTCGGCTAGTTCTGCCCACATATATCAGGTCACAAGGGCATAATATAATGTAAACTACATTATAGGTTTTACATGTAGTAGTAGTATTCGCTGTTATCTTAATTTCCCTATGTGGGGGTCGCCACTCGAGCCCTTCTATGGTGCATTTGCACCATTGACAGTGTTGACAACTTTGATGACCCCAGACAGTTTGTACCTCATGTGTTTCTGTAAAATATCTATGGCGTGCAAGGCATTCGCCAATGTTTTTCCCCCGACGATAGGTAATTGTAGGAAAATCCTCAAAAACATTGGGAACAGTTTTCAAAATGTGCCAATATTTCTTCATGCTATTAACTAGATAGTTCGATCCCGTATGAAAAGGCAGTACACACACCATTCTAGAATTTTTCTCCTCCTCATATTCCTTTTGATCTTCTCCTTCCTCCATTTGGGCACTCAATGACGGTTGTCATCTCCTTGAGAGAGGCATATAAAGATATGGTTGGCTATAAAATAAGCCAGGTGTATACCTGGCAGGGCCTCCGCGTGTGCGGATCGCCGGACTTGATGGACCGAAGGTCTGATCCGGAGATGGCGCTTCTTATGTTCTTATATGCCAGTATTCTACTCATCTATAAGTTCCTGGTGCCTATATAGAATAACTACATACAAATCTCCTTTGGTGTTATTTTTTTTTTCTTTCAAGTTTGGGCAGCTTGCTTCTGCTTAGGAAGAGTCAAAGGAATTTTAAGCCACAAACCAGGGTCCCTTTATCTATGTTTTGTGTGCCTGGGAAGATGGTGGTGAATTATGAGCAATATACTGTACATCAAAATACTGTTTGGTACCCACCTCAGGAGTCACTCTTAGCCCCACTTATTAGAGGACAGGCTATTTATATCAGTGGCATAGCCAGACGTGCAGTTTTGGGTGGGCCTGCACTCAAAGCGGATAGGCACATTTTTCCTCCATTCCTGCCATTGCTCTCTGCTCCTCCTCCCAGTGCCCCCTAACTCAAATTACAAATAACTAAGCTGGCAGAGTGATTTCTTGTTCTCATTCTCTCAGCTTCATGCTCTGACTTTACTTTCCTCCCCCTCATTCCATCCTCACCGCTATTATCCCTATCCTCATTCTGCTGAATCTAACATTTGCTTTCAGTCTTGTACCACAGATTAAGTCACTCAGTTACAGCAAAATTATCGAGATTTGCTAGGAGAATATGAGATTTATGGTGCCTCTAGGGTTCATACTAGGAACTCATAGCCCAAGGAACTGACAGGAGGGTACATAGTGCTGGTAGAGAACTTCCTCACCTCCCTCTTATTGCTTGAGCCACTGCTGCTGCATCTTCAATCCTGCAGCAGCAGGAGGAAAAGAACCTAAAGCAATCTCAAAGACACAATCTTCATATACATGCTATTGGCACTACTGGTCTTCACCACCTCCGACATCAGCTTCCTATTTCAGACCAGGGGACCTGCAGACCTGACAGCACACGCCCAGGTTATTTTACCACTGCAGCTGCTGGGTTGAAAAAGTAGCAGCAGTGGCCAGGGGCAGAGGGAATCACAGATGCTGAGGGTATATACGGGAAGTCAGACGCTGGATAGAAGTTAGACATTGGATGGAACCCTCTTCCATCCAATGTCTAATTTTTATCCCCCATAGAAAGAGGGTAAATGCTGGATGGAAAGGGAGAGAGGGGGATGCTAGATTGAAGGGGGAAGAGGATAAGAAGAAGAATAAGAGGATGAGGAATTGGAGAACTGAGGTGAGAGAAAGAGATGGAAATCTGTAGGTAAGTGCAGTAAAAACAGGGAAACTGAAGAGAGTAAGAACGAATTAAATCTAGAAGGAGAGGCAGAAAATAAATTGAAGAAAGCTGAAAGGAAAAGGAGGAGAGAGAAAAAAATGAGAGTTAAGAGAAGATGGAGGAAAGCAAAGACCAGAGCTTGGACCAACATAATTAGAAAATTAAATAAGATAAAAAAGATAGAAAAAGTAATTTTATTTTATATTTTGTGATTAGAATATGCTGATCAAAGCTTGGGGCTATTCAATTGAAATGTGGTCGACTTAGGGGGTACTGCAGTCAAAGAAACTGAGAATTACTATACTTAACCCCCTCTTTTACGAACGCCTAGTGCGGGTTTTAGCGCCGTCAGTGGCGGTAACTGCTCCGATGCTCATAGGAATTCTGTGAGAGTTGGACCAGTTACCGCCACTGCCAACGCTAAAACGCACACTATGCATTCATAAACGAGGGGGTAAGAGGACAGGACTGGAAATGGCAACGGCTAGTGTTTTAACAAATATGTTGACCACCTCATCTGTAAATTGCCTCCTACTTTTTTAAGGACAAGAATCCATTTTGTCGAAGGCATGCAGGACAGTTTATGGTGCCAAGAAACTGCTCCATTGTAGCAGAGGGTAAAGAAGGCAACATAAAGATTTCATCAACATAATTTGCATTTCTCTAACAAAGGAGACAAAATATTTTGATTTAAAATAGGATGTGTTAATTGGTAATCGGAAGGTAATTAAATATGAGGAAAAGCTTATTGTTAGAAGATTGTGAAGGTCATATTGTTATGGTGTACAATAGCCACTACTGTTTATGTTACCGAGAACATTATAACATTTGACAATAGAATTCTTTTTACTTTATGATGCTCAGGCAGACACTCATTTGTATGTATGGATTCAGCCTGTCTGCTCAGTCTGGCCAAATAGACAGACACTGACAGCATCTGTTAATTACAATTCAACAACATCTTTTATTTCAGTGTTAGTGAACATTTATGAGGTCTGCCACAGAACCAACTGGCACTGAATACATACAGGCTTCCATGTCCCATGTTTTATATTCTGGATTCATGTTGCATAATTGATTACATCTATTGTTCAGCCAATGAATTTAACATCCCATTTGATCACATAACAACAACAACAAAAAAATTGCCATCACTACCACTCCACATTGACGTACTGCGGAGAAGCTTCTAAGATGGAGTAAGATATCTCTAGTGAACTGCTCAAAAATGAAGATCAAACAAAAAGTATAAGGTGATATCTTTTTATTGGACTTACAAGGTACTTCTTGACTAATGTAGCCCCTGGGATCGCTCCCTGGATTTGGATTACTCTGTGTGGAGATCCAGAGTATATACTTCATGGGAAGAGGACCGACTCTTTATGTCTACAACCCACAGTATTCAGGGTTCTGGGACAGGACCAGCTAAGACTAGGAAGCCATTGGCCCTAGGATCTATCACTAGTTCCACTTAAAAAAAACCCCAAACAAACCCAAAACACCTCACAGTTCCATCCAGGGTTTATTCTGAACCTAGAAAAGTTTACTGAAAGTGTTTATCAGTCAAAATCAAACTTAATCAATCAAGATGAGAGTGAAAATAGAAAAAAAATATAGTTTATTTTGATCTTTCCTTTCTGCCCTTAGGGCATAGAAAACATCCTCTTCATCTCTTGCTGACATGCTGGTTACTGAATGCAGATGTAGTAGCAAGCATTTCTGTACTTTAGAACCAAGATCCTCCTTACCTCATCTCCTAAGGTTGTCTTCTGAATCCTCTGCTTTACTTCTAGTATAGGTGGAAACCTTTTCTTTCTTTCTCTTGCCTCCGATTCCTTAATGTATCTATTCTAAGCAGTACTGTTGTAGGCTCCTTTCATTAAAACATACCACTTGCTAAATACTAAGAAGCCTTAATGGCAATACTAGCAGTTCTGAAATCCAGAAGAATCAGGACTGAGGAAGCATCTCTTTTGCTCTCACTAGACACCAGGGATACCAGCAATGCTAGGCAGGATGTTGAGGAAGTTGGGAGGGTCTTGCAATGGATATCTTGGGGAAGCATTGTGTGTGGGTTCTTCTTGCTGTGTGTGTGTGGGTAGGGGGAGGAGGAATCAGAGACTTTAGGGTTATGGATAGAGGTGATTATATGCTTCAGGGGGATCTGTTCCCTTTGTTGGCCAGGGATCACAGTCAGTGGATGTTTAGGGGAATCAATACTGCTGGCCGGGGTAAAGAGTACAGCAATTTTGAAAAATTAGCATGGAATCATGAACTGTATGAGATCCTAACCTTCAAAAGCAATGTAGATAAAAATGATGCGAACAAATTCCTGGACACTTTTGAAAATTATTGCATCAGAGAAACTAATGTGACTTGTGAAAGGAAAGTCCTGAGTAACAGACTACAGGAAACAAAGGAATCTTATGATACATAACAGAAGTTAAGGCCCTGATTCTCCAAAGTGCGTCCCGATTTTAGGCAGCTGTAGGCGTCCTACAGCTGTCTAATCAGCCAATCGGGATGCACATTTAAAAAAAAAAAAATGCTCCCCAGGCAGGCCGCCTATATTGAAGGCGCCTCCGGGAGCCTAGGGAGACCCGCAAGACGCCTAAGGGCCTTAGGCGAACCTAGGCGGCCCTACGCGTCTCCCTAGTAGAGGAAGAGACGCTTAAAATGTAGGCCAGCAAAATGCTGGTCTACATTGTAAGTATAGCGGCCACCTGTCCCATCGCCGACAGGAGGATGCCCAATCCTCCTGCCGGAACCCCCCTGGAACCCCCCTCCCCCCAAACTGGTAATCGCCGACAGGAGGATGCCCAATCCTCCTGCCGGAACCCCCCTAGAACCCCCTCCCCCCCAAACTGGTAATCGCGGGCAGGAGGATGCCCAATCCTCCTGCCGGAAAGCCCGACGACCCCCCCCTAAAAAACTAACCTCCCTCCCCCAACTAACCTTTACATGTTGATCGGCTGGACGGGTCTTGCTGCCGTCCAGCCGACGGGCCCGCCTCGTGGAAATGAGACGGGCCCGCCCTTCCCGGCCCATCCCCGCTAAATCTAAGGCCTGATTGGCCCAGGCTCTAGAAGCCTGGACCAATCAGGCCTTAGGCATAGCAGGTCCGCCCATCCCCACTAATCCTAAGACCTGATTGGCCCAGGCTAGGCACCTGAGCCAATCAGGCCTTAGGATTAGTGGGGATGGGCGGACCCGCTATGCCTAAGGCCTGATTGGTCCAGGCTTCTAGAGCCTGGGCCAATCAGGCCTTAGATTTAGCGGGGATGGGCCGGGAAGGGGTGTGCCCGTCTCATTTCCACGAGGCGGGCTCGTCGGCTGGACGGCAGCAAGACCCGTCCAGCCGACCAACATGTAAAGGTTAGTTGGGGGAGGGAGGTTAGTTTTGGGGGGGGTCGGGTCGTCGGGCTTTCCGGCAGGAGGATTGGGCATCCTCCTGCCCACGATTACCAGTTTGGGGGGGAGGGGGGTTCCAGGGGGGTTCCGGCAGGAGGATTGGGCATCCTCCTGTCGGCGATGGGACAGGCGGCTGCGACCGCGGCCACGGCCGCTATACATATTGCATCAGGGAGATCCCTTGCTGCCATAAGTATAGCGGCCGCGTCTAATTTAACCCGATTCTCTAACCGGCGTCTGTACCATAGACGCTGGTTACAGAATCGGGGTTTAGTGTAGGACCGATTCTGTACAGGATACCTCTCCTGGGTGTCCTATACAGAATCAGGGCCTAAGTATCTATGAAAGTCGTGCAAGTACAGAGATCTAGAAATCACAATCATACAGGACAGAATTGTTATCAGCATCAGATATGACATTACTCAATGAAAGCTTCTCCAGACAAAAAAGCAAACCCCAATTAATATCATCAGAATATGCTGTGTGAATGAAGTTGCCTCACAGCACATGAAGGACACGATCAGTGAGGTAGAAATTCAGCATCCGTCCCAGTGCAAGTCAAAGCACAGCAACCAAAGTGTGCCTAGGCTTCAAGTGGCTAGAAGTTGACCTGATAATAGCAGTCATGAGGCAAAGAAGGAATCATGCCCCATATATGGGAAAATCTATAAGTTCTGCATGAAAAAAGTCATTTTGCCAGTGCATGCAGAAGCCAACTTAAAGTACTCTTACTGGCAAATGACAATGTTGATAGGGAAAGCCTCTTTCTATTAAGAAGAGGTAAAAATTAAAACCTGAAGTTACTGCATACTTACAGGTTGGAGACAAGCTGATGGCATTCAAGGTGAATACAGGAACCACAATAAATCTCCTGCCAGAGAAATTTTTGTATTGGGATATGACCCATGCTATCCTGAAGTTAATACACTTCTCCCTCTGTATTCGCGGTTTCTGTATCTAGTTTTCGATTATTTGTGATTTTTTGGCCGCTGACTCTGCCCCCTAAAAACATCACTACACTTTTTTCCTTTAATTGTACAGTATCGATAAAAAAACTTTATCACTTACCATTACTGTACTGTAACTCTGAAAATCATTGCTTCCATGCTTTCTCCCAACTCCATCGGCAGCTTCAATGTTTCCCAATGTGGACTCATAAAAACTCTGCTTCCCAGCATCCCTAGAGAGAAAGTTTTCTTCCCAGCATGCCTGAAATTGCTGCCTGCCCTGAAATCACAGGTTGACTTGCTGCCTGCACTGAAATCACTGGTTGGGTTTGCTGCCTGCCCCAAAATCGCTAGTTGGCCTGCTGCCTGCACTGAAGCTGCCCTGAAATCGCTGATCACTGCCTGCCCTGAAATCGCTAGTTGGCTTGCTGCCTGCACTGAAATCGCTGGTTGCTGCCTGCACTGAAATCACTGGTTTGCTTGCTGCCTGCACTGAAATCAGGAACAGATCAGATCAGGTTTCCCACCATGGCTACAAAGGGCAAGAGTTCAAGTGGTACCGATAGTGCTCCCAAAAGGGAAAAAAAAGTAGAATTACTGGATATGCTTCAGAAACTAAAGTCATCCTCTGCTGTTTCTTGACATTATGGCATAAATGAGTCAACTGTTAGGTACATTTTAAAAAAATGAAAAAACAAAACAAAACATCCGTGAAACTGTTGCGGCACCAGCAGCTGCAAAGACATTACATGTTGTGCGAGATGCCAATCTCTCTCGTACAGAAGCTGCAACATTTCTGTGGGTGCAGGATTGCTAAAAAAAGGGAATACCTGTAGACTCTGTGATGATAAGAGCAAAGGCTAAATCTTTATATGAAAACTTGAAGGACAGAGAAGGTGAAAGTCTGCAATCCACCGACTTTCTAGCCAGTAAAGGATAGTTTGATAAATTCCGTCACAGGTATGGCCTGCGGAATGTGAGAGTGACAGGAGAAGCAGCATCTGCCAACCAAGAGGCAGCTAGAGAGTTCCCTGCTACCTTTAAGGCAATTATTGAAGAGAAGGGATATGAACCTGAGCAGGCATTCAATGCCGATGAAACTGCTCTCTTTTGGAAGAAAATGCCACAGAGGACTTTCATTAGCAAAGAGGATAAGCGAGCACCAGGTTTCAAGCATGCAAGGGATAGATTAACCATGCTCCTTTGTGCAAATGCAGTAGGCCATATGATAAAGCCAACCCTGATTTATAAAGCCGCAAACCCCCGAGCCTTGAAGGGAAAAGATAAGTTCCAGCTGCCTGTTTACTGGATGAGCAACAAGAAGGCTTGGCCAACCAGAGCTCTTTTCCTAGAATGGTTTCATCATTGTTTTGTGCCCAAAGTAAGAAAATACGTGGCCAATAAAGGAATTGAATTTAATGTTCTGTTGGTATTGGACAATGCCCCTGGCCACCCAGATACACATGAGTTCTACATTGATGGTGCTGAGATCGTCTACTTGCCCCCCAACACATCTATCATCCAGCCTCTCGACCAGGGGGTAATAAGGACCTTCAAAGCACACTACACACGGTATTCATTAGAGAGGATTGTCCATGCTATGGATGAAGGACACAACTTTGAGAACATCATGAAAAATTGGAAGGAATTCACTATTGCAGATCCATCAATATTATTGAAAGAGCATTGAAAGCAGTCAAGCCAGAGACAGTGAACTTGTGCTGGAAGAATCTTTGGCCTGAATGTGTAAAAAAAGATAACACTATCAATATCATAGAGCAAGGCCAAGAAATTATTGAAAACATCATTGACTTGGCAAAGCAGGTGGGTGGGAAAGGCTTTGAAGATATGGATATGAAGGATATTCAAGACTTAATAAACACCAGAGCAACTGAACTAACGGAAGATGATCTCATTGACCTGACTGCTCCTGAAGGAGAGGCAATACCAGATGAAGAGGAGGAAGGAGGATTAGAAGAAGTGCTAGAAGACAAGTTTACATTGGATAATATTGCAGAGGGCATATGCAGGTTCAATGGTGCGATTGATTTTTTCTATGACATCGACCCATCCATGGTACGTGCGTTAAAGTTGAAGGAGTTAGAAGCAACGATTTCTATATACAAAAATATATACAAAGAGATGATGAAGCAGAAGGTCCAGACAGAAATCACAATGTATTTCCCAAGGATACCTAGAGTCAGTGCCTCTCTATCCACTGCCTCACAATCCACCAGTTCCACCCATGAGGGAGGCATCCCTTTGTCTCTTCATCTTCCTCCTACTGAAGACCCACTTCCACTGCATGAGGAGGCCCCTGGTGCTCGCTTATCCTCTTCATCTCCTCCTCCTGCAATACTTGTACAGGATGATGAGGATGAAGACACCGCCTGCGTATTCCAGTAATGAACTTTATTTAACTCTCAGTACTTATTTGAACTTTTTGTTTGCCCAGGAAAATATGACTGTACAGTTGTATACAGTAATAAAAAATTGATAATTTCAAAAGTTGTAATAGTGGCAGCTTATTTCAATAGACTGTAGTAATAGCGGCAGAGTAACTTAAAAACCGCGAATAGCTTTTCAATATGTTATTTGCAGCTTTAGGAATCTGCCACCATTTTTACTAATGAAACCACGAATAACATATTGAAAAGTTATTCGCGTTTTTTTTCATATTCGCGCCTACATCCGGAAATGTATCCACCGCAAATACGGAGGGAGAAGTGTATCTACATGTTTGACAAACAAAGGAGGTGATTATAGCCAACTTGATTAATCCTAAAGGACAATCAGAACTACATACTAGATTTTTATAATCACAGGACCACACAGATAGCCCTTGTGGGTGCTGAGGTCTGTCAGCATTTGCATCTACTCTCCCTAAACTATGTGTCCACCCACAGCACTGCTGGAACAAACACTGAGAGCTGGATTCTATAAACAACGCTGAAAAACCAGCCACCAATTGCATGTCAATCATGCAAGTGCACCGTTTCTAGAATTGTGACTTCATGAAAGGTAGGCACTGGAATGTAGATTAGGGTTTTTAAGGCCTACATTTCCTGCACCTACCTTCCATGTGAATCGCAGCTAGGGAGGCACTTTACAACGCCTAACACCACTTTCAGTGTGAGCCACAACTACAATGGCATTAGGCGTCGTAAAGCACCTCTGTAGATGGGAAAATGGTGGCCGTTTTGGAGGTGCCCTTAGGCACCCCCATTTTTAAAATCAGTTTCTAATTGGGTTTAATCCACATGGTTAATTACCACGCTATTTATCACCAAGTAAAACAATTAAGTTAGACAGTGGTAAGATGCCTACCATTGCCTATCTTAGAGTGCCATTACTAGAATCAGGGCCTAAATGGACAAGCACCCAGGCATGTCACCAATTTCTGAATCTCTTCATGGAGTATGGTAGATTAGATGAGTAGCTGCATTTAGAAATAGACCCCACTATCTAACTGGTCTAGATGCCTTTGTAACTTCTGCCAGTTGCTGTCAAGGAGAAAGTCAAAGTGGAGCTGCAAGAGTTAAAGGATCATGGGATTCTGATTAGGATGCAAGACTTACTGGAGAGGATATCCGCACTGTTAGTAGTCAGAAAACCTAATGGGAAGATCAAAATATACATAGACCTGACACCATTCAACCAGGCTGTCCTCAAAACCATTACCGTACTTCATGCCAACCCTGGAGGATGTTCTCCCAGATTTACACAAATTATTATTATTGTTTGATTTTTGCAGCATGGATGCTAAGAGTGGGTTTTGGCATGTGGTTCTAGATGAGCAGTGCAGTAAGTTGATTATGTTCAAGACTATTTGGGAAATAGAGGGGGGGCTGGTGCAGCAGGGTAGAGTGGCCAGCCTGATAGGGGGTACTGGTGCAATGGAGAATGAAAGTCCAGTGGTGGGAGGATCTGTGGGGACCTATACACTGGCAGATATATCTAGCCCTGTAGTAAAACACAGTGCTGCCAGGGTCCACAAGGTCTTATACACTGGGCCCGTGATTTGGCCCTCTATTGCTTCCTTCCCTCCCTCCATCCTGGCTTCCTGGTCTCACCTTCAAAGCAGCCTGCAGAGGATCGCCGGTTAGCTATAGCAAACCTAGTAGGCTGCCGTCGACCTCTGCAGCATGTTCCCTCTGTCGCAGTCCCTTAAGTCAGAGGAGGGGCAGGACTGTGGCAGAGGGAATGTGCTGAGGAGGCCAACAGCAGCCTGCTAGGTTCGCTACAGCACCAGCGATCCTCTACAGCAGGGGTGCCCATAAGATTGATCGCGAAGGCAACGCAAGTCGATCGAGGAGCACATCCCGGGCTCCGTGATAGACTCCCACTGCCTTCACATTCTACTTGCTTCCCAATACCGTAAAGAGGTCGCAGCCTTCCCCACCCGTCAATTCTGACATCGGAGAGGAAGTTCCAGGCCAGCCAATCACTGCCTGGCTGGCTTGGAACTTCCTCTCTGACATTAGAATTGACGTCAGGTGGGGAAGGCTGCTTGGCCCGGCGCTCCCACTTCCTTGTTATGGCGTCGGGAAGCAGGAAGAGCAGAACTCAGCGGTGGTGGCCTGTTCCCCAATGGCAGCGGTGGCTTGGTGGAGGGCAGGGAGAAAGAAAAAGAAAGAAAGGGGGAAGGCAGGGGGACACAAAGAAAGGAGAGGGGGGCAGGGAGACAGAAAGATAGAAGGGAAACAGAAAGGTGGGACATAAAGAAAGAAAGGGGGCACAGAGAGAGAAAGACAGACAGAAAGAAAGAACGGGGCAAGGAGAAAGAAAGAAAGGGGAGGGGGCAGAGAGAGAGGAAGAAAAAGTTGGGGGAGGGAATGAGGTCTGGAGGAGAGGAAGCATACAGGAGGCTGAAAGAAGGGAAGAAATATTGGATGCATAGTCAGTAGAAGAAAGTGCAACCAGAGACTCATGAAATCACCAGACAACAAAGGTAGGAAAAATGATTTTATTTTCAATTTAGTGATCAAAATGTGTCCGTTTTGAGAATTTATATCTGCTGTCTATATTTGCACTATGGCCCCCTTTTACTGAACCGTAATAGTGGTTTTTAGTGCAGGGAGCCTATGAGCATCGAGAGCAGAGCGGGGCATTCAGCGCAGCTCCCTGTGCTAAAAAACGCTATCGCGGTTTAGTTAAAAGGGAGGGAGCATATTTGTCTGTTTTTGTTTAGTTGTTACTGAGGTGACATTGCATAAAGTCATCTACCTTGACCTCTTTGAAAACCCCCCGGAATATTAATGATAATTAACATTTTCTCTGTGTACAGTATGCTTTGTGGTTTTTAAATTTTATTGTTGGTAGATCATTTTGACTTGGTCATTTTAAAAGTGGCTTGCCTGCCCAAAAAGTGTGGGCACCCTTGCTCTACAGGGTGCTTTGAAGGTGAGACCAGGAAGCTGGAGGATGCTAAAAATAAGGCAGGCCCTGGTATAAAGAAGGGCAGTGGTGGGTCCTGGTATAGAAGTACAGGGAAGGAGGGAAGGAGGGGTACAAATAGACATGCATATGCTCTACTGAGGGGGGGGGAGGTGAAGACATAATGGGTCTAAAAACAGAGGAGAGGGAGAGAAATGATGGACAATGGGATGGAGAGAGGGAAGGAATAGAAAGGGAGAGAAGTTGGACACAAGGGATGATGTGGAGGGGGAATAGAGTTACTGGATAGGCGGGTAGTTGGGAAGAGAAAGGGAGAGAATGGTGGACCCTTGGGTGGTGGGAAGGAGGGAGAGATGCTGAATGAAAGGGTACTTGATGAAAAGGAGAGATGGTGGATCTGGGGTAGTGGGGTCCATCGCTGCAGCTGCAGGCATGGAAAACAAAAAAAGGAAAGATACCAGACCTCCGTGGGAGGGAAAGGGAAATGGAAGGGGAGGACAGAGATATAAAATGGATAGTTAGCATGGAGAAAAAAGAAAATGCAAATGGCAGGAGACCCTGGCAAGCAGTTATTAGAAGACAACCAGAGCCTGGGATCAACATAATTTGAATAACAACCAGACAACTAAATGGTAGAAAAAATGATGGTACTTCTTTGAGGAAGGGTGGGAAGGGGGCCCATGATTGATTTTACAGCAGGGAGGGAGGGACATGTGTACATTCTACAGCAGTGAGGGAGGGGACACATTGATTTGACAGAAGGGAGGGAATGAAGGGGACGTGCACTGATTCTACAGCCAGCTTGATCAGGACCTGACACCTCATCTCGAGAGAGGAAGGGATCGCTCCCAATCCCGGCTTAGCTCACCACACCACCAGAATGTAAGGTGGACCTGAACATAAACTGAGACCTCTATTTTGGGGCCAATTATTTTGGTCCCAAAATCTTTGTTTATATTCTGTTATAACAGTATATGGTATGTGATTTAGTACTTAACCACCTAAGAGATAGCTGATTGCATAAATTGAGATATTCAGTGCTGGTGCCTGGATATGCCTGGCATTGAATATCTGGGAATAACACCGGTGGCAGCTAAAAAAGAACCACTGCTGGATGAATATCGACCCCATGTCTTTAAAAACACCTAAAATGTTTTTAAAAAATCCTTTCAAGCAAATACGTACTGGAAAGGTATGTTTACAGAGTACAGCTGCTAACCATGCAAAGTATCTTCACGAGCTGACTTGCATTGAAAACATGAAGGGGAAGGTACTACCAGTGTAAAGTCAAAAAGGATCTTAACGATTCTTCCTGGTACATATGGGATAAACAAAAGGTAAAGGTAGATTGGACTTATCAATACTGCTTTTTCTGTATGGTTTACACATTCAAAGCAGTTTACATATTTTAGACAGGTACTTATTTTGTACCTGGGGCAATGAAGTGTTAAGTAACTCGCAGAGTCCCAAAGAGCTGCAGTGGGAACTGAACTCAACCTCAGGCTGCTGAGGTAGCTGCTCAAACCACTAGGCACTCATTACAAGGTAATCAATAATAATAAAAAGCTAAGTGCGCATGCGCACTCGCGTCGCGTGTTCCCTGATCTATCGCGGCAGCACGAGTGCGCATGCGCGCGTATTACGTCACCACAGCCTCCCTGCTCTCCACCTCGCGCCGCTGCTTTCAAAATTCCCTGCTGGGAGTGCACGGATGTGGGAGTGTGAGCTACTGGAGGGCCTGTAGAGTTCGGAGTCGCTCCGGGGGGAGGGGGCGGCTGGCGAAAAAAACAAGATGAAGCGGGCGCGCTTTCCTTGAATGCGCGGCTCGCGCCTCTTTCCCTCCCTCGATGGCGCCGAAGCCCCGGGTTGACGAGAACCCCGTGCGCGTGGCAGTGCGCGTCCAAATCTTGCTGCCCAAGGATGTGTCTACACGGCTACCATTCTTGCCTGCGGGTGGACCCCCGGGGCCGGCGGGTTGAGCCTACCATCCAACCCTCCCACCGCGAGATGAACACAAACCTCCGGCCTGCAGCAGTTCCACAGCACTCTAAACATTCTGCTTCCAGCCTTCTATTGTCTTGATTTTCACTGCCGAGGAAATCTGGACAGTAGAGTGCTGTGGAACTGCTGCAGGCCGGAGGTTTGTGTTCGTCTCACGATGGGAGGGTCAGTGGGTTCGGCTGCATGCCAGCGGTAGTGGCGTGGGGGGGGCGGGGGGGGGTTAGATAGAAACATGCTGCAAAATGCCGAAATTCTACTGTATGGGAGAGATGGGGGGGGGAAGGGTAGAAATTAAAGGTTCTACTGCACAGGGGGATGGGAGGCAGGCAGGCTGGCTTCGGGGGGAGGGTGTGGGTGGAACAAAGTCTAAAAGGCATTGAGGGGGGGCATTGGAAGGAGGCACTGGGGCACTAAAGACATAGGAAAGGGCACTAAGGCAACGGGGAAAGAGGCACTGGGGGCACTGAGGGCACTAAGGATATAGGAAGGAGGCACTGAGGGCACTAAGGACATTAAATGGACATTAAGGACATGGAAGGCGGCACTGGGGGCACTAAGGGAAGACAGAAGGGGCCATGGAGAGACAGGGAGAGGGAAAGGGGCTGCTTTGGGGGGAGGTCTGTGCTGGGGGCAAACAGCTTTGCTCTAGGGTGAATACAGAAGGGGGCCACAGATAGACAGTCAGGGAGAGGGAAAGGGGGCTGCTTTGGGTGGAGGGGTGTGCTGGGGGCAGACAGTTTTGCTTGGGGAGGGGGGGAAGATAGAAGGACACAGACAGTGGCCAAGGAGAGAGAGAGAGAAAGAAACACAGACAGACACATCTATTCTAGCACCCGTTAATGTAACGGGCTTAAAGACTAGTAATAATAATAATAACAGTTTATATACCGCAGTACCGTGAAGTTCTATGCGGTTTACAATGATTAAAAGGTATTACAGGTCAAGTGGAATAAACAAAGTTCAGAGTTGGTGAATAACAGTTCTAAAGAACATTTGTTGTGGTATATCTGTGGCAAAAAAGTAAAAATATCCTAAAAATCCTTTCCCCAAACACAAAATCAGGTTAAAAGTCCCCTGATGGCCGTTTATAAACTAGAACAAAGTATCTGGAAGGTACAAAACAGTCATGCTGAAAAATGGAAACATGAGACCTATCTGTAATATAGTAGCATTCTTATTTATTAGCCTCCTCCAAAATATACAAGTGGAGGGGCATAATCAAAAGAAATATCTAAGTCCGATTTGGACATAGGGTGCTAGTCGCCCAAAGTCAGCAGTGGCAAAATGTCCATTCTTGAAAAGTACATCCAAATTAAAAAAATAATTAAAAAAAATCGTCTACAGGATTTTCCCCATGTATAGGCCACAGGAAATGCTGATTTAGGTTTAAAAACTCTTAGATAAGCTGCATCTTATCTAAACGTTTTTAAACCTACATCGGGGTGGCCTATACATCCCGCCCTTTAAATACCTCCCTCGCTACCCTCCCTGCCGGTAAATACCTCCTGAATGGCTGCCTCTTCCAACCACGCTGTCCAGGGCAGGAGCGATGTTTGCAATCTCAAGCCTCTCCCCACACCGCTTCCTGATTGGCTGCCGTCAGTTGTCACGATGGCAGCCAATCAGGAAGCAGTGCGGGGCGAGGCTTGAGATTGCAAACATCGCTCCTGCCCTGGACAGCGTGGTTGAATGGGCTCGGAGCAGAAAATTGAAGATGGGTTCCTTAACAGGAGAATATCCAGCACCTGCCAGCGGAGATATCTTTGGCGCACTCAGAGGGGCCTGCCAGCGGAGTAAAGAAATTTGTTGGGTCCGCGCTCAGATATTTAAGGGGGAAGTTCAGTTATGGTACTCCTCTAATGGGGCGGCTTATCTAACAGCGAGTTTTAATGTCTTTAGATAAGCCGCTCCATTTAAGCAAGCTGCACCCACTGCAGAGATTTGTAAAAATCCATGTATACATAGGCGGCCTATACATTGGGAAATACAGTATCTATACATCCAGGCATTTGATCATCCAGACTGCCACTATATCTATCTTTATACCACATTCTTGACCAAAAATTTGTCCAAGTCTGAAATGTCCAGAACAAAACCTTTTGGATGTGGGAGGGGTCAGCATTGCGATGAACTGGCCATCTAAACATGGCAACAGAGCAATGGGGCACCTTACAGGGCACAGCGGTGAACTTCACAAAAAGGGTGCCACATTATCATCTCACCAGAACTCCCTTATAAGTTATGCTAAGCCTCCCAGAATACCACCAAACCCCACTATAACCACCTGTCTACAACCCCAATATCCCTTATGGCTGCAGATGGCACCTACATGGCAGTAGAGTAGGGTTTGTTTGTTTTTTTTGGTGGGCTCACATTTTCCACTATTGATGTAGTGCTTAGAGTGGCTTATGGGCCTGCATCCTCCTCTCTATGGTTCATCAGCCCAGCCCCCAGACTACTTAAGCCACCTCTGTGCAGCTCTATTAGGCTTTCCTACGCCATGTGCTGATGGTCTGAAGGCAGGTATGTTTTTTTATTCTGAACTTTGTGGGGCTGCGACGGGGTCAGTGAACACGAGGGGGACATCTTTACTTTGTCTCTGCAGTGGTTATCTGGTCACTTTGGATACCTATTGGGCACTTATATGCGTCTTTACATTGTCTTAAGTCACAGCGTATAAATTCCATCTAGGCAGTCTTGTCAAACCTTCCATTATCCCTGCAGGATAACTAAGTCTAGGTCAGCCCACAGCCCCCCCTAACCACACCTCCAAAAATGCTCCTTTCAGCTGACTTGAGTGGGTTTTTAGACATAATTCAGTTTAGATTATGAGCCTAGTGTAGTCAATCTGTGAATAGAGGGGCATTTTAAAAGGTTCAGTGCTGCAATGAATGAATGTTTATATACTGTAGCTGCTGGAACTGCTTCTTCTATAGATTTACACTGGGTCAGTTGTTGTGGACTTTATTTCTCTAAAATCCTCATTTTCAAACTCAATTGTTTTTTCACTATGCCAAATTTGGTCCTGTTCTGTTACATTTTCAGGATTATTTTGGACACTATTTCAACCCCTCACAGGGTTGGGTTATTTTTTTGAGAAGGGAAGAAGAATGTTTCATTTTTGATGCACAACTACTAGGAGGATGACTAAAGCAGACAATCAAAATGGCTACCCTAAAGGCTTCTGAAGACTTTAGTTTAAAGAAGCAACTCAGTTAAAGGTATGCATTATGTTAATACAAGGAACATACTAAGAATATTTCCTTTATTTCTCAAAGTTTGAAGTCTCAATTTCTGGACAAAAGTTAAATGGTTAAGAAGAGAAGGGCTGAGACATATGCCCCAGGTGCAGTTATAATTTAACTAGTGCTAATATTCAGCACTTTATTACAGTGACTGGATAAGACTGGTTTGGTGAAATATTGAGCTTAAGTTAATTAAATAACTTATCTTGTTAATTTTAAGCACATACTTTCAAATCTGATAATGTAACATTAACCAATAAATTTAAAAACACATGCTGGCTTTTACTAAACCTTGGTAGAGTTTCTTACCAGGGGCCAGTGAGGTAAATGCTTCAACGCTTATAACCAATGTCGGAGCATTTACCTTGCCAGCCTGTAGTAAGAACTACGCCTCAGAGATTCTGTAAATATGATAGTTTATTTAGCATGGCAGCATAAATAACAAAAGTATGAAACAAATTCCTAGCAGTAGTTTAGTTACAAAATCTTATCCTTTCACTAATAGTTACATCCTAGATAATTTCTAGGCTGAAGAAGTGTTACTTTCGAAAACTCATCATAAAATGCATTTAGTCCAATAAAAAGGTATTACCTTATTTATTTTGTTTTATTTCTATATTTTACCTTGAAAAGTGAACTAACATGGCCACCACACCATTTCACTCATCCTAGATCAGTGGTTCTTAACCTGGGTTCAACTGAACCCCAGGGGTTCGGTGAGTCAGTCTCGCGGGTTCGGCGGAGGTCAAAACACACCTCTGACTCATATAGCGCGCAATCCTTTTCGAGGATGCTGGACATAAAAACGAAGAAAAGGAACAGACTTTGTTGCGAAAATGACATGAGAGTGGCACTTGCCAAGGTAAAGCCGCGCATTTCTGAACTGGTCTGAGAGGCAACAGCAGAAGTCACACTGATTTGCAGTAAATTTCATTATTATGTTATTATTATTCGAAATATAGGAGAACTTTTTTGTTTTCAAAATTGATATTATTTTTTCCCTCACTGTATACCTATGTTTTGAATTTGTAAAAATCATATTTAATTTTTCCAATAAAGAAGGGTTTGGTGAACACGCATATGAAACTGGTGGGGTTCAGTACCTCCAACAAGGTTAAGAACCACTGTCCTAGATACTTAAAACCAGAGTAACAAAAATTCTCTAATAAAATATAACTAAAGTATCAACTTGGTTTGATACAGAGCAAAAGAAATACTCCTAGTTACACCAGTGCTAAACTTATAATAACAACCTTACAGCATTTGATGCCAGAAACGACCAACTCCGAGACTTGTCCCAGGAAGCATGAGGCAAGCTGCGAGTGTGAGCCCTGGAATAGAACCACAAAGGGTAAATAATCAGGAATAGACAATGCCCCATGAAGCCTGAAAGTCACATGTGTGCTAAAGTAGTTGGCAAATTAGAGTCAATATGCCCTTTAATGTCCTTGGCAAATGCCCTACAGGAAAAGCAATGGCAAGAGTCCTAAGCAATTCAAAATGTCAGGCAAAGCAGAATTCTTAAAGAAAGTCGGAAGCAGCCAGTTTTTATCTCTGAAAACAGTCTTTGCAACTGGTTACATCAGACCTCAACTATGTTGGCAGAACCAGTCAGGCAGGAGCTCCCAAGGTATAGTGTCTCTGAAGTAGAACGGGAGAGAATTCCATTCAGGAATATAGTGTTTTCACTCCCATTGCGAGTTCTCTCTGAAGTCTAGCTCCCAGATGCAAGGCCGGTTTAGCTTAGTCATAGCAGGACAATAAACACATTGGCCATATTCTCACACACACAAACAGGTAGTATGGCTAAGTGCTGTGCTAGATCCATAGTGCTTTTCATACCTAGACTTCCTATCACTATGCTGCTTCTGCTTCAGCCACATCTTTGGATGCAAGAGCAAGGGCTCCTTGTCATCTCACTGCTTCTAACACTGTCACTAGCTCCACCAGGACTACTGGTGGCAAAGTTTGGCCTCCCTGCCACCACATGGCTCACCACTCCTTCTGTACTGCTCTGATTTAGTCCTTATGCATGTTTGTTTGAGCTTGTACATATTGATGTGTATGGAGGTATATAATATTCCCTTGCCTCTTAAAGCCTAAAGGGTTTTAGTAAATCCTGACACCTGCACCTTCTTCTTAAGATCCTGGTCAGTTTCTGGGGCCAATTTGTTAAAAGTATTTCCAAGAGATTATAACCAGATGTCAGCCTGGTCCTCAACTGACATACCCTCCAGACTTGGAAGGAGGTCTTGAAGCTCTAACCACAGAGTATATGCATCTAAGTATTTCCATTTGTGCAGGTGTGTTTCTAAGAATACGTTTGCATTACTAAATATTTCCCAGTGCAAGGTTCAAGCTCCCCCCCAACTATGCTGCTGCCGCTCCACATTGGATCCACTATTTCTTCAAGTGGTAGGGCCCCTTCTCCTTGCCACTGCACCACTTCTGCTGCAGCATGCCCAGAGTTCTCCACGTATTATCTAATGTACTTACCTTGCCTGAGACACACTGGTTGCAAGTTCCAATATAACTTCTCAAAATGCTGAGTAACGATGTTCTAATCATGTGCACCTGATGTGATATACCTGTGTGTGATTTGAGCCACTTTAAGTGGGAGGATATGTGGGGGGGGGGGGGTCCTAATTTATTTCTCAGTTAGAATACACATTTTTGTGGATATCTTTTGTTTCATGAGTAAATCAAAGAAAAATGTTGTTGTTTACCTGCAATTTTATCACTTTCTTTTCCAGAGATATATTAAAAAAAGTTTTGACATCGATATGTGAACATTTCTTAAGAAAGAACTGAATATTTCATGGGGTATCCTAATTTTTTCACATGACTGTATAATTGTTGTCCGAGTTTGCATTTTGCAAGTGTGTCTTTGAATGATGTATTTTGACTGAATGTCTATTTAGGACTTGATATACCACTATGTCTTATATATGATTGCATGCATAATGATTGGGAGTGCATTTGAGTGGGTGGTGTACATTACTGGGCAACTGTGGAGAGTTAATGAGTGAAAGAAAAAAGCGATAGGGTGCAGTATGAAGAATGGATTAATTTCTATCACTGCATCCACTGTGCATGCAGAAGAAATCCTGAGGCACCCCTCTTCTCCTTCTGGCTTTACTCTTTTCTGCTCTTTCATTACTCTCCTCTCTTACTATCACTTTTTCCTGTCTTCTTATTCCTCCATTCCCTTGCATTCCGACTCAACCTCTCTCTTTTGTCAACCCCAAGGATCACTCCCCCTTTTGTTTTACCCTTCCACCACAGACTTTCACTACTCCCTCTCAGCAACTCATAGATAGGATGCAGAGAGTGGAACTAAGATGTCCAGGTTGGGACATGGAGGATTTCCATTGTGTTTTACAAAAGGATCTGCCAAAAGCAGTCTTTTGTAAAATATACATAAGGACATGGTACGACTTCTCATTAATGTCTCCCTTTGTCTAATAGAAGCAGCAATTTAAAAATGCTGCACTTGAAGAAAATATGCATGCATCTTTATCACATATACATCAGAGCAGCTTTTCCAAATTGCTGCACCCAATATCCACGTAAACTCAACCAGAAGCATAAGCCTCTCTTCTTGAAATCCTATCTCACTGGCATCAATGTCTCCCTTGACATTTTCCCATCAGCACCAAGATCACCCCACCCCACCATCAAGATAGCCTGCATATATGCTCCACTGGTATTGTATTAAAAATGTATTTATAACCCATCTTTATCCAAGATGGGGAACACAAGAACATACATAATTAAAATGCATAGTTCACAATCTATCCTAAACTGTTACATAAAACACAGCAACAGTCCCAGAAAAGCAGAGGCAATGACCCATTTTATGACCAACACAAATTTGAGCAAGCAGGTAATCTTTCAGCATTATTTTGAAATTAAGTACATTCCTCTGTTGCCTCAGTTCAATTAGTAAACTGTTTCATTGCGTAGGACCTGCAACTGAAACAGTGCCAGTCCTTGTCCTGTTAAATCTTAAATGGCAATTACGGTAGGTACTTCAAGGGTAGAAGTAGGTATGGAACACAATGATCTTCTTGGCACATACTCATTAAAACATGTCCTCAGAGATCAAGACTGCTCTCTAACCAACTGCTCCTCTGCATCAAAGAACACTCCCCCTCCTGGCAAACCTCCTGATGCCTCTTCCTCAGAATTTACTGATATCCCTGGTAGTCTAAGTGGGATCATGAGAACCGTATTTTCGCGGATATAACGCGCGCGTTATACGTGATTTTACGTACCGCGCATACCCCTCGCGCGTTATATGCCTGAGCGCGGTATACAAAAGTTTTTAAACATAGTTCCCACCCCGCCCGACGCCCGATTCACCCCCCCAGCAGGACCGCTCGCACCCCCACCCCGAACGACCGCTCGCACGCGCTCCCACCCGCACCCGCATCCACGATCGGAGCAAGAGGGAGCCCAAGCCCTCTTGCCCGGCCGACTCCCCGACGTCCGATACATCCCCCCCCCCCGGCAGGACCACTCGCACCCTCACCCCGAAGGACCGCCGACTCCCCAACAATATCGGGCCAGGAGGGAGCCCAAACCCTCCTGGCCACGGCGACCCCCTAACCCCACCCCGCACTACATTACGGGCAGGAGGGATCCCAGGCCCTCCTGCCCTCGACGCAAACCCCCCTCCCTCCAACGACCGCCCCCCCCCAAGAACCTCCGACCGCCCCCCCAGCCGACCCGCGACCCCCCTGGCCGACCCCCACGACCCCCCCACCCCCCTTCCCCGTACCTTTGGAAGTTGGCCGGACAGACGGGAGCCAAACCCGCCTGTCCGGCAGGCAGCCAACGAAGGAATGAGGCCGGATTGGCCCATCCGTCCTAAAGCTCCGCCTACTGGTGGGGCCTAAGGCGCGTGGGCCAATCAGAATAGGCCCTGGAGCCTTAGGTCCCACCTGGGGGCGCGGCCTGAGGCACATGGGCCAAACCCGACCATGTGTCTCAGGCCGCGCCCCCAGGTGGGACCTAAGGCTCCAGGGCCTATTCTGATTGGCCCACGCGCCTTAGGCCCCACCAGTAGGTGGAGCTTTAGGACGGATGGGCCAATCCGGCCTCATTCCTTCGTTGGCTGCCTGCCGGACAGGCGGGTTTGGCTCCCATCTGTCCGGCCAACTTCCAAAGGTACGGGGGAGGGGGGTGGGGGGGGCGTGGGGGTCGGCCAGGGGGGTCGCGGGTCGGCTGGGGGGGAGGGGGGTTTGCGTCGAGGGCAGGAGGGCCTGGGATCCCTCCTGCCCGTAATGTAGTGCGGGGTGGGGTTAGGGGGTCGCCGTGGCCAGGAGGGTTTGGGCTCCCTTCTGGCCCAACTACACAAAGGTACGGGGAAGGCGGGTGGGGGTCGGCCAGGGGGGTCGCGGGGCGGCTGGGGGACGGGCGGAGGTTCTTGGGGGGGGGCGGTCGTTGGGGGGAGGGGGTTTGCGTCGAGGGCAGGAGGGCCTGGGATCCCTCCTGCCCGTAATGTAGTGCGGGGTGGGGTTAGGGGGTCGCCGTGGCCAGGAGGGTTTGGGCTCCCTCCTGGCCCGATATTGTTGGGGAGTCGGCGGTCCTTCGGGGTGAGGGTGCGAGTGGTCCTGCCGGGGGGGGGGATGTATCGGACGTCGGGGGGGGCATCAGGCTTTCAGGATGGGGACAGACCTTCAAGGGGGGACAGGACTTCAAGGGAGGACAGTGCACGGAAGTCAGGGGGGGTGAACGGAGAGTCGGGACAGCGCACGGAAAGTCAGGGCGGGCGAAAGGAGAGTCGGGCAGCATGCGCGTTATATGCCTGAGCGCGGTATAGAAAAGTTTTTGTACATATCATCGTGATTTCTGCGCGCTATACCCCTGTGCGCGTTTTACAATGGTGCGCGTTATATCCGCGAAAATACGGTAATCCCATGCCACTCCTTCTTAAGGCAGCCCAAGGCTCCATAAAGGTCTCTAATAGTAATTTTACATACTACTACAAGGAAGAAAGCTGCCAAATAAGGATATCAGGGAGACCTTGATAAAGAGAGGCCATTGAGTTCAAGGAACAATTTTTATGTCAGTGCAAGGGTCAGGGGCAAACTTGATTTAATGATTTTGATGTGCTACAGGGGGTCAGAAGGGAGCTGCATGCTGGTGGGATGTCAATGTTGAAGGTTGATCAGTAGACTTCCTTTGGACTTTATACCTACCCCTTCAAATAGATACTTATTTGTGTTTTAAGGGAAGTGTAAATGCTGATATCTGGAATTTTTTTAATATCTTTATTGTAAAATGGGAAATGCATATTGATAATCCTCATTATAAAATAAGAAATTAACATTGATATTGGTGGCACACTCAAACCACTCTCTCTTCCTGCTCTGACTCAGCCAGAAACAGCCTGTCCTAATCGTTGCTGCTGCCAGCAATTGAAGAAAGTAACTACTAATCCCTGAAGTAGCCCTTCAGATGAAAAATGGCCATGTTGGGCATGCATATGTAAACACCCAGGAGCATATGGACTGAATAAAGTCTACATTTATGTAGAAATGATCTGCGTTTCTTCATTTTCAAAGCTGTTATGCACAAAGTGCTGGGTTTTGAAAAGCTGTCCATGGAAATCTAGACGGGCCCACACAAAAAACTTCTTCAACTGGAAGTTTTAGAGGTACTCCACCCCACATGTGCACCACCCCACATGTGCACCACTTCCTGTCTACTACTACCACATGGAATAATCTCATGCTATAAGCTTAACTTAAGTAGAATACAAGTCCCTGGGGAGGTGGGCAGATATGTGAAGACTTGTATCAGAGAGGATAAAAATCTATGATTTTTATTTAAATCAGATTTTTCTTAAATAGAATTTTTTTGAAGAAAAATCTATCTAGTTTTCTGTTTAAGATACATTATAGTCCAAAAGTTATTCATTATTAAATAAGAATTAGTTTTTAATTATATAGCTTGAGGCTGTATATTCATACATTTAATTTTTTTTTGGTAAATGAATTCCATTAATCCATTCATGTTGCAAGTAATTTTTCTTTCTAGAAGATTATTACAGATGCTTGGTTTTGCATTTCTCAAAACTGTGAATTTGTGTCTGCAGCAATAACGTGCTTTTTTTTCACAACAAAAATATAAAATATACAGAGTTGAGATAAAGACCTTAGCCCCATTGTTCCTTTGCAAATTGATGTACACAGAATTAACCTCATACCTTTTAAGTGCTAACTTTATATATCTGCACAAGAAGCAATGTATTAGGAGGGAGGGGAAAGCAGTAAAATGAAAGTGAAACCTTTTGACATAATACTCCACAAGTCTTGGAATCTTTGTGTGTATAGCCTGAGGTTTATCATGTTATTCTCTCCTTGGAGGAGAAATCCTATAATGGCAGCAGGCTGTAAAAGAATCCACTTTGAGAATATTTTAATGAAGTTCCTCTATTTATGGTTAAGGCAAGTATACATGCAAAATGCAAACACTGCAACAAAAAAAAGGCAAGGCCTGGTGGACTGAATGAAGCAACATCATGAGAAGTGCTTTGATGAGGATGACAAAAGGAATACCGTATTTTTCGCTCCATAAGATGCACTTTTCCCCCCCAAAAAAGTGGGTGGAAATAAAGGTGCATCTTATGGAGTGAATATACCCCCAGTACCTTTTTTAATTGTGCTTTATCTGCAGGAGCTTTCTGTGCTCCTGCCCTTCCCTCTGTAAACTGCTGCTTCTTGATGTCTTCCTTCAGCTGCAGAGCGGTGCAGAAGGCAGGTGCGAGCTTTTTGAGGCCTGCCTGGTCTCGAGCGCCGAGAAGCTATTCAGAGAACAGTGCATGACCAGGCAGGCTGCGAAAAGCTCGCGCCTGCCTTCTGCACTGCTCTGCAGCTGAAGGAAGACTATCAGGAGGCAGCGGTTTAATGGAGGGAAGGGCAGGAGCACAGAAAGCTCCTGCCGATAACGCGCAGCGGCCTATGAAAATGTATTGCGCCTGCATTCTGCACCGCTCTGCAGCTGAAGGAAGACATCAAGAGGCAGTGGTTTACGGAGGGAAAGGCAGGAGCACAGAAACCTTCTGCCAATAAAGCGCAATTAAAAAAAGGTACCGGGGGGGGGGAATGGAAGAGACTGCCAGAGATACTGTGCTGCGGTGGAGGAATAGACTGTCAGTGATTACTGTGCCGGGGGGTGGGAAGGGGTGGTGGTGGAAGAGACATGCCAATGGTATTGTGGGTCAGCAGCACACCAGTTATTTTTCAAAAACATATGTTGGTTTGTTCCAGCTATAAGTCATTGACACATGCAGCATGGATCTCCTAAAGCACAGGGCCCCAGTGCTCTCTCCAATACTTTGTAATAAAAAAGTTTTTTTAAAGAGGCTATACAGTGTTCCCCCTGGTCGTTCGTGGTCGGCGGTTCGCGATTCCCGGTCAATTCACGTATTTTCCGACCGTGAACCGCCAACAAGGAGAGGACAGCTGGAGAGGCAGGAGAGAGCAGCCGGAGCGCCGGCGAGTGCAGGAAATCACTCGCTGTATGCTCCGACCCGTCCTCTTCTTGCTAAGTCGGGCATTAGCCAATCAGGAGCTGCCTTTGACATTGCAGCTCCTGATTGGTTAAGATACGACTTAGTGAAGGAAGAGGCATGTCGGAACATACAGCAAGTGATTTCCTGCACACAACCGGCGCTCTGGTTGCTCTCTCCTGCCTCTCCTGCTGCCCCCTCCAGTTTCCCTCATGAAAAAATCGTATTCGCGGTTTTTCCAAGATTCGCAGTGGTTCCTGGAACGGAACCCCCGTGAATATCGGGGGGAGTACTGTACTCTTTTACTTGAGCAATTTTGTAATGATTTCTACTGTTACTTTTCCTATTGCAGCCTAATCCATGGTAAATAGACCCCTTTTTTTCATACAGAAAAGAAACCAGTACCAAGTATAATGGGGAGCATTTCCTGAATTTGTAAAGAGGTGAGAAACTTTAGGGCTGTGGCAAAACAGGGGCCTTTACATCCCCTTAGATGGTCTTTCCACTCTCTAAGGTCACTTTGCCATGGCTGGAAAATGAACTGTTTTTTCATATTCATGATTTAGTGGCTCCTGGACCGTGAAGCACAGGGACCTATAAGAGTTGCAGCTGTAAGAAGTCAGAAAGCTCTTGGCCTAGAAGTCCTGGGTGAGAGGTTCTTGGAAGGTCTCTAGAGCTTGGCCTCAGGCTATAGCACTGCAGCTCCCCCATCCCATAGCAGCAGAGCTCTTCACCTCTCCCCTTGGAAGGGATTTCCCAAAGATATCCATGCCTTGCTTTTTTTTTGGCAGCCTCCTCCATCATGTTTAGGTTCAAACAGATGCAAGCTGGTAGTGCCCCACTGTTCTGTTGCCATGTCTGGGTGGCCAGTCCCATTACTAGGACTGGCCCCTCCCACATCCAAATTGTCTTGTTCTGGATGTTTCGGACTTGGATAAAATTTTGGTCGAAAATGTGGTATAAAGATAGACATCCTGGCGGTCTGGGCGCCCCAATGCCTGCCTGCCAGTAACTAGGCTTATCCGCCTGCTTACCTACCTGCCTGCCACTAGACCTGCCTGCCCTGTCCCGGCCTACAAATAGACCACCAGAGGGGGGACAGGGCAGGGTGGTGGGACAGGGTACACCATTTGGTTCAGAATTTTTTTTTCTTGGTTTTTCCTCCTCTAAATCTAGGGTGCGTCTTATGGTCAGGTGCATCTTATGGAGCGAAAAATACGGTATGTTTGAACAGGCAGGATCTTCAGGTTGGTAAATGTTTTGGATTTCATCATATTTCTTAAAAACGCCTTGAGGAACTGTCATATTTGAGCAAAAATATAATTATTATTACTGCAAGTTATTGTTATTTTGATACAGTTGTTATGAAGAAATAAAGATCTAAAATACAAATATTCCTTTTTTGGGCAGTACTCAGTGGCAGTGAATACTAAATAAGCAGAAATGGTACCAATAATAAAATAACAGCATTGACATTTTTGGTTTAGAGAATCTATTCATCAACCTAAAGGATTCTGGAGAACTATCTACCTTCAAGATCACCATCCTCCTGTTCTACAGTTTCAGATTTTATCTGTCCAGGATAGTGTTTCCGTCACATCATATATCCACAGTACATCACCTAAAAGAAAGAAAGAAAAAATAAAATATATATATATCACAGACCATCCTGCATCATAAAAACCAGATTAGAAAGAGAGATAATTGATTAAATAATTGTCCAGTTTGTTTATGCAATAAACTCTTTTTTCCATCTAATTGAAAACTTATACTTCATTAATATGGTTCAGTCACTGAGACCAGGATACAGTCCACCTAGCAGGGCAGATGTTGCAGGGAAACTGCTGGATACACCGTATGAAAGAGAAATGGAGCAATGTGTAACAGGTCTGGCGATAAAATTGTTAACCTAAGTCTTGTTGGATGGAGTAATGTCCACAATGATCCTGTTGTATGTATTTGTATAACAACAGAAGAGAATGTCTTTCTCCCAAAAACAATTGATACCTCAGGAAATCACATATAGCAGAATACTTACAGGAAGTAGCAGCAAAAGCTATAATAAAAACAAAAATTCAAATGCCTAGCATGCAGTTTAATCATATAAAATGCTATAATATATCCAAGATGAGAAGAAATTTAGAAGAGCAAGAAAAGAATACCAAACTAATAACATATACCAGCAGCGCTCATTCGCTGCACCTCCTAGCCAAAGATTCAATGTCCAGAAATAAAGACTAATATAGTTGAAATTGCTAAATACTTCCATAAAGCACAGTTACTTACCGTAACAGGTGTTATCCAGGGACAGCAGGCATATATTCTCACATGTGGGTGACGTCATCTACGGAGCCCCGATGCGGAAGCATTTTCAAGCAAACTTGATTGAAGATTTAAGTTTGCTCTGCTGCTCCACACATGCGTGCCTTCTTGCTCCACTAGGGGGCGCATCCCCTCGTGGTCTCCAGTTCACTTAACTAGCAAAGAAGCCAACCTCGGGGAGGTGGGCGGGTTGTGAGAATATATGCCTGCTGTCCCTGGATAACACCTGTTACGGTAAGTAACTGTGCTTTATCCCAGGACAAGCAGGCATGATATTCTCACATGTGGGTGACCTCCAAGCTAACTGAAAAGGGATGGAGGGAAGTTGGCAATTTAAGCAAATAGATTTCGCAATACCGATTGGCCGAACCGGCCATCGCTTCTGGACAGTGAGTCCAGACAGTAGTGGGAGGTGAAAGTATGAACCGAAGACCACGTGGCAGCCTTGCAGATTTCCTCAATAGGTGTGGACCTGAGGAACGCTACGGAGGCTGCCATCGCTCGGACCTTGTGTCCCGTTACTCGACCATGTAGCGCGAGACCAGCCTGAGCGTAGCAAAAGGTGATGCAATCGGCCAACCAGTTGGACAAGGTGCGCTTGGAAACTGGGTGGCCTAACCGATTTGGGTCGAAGGACAAAAACAATTGTGGGACTTTCTGGTGTGGTTGAGTGCGTTGGAGGTAAAAGGCCAACGCTCTCTTACAGTCAAGAGTGTGAAGCGCCACCTCTCTGGGTTGAGAGTGGGGCTTGGGGAAAAAACACGGGCAAGACGATGGACTGATTGAGGTGAAAATCAGACACTACTTTAGGAAAGAACTTTGGATGTGTGCGGAGTACCACCTTGTCATGGTGGAATACAGTGAAGGGTGGGTCCGCTACCAAGAGCCTGTAGCTCACTAACCTACTCGAGCAGAAGTGAGTGCAAGCATGGAAAATCACCTTCCAAGTGAGGAATTTAGGATGGCATTTGTCTAGGGCTCCAAATGGAGGTTTCATTAGTTGAAGCCAGAACACGTTAAGGTCCAAAACCTCCGGAGGGGGTTTGAGAGGAGGGTGGACATTCAGAAGACCTTCATGAATGCGAGAGACTAAGGGGTGGAGCGAGAGGGCTTTTCCCTTCCAGGGGCTGATGAAAAGCCGCAATCGCACTGAGATGTACTCGAATGGAGTTGGTCTTTAGGCCGGAGTGATGATAATTGAAGTAAATAGTCAAGGACCACAGGGGACAGGGGACCGACACCGGGTCCTGGCTGTGAGAGGAGGCACCAGGCTGAGAATCTGGTCCACTTTTTGGGAATAGCAGGTTCTCGTCGAGGTCTTTCTAGAGGCCTCCAATATCTCCTTGACTGATTGGGACACGGGGAGAGAAGTCAGGGGGAAAGAAACCAAGCATTCAGATGAAGAGATTGAAGATTGATATGTAACAGCGAACCCTGACTCTGTGATAGTAGAGAGGGAAACCGAGGCAGAGGCAGTGGATCTCTGACACTGAGTTGAAGTAGAAGGGAAAACCAAGGCTGGCGTGGCCAGCGAGGAGCAATCAGGATCAGGGTGGCTTTCACCATTTTCAGGTTGACCAGCGTCCGCAGGATCAGAGGAAACGGCAGAAACGCGTACAGAAACCTTCTCTCCCAGTCGAGGAGGAAGGCGTCGGCCTCGAGTCGGTCCGGGGAGTGTATCCGGGAGCAGAAGAGGGGCAGTTTGTGATTGTGGGGGGATGCGAACAGATCTATTTGAGGCATCCCCCACTTTTCGAACACCTGTCGTAGGGTCTGAGAGTGCAGTGACCACTCGTGTGGCTGGAGGAAGCGGCTGAGTCTGTCCGCCAGACAGTTTTGTTCTCCTTGTATGTACACCGCTCGAAGGAAGGTGTTGTTGGAGATTGCCCATTTCCAGAGGCATATGGCTTCCCGACAGAAGAACCAAGACCCTGTCCCCCCTTGTTTGTTTACGTAGTACATTGCTACCTGGTTGTTGGTTCGGATGAGGACCACCCGGTCATGAAGCACATAAGCACATAAGCAATGCCTCTGCCGGGTCAGACCTGAGGTCCATCGTGCCCAGCAGTCCGCTCACGCGGCGGCCCAACAGGTCCAGAACCTGCGTAATAATCCTCTATCTATACCCCTCTATCCCCTTTTCCAACAGGAAATTGTCCAATCCTTTCTTAAACCCCAGTACCGTACTCTGCCCTATTACATCCTCTGGAAGCGCATTCCAGGTGTCCACCACCCGCTGAGTAAAGAAAAACTTCCTAGCATTTGTTTTGAATCTATCCCCTTCTAATTTTTCCGAATGCCCTCTTGTTCTTTTATGTTTTGAAAGTTTGAAGAATCTGTCTCTCTCCACTTTCTCTATGCCCTTCATGATCTTGTAGGTCTCTATCATGTCTCCTCTGAGTCTCCGCTTTTCCAGGGAGAAGAGCTCCAGCTTCTCCAATCTTTCAGTGTATGAAAGGTTTTCCATGCCCTTAATCATTCGTGTCGCTCTCCTCTGGACCCTCTCAAGTATTGCCATATCCTTCTTAAGATGCGGTGACCAATACTGAACACAGTACTCCAGGTGCGGGCGCACCATTGCCCGATACAACGGCAGGATGACTTCTTTCGTTCTGGTCGTAATACCATTTTTAATAATACCCAACATTCTGTTCGCCTTCTTCGCGGCTGCTGCGCATTGCGCCGTTGACTTCATTGTTGTATCCACCAGTACACCTAAATCTCTTTCAAGGTTACTTCCCTCTAATACTAATCCCCCCATTTGGTAGCTGAACATCGGGTTCTTTCTCCCTATATGCATGACCTTGCATTTCCCTACATTGAATTTCATCTGCCATTTATTTGCCCACTCCTCCAGTTTGCTTAGGTCTCTTTGTAGGGCCTCACACTCTTCCGTAGTTCTGACCCTTCTACAGAGTTTAGTGTCATCCGCAAATTTTATAACTTCACATTTCGTCCCCGTTTCCAGGTCATTAATAAATACATTGAACAGCAGTGGTCCAAGTATAGACCCCTGCGGAACTCCACTCGTGACCTTTCTCCATCTCGAGTAGTGACCCTTCACTCCAACCCTCTGTCTCCTGCCTGCCAACCAGTGTTTGACCCATCTGTGTACGTCCCCTTCCACCCCGTGGTTCCACAGCTTCCTAAGTAACCGCTCATGGGGTACCTTGTCAAAGGCCTTTTGGAAGTCAAGGTAGATGATGTCTACAGGTTCCCCTTTGTCCAAATGGCTGTTTACCCCCTCGAAGAAGTGCAGTAAGTTTGTTTGGCACGATCTTCCCTTGCAGAAGCCATGTTGGCTCGCTTTCATCAGCCCATTTTTTTCTATGTGCTCACAGATGCTGTCCTTTATTAGTGCTTCTACCATCTTGCCTGGAACCGATGTCAAACTTACCGGCCTATAGTTTCCCGGGTCTCCTCTTGACCCCTTTTTAAAGATAGGTGTAACATTTGCTATCTTCCAGTCCTCCGGTATCTCTCCAGTTTTCAAGGATAGGTTGCAAACTCGTTGGAGTATTTCCGCTATCTCATTTCTTAGTTCTTTTAGTACCCTAGGATGGATTCCGTCTGGGCCTGGTGATTTGTCGCTTTTCAATCTATCTATCTGTTGGAGGACATCCTCATGGCTCACCTCTATTGCCGACAGTTTTTCTTCTTGATCACCATGGAAGATCACGTCGGGTTCCGGTACATTGGATGTGTCCTCGCTTGTGAAGACTGACGAGAAGAATTTGTTTAACCTGTCAGCTACCTCTTTTTGCTCCTTTATCACTCCCTTTTTATCTCCATCATCCAACGGTCCTACTTCCTCCCTCGCCGGTTTCTTCCCCTTAACATATCTGAAGAATGATTTGAAGTTTTTTGCCTCCCTGGCTAGTCTCTCTTCGTATTCTCTTTTCGCTCTCCTAACCACTTGGTGACATTCTCTTTGGCCTTTCCTGTGTTCATCCCAGTTTTCCCCAGTCTGGTCCTTTTTCCATTTCCGGAATGATTTTTTTTTTGTCTCCTATCGCTTTCTTCACCTCATTGTTTATCCATGCGGGGTCTTTTGTTCGGTTTTTTTTTGCACCCTTTTCTAAATATGGGGATGTACATATGTTGTGCTTCTTGCACTGTGCCCTTGAATAGAGACCAGGCTTGCTCTACAGTTTCTGTTTTCCTTGAGCTGTTTCTAAAGTTTTTTTTTTTACCATTGCTCTCATAGCATCATAGTTCCCTTTCTTGAAGTTGAGCGTTGTCACTGTGGTTCTTTTCCCTTTTGTTGTACTTACTCCTAATTTGTACTGGATCATGTTGTGATCACTGTTTCCTATTGGCCCTACTACTTCCACTTCTTTTGCAGGTCCCCCTAATCCGTTGAGGATTAGGTCAAGAGTGGCATCTCCTCTTGTTGGTTCCTTGACAAGCTGATCCATAAAGCAGTCGCTCACAGCCTCTAAGAATTCTGTTTCCCTCGCACAGTTTGAGTTTCCAATACTCCAGTTTATCCCGGGGTAGTTGAAATCTCCCATTACTGTCACATTCCTGTTGTTGCCTTCCCGCCTCAATTCTGCCGCCAGATCTTTGTCGTTTGCTTCCGTTTGTCCAGGTGGACGATAGTATAGACCCAATCTTATGTCAAGGCCACCTTTTCCTGGTAATTTGACCCATAATGACTCCAGTCCTTCCGCCTTTGGTTCTATATCCACTCCGGTCGAGGGAATGGTGTCTTTTATGTATAGTGCTATTCCTCCACCCTTCTTGTTGGTCCTGTCTCTTCTATAGAGTTTGTACCCTGGCAGCACTACGTCCCATTGGTTATCCTCGTTCCACCATGTTTCCGTGATTCCAATGATGTCTAGGTTTTCTTTTATGGCTATGGCTTCTAATTCTCCCATTTTGGACTTTAGGCTCCTTGCATTAGCGTACAAGCAATTTAAGTCCTGGTCTTTTCTTTTCTCTGCTGGTTTTACATGTGTTTTGCTCCCCATACCATCCCCTATTTGGGCTGTCGGTCCCTCATTTCTGTTCCCTTCTTCCTTATTTTTTGGTGTATCTTTTCTGTTCCTTTGTTCCTTATTTTTTTGGTGTATCTTTTTCGTCTGCATCATGATTTCCTGATCTCTCCTGTTCCTCTAATTTTATCTGATTGTCCTTTTTGTTGGTCAACAGCTTCTGTTGTTCGTGTCTTGCCTGTTCCCAGCATTTTTCCCTCTCAGTATCTTCTTTGGATACTCTTGTCCGAACCGTCGACGTCAGGTCAACTATCGGCTTTCCCCTTTTTCTCAGTTTAAAGCCTGCTCAATTCCTCTCTTGACGTTGTTTGCTAGCAGTCTCGTTCCTGCCTTGCTCAGGTGTAGTCCGTCCCTCCTGAAGAGCTTGTTCTTCCCCCAAAAAGTTGTCCAGTTTCTTATAAAAAGGAATCCTTCTTCTTCGCACCATCTCCTCAACCATGCGTTTATTGCTTGTAGCTCGGACTGCCTCTTCACGTCTGCCCTCGGTACTGGCAAAATCTCTGAGAATGCTATCTTCTGTGTCCTCAGCTTCAGTTTCCTTCCCAGGATCTTGAACTGTTCAATTATCGTAGTCCTGCTGTAATTTCTCCTGTTGACATCATTTGTTCCCACGTGGATTATCACTGCTGTCTCTTCTGTTTCTGCTCCGTCTAGGATCCTCTCGACTCTGTCGGTGATGTCCTTCGTTCTTGCTCCTGGGAGACAGGTCACTAGCCGATCCTCTCTCCCTCCTGCTACGTGAATGTCCACTTCTCTCATGATTGAGTCTCCCACGACGACTGCAGATTTCCCCTTCTTCAGCTTCCTCACAGGTCTCAAGTCTGTATCCTCGGTGTGGTTTAGCTCTTCTCTTTCGGGGCACCCTCCAGTCTTCGTCGTCTCTGCTTGCACGACTTCTCCATGCGATCCTTCATCCTCGGCGTCTGTTGGCCCCTGTCTTCCATCTGTTGGCCCATGTCCTCCATCTTGTGTAGCTGTAGCTTCCTCGCTCCAGTGCTGCTGATGATCCTGCTCTTTTGCCTGCCTGTAGGCCTCCTCGATGAATCTTTCAAGCTCCCTTACTTGCTCCTCGATGTGGCTTTCTCCTGCGGGGTCCTCAGTTGTCTTGAAAGGTGCTTCTGAGATGTGTAGTCCCTCCAGCTCTTGAACCTTGCACTGCAGTCTACCAACTTCCTTCTTCAGGCTTTCCAGTTCCTGATACCGACCGCATATGTATGCCTGCCTTCCCGAGGGAAGGTAAGTCATACATATGACACTCTGTGCAGTACACTGGGAAGCTCCTCCGGGTTCCTGCTGCTTCCATTTCTCTTTCTTCGGAGTCCACTAGATGTCCTCTCCCTTGTCTTATGTTCTTATGTGTGCGGGCTCTGTGCTCTCTCCTGTGTTTGGCTCTTTCCTGTCTACTTCTTCTGCCTCTTTTTGTATTGGTGGGTCTGTTAGCCTCCCTTGGGCCCGAAGCCTGCTTCTTTATTCTTTGCTGTCTTGTGTGTTTTCTTCTTGTGCGTGTGCTCTCCCTACATGCGTGCTCGCTTCTTCCTTACCTGGTGTTCTGAAGTCCTTGTCTGTCTTTTCTCGACCCTTCTCAAGGCCCTTCGCAAAGGCGCTCTCGCTAAGGCGAGCGCCTTTGCCGCTCGCCTTCGCCGCGCGCCGAACGGCCGCGCGCCGTTGGCTCCCTTCCTGTTAAGGGGGAGTCGGGGCGATGACGCTGCTGACGTGTAGGGGGTGGGCGGAGCTTCCTCTCGCCGCTACCCGCTCCTCTCTGATGCCTCCTGCAAAAAAAGAAAAGAAAAACTCTTCCGGCTTCTCTCACCGGCTGTTTCTCCCCTGCCTCCGCTGCTTCTGCTCCTCTCCTCGCGGCTGCTACAGTGGTCTTCGCGCCCTGGCTCCCTTCCTGTTAAGGGGGAGTCGGGGCGATGACGCTGCTGACGTGTAGGGGGTGGGCGGAGCTTCCTCTCGCCGCTACCCGCTCCTCTCTGATGCCTCCTGCAAAAAAAGAAAAGAAAAACTCTTCCGGCTTCTCTCACCGGCTGTTTCTCCCCTGCCTCCGCTGCTTCTGCTCCTCTCCTCGCGGCTGCTACAGTGGTCTTCGCGCCCTGGCTCCCTTCCTGTTAAGGGGGAGTCGGGGCGATGACGCTGCTGACGTGTAGGGGGTGGGTGGAGCTTCCTCTCGCCGCTACCCGCTCCTCTCTGATGCCTCCTGCAAAAAAAGAAAAGAAAAACTCTTCCGGCTTCTCTCACCGGCTGTTTCTCCCCTGCCTCCGCTGCTTCTGCTCCTCTCCTCGCGGCTGCTACAGTGGTCTTCGCGCCCTGGCTCCCTTCCTGTTAAGGGGGAGTCGGGGCGATGACGCTGCTGACGTGTAGGGGGTGGGCGGAGCTTCCTCTCGCCGCTACCCGCTCCTCTCTGATGCCTCCTGCAAAAAAAGAAAAGAAAAACTCTTCCGGCTTCTCTCACCGGCTGTTTCTCCCCTGCCTCCGCTGCTTCTGCTCCTCTCCTCGCGGCTGCTACAGTGGTCTTCGCGCCCTGGCTCCCTTCCTGTTAAGGGGGAGTCGGGGCGATGACGCTGCTGACGTGTAAGGGGTGGGCGGAGCTTCCTCTCGCCGCTACCCGCTCCTCTCTGATGCCTCCTGCAAAAAAAGAAAAGAAAAACTCTTCCGGCTTCTCTCACCGGCTGTTTCTCCCCTGCCTCCGCTGCTTCTGCTCCTCTCCTCGCGGCTGCTACAGTGGTCTTCGCGCCCTGGCTCCCTTCCTGTTAAGGGGGAGTCGGGGCGATGACGCTGCTGACGTGTAGGGGGTGGGCGGAGCTTCCTCTCGCCGCTACCCGCTCCTCTCTGATGCCTCCTGCAAAAAAAGAAAAGAAACACTCTTCCGGCTTCTCTCACCGGCTGTTTCTCCCCTGCCTCCGCTGCTTCTGCTCCTCTCCTCGCGGCTGCTACACCTGAGAGGAGGTTTCCCCCGACCAACGGGGGAAGGGCTTCTACTCCCGTTACTTCCTGGTACCGAAAAAAACGGGAGACCTTCGCCCAATACTGGACTTGAGACGCCTCAACAAAGCAGATGTTGAAAAGCTACAGCTGCGAGATAGATGGCCCGGAGTTCTAGCATGTTGATGTGACAGCGGCGGTCTTCTGCTGACCACATCCCTTGAGTGCGGAGGCCGTCCAGGTGGGCTCCCCAAGCATACTCCGACGAGTCCGTGGTGAGTACCTTGCTGTGAGGAGGGGCGAGGAAGAGCAAACCTTTGGAAAGATTTGAAGAGTCGGCCCACCAGCGGAGCGATCGTTGCAAGGAAGGAGTCACTGTCACGGGACGATCGATCGGGTCCCGGTCTTGACGCCATTGAGAGGCCAGGGTCCATTGAGGGATTCTCAGATGGAGACGGGCAAAGGGTGTGACATGGACGGTGGAGGCCATGTGGCCCAGGAGAGTCATCATCTGTCGAGCTGATACCGAGGTCAGCAGTGAGATCCTTCGGCTCAGACTTACTAACGCCTCTAGACGCGGAGGGGGGAGGAAGGAACGGAGGCGAACCGTGTCCAGTGTGGCCCCGATGAATTGTAGGGCCTGCGAGGGGCGTAGTTGGGATTTTGGGAAGTTTATCTCGAACCCCAGACTCTGTAGGTAGATAATAGTCTGTTGGGTCGCTGAGATAACCCCTTCCCTGGACAGGGCTTTGATCAGCCAGTCGTCCAGATAGGGGAATACCTGAAGACCTTGGGAGCGTAAGGTAGCTGCGACCACCACGAGGCACTTGGTGAAGACCCGAGGTGACGATGCTAGGCCGAAGGGGAGGACTCGGTATTGCAGGTGCAGGTCTCCCACCTGAAAACGCAAGAACTTGCGGTGAGCGGGGTGCACTGGAACATGTGTGTACGCCTCCTTCAGATCGAGGGAGCAGAGCCAGTCGCCCTCGTCGATCAGGGGGTAGAGGATCGGTAGGGAAAGCATCCAAAATTTTTCCCGTACCAGAAATTTGTTGAGGCGTCTCAAGTCCAGTATTGGGCGAAGGTCTCCCGTTTTTTTCGGTACCAGGAAGTAACGGGAGTAGAAGCCCTTCCCCCGTTGGTCGGGGGAAACCTCCTCTCAGGTGAAGCAGATCTCGAGCTTCGGAGAGGAGTAGGGTTAGCTGCGTCAGGTTGAGAGGGCAATTCCTTGGGGGGTTGTCTGGAGGAATGGCCCGAAAGTTGAGAGAGTATCCTGATGAGATCACGCCAAGGACCCATGCGTCCGACGTGACTTGTTCCCAGCAAGGGTAAAAGACTTTGAGGCGACCCCCCGATGGGAAGGAGGCCTGGGACTATGGCGGAGGGGGCCCGCCCCCTTCCGCGTATCCCGTCAAAAGGACGGGGATGGTTTGGTAGTCGCAGGCGGTTGGGACTTGGGCAGAGCCCGATGGTGGGCTTGCGGACGCCTGGGCGGAGGCCGCGAGAAGGCAGGAGTGAATTTTTGTGGGTAGCGGCGCGGAGGGGCCCTGAATGGCCTGGACGCGGGCGGTTTAGGCTTTTGCCGCACGAGGGAGGCAAACGAGCGTTCGTGTTTGGAGAGGCGCTTTGTAGCCGCCTCGATAGTGTCATCGAACAGTTCTTTACCCACGCAGGGGAGGTTAGCCAACCGGTCCATGTCGACCAGGCTCAGCCAAGGTAGTTGGCGCATGGCGATAGCAAAGGCTGCCTCTCTGGAGGAGAGTTCGAAGCCATCGTAGGCCGCGTGGAATAGATGGAGGCGTAGGTTGGAGAGGGACTCTGAAAGCAGGCTAAACGCTCCTTGGCTGGAGGCCGGTAAGTCAGTCTCAAAGGCTCTCAGTAGTCCAATGAGGTGTTTGAGGTAGGATGTGAAGGTGAAAGTGTAGCTTTGCACCCCAGAGGCCATCATCGCATTTTGATATAGTCTCCTGCCGAACTTGTTTAGGGTTCGGCCTTCTCGGCCTGGGGGGACCGCCGCTGAGACCCTGGAGGGGTGAGCCTTTTTCAAGGAGGATTCTACTAACAGCGACTGGTGGGAGAGCTGCGGTTGTTCAAATCCCGGGAAGGGTACTGTACGGTACTTGGCCTCCATTTTGGAGGGTACTGCTGTGACCATATAGGGGGTCTCCAGGTTCCTGAAGAAAGCCTGTTGGAGTACCGGGTTAGGCGGTAAGCGAAGGGACTCTCTAGGCAGTGATGGCATATCCAGCTCCGCTAGGTACTCCTTAGAGTATCTGGAGTCGGACTGGAGGTCTAAGTCCAAAGCGTGGCCCATGTCCTGGACAAAGCGAGAGAAGGATGGGCGGGATGTTCCCGAGGCCCCGTGCGGGGTCGGTGAACGAGATCTCCGTCGGGTGGAGAAGGATGGGGAGGCTTCCCTCGAGTATCGAGGCTCCTGCTCCGATCCACGCTCCGAGACCGGGGAAGCACTGTGAAAGTGTTCCGGGGTCGTAGATCTCCGATGTCTTGAGGAGCCCCTCGGAGACGATGTTGGGGTTCGAGGTACCGATTGATGTCAAATCGGTGACCTCGACCCGGACTCCCTCGGTGAAAACCTGCGACCTCAGGTCGGAGTCCCGGTCCGAGGGGGAGTTCGGAGGATGCGCGGGTTGGAGAGTGATAACTCAGCCACCCTTAGCGGTCCCGTACGAGGTGTAGGTGAACGGCCTCGTAGAGTGGGGGAACCCCGGGCCTTCTTAGAGGTATGGCGGTTCGAGGTTTCTGTTGTTTTAGCACGACGTTTTGCACCGCAGCGGTCTGTGGAGGGAGAGCGCCTCGGGTGCCTCGGTGAGGAGTCCAAGGAGGATGGAATGCGGCGAAGCTTGTGCGCTTTTCTTCGAGGTGGCTCGACGCGAGGCTCAGGCTGGTCTGGCACATGCGGGGTCAAGGTCGAGGCCGGTTGCAAATGGGCCATTGCAGCGGACAGCTCCGACGAGATCATCGCTCGGAGTAGGTCCTGGAAAACGGGCACGGACAGCATCGAGGGCATGTCCACTGCCTCGGTGCATTCCACCGGGGGCGACCTCGTATCAGAGTATTCCCGTGTGGTGGAGGCACGGCCCGAAGGCTTGGAGGGCTTCGCCAGGGCTGTCAGCATGGGGCTTCCGCCATGCGTCGCCGGTGTCCCCGAGGCCGGTTTCTTTGCTGGTACAGGACCTGAAGAGGAGACTTACCCGGAGCCGAGGTTTTCTGTTGTCCCGAGGGCTTCGGGTTCGAGTCTCGAGGCGATGCCGAGGTATTCGGGGCCGAGGTCAAGGCCGGGGCCGAGGTAGAGGGTTGGTCCGGGGCGAAAACATCCGCCATGCGGGCTTTCCTTCGACGGAGGGCCCGGTTCTGGAAAGTAGCGCACTGGGGGCAGGAGTTGGTTGGATGAGCGGCCCCCAGGCAGAGGATGCACCGGCGATGCGGGTCTGTGATGGAAAGAAGCCGCTCGCACCGGGAGCACTTTTTAAAGCCGGTCAAAGGCCGGGACATAGAATCGAAACTGGCCGCGGCTCGAATAGCCACGCGGCCACGGGGACCCGGAAGCCTCTGGGTCGGTGAAAAACGAAGCAGGAACAGTTGAAAAGAGAAAAAACTCACGCACAGCGACTAAATCGAGAAAAAACAAGAAAAATCGCGATGCTAGAAGGCAGTTGGGGCAGAGCCTGAAAAAACACGACTTCTAGGCTCAGCGGAAAATTTTGAACTGGAGACCACGAGGGGATGCGCCCCCTAGAGGAGCAGGAAGGCACGCATGCGTGGAGCAGCAGAGCAAACTTAAATCTTCAATCAAGTTTGCTTGAAAATGCTTCCGCATCGGGGCTCTGTAGACGACGTCACCCACATGTGAGAATATCATGCCTGCTTGTCCTGGGATAATGTTTAATTTTATTATTATTTTGTAATGATGTAATTGGTAGGTTACCCTCCCAGGATTTTTTAGACTATATCTTAAGAGCTAATTACTAGCTAACAGAGCTAATTATTTTTTTGATTTTTAAGGGGAGTGGGGGGGTAGAGTTAAACATTAAACAAAGACTTTCCTCAACTGCTATTTGTGCCCTTATCTGATCTTATGCTCTGAAATGAAATCTAAAATCTCGTACTAATCTAGACTAAACACTTTAATATAAAAACCTTAATAGAGACTCTAAAGCAGTGGTCTCAAACTCAAACCCTTTGCAAGGCCACATTTTGGATTTGTAGGTACTTGGAGGGCCGCAAAAAAAATAGTTAATGTCTTATTAAAGAAATGACAATTTTGCATGAGGTAGAACTCTTTATAGTTTATAAATCTTTCCTTTTGGCCAAATCTTAATAATAATATTGTCATTTATAGCTAAAGAGACATATGATCAAGAAACTGTTTTAGTTTACTTTTGTGATTATGATAAACATACTGAGGGCCTCAAAATAGTACCTGGTGGGCCGCATGTGGTCCCCGGGCCGCGAGTTTGAGACCACTGCTCTAAAGGCTACACTATTGCCTAACTGACTTACTAAAGCCCAAGTTTTACCTTTTCCCAAGTTTGAATGCTAGCAGGTAAGGTATTCCAGTGGAGTTTTTCTTCCTCTTAGCAGATCATCACTCAGTACCTCTTCAGGACAAGGAGCAGTTGAGGCCTGGGATACCTTTTTATCAGCTACACCTCCTGGATAAGTCACACTGCACTGATTCTGAGCTTTTGACTTTCCCTTTAATCAGGCACTATTGTTTAACTGAAAGGCAATGGGATGGGCTGAAGAGAAACAGATGACAGGCAGATGAACTGTGTGGGATTCAAAGAGCAGGGGGCTGATAGGGGAGAGAGGTTGAGAAAAGTATTCTGAGAAGGATCAGATTTGGAAGGGGAGTCACAATATGTGCATATTCCTCCAGTGTTGAAGCAATTACACTGGTTACCAATTAATTTTCAAGTTCAGTACAAAGTTTTGACCATTGTATATCAAGTGATCTATAGTGTAGCACCATGGTACTTGACACAGGTTTTGAAGAAGTGCTTGCCAACACATTTATTGAGACCACAGTCAATAATGAGATTATCAACTGAGTCTGTAGGTGAAAAAAAATTATTCCCCCCTTTTACGAAGCAGAGTTAAGCTTTTTTTTAATCGCCGGCCATGGCAGGATTAGCGCCGACGCTCATAGAATTCCTATGACCATCGGAGCTATTATCATCGTAGCCAATGATAAAAAACCTAACACAGCTTCATAAAGGGGAGGGAGGGGGTAATAAGAGAATGCAGGCAACAGCAATATCAGTAGCAGGTCCACAGTTATGGAATTTCTTGCCTGGTTGAGACTATATAGAGATTTGAAATCTTTTAAAGTAGATTTGAAAACTCATCTGTTTATGCAAGCATTTTACTGGATTTAGGGGATCCTGGAGGATAAATTGTGCAAGTAGTCTATTGGAAGATTGTGTGGGTAGTTGATCAGTTAGTATTGTTTTTAGGCTGGTGTGTAATATTTTATGTCTGTTTTACTAATCCGCTTATGTTTTAAGTTGAATAGAAATTTAAAAGAATAAATAACAAGCATTAAGGGGTGAAGAAAGGAATATAAGTAGCAAGAGTAGTGACTAGGAAGGAAAAAAAACCCCATAAGTTCCAGCAACAAGATAAATTTTTAAATAAATGAAGATAAAAAATTATATACCGCATAATAACTATGCAGTTTACAAAATTACATGCATACATATTTAAGAAATGCTAAACATGTTTCAACAAGACAACACAAGAATACATTAACTAACAGTATCATTATTAAAATCTTCTTTTAAATTCATCCTACAAGATGGAAACACAAGATCCCATAAAATCATTTACAGGACAGGAAAGCATTAACAGAGAATAGCATTAGCACAGGAAGACATTGACAAATAATTGCGTTTTCAACATTTTCTTAAAGTTCAATCTGCCTTCACAGAATCGCAGAATACCAGGCAGTGCATTACAGAGCTTGGTGCCAGCCACAGACAGTATTGTTGCCCCAATCTTAACATGAGAGACCATACAAAACACTGCCCTCAGACTGATCTACTCACTTAGAAAATATGATCACATAACAACTGCCTTCTTAGACTCCCACTGGCTACCCATACAAGCACGAATTCAATTCAAATTCCACTGCCTATTATTCAAAGCGTTACATGGCTCTTCCCCTTCCTACCTAAACAACCGCTTAAACCAGATCTCCACCTCAAGATACAGAAGAACCCCGAACCCTTTTGCCTTCCCCCCACTCAAAGGCACACAACGCAAGAAAATGTTTGACAACCTTCTGTCAACACAAGCAGCAAAACTCAACCATTCCATCTACAACCTGCTGACAACATCGGACGACTTCAAAACATTCCGTAAAGAAATCAAAACCCTGCTTTTCAAAAAATTCATCCAAATATCTTAAACACTCTTCACCTACCTCCAGCTAATTCACCTACCTCCAGATAATTCTCCCCCAAATATCCCACCTAAACACCTTTCAAGTAAACAGACCCCTAAAATAGATTGTAATCTTGCCTACTCTAACTGTATTCCATTTGCTAATATCACACAGTTTGGCACTGTCAGTTTACTATCCAACCCTAGAATTCTATCCAGCTACCCCCCCTTAAAAAAAAAAAAAAAAAAAAAAAAAATTGGATCTTCACTGGAAAATGTCCAGTCAAATCTTCTGTAATGTGATCTTCACTGGAAATGTCCAGTCAAATCTTTTGTAATCCGCCTTGAACAGCAAGGTATAGGCGGAATAGAAATCCGTAATGTAATATCTTACCCTCCAAACTCAGTTTCATACTATTTTCAGATCTCAAACATTTTCTGGGTTGATAGATTTCAAAAACCCTTTAGTACCATTGGAAAAATGTGATATAAAATTTGCTGTATGATTGAAAGAATCTTAAACTGTACTCTGCTGCATAGGTAACCAATGCAATTGTTTCAACACAGGGGTTATACGAGTCATTCTTGAAACTCCGGTAATCAATCTTGCAGCAGATTTTTGAGCTCCTGGTTCAAATCAATCAGCCACATTCCACAACTGAGCAAGCCCAAAAATCACTGAGTGAGAGAAATATTACTAATTGGGCTAGGCAAGTTTTGGGTAGCTGTTGGTATCTGCTCTTTTCTTCCAACTCTAGTCACTGGTGGCAAATGAGGTATTTCATTAGAAGGATAGGAAAGGGGAGAAGGTTGTGGAAGGACAGACAACAATAAATTGAAAATCTCCCATTTAAAACTTACTTTCTCTTGGCAGCTCTGATATTGAGAGGAGTTGTGGTCAGAGTTTGAACCATGCGAGAATGGAGAGTAGCACTGTTCCTATTCCTCACAATTATTAAAAATATTATTCCTCATTACATTCCAAAGGAGGCAGAAATGGTGATGACAATGGGCTAAAGAAGTAGCAAAGCAGCTGCAGCAAGAAGAGTGACAGAAGACCATTGGCAGTATTGGTGATGGGGGAGAAGTGACATGAAATAAGAAGACCCAATGTTCCAGAGAAAAAGGAGCAATCCAGAAAAAACAAGCTGTGGAGAAACACAATGGGCTCCTTTTACAAAGGCGCGCTAGTGGTTTAAATGTGCGTTAAATGCCGCAAGCACTAGCCGCTACCGCCTCCTCTTGAGCAGGCGGTAATTTTTCAGGTAGCGCGTGCTAATTCAGTGCATACGCTAAAAATGCTAGCGCACCTTTATAAAAAGAAGCCCAATGTTCTTGACTTTTCTTTATTTTTTCAAAATATCTTCAAACAATGGTAGGAATATGTCCACATCAGACATATTAAAGACTAACAGACCCGACATGGGCCGTGATTTGGCTGACAAGCCTTTCTCAAGGGTCCCAAGGTATGTGATTAAAACAAAAACCAAAATAAAGATAAAATACAAGTGTGAACTAAAAGTTTGTATTGGAGTAGTGACATATTTGGTGCCATGCCTGTGAAAATCATGTAAAACGTGTACCATGAAGCTTAAGAAACATAAATATTTATAATATCATGAAGGTGAGACCCCCTATGTGTCAGGAATATAATACTGCTTGTGACATGACAATAAAGACCAAAGTAAGACGCTACAATAAGAATAGTGAATACATAAACACCTGGGAAGTGAGCAAAGTGTTCTGCAAATGCAGAATGAAAATGATATCTAATGGCATACCAGTCGTAAATAATATGAAGGTATTGTGGAGTTGAATTTCCAATCTCGAAGATCCTTAAATGAGGAAAAGTGAACGAGTTAAACAGACAAATTAAAAAAAAAAGAAAATAGTTAAATAAAAGAATAATGAATAAAATGACAAAGATAAAACCTAATTTTTAAAATGAAATGAATAAAACAAATATCAGTAAACACAGTTAACAGCATGAAAAACAGTGGTACCTTAGAATCCGAACGTCCCCGAACTCGAATAACTTGGAATCTGAACTTTTTTAAAATTAAATTTTGCCACAGAATCCGAACGCTGCTTTGGAATCCGAACATACAGGAACTGCAAGCGGTGCTCAGCTCAAAGCTTCCCCTCTGACACAGCAGCTTCCCGTTTCTGCCTGGGAGGGAAGCTTTGGGCTGAACACCGCTTGCAGTTTCTGTTGCCAATCTTGCTGCCTATGCTGGCAGGGGCCCAATCCTGCTTTCTATGCCAGTGGGGGGCCAGATCTTGCTGTTTCTGCCATGTGGATCCAATATTGCTGCCTCTGCCAGGGGGGGCCCAATCTTGCTGCCTGTTAAATTTATTGGAAAATCAGAGTTTGTGGGATCAAGAACGGATTAATCCAGTTTCTATTATTTTCAATGGGAAAAATTGTCTTGGAACTCGAAAGGGGTTCTGGAATGGAATGGATTAAGTTTGGATTCCAAGGTACCACTGTATTAGATATTAAAACCATGTGATGTCTCACAAACCTTGTTTCCTGGTTTGGCTCCCTGGCTTTCTTCTTGCTTAATTACTGGATCCTTGTTCCCCTCTTTGCTCTTGGTAAAATTCTGAAACCACCTCTCAGAGCTGGTTGTTTGTTCTTAAGTCACTGGAGCACTATCCTGCAGGCAGCCCTGAACACAGTGGGTTAGTATGAGAGCATGCTCCTATGCCTTGGGCTACTAGAACATGTTATTCTACTTAGCAAGTAATCTTTGATGTTTCAAACTGTGATCTGAGTGTCAGGGGAAGTGCTGCAAAAGGGATGGGGAACCAGCCCCCAAAACAGGAATGTATCCAAAATTAGGGAGAGCAGAGCAGGGGAATGATCCAAGCCTGTGGTTAATAGGGAGTCACAAATTGAAGATGATTTAAATCTACAAACATTATCTGTAGAGGAGAGCGATAAGCAGGAATCAGTAAAAGGATGGGTGAACCCAAACCTGTATCAAACAGCCTCTGGCTAAGCAAAAATGCACTGGAACTTGCTGTGGAGTGGAAGGCGGGTCAAGGGAAATGAGTGAAACAGAAGGCTGTGTTAAGGGAAAATGAGAAGCAAAATATTTAGGGAATGGAGCAGGAAAAGAGCTATTAAATTCCCTGTCCCCCAAATAGAAAACACCAAATTATACCTATGCTGGCCGGGGGGGGGGGGGGGGGGGTTTACAGGACCAGGAGAAGAGGAGCCAGGGTGAAGAAGAAATTAGGGAAAAAGAAAAAATATTGGGGGAATTAGAGTCTGGTGTAGATGGGCCAAGGGAAAAGAGGGACTGGTTGGAGAAAAGTGCTATGAATGGCTTGAAGAGAACTACAAATAGGAGGAACGAGTGGCAGGATCCTAACTTTTGATATGTTCACATTACCTGCCCTGTTCTTGACATTTAGATTAGGCTTGTTACTCACTACCAGTTATGTTTTGTTTTTTCCTTTTTTTTGTTCTGGATGAAGGGAATTTTGCTGTGAGTTATAAATTGAGCACCCCCAATCATTTTCATAAGTTGGCTGCTATAATTATGGTAACCAAAAAAAAAAAAAGCTTACCCCCCCCCCCTCAAAGGAATGGCTAGGTTTACGTCCTCAAAAGCCTAAAACAAAAGGATTCGAAGACTACACGTTTCCTCTGCGTTCTTATATCGCAAATACCTTTAATATGTAGCAAAAGAACCTCTCGCGCCCTAGCACCACTTTCATTCCGGCCCTACCCCAGCGGAGGCAGAGCCCTCTCCCTCGCGCATCCAGTCAACACGCCAGGGTCTTGGGACCTAGCAACGCTCCGACGCAATTCGGCAATTTCCGCCAACCGCAAGGCAAGGACGAGCCCGAGCCTACTTCCGTCTAGCTCACGCCTTTTGGGCCACGCGCTCGCCCTCCCACCTTCTCGTCCCGCCTCTCGCCTTTGTCTGTGACCCGAGTACGCCTGCGCACGGTTCTGCCATCTTGCCACTTTTCCCTCCGCCCAGCTCCGTGAGCAGCCTACCCACAGCTCTGCTCCAGTCCTCCAATGCTGCGTGAGGCTCGAGAGACACTGTAAGACGGAGCTAGAGCCACACTCCCTCCTTTAAACAGAGAAAGAAAGGAAAACGTGTATGAGGGGGGGGGGGAACGTAACAACGAACTCACTATAAATAACCGAGCCTCGCGGCGGCGACTCTCGCGCACTGCGGACTGGGGGGTATAGCTGCAGCAGTCGCCGCTGCACTGTGGAGAAAGGCTGGAGCTGTGTGTATATCGCAGTCTACGCGTGGATATTTTTCTTTCCGTACTTAAGGGGGAGTGGAATCTGAATCCGCGCGTGCTTGGAGGGGGAGGGGGAGGGGGTGCTGGGCGGGCGCTTCCTGCGGGACAATGACTTCGCTCTCGGGCTGTCAGTGATGGCTCCGGCCCTGGGTTGCCCCTGTTGGCTGCGAGTTCCTGTGGCGGCCCCCAGCCCTCCCTGCTATAGTCCGGCGGCACAGCTGTAACCAGTACGGTACCGCTCCCTCTTCGGTGATAACCTGCTCAGCTTTCGTTGGCTTTTTCCCCCCCCCCCTCCCCTCTCGGAAGTGGATAATTTCGCCGGCCATCACATGGGCATTTGTTGATAAGATTGTGTATGGCCATTTTTAATTTTTTTTTTTTTAAGAAAATGTGTGTTTTTTTTCTTTCTAATGAATGCCGTTGAAGCGGAATTAGAACAATAAAAGCAAAGAGAAGAGAAAGGCTGAACTCGTCGGGGACTTAGCACAGTGTCAGACGGACCTCACGCCGAGCGCGCAGATGCCGGTTTTCTTACGTTGCTAGGAAGTTGGAGGGGAGAAGAGAGGCCGGGAGGCGACTTAAAGCCCTCCAACATTCGCCGACAACCTGCTAAGGCATACACGGCTATTTTCATAGAACCATAAAAAGGGATCCTGCACCGGCTACAGAAATGCATCAGCCCGATCCTAACGCAGAAATTAGTGCTAGGAAGATGGCGCACTCGGCTGTATTCCCTAGAAGGGGCAGCAGTAGTGCTTTAACTGCGGCGGGTTCTGGCATCGGTACCAGCAATGCCATGTCCACTGACGACTACACGCCTCCTTTGCTCATCCAGCCGCCTCCTCCCGCAGCATCTTCCTCTTCTGGAGCACAGCAACAGCAGCATCCTCCTCAGAGCCTGAACCTTCTAGCTCAACCTCAGCTTCAGCCACAACCTCTTTCGCAAAGTGGAACTCTGGTGAAAAAGAAAAGTGGCTTTCAGATTACTAGCGTCACCTCTGCCCAGATATCGGCTAGCATGAGCTCCAATAACAGCATAGCAGAAGACACAGAAAGCTATGATGATCTAGACGAGTCCCACACAGAAGATTTGTCCTCTTCTGAAATATTAGACGTTTCCCTATCCAGAGCCACTGATCTAGGAGAACCTGGAAGAAGTTCTTCTGAAGAAACTTTAAATAACTTTCAAGAGGTTGAGACCCCTGGGGCTGTTTCTCCAAATCAACCTCGCCTTCCTCAGCATCATTTACCTGCTCACTCACAGCAAAATGTTATGATTAATGGAAATGTTCATTCACATCATCATCATGGACATCTACATCCTTCACATCCTGCCTCAGTTTCTGCAGGATTGTCCCCTGGTCCAGTGTCTGGAAAACTATCTCTGTCTGGAAATTGTGATAATGTTGTTCTGCCCATTCCTGTGACTTCTATTTCCTCCTCTGGTACATCTGTATCCCTGTTACCTAATATCCGCAGTGCAAGCACGACTGGTAGTATAGGTGTAAGTTCTGGTGCTAACACATTAAAGAATGTTAATATTGTAAGCATGAGTGGTAGTAATGCTAGAGGGCCAGCCAGCATGCTTGGCAGCAATATTACAAGTACTGTTAATGTAAATGCTGTGACTGGAGCCACTGGCAATGTTAATATGACTATGTTGAGTAGTACTGGGAATGGTACTAGTGCTGTCTCTGGTATTCCTAGCAATGCTGCTAATGCATCTTTAGGAACAGTGAGTGGATCAGTTGTGAACCAGCCACAGCCGCCTTTGGCTAGTACATCCAGATTTAGAGTTGTGAAACTAGATTCCAGTTCTGAACCGTTTAAAAAGGGTCGATGGACCTGCACTGAATATTATGAGAAAGAAAATGCTGCAGCAATTGCAGAAGGAGTAGCTATCAACAAAACTGTAGAAAGCATAAAACAAAACCCTCTTGATATGAGCTCTGAAAGAGAGAGCACCAGTGGGAGTTCTGTAAGTAGCACTGTAAGCACCTTGAGTCATTACACAGAAAGTGTGGGAAGTGGAGAAATGGGAGCATCTTCTGTCATGCAACAGCAAGCATTTCAGGGCTTGGGCCCACCACAGATAGACTTTGGTAATGCTGGTCTTCAGAGTATTCCAACGTCTGGTATACCTCAGAGTGTTTCTCAGGCACAGCTTGCACAACTGCAATTACAGCCTCAAGAAATAAGTTATTCACAACAAAAGCAGGTTCAGCATACTGTACAAACCAGTATAAACATTGCAGCAGGTGTTCCATCAGCTCCTGTAAATATTATAAATGTACCATCATCTCTAGGACATCAGCAGCCTCCTGTTTCAACTATGGCTCCCCAGCAGTTGCAATACAGTCAGCAGACACCATCTGTACAAACTCTACCAGCTGCACCACAACAGCAGGTAAAATATGCACAACAGCAACAGACTCCTGTTTCTCAAATGACCTCTGTACATGTAATGCCAGTGAATCAAAGTTCAGCTGCAGGCAATATGCAGGAATATGTGCAGCATCCCCCAAAACTTCAGACACCCCTGCCTTCTGTACAGCCTGGTTCCACAGGAATGGGAGCAGTTGCACCAGTTCCTCTAGTTCAAGCACAAAATCTGCAGCTTCAGATACAGTCCACAGCAGCACAAGCACAATCTTCAGTGGCAACAGCTCAACCTACTGCACATACTCAAGCAACAATGCCTTCTGTATCTGCTTGTCAGATTTTGGGTCTTAGTCAGCAAGGAAATGTAAATCAAGCTACAACTTCAGTTATACAGCAGAGTGTTCCTATGGCAATGGCACCTACACAGGTGTTGCAACCGCCACAGCCTGCCATTATTCAACAGGGAATGCAGGTGAGTGTCTCAGGACTGTCCCCACAGGTGATCATGGCACCTTCGACTCCTTTGTTGCCTGTGCAGTCCCAGACACAAGCAATGGAATCTGTGGTTCAAGGAATGCCAAGTCAGCAAATTCCTGCAGTAAGCCCTATACCCCCTGCTGCAACTGCTCCTACTGCAACTCAAGTTAGTTTAAATGTACCTCCTGGTATACCTTCAGCTCCTACGATTTTGGGTTCTTCTCTGAGTACAGCACAATCTTCAGTTGGACAAAATGTGAACTTAGTTCAAAGTGTTAGTCAACCCCCCATAATTGCAACAAGTTTGTCAGTAGCACAGAATGTGCCACAGCAGATACCACTAAGCTCTGCTCATTTTCCTGTAATGTCATTAAGTCAATCAATGGCAACTCGAATTGAAGAGGCCAGATCCCTTATGGAACATTCAGTGTCTGGTTTACCACAAGCTGCTGTTGGTGATGGAGGTGTAGGTGCTTCAGCTACCTTGGATGGAAGCAGCAGCATCTTGGCCCCTGGTTCCTTGCTTCCTTTAAAGGCATTGCCATTGCCTACCCCTCTAGTTGATGGAGAAGATGAAAGGTAAGCTATTATAATCAAAATGTTTAGTATTTATTACTGTAATCATATTTTGACTTGTAGCTGATTTGTTATGTTAAATCTTAAGTTGATGACAAACTAGTTAACATTCTAAAGCTTTGACTATAGTACTGCACTCTAGCGGAATTCTTGCTCCTGTCTCAATTTGGCTTTTTACCTGCATAACTACATAGATTTATGGTTTAATCTTTCTGTGATTTGTGAAAATTATTTGTATATGACAGTTTGTATAGTCAACACAACTGAACAAAAAAAAAAAGGCTTAAAACTACTGTAATAAATGCTCAGACATTTTGAAAAATAAGCTGACAGCTAAACTGTGCTGGGCCTGATGTATTGGTATAACAAGTTTAACTTATGGTAGTTCATGTAGTGTTGCTACTGGAATTTAAACAAGATTAGAAAGATGCACTCATATTACACAACCTTTCCAAAGGTGTTTTTCTCCTGTACTAACCCCCCCCCCCCCACACACACACACAATATCCACACCTCTCTGCATCCCTTTTTACCTATTTCTTTCTCTTGAGCTGTGGAACTTGGGAGCCCTTACTAGCTCCTCCCTTTCTGGTGGTTTTGTTGAAACTTATTTTTCAGTTCCTGTGTCTGAATTCAATAAACTGGGGAACAGGCATTATGCAATCTCTTAGGGAGAGGAGGAGATAGTGGATGGGCCATTTGGCCTTTAACTGCTGTAATGTTTCTGTGTTTCCTGTTGAAGTCTACTGCTCACATCTTAAATTTCATCAAAATCCATCCATGAGTTTCTCCCTTGATACTAGGTTACAGTAACACTTACCTATGATGCGATTTGGCTTTCTTTTTGTAAAGAACTGTAAAAATGAGATTGGAAATGAGATTTGAGAGTAGCAGTGAGGGTAGTGTGGTGGATAAATACAGTAAGTTAATATAACTGAGAAGAATAAAGCACTTGGCTGAAATGGTGTAATGACCTTTATTGGTTATGTTGCACATGTAATGGAACTGTTGGGTTATTGTAGAGCTATCTCTCCTGTATTTTGATTCACCATTTTAGTTCATTTCTGCTTTTTCCTCTTGGTTTGAGCTTACTATAAACGAGGTTGAATAAAACTTATCAATGCAAGATGAAAAAAATGCCTCTTTCTTCTTCTTCTTCTCATAAAAGTAAGTTTTGTTTTGCTTTTTGTTTTTAAATGTGGAAAATGGCTTAGTTATGATGTATTTAAAACCCTACACAAAAAGTCATAGACTAAATACTCTATCAAAAAATAGATGAACTGTGTTTGAGTATGTTCCTTGTTCCAATGATTAATATTGTGGGTTATTCATTCAACAACCTTTCTGATGGAGAGGGGATACCTCAAGTGCCTGCAGCTAATTATGATGTTAGAACCAGTCTTGTCATAGTATCCTAAATGCAAGCTATCATTGGTCCCTTTAAATTCTCCTTTTCTATTAATTTATGTTATTAAATATAGTGCTTTACTTATAAATACCCAATTTTCTAAAGTGATCACGTTAGCAAACAGTATTGAGAGAATGCACACTTTAAATTAATTTTTGTACTTAGCTTTGTTTTCACAGCCACAATATATAAGTAGCTGGTAAAATAGTCTTCTAGTTGAGTTAGAAGGAAGCTTTAAAATACTCAGATGTTAACTTTCAAGTGCTTGAGTACTCTTTCAAGTGCTCAAATGCTTGACGGAGCGTCTCTGTTTCACTCTATGTAGAGTTGCTTCAGGAGAATTATATCTTGGCCTTAATGCTAATGTAACATAGTAACATAGTATCATAGTAGATGACGGCAGATAAAGACCCGAATGGTCCATCCAGTCTGCCCAACCTGATTCAATTTAAATTATTAGCCAGTATTGTTTTATCTTCACATTTTGCGTATCCTTTTCAAAATGACGCTAAGAATTTTCTGAGAGGACCTGTTTGGAAAAGGTTGCAAATTACAAAAAAATACAGCGGAAATTACAATATACAGTTTGTTAGGAATTTTCAGAGGGGGCATATTAGATGAAAGGTCCCGAATTACAAAATACAGTTTGATTAGGATTTCAGAGGGGGCATATTGGGAAAACGAGAAAAGAAAAAAAGTGTTCGGTGAAGAATTTGTTTAGGTGATATATCTATCGAATAAGGCAGTTTTTATGAGTTTTCTAAAAGTTAAGGCCAACAGATATAATTCTCCTGAAGAAGCTCTACATAGAGTGAAACGGAGACACTCCATCGAGCATTTGAGCACTTGAAAGAATACTCGAGCACTTGAAAGTTAACATCTGAGTATTTTAAAGCTTCCTTCTAGCTCAACTAGAAGACTATTTTACCAGCTACTTATATATTGTGGCCGTGAAAACCAAGCTAAATACAAAAGTTAATTTAAAGCGTATATTCTCTCAACACTGTTTGCTAACATTATCACTTTAGAAAATTGGGTATTTATAAGTAAAGCACTATATTTAATAACACAAATTAATAGAAAAGGAGAATTTAATAACATAAATTAATAGAAAAGGAGAATTTAAAGGGACCAATGATAGCTTGCATTTAGGCTATTATGACAAGACTAGTTCTAACATCGTAATTAGCTGCAGGCACTTGAGGTATCCGTTCTCCATCAGAAAGATTGTTGAATGAATAACCCATAATATTAGTTATGATGTATTCATGTAAAACCAACACACAGAATTGATTTGAGATAACCTCTTTGGAAAAGGTCCTCCTCTCATCTTCACTCTGAAGGGAGGAAGACAGCAGTAGGCTTATGGTGAGTTGCCTCTGGAGGCAGATCTGAAAACTCTAAGGCCCCCTTTTAGTAAGCTGCAGGAGCAAGTGCTGTACGGTAAAGGCATTAACTTGTGCTTAGTAAAAGAGGGGGGTAATTAAGCTGCACCTTTTAAGGTGCTGCATTGATGATGTTTTAAGAGGGGAGATCAGTGGGATAAAAATAAATTCTGTAATGCACAAGGTTTAGAAGTGTAAACCGATAGCCTCATGTTGTCATACTGCATATTGGACACACATTCCACGGCAAGTGTCATTGTTAAGAGGTAAGGGAAAATTCATTGTTTGGTATCTCCTGGTGAAAGAACCAGGCCAAATTGATAGTAAAGAATGTATTGAAATAGACTTTTATATTAATTTTAAGACTTGAAATGTATTACATATAATTGTCTTGCAAATGATAAATTTTTCTTCTGACTAGGTATGTCCAGATCCCAACTATAACTACACACACTTCTTTTGCAGACACTATATTTTTCTTTGGCATATAAAACTTGCTATATGCCATCAGGGATGGAAACCATGTCAAAAGGACTTGGGTGCCAACCAGAACTTTTAGGGGCTAGGAATATCTTAAAACTTGGCTATTTTTTAATTTATTTCCTTTTTTGCTTTTCCTTTTGTTTTCCAGACATTCTCCATCACAATTTTTCTTTCTTTAAGGATGCTCCTTTCCTGTCTTTAAATATTTCTCCACTCCCCCTTACCTTCTTCAACCATACTCTTCCTGTCAGCACAGCAATAAGTTTCTGCATATAAGATAGCCCCTGCTGCCCTGAGTTGGGTCCCATTGATGTCTCTTGTTTGAGGTTTCAAGTTTTAGGTGCCCAAGAATATTCCAACCTGGTGAATTGTTATTGGAAACAGTGTTAAAGAAATTGTAATCTTAAGTTTTCATCAAGTTTTTGACCAGCTATCTTCTGTAATTATACTGAATTCCTATACAAAATCTACATCTCATACTGCAAAGCTAATGTCACCTGTGAAGTTTTAAGAGGAAAATCTCAGGAGCATTGTATGTTTAAAAAAAAAAAAAAAAAGCATGTGTTTCCAATCATTTACAAGCTTAACAAAAGGAAAAAATGTCCTTTTTAAACCCTGTAGAGTAGTCTTTGCATTTTTTTATTAAACAGGAATAGTCCTGTTTCAGTCCTTTTATAGTATACCTCACCACTGAAGGCTACCCTTTTATTGATAAACTTTTCCCTGTTGTGTGTCTTATAGGAGATAAGACTCCTGTGACTACTGTGGAGAAAGATAATAAGCCAGTGCTTATGGGACTTGCAGTCAGTCATTCTACAAAACACCTTGGGGGAGGGTGGCAGGCAAGGAGATGTGACATGCAACAGTGCAAGGCACATTTTAAAATTAGAAACAGTTGCTGTTTTTTTGTATGTTTATTGTTCCATTTATTAAGGTGTTCAAATACAGTCCTTTTAAAAAAGATTATGTAGTTTTCACTCTTCTGCCAAAGTAGACAAAACAAAAAAAGTTTTTTTTTTTTTTTTTGTGGTGTTGGAAGAAGTTAATACTATATTTTTTTTGTGCCCTCCTTCCTCCTGCTCCCCAGCTTCAGCGCTTCTCAAATAATTAGTTATTTTTATTTTCCTTGCCTATTTATGAAAGCCATTTCAAATTGGATTTATATGGAAGACCCGGGTAGATTCTGTAGTGAAAATATTAGTTCTACAGTATGTGTTCTGTGAGAGATTTGTCTATGTTGCTGTTCACTATTCAGTTTAAGCAAACTTCCTTAAACTGGATAGTGAACACCTTACTGTTGGTTTATATGTAGTGTTAGATTTCATTCATATGTGAACCATGTTTTGATTGTAGGTCAGGGGTGGACAACCTTGATTCTTGAGGGCTGCAATCCAGTCAAGTTTTCAGCATTTCTCCAATGAATATGTAAAATAACAGTAGATGATGACAGAATGATATCTATTTGCATGCACTGCCTCCATTGTATGTAGATAGATCTTATGGAACCCATAATCAAAAAAACATAAACATCCAAAAAGCATCCTAAATCGGCACTTGGATAATTGAAATTGTCTTTTTGTACATCTAGCAAGGTAATTCAACCTCTGTATGTTCAGAGCATGAGATGGGCATGATGGAAGCGTGTTATGGGCATGCTTTGGGCATTGTCAAGGGTGGGTTAGACATGGACATCTTTCAGTGATAAACATTTTGCAAGGCATCCTGGGCAAAACTTATACATTTGGAACTAGACCTGTTTTAGAAGAGTCTAAGTACCACAAAGGTACCCAAACTGACCAGATGACCACTGCATGCATCAAGGTAAGACCCCCCCCCCCCGTGCTCACTGATCCCCCCCCCCCTTCCACCACAAAAAGATACATACCTGTTTCTAAAACAGCTACATCTGGTATGGGGCATCCTAGTAGAGCTGCAGACAGGTATCTTACGTAGCCTAGTGGGTGGGCTAGTGAACCATAGAGAGGAAGACCCAGGCCCATAAACCACTCTAACAACTACATTTATGGTGGAAAATGTGCACCCCTCCAAAACCCTACTCTACTGTCATATAGGTGCCACCTGCAGCCATAAGGGCTATTGGGGTTATAGACAGGTGGGTATAGTGGGGCTTTTTTTGGGGGAGGGGCTCACCATAACCTGTAAGGGAATTCTGGTGAAATGCTTTTCTGACACCCTTTCTGTGAAGTTCACAGCAGTGGCCTCTAAGGTTCCCTACTGCTCTGTTGCCATGTCTGGGTGGTCAGTCATTACAGGACTGGCCCCTCCCTCCCATCTCCAAATGGTCTTGTTCTGGGTGTTTGGGACTTGGATGAAATTTTGTTTGAAAATGTGGTATTAAGATAGACGTACTGATGGTCTGCATCCCAATGGCCTGGATGTGAAGATAGAGGATTAAAAAAATATATATATCTATATATATCTAGACATATGATGGTATGCCTTTTGAAAATGGACATTTTATTTATTTATTTATATTTTTATCCCGTCCTCCCAGTAGCTCAGAACGGCCTACAAGCAACATTCACAGTGGAGTACATTTAGACAATACAAAGACTATACGGTAGTTTAAGTACAAGGACTATACGGTAATTTAAGTACAGGTTAAGAATGGACTATACAGCAATTTAAGTAGAGGTTCAGAATGGTGAAGGGAGGGTAGAAGGGAGGGGGAGTTTAGGGGGGTGAGGGCCGACTTTGGATATCCAGTGCCATACATCCAAATCAGACTTAGATGTATGTTTTGAAAATGCCCTTTATGTATGTTCATTGTAGAAATGCTGAAAACCAGATTTGGTTGTAGCTCTCAAGGACCAAGGCTGCATATCTTGTTGTAGGGGATGGTTACTTGATATACTTAAATATAAATCTCTGACACATGTAGATTCTTCTGTCTAAAATGCTCTTATTTTAAGTATGTTATATAGTATATTAGTGTATGTTCATGTGACTCATTTCAGGCATTTAAGTGAACCAGTACTCTGACAATACAAGGTGCATTCAATAATTTATCTACCTGAGTATGAAAGAAAGTAGCAAGCGTGTTGAAACAAGTCTGTGCATATTATGTCATGTCTCAAGGACTGCAGTGGAGGCCAATTGCAGCCTGCTAGACTTGCTACAGCACCGGCGATCCTCTGCAGGCCATAATTCGTTTTTAAAGTGACACCGGGAGGCCAGGGGGAAGCTGTACGATGGTGGAGAGAAGGGGAAAACATGCTGGCCTTCGGGGAGCCCCCTAAAGCCGTGGGGCTGAGGGTAACGTGTCACGTGAAGTCCCCAAAATATTGGGGGTGCTCGGGCACCCACAGCGCTGGTTCCTGTACCCCTATGCAGCATTTCCCAATTGACACCCCGCCACCCCACTGTGAGCTCTGACATCAAGCCTTCTAAAGCAGGAGTGGCAATGGATGACCAGCAAGAGGCAGCACTAAGGACAGGCTTTTTGCTGCCAGAGCTCTGCTTTAGGAGGCCCAAAGGTATGCGGGGAAGAGGATTGGTCACTGAATTGGCGAGCCTGTTATTTTAAGAAAACAAATCGATTCACCGAAGTGATTTGCCGACTCGAGCAGCACTAGTACAGAGTCCATTGGAGATGATTCTCACACCGGATGTCCTGTGAAAGCAAAATGCCACAGAAATGTGCAAGAAAATTGAAGATTTTGTTTTGTCAGACAGATGAATTATGGCTTCCCGAATAGCTGAAGAAATGGGCATCTCAGCAGGTTCAGTTTGGAAAATAATTCATGAAAAGTTCGACATGTTCCAAGAATGCTGACACCATGTCAGAAGACCATGAGGCTCCAGTGCTGCCAGGAGAACTTGGAGATGCTCCGTAAAAACGAAGTGAATTTTTTTTCATCATTTGGTGACTGGAGATGAGAGTTGGGTCTATCACACTAATCCTGAGTCCAAAATGGAGTCAATGCAGTGGAAGCACAAGTCATTCCCCACCAAAAAAAGTTCAAGACCGAAAAACCTGCAGGCAAAGTCATGGCAACTGTCTTCTGGGATGATGAAGGACTTTTGCTTCTGGAGTTCATGCGACACAATGCCACCCATAATTGGGGAGAGTTATGCCAACACAATGATAGCTATGCAGGAGTCGAGGAGAAAAGACGAGGAAAATCACAGCAGGTATGCAGCTTCTTCACGACAAAGCGCCAGTGCACATATGATGACATTCCTTAGCACTGGCAGCAGATGAATCCAGATACTAGTGAGATAGCACACATCTACCAACAGGTGGAGGTTGAGAACTGACTCGCAGGTGTATATCTTGGATGGAATCCCTCTTTGCCAGTTAGTATGCTCTAACTCCAGCAGCTTGGATGGCTGCTATTCCTCTGGCTCCTGGCTTCAGCTACTGGCTCCTGACTCTTGGACATGAAAGGCTAATTCTTCCTGTTGCTTAGGCTTCAGTTGAGTTTAGGGGTGTTGGTTAAGAAGTGCCAACTTTGGGGGCAACACCTGGGCCCCCCCCAGGTCCCTTCCCCACTCTCACCGCCTGTGGAGAACAGGACTTCGTTGGTTCAGAGGTCTACTTTCCCATTAAAAAAAAAGGTCCGAAACAGGTTTTGCCAGCACAAGGTTTGTACTGTGGTACAAGGACTCTGCCTTTCAAGAGCAGGAGGCACGTGAGTAACGCTGCTATTTTCAGTGCAATTTGTGTGCGGGTGAGAGGGGCCACGGAGGCATGGCGGCAGAAGTGGTTAAGCACTGTTCGCAGTGCGGGAAACGCCATTTGCCGTCGGGTGTATGTTCTGCCGCGTGTGCAGGGGATGCGGCGATGGCTTTGGCACCAGAGGGTGCGCTGTCTTCTTGCGCGAAGGACGCGCTTGTTGAAAAGAAGGCGCTGCCTTCACAGGAGTGGGCCTCTGTAGCAATAGACGTGCATCTGGATACTTCTGCAGTGGCTGTTGGGGAGATAAAGGCGCAGGGAGAAGCAGATTGGGATATGCTGGCAAGCTCTCTGCATTTCTCTCCGGAGTTTGTCCTTTTGCTGCAGAAGGCAAACCCGGACAGAGAGGGGGATATCTCAGGGGTTGGCTTGGCCCAAGTTTCGCTGGCCCAGCTGCAGTTTGGTGTAGGGGGAGGTCAGAAAGGGGCCAAGCGGCACAGGGTGATACGTGATGCAGATGAGTTGCAGATTTCCAGCCCTGAGCTCTCTCTTGCTCTGCTTGGTGCCGGGAGGGATACCAGTGGGCAGGACATGGAACTGGACAAAGTTTTGGGAGCAGAGGTTGATGATCCCTAGCATGGAGTCCTCAAGCCTATTACAGCATAAATTAGTAGTTGCAGAGGGTTCACCTGTTCAAAAGGCAAGCCATTGGCGATACCAGACTGGATGGTGGTCACTGCAAATGCCAACCTGGCAGGGGGGAGGACTCTTGGGCCCTTCGATCCTTGGCTCAGGACAGTTGGAACACATAGGAGGCATGTCAGCTCATGGGTGTGCAAGTGGGGTCTCCCAGAGATCGGTCTCATGGCCTCAGCTCACAATGCCAAAGTTCCTCAGTTCTCCAGCAGAAGCAGGGAACAGACTTCGGAATGGGTGGATGCATTCGTTCTCCCAAGACTTCCACAGAAGCTGCTGAGTGTTTTTACTCCCTGGCCGGTGATAGGACGGGTGTTGCATTGGATTGCTTGCTTCCCGGGCTCAGTTATATGGGTAGCTCCGGATTGACTGTGCCGTCTATGGTATGCAGCTCGGATAAGGTGGTCACAGGACGTTCCTCTTTGGTTTCCGTGGACACCCATCTTCCTCGCACAAGGTACGGGGAAAAAAATCCCTCCTACTTTGGTCTTACGGCCTGGCTATTGAAAGGTCACGGCTGAAGCGTAGGGGATATTCTGAGCAGGTTATTGCTACTCTTCTGCAGGCAAAGAAGAGGTCTACTTCTATGGCTTATGCGAGGGTCTGGCAAGTATTTGAGTTTTGGTGCGCTCAGGTAGGGATTTCTTCTTTTCAGGCTTCCTTGTCACACATTCTTTTCTTTTTGCAAGAGGGGGTTCAAAAGGGTTAGCCTACAATTCCCTTCGGGTTCAAATGGCGGCTATCGCCTATTACAGAGGTAAGGTGTCAAATTCGTCCTTAGGGTCTCAGCTAGATGTGGTTCGATTCCTTAAAGGGGTGAACTGCATTGGGCCGCCTTTGCAGAGACCATGTCCAGATTGGAGTTTGAAGGTGGTTCTTTGGGATTTGCAAGGGGCTCCTTTCGAACCTTTGAGTAATGCAATACTCAGGGATGTTACCTTGAAGGCTATTTTTCTGGTAGTTCGAGCATCGGCTAGGCGCGTTGTAGGCGTTGACCTGCAGGGATCCGTTCTTACGTTTCTCGGAGTCTGGGGTCTTGATTTGGGCGGTTTCTTCCTTTCTTCCTAAGGTGGTTTTGCCTTTTCATGTCGTTCAGTCCCTCTTCCTCCCTTCATTCAAAGAAGAGGATTGGGGGTTGCAGTTTCATTCTTTGCATTTACTTGATGTGTGTAGAGAGCTCTTGCACTATCTTCATGTTACTAATGATTTTCGGCGTTCGAATCACCTCTTTGTGCTCTTTTTGGGTCATAGGAAGGGTCTGGCGGATTCCAAGGCCTTGGTGGCTCATTGGGTCCAAGAGGCTATTGCTTCTGCTTATTTGTTGGCGGGCAAGCATTTGCCGGAGGCTCTCCATGCTCACTCGACAAGGGCAATGGCTACGTCTTGGGCCGAGTCCAGGGGATTTTCTCTGGAGGAGATTTGTAGGGCGGCCACTTGGTTGTCCTCAAACATGTTTTCTAAGCATTACCGCTTGGATGTGGTGGAGCGCATAGAGGCGTCCTTTGGTGCTTCGATCATTACCGAGGCAGCAGGTTCTACCCACCCGGTTTGAGGTTTGCTTTGCTATGTCCCAGTAGTCTCTGGATTCATCTGCTGCCAGCGCTAAGGAAGGAAAAATTATGTCCTACCTGTTAATTTTCTTTCCTTTAGACACAGCAGATGAATCCAGAGCCCCACCCAATCGGGTTTTCGAAGGTGATTTCTCTCGCAGGTTAAATCCATTGTTGGGTCAGGATGTTCTATTCTTTTTACTTATGGGAAAGAAGTTTGTTGGTGTGCATTGTTCCTGAGTGCGTGCAAAGAGTGATACTAACTGGCCAGGAGGGATTCTATCCAAGATATACACCTGCAAGTCAGTTCTCTATCTCCACCTGCTGGTAGATGTGTGCTATCCCACTAGTCTCTGGATCATCTGCTGCGTCTAAAGGAAAAATAATGAACAGGTAGGACATAATTTTTCCATCACAAGCTGCTGTCCAAGAATGTGGGTTTCAGCAGCTGAGCCATCCACCCTACAGTCCTGACCTGGCTCCCTCGGATTATTTCCTGTTCCGAGTTTTGAAGAAATCTCTCTGTGGACGGCAGTTTTCAAGTCATGAAGACGTCAAGGAAGCTGTGCGTCTTGGTTTGAAGGTCAAACAGAAGAATTCTTTTCAAAGGGGTTATTCATTGCAGGAAAAGTGGATGAAGTGTATGGAGCTATCAGGGGATTATAGTGAAAAATAAAACAAAAATTGTTTGAAAACTTTCTTCTTTCTTACTGAGCTAGATAAATTATTGAATGCCCCTCGTAGCTCTTACAGAGGTTATACTTTTTATGGTGATCAGTTTGCTTGCTCAGTGTTGCTAATCCAGTAAGTTCCCTAGGTGGGTATGGGGTACTCTGGCTCATTTGAGTTTATCTGGGATATTCCCCCACTTCACCACGATAAGGTATTACTGTGAAGTTTGTTGTTTTTTTTTTTGATGAGGCGGAGACAACAGTTTCTGTTGATTAGTCTACTGACTTAGTTCAGCTCAGTGAGGGATAACTGACTTCATTTCTCTTGAAGGCCTTTAATTTCTCTCACAATTGTAATTTCTCTCACTATTGTAATTCTTTGCTTTTGAATCTTCCCCAGGTTAGTTTGAATTGGTTACACTTTGTGCAGAGCATAGCAATGGGGCTACTGCAGGGGTAAGAGATTGGATCATACTACCCTTATGTTGTTGGGTCTCCGTTGTCTGCCAATTAAAGCCAGGATTCTATAAGAATGGATTTGTTCAGTCTTCAGAGTTGTTTATAGTGGTGAACCAGAGTATCTTGTAGAAAGGCTGCTGTGTAATTCTCCTGGCAGTCCACTTGGTTCATCACATAGGTATTTACTTCAGATTCCATCTGCTGAAGAGATCAGCTTATTGTGTATGGGAAGTAGTACATTTAGCTGTAGGGGGTTCTGCTGTGGAATAATTCCCACTGTTAAGTGGGGAAATACCTTTTGGTTCTAGAAATTGATAAAAACTTGGGAGAGCTGTGATGCTTTTCAGTTAGTGTGGTTTGGGAATAGGATGAAGTTATAGATATTTTTAAAATCATTAAATTTTTATTGAAAATAACACAGCATACAGAATAAGCAATAAACAACCAAATCACAGTGCCCCCTCCCCCCCCCACATGTCCTCAAACTGCCAGTCTATTAAAGATCAAGTCCCAATCTTTACAGTGTCATCCATAGGAACCGTGTTGCTTGGCCACCATCTGTTCCATATGTAAAATAAAGCTGGTTCAGGTCTTCCATTCCTTCAGGGTAGGCACCACCATGCTCTTCCAATGAAAAGTGATAAGACACCTGGCGGCAGCTAGTCCAGAGTGAAGCAAGCAACTCTGCCACCAGGGAGAAATATTAGAATTCAAAACCAATAAGCAGTCAGATGGTTCCCAATCCACTGGATGTGACAACCAAGCCTATAGACAAGATCATACCTGTTGCCAGAAAGTCTGCAGAGAGATGATGTTCTGATATGGACTTTATTGAAAAATCAACATAGCAATCCACTTAACCTTAAGGACCTAGTCCGCTGGGAGCGTTGGACCCAACACGGTATTCCTTAGGGGTTCTATAAATGATAGTGTAACATTGTAATAATGTGTATAAGATGGAAACAACATGTGTGTTGGTGAATCTGAAGATCCATGTGATACCATGCGGTGGTGTGGTATTATACGAAAATTCAGTGGATGTACGAGTGACTGGTGATGTGTGACATGTAGAAAGATTAATGGAGCTGTGAAAGAATGTATCTGAAAGTTGTAAATATTAAGTGGGAAAGTGCTTCAGCAGGAAATAGTGCGTATGCTCTCTTTTGAAAATGAATATACTGTATGAGAGAGGAAAAAAAAGGAAAGAATCACTGTACAGAAAGGAGAGACAGGAAATACATACCCTACTAGTCCTAGAGTGGAAGATATGTGAAAAAGCTAGACAATACAAAAGTACTACAATTCAAAATTAAAATAAATTAACTCTTAAAACCCACATATGCCTTACATAAAAAACAGAGAACATACACAAATATAACAATCATATACCAGAAAAATAGAGCAGAATGGAGAATTGTTTTGAAAAAACTCCTCAATAAAAGTATACATTTTCTTTGTGATATCTTCATCTGTTAAAATAAGTCTCCAGGATCGATGGTTTGGAGAAACATTTGATATATTTAATATTAATGAAACAGGAGCATGATCAGAAATTGTTATAGTGTATATGTCAGTGTTAAATAAAGTGGGTGATAGACGAGATGTGATGATAAAATAGTACAATCTAGCATAGGTAAATGTGAGGTGGAGATAGTGTGTGTAATTTCGTTCCTTAGGATGAAAGATGAGGTTATAATTTGAGATCATGGCCTGAATTTCTCCCAATGATTTAGATTTACAGCATTTAGATGTTCTATCTAGAATAAGATCTAATGGTTGGTTGAAGAGGAATTTCTGGATATTTCATCAAAGATTTCTGTAAAGCTCTGAAAAAGTCAGGGGAATCAATAACCGGGGCATAGATGTTCAGCAGTATAAAGGAAGTGTTTTGAAGTGAGTTGTGAATAAGACACATCCACCTTCGGTATCTGTATCCTGGGATATATTAGATAATTGCAGAGAGGATTTTACATAAATCGAAACACCATTTTTTTCCCTATTAGCTGGTGAGAAGTATGGAGTGGAGTACTTTTTAATTAAAGTTTTAGAACTATCAGTGGATGAAAGATGTGTCTCTTGGAGCATTAGAATATCCGGATTAAAGGATCTTAAATATTTTGATACCTTTTATACAGTGATTTAGTCCATTGACATTAAAGGACATTATATGGACATTTAAAAGTAGTTAGAACAGGTTTACAGTATGTTCTGGATAGGGTTCAAAGGTAATAGCAATAACATATCAGAATAGTTATACATGAAAAGTGTATCATACAAATATATGACTTCTTGAAGGAATGAACATAACAAGGTGGCACAGCACATGAGGCTCAAAAAGCCAAATATGTGCCATCTGAAAGAAGGAGAGAAAGGATCAGGTGGGTCTTAAAACCACTATTGGCTGACCTCAGCACAGTTGGCCAGTTCCACCTGATGGCAAAATGAGAAGAAACATGCAATATCAGTCTGACTTTGCAGAATTCTCATCATAGGTTCTTGTGCAGGATGATGTTCCCCATTGCATTTTGATTGAGTCGATGAATTTTTGCATACCTGAAGGTTCAGAGTTACGTAGAAGTTTTTATTGTTATAGGAGTCCGAATCTTACACCTATGTCTTTCAGATCTTGACATTGCTGTAGGAAAATTTTATGTTGAGCTGCAGTCGTTTTTGCTAGATCAGGTACAAAGAGGATTTTTCTCCCTTGATATAACAGATGTTTCTTCTCTTTCATAGCATTAAATATTTTGAGTGTGTTATCGTAATATTTTTGCCAAAATTGGTCATTGGATTTTTAAGCTCATGGATGGTCTCGAGGGCTCTGGGTGTGCATGCTCTTATTTCCAGCAGTGCAGTAAACTTGAGGCCTAGCAGTGATGAAATGATATCTGTGAGAAAAATAATCATATCAGGGCCCTCTGAATTTTCCGGTATGCCCAGAATACGTACATTGTTTCTCGGCTTCTATTAGCCAGGTCCTCCAGATCATTTTTTAAGTGGGTGATATCTTGGTCATGTTTAGACACCAGTAAAATGCTTTGTGAATGTTTAATTGTGAGATCTTCAAGTGCATTGATTCTATATCGAGCATCAGTAAATTGTGCATTTATTGTTTTAATTTCTGTTCTAATTAGTTGAGTTTCTTCAACTTGTTTTGACATTATTCCTTTAAAGGATTTCATTTCTGAGAGTAAGAGCTCCAGTTGTGCTTCAATTGATTTTGGCGCCATTTTGTCTGAGGAGCATGGCTCATGTTTGGGTCTCTTACTGCTCGGGAGCGTGGAGAGTTGCTGCTCCAACTTAGAAGATTTTGCTGCAGCCATTTATTGATTTATTAGTTGTTCGCTAGAATTTTACTACTTCAAATTGGGTCAGAAATTATATCGATTGTATGAAGCGCCGTCCTTCGAGAGAGCTCAGTCTGTGCGTCCGATCACCCTATTTGTCAGGCCATGTCCCCCCAAAGCTTTCCTTTTTAATGATGTTTTTAGTCAGAATCTTTCCTTTTTCAATTAAACTTTGAGTTTCTTCTTTCATAAGAGCGACCAGGGGGATGACCTGCTGCACCAGTCAAATAGCTCCCTCCTTCCCTCTCCATATGAATCTATTCTACCATATATTGTAGTTCCTTCTCCACCCTACTCAGGCATCCAACAATGGGCAGTATATCAAAATATAATAAACTTGGAAAATTCTTCGGCCAGTCCTTAACAACTTGGCTGTCTTTATGATGACATGTCATCCTTTCTAATCCTTGATGCACTTGGGAACCTTTCTTCACTATTAATTATTTAATTTAGTTCTTAGAGTTATATAATCTATCTGGTCTGTATCTATTGCATGTTAGTATAGTTCTCTATAGCCTGGGATGGAAATATTTGTTCTCTTTTATTATAGTGATTCCTTATTGTTTCTTTGTTCAATCCATGCTATACTCTTATACTTCCCCTTTGTTGGTTGATTCTGTTTGTGGTTATTTTGTATTATGGGAGATTTCAAAGTGTGATTAAAATGTGCTAACAGTGTAATGAAGAGGACTTTTGTTAATTCTGTAATTGCCTTCAGGCATTTGACGAGAACAGTCATTCATTCATGTGTAATATACTGTATCTGAACAATTTTTTTTTAAGAAAATAACTAATCATGAAGTTCCTTTTAACGAACATTTGTTTCACCAATAAACTTTTTGGCACTAATACTTCCCCTAGGCTGCCATATGACAGAAGTGATTTTCTGGCAAACTGGAATGTTATTCTATATAGAAAGCACTTTGCAATACAGGTACTGTAACAGTGTAGTAAGAAGATATCTATATACACATTGTGTGATTTTGTAAACTATTTTGGATGACTTTGAGTCAGACAGGCATTATGGATATAGTTAAGAGTAATAAAGATTGGTTGATAGTGGTGCTTTAATTATTCATGTGTCTTGTTACATTTTGTTCTATTTTTGCTGAACATTCCCCTAGTGTTGACTAGTGCTCTTAATCCTTTCAAAGTACTTGGAAGAACCTGGACCAGGGAAGTATTGTTAATTATGTCTTAAAATCATGCTTTTATCAGCGTAACCACCCTCCATGTGTTTGTAAACTGCCAAGGTTGTATGTTGAAAAATCATGATTTTATCAGCCTAACTTCCTTCCTATGTATTTGTGAACTGTGTATCTTGTGTGAAGTACCCAACCTCATGGTTTTATCAGCCAAACTTCCCACCTGTCTTTTTCCTCAGGTTGCGTGTTGAAATCTTTCTAAGCCTCATTCTGGTGCTCCAATAGCCTTCTCACGCTGGTTCTTCAGCAGTCTATGTGTTCCAAACTTCACTCTGGTGCTCCAACAGTCTCAGTGCATTTCAAGCCTCATTCTGGTGCTGCTCCAAACATCTTTTCAAACCCAAAAGATCCCCCCCCCCTAAATTTTCTCAAACTTGACACCTGATTAAATTGCTTTCTGGTACCCTAAAATGTAACCTCTCCCCATTTCATCAAAATTCTTAGAGCTGTTTTCAAGATAAAATTTCCAACAAACATACATACAATTATTGCTCTCTTTATAGTATAGGATAAAAATAGCTAAAAGAAATAAAATCCATGACTAATAGCTGGCAATAAATGAGGGATTATGAATCTGGTAAGCATTTCAGGTTTCTGTTACCTGACTTATGCTATCCCTTTAAGCACTGCCCATTTAAGTGATGTCATAGCCCTTCTAGCTGATATCGCTAACATTCTTTGTTGAAATTAGCCAAAATAATCCAAAGCGTCCACATTAGAACATTTTAATAAAAACAAACAAGCCACTGGTTTGACAAATAGGGTCCATAATGTTGCTTCATAAAACAACCATGCTAACTATAACAGTAGTTCTTTTTGTACTAGAGGCTTATCCAACTAGTTAGGTTATCCAGTGACTGGAGTGAGATTATTATACACTAGCTTTTTAATATACATATACAATGTTGACTCTCATTACTCGCGTTGGTCAGATGGAGAAGCCAAGTACAGGCCCACAATTGCAGGAGGTTGGCAGCATAGTGCGATTGATCTGACAGTTGGATTATGATTTGAAAGATCTGAATAATTATTCCTGGTGTAATAATTTTCTTATATTGGACCTTCCTGAAAGGGACCGAAGGGTCCGATCCACTTAAATTTTTGGAGCAACCTTGACTGGGGATTTTGGACCTATAGTTGCAACAATCGCTAAAGCTGGAATGTACACATCATGCACCCTCACATCAATTACAAGCAGTGCTGTGCTAGTTACTGTACAAAAGTAACTAAGTACTGTTTATATGGGATAAAATATAACTATTATCCCAGGACAAGCAGGCAGCATATTCCCACATATGGGTGACGTCACCGACGGAGCCCCGCAGCGGACAGCCTCGAAAGCAAACTTGCTTGAAGATCTCGAACTTTCGAGTACTGCACCGCGCCTGCGCGCGTGCCTTCCCGCCCGAACTAGGGGGCGCATCTCCTGAGAGGATCCTCAGTTCGTTTATTTCCATGGAGACAAGAAGACACGTTTTCTTTCTCTGCAGCATTGCCTTCTCATCACCGCGGCTGTTTCTTTTAAATTAAAGTCGGTCGCTGTGTTAATTTTATCTTTCTTCTTTTCTTTTTCATATTAAAAAAAAAAAAAAAAAAAAGTATATTCTTTTTTCCTTTTAAGTTCGGCCGTCGAGCTTTGGGCCTAGGCCTAGGCTCCTTCGTTCGACACGGACTTTGTTTTTTCCATGTCCCGGCCTCTTACCGGGTTTAAACGTTGTCGACAGTGTAATCGGGTGATTTCGGTCACCGATCCCCACTGCCGCTGTTTACAGTGCCTGGGTTCCTCTCATTCCCCAGAAGATTGTCATCGCTGCTTTACCCTCACTCCACGAGCTTTTCGGCGGCGTTGTGCTCAATTTTTTCAACTTTTCGGTATGGAGCAATCTTCGGAGCTGGCCTCGACCGTGGCGGCTGCACCGGTCTCGAAGGCCTCGACTCCGACGACCTCGACACCTGTGGTCTCGAAGGCCTCGACCCAGACTCCGGCTGGAGTTTCGGTCTCGAAGGCCTCGACCTCTTCTACTTCGGTTGCCTCGAAGACGACGTCTTCAACGAAGCCTTCTACGGGGGGTAAGTCTCCGAGTTCCCTTTCAGGTGCCGTATCCAAGAAGCCACCAGAGTCCTCGGCGCGACCACTTTCAAAGCGTACCTCCAAGATAAGGGAATACTCACCTTCGAGGTCGCCCTCTTCGGAGCGTACTGCTGCACATACGAGGTCAGAATCTTCTGTCTCGGTGCCGATGCTGGAAGACATGTTAAAGTCTATCCTCACCACTCAGATTAATTCTTTGGTGGCTCAACTGGTTCCGTCCTCGACCTTGCCTCGGGCTGACCAGCCTGTTACTCAACCGGAGCTTCCAGTCTCCCGAAGCCGATCCCGGACACCGAAAAACATTTCTTCATCGGAGTCGTCTCCGGGCTCTCCTCCTCCAAAGCATCGATCGAAGCATTCGAGACATGTTGCCTCCAAGCTTCGGAGGGAGTCTTCGCCGTTGGATACCGAGGCTTCTTTGTCTCGTTCTTCGAAGACGAAGCAGGGATCTCGACATCGAGCCTCCACTCGAAGCCCTTCTCGATCCAGAACCCCATCGAAGCCAGTCCGTCGAGACAGTTCTCCACACACCTCGACTCATTCGGTACCACGTACACCGGGTACTTCTCCATCCAGAAGTCTGAAGAGGAAACATTCTCTTACTCCACTTCACAGTACAGCTTCTTCTCCTACTATGCGTTTGGAATCGGACATTTCCACATACTCTAGAGAAAATTCTCCATCCTACTCAGTACAACATAAATCTCGCAGTGGCTCTCCTGAAGAATCATCTGACCCAAAATCAGTTTCTTTTGCCAAATTTATTTTTGATATGGGCCAAGCTCTTAAGCTAGACCTTCATTCAGACTCTAAATATACTCCTGAGTACCTGGCGGATATGGAGCTTCCCCATCCTCCTAAAGAGTCACTCAGATTGCCTATGACTCCTGTCCTCCAGCAGACCTTCACTCGCAATATGGAGACTCCTTATTCTATCACTGCCATCCCATCTAAATTGGAGTCTCGTTACAGAACGGTTCCATCTAAAGGATATGAAAAGTCTCAACTTTCTCATCAATCTCTAGTGGTAGAGTCATCATTAAAGAAAGCACATCCATCCAAAATTTATGCTTCAGTTCCTCCTGGTAGGGAAGGCCGTACCATGGATAAATTTGGTCGACGTTTATACCAGAATTCTATGATGGCAAATAGAGTTCTAAATTATAATTACATTTTTACGTCCTATTTCAATCATTTTTTAAAGATTTTGTCTTCCTTTTACCCGGATATCTCTACCAATCGTCTATCAGAATTTAAAAATATCCTTAAGACTCTTTCTCAGTTGAGACTATTCATGCTACAAGCTTCCTATGATGCCTTTGAACTCTCGTCTAGAGTCTCGGCATTTGCAGTAGCCATGCGTAGATTAGCATGGTTACGGATAGTGGACATGGATCCTAACCTCCAGGATAGATTGGCTAATCTTCCTTGTCAAGGAAATGAATTATTTGATGACTCTATTGAGGCAGCTACAAAGCGTCTTTCAGAACATGAGCGCTCTTTTGCTTCCCTCATCCGTCCAAAACCTAAACCTGTACCAACTAGAGGTTTTAAACAAACTCCACGTCGCTATCCACAGAAAACAACTCCTGCTTTTTCTAGACCTCCTGCTCGTCGGCCTCCTCCACAACAACGACAACAGAAGTCACAGACCCCTGCTAACACTAAGCCTGCTCAGTCTTTTTGACAATCTCAACTTGAGCATTCAAATTTCTCTGTTTCCAAATTCTCCCCTCCCCATAGGGGGTCGCCTGTCCAATTTTTATCATCAATGGGAGCTCATAACATCAGATCTCTGGGTACTTACCATTATCAGAGAGGGATACTCTCTTCGACTCCTTCAGGTGCCTCCAGATCGCCATCCAAGAGAGTGTCTTTCAAATCAGTCGCATCTTCCTCTTCTTCTTCAAGAAGCTCGGGCTCTTCTTCTCCTGCGAGCTGTGGAGGAAGTTCCTCTCTCCCAAAGGAACTCGGGATTCTACTCCCGTTATTTTCTAGTTCCCAAAAAGACGGGGGATTTGCGACCGATTTTGGATCTCAGAGCTCTCAACAAATTTCTAGTCAAAGAGAAATTTCGAATGCTCACTCTGCCAACTCTATATTCCTTGATGGATCAAGGGGATTGGATGTGCTCCCTCGATCTCAAAGAGGCCTATACTCATATCCCCATTCATCCAGCTTTTCGCAAGTACCTCAGATTCCAAGTAGGAAATCTTCATCTTCAGTACAGAGTTCTCCCCTTCGGACTGGCTTCTTCCCCCAGAGTTTTCACAAAATGCCTTGTGGTTGTAGCTGCAGCTCTTCGCAACCAGGGTCTCCAAGTATTTCCATACCTAGACGACTGGCTCATCAAGGCTCCCTCTCTTTCAGGGGTTATTGTAGCGACCCAACAGACTATTCTCTTTCTTCAAAGTCTGGGATTTCACATCAATTTTCCCAAATCTCAACTAATTCCTTCTCAGTCTCTCCAGTTCATAGGAGCGACTCTGGACACTATCAATCTGAGAGCATACCTTCCTCAACCACGTCAGGATGCACTCCTTCAGATTTCTCAACAATTCTTCCAACTTTCCACTATTCCAGCAAGGAAAATGATGGTTCTGCTCGGTCACATGGCCTCTACAGTTCATGTGGTTCCTTTTGCCAGGCTTCATCTTCGCATTCCTCAATGGACACTGGCATCTCAATGGCAACAATCAGTGGATCCACCAACTCGACTAATTTCCATCACTCCTTCATTAAAAAAGTCTCTCCGTTGGTGGATGCTCTCTTTGAATCTTTCAAGAGGTTTACTGTTTTACCCTCTTCCTCATCAGAAGGTTCTCACAACCGACTCGTCAATGTATGCATGGGGAGCCCATGTGGACGGTCTTTGCACTCAAGGGCTCTGGACCCAAGCAGACCGGAGGTGTCCTATAAATCTGTTGGAACTCAGAGCGATATTTTATGCTCTCAAAGCTTTTCAGCATCTTCTTCACGACATGGTGATTCTTGTACGTACCGACAACCAAGTAGCCATGTATTATGTCAACAAACAGGGAGGGACGGGATCTCACTCCCTCTGTCAAGAGGCTCTGAAATTGTGGCAGTGGGCGATTCTCCACAACATCTTCCTCAGAGCAGTTTACATTCAGGGTCAACACAACTGTTTGGCGGACAAATTGAGTCGTCTTCTACAACCTCACGAATGGACACTCAATTCTCCTACTCTTCGCCAAATTTTTGCTCGTTGGGGGACTCCGCAGATAGATCTGTTTGCGTCACCTCTCAACTTCAAACTGCCTCAATTTTGCTCCCGCATCTTTACTCCTCAACGTCTCGAAGCGGATGCGTTTCTACTGGACTGGAGGAATCAGTTCCTTTATGCTTTTCCTCCGTTTCCTCTGATTCTCAAGACTCTAGTCAAGTTGAAGTCAGACCATGCCACCATGATTCTGATAGCTCCTCGGTGGCCCAGGCAACCTTGGTTCTCCCTTCTACTTCAACTCAGCACCAGGGAGCCTCTACTTCTACCAATATTTCCTTCTCTACTCACGCAGAATCAAGGATCTTTGCTTCATCCCAATCTACAGTCTCTACATTTGACAGCTTGGTACCTTTCTCTTTAACAGACTTTTCTCAATTCTCTCCGTCTGTACAAGATATTTTACTTGCTTCCAGAAAACCATCCACTAGACAATGTTATGGTCAAAAGTGGACAAGATTCTCTGCTTGGTGTTCTACACATAATTTACCACCCAGATCTGCTTCATTGACATCAGTTCTGGACTATTTACTTCATTTATCACAATCTGGACTTCAGACTACATCTATCCGAGTCCACCTTAGTGCTATAGCTGCTTTTCATCAGCCTTTGGATGGAAAATCCCTTTCTGCACATCCTATGATTTCTCGTTTTATGAAAGGACTTCTCAATCTCCATCCTCCTCTTAAACCACCTCCTGTGGTTTGGGATCTCAATGTTGTTTTAGCTCAACTTATGAAATCTCCTTTTGAACCACTTGACAAAGCTCATCTCAAGTATCTCACTTGGAAAGCTGTGTTCCTGATCGCCCTCACTTCTGCTCGTCGTGTCAGTGAGTTACAAGCGCTAGTGGCTGATCCACCTTTCACAGTTTTTCACCATGACAAGGTGGTTCTCCGTACTCATCCTAAATTCTTGCCTAAAGTTGTTTCAGAATTTCACATCAATCAGTCTATTGTTCTGCCTGTATTTTTTCCAAAGCCTCATTCTCACCCAGGAGAGGCGGCTCTTCATACATTGGACTGTAAACGTGCTTTGGCTTTCTACCTGCAACGCACTCAGCTTCACAGAACATCTCCTCAACTTTTCATATCCTTTGATCCAAACAGGTTGGGTCGTCCTATATCAAAGCGTACCATCTCCAACTGGATGGCTGCTTGCATTTCTTTTTGCTATGCTCAGGCTGGTCTTCCTCTGCAAGGTCGAGTGACGGGCCATAAAGTTAGAGCTATGGCGGCATCTGTAGCTTTCCTCCGATCAACTCCTATTGAGGAAATCTGCAAGGCTGCCACTTGGTCCTCGGTTCATACTTTCACCTCTCATTATTGTCTGGATACTTTATCCAGGAGGGATGGCCATTTTGGCCAATCTGTTTTGCAAAATCTTTTTTCGTAAATTGCCAACTTCCCTCCATCCCTTTTTACTTAGCTTGGAGGTCACCCATATGTGGGAATATGCTGCCTGCTTGTCCTGGGATAAAGCACAGTTACTTACCGTAACAGTTGTTATCCAGGGACAGCAGGCAGATATTCCCACAACCCTCCCACCTCCCCTGGTTGGCTTCTTGGCTAGGTATCTGAACTGAGGATCCTCTCAGGAGATGCGCCCCCTAGTTCGGGCGGGAAGGCACGCGCGCAGGCGCGGTGCAGTACTCGAAAGTTCGAGATCTTCAAGCAAGTTTGCTTTCGAGGCTGTCCGCTGCGGGGCTCCGTCGGTGACGTCACCCATATGTGGGAATATCTGCCTGCTGTCCCTGGATAACAACTGTTACGGTAAGTAACTGTGCTTTTCAGTTACTCTTCATTAAATGTAAATAGTTACTTACTAAAAAAAAATTAACTTGGTAGTTAATAGTTTGTTTATTAATTATAACTAAATGATATACATGAACATTACAACAACGAGTACTTTATTATCAAATGAGTTTTCTTATTGGCTCTGAGTATTAAAAGCACTTCAAAATGCTCAATGGTTAAACTGTTCCTGCGAGGTGTAAGAATCTGTCCACTGATGCTGAAGAACCTCTCCACTGGTATACTTGATGGAAGGCTCATATTCAGAATAAACACTTCAGAGTTGGATAACGCTGGAGACTGGATATTTCAAGTAAACAGCATCATTCAAGAAAGAGATCTAGTTCCAACTGCACAGCGTTGTCCCCTTTATTTGATTCATAGAAGCAGAAGAAGCTGGTGTCTTCACTGGAAGTTGGTGCTGCATTAGGAATTCTGTTTGCAGTGTCAGCCTGAGCCTGCATTGCTTGCATCAGTATTTGGCATGAGCTCTGGCAGCATCTGACTGAATCCAGCACAGCTTGAATTGTGGATGTGAAACACTTGCTACTATCAACTCATCATTAGCTTCAAGTGGACCAAAGTGCTTAATGATTCCATTCATTATAGCAGTGTGTGGTGTGCCCTGAAGAGATTTTGTGTGCGCCACGAGAGATTCCAGAATTTTACTTTATTTTTTAAAATTCTCTTCACAAGTGTACACTAGACTAGATGACTTGTACATCGTGTACGCAAGAGTCCGTCAATGTTATGAGCATCTCTGTGCGTAAGGATTCAATCACCCAGACAAACAGCATTCTTTGATGTGATTGGTCATTGAAAATTAACAGCAGGCTATTTTTATTTTTTTATGCAGTAGTTATCCTAACTTGAGCAACAAAGCCATTTGGATCTTCTTATTTATAGTTTATTTATTTTATTTATTTATATTTGATTAATCGCTTAATTAAAATTGTTTCTAAGCGCATCTTTGAAATGTACTTTCATCACATTGATTAGCAATTCTATTCTATCTACTTTAGTTATACCATTTTTACAATTACCCATATATAGCTTAAAGAACTTTAAATAAATAACTCAAATTTATTTTTTGTTGGTTTTGCAATTTTATAATTTCATTTATAATGTGCAGCAAAAAACATTTGCTCCATTTAGTGTGATGTGAAAAATTTGCTCAATTTAGTGTGCCTGAGCTAAAAAAGTTTGAGACACACTTCATTAGAGCATCAACAAGTGGGCTCACCAATTTGAGAAGGTTATCATGCCACTGTACCGGGCCCCCACCTGGAATACTGCATCCAGCACTGATCACCGTACATCGGGGGTGTCAAAGTCCCTCCTTAAGGGCCGCAATCCAGTCAGGTTTTCAGGATTTCCCAATGACTATGCATGAGATCTATTTGCATGCGCTGCTTTCATTGAAGAAATTCTGAAAACCCGACTGGATTGCGGGTCTCGAGGAGGGACTTTGACATCCCTACCGTACATGAAGAAGGACACGGTACTACTCGAGAGGGTCCAGAGAAGAGCGACTAAAATGGTTATGAGACTGGAGGAATTGCCGTACAGTGAGAGATTAGAGAAACTGTGCTCTTCTCCCTTGAGAAGAGGAGACTGAGAGGGGACATGATCGAAACATTTATGTTTCAAGTTTATTAGGTATTTATATACCGCCTATCAAGGTTTATCTAAGCAGTTTTAAAATCAGGTACTCAAGTATTTTCCCTGTCTGTCCCGGTGGACTCAATCTATCTAGCGTACATTCAAGATAATGAAGGGAATAGACTTAGTAGATAAAGACAGGTTGTTCACCCTCTCCAAGGCATAAAGAACGAGAGGGAACTCTCTAAAGTTAAAAGGGGATAGATTCTGTACAAACGTAAGGAAGTTCTTCTTTACCCAGAGAGTGTTAGAAAACTGGAACGCTCTTCTGGAGGCTGATATAGGGGAAAACACCCTCCAGGAATTCAAGACAAAGTTAGACAAGTTCCTGCTGAACCAGAACGTATACAGGTAAGGCTAGACTCAGGTCTTTGACCTAAGGGCTGCCGCGTGAGCGGACTGCTGGGCACGATGGACCACTGGTCTGACCCAGCAGCAGCAATTCTTATATTCTTAAAGGCCTATGGAGGTAAGGTGTGCACACAAGGAAGAAATCATTAGCAAAAGAACTCCCATGAAACACGTCTTCAGTCTGCAATGAGTCCAGTGCCATAGCAATCTGTTTCATCATTTTATGATTAAACAATTTTTTATTGATAACAAAACGGAACAATAACAAAGCTTCATAGTACACAGTACAACTGAAAAGAGCGGGAAATCCGCCAGATCAAAAGATGAAACCATATAAAATCATGCGTCATTTTAATCACCCTCCCTACCCCCACAATCCCCCCATAGAAGGCTCAAACAAAGACAAGGCAAGCCAATGAAACGAAAAAAGAATAAACACACTCCCTCCAGGGTCTGGACTCTGATGACCCCAGGGCACCTATCAGAACGACCAAGCAGTGTAAGCGGCAAATCTCTCCAGCCATCCAAGTATCGGGAAGTATGCTGGAGAAGCTCCTGTACGTTAATCATTTAGAGGCGACCGGGGGAAGCCAGAAGTTGAATAATAATTCTCAAATAACAAAAAGAGTCGGTCACCCAACGCAGTGGAAATGAAGACCCCCTGTTTCATAATTTTAATATACTCTGCCATGAAAGCAATTCATTTGAGTGGAATGCTGTTGGGAAAAGCTTCTCACAGATGTCACTGAGCAAAGTTTCAGTACAGTCAGGAAAAGTATCTCGATACTATGGAAACTCCGCACCATAAAAAAATACTTCGACGACACTTCATTCCGCCTCTTAGTACAATCCTCCATCCTCAGCATATTGGACTACTGCAACATCATTTACTTGAGCACCACAAAGAAAACCATCAGGAGACTTAGGATGATCCAGAACACTGCTGTCCGCCTCATATTCGACCTGACAAAATGGGACCACATCACCCCCTTCTACCACAAACTCCACTGGCTCCCACTAGAATCCAGAATCATATTCAAATTCGCCTGTTTTTGCTACAAAACAATATTTGGTTTATACCCAAGCTACATCTCCCCTCACTTCACCCTAAACCACAACTATAAGAACTCCCGCAAAATTCAACTCTTCGCCTTCCCCTCCCTAAAACTATGCCACTCAAAAAAATTCCTTGACAAAACCTATGCCTTCCAAGCTGCCAAACTAAACCCTTGGCTGGCCCAAATGGTCCTCAAAGCCCACAACTACCTCGACTTCAGAAAAGCACTTAAAACCCACCTATTCTGAGACCAAGACCCTTAATGCCCCTTCTTCAATCCTCCTCCTCCCTCCTACCGAAACTTCTCCCCCCCCCGTCTCCCTCCTCTCCCCCCTTCTTCCTCCTTGCTGTTCGCAAATCTATGATCAATTTGGAATGTAATCGCTTGTAACTACTTTCTCCTTGCTGTTCGCAACTCTATGATCAATTTGGCATGTAACCACTTGTAATTTGTTCTAATCAATGTGAACCGCCTAGAACTCTTCCGGGTATGGCGGTATACAAAAATAAAGTTATTATTATTAAAGTTATTATTTCTCCACAATAGAATGTACTTTGCCAACAGCATAATAGAATGAATTCCATCTAGTAACATTTGATACAGCAACTGTGGGACATTTACTTCATTTACTGCTTATGGATCACCATTTCCATTACACACGGAGAAGCTAAGTTCTTACAGCCTGTGTATTTTTGAGCTTGGTTGGATTTGGACACTAACTTTCCAGTTTGGCCCCCAGCTTAGGGGTAAGAGATGAATTCCTTCTTTATTTTGATAATGTGTGTTTTTTTCATTTGAGTTTTTTCACACATTGCACATTTTGCACTAGTTAAGCACCACAAATATTATCCGGAGCAAGCCCGGGGATGTTTCGCAGTTAACACCTTTCTGGGTGTAAATTCGCGACAGCTTTTCCCTGGAGTTTCCAGAGGTTGCTGTGTGACTGAGGGCTTGTCCGGTTAATACTCTTAAATTAAATTATAGAATTATTTTCATTTTCTGCTTAGTTTGGAGTTGGACTTCATCTCTTTTCCCTAATCTTTGCAGACTTCTTGGGGTGAGGGAGGTTCTTTCATTTGTTAGCTTGTTGTTGTACCTCCTCCATTTAGGGTTCTATTTTTGTCTTGTTCATGATTTGGGTATAAGACATTGATTGTTTCATTGGCCCCTTCTGAATCAAAAACAGCAATCAAGTTCATTGTGTAGGTATTACAATGATGGTGAGATGGAAGTGCATTCTCTTTTACTTCTGCATCTGTTTGGTTGTCTAGGATGTCTGCAGTCTTTGAAGGTCACCTCTCCATTGTCGATTTGTGAGGGCACAACTTGTATTGGTTCTACGACTGTTTGTCTCTGAGAAAGTCTTGAATGCCTTTAAAAAGTTTGATCCATTGTCAGTAACTGTGCAGAGAAAAGTCAGTGATACAAAATTTGGAGTGGATCTTCTCAAGTTTAGATGCAATCGGGTCAAAAGTATATCATCCTCGCAAACATAAACATGCCAATGCTACAGACTTTCATTCCAATATGCTGATCTTGATCTAGTGTATGGTAACTCCAAAAAAGCTTCTGTTGTGGGAGGTCCATACGTCAGCTGTTGTGCAGACTTCAGTCACAAGTGACAGCTTATTTTGAAGGTCATCTGTCATCTTACCATACTGGTCCTGAACGTGTCCAGTAAAAAGCCTTGTGAGATGATATGGTTTTGCCTGGTTGAAGACCAGTGGCCAACTGAATGAATTCTGGTGACCCGATCACTGAGAAGGTTTACATGTCCCCCAATATCAAAATTCGTGATGAGATCACCGACTCTTTTCTGTGACACAATGATACCCCATTAATGCTCCATGAAGCAGCCAAAGTTTGCTGTTTCTTTGGCAAGGATTCTGATGCATCTGACGAAATACAGCTTGCTGATCTCTTCAACAAAGGCAGTTTATCATGCTTAGCTGGGTGGACGTTTTGCAGGTGCTTCTTAAGATTTGCTGTAGTATTGGTTGCACAGCTGTACATCTGCTTAGAAGCTGGCAGACAACGTTTGCAACGTACATGGATATTTCTGCTGTCTGACCCTAGTAGCATAAAAAATTCAGTGAAGACTGAATGCTTAAATGTGATTATCATTTTTCTCCATTGTTAGCTTTACTGTGGGTTAGGCCACAGCCAGCATTCATCCCCTCAAGGGTCGCCCAGAGAGTCTCAGTTTGCAAGGGCTCTGAGAAGGTACTTTTCCAGTCCACAGGTCTTTGTTACTGCCTATCAGGGTGAGAATATCTTGTGTCCACAGTAGTCCTTCTTGGACGCTTCCTTTTGGAAGGGTGGGATTCCCCCTCCCTTTCTGGGGTTATCTCCCCAATGTTTAGGGCCTCTTATCCACTTCAGAGACCCTTTTAATTACTAATAACAGTACATGCAAATTAGTTCCTTTAAATATGCAAAAACAGTCCAGCCCTTTATGAAACAATTCTTTCAATTCAGTAGAGCCCGTTTAGCTGCCTGTCATCACATATAGCCAGTACATGGGTAGTTACTGTAATGTACTGTGGCGAGGCAAGGGAAAGTAATTGAATTGGAGGCTTAAAGAGTAAAATAGCAAAAATGGAAATTTTTCATCAATTGTTCTGCATGCTATGTAAACAGCAAAAGTAACTTGTAAATTTTGTAAGTAGTTACTAAAATAAAGTAACTTGTTACTTAATCAAGTCTATCTTATCAAAAAGTAACTACTCTACTGTGTTTCCCTGAAAATAAGACACTGTCTTTTTTTATATTAATTTTGGGCCCAAAAAAGTTACTAGGTCTTATTTTCAGGGATATCTTATTTTTTTCATGTACAGTGGTCATCTCTCCCTTTCTCTTCTCTCCCCCCCCCAATTCTTCTTATTTCCTTTCTCTCCCCCACATGTACAGCATCTTTCCTCCCTTCTCACCCATCCCCTTGTGCAGTATCTTTCTATCCCTCCCTCCCATCCCTTGTGCAGCAGAACCTTTGCAGCTTCTATTCCTCCTATCTCTTGTGCAGGGGGGGGGGTGGGGGAGCACTGCTGCTGCCGGTGACTAGGGCTTATTTCGGAGGTAGGGCTTATATTAAGACCTACCCCGAAAATCATGCTAGGGCTTATTTTCATGGTAGGTCTTATTTTCAGGGAAATGCGGTAGCTACATTGATAGTTGCCTAAATTGTAACTAATTACTATAACTAGTTACTACCCAGCACTGCCAATGATGATGTGAAAAAAGGAGGGATGACCATGATCATTCCTACTTTGAACCACCAGTAATCAACAGATTAATCAGAAGAATTTTTGATGACGCCTCTAACCTAGATCAGACATGTCAAACTCTGGCCCGTAGGCCAAATCTGCCCCAAGGTGTGATAAAAGTTGGCCCGCCTGCACGAACCACTGCCGCTGCTCTTCACGAGCACCTTTCTCTGCCTTTGCCTGGTCCTCCCTCCATCCTGGCCTCCTCTTCAAAGCAGCCTGCATAGGTTTGTCGGTCAGCTGTAGCGAACCTAGCAGGTTACGTCAGCCTCTGCAGCACGTTCCCTCTGCTGCGATCCCATATGTCAGAGGAGGGGTGGGACCACGGCAGAGATAATGAGCTGTGCAGGCCGACGCTACAGCCGACCAGCGATCCTATTTAGGCTGCTTTGAAGATGAAGCTGGGATGGAGGGAGGGTAGGAATGGCGGGCCAGAAGTTAATAAGGCCTTTAAACCAATAATGGGATTATTGGTATTCTGTCAACCACCAGAAAATTGTCCTGTCCTCCTTCCTCTCTGATCCCATAATTTTTCTATTCTCTTTTCAATTGTCAATGCTGTTGATTTTCTTCTTTCTTGTAGACTTTTTTTTAAAATGTAACAAGTGGAGCAGTCTTAGGTGAACATGTACAGATTGGGCCTGAACCAACTCATGCTCCATTGCCAGGCAGTTTTGGGGGTGGAGGGTAATTGTGGAACTTAGAAGAACAGCTCTCATTGGCTCAGTCCCAGGCCAAAGTGCTATCAAAACCTGTTGCTGCTGACACATTCAAGCCTTGGATCAGACCCTGTGTCACAGGAAAATTGCATGGGGCTTGGAGTTTGAAGAGGATAGAGAAGGAACGGGGGGGGGGGGGGGGGCGTAAGTAGGAACGGCAGGCAGAGATAGAAGATAGCACAGAGAAAGAAGGAAACGACAAACGGGCAGGAGACCCTGGCAAGCGAGTTATCAGAAGACAACCAGAGCCTGGAATCAACATGACTTGAATAATGACCAGACAACAAAAGGTAGAAAAGATAATTTTATTTTCTATTTTGTGATTACAATATGTCAGATTTGAAATGTGTATCCTGCCAGAGCTGGTGTGAGACAGCAAGTGTGAACTAGAACCTAAAAGAGAGAGGAAAAGTTTTTTTTTCTTTATTTTGTTTACATCACAGAGCCGGCGTGGGATTAGAGAGGTTGTAACCGTATGCTTCTACTAAGACTAAGGAGTCCTTTTATTAAGGTGTGCATTTATCGCGCGCTAAATCGGTTAGCGTACCTTAATAAAAGGACCCCTATGTATCTTAATAAAAAAATTCAGCCCGCAATTTACCATAGCCTATGTTTTAGATTTTGGCCCCTTATGTGATTGAGTTTGACACCCCTGACCTAGATGAAGACACAGAGCCAAGGGTAGGTAGCTCAAAATCAAATTAATAATGATATAGACTTCAGAATGCCTGCTAAGTTGATATTCTCTTTAAAAACTCATCAGGAGAAACTCTCTGACTTGGGATGTTATGTTTGCATGCTGAGTAAAACCTCAGGTATACATCATAGACCAAAGTGATGGAAATGACAACTGTCATTAAAAAAACCAGGGTGGAGCGTTGTGTATGGTTCTGGCAACCTTGTTGGGCAGACTGGATGATGGACGATGGATGGACGGTGGAGGTCGTTATCTGCAATTGTTTACTGTGTTTGACATTTCTGTAAGTCAAGATTAGTCCTACTGAGTTGACAATCAAAATAATCATGGAAGGTTTATGTGCTAGCTATGATGTATAGTACAGTATTTGTAGAGATGCTGCTATTGTAGCCATGATAGAAGGAGCCCTTTGAGTTCTGGATTGAGTATCATAAGGATAATTAATTTTTTAAAAAACAATGCTAGAAATAATTTTAGCAGAATATTGATAAACATGTTTTTGAGATTGTTGGTAGCACGAAATCAGAAATGTGAAGAGCTGGTTAGGGTAAGTTGAGGCTTACAGGCAACAGTGATTCAGGAGAAATTGTCAACTCATAAGAGATTGAAGAACATGGACCACACTTAGACAATTGTAAATGAGATTTTAAATTTGTTTTTTCCTGGTGTTCATTGCTTTCTCTGAGGGAGTTAGGTCAGAGGAAGGCTACTAAAATGGTATATCGTCTTCATCATAAGGCATATGGAGGACAGACTTAAAGATCTCAATCTGTATACTTTGGAAGAAAGGCGGGAAAGGGGAGATATGATAGAGACGTTTAAATCCAAAAAATCAAAAATATATATATATTACTCATCAGAGATGGGCTAAACATTCCCGATAAACATTTCATCAGAAGGTGGAGAAAAAGCCTCAAAATTCATATATGTCAGCAGCCAACAATCAAAAATGATAAACATTCAAATCTGCTTCATTTACTATCATAGGCAAAAAAACTCCACCACCACTGAAATGCATTTATCAAAGGGTGACACAACCCATCACTATGCACAGGAAAAGAAAAAACAAAGTTTCACTTAGCTTAGGATCCATGGTCCACACAACACCGTGGATGAAAACGTCTGGCCAGACAAGATGACAATGGCGCTCACAAGATGAACACTCCACGGACCATGCCCATATCCAATGCAAGTTCCAACAAGTCCTTGTTTCGCCTCCCACGAGACTTCGTCAGGGAATGTGATACAGCTGAAAACTCTGCTCCCGTCGGAATTCAAGAGGACCTGGGATAGGCACGTGGGATCTCTCGGTGAGAGAAAGAGATAATGGTTCCTGCGGATGGGCAGATTAGTTTATCTGACATTGTTTCTATGTTAATCACGACCTACATTTGGCGGGAAGGCACTCGCACATGTGCGGTGCAGCACTCGCAAACCTTTTGAAAGTTCTTCAAGCAAGTCTGCTTGCGAGGCTGTCCGCTACGGGGCTCCGTGTATGACGTCACCTACATGTTGAGAATATCTGCCTGCTGTCCTTAGATAACAACTGTTATGGTAAGTAACTGTGCTTTATCCAGGGACAGCAGGCAGATATTCTCACAACCCACCCACCTCCCCTGGTTGGCTTCTTAGCTTGCTTAAGGAAATGAGGAGCTGTGAGCCTGCGTTGGGCGGGAAGGTAGTCCTGCATGCGCAGCGTGGGCAGTTCGTGAACTTTCATAGATGCACTTTTAAAGCTGTCCATACTGAGGCTTTAAGGATGACATCACACACATCTGAACACATGTGAGAATATCTGCCTGCTGTCCCTGGATAACACCTGTTATGATAAGAAACTACGCTTCTCTTTTTCAGAAATTATCTTTAGCATTTTGAAGTCTGCTGTTGTCCTTTGATACTGGGAGCTTAAGGTCCAGGGTTAGCAAGCAATCTACTATATATAATTTTATTGTATAATTTATGTATGTATTTGTAGATTTGCTTTTCCTGTATGTAGAAAAAATGTTTTGAGGCTATACAAGGCAAATACTATATTGTCCACTAGATGGCACAAGCCAATCAGTTTATGGTAGCATCCTGAAAACTGAATTGTCCAATATATTTTGCAGCTTCTCGGTAACATTTATTCTATTTCTATCTTTATGAAGATATTCATCCAATTTAATGCAAACTTGATATACAACTTGATTCAAAACTTAGTCTTGTTAACAGTATAAGCAATAGTAAACTGAACAAAAATAAGCATGAATTTAATCAGAGTTAAATTTGGAGATGGTAACAACACTATAAACAAACAATATAATAGCAGTATGATAAATATAATCAGAAAATGAATGATACTATAATAGGCAGCATGGAAGAACATTCATATAACAGATATGATACTCATGAAGTCGGCACAAAACAAATGAAACACCTTAGTAAGCAGAATGGACTCAAAAATCACAGAAGATCTGGAAATCATCACCTGCAAGATCACCAACCCTGAACTGGAAGAATCTCTAATAGCCACACTATTCTACATCCCCCCCCAATAAATGGTCAAGTGCAAAAGAAGAATTCTTTGAATACCTTTCATCCAATACCATAAAAGGCCCATACAACTTACTTCTGGGAGACATAAATGTTCACCTAGAGAAAAAGGAAAAACCGGAAGTGACAGAAATCGACTTGTTCCTAAATACCCTGGGCTTTGAAATTCCTGACAAAGAGGAAACACATGAAAGGGACACCAACTGGACATCGTCACTTTTTCCCACAAAGACCCCGACACAAAAAAAAATACAATACCATGCAGGAAAATGGGTTAAGAACATATGGTCAGATCACTATACTTTCAATTTTGAATTATGTTGGCAAAAGAAACACTCAACAGCAAAACATATAAACAAAACTAGTTTGAAAAAAAGTCACCTGCAGAAACATCACCAATCCAACAGAATTTTGGACCCATTATGAACTACACCCCAAAATAGAGGAAGAGCAAGACTTCCCCACTAGATGGGACAAATTCACAAAAGACACACTAAATCAAATAGCTCCTGTTCAATCATACAAAAAGAACACAAGGGCATCAAAAGAATGGTATGACGCCAAATTATTAGCCCTCAAACAAGATCTCAGAAAACTGGAAAGAGTATGGCAAAAAACAGACAAAGTGGAAGATAAAATTAAATGGAAACAAAAAATGAAAAATTACAAGAATCGGATCAAAGAAAAGCGTTATAACTGTTATGTACAGAAAATAGGAACAACCAATACAAACAGTAGAGAACTATTCAAATTAGTAAGCAAAATAACAGACACCACACAGATACTACAGAACCGTCACAATCAAATCCCAGAGGTCTCCACCCTAGCCAACTACTTTAAAAATCACCCACCTCAGAGCCTCAATACCCCCTCCTCCACCCAATCTTGAATTCAACCTCAAAATGCAGAGTAGTGAATCCAAAGGCGATATGAGCTGGAACCACTTCGAGCCCCCAGATTGGAATAACTTCCTTGCACTCTTCAACAAATACTCCAAATCATATTGTCTACTAGATGAATGTCCGTCTAAGATCATGCAAGATGCAATACCAGAATTTAAGAGGGACCTATTTAACTGGGCAACTTACTCTCTCAAAAACGGAACCTACCTGGAAAATATGGGACACATCCTAATCACACCCATACCCAAAGACCAGAAGATCTCGCTCACACTGGCGTCCAACTACAGACCCATAACGAGCACCCCCTTTTTCACCAAAATGCTGGAAGGGCTGGTCAACTTGGAATTAGTAAATCACTTAGATAAGTACTCTCTCCTAAATGACCACCAATCTGGATTCAGAAAAGGATTCAGCACCGAGACAATCCTAGGCTCTCTCCTTAACCACCTATAAGACCTTTTCAATCAAGGTTCCAGCGCCTTGATCCTACAGTTAGACTTCAGCAGTGCCTTCGATCTCATGGACCACAAAATTATGCTTAGGTGCCTCGACGAAATGGGAATATCAGGAAGAGTGTGGACCTGGTTCCAAGGTTTCCTAACCAAACGATCTTATCAAGTGGTCCATGAAGGAAATTACTCTGAACCCTGGAAAAGCCCCTCGGGAGTCCCACAAGGATCCCCCCTATCTCCCACCTTGTTCAATATATACATCTCTTCTCTAGGCCACCTTTTACAAAAGCTTAACCTAACTTATTATATATATATGCAGACGACATCTCCATACTAATACCAATAACAAATGTGACCTCAACCAACTCAAAACATATCTCCTCCATCATGCTCGAAATAGAAAAATGGACTTTAAACTTCAAACTGAAATTAAACTCGGAAAAGACAAAGATTTTCCTTGCTAGCCCAAACGAGAAAATCTCCGCAACTACAATATATGTAAACGGCCATGATCACCCAATACTAAAAACCATAAAAATACTGGGAATCACCCTGGATACCCACCTGACCCTGACCAAGCACATAAACTCGGTGACTAAAAAATGCTTCTTCATCCTTTGGAAACTGAAAACCATAAAAAAATACTTTGACCCGCTAACCTTCAGAATACTGCTACAATCACTGATTTTATCCACCCTGGACTACTGTAACATTGTCTACTTGGGAGTATCTAAAAAAAAGGTGAGAAAACTGAGAATAGTTCAAAATACGGCCATCCGTCTAATATTCGGACTAAAGAAGAGCGATCATGTTAGTCCATTCTACAAACTCCTTCATTGGTTACCAATTGAAGCACGAATTCTATTCAAATTCTCCTGCCTCTGCTATAAACTAATCTGGGGACTGGCCCCCAGCTACCTACTACCTCACTTCGAATTCCACTCCTCTATTAGGCCTACCAGAAACCGTAACCTCTTTACCTACCCAAATATCATAGGCTGTAGATATCGCACCTTCTTTGATAGAACATTCAAATTCCAAACAGGTAGACTGCAAACTTGGACAGGCTACTTCACTGATGCCGCCAGAGAATCATATAGTATCTTTAGGAAAGAACTAAAAACCACCTTGTTTAAGAAATTTATAACCTAATCAGACTTCTCCCCTAAAATCGGAGCCTCCTCCCATCCCAAGGAGTCAGTCTACCCTCTTCTGCCAAAATTTAATTGTTACCAGTTTTTCCCACTGGTGCCCATCCTTCGTTCAAATGTACCAAGTTAACAACTTACTTCTCATCAACATCTTATGTTATCTTTTTCACCTTCGCAGTCTTGCACCTTTGTAACTCAAAGCGCAATCTCCTTTCTCTTCTCCTACTTATGCTCTGAATATCGTCGACTGTATAATGCTACTCATTGTGAAACCGTGTAATACACAGACCCTGTAACTCTCCTGTTACTATCACTAGATGTTCAATGCTATACTCTGTAATTCGCTGTCTGTACAGTTTCTCTTCATTGTAAACCGCCTAGAAGTCGCAAGATTGTTGGCGGTATATAAGAATAAAGTTATTATTATTATTATTTAGAGCATTCAGTTAACAGATATGATGCTAATTACATTCATATAGCACAATACAATGAAAAATCTTAATAGGTAGACAATGGGGCAAGTTCAGTTGAGAGATTATAGACAGCAGTGTTCTCCCCAGAAATTTTTTCCAGCCGGGTGGCATGAAAAAGTAGCCGGGTGGGGCGGGATAGGGAAATTTGGTGGTGGGGAAAATTAACCCCCTCTTTTACTAAGGTGCGCTAGCATTTTTAGCGTGCGCAAACCCCTGTGCTACGTGGGAAAACTAGCACCAACTCAATGCTGGTGTTAGCATCTAGCGCGCATAGCAATTCCTCCGCGCGCTAAGCGCACACTAAAACCACTATCGGAACTTAGTAAAAGGAGCCCTAAATGTATACTATTTTTATTAGCTAATTATTATTATTATTTTCCAATGCTCAATATGACTTCCTTTTTTAAGGTTTGACACTTGTACCAGAATATTTTTACTAAATTTAAGAAGTATTTGCCCTCTTTCAAATGGTATAGAGGTCTAAAAAAGGGAAAGGCATTAATGAAGTCATTATGTTCAATCTAGCCATTTATTTCTGCATTAATTTAAACAACTAAAAAAAAAAGATAAATATAGCTCATCCAGTCATACAAGAAATGACTGTACAGCAGGGGTGCCCACACTTTTTGGGCTTGCGAGCTACTTTTAAAATGACTAAGTCAAAATGATCTACCAACAATAAAATTAAAAAAAAACCCACAAAGCACACTGTACGCAGAGAAAATGTTAATTATCATTTATATTCCGCAGGTTTTCAAAGATGTCAAGGCAGACAATTCTATGCAATGTCACCTCAGGAACAACTATACAAAAATAGACAAATATGCCCCCTCCCTTTTTACTAAATTGTAATACTGGTTTTTAGAGCAGGGAGATGCACTGAATGCCCTGCGCTGCTCTCGATGCTCATAGGCTCCCTGCGCTAAAAACCGCTATTGCGGTTTAGTAAAAGGGGGCCATAGTGCAAAATATAGACAGCAGATATAAATTCTTAAAACAGACATATTTTGATCACTAAACTGAAAATAAAATCATTTTTCCTACCTTTATGTCTGGTGATTTCATGAGTCTCTGTTTGCACTTCCTTCTTCTGACTATAAATCCAATATTTTTTTCTTTCTGCCCCTCCCCTTTTCTTTCTGTCTCTCTTTCTTTCTCTCACCCCCTGCCCCCCCCAAGCCATCGCGCCAATTTCTCCACTTCCCCAATTCTTTCCCTACCCCCTAAGCCACCATGCCGATTTCTCCCTGCTTCCACGAGCCAGACCAGGAATGTACAAGCGCTGGACTCACAAGACTTCACCTCTGATGTCAATTCTTACGTCTGAGAGGAAGAGCCAGGCAGCGATTGGCTGGGCCAGAACTTCCTCTCTGACGTCAGAATTGACGTCAGAGGTGAAGTCTTACGAGTCCGGCGCTTGTACGCACCTGGCCTGGCTCAGGGAGGCAGGAAGAAAAAGATTGCCAAGGCAACGCGATTGACTCACATTGCCTTTGTGATCTACTGGTCGATCGCGCTCAACCATTTGGGCACCCCTGCTGTTATGGTATGGTATCCTGTCCTGACCTGAGGAAAGGGGTTTAGTCCCCAAAAAAACTGCCTTATTTCCATTTCCTATTTATAAACTTTAATCAATAGATACAATACTACTTGATTCTACGTAAAGCAACAAAAAAATTTTTTTCTACCTTTTGTCGTTTCTGCTTTAATCATCTTGTCTTCACTCTTCTTTCTAGCCAGCATCTGTCCGCTCTGTCTTCCATGCAGTATCAGCTCCTTCTATCCACTGTCCACCCTCTCCCCGTTCCATATGGCATCTTCCCTCTTTTTATGCTCCTTCAATAAACTGTCTATCCTGTGCCCCTTCTCTTCTCCTTTGTACATGATTGATTCAGCTCTGCCACCTCTCCATTTTTCTCTCTCTGTCAACACCCCGTCCCCTATGCTCTGGGAACTCTTTCTTCTCCTTTCTTTCCTTCGCACCCCACAGTCTGGTATCTTCCCTTCCCTGATTCTCTGGCATCTCACTTCTTTCCTTTTCTTCCATCTCTCCCTCTCCCTCCATGCTCTGACATCTTCTTCTTCCTTTCCCCCTTCCTTTTCCCTTGGTTTGGCATATTTTCCTCCTTCCCTCCAATCCCTGGCATCTCGTTTCATTCCCTCCCTCATCTTCTTTCTCCCTCCAGTTGGGTGCAGCAAGTCTCTCCCCCTCTGCTCCCTTTCCTCCTTCTGTCACCCAAGGCCTGGCGTCATGAACTTCTTCAGGCAGCAGCATTCACAATTCGCTGCTGTTGCCAGCTTTGGGCCTTCTTCTCTGCTGGGTCCTGCCTTCATAGAAACAGAAGTAGGCAGGACCCGGCAGAGAGGAAGGCCTGAAGCTGGCAACAGCAGTGAATTGTAAATGCTGTTGCTAGCCGAAAAAGTTCATGATGCCAGGCTGAGTACCTGGGGAAGACTGCTACTCTCCCCCCCACAACCTTCCTATCTCTTCCTCCTCCCATCACGAGACTCTAAACAGCACTGCTCTACTCTAAGCAGGCTGCTTCAGGGCTTTCTCCTGCCGTGATTCCCTCTGGCACGTCACTGATGAGGGAAGGAGGGAGAGATAGGAGGGTCAGATCGGGTTGGGGGGTGCCCAGGATGATGATGAGGCTGCTGCTGCTGCCAGCGAATCCAGCAAGGGTGAGGCCCCAAAGCACAGCACTGGCGGGACCCCCCTGACCATTTCAGGTCCTAGGCCTGTGCCTACTGGGCCTATCCTTTAATCTGGCCCTGCTTCCCCCCCCCCCATATGCCCTGACATCTCTCTCTTCCATTCCATGGTATGGTATCTCCTTTCCCTCCCTCCCATGGTCTTTGCATCTCTTTCCTCCTTTTCCTGATCTTCCTTCTCCCTCCTTCCCTCTCTCTCCCCAATTGGGTGCAGCAGCATTTCTCTTCCCCTCCCCCCATTAGGTACAGCAGTATCATCAGCATTTCTCTTTCCTCCCCCCAATTTGGTACAGCAGAAGCAGCATTTCTCTTCACCCTCCCCCCTAATTGTGTGCAGCAGCATGACTCTTCCCCCTCCCCCTATTGGGTACAGCAGCAGCATCATCAGCATTTCTCTTAACCCCCCCCACACAATTGGGTACAGCAGAAGCACCAGCATTTCTCTTCCCCCTCCCCCTCTAATTGGGTACAGCAGCATTTCTCCTCCCATTAACCCCCCCCCCCCCCCCGCCGTCTCACACACCCGGCAGATTCGCTACAGACAAAGGCAAGTTGCAAGTTTCCCTTCGTCGCTGACCTATCTCCCAAAGGTCAGCGACAGAGGGAAGCTTACAACTTGCTGCTCTTGCTTACTTCGGGCCTTTCTCGTTGCCGGGTCCTGCCTTCGCGGAAACAGAAAGTAGGCAGGACCCGGCAGCGAGAAAGGCCTGAAGTAAGCAAGAGCAAGTAAGCTTCCCTCCGTGGCAGGCCTATCTCCCGCATGCTCTGGTGCTCTAATGGTCCGTGACGGCTTCTCTTCTCTACCCTCCCCCCCCCCCCCGATGTAACTTCCGGTTTCGGAGGGAAGCCGGGTTCGAGTCGCTTGCTGGGTTTTGTTTATTTTAAAGTCCGGCGGGAGTCTTTCAGCGGCTCTTCAGGCTGCGCGTTAAGCAGTGGTGGCAGCAGGATTCGGCAGATGACAGCCGGGCGGTAATCTAAATTTGCTGGGTGGAGCGCCCGGCTGAAAAGCGCTGGGGAGAACACTGAGACAGGATAAACTGAAACTTGTATATCCAATTGAATATGGTAAAAGGAATGAACCTTGAGTTTCAGTGTAAGCAGTAAACTAGGCCAGGGTGGAGTGACTGAATAGTAAGTCGCTGCATTTATTAGAAGTTTGAGAAAATAGTCAGCTTTCATCAGCTTTCCGAAATAAAGGTAGTTTTGATTTTGGCATAGTCCCTCTGGAAATGTGGGGGCTGCTCCTGAGAAGGCTTTCTGGTGGGTATCACTTTATGCAGTTTCTTTTAACAAGGGTTCAGATTGAAGTCCTTTACTTAATTTTAAGCATTTTTTTTAATGTAATGGGCTCAAGAAGTTATTATATAACAGTGTTCTCCCCAGAAATTTTTTACACCCGGGTGGCATGAAAAAGTTGCCGGGTGGGGCGAGATGGGGAAATTTGGTGGTGGGGAAAATTAAATTTGCACTATTTTTATTAATTATTATTATTATTTTCCAATGCTCAATATGACTCCCTTTTTTAAGGGTTAACACTTAGGCAGTGTTCCAGTAGCATTTAAGCCAACCTTGTAAACAAGTAATGCAGATCCTTTTATTCCAAATAACTACTGGCCAGTATCGAACCTTCTATTTTTTTCAAAGCTACCGTACTTGAGAGAGTGATATTCAACCAACTTCAAACTCATGTTGAATCAGTTAATGCTTTGCATCCACGGCAATATGGTTTTTGTTTAAGACATAGCACAGAGACAGTAGTTCCTGCCTTAGGGCTCCTTATACAAAGCTGCGATAGCAATTCTTCCACAGCAAATGCACTGAAGCCCATAGGAATTGAATCGACTTTGGTGAATTTGCCATGGGAGATTTACTACTGTGGCCTTGTAAAAGAGGCCCTTACTGCGTGAACTCCATGGTCACCTTGACCACTGTTTCTCAACTTTTTCAAGTCAAGTACCCCCTAAGTCTAACAAATACCAACCAGGTACCCCAGCCCAAGCTCTGCCCCTTACCCCACCCCCATTTATAATAGTACTAATTGTAATGCAATTTCTTCCATTCATACACAATATAATCTTATTAATTCACAATGGTAACCACAAATTTTTTTTTAAAAAAAAAAAAGCAAAGCAACTGTATGCAGAGAATTATCATTTATGTTTGTTTTATTTTTCAAAGCGGTCAAGGAAGATGACAAAAATACGCAATGTCACCTCAGTAACAACTATAGTGCAAAATATGGAAGGCAGATTATAAATTCTCAAAACTGACACATTTCGATCACTAAATTGAAAATAAAATCATTTTTCCTACCTTTGTTGTCTGGTGATTTCATGAGTCTCTGGTTGCACTTCCTTCTGACTGTGCATCCAATATTTCTTTCTTTCTGCTTCTGCACGCTTCCCCTCCTCGGACCTCATTCCTTACCCAACCAACATCTCTCTCTCTGTCCCTCCATGAGTCCAACTTTCCTTCCTCTCTCCTCTACCCCTATTGGCAACATGTCTCCCTTCCTCTCCCTCCTCTGTTATGATCTTGCATCTCTCTGTTCTTCCTCAGGGTCTCCCCCCCCCATCTCTTCTCTGTCTGCATCTGCCTCATGTCATAGAAAGAAGATGACAGATAAAGACCAAATGGCCCATCCAGTCTGCCCCTTTGGTCCAGGCCTCTGTCTCTCTGTTGCTTACAAATACCCTCCATCCCCAGCATTTGTTCTCCTTTCTTCCAGGTCTTTCTCTGACTCTCTCTCTCCTTCCTTCCTCCTTGATCCATAATCTTTCCACCTCTCTGCAGTCTTTCTCTCCCTCTATACCCTTCTAGTCCAGCATCTGCCCCGTCTTCCCCCCTCCCTTTTGGTTTAAGTCTACTTTCCCACCCCTCATCAAGGTCCTTTTCTATCTCTCTGTCTCCTCCACTTCCTCTCCCCACTCCCCTAATGTCCAGATCCAGCGTCTCTGAAAAGTTTTTTTTTTTTTTTTTTTAAAGTTACTGACAAATTCATACGCCCTTTCCCCTGTAATATCAACCTTAACCCCCCCCCCAAACTCACTCACATTCTTCTTTCTAAAACTCCCCAAGCGTGGAAACCTAACCAATTGTACCACAAAATCACCCTATACTGAGCAACAGATGCTCCTCTGAGCTCTTAACTCCTGCGCTGTAGTGTCCAACTTCTTTTTGATTTGAGTCAGGGTTGCCAAATACAAACTGTTTATTTATAACACTGCACATATCCCAAAGAGGCTATTCTTTTGTTTTTATGCAATTCAAAAAGACATGGGAAAAGAATAAAGTATACTTCCAATCCAAGCAAAACATAAATTCCCCCCTCCCCCCCCCACACACACACCAAAAAAAAAGAGGAGCTCAAGGGGTGGGGGAAGAGAGGTTATCTGCACAGTGAGAGGATAACTTACATGGATCGGCAGGTTCAACTCTAGAGAACTTTACAAAACCGACCGAACCACTGAGGCTGTCCTGCAGGATTAAATAAAGGGGGTGGCTGACAGTTTCACTGCCATAGCTCCTTCTCCTCCTCCTCAATTATTTTCCATTCAACCCCTCTACATACAAAATAATAAAAAGCAGGGGAGAGGGTTGAACAGAATTAAAATAAATGCAGGATCGGACTTAGAAATCAGCGACTCATCAGTCTGCCTTAGGAGGCCAGCTCATCTCCCTCTCCCTTACAACTTTCTTTTTGGCTTCCCTATGCTGCAAATTTTGCCTTTTTTTTTTTTTTAACAAAACTGGTGGGAGATGGGGAAAAAAAGACTGTACAAGAAAAATCTCTCCTGGCGAGGCAGTTAGTAACAGTGGGATCTGAATCGCCAGTGCATTCTCTCATTACACAAAGGCTGTCGCCGCTCAGGGAAGGAAACACAGACGATACAGTCGGCAGCAGCACGTGCACACACATAGACACCTACACACGCCTCTCACATTGATGAAAGCTATTGGTAAAAAATAATAAAATAACCCACTGGTTCACCTACAAACCTCCTCCCTCACTCTTCACCCCAGCTGTTGGCTGTTCGCCCCAGGACCTCTCCACTCCATGGGTTGTAATTTAGTGCTTCCAGTTGGCGTGGGTCTGTCCAAAGGTTTTTTGCTCTCCTCTTTGGCCATGGCGGGCTCGCTAGTGTTGGCGCTCTTCCCGTACCAATGGCGGCACGGCTCTTTCTCAAAGTTGAAGTGCCTGCCGCGGCGCTGGAATTTTCATTGGCTCAGCTAGGGCACAACAGACCAATCACAAACAACCTCAGAGTTCTAAGGTCATTTGTGATTGGTTTGTTGTGCTGCAGAGGAACCAATGAAAAAACCCCCTCAGCAATAGGCGGTCTGGACCCAGCCAAAAAGTAGCCCAATAAAATGGAGAGATTTGTGAGCTCTTGTAATGAGAACCGCTGTAGCCAGTTCTGTCCCGTCAACTAGATTTTGAAGGGTAGTTGTAGTTTCAGTATTTAACAAGTGCCGTTCCAGACTGTCTGTCTGAAATTCACAGCCGGCGCTCACTTAAATTAGTTTGGCGGAGCGCCCGGCTAAAAGTCACTAGGGAGAACACTGATATAAAGCACAATTACTTACCGTAACAGGTGTTATCCAGGGACAGCAGGCAGCTATTCTCACATATGGGTGATGTCATCAGCGGAGCCCGGATGCGGAAGCTCGCAAGCAGATTTGCTTGAAGAAACTCGAAGTTTCGAGTTGACCGCACCACGCATGTGCGAGTGCCTTTCCGTTCAGTGTAGGGCACGTCTCCTCAGTTCAGATAGCTAGCAGAGAAGCCAACCAGGGGAGGTGGGTGGGTTGTGAGAATAGCTGCCTGCTGTCCCTGGATAACACCTGTTACGGTAAGTAACTGCGCTTTATTCCAGGACAAGCATGCAGCCTATTCTCACATATGGGTGACCTCCAAGCTAATCAAAATGGGATGGTGGGAGTGTTGGCAATTCAAGAAAATAAATGTAAAACTGCCTGGCCAAAATGGCCATCCCGTCTGGAAAAAGAATCCAGACAATAATGAGAGGTGAAAGTATGAATCGAGGACCAAGTAGCAGCCTTGCAAATTTCCTCAATAGGTGTAGATCTGTGGAAAGCTACTGAAGCTGCCATTGGTCTAACTTTATGGGCTGTGACTCTACTGTGTACTTCAGATGAGCCTTGTCAATTGGTTCAAATGGAGGCTTCATCAGTTGAGCAAGGACAACATTGAGGTCCCAAACCACAGGAGGCGGTTTGATAGGAGGTTTGACATTGAAAAGTCCTTTCATGAATCTGGAAACCACCAGATGAGCAGAGAGGGTTTCCGTTCGATAGGCTGATGAAAAGATGCAATTGCACTGAGATGGACTCGGATCGATGTAGACTTGAGGCCAGAAGTCGATAAGTGCAAAAGATAATCCAAAACTGAAGATAAGGAGGAATGTTGGGGCTCCTTATCATGAGAAAAGCACCACATAGAAAATCTAGTCCCATTTTTGGTGATAGCATTGTCTAGTGGTAGGTTTCCTAGAAGCCTCCAAAATATCTCTGACAGGTTGAGTAAACTGCAGAAGAGTCACGTTGAGAGGTACCAAGCTGTCAGGTGTAGAGACTGCAGGTTGGGATGAAGCAGAGATCCCTGACTGTGTAAGCAGAGATGGAAAAACTGGTAGAAGGTATGGCTCCCTGCTGCTGAGTTGAAGTAGAAGGGAGTATCAAGGTTGTCTCGGCCACCGAGCAGCAATCAGAATCATGGTGGCATGATTGTTCTTTAACTTGACCAGTCTTGAGAATGGAGGGAATGCATGGAGGAAGAGATTCGTCCATTCCAGGAGAAAAGCATCTGCCTCGAGGCGATGAGGAGAGTATATCCTGGAGCAGAACTGAGGCAGTTTGTAGGTGTGGGGAGCTGCAAAGAGGTCTATCTGAGGTGTTCCCCACTGTGAAAAAATGTGATGAAGAGGCGAGGAATGGAGTGTCTATTCGTGAGGTTGCAGAAGACAACTCAAGTTGTCCGCCAAGCAATTTTTCACCCCTTGGATATAAAGAGCTTTGAGGAAGGTGTTGTGGCGGATTGCCCAGTCCCAAACCTTCAGAGCTTCTTGACAAAGGGAGGCAGATCCCGTCCCTTCATGTTTGTTGATATAATACATGGCGACTTAGTTGTCCGTCCGAATGAGGACTACCTGGTCGTGAAGAAGATGTTGGAAAGCATTGAGAGCCTTGAGGATCGCTCTGAGTTCCAATAGATTGATATGACACCAATGATCCGTACTGGTCCAGTGGCCTTGGATACGGAGACCATCGAGATGAGCGCCCCAAGCGTAGGTCGAAGAATCTGTTGTGAGGACCTTCTGATTGGGGGGCATTTGAAAAAGCAAGCCTCTGGAGAGATTGGAAGAGAGCATCCACCAACAGAGAGACTGCTTCAATGAAGGAGTGACTGTTATGTGTCGAGAAAGTGGGTCGCAAACCTGCGTCCATTGAGATGCCAGGGACCACTGAGGAATTCTGTGGTGAAGTCTGGCAAAAGGAGTCACGTGTACTGTGGAGGCCATGTGACTCAGAAGTACCATCATGTGTCTCGCTGAGATGGAAGAGCGGGAAGACACTGTATGACAGAGTTGAAGAAGAGCTTCCAGACGTTGTTGTGGAAGGAATGCTCTGAGTTGGATAGTATCCAGAACAGCTCCAATGAATTGTAAATTCTGTGAGGGCTGAAGATAGGATTTGGGAAAGTTGATTTCGAAGTCCAAACTTTGTAGGAAGCAGGTAGTCCATTGGGTCGCTACAATAACCTCCTGAGATGTTGAATCTTTGATGAGCTAGTCGTCGAGGTAGGGAAATACCTGAAGACCATGGTTCCTTAGAGCTGCTGCTACCACAACCAGGCACTTGGTGAATACTCTGGGAGAGGAAGCCAGGCCGAAGGGCAGCACTCTGTATTGATAATGCAGATTTCCCACCTGAAATCTGAGGTATTGACGGGAGGCCGGATGAATGGGAATGTGAGTATAGACCTCCTTGAGATCCAGAAAGCATAACCAGTCATTTTGCTCGAGAAGGGGATAAAGGGACAACATTTGAAATTTTTCTTTGACCAAAAATTTGTTGAGAGCCCTGAGATCCAGAACGGGCTGCAGATCGCCTGCCTTCTTCGGAACAAGGAAGTAACGGGAGTAAAAACCCCTGTTCTGCTGGTCCAGAGGAACTGGTTCGATGGCATGGAGACGAAGCAGAGCTTGAGCTTCCTGAAGAAGAAGGGTGGTCTGGGAAGGATTGGAAAGATACTCTCTTGGAGGAAGCTCTGGTGGAACCTGAGTGAAATGAAGAGAGTATCCTTCCCTGATGATGGTCAGTATCCAGAGGTCGGATGTAATTGACATCCATCGGTGGTAAAAAAGATGGAGACGACCTCCTATAGGGGGAAAAAGAAGGCAGAGTCAGAACGGTGGAGGTTATGCTCTGTTTTAAACAGTCAAAAAGTGCAGCACTCAGAAGCTCTTATAAAGATCTTCAATCAAGTCTGCTTTCGAGGCTGTCCGCTGCAGGGCTCCGTCAGTGACGTCACCCACTGTTGAGAATATCTGCCTGCTGTCCCTGGATAACAACTGTTACGGTAAGTAACTGTGCTTTTCTCTTTCTCTGGTGTTGAACTGCATATGGCTTCTTGAGGTTTAAGTTTGATTTTTGTCTACATTTATTTAAGTTTGTGGTTGCTTGAAGTTGCATTTTCCTATGTAGGGGCCTTGTTGTGAGTGTTAACTTTGGGATATAACAACCCTATTCAATGTAAATATTCACCACTCTATAAATATATTTTTGGGGATCATCGGATGCTTTTGTTTATATAGAAGACTGCAGAAATCATCATTGATCCATTTTTTATTTTTTCACTCTTCTATGTGAATTGTTTTAACTTTTGTATTTAATAATTTATAGTTTAAATATCCACTTTAAAAATTTCCTTATTTGAAAGTTAAGCACTTATCTTTTCATCAAGGTTATGTTGGATGGGGATGTTGCCGACATGTTTCACTGTTAAGGCTTTTTCAAGGCTGTCCCCTATTCATAAAAAGAAAGCAATGTCATATACCTATATACTATTCCTTCAAAACCAGTAACAATTATAATTGAAGCCAACCCACAATCATATGCAGCCAAAAACACACATAGGTTGGAATGGATATGCATAAAAGTTCTTTTTTGAGCATATCCATTCCAACCTATGTGTGTTTTTGGCTGCATATACCTATATACAACATAAGTATACAGCTTCTTCTCCCCATACGCCTTATGATGAAGACTGCTTGGTAGCATCTCTTCGCATGTCACCTGTTGTATTAAATATTTACCCACCAGCGAGCCTTCTCCAGAGTAGGCCCCACACTCTGGAATGCACTCCCTGAAAGGCTTTGCTTAATACAAGACTATCTGTACTTCAGGAAGCAGGTGAAAGCTTGGCTTTTCAACCAGGCCTTAAATGGAAGACGAAACTAACACACACACACACATGACATTGGCTGCACATACTATAGCAGGACATGTTAATCCACTTCTACCCTAGCTGAGAACAAGCACCATTCTGACCTCATATGAACTTCTTTAAATTAGTCCCCTTATTTTTTTACTCCTGCTACTTTACCTTATCTATCTATATATATGCTTCATATTTTCTTATGCCCTATTTTGTCTATTAAAATGTTTTACCATGTATTGTCGACATTGTAATGTAGCATACTATGCTATACTTTGATTGTAATTTGAATATTTTTACTGCTGTGGTTCTTGCTGCCTTGAGTGAATTCTTTCAAAAAGGGAGTAAGTAAATCCTAATAAATAAAAATGTCTATAGTACCAGAATGTCTTTGGTACATTGATACAACCCAGTACCTTATTTTTCTAAGATGATTGATGTAGGTTTCATGTCCTGTCTTTGGCCTGCTTGGCTTTCTTGTGTATATCTTTTGCTTTTATTGATACAAATGTACAGTCCAAACATGGGCAAACTATGGCCCGCGAGCCATATCTGGCCCGTTTAGTTTTTTAATCTGGTCCATGTCTACTTTAAATTGTGCTAGTCCAGAGGTGGGCCAAATTTGTCTACCTTTAAATTGTGCTGAATGGCTGCCGTCAGTTCTCGCCGAACTCGTGAGAACTGACGGCAGCCATTCAGGAAGCAGCATACGGCCAGGCTGGAGCGCAAAAGCTTGCGCCTGCCATGTGCACCACTGTCCCTGAAGGAGAGAGGAAAGCGACTGGCTTTTAGTGCTCCAGCAGGGCTTGTCATTCTGGACACTTTTTGCCTGTCCTGTGTGATAACTGTGCTAGAAACTTTGCTCACGTGTCACTTCGGGACTTTACTCTTTGTCCTCCAGCTCTACTGAAGCCTCAGAGGTAGGAGGAACATTCATCTAGAAGTGAGGTTTACTCTTGACGGCTAGATTAGAAAAAAATCCTAGTATAATGGCGGCATGTTTTTTTATTTTAAACTTCACAAGGGAGTGGTCATACATTTTACAAGATTTAATCACTTTCATGTTCAAAGTGTTCTTGTTTTAGGCCAGGCATTCTTAAAGGTACAACCCTGCCTCTCTTAAAAGGACTCTAGGATTTGAGACTGACAGGAGTTTTATAACCTTTTGACGTTAATACGATATATTAGCTGGGACGTTGTCGCAATTTTTCTCCTTTTTCCTACGTATAATGTAGATATCTCAGTCTAATTCAGATTAGGGCAAGAGTTTAAAGGGTTACAAAATTCTCTGATTTGAAATCTGGTCTAGGATTAAGAAGTTTTGTACTGAAAGGATCTATGTAGAAGCTCTTTGTAGAAAAGCAATTTGAGGCCATTTTGGTCCATAATTCTCTACCTTCGTCTGTCCTATCCATAGAACTAACCCATCCAAAATCCCCCTACCACAATCAACTCCGTCCTCTGATCACTAAATTTTTTTCTTGTCAGCCCAAATGACATCATTACAAATAAACTCCAAATTAATGATCAAATCTTTGATATAGTCACCTCAATTAAGATCTTGGGGGTGACATTAGACCGTCACTTAACGTTGGAAGTTCACACAGACCTTATGATAAAAAAAATGTTTTATGATCCTCTGGAAACTTCAAACTATTAAAAAATATTTTGACTTAGTTTCTTTCAGACTGATAGTTCAGTCTCTAATTCTGTCTGCTCTTAATAATCTATATTACGCAATTCTTTTGGTAATTTCTATAATTTGTATTCCGCCTTGAACAATATATAATGTATAATGTATTCGAAATTAATTTTCCTATGAACTGTTTTCCTACCTTCTTCTACTCTATGTTTATAACCTAACTAATTTATTTTTCTCAAGTACTTTAGCAAGAATGTGAGCCTTTGGGACAGTCAGGGAACTCTAAGTACTTTCTCTTCATCTTAATTAATCTTACTTATTGCATTTCTTCTGTTTATACTGTAAACCGCTTAGAACCTCACGGTACAGCGGTATATAAGAAATAAAATTATTATTATTATTATTTATCAAGCCTGTGTTTACAGTCAACTCAAGATCATGTTGGTATGAGGGAGCAGTTTGCTGTATTTTTCAACCATACAGAATTTGAGGGCCTGGGTGTCCAGGCTGAAGAGCAGGTTAAAAAGAGAATTATGCCTGATGTTTACATTTAATTTATATTGGAAGGGGGAGAGGGCAGACAGTGGATGAAAGGGGCAGATGCTAAATTGAAGAGACAGAGAGGTCAGACGCTGGAAGGAAGAGAGTGAAAAGAAGATGAAAGCAGAAATCAGAGACAACAGTCTGCCCTGGGGTGGGGGGGGGAGGTTGTCTTTCATTCTTTCTGCCTTAGCCCTTTCTCTTACCATCATCATTCTGTGGTGCATCAGAAACACCCCCCAGTCGCCTGGCCCCTTTGGTAAATTTAAGAGCCCATTGTGGCCCATGAGTTAGAAAGTTTGCCCACCCCTGGTATAGTCTATAGCAGGGCTGTGGAGTCGGTAGATAAATCCTTCGACTCTGACTCCTCAGTTTCTGGTACCCATGACTCCAACTCCAGGTACCTAAAATTATCTCTAACTCCTCAACTCTGACTCCACAGCCCTGGTCTGTAGTCACCCTAATAGCTTGAGGCAATTAATCAAGAAGCAAATTTCAACAATTTTTTTTTTTTTAAATATTTGCTGCAGCTAATTTCATTCATAGACTCTAAGCAAATAGATTATCAGGATGTGCATAGGACAACAGTTCTTGCTGTTTTGGTTCATATGACCATTTCCCCTGGATTCTTAGACTTTGTCAACCTCCCTCCAACTCCTGCCATCATTTCTTCCTTTTCTGAAATCACCGAAGAGGAAACTGCACATTTTCTTTCCTCTTCCAAACTCACTAACTGTGATCCTTTTACCACACCTCTACTCAGCACTCTCTCTCTCTCTCTCACTGTCATCCCTTCTGTTATATCCTCAATTTTACACTTTCCACTGCAACTGTTCCTGATGTCTTCAAACATGCTGTAGTTACACCACTCTTCAACAAAACCCTCACTGGACCCTACCTGCCCTTCCAACTATCGCCCCATATTCCTCCTCCCTTTCTTATCCAAGCTACTTGAACATGCTGTTCATCGCCATTGTCTTGACTTTTTCTTCTCAAGCTATTCTTGACCCATTTCACCCACTACATTCTATGGGAACTACCCTTGTTTTAAGTCTCCAATGATCTGTTCCTGGCCAGATCCAAAGGCCTCTATTCTATCTCAATCCTTTTCAATCTATCTGTTGCTTTTGATCATCACCTTCTCCTTGATACACTGTCCTCACTTGGATTTCAGGGCTCTATTCTTTCTTTGTTTTCTTCTCTCTCCCAATGCTCTTTTAATGTATGAAATGGTGAATACTCCTCCACTGTTATAGAAACATAGAAACATTGTGGCAGATAAAAGCCAAATGGCCCATCCACAGCAACCATGATCTCTTCCTAAGATATCCCACATGCCTATCCCATGCTTTCTTCAATTCAGAGACAGTCTAAACTAGGGGTGTCCAACCTTTGGCTTCCCTGGGCCGCATTGGCCGAAAAAAATGTTTCTGAGGCTGCGCAAACACTGCAGCAAGACAGAGGAGGGAGCCGGCAAGACGGTAAACAACTGGGGGCAGTAGAGGAAAACACTGCATCGCCCTCGACCGGGACTGCACAAAATACTTCACAGGGCCGCAGGTTGGACACCCCTGGTCTAAACTAAACTAAAACTTAGTTTTATAGACTGGGTCTTCAACCAGAAGGAGCTCGATTCGGTTAACAATAAAGTAAACATAACATAAGAAGAATATAGCTGAAATGATTTAATTTCCAAAATGTTTGGAAAACAAGAAAGTTTTCAGAGCTTTCCGGAATACGACAAAGGGGCCTAAACTTCTCAGTGTAAGTGGTAATTCATTCCAGAACTCAGTTAGTTTGAAGACAAAAGAATGACTAAATCTCTTGATAGATCTGTTTTTACCCCTAAGGGACGGAAATGTAAGTTAATTTTTTAGTGCTTCTAGCAAGATGAGATCTATGCACATTCCAATCTAGAGGGACCTGGGTGATAAAGATGCTGAATAGAATCTTAAATGCAATACAAACGCATCTACCACCCTTTCTGTAAAAAAAAAGTATTTCCTTAGATTACTCCTGAGCCTATCACCTCATAACTTCATCCTATGCCTTCTCATTCCAGAGCTTCCTTTCAAATGAGAGACTCTGCTCATGCACATTTATGCTACATAAGTATTTGAACGTCTATCATATCTCCCCTCTCCTGCCTTTACTCCAATTTTACATATTGAGATCTTTAAGTCTGTCCCCATATGCCTTATGACGACGACCACACATCATTTTAGTAGCCTTCTCTGGACTGACTCCATCCTTTTTATATCTTTTTGAAGGTGCGGTCTCCAGAATTGTACACACTATTCTAAATGAGGTTTCACCAGTATCTTATACAGGGGCATCAATACTCCTTTTTCCTACTGGCCATACCTCTTCCTATGCACCCTAGCATCCTTCTAGCTTTCACTGTCACCTTTTCAACCTGTTTGGCCACAATCACACCATTATTAGTTTGTGTACTTCAAGGCTCTGTCTTGGGACCCCTTTTAGCTTTCACCGTCACCTTTTCAACCTGTTTGGCCACCTTAAGATCATCATATACAGTCAAACCCAATCACAGCATTATTAGTTGGTGTACTTCAAGGCTCTGTCTTGTCACTTTTTTCCATCTATACTCATTCTCTCAGTGCTCTGATCTCTTCCCATGGCGTTCAGTATCACCTCTACACTGATGACTCCCAGGTTTACCTCTGTATGCCAGAAACTTCTACAGCAGTGTTTTTCAACCGCTGTTCCGCGGCACACTAGTGTGCCGCGAGATGTTGCCTGGTGTGCCGTACGGTCAGGGCCGCCATCAGGGCAGTACCACCAGTCTAGGGAGAGGGGTGGTCCGCCCCACGTGGACAGGAGAGAGCTGGACGGGGGACCCGCGGAGTTCAATACATCTCGAGCCGCGAGGCTCGTCTTCTGTTCCTGCCTGCCCTGCAGCTAACATATAGCCGATCGCAAGCGTTCCCCGATGTCAGCGCTGACGTCGGAGGGAGGGCTTAAGCAAAGCCTGCCCTCCGACGTCAGCGCTGACGTCGGAGAATACTTCCGTTCGGCTATTTGTGTGCGGCAGGGCAGGCAGGAAGCAGAAGACAAGCCTCGCGGCTTGAGCTTCGTTTTGCTGAGAAAGTTGCAAAGATGGTCTGGGAGGCAAACACGGAACACAAAAGGGGGGAGGGAGTGCGTTTTGGACACAAGGCATGAACTTGGGAGAGAGGAAGGGAGGGAAAGAGATGCTGAGGTGGGGGAGGGAATGCGTTTTTGGACACAGAAGAAATGGACTTGGGAGAGAGGAAGGGAGGGAAAGAGATGCTGAGGTGGGGGAGGGAATGTGTTTTTGGACACAGAAGAAATGGACTTGGGAGAGAGGAAGGGAGGGAAAGAGATGCTGAGGTGGGGGAGGGAATGCGTTTTTGGACACAGAAGAAATGGACTTGGAAGAGAGGAAGGGAGGGAAAGAGATGCTGAGGTGGGGGAGGGAATGAGTGTTTGGACACAGAAGGCATGGACTTTGGAGAGAGGAAGGGAGGGAAAGAGATGGTTGTGTACACGGGGAATAGAAGAAAGGAGAATTTTTGGTCATAGGGAGGGAGTGAGGTACAGATAGTGGCATACCAGGGTGGGGGGAGGCGGACTGCCCCACCCCGGGTTTACGTCCCAAGGGGGTGCACAGCTGGCCACCCTCCAGTGTTGTCCCTAGGCCGGCAAACTGCGGCTCTTTAGCCACTTGAGTGCTACCGCCGCCAACGGTGTTGCTGGCGGTGGCAGCATTATAAAATACTTTCTTTGTGTTTATTTGATTCCTATTTAAGAGAATTACTTTATATATAGTCAATATAGGCACAGAGTTAAATTTTTTAACATTTTCTAATGGTGGTGTGCCTCGTGATTTTTTTCATGAAACAAGTGTGCCTTTGCCCAAAAAAGGTTGAAAAACACTGTTCTACAGGAATCCAGACCCTAGTCTCAGCCTGCCTGTCTGACATTGCTGTCTGGACGTTTCACTGCCATTTGAAACTGAACATGGCCAACACTGAGCTTTTTATCTTTCCACCTAAATCCTCCTCTTCTCATCCCCCATTCTCTATTTCTGTGTACAATACTCATATCCTCCCTGTCTCATAAGCTCGCAACCTCGGTCATCTTTGACTCCTCCCTCTCTTTCTCTGCACAAATCCAACAGACCACCAAAACCTGTTTCTTTCTGTATAATATCACCAAAATCTGGCCTTTCCTTTCTGAACACACTTCCAAAACTCTTATCACCTCTCGTCTAGATTACTGCAGCTTGCTTCTCGCAGGTCTTCCACTAAACCATCCCTCTCCCCTTCAATCCATTTAACATTCTGCTGCATAACTTATACTCCGCCAGTGTTGCTATGCTCACATTATTCCTCTCCTCAAGTCACTTTATTGGATCCCTATCCATTTAGAAACAGAAGATGACGGCAGAAAAGGACTAAAGCCCATCAAGTCTGCCCACTCTGCTTACCCACCCCCTGTCTATGTCCTAATGACCCAATTTCCTTATCTTGACCCTCGTAGGGATCCCACATGGGTATCCCATTTATTCTTAAAGTCTGGCACGCTGTCTGCCTCGATCACCTGCACTGGAAGCTTGTTCCAATGATCAACCACTCTCTCTGTGAAGAAATACTTTCTGGTGTCGCCATGAAATTTTCCGCCCCTGAGTTTGAGCGGGTGCCCTCTTGTGGCCGAGGGTCCCTTGAGAAAGAAAATATCATCTTCTACTTCGACACGTCCCGTGAGGTACTTAAATGTTTCGATCATGTCTCCCCTCTCCCTACGTTCCTCGAGAGTGTAGAGCTGCAATTTGTTCAGTCTCTCTTCGTACGAGAGACCCTTGAGCCCCGAGATCATCCTGGTGGCCGTCCACTGAACCGATTCAATTCTGCGCACATCTTTACTGTAATGTGGCCTCCAGAATTGCACACAGTACTCCAGATGAGGTCTCACCATGGCCCTGTACAACGGCGTTATGACTTCAAGCTTTCGGCTGACGAAACTTCTATTGATACAACCCAATATCTGCCTTGCCTTAGATGAAGCCTTCTCCACTTGATTGGCAGTTTTCATGTCTGCACTGATGATTACTCCTAAATCTCATTCTGCTGAAGTCCTAGTTAAAGTTTCTCCGTTCAAGAAGTACGTCATGCATGGATTTCCGCTTCCGAGGTGCATGACCTTACATTTCTTAGCATTGAAGCCTAGCTTCCAGGTTGAGGACCAACTTTCCAATGTAAGCAGGTCCTGCACCATATAATTCTGTAAACTGCATTCACTTACTATATTACATAGTTTGGCGTCATCGGCGAATAGTGTTATTTTACCTTGAAGCCCTTGAGTCAGATCCCCTATGAATATGTTGAAAAGGAGTGGACCCAGGACCAAGCCCTGCGGCACTCCACTGGTCACCTCCGATGTTTTAGAGAGGGTACCATTAACCACTACCCTCTAAAGTCTGCCACTCAGCCAATCATTGACCCATGCAGTTAGTGTCTCTCCTAACCCCAACGATTCCATCTTGCTTAGCAGCTTACGGTGTGGGACACTGTCAAAAGCTTTACTGAAGTCCAGGTACACGACGTCCAAAGACTCTCAAGTCCAACTTTCTTGTTACCCAGTCAAAGAAGCTGATGAGATTGGATTGGCAGGACCTACCCTTGGTGAATCCATGCTGACTGGGATCCCGAAGATTCCCTTCATTCAAGATCGTGTCCAATTTGCTTTTAATTAGTATTTCCATGAGTTTGCACACTATTGATGTGAGACTCACCGGTCTATAATTCGCAGCCTCTGCCCTGCAACCCTTTTTATGCAGAGGAACGACATTAGCTAATTTCCAGTCCAGGGAAACTTTCCCCTTACTTAGGGAGAGATTGAATAGCTCAGCCAATGGTTTCGCCAGGACACCGCTCAATTCTCTGAGCACTCTTGGGTGCAAATTGTCTGGTCCCATGGCTTTGTTCACCTTGAGTCTTGCCAGTTCACTGTAAACTTCACCTGGTGTGAACTCAAAATTCTGAAACGGGTCTTCTGTGCTTTGTGTTGCCTTAAACTGCGGACCGTGTCCCGGTGCCTCACAGGTGAAGACTGAGCAGAAGTATTCATTCAGTAGTTTGGCTTTATCGGAATCTGCTTCCACGTAGCTTCCATCCGGTCTTCTAAGGCGTACTATCCCGCTGTGTTCCTTTTTCTGTCACTAATATAACTGAAGAAGGATTTGTCCCCCTTTTTAATGTTTTTTGCCAGAATTTCTTCCACTCGAAGTTTTGCCTCCCTAACTGCCATTTTGATCGCTGTAGACCTGGTCCTATATTCTACCTTTGCCTCTCTTTTCTCCGTGCGCTTGTAGGAGAGAAACGCTTTTTTCTTCTCCTTAATGAGGTGCGAGATCTCCGCGGTGAACCATTGGGGTTTATTGTTTCTTTGTCGTTTATTTACTGATTTTATGAAGTGGCTAGTTGCTTCATATATGGTTGATTTCAGTGTTAACCACTTAGCTTCTACATCATCGGTCTCCGCTTGGTCCTCCAGTGTCCGATGGATGAAATCTCCCATGCGTGCGAAGTCTGTGCCTCGTAAATTGAGTACCTTTGTTTTCGTGTTTGATCTAGGGAAGCCTTTCCTAAGGTTGAACCATACTATGTTGTGGTTGCTGGAGGCTAGCGTATCTCCTACTGAGACCTCTGAGATGCTTTCCCCGTTAGTGAGTACCAGGTCGAGGATCGCCTGGGCCCTAGTGGGCTCCGTTACCATTTGTTTGAGAAGTGCTCCCTTTATGGAGGTTAAGAGCCTCCTGCTACTGCTGGTTGCCGCTGAAAATGAGTTCCAGTCTGCATCAGGCATATTGAAGTCCCCTAGCAGTACAACTTCTCCTCGTAGAGTGATATTCTCTATGTCTTCAATTAATTCTGCGTCCATGTCTTCCAGTTGTCTTGGGGGGTCTGTATACCACACCTAGATACAGGCATTTTTCTCTGCCTCTTGCCAGGTTTACCCAGAGGGACTCCCCGGTGTACTTGACATCTGTGATCCTGGTGGTTTTGATGTCCTCTTTAATGTATAGAGCTACCCCCCCTCCTATCCTGCCCTCTCTGTCCTGATGAAGTAGATTGTAGCCCGGTATAGCCATATCCCACCCATGTGAGTCCGTGAACCAAGTTTCAGATATTGCCACCACATCTAGGTCGGCATTCCTTATTTCAGCCTCTAATTCTAGAATTTTGTTACTTAAACTGTGTGCATTGACATACATGGCCCTCCATATCTTGTGTTTGCTAAGTCCCTGTGAGGCTTATCCTACCCGAGTCGGTGTGACTCCTAAAGAACTGTTTGCAATGTGGGTACTTACCTTGGACATGGAAGCGGAGTTTCGACTCACCTCATCAGGATAATTCCTTTCTGCACTAATATGTGAATGGGTACCCTCCCCCGACTTACCTAGTTTAAAGCCCTGTGAAGCAGGCGGGCTAGTCGGTGTCCGAAGACGTTCTTACCCCTACTGGTCAGATGGAGTCTGTCTGGTCCCTCAAGCCCTTGTAGCGCTTCCCCATGGTTTAGAAATCTGAAGTTCCTATCCCGGCACCATCCCTGTAGCCACTCGTTCGTCCTCAGGATACATTCATCTCTGGCTCTTCCCTTGCCTCTAACTGGGAGGATCATTGAGAAAACCATCTGCGCTCCTGTCCGCTTCAGCCTCTCACCCAGTGCTCCAAAGTCTCTGGTGATGGTCTCTGGTGTGTTCCTGGCAGTGTCGTTGGTTCCTATGTGGACAAGAAGCATAGGAAAGTGGTCTCGGGGCATGAGTAGTCTATCCAGACTGGTGGTGACATCTCGTATCCAGGCAGACAGCAGACCTCCCTAGATTGCATATCCGGTCTGCAAATTGGTCCCTCGGTGCCCCTCAGCATGGAATACCCGATGACTATTACTCTGCGCTTCTTTGGGGGGAGCCGGTCAGTTGTCCCTGGAGATGGAGCTGTGTGTTGGGCCTGCTCCTGTTCCTGCTCCTGTTCCTCATCGGCAGTTCCTTCCTGAAGAATTTGGAATCTGTTCCGCAGGGTAAGTTGAGGGGTTGATGTATAGCTGCCCTATTTGTAAGAAGAAGGAGAAGATGAAGAGATTGAAAAGGGGGGGGAGGTCTCCTATGTTTGCCTGTGGAGGAGGTCACCAGCTGCCAGGAGTCAGTGCCGCTAGCCATTTCCTGTATCCCAATTGTTGGTTTCAAAGCTGATGATTTGGGCGTCTCGAGGATGGACTTGTCATGGGCCTGCTCGGTGATTAGGGACAGCTCCTGGACGACTCCGTCGATGTAGGCCTCGTCCTCTCGGATGCTTCTCAGGCGTATCACCTCCTCCCTGAGGCTCCTTAGTTTCTGCATGATCTCCATCCAGCTGCGCGGCCTCCTCTGTCTGTGTAGAGACTGTAGTGTAGCGCTGGGGGATGGTCTCGGTCTGCACAGAGACCTCTGTCCACCGTCCTGGGTCCTCCTCCTCCTACACGCAGTCCGTGGTCACTTCCTGGATCGCCATAGCGACTGGAATACTGGTCTTGATTGTAGACTTCGCACTTCTTGTCCTCCCTGCCATTGCTGAGTTGTAATTGAGGTCTGCCTGTCAGTAAGGTAGAGAATTAGGAAAATTAGAAAAATCTGTCTGTGAGCAGGTGTGAGATTTTGAAAGATTAGGGTGTCTGAGAGTTGGAAGATTGGGGTATTTAGTGCTTGAAAGATAAGGGTGTCTGAGAGACTGAGAGTTTGAGATGTCTGAGAGGGTTGCTGTCTGTGAGTTAGTATGAGAGCCTGTACGATTAGGGTGAAGGGATAGTGTGTTTGAGAGGTCCGCTTGTTGCCCTAAGGTATCGTTGTCTTGTGTAGTTTGGCTCTTCTTAAGGCTCTTCGCAAAGGCGCTCTCGCTAAGGCGAGCACCTTTGCCGCGTGCCGAACGGCTGCGTGCCGTTGGCTCATCCCCTTTTATGGGGGGAGTTTGGCTGGTGACGTCAGAGGTGGGCGGAGTTAGCTCTTGCCTCTTCCCCTGCTAGCACCGCCTTCTCTGCTCCTCTCTCTGCTTCTTCCTGCTAGCACACTCTCTGCTCACTGTTTTGCCATGTGCTCAGGACTAGGCACAGCTCCTACAGTCTCCCTTCGGCTGGCCTTGCATTGCATAAGTTCAAACTCATCTTATTAACTTATGAGGTGTGATTAAAAAATACAGTGAATGCTGCTGCCAAGTACCATACAACAAAAAGGCAGGGATCTTTAATATGGGAAGCGGGGTGTCAAACCTTAGTAATAGTGTGCGACAAGTTTCAACTTGTGCAGTCTGTTGTGAGCTACGGTTGAGAGAAAGTGTGTTTTAGTGTGCCATAAATCATGGATCACGAAAAATATATAAAAAATTTTCAAACTGCAAAAAAGTGCTAAAGAAACACACAAAATGTTAAAATTAGTTTATGATGATGCTGCAGTGATCATGAAGACAGTTTACAAGTGGTTTGAGCAATTTTGTATTGGTTGTGAATTGGTTGAAGATGAGGAGAGATTGGGACTTCCTTCAACATCAAAAACACAAGAGAATGTTGAGAGAGTAAGCAAAATAATTCAATCAAATAGGCGACTGACTATTGGGGAAATTTCTGAGAATCTGAACATCTCTTGTAGTTCTGTTCAAAACATTTTAACAACAGATTTGAAGGTGAGTGCGACCTGAGAAATGGGCAAACAGTTTCATTCTGACAATGCTCCATGTCGCACACCGTTTCTGGTACAGCAATTTCTGTCAAATAAAAACATTATGGTGTGTCCTTATCCACCTCCTTCATCGGATCTGGCACCATGTGACTTCTGGCTCTTCCTAAAAGTCAAAATGACCATGAAAAGTAAACATTTTGAATTGATTAAGGGCATCGAGGTAGCCACAACAGCGCAACTTAGATCCAAAAGAGGACTTCCAGAACTGCTTCAGAAAGTGGCAAGAGTGATGGGATAAGTGTGTGTGAAGCGAGGGGGAGTATTTTGAGGAGGATTAGTGGCAATGTAAATTTTTTTTAATGTTTTAAAAAAAAAATTTAAACATTCACCATATTTTTTGCAGCTCCTCAGTATCTCTCTCTTTATATTCCTTCCCAGGAACTCCATTCATCGGGTAAGTCTCTATCTGTACTCTTCTCCACTACTGGTAACTCCAGAGTCCACCCTTCTGTGTTGCTACACCATATGCCTGGAACAGTCTTCCTGAATCAGTACATCAAGCTCTGTCTCTGGCAATATTCAAATCTAGGCTAAAAGTCCACTTTTTGTTTAGGCTGCTTTTAACTCCTGACTCCCACTCAGTTGTAAAAAGTACCCATGTCTATTTTTTCATTCCCTCTGTAAGAAATTCCCTAACCCTGTTTGTTTGTTTTAATTAGATTGTAAGTTCTATTGAGCAGGGATACTCTTACATGTTGATGTACAGTGCTGCGTACTGTATATCTAGCATATGATCCAAATTAAAAAAAAAAAAAAAAAGGAACGGGAATTATAGGAACAAACAAGATTAACCACTGAATGCTGTGATGTGACTGTAGCAGTCTTAAATTAGATCTGAAAACTTAAGGATAAGTAATTATAGTCCAAAACAGCTAAATAAGCAGGTCCAGAATATGAAGGTTTTTTGTTTTTTTTTAACTGCCACATTCACTCCGAAGCCCATTCATCTCCTTTTATCATCCCAAAGATTAAGCACATGTTCTGCTTAGCTAGATAATAGAGTGGCAAACACGGGGGCATTTCTATTGTGATGAGACAGATGCAGGGAAAGTTTTTTGGGTGATTGGAATAGTTTTGAGGAATGCTAGGGCAGCTAATAGCTAGGACAGTTTTGGTGGATGGTGGGGTAGTTATGGATATGTAAATGTTTGGAGTTGAGCAGTTTACACAATGATATTCAGTTGGGGTAGATTTTTTTGGAATGGGGCAGTTTATTTCTCTCTTAGAACGAGATCAAGAGAATATCTATGACCCAGAAATATCAAAGAAGAGCAAGTTAAATTAATCATGTATTTAATGGGTATAACTAATGGGCAGACTGGATGGACCGTTTAGGTCTTTATCTGCCGTCATTTACTATGTTACTATGTAGTGTTAAATGTGGATATTTATATTTATATATATATATAAATATATATATATATAAAAATTAACATATACAAATTGACTTTATGCATGTTAAAAACATCATAAGGTATGCTAATGAATACACATACCTAGTAGATTTTACTTTGTGTTCTTTTTTCCAAAGCATTAAAACAAAGGTCTTGGGCATAGTGCAATCAATCAGAGATAGCTGCTATATTTAGGGAAAGGGAATGGGACTTGCATACTGCTTTTTGTGGTTACATATTTTAAAGCAGTTTACATATATACAGGGGCAATGAAGGATTAGGTGACTTGCCAGGGTCACAAGGAGCAGCGCTGGGATTTGATCCACAACCTCTGGGTGCAGAGGCAGCAGTTCTATCACTAGGCCATTCCTCTCTTTCCTTTGCTAATCAAGCTTACTCTCCCCCCATCCAAATGTACACTTTGAAAGTGGATTTCTAGTTGATTGCATGATAACTGAACCTCAAATGCAGTTATATGATTACTAATTTCACTTTCTTTTCTTTTTTTCATGATTTGGCTTACCTTTATTTGGATTATTCTTGAACAACAAACCTCCCTGTTTTGCCTTCAGGTAAGGGTTTTTATTCTGCTTTGAAAAACATAGGAACAAAACTTTTTTTCCCTTTCTCTAGCCAAGTAATGGCGATGAGCACTGTGTGTACAGTATAACCCATGGCTTTCTGTATTGAAGGAAAGGGATATTTTTAATGTTAATGAAATTGTTCAAGCAACTCCGGAAACTCTTTTTAACCTCAGGTTGTTATGGCAAATGGCTCAGACACATGGAGTATAAGGAGAGGCTAATGTTGGCTGTGATGTTAACAAAGGAAATCACAAGTTAAATGAGAGCAGAGTGGATAGTTAGTCAATATAAGGAAAACAAAAACTTAATATTTATAACTGATAGTTGTACCAAACAGAGGAAAAGTTATAAATCCCTTGCATGTATGTACTAGTGCTTCTTGATTTCCAATTCGAATCGATTCACCGATTCACTTCACGTGAATCGATTCAAATCGATTTATGGTTTTGTGATTTTTTTTAAACCCGAACTCACCAATTTGTTGGCCCCCTTGCTGTAGAGACCCATTCAGCCTTTCCCTCTGCCACCAGAGTCCTTCCATCTAATGTAACTTCTGGTTTTGCGAAACCGGAAGTTACATCAAAAGAAAGGAATTCGGTAAGGGGAGCGCCGAGTGGACCTCTGTGCACGGATTGGCAGCAGAAAAATGAATGGTTGGCTAGCGCTCTCCTTTCCGTCTGTCCTGCCGCTGGTGGAAGTAGTGTGGTCTTGTTAGAGGAATGTCGGCGCCGAGAAGAGCAGCGGGAGGGAAGCACGGGCCGCTCGGGGTAAATGACAGCAGGCTCGGTTCAGTTCTCCAATCCCCCAACGGTGATGCAGGCTCCCCTGTCCCTCGTGCTGCCTCGAGCAGAAAGAGAGCAGGACTGGGAAAGGGTGGGCTCAGGTCCCGGCTCCCTGCATTGAGTGTCTGAAACTCTAGGTGGAGCCATGCTCGGAGGCGATGAAGGCTCCAGGGAGCAGCTGAACCTCGCTTCTTCATTCATTAGCAGGGACCAGGGCGCCCTCTGCCAAACTTTGCATTGGAGAGTTGGTGGATTGGAGAGGGAGAGATGGGGAGAAGATGGAGGGGGAGATTATGGAGAGGAGAGATGGGGGGATGGAAGATATAATGGATCTAAAAACAGAAGAGAGGGAGAGGAATGTGGACAATGGGATTTAGGGAGGGAAGGAAAAGAAATGGAGAGCAGTTGGACACAAGGGATGGTGGGGGATAGAGATACTGGTTAGGAGGGTTGTTGGGAAGAGAAAGGGAGAGCTGGTAGACCCTGGAGTGGTGGGGAAGGAGGGTGAGATGCTGGATGAAAGGGTAGTTGAGAAAAGGAGGGATGGTGGGGTCCATCGCTGCAGCTTAGGGGATGGAGACAAAAAAAGGAAAGATGCCAGACCTCCAGGGAAGGGAAACGGAAGGAGAGGATAGAGATGGAAGAAGGATGGTTAGCACGGAGAAAGAAGAGACCCTGGCAAGTGAGTTATCAGAAGACAACCAGAGCCTGGGACCAACATGATTTGAATAATGACCAGACAACAAAAGGTAGAGAAAATAATTTTATTTTCTGCTTTGTGATTACAATATGTCAGATTTGAAATGTGTATCTTGCCAGAGCTGATATTAGACTGCGAACATGAGCTAGGATTTTACAGAGAGAGGGAAAGTCTTTTTTGTTTATTTTGTTTACACACAGTACCAGTGTGGGAAGGAGAAGGCAAAGGGGGTGAAGAGGCTATAAAATAAACCCACCTAGATGTTTGAAAAAAACTATAATCCCCAAACAGCAGCTGAAGGCACACAGCACTGACATTCCAGTGACAATGTCATCAGTATAGGTAGTAATAACAGCCCTACAACTTGCTAGGATTTCTTTTCTTCCAGGAGTTGAGAACTATCTCAGGGGGGGGGGAGGGTCTTGCTATCTGACTGGGTAGTGCTCTGGGGATAAGTCTAAGGATCTTTGCCCTGATTGAGCAACATTGGTCAAAAGCCTCAGCCCACGAGTCCTAGCTTGGTGAGGCCAGGTCTGGGAGTGGTTCCCTTTCCAACTCCACTCTGACATGGGTCCACAGCCCAAGCAGTAAGGGCATTGGAAGCAGCATTACTCCACAGGATTGCTACCAGTGGGATGAATAGTCTTCTCCCTAGGATTTTTATGTACGGATCCCAGTCTAGGGGGGGGGAAACCAGAAGTATTTGTTGCAGTATGATCCTATAGAATCCTTAGGGGCCACAGGTCAGCAGTATGGTCACCATAGGCCTTTAAGAGTTTTTTGTATTGATTTGGATTCCTTTCCTGCCTTAGTGAAGCTGGAGATGTTCAAATAAGAAAAATAAATGAGGTTGCAGAGTGATTGCAAACACAGTGGTACAGAACAGACAGTGGGTGCACTGAAGATCCTTCATTGGTGCAAGAGGGAGCAGTGGAGAAAGCCATAAGTGGAAGCCACTTTGAGGATAGCAGCCTGATGTTCTGTTAGGAGATGCAGCAGATGTATGACAGTTGAGCAGAGAACTGAGATGTGGAAGAAAATATAACAGCCATACCGTGTCAGACCAATGGTCCATCTATTTTGCATCCAACTGTGGCTAATCCAGATCACAAGTACTTGTCATAATCCTAAAGAAGAGCAAGATGGACCACGGGTCTGAACCAGCAGCGGCAATTCTTATGCTCTTATTCCATGTTGCGGACCTCAGGGATATGTGTTGGCCTTCCTTGAGTCCTCCTTAACATCAGTTTATGGACTTTACCTCCAGGAATTTGTCTAAAATTTTACAAAGATATAAACAGGATGGAGTCAGTCCAGAGGAAGGACCGACTCCATCCTGTTTATATCTATGTAAAATTTTAGACAAATTCCTGGAGGTAAAGTCCATAAACTGATGTTAAGGAGGACTCAAGGAAGGCCAACACATATCCCTGAGGTCCACAACATGGAATAAGAGCATAAGAATTAAAATAAGAGCATAAGAGCATTAAAATAGTTGATGGTGTTTGCCATAAAGTATATGAGGAGAGATTTAAAGATCTCAGTAGGTATACTTTGGGGAAAGGTGGGAGAGGAGACATATGATAGACATTTAAATACCTACATGGTGTAAATGCACATGAGTTAAATCTCATTTGAAAGGAAGCCCTGGAATGAGAGGGCATAGGATGAAGTTAAAAGGTAATAGGCTCAGGAGTAATCTAAAGAAATACCTTTTTTTATAGAAAGGGTGGTAGTTGCGTGGAACAGTCTCCCGAAGGAGGTGGTGGGGACAGAGACTGTGTCTGAATTCAAGAAAGTGTGAGATAGGCACGTGGGATCTCTGACAGAGGAAGAGATAATGGTTACTGTGGATGGGCAGACTGGATGGGCCATTTGGCCTTTAGCTGCCATCATGTTTTATGAGTTGTCTCTTTCAGTTGAAAGGAAGCTCTGGAACGAGGGGGCATAGGATGAAGGTAAAAGGGGATAGACTAAGAAATAACTCCAGAAAATACATTTTCATAGAAAGGGTGGTAATTGTGTGGAATGGCCTCCCAGTGGAAGTGCTGGAGATGAAAAATGTATCTGAATTCAAGAAAGCTTGGAAGATAAGTACATTGTATTTGTAAGGGAAAGGAAGGGATAGTAAATAGCATGACTAGGCAGACTAGATAGGCTTTGACTTATCTGCCTCCAATTTTTTCTGTTTTCTTTGTTTTAAACACAGATACGCTAAATGCTGTTAACACATCCTCTTGTGATGAGTTCTAGAGCTTAACCATTCATTGGGTGAAAACGTGTTTTCTTATTGTTTTAAAAGTATTTCCTAAGTTCCTCCTTCAATTTCTCAGTTCTCATGATTTTAAAATTTTATGTCATCTGTAAATTTAATCACTTCATTCATCATAACCATTTCCAGATCATATATATCAATATGTTAAATAGCACTAGTCCAAGTATAGATCTTTGGGGCACTCTACCTTCCTCCATTAAGAGAACTGGCCATTTAACCCTACTTCCTGTTTTGTTTTTCTTTTAATCAATTCCCAATCCCATGGCTTTTTAATTTTCATGACTGTCTGTTATGAGGGGACTGCTGAATGCTTTCTGAAAATCTAGATAGACTACATCAACCAGCTCACCTTTCTCTAGATGTTTAATAACTACTTCAAATAAGTGAAGCAAATTTATGAGTCAAGATTTCCCTTGGCTGAATCCATGTTGACTCTGACCCATTAAACCATGTTTGTCTATGTGTTCAGTAATTTTATTTTTTATAATAGTTTCTATCATTTTGCCTGACATTGACAACAGACTTACCTGTATGTAATTTTCCGGATCACCCCAGAATCCTTTTTAGAAATTGACATTGCGTTCACCACTCTCCAGTCTTCAGGAACCCCAGACTATTTTAATGATCATAGATAGCAGATCAACAATTTAATGTTTGAGTTCGTTCAGTACCCTGGGGTGTATGTCTTCCAGTCCAGACTTAACTACTTTTGTTGATTTGACTCAATACATTTTCTAGGTTCACTGAGTTTTGTTCAGTTTCTCCATATTGTCACTCTTGGAAAAACATTTTTGGGATGGGTAGCTCTTATATTCTGTTCAGTAAAGACCGAAGCAAATAATTTATTCCGTCTCTTTGCTATAGCTGTGTCCTCTCTGAGTGACCATTTTTCTCCTTGTTGATCTAATGATCCTACAAATTCCTTCACACGCTTTCTGCTTTTCATATATCTGAAGAAGTATAGTAAATTTCTCTTAAAATTCTTTTAACCTTTTTATTAGTGCTTTGAATCTAACTTGCCAAAGCTTATGTTGCTGCTTGCTTTCTTCATTCAGATCCTTTTTCTGTTTTTTTGAAAGATGAAGTTCTGTCTCTAGTAATCTTTTCCTTCACTTTTTAACCATTGCTGGTTGTCGTTTGCTCTTTCTTTCCACCTCTATTAATACTTGGAATTCATATGGTCTGGGCTTCCAAAGTTGGACAAGTTCCTGCTAAACTGGAATGTATGCAGGTGAGGCTGGACTCATTAGAGCACTGGTCTTTGACCTGGGAGCCGCCGCGTGAGCGGACTGCTGGGCACGATGGACCATTGGTCTGACCCAGCAGCGGCAATTCTTATGTTCTTATCCATGTGTGATTTAAAGTCCTTCTTGCTTTTCCATGCTTGGAGAGACCATAGGTGGTACTGTAGGGCTGGGACAACCCCACCTAGTATGGTTAAACTAATTAATTGGAATATTAATGGCGTGACCCCTCCAGTTAAGAGGCAAAAGATTTTACAAACATTGAATCGCCATAAAGCAAATCTTGCTTTTTTGCAGGAAATGTACGTGACCTCTACTGAACATGAGAAATTTAAATGCTAGTGGGTGGGCACAGTGGTAGGTGCAGAAATGGTACACCGGAAGGCTAGAGTATTAATTCTGATCTGGAAAAATTTAGATGTGCTGGTGCAGGAGATGTGGGCAGACCCTTCAGGTAGGTTTGTGTTGGCTCTTGTCATCCTGAACTGGAAATCTTTATTACTCTGCAACATATACGCCTCCAATGTCTATGAGAAGTCATTTTACACTGCTTTGTTTTGGGCATTGAACTGCTTTTCTGATATATCTGTTGTGATGGGTGGGGATTTTAACCTTGTTCATGATCCAAGTCTTGATAAGTCTAATCCTCAGCCTCAAGATCGCATGGACTCTTAGAGGAATCCCTTTTCTTTGTTCATCTGTGGATCTTCTAGATGTCTGGCATACCCTTCATCCTGTTGAGAGGGATTACCACATCTGTCCCAAGCTCATGGAACATAAGAACTGCCATCTCTGGATCAGACCCATGGTCCATCGAGTCCGGTGATCTGCACACGCGGAGGCCCAGTCAGGTGTACACCTGATGTAGTTTTAGTCACCCATGTCCCTCTATGCCTCTCGTAAGGAGATGTGCATCTAATTTGCCTTTGAATCCTAGCACAGTGGATTCCGTAATAACCTCCTCTGGGAGAGTATTCCAGGTGTCCACCACTCGCTGCGTGAAGCAGAACTTCCTGACATTTGTCCTGGACTTGTCCCCCCCTTAGCTTCAATCCATGTCCTCTTGTCCATGTCACGTTGGACAATGTAAATAATTTATTTTCCTGCTCTATTTTGTCGATGCCTTTCAGTATTTTGAAAGTCTCAATCATGTCCCCTTGCAATCTACTCTTCTCAAGGGAGAACAGTCCAAGTTTCTTGAGTCGTTCCTCATATTCCAAGTTCTCCATACCTTTTATTAGCTTCGTTGCTCGTCTCTGCACCCTCTCCAGCAGTTTTATATCCTTCTAGGATCGATTATTGGCTTCTTTCTAAAAGTTTATTTTCTTGCATGCATACAGCGGATATTGGTCTTTACTGTGTCTCAGATCATGCTTTGGTTTGGTGAATAGTAGACGTGGGCATGAGTGGGGACAGGGTTCATAGGTGGCAGTTCCCTCCTGCCCTATATAAGGACACTGTTTTTTGTACTATTTATTTTAAAAATGGCGTGATGTCCAGTTTTGTAACGTGGCTCATGGACAACCCAGTATTATACTGGGAAACAGCGAAAGCACTCCTGCAAGGAGAAATTATTGTTTATACTAGCTTCTAGAGGGAGGCCAGGGATCGCAAAATCCTTCGCTTGGAGCGGCAAGTGAAGGCGGATTGGATATGGTTCGCCTGTCATTCTACCCACCAACGGAAAACAGCTCTCTTAGCATCACAGGCTGCTTTGAATAAGTTGATCCATGCCAGAACAGGGAGGTCTCTTAACTACTTTAAATATAAATTCTATTTACATGATAACAAAAAGGTGGGAGGCTCTTGGCTTATCTGGTATGCACCTCAGAGGGATCCTCGTGAGTGGTACAGATGAGCACTGAAGGAGGTACTTTGGTATACATTGATAGAAAGAGAGCCACTGTTTTTCAGGCATTCTATCAAAAGTTATATGCTCCACTCCCGGCACCAGAGTTAGGTAAGGCTAGTCTCAGTTAGGGCACTGGTCTTTGACCTAAGGGCCGCTGCGTGAGCAGACTGCTGGGAACGATGGACCACTGGTCTGACCCAGCAGCGGCAATTCTTATGTTCATTTTGGTCCCTACCATTCTTAATTCTCAACAAACGATGCTGGGGGCTCCTATCTCAGAGCATGAGGTTTCCCTGGTTATTCAGTCTAGTAAGCTTTGGAAGGCCCCGGGCCCTGATGGTTTCAATCCAAATTCTACAAATTACTCAGCGCTGAGATTACGCCTGTTTTAGCTTCTACCTTTTAATGTTTTTGTTCAGGAGGGGTCTCTTATCATCTTCATTGAGGGATGCTCATATTGTGGTTCTCTTGAAACCTGGCCGGGATGCAAAATTACCAGGTTCCTATTACCCTATATCACTTTTAAATACAGAAGCGAAATTGTTTGCAAAGATCTTGACCAATCGTATGGCCCATATTCTCCCTGATGTCATTGCAAACCCCCAGATAGGCTTTGTGAAGGATAGAAAAATACCCCTTAATCTGCAATGTATACTGACCTTCCTTCAATATAATAATAATTTTATTCTTATATACCGCCAAAGCCATAGTAGTTCAAGGCGGTTTACAATAAGAGGAGCTGGACAATCAGCGGAGATAGGTACAAAGAAGTTTTAAAGTACATGAAGCGGATACAGGAATAAGAAAGCAGGAACCTGCTGCAAACAATCAGCGAGAGAGGGGCATTGGACAGACATCTATATAAGTAGGCCGAGAGTAGAGCGGGAATGAGAAATCGTGGTAAAAAATCAAATGAGTAAGTGATGGGACAAAGGGAAAAATTAGGATACAAAACAGTTGAACAAGTTTGTTTTTACTAGTTTTCTAAAACTTAGATAGGAGGAAGAGTGCGTTATTAAGGAGCTCAGCCAGTTGTTCATTAGGCCCGCTTGGAAAGCAAGCTGTATGTCTAGGTATCTTTTGTATCGGCAGGCCTTTATTGATGGATGGGTGAACATGTGGACTCTGCGTGTAGATCTGCTGGGGCAGTCCAAGTTGAAATGTGAAACCAGGTATGTGGGGGCCGAGCCAAGTATAGATTTAAAACAAAGACAGGCAAATTTGAACAAGACTCTTGCCTCCAGAGGCAACCAGTGAAGTTTTTGGTAATAGGGGGTTATGTGGTCCCATTTTTTTATGCCAAAAATCAGTCGGACGGCTGAGTTTTGGATTATTCGGAGTCTGAGTAGTTTTTGTTCTGCAAGGGAAGGTCGTGCCTCACAAACTTACTGTACTTCTTTGAGGAAATAAACAGCCAGATGGATAAAGGGGAATCCATAGACATCATTTACCTTGACTTCCAAAAAGCCTTCGACAAGGTACCCCACGAAAGGCTGCTTAAGAAGCTGTGGAACCACGGGGTGCAAGGGGATGTCCACTGATGGATCAAAAACTGGCTGGCAGGCAGGAAACAGAGGATTGGAGTAAAGGGCCACTACTCAGACTGGCTATGGGTCACGAGCGGAGTTCCGCAGGGGTCGGTGCTGGGACCGCTCCTGTTCAGTATATTTATTAACGACCTGGAGGCGGGAACGAAATGTGAGGTTATAAAATTTGCGGATGACACCAAACTCTGCAGCAAGGTTAGAACCGCGGAAGACTGCGAGGACCTGCAAAGGGACCTAACGATACTGGAAGAGTGGGCAAAAAAGTGGCAAATGAGCTTTAACATAGAGAAATGCAAGATCATGTATGTAGGGAAAAAGAACCCGATGTTCAGCTACAAAATGGGGGGATCGCTGCTAGTGGTAAGTAACCTGGGGGTGATGGTAGACACAACATTGAAGGCATCAGCACAATGCGCGACGGCCTCAAGGAAAGCAAACCAAATGTTGGGTATCACTGCCAGGACGAAGGAAGTCATCATGCCACTGTATCGTGCAATGGTGTGCCCGCATCTGGAGTACTGTGTCCAGTACTGGTCGCCGTACCTCAAGAAGGATATGGCAGTACTTGAGGGAGTCCAGAGAAGGGCAACTAAACTGATAAAGGGTATGGAAAACTTCTCATATGCCGATAGATTGAAAAAGCTGGGGCTATTCTCCCTGGAAAGCGGAGACTTAGAGGAGACATGATAGAAACCTTCAAAATCCTGAAGGGCATAGAAAAGGTAGACAGGGACAGATTCTTCACAATGTGGGGAAACACAAGTACAAGAGGTCACTCGGAGAAATTAAAAGGGGGCAGTTTTAGAACAAACGCTAGGAAGTTCTTTTTTACCCAGAGGGTGGTGGACACATGGAACGCGCTTCCGGAGGCCGTGATAGGCCAGAGCACGTTACAGGGCTTCAAAGAAGGTTTGGATAGGTTCCTAGAGGATAAGGGGATTGAGGGGTACAGATAGGAGTTGAGCTAGGTTATAGGAATAGTCAGGGACCACTGCACAGGTGATAGGCTTGAGGGGCCGCCGCGGGAGCGGACCGCTGGGCGGGATGAACCTCTGGTCTGACCCAGCGGAGGCAAATTCTTATGTTCTTATGTTCTTATCCCAGATAAATGATGTTGCAGTAGTCGAGTAAGTTTAGTATGGAGACTTGCACCAATAGACGGAATGAGATTGCATCACCCATCATTTACCATCGTTGCTAGTACGTTTTGATGTGGTGAAGGCCTTTGAAAGGGTATCTTGGGATTTCTATTTGCTAATTTGAAACACTAAAACTTTCAGGGGAGTTTTTGGGATGCCATTTCTGTGCTCTATGCTTCTCCTTTAGCTTTCATCTGGGTTAATGGAATACTTTCAGAATCTTTTGAAATTCAACGTGGCACCCGACAGGGTTGTCTGATGTCACATCTTCCACTGTACTCCTTAAGAAGACTAATCTGAGTTTGTTGATGGACTATATTTGTCACCATTTAGATTCTTGGAATTTTTTTTCCTATATCGTTATATGGGAGAATTCAGCTATTCAATATGATAGTCTTCCTAAAATGGCTCTATATTTTGCAGCTTTTACTGATCCGTTTATGGAAAAAAGATCTCTGGGAGTTATACAGATTTTGTTTGTTCAGTTTATTTTTTATTTGACATACCTCCTTTCTTAAAATCTAAGAGGTTCATGATTCAGCTTAAAAACAAAAAATAATGATAATACAAAGACTATGAAAGACAGCTTAAGAACAAAATTCGATACGTAAGGCGGGAAGATAACTAAATTGTCTACACTCTTTTTTTTGGGGGGGGGGAGGGGGGGAGCAAGAAGCCTCAGGCGGCATTTTATTTGCTGGGATCTTGGTCTCAGGGAGGGAGTCCCAGATATGCAGAAGTATAATAATGTATGTTTACTTCGACATTTTGGGACAGGAGACTTATACCTGTTTTGAATATGAGATGGCTTTCTATCATCCTTGGCATTTGTATTCTCTTCTACTTGCCCCTAGGCCTTCTCTTCCTGTTCATCTGCGCTCTAGCTTCTTGCTGTGCTCCCTCCGAGATATTTGGAAAGCGTTAGTGATTTTGCTGGGTGGGATACCATGGGTGTCTGATCAACTACCTATCCAGGGTAATCTTCAGTTCTCACCAGGGTAGGAGACACCCTGACTTTGGATGTGGCCGCATTTGGGGCTGACCTTGTTATCACATGTTCTTCAAGCTGATGATTCCTTAGAATCTTAGCAGGATCTGCAATAGAGAGCAGGGCTCCTGGACAAAGATTATTTTGCATATCTGCAATTACAACATTATGTGAACTCATTGGAGATGGAGGGGCTTCGCTGTAGTCTGGGCAGTAAACTGAGAATTTTTTTAACAGTTTGATGTGGAGGACTTGTCGGTTACTCTACTGCACAAGGCCCTGATTCTTATTTCTCTAGTAGGTCTTGGGACTCTTTATGTATTAGATGGGCACCTGAGTTGAGCCTGTCACCGCAGGATTTAGATATTCCAACTCTCTGTGTCCTTTGAGCTCAGGGAATGCCAATTCCAGGTTCTGCACCGGGCATATTTCATGCAGGTGTAGCTTTTTAGGTCTGGCGTAGCAGAGTCTTTGCAGTGTGAGAAATGTCAGTGAGCTGATAAGTCCTTCTTTCATGCTTTCTGGAGATGCCCAGTGGTTAAGGCATTTTGGAGATGAGTAGTTAGCTACCTGGAACAATTGGTGGGACATTCCATTTCATTTACTCCAGTGGATTTCTTATTAGATAACTTTAATGCTTTCTGGATGCCAGTGGGTTTTGCAAGGCTTTTCATTCGAAAAGCTAGTTTACTTGCAAAGAAAATCATTCTGGACTTTGGCTCTTTCCCCATCCTACTGGGCTTAGCATAATCGTTTACATCAGGGGTGCCTACACTTTTTGGGCTTGCGAGCTACTTTTAAAATAACCAAGTCAAAATGATCTACCAACAATAAAATAAAAAAAAAACCACAAAACACACTGTATGCAGAGAAAATGTTAATTATCATTTATATTCCAGGTTTTTTCAAAGAGGTCAAAGCAGATGACTCTATGCACTGTCACCTCAGTATCAACCATACAAAAATAGACAAATATACCCCCTCCCTTTTTACTAAACCGCAATAGCAGTTTTTAGCGCAGGGAGCTGCGCTGAATGCCCCGCACTGCTCTAAACCCTCATAGGCTCACTGCGCTAAAAACTGCTATTGCGGTTTAGTAAAAGGGGGCCATAGTGCAAAATATAGATAGCAGATATAAATTCTCAGAACGGACACATTTTGATCACTAAATTGAAAATAAAATCATTTTTCCTACCTTTGTTGTCTGGTGATTTCATGAATCTCTGGGTGCACTTTCTTCTTCTGACTGTGCATCCAATCTTTCTTCCCTTCTTTCAGCCTGTATGCTTCCTCTCCTCCAGACCTCATTCCCTCCCCCAACTTTTTCTTCCTCTCTCCCTGCCTCCCTTTCTTTTTTTTCTCTCTTCAGACCCCCTTTCTTTCTTTCTGTTTCCCTTCTTTCCTTCTGTCTCCTTGCCTGCCCCCTTTCTTTCTTTCTCTCTGCCCTCTCCCAAGCCACTGCCGCTGCCATCGGAGAACAGGCCCCCAAGCCGCCACCGCCGCCACCACCATTGGAACAGGCTCCAAAGCCACTGCCGCCCCAAGCTCTCCCTGCGTTGGGCCAGCATTCCTCTCCTCGACGTCAATTCTGCCGTCGGAGAAGACGTTCCGGGCCAGCCAAGCAGCGATTGGCTGGCCCGGAACTTCCTCTCTGACGGCAGAATTGACGTTGGGGAGAGGAAGGCTGATTGGCCCGGTAGATTGTGAAGGCAACGCGAGTCTTTCATGGGGTCCGCGATCAACTCACTTTGCTTTCGCGATCTCACCATATTGGGCACTCCTGGTTTACATGCTCTCATGCTTCTGGAAAAAGGTCAAGTGTGGGGTTCCTTTAGACAAAAAATCATTCCTTAAGGTGTGGAGCCTCTATGTATATTCCTTATCTCGTAGGGCTTGTAGTCTTAAACTTAGTTCTCTGTAAGCCTTGGGTATCCTCTTCACCCTATGGCCACGGGAACCCAAGATGAAATAGGTGCTTAATGCTGACCGCTTGGATATCTCCTCCCCCCCCCCCCCCCCGATCTCCTATTTTTTCTGTTGTCTTTCTTATACTTAATCCTCTTATTCATCTGAGCGATTGGGTGGTGGGGTGAGGTGGGACTTAACTTGTTTACTTTTTCTATTGTGGTTGATACTTGTAATGTCTCTGTGAGGTTTGCATTTAGGGTCTTATTACCCAAAGAAATGGTTTTTGTTTAACGATGTTGGGTGGGGTTAAGAAGTGTCAGAGGGGATTATTACAATTTAATTGGTGATCTGATGCGATTTTAGTATCTATAGATGTTAATCTGTTCACTGCTGTTTGTTTTGCATTCACCAATAAAATCATTTTATCATAATGCATAAGGTTACTCCCTCCAATTTAATTTATTTTGTCATTGCAGTATAATTTATATCTTGGTGCCTTCCTGCCACCTCTGAAAAGCCTATTAAATCTACCTCTTCCTTAGCACCAGCAGCAGATGAATCCAGAGACAAGTGGGTTGTGTCTCTCTACTAGCAGGTGGAGATAGAATACTGAGTTGAATGTGCCATATTATGTACAGCCTCCTGGCCAACCAGTATGCTCTATCTCCAACAGGAAGATAGATGTTTTCTCATAGGTCCTGGTTTTTGCTTGTTAACTCCTGCCCAGGCCTTTGTCAGTTGAATTGAGAGGTGTTCTAGGTCTCTTTCCCACTCTCCTAGGGATACACCTGATCACCCCAAGTCCCTCCCTTCCATTCAGGCTTCTGTGCATTTCTCCTTTTCCACATGCTGATTTTAAAAAAACTAAATAAAAGGAGGCACAGATTCAGGTAAGAGCTTTCATGTTTTTTTATTTATTTAGATTTATATTCCGTCCTCCCAGAAAGCTCAGGGTTTCAGACAAATGGTGGGAGAACATATCTTCAATTCACAGGAGGGACATAGCTAACGAACAGGGCAGAGCAATAAAGGATAAGATAAGTCAGTCCACACATAGGTGTTTAATCCACTTATAGAGTACCAAGTCTGGAATAGGGTCATTGGAAGAGCAAAGTTTTCACTGCTTTCTTGAAGTCTGTCAGGGAATCTAGAGACCTGATCTACATGGGCAACTGGTTCCATAGTTTGGGGAGAAAGTGGGCTATAGGAGCACTTGCGAGCTGTTTCAAGTAGGAGGGATTTTCTAGGGGGTATGCTGAGCCGTTTCTCGTTTATGAGCGAAGGGAACAGGTAGGCGTGTAAGAGTGTAGTTTGGCAGATATGTAGCTTGGTACCTTGTGATGGAAGGTTTTTTAGGCCAGTACAAGTCCCTTGAAGGCACAACACTTGCTGATGAGCAGCCAGTGGGCTGAGCTTAATGCAGGAGAGATGGGGTCATGGATACTGAGGTTCTTTAAGAGGTGGATTGCTGTGTTTTGCACCTGTTGTAAATGATTTAGTTTTTTTTTGCTGTGAGACCATTGAACAGTGAGTTGCAATAATCCATACAGGAGAGTACAAAGGTGTAGAGGAGCTGTGTGAAGTCCAGTTCAGAGAGGCAAGGTCGAATCTTCTGCAGTTGGCGTAGATGATAATTACTCTGACAAAGTGATGGAGGCTTATTTTACTGCTCCTTCAGTTGGCCGTTCGGATGAGTGTTTCTTTAAATTTGTTTATTATCATCAGGAACTCCACAGGAGCAGTAAAATAAGCCTCCATCACTTTGTCGCTCATAAACGAGAAACGGCTCAGCATACCCCCTAGAAAATCCCTCCTACTTGAAACAGCTCGCAAGTGCTCCTATAGCCCACTTTCTCCCCAAACTATGGAACCAGTTGCCCATGTAGATCAGGTCTCTAGATTCCCTGACAGACTTCAAGAAAGCAGTGAAAACTTTGCTCTTCCAATGACCCTATTCCAGACTTGGTACTCCACAGAAAGAGGGAAATACCTCATGAATGTTCCGAAATAAGTCATATTATCATCAGGAACTCCACAACGTTAGCATTTGCAGTATATTGAGCAGCAGAAAGAGTACGCAAAGCTCAGACATGTAACCATTGAACACCATTAGATCTGTGGCCGGCTTGCTGCACAGACTCCTCTGTGTGTGAGGATATCGGCGGGAGATGGCTTCCTGTTTCCCACGCAGTCTAATTGTAATCACCTGCTGACTGAAAGAATCTGGGTAATTGGGGCAGCATATGACTTATTTCGGAACTTTCATGAGGTATTTCCCTCTTTCTGCGGTGAGAGCGGTTGGTGGGTGTTTAAATATTTAATTTCTCTCATGGTCCGCGCAGCCCTGGCGCTCATGGCGGCAGACAGGGTTAAAAAGATGTTCACAGGGCGATAAGTGCAATCACTGGCAGTAGTTAGCTCAGACAGCTGGTCTGAGTCGCTGGCTGAGGAGAGTTCAATGGCAGGGGAAAGCACCATTTTTCTGTGTGGTGGAGCAGTGCCCACACTCTCCTGTGGCCATTTTGAAAAGCGCAAGCACTCATTACTGTGAGTCGGGACTTAGATCTTCATCCTGCAGGTTGATGATTGCCTGTTCAATTAGATATATGGCGAGTCGTCAGGTTCCTGCGACAGTTTGGTCTCCCTTCCCCATTAACTTTCCAGCGCAGAGAGAGCTGCTTGAGCCTCTTGCATAGTTGCCATGATATTAAAGTACGGAGAAATGCTATGCACTGATTTGGAACACCCACAACGATTAAGCCATGGAGAGAAGTTGTCTGGGTTTTTTTTCTAAGGCTCTTCCTGTTTTGGCCACAGACTCGGGCATGACCTGAGCTCCCAAGCAGAGGCTTATATGTCATGTATTTAGCTCACTGCTTTGAATGAGTGTTGTGGAGCTATTTTGTCCTCTGTGGTCTTTTAACTTAGTCATGGGGTTCCTATGGGTCTCCTATGGTGTCCGGCTGCTGGGGCATCTGTTTGTAACATCTTAATATATCAACTATCTTTAAGCAGTAACATAACGGGGGTGACCGGCGAATGGGACGGTGGTGCTCCTTTCCTGCCTTCTTCCCTGCTCTCTTCCCCGCCCCTCTGCCACGCGCCCCTTCCCCGTACCTTTTTATCTTCAGTGCAAGGAGCAACAAACTTGCTGCTCATGTTAGCTTCAGCGCTCTCTGATGTCATTTCCTAGGTGCGAGTCTGGGAAGTAACATCAGAGAAAGCGCCGAAGCTGATGCGAGCAGCTAGTTTGTGGTTGCTCGCGCCAAAGTTAAAAAGGTACGGGGGAAAGGGAAGGCATGCGCGCACAGCAGGGGGAGGAGTGGGAAGGGGCGGAGAGCAGGAGGGGTGCCAGTGCCCCGAGGAATACCATGTCCCGGGACATACCGCCGCCCCCTTGCTCCCCCCCCCCTTTCTATGCCATTGTCTTTTAAGTTGCTAAGGCTCCATCAGATGTAAGTAGCATCACAGGAGGATGGTGATCTAGAAACTAACACACCCAGGATCCAGTTCCAATTTAGCCCCTTAGCTTCTCCTAGTCTCTTCTGGTTTGGGTAGCCTGTCTGGTTTTCTCTTTAATTTGCAGAGAGTATTTCCTAGGGTTTAGATGGTGAACTCATCCTTAATGCTTCAACATTGAAGGTTTTTTTCGGTTGCACTTTTATCACTTATAGGAAATGATGGAGCAAATGTATTAGGACTATGTGTAATTGTTAATTGCAAGATCTATGTCTATTATGTATGTTTGTTATATGGAAACCACTGAGGCATTCTAATGGCACTTGGCTTTTTTCTCTGGGGATTTCTAGTCCAGAATTCAGACCCATATCTTTTTGGTACATGAGTTTTTTGGCTTCCTGTCTTTTGCACAGGACTAGTGTCTTAGTGGGCTGCTTACTGACAGCATATTCTTTAAGATGAGTGTCTGTCTCTAAAGGGTAGATCCTCCATTTGCTTTTATTGAGCCTATCCTTTTGGGTTAAACTGCAGCTCTGCAGTTCATGCAGTGGAACCTGCCACTTCTGTATTGTGGTCTTGGTTTTTCTCAAGACTTTCTCTGCACACAGTTATTTATCCCAGGACAAGCAGGCAGGTATTCTCACTAGTGGGTGATGTCATCAGACAGAGCCCCGGTACGGACGTCTCACAAGCACGTGTTGCTTGTAGAAACTTAAAGTTTCTAGATGCCCGCACCGCGCATGCGCCGGTGCCTTCCTACCCGGAGATCCGGGCGTGTCTCCTCAGTTCTTTCTTTTCCGCGGAGCTGAGAAGTTCAACTTCATCATGCGCTAGCTGAATTCAGTTAAATTTGCCTTCCTTGTCCGCGTTTTTGCTTTCTTTTAATTACAGTTAACAGTACTTTTCTTTTTCAGTAGAAAAAAAAAAAAAAAAGAAGATTATTTCCTCCGGCGGGTCGAACGGGCCGGCCACGTGGCTCAGGCCCACTGGCTTCGACCTCGCAGCGCAGATTTTCCGGCCTATGTCCCGGCCAATCACCGGGTTTAAAAAGTGCAGCAAGTGCCAACGCGCGATTTCACTCACGGACCCTCACTGGCGCTGTTTGCAGTGTTTGGGCCCTGACCACATCCCGAAATCGTGCAGGCCTTGCTCTACCCTTACGGCACGCTCATTCAAGCGGCGTTGCCTATTGTGGGAATCGATGTTCAAGATGGACGCAGCTAAGGATCCCTCAGTCTCCACTTCATCTGATACCTCCCCGGTTCGGGCAAAACCGGTATCGACCCCTCCTGCATCGAGTGTGGTGAAACCGGCATCGTTCACCCCGACACCATCCATGAGCTCGACGTCGGTGCCTGCCCCGGTCTCCTCGGTTCAGGTACCTCTTCCTTCCACAGTGCCACCAGTGGTCATCAAAGTGCCGAAAGCTACTAAGCAGAAGCACTCGGCCTCGAAGGAGCGCGATGTCCGTGCAGGAGGACCCCCTTTCGGTGCGGATCCCTCCTTATCGGCTTCGCTACGGTCCGTGCTGGAAGCTCAATTCGTTGAGCTCATGCAGACCATCGGACCCGGGCTCATCGCTGCCATACAGGATGACCTCCCGGTACCGGTCCAAAGGGGCGGTCCGCCCCCTCCCCCTCCCCCACACCGTTTGACCTCGACAACCGACGAGGACGAACGGGGGAGGGCGGCGATGCCCACGCGGCAAGCCTCGCTTACCGATATGCCGCCATTAGAACCCATTACGCCTCCGCGCCAACATGGGACCAGACCTCCGATCGATACTCAAAGCCCTGGGCATAGTCAGGAAGAGTTCTTCCGTACTCCTTACCAGACTTGGGTAGCATCGCAAGAACCCGCATCGCAACCCCAGTTGCGATCCACCGCTTCCAGCCCTATCCACTTGGGGGCCTCGGGAGACCATGCGATGCACAGACGATCCCGATCCCCGTCCCGCCATCGAGACGGGCACCGATCGAGACACTCATCCTGGCACTCTTCACGCCATTCGGAGGTGTCACCGCAGAAAAAACTGCAACGTAGGGGATACTCCTCATCAGAGGTGTCCCCTCCGGGGGGCCCGGAGTACGAGGAGACACCGGTGCCCGATTCTCCTTGCCACTCCCCGATGTCCATGGACCTGGAGGCCTCCTCCTCCTCCAGCCCGTCCCACAGGCCGACGCTGGCGGAACAATTGTCCTTCTCATCATTCCTCCGACAAATGGCGGATGATCTGGATGTGACCCTTGACACGGGCTCCCGATACTCCAAAGAGTATCTGGACACCATGCATTTACCTAACCCTCCAACGGAGTCGCTTCGGCTCCCCCTGCATAAATTGCTGGACCAGACCTTCATGCAGTGTTTCGAAACACCGTACTCCATACCGGCGATCCCCAGCAAACTCGATGCTCGATACCGCATCGTGCACCATAAAGGGTTTGAGGGCCCTCAACTCTCCCACCAATCCCTACTGGTCGAGTCCTCTCTTAAACGCTCTCATCCCTCCCAGGTCTACGCCTCTGTACCGCCGGGCCGAGAGGGGAGAACGATGGACAAATTTGGTAGAAAATTCTACCAAAACTCCATGATGGCGTCACGGGTGCTGAACTACAATTTCTTTTTCTCTTCCTATCTGGAGTTCTTCTTGCCGGTGCTCCGCAAGTTCACTCCGTTCATAGACAACCAAGCTCGATTCGAGTTCGAGGAAGTGGTAGCCTCCCTCTCCCAATTACGCCTCCAGCTGATGCAATCCTCCTTCGATGCATTCGAACTCTCGGCACGTGCTGCCGCAAGCGCGGTAGCCATGCGTTGCCTGGCATGGCTCCGTACAATCGATATGGATCCCAACCTCCAGGACAGACTCGCCAACGTACCATGTGCTGGAGCTGACCTGTTCGATGAGTCTATCGAAACTGTTACCAAGAAGCTGTCGGATCATGAAAAATCTTTTCAATCCATCCTGCGGCCCAAACCCAAACCTCAACAGTCTCGACCTTCCAGGCCACCCCTGATTTACCAGCGGCGTTACATGCCCAGACAAACGCCTGCTGCGAGACAACCTGCGAAGAGACAACCTCCCCAGAAGTCTCAGCAAAAACCTCAGCCACCGGCTGCACCTAAGGCTCCCCAGCCCTTTTGACGCCCCTCCCGGGAGCATAACCTCAGCCTCTCCCATAGGGGGCCGCCTCCATCTTTTTTACCATCGATGGGAGGCCATAACCACAGACCTATGGGTCCTCACCATCATAAGAGAAGGATACTCTCTTCAATTCCATCGGGTCCCTCCGGACCATCCTCCAAGAGAGTATCCTTCAAGCTCGACGCAGACCACCCTTCTTCTTCAGGAAGTCCAAACCTTACTTCAGCTTCGGGCTGTCGAGCCGGTCCCGTCAGACCAATTGAACCGAGGGTTTTACTCCCGGTACTTCCTCGTCCCGAAGAAAACGGGCGACCTGCGACCCATTTTAGACCTTCGGGCCCTCAACAAGTTTCTGGTCAAAGAGAAGTTTCGCATGTTGACTTTGGCTTCTCTATACCCCCTCCTCGAGCAGAACGACTGGTTATGCTCCCTGGATCTCAAGGAGGCCTACACTCACATCCCCATTCACCCGGCCTCCCGAAAGTTCCTCAGATTTCGGGTGGGAAATCTGCACCTACAGTATCGAGTGCTACCATTCGGCCTATCTTCGTCCCCCAGAGTCTTCACAAAGTGCCTGGTGGTAGTGGCCGCAGCACTCCGGGACAGGGGTCTACAGGTGTTCCCATACCTCGACGACTGGCTCATCAAGGCCCCGTCAGCCCCAGAGGTCACTTCGGCGGCCTTGGCTACAACCTACTTCCTCCAAAATTTGGGCTTCGAGATCAACTTTTCCAAGTCTCATCTACAACCCACCCAGTCCCTCCCCTTCATCGTAGCGGTCCTGGACACCACCCGACTCCGAGCATTCCTGCCCCTGCAACGCATGGAGTCCCTTCTTCATCTCTGCCAGTCGGTGTCTACTCGCCAAACCCTACCGGCGAGACAACTGATGGTGCTCCTTTGCCATATGGCCTCCACAGTACATGTGACACCCTTTGCCAGACTCCACCTCAGGATCCCCCAGTGGACCCTGGCATCACAGTGGAATCAGACGTCCGATCCACTATCCAAACACGTCTCAGTCACACCTGCTCTTCGGCAGTCTCTACTTTGGTGGATGACCTCTTCGAATCTATCCAGAGGTTTGCTGATGCACTCTCCCCCCCATCAGAAAGTTCTCACAACCGATTCGTCGAATTATGCATGGGGGGGCCCACCTGGATGGTCTCCGCACCCAAGGATTCTGGACCAGTGCGGAAAGACTACACCAAATCAATCTACTGGAACTCAGAGCCATCTTCAATGCGCTCCAAGCTTTCCAACACCTACTTCACGACATGGTAATCCTCATTCGCACAGACAATCAGGCCGCCATGTATTATATCAACAAGCAAGGAGGCACGGGCTCGGCCCTCCTTTGCCAGGAAGCTCTACGAGTCTGGGACTGGGCGGTGCGCCACAACGCCCTACTCAGAGCAGTATACATCCAGGGGGAGAACAACGTCTTAGCAGACAAACTAAGCCGTCTGCTACAACCGCACGAATGGACTCTCCATTCCAGCCCCCTTCACCAAATCTTCACGCAATGGGGGACGCCTCAGATAGACCTCTTTGCGGCTCCCCACAACTCCAAACTGCCTCAGTTTTGCTCCAGGATCTACACTCCTCATCGCCTCGAGGCGGATGCTTTTCTACTGAACTGGGGGAAACGATTTCTATATGCGTTCCCACCATTCCCGCTGATCCAGAAGACTCTGGTCAAGCTGAAACTCGAACAGGCCACCATGATTCTAATAGCTCCTCGGTGGCCCAGACAACCTTGGTTCTCCCTCCTACTTCAACTCAGCAGCAGGGAACCAGTACCACTTCCAGTGTTTCCTTCACTACTTACTCAACATCAAGGATCACTACTTCATCCCAACCTGCAGTCTCTCCACCTGACAGCTTGGTTCCTCTCAACGTAACCCCTCACCAATTCTCACAAGAAGTGAGGGAGGTCTTGGAAGCTTCCAGGAAGCCCGCCACTCGACAATGCTACTCCCAGAAATGGACCAGATTCTCCTCATGGTGTGTTTCTAAGTCAAAGGAACCTCAGCGAGCTTCCTTATCCTCCGTGCTGGACTATCTCCTACACCTATCTCAATCTGGGCTCAAGTCCACATCCATACGAGTCCACCTGAGCGCTATTGCGGCGTTCCACCAGCCCCTACAAGGGAAACCCCTCTCGGCCCATCCGGTGGTCGCCAGATTTATGAAAGGACTCTTCCATGTTAACCCTCCTCTCAAACCACCCCCAGTAGTTTGGGACCTCAATGTAGTCCTTTCCCATCTCATGAAGCCCCCGTTTGAACCACTCAACAGGGCCCCTCTTAAGTATCTCACCTGGAAAGTGCTTTTTCTTGTAGCCCTTACGTCCGCTCGCAGAGTCAGCGAACTCCAGGCATTGATGGCGGATCCACCATTCACAGTATTCCATCATGACAAGGTGGTCCTCCGCACTCACCCGAAATTCCTGCCTAAGGTGGTCTCCGAATTTCATCTCAACCAATCCATTGTACTTCCAGTATTCTTCCCTAAGCCCCATTCTCACCACGGAGAATCGGCCCTTCACACTCTAGACTGTAAACGTGCCTTGGCTTTCTACCTGGATCGCACCAAGCCACACAGAACCACTCCTCAACTTTTTGTCTCCTTCGATCCTAACAAGTTGGGAAGACCCGTATCAAAGCGCACCATCTCTAATTGGATGGCGGCTTGTATCTCTTTCTGCTATGCCCAGGCTGGATTATCACTTCCTTGTAAGGTCACAGCCCATAAGGTCAGAGCAATGGCAGCCTCAGTAGCATTCCTCAGATCAACACCAATCGAGGAAATTTGTAAGGCTGCCACCTGGTCCTCGGTTCACACATTCACCTCACATTATTGTCTGGATACTCTCTCCAGACGGGATGGACAGTTTGGCCAAACAGTATTGAAAAATTTATTCTCTTAAGTCGCCAACTCCCCCTCCATCCCACTGAGGTTAGCTTGGAGGTCACCCACTAGTGAGAATACCTGCCTGCTTGTCCTGGGATAAAGCAATGTTACTTACCGTAACAGTTGTTATCCAGGGACAGCAGGCAGCTATTCTCACGTCCCACCCACCTCCCCTGGGTTGGCTTCTCAGGCTAGCTACCTGAACTGAGGAGACACGCCCGGATCTCCGGGTAGGAAGGCACCGGCGCATGCGCGGTGCGGGCATCTAGAAACTTTAAGTTTCTACAAGCAACACGTGCTTGTGAGACGTCCGTACCGGGGCTCTGTCTGATGACATCACCCACTAGTGAGAATAGCTGCCTGCTGTCCCTGGATAACAACTGTTACGGTAAGTAACATTGCTTTCTTGTCATTGGCCTGCTATAGCATAACTGTCTAGAGTAGTTTCCTGGGTTCTTTTAGCAACAGTGTCCTTTCCATCTTAGAACCTTAATATGGTCCTGCGGGCTCTTGTAAAGCCTATGAGCCTTTGGAAAAGGCATCCCTGATCTGACGGTTAAGATAGTTTTCTTTGTGACTTTGATGTCAGCGAGAAGAGTGTCTGAGCTGTAGCGCTCTGTCATGCATGGAAGCTCTTTCTTCGAATCTGAGTCTAGCATCTCGATTCGAACAGTCCCTTTCTACCGAAAGTTGTTGCTCAGTTTTCACATAAATTAGGAAGTGTGACTACCAGCCTTCACACCAATGGGAGTGAAGAAAGCAGATAGTGTTGAAAGAACTGGTTGTACAAATAATTTTTTTAATTTTTTTTTAACATCAGTTTTTATTGAAGAAAAAAGTGCAAACAAGATTTGTTATACAACCCTTAGCTCAATGAGTAATGAAACAGTCAACTCCACCAGCTCTATAACATACTTATAAAGCAGGGGTGCCCACACTTTTTTAGCTTGCAAGCTACTTTTAAAATGACCAAGTCAAAATGATCTACCAACAATAAAATTTTTAAAAACACAAAGCACACTGTACTCAGAGAAAATGTTAATTATAGTTTATATTAGGGTTTTTTTTCAAAGAGGTCAAGGCAAATGACTTTAAAATATGCAATGTCACCTCAGTAACAACTATACAAAAATAGATAAATATACCCCCTCCCTTTTTACTAAACCGCGATAGTGGTTTTTAGCACAGAGAACTGCGCTGAATGCCCCACGCTGCTCCTGACACTCATAGGTTCTCTGCGCTAAAAACTTCTATTGCGGTTTAGTAAAAGGGGACCATAGTGCAAAATATAGACAGCAGATATAAATTTTCAAAACAGATACATTTTGATCACTAAATTGAAAATAAAGTTATTTTTCCTACCTTTGTTGTCTGGTGATTTCATGAGTCTCTGGTTGCACTTCCTTCTGACTGTGCATCCAATCTTTCTTTCTTTCTTCTTCCTGCATGCTTCCTCTCTAGACCTCATTCTGTTCCCCAACCAACATCTCTCTTTCCCTCCATGAGTCTAACTTTTTCTTCCTCTCTCCCTGCCTGCCCCCTGCCACCCGACATACTCATTCCCTCCACAAACTTTTTCTTTCTTTTTCTCTCTCTGCCTCTTTCTTTCTTTTTTTCTTTCTTTCTCTCTCTCTTTCTCTCTCTCTTTCTTTCTTTCTTTCTCTCTTTCTTTCTCTCTTTCTTTCTTTCTTTCTCTCTCTCTCTCCCAAGCCACAACCGCTGATTTCTCCCTGCTTCCCCAACACCGCAAATCAGGCCCACAAGCCTCCCCTCCTCCCCCCCATGTCAATTCTGATGTTGGAAAGGAAGTTCTGGGCCAGCCAGGCAGCGATTGGCTGGCCCAGAACTTTCTCTTCTACATATGAATTTATGTTTGGAAGGGGGGGGGAGGGAAGGCTTGTGGGCCTAGCGCTTGCACCGTCGGGGAAGCAGGGAAAACGTAAAGTCAGCGTGAGTCTATCGTGGAGCCTGCGATCGACTCACGTTGCCCTTGTGATCTACTGGTCGATTGCGATTGACCTTTTGGGCACCCCTGTTGTAAAGTCCATAAACAAGCCCCACCTAACCCCTTAATAGCAATCCCACCCATGCATAAACATCCAGTGTTTAAGAGGAAGAAGAATATCACTACTACAAGGCATAGCTAAACAAAACAAATGTGGAACTTAAATTGGAAACACACATCTGAGAGAACTCCCATAATACCTTAATACCCCCTACCTCACTCACTCTCTAAAAAAAACCCCAAAAACCACCAACCCCCCCCTCTAGAAATTCAGAATAAAACAAAGAAAAAATGAAAGCATCGGCTGAAATAGCATAGTCCACATACCAAAGGGCCCAAATGACAAGGATACATAAGAAAAGCAAAGTAAGTCCACATTATAATAATTGTCACACTGGAGTGCTGAATGGAAACACCAGAGAATTGAAACTCAAAACATATCAGAAAGCCACCCACAAATACCACAATACCCTTTAAGTACCCCCAGGGAAGGAAACAGGTTTTAGCCACTGCCACACCTCATGAAACTTTTTTTTTTCCCCCTCTCTCTCCCTTGTAACATTGAAGTCAACTTATCATAAGAAGCAGGTCCTGATGTATCTGCTCCCAACAAGAAAATTGAGGCCCAGCTGTAGAGTGCCACTGAGTAGCAATAGTAAGTCTAGCAACTAGTAATAAATTCAAAATAAATTCTGTTCCCCCTGTAAACTATTACATAGTCCCCATTCCAAAAGGCACACCTGAGGGCCCCAATAAAAATCCCCCTGAATACAATGTGAGAGAAATACCCGAACCGCAGTCCAGAATTTCTGCAACACCAGACAAGTCCACCACATACTCTCTAGAAAGTAGTTTTTTTATGGCTAAGATCTACAAGCAGGGAGCCCTCCAAGGGTGTAAGCAACCGTACTAGCTGTGAACTCGGGAACTGAGAAAGAAAAGATCAAAGCTGAGAATACCCAAAGAAAGGGAAACCACCCTGAATCTGCCTCTCCAATTGACTCTTAGTAATCAAAGTCCTATTGTCCATCAAATGTTTAAATTTAGTCACCCTTCCTGCCCTCAATTGTCTTCCTAGGGACTGCTAGTCCAACCCAGAAAAGGGGGGAGTAAGTATGTATTTTACTTTCTGGGAAAAGCTACCCCCTACCCCCACTTTGTCTTTATGCACTCCACTCACGCAATAGGTGTCCCAAAAAAGGATGCTCATGGACATGAAAAAAATTTATCTTTACTGGCTGAAAAATGACCCCCAAATTCAAAAATAATCCAAGGGCTAAGAAATACTGTCTCAATTGACACCCACGTGACATCTGTCCTAACTCGATAGTGAAAAACAGATCCCGGAACATAGCTGCTTTATAATAGGCTTATAATACAGGTAAGTTAATGCTCCATTCCTCCTTATATAGTTGTTGTCACATATGAGCCCTACCCTTCCCCCAAATAAATTTACCCAGCCTCTTCTGCCATTGTGCAATCAATGTATTTAGGATAGCCACAGGAAGCTGAGCAAATATAAAATTGAATTTAGGAAGAATCATCATCTTATTAGCTGCTATTCTCTTCCACCAACTGAACATTAGTGTTCCCCGTTCTTCCATTTCCTCCCCTATCTTCTTAATCAGAGGTGGATAGTTCAAATGATACAAGTTTGTGGGATTAGTGGACAACTGCACCCCAAGATAACAAAAACTATGAGCACCCCAGTGGAATGGAAAAGGAAGTCTATGCAAAGAATTTTGATTTGTTATATGTAGGTGACCAACGAGTTCTGACTGTCTGAGCATCTCTTTGTGCTTACAAATGCGGCACATCAGGGGCGATAGGCATCTAAAGCAACCATATCTAGGTGGATCAGAATGGCTATATCTTCCGCCTATTTTGGAAGCGGAAAGCAGTCTCCAGTGGCAGTGGATGTTGGGGAGTCCCTGGACATCGTATACCTGGACTTAAGCAAAGCATTCGATAGCGTACCACACCGCAGGTTGCTAAGTAAGATGAGTTCTATGGGATTGGGTGAGACATTGACGAAATGGGTTGGGAACTGGCTTGGAGGTAGGCTTCAGAGGGTAATGGTGAACTGACGGAGGTGATCAGTGGAGTGCCCCAAGGCTCGGTCTTGGGCCCGATCCTATTTAATATCTTTATAGGAGACTTGGCAGAAGGGCTCCGAGGTAAAATAACATTATTCGCCGATGACGCCAAACTAAGCAATGTAGTGGGCAAAAGCACAACGGACAAAAACTCAATGCCCGACAACATGATGCACGATTTACTCCTACTGGCAACTCAGCTTCAATGCCAAAAAATGCAAAGTTATGCACCTGGGTAGCCAAAATCCATGCAGGACTTATACCCTTAATGGCGAGATCCTAACAAGAACGGTAGCAGAATGAGACTTGGGGGTGATCGTCAGCGAGGACATGAAGGCTGCCAATCAAGTAGAGCAAGCTTCATCCAAGGCAAGACAAATCATGGGTTGCATATGCAGGGGTTTCGTCAGCTGTAAGCCGGAGGTCATTATGCCATTGTATAGATCCATGGTGAGGCCCCACCTGGAATACTGTGTGCAATTCTGGAGGCCGCATTATCGCAAAGATGTGCTGAGACTGGAGTCGGTCCAGAGAATGGCTACCCGGATGGTCTCGGGACTCAAGGATCTCCTGTACGAAGAACGGTTAGATAAATTAAAGCTATACTCGCTCGAGGAGCGCAGAGAGAGGGGAGACATGATCGAGACGTTCAAGTATCTCACGGGCCGCATCGAGGCAGAGGAAGATTTCTTCTTTTTCAAGGGTCCCACGGCAACAAGAGCGCATCCGTGGAAAATCAGGGGCAGGAAACTGCGAGGTGACACCAGGAAATTCTTTTTTACTGAAAGGGTGGTTGATCGCTGGAATGGTCTTCCACTTCAGGTGATTGAGGCCAGCAGCGTGCCTGATTTTAAGGCCCAATGGGATCGACACGTAGGATCTATTCACAGGGTAAAGGTAGGGGAAGGTCATTAGGGTGGGCAGACTGGATGGGCCGTGGCCCTTATCTGCCGTCTATTTCTATGTTTCTATGAAGGTATACTCACAGCATCGTGTCCTCTTGTGCAGAGTCTAGAGTAGTCTCATCTGCAAAGATTTGTAGAGTGGCCACTTGGTCCAGTCTCCACACGTTCACTAAGTTCTGGACACCGCTTTTCAGTCCTTAGTACTGACAGCAGGCTCATCTATTTATTTTATTTAATTTTTTATTTAATTTAATTCTTATATACCGCTAATAACCGTGAGGTTTCTAAGCGGTTTACAAAAATGATGCATTAAAAGATACAATAAATAAATAAAAATAAATAAGATAGGTACTTGGAAATTCCCTAACTGTCCCAAAGGCTCACAATCTAACTAAAGTACCTGAAGAAACAATTTATGAAAATTAAAGATAAAAATATAAAGGCAGAGGTAGAGATAGAGATAGAAATGAATATTCCAACAAGATGGCGGCCAGTTCCCACCCTAGGTACTAGGGACTGCTCGGATATGTCCCACTGGTCAAGACTACCTGTTGTATAAGAAGGAAATATTAGTTTCTTACCTTGCTAATCTTCTTTCTTGTAAACAGGAATGGTAGTCTTGAATAGCCACCCTGTCAGATGTATACTAGCTTGTTTTCTGTTTGACATTCTTGCTTAGTCAGATGTCTTGTTTCTATTGCCTGTTCTATAGGGTCAGGAATGAAGAATTCACTCATGAGAGACTTGATATAAATACTGAGCAACAGAACTATTGGTGCAGATGGCACACAGGTAGGTGGCTCCTTTTTTCCCCACCTTGTTTGTTTCATTTAGTAGTGGTTTTGAAAGTATTGTTTAATATTTGTATTTAGTGCAGAACAGACATGTAGTTTCCCCGCACTCTAGGATTCGCTAGAAGCTTTGGTACCAACTGAGGGGTTGGGTCTCATCCCAGAGTAATGGAAGATGGAGCATGAAAAAAAATCTCTCTACAACTCTCACGACTAATGAGGGTTTAACCCAATGGCCAAGACTACCATTCTTGTTTACAAAATAGAAGATTAGCAAAATGAGAACCTAATCTTTCCATCGCACCAGGCAGACAAGTGATCCTTACATCCACCAGCCCCCAACTAAAACAGCTGTTCTACCATTCTGGACAGAAGCCTCTAGAGACAATATCCTCTGTGCAATAGGATATTGCGTCCCTTAGAGAGAGGTCCTCTATGGAATGATGCTCTCATTTTAGGTGACCTCCCTCTTCTAAGGCAGCATAGCAGCTGCCATACTAGAGACGGGACTTCTCTAATATATCCATCTACATATGTCTCTGCCTCAGCTCCTTTAAGTCTGCTGATCTCGCTTCAAGACATCAGACTCATTCTCTGAAAGCTAGGAGCTCTCTGCATCAAGCGTGTGCACATAACCACTCACCAACTGGGAAATGATTATATACTAATATGTGATTTTATTTAGTGTTTGCTTTTGAGCAAGTGCAAAAAATATTTAGGGCAATTGCTTGCAGACAAAAATAATCTGTAATGACAATCCTCTTGTTCTCCCTGCTTTTGCCATCCACTGGCTATCTTTTAATTCCATAGGCTGTAGTAGTTAAACTTTTTGCCAGAATTTTAAACTTAAGTTTAAAACTATGGGGCCAAAAAGGAAAGGAAGGGCATGTGATGGCCATATTCATCTTAGCCCTTCTCCTCTTGGCTGGAGCAGCCATTTTCAGTGCTGGCTGTTTCCTGTGGGCCATGGTGAGGGAGTGGGGGAAGGTGAGGTATATGGAATACTGGGTTCATCTCTGGTGTGGTTCTGATGGTACTGGCTTTTCCCCACCCCACCAGTTAGTAGTGTTGGGGAAGAGGGACTCCTTGACTTAATGTTTCAGGGATTTCCCCATGCCATTTCTTCAGCTGCTCCAATTAGACATGAGGGTTAGGCACTAGTGGAAAAAAGGAGCAGTAGCCTAGTGGTTAAGGTACTAGCATTAGGGAATGTCATGGTTGTATTCCCTTTACTGTTCTCACACACAGGCCTATGGGCTGATATTCAGCAGCACTGTCAGAGCAAGCATTCTCTTAGAGGTTGGCACTCTAGGAGGCTTGATTGAAGTCCTGCCAAGGGGTTTAAGTAAAGGCCCTAGGGGTTATTTTCTTCAACTAGTAGGTGTGTTGCGTTTAGAAGCAGAACAGCCTGTACATAAATCTATTTTATTGGAATTTCTGACCTTTTCTGCCAATCAGAGCTTTGCATGGTGGGCTTTATGGTGTGTTGATATAACCGATCATGTCCTGCCTAAGGGTCTTGTCTTCTGTCTGTGGCAGGGAGGCATCATATTGCCCATTCCAAAATAGCTTATTAAGCAGAACTGCTCAGTTATGCAGTCAAAGAGCTACTGTGATAAATTGAGAGAGATTTCTGCCTCTAAAGGGGATAATAGCTCAATGGGGTAAAAGCTGTTGAAAATCTGATTGCTAAGATTTGATTTCCAGATAACTTGCAAATGGGCCTTGAGAGGTAGTAACCTATGGGGGAGGTCCCATAATCTTAGGTGATCATATACTCCCCTCCAAACAGCTTCTTGCTACATTTCTTAGCAAGGTGGTGGTGGGAAAATCTTCTCAGGCAGTGTTGCCAGAGTCTAGCCTTAAGTTAGGCAAGTCCAAGGGTTGATATATTTTCATGGAGATGGTATTGATCGTAGGGGGGAGTTGCCCTGGTCTGATAACTCTAAAGTGGGAGGGAAGCATATCATTCAGGGACCCCCAAGGTGGTAAGATTTCGCCTCTGTTTAAGCTTTTTCTTTCTCCTTACTCTCATTCCCGGCAGCTATATGTGGTGAAAGAACCGTGGTGAAATTCATGCAGGTAGCAGTATGCATAGGAGGGAAGTCTCATCTATCCCTACACAGGAACTAACATCACCTGGATGGATTAACAGCCGATGAGTCTTGCATGATGGGGGTAAGTTATGCTAAGTGCTTCAATGGTTAGAGCCTCTATTTTGCCTGGGTAGGGCTAGTTCCAGTCAGGGTTGTAGTATTTTGGCCATGCTTATTGGGGATTTCTGCACATAATGGCAGAGTTGGCATCCTGAGAGAGAATAGTTTTATCCTTTTCTAAGTCAAGTTATGATCAACCATAGAGACACTTGGAGTCTTCTGAATGGTTTGTTTCTATTCATTGGGGGGAGGGGCTCCTTTTGCTCTCACTAGAAGTTATGTGGGCATATTAGGCTGGTGGGGAGCCACAGAATGCTGGGTTTAAAGAGGTTTGTGAGTCTCTCTGGTCTTGGGATCTCCATTCAGGATGGAGATCCCATGAGGCTGTTTCCTGCAGGGTTCTCAAGAGTGTATCCCCTAAGGCTGTTTGGCAGATATGTTGCAGATTTAGTATTCTGGATGCCTTTGGCAGTTTGATTCTCCCCCAGGGAGTTAGTCATTCAGTTATCATTAGGTCAAGGATGACGCCTTAGCTGGCTAATTAAATCAGGGATGACACAGGAGGATTGAACTGTATTCTGTAGGTGCAACCCCCTTATTCTAGAGATCATCTTGGATAATAAGTTAGTCCTCCTCACTTTTGGAGCATAGGGGGTCCCTCTTGTGTCCTAGGAAGAACTGTGGGCTTGAGGCCTTGGATGTCGGGCCGTAGATCTCTCCTAGTTTCCAGTTTTCCTGGTTCTATTACCTCCGTAAAAATGGTCCTACAAAGCCTAGATTTCAGGTCAGAAGTTCTGTGTCTGATAAATCAAGCTTCAACTTGTCTATTTTGCTCCAGGTATGCATGCCTTTCAGGATGTCCTCCGTGAGCTATTATAAGGTACCTTCTGTCACCCTTTAGGGAAGCTGAAAAGAACCTGTGGGGATCTCTTCACAGGAGTCTTTGATAGGAAGTGGTTTAGGAGCCCCACCTTCTTGATTTGTGTTGCACCTTAGTGGTGAACATGGTAGGCTAAGAGGAGAGAAGTGTTCTGGGGCAGTTAAAGTGGGATAGAGCCTCAAATGATCCAAGTCTAGGCCAAGAGCCAGAGCCATCCTTCTGAAACTTCATCAGCTTTGGGGGAAGATAGTTCAGGAGTCATCAGTAACATAATCTTGATCTGCTTGGCAGGCAGTCTAGGGGCTGGGCTGGGCCAGTGTACTTTACCCTAGGGAACTACTAGAGCCATGGTCCCTCTCTGTATAGGTTTGAAAAAAAAGTTTAATTGGTTTTACCCACTCTGTGTTAGCTTGGGCAACAGCTTCAGTTTGGCCTGGAGTAGTGTAGCATGAAGTTCTGGGCTAACCGCCATCCTAATCAGTGCCCCCACCCCTCCGCCAACTTAAGTAGCACAAGGAAGAATTTCAAGATGAAGAGAATGGTGCCATACAGAAGCAGTATCTAGGGATATTTTGTCTTCCACCCAGGGCCTTGAAGCTTTGGCATATCTCACTCATGGATTAGTCTAGCAGGATCATAAGGAAGGTGAAATTTTATTCTTATCTGTTAATTTCTTTTCTTTGAGACCCTCTAGACCAATCAAGGACCCATTCAGGAAGACTGCAGCTGGAGATACTCCTTTCCGTATCATCCTGGTGATGGTCTGGGAAACGTTTCCCAGCCCCGAGGGGGCAGGGAACCTAACTGTTGATTCATAAGATTAGTTTATAATGTTTGTTTTTCAGTTCTGCTTTGACACTAGTATACTGGCAAATTCCATGGTTGCACCAGTCTATACTGGCCATGATATTGGTGAAATGTCAAGTGTTCTCTGTTTCCATCTGCTAGTTGGAGAGCATAATCCATTTGTATGGTTTGATTTAGCAGGACTCGAGGAAAGGAAATTTGCAGGTAAGAACAAAGTTCATCTTTTCTTGTATAAATATGCTTTAGGACAGCCCTGCACACCATGCGGCCAGAAACGGCTCTCACTCCGCCCTCCTGCCCTTGGGGGTTCAGTTGCCGCACCAGCGCCACCAGCTTTTATCACTGACACCTCCTAGCAGCGCTCGATTTCAGCCTCTAGCTTCAGCTGCGATAAGGGGACGCGGGTGGCCATCTTTCCCCGGGGAGGCAGGGCAGCAGCTTGCAGCCCACAGACCACTTGCACCTTCTCTGAGCCACAATTGCCGCCTGAGGGAATTTTGCAGAGCCACACCCTATGATTGGCTCTGACTATTTGCAACAAGCTTTACGCCGGCAAGATCGAAAGAGAATGATTATTATGTTAATATCATACTGGCTTTAAACTAGTCCATTATCCAAGCAATTTTGTCTGAATAGTACTTCTCTTTAAAGGTCTGCAATTTATTGATTGACGATTCATGTTTGTAAATGAATGAAACACTAAACCCCTGAAGAAGCCACGTGTGAAACGGCAGACTCTCCGTTGGGTGTTTAAGCTAAGTGTTTCTGCCTTTTCATTTACAGTTTCAATTTAAATATTAAGAAAAATATATTAAGAAAAATTTCCCAAAAAAGTGTTGGTGAGGTTTTTGAGACCAATGATAACATCCACGACCCCAGCAAGACTCGGGGTGTTTGAGGTCCTTTTCCTCACATTTCAATAAAGTTGAAGTCTGGGTCAGACAACTTTTTGTTCTTCCCATGTTTGTTGTATTGCAGCGCCCTTTTCTTCTTGCCACAGTGACCAGAAATAATGGATGGTGATATCGCAAGCACAAAATTGAGTCAGAACGGAGAGTATTTAATCATGAGTGGACAAATAAGTATCTGTTCAGTTTCTGCAATGTTAAAATACTTTGGTTTGCTACAAAATCAGTTGCGGTTCCAAAGGAATAGAATGTCAGACATCCATTTTGAAACCAAACATGTCGAGTTGGCAAAGTTGAATGAAAACGAGAAGAAAATTAAGACGTCAAAGTTGCTGAAAGCTTTGTGTGGACAACAGCAATTTTTCAAAAAGGCAAAGACAGAAAGTGAAGTGGTTACAAAAGTTAAGTGTTTTAATTTTGAAAGAAATTGCTACTGCTGGAAAACCTTTCACGGAAGGCGACTTCATAAAAAAGTGCATGATGATTGCTGATTCTGAACTATGTTCAGAAAAGAAACATACTTTTAAAAAGGTGAGCTTGTTTCGGATGACTGTGCAATGAAAAGTGAATATCTCTAGCAACCTTCATGACCAGTTAAGAAAGAAAACTTCAGAATTCAAGTACTACTTGTTATCCATGGATGAAAGCACTGACATGATACTGCACAACTTTTAGTTTTTATCTGTGGTGTTGATCACAACTTTGAAATTACAGAAGAATTGGCAGCTTTGTGTTCCATGAGAGTCCGAACAACCAGTGAAGACATTTCAAATGAAGTGAAGCAATGTATCACTAAGAAATTGAGTATGACTTTTGAAAATATTGTGGCTATTTGCACTGATTGCGCACCATCAGTGTGTGGCAGGAGGATTGGTGCGGTAACACTCCAGGAAGAATTTGATGTGAAAAAATTAACCAAATATCATTGCATCATTCATCAACAAGTGCTGTGCAACAAAGTCCTAAGTTACGACCATGTCACGTCAGTCATAGTTTCTGTCGTAAATTACATCCGGGCAAGAGGGCTTAAACATTGAACATTTCGTGTATTTCTAGAAGAAGCTGGCACTAATTTCGGGGATTTCAGAAATTTATTGTATCATACGGAGGTTCGTTGTCTAAGCTGTGGGAAAGAATTGCAACTTCATTGCACTCAAATAGGAAATTGTTGAGTTAAAAAAAAAATAAATCTATTAAATTTCAAATCAAATACAAAGTGCAAAGAATATACATTCAAGTAGTACAGTAAATAGCACTTATATCCAAACAAATAATAATACAAGTACACTTCTCCACCCCCCCCTCCCTGGATGTGTGTGAAAATCAATCAGAAATTAAAGGCTTATTCTATTACTTAGTTTTAATAAATTCTGCTAATGGACCCCATGTTTCTTTAAATTTTTTATGTCCCAATTGTTCAGAATTCATTCTTTCATATCTATAATATTGACAGAGTTCAATCTGTCCCAGTTTTTCCAGTTTCTTGTTATTTACTGCATAGCTACCCCCATCATTATAAGAAGTCTGTTTTTATTTACATCAATTGGACTTTTAGGTTACAATAAAGTCCCAAATAAACCAATGTCATACGACAGTGGAATAGAAGCCTACAATATCCTATTAATTTTATCCCAAATATACTTCCAAAAGTTGAGTATCAAGGTACAATAAAACAACAAGTGATCCAGTTTCTCTACTTCAAGATGACAATGCCAGCATCTATTAGACTTCGAACTATCTAACTTTTGTAAACAAACTGGGGTCCAAAAAATTCTATATAACAAAAAGAACCAAGTTTGTCTCATAGATGCTGACGCTGTACATCTCATTGTCCAAGTCCAAATCCATGGCCATTGAGTAGCAGAAATATGCTGCTTTACTTCAATGCTCCAAATATCTTTCAAGCTTGTTTTAGGTTTTTTATCCAAATATTCAGATATTAATTTATACCACTTAGCAGCCTGATGCCCTTGAAAATCTGTCTGGAAGCATAGGCCCGGCAAGCTATATTGATTTTTTAAGTTGCGCCAATCAGGGAACCCTTTTTGAATGGCCTGCTTCAACTGCAACCATTTATATCCTTCAGATTTTGATATGCCAAATGATTGTTGCAGCTGTAATAAATTTATCATTTTCCCGTTCTGAATTACATCATCTAGAGTACGTATGCCTGCCTGCAACCAATGTTTCCAGAGGATTTTAGACTCGCCGATTTGTATATTGGAATTTAACCATATGGATTGACACGTGGATTGTTGTATTGGAGTAGAAGCTAAAGTATTAATAAATTTTAATGTATTCCAGGTGGAAAGAAGAATACTATTGTCCTTGTATATTCTCAGAAGCTTGATACTCCAAATATGGCTAAGACGTATTGGGAACAACTAAAGGATTATCACCCAAAGTGGCTCAAGAAATATTCTACCTAATTTATGTAACACTACCACTTTTAAAGAAGGGTGCATCCAAAATAACTTTTATTCATAGTTTCTTCTAGAAAGTTCACTCAGGAAAAGGCCTCAGAATTGGAGCCTACGCACAGTCCTATCACAGACTGAACCATCAGCGTAGTGTTTTATTGCTCCTTAGCTCCAGTCATTGGCCAGATAAACCTGAGAGTAAATTTTAATACTTCAAATAATTTTTATAATAAATATTTTAAATAATTTTTTAGATAATTTCAATATGCTTTAAATGCTTTAAATAGCTAAATCTTATGATAATGGATGCATCTCTTCCTTAGTTTGAAAAAACTGACAGCTAAGCACTTATCTCAGTATTATTGCATGTACTGTCATATGCTTCATTATCTGCTGCCAGACTACTGCCATTTAAAGCATTTAAAGCATATTGAAATTATCTAAAAAATTATTTAAAATATTTATTATAAAAATTATTTGAAGTATTAAAATTTACTCTCAGGTTTTTCTGGCCAATGACTGGAGCTAAGGAGCAAATAAAACACTACGCTGATGGTTCAGTCTGTGATAGGACTGTGCGTAGGCTCCAATTCTGAGGCCTTTTCCTGAGTGAACTTTCTAGAAGAAACTATGAATAAAAGTTCTTTTGGATGCACCCTTCTTTAAAAGTGGTAGTGTTACATATATTAGGTAGAATAAGACGTAGTGGGGCCATAAGATGACTTTCCAGTATCAATTAATCTGGCAGATTCTCCATGAGTTCAGGAAGGATCCAATACATACCCTGACGCAAAATGAAGGCTTGATGATATCTGGAAAATTTGCCCCTCCTGCTGATTGTGATTTTTGCAAAGATACTAAGGCTATTCTAGCAGTTTTACCCAGCCAAAGGAATTTTATAAGAATCCCATTTAATTTTTTTATAAAAGGAGCATTGAGCCTTTTTCAGTATCCATTCTACTCGAGCTCTCCAGGCCATTGAGCCCTTCAATTTTAGCACTGGCTGTTTTCCCCTCCACCGAGCAGCTTCAAAAAAAATGCTCTCAATGTAATAATACTATTTTAGGATTGTGCCCTCTGCTCTTGAATGCAAAATAAGTCAATGAAAGCCCCAAGCTTCGGTTTCAAAAACTTTTCAGTATCGCATCTGACTGGCTGGGAATTCTGAACCTGATGCCCAACATCCATTCACCCAGTATCAACATCTGCACTCTCCATGTCAACATCGCATCAGGAGTGTTGTGAGTCAGGATCAATTCATCATAGAGATTCTACTTCCTCCATGTCAATTCCACATGCATCCGAGGAAGCGAAGAAGCATAAGCATTCCTTTCCCTCTCCTCCTCCTCCTCCTACTGCTTCTAGTCCCCGGGTTAAGAACGGGTTCCAATTTTTTAACCGTTCTTAAGTTGAATTTGTATGTAACTCAGATCTAGTATTCTTCCCACCTCTTTGATGCCCCTCTTGCATTCCTTTCCATCCATCCCACTGTTCCCTCTCCACCACCACCACATCCAACATATCTCCCTCTCATCACTCTCTTCCCTATTCATCTCTACCTCTCTCACCACCATGTCCAATAATTCTCTGTTCCTCCCTATGCCCAACAATTCTCCTGTTTCTTCATTTTCCCATGTGCACCATCTCTTTCCCTCTCATTCAGACACCCAGATTTCCCTTTCTATTCCATCCCCCACCTCAGCATCTCTCTCTCACTCCATTCTTCAATCCTATGGCCCAAGTTCATGCCCCGTCCCTCTTCCCTTCCATCTTTTGTCCAAGATTGTGTTCCCATCTCCACGTGCACCAACACACCCCTCTCTCCCTCCCTTCTGTGTCCAAGGTTCGCATCCCCCTCCCGTAGGTGTTTACCTTCTTCTGGCCAGCTCCCTCCTCCTTCCAGCCGCAGTCATTCCTTTTGACAAAAGCTGTGGGCAGCAGCTCCTACAGTTGACCCGGAAGCCTTCCCTCTGCTCGAAAGGGCTTACAATATAAGCTATGATAGATACTTAAGGTCATCAATACATGGTGCTCATGAAGGGAAAAACAAGGGAAGAAGAGGTAGTGAGGGTAGGGGCTACAGTGGGAATGAAAACAGATAATTAGGTATTACAAACTGCAACTTCAAAAAAGTGGGCTTTGAGCCTGGATTTGAATACCTCCAGGGATGGAGCCTGGTGTATTGATTCAAGAACATAAGGTTCCATCTACTGGAGTCTCCATCATAAGAACATAAGTAATGCCTCTGCTGGGTCAGACCAGAGGTCCATCATGCCCAGTAGTCCGCTCACGCGGCGGCCCATCAGGTCCAGTGCCTGTATAGTAATCCTCTATCTATACCCTTCTATCCCCTTTTCCTTCAGGAAATCATCCAATCCTTTCTTGAACTCCAAAACCATACTCTGTCCTATCACGCCCTCTGGAAGCGCATTCCAGGTGTCCATCAAAGCTCACTCCAGCCCATCTTAACCATCCCAGCCATTGAAACCCTCCCCAGCCTGTCCTCAACTGAATGTCCATATACGGGACACAGGCCGTGCAAGCCTGCCCAGTTCTGGCCTTAGTTCCTTCAATGTATACCCATTATTTTCTGATTTGAGATCCTCTGTGTTCATCCCATGCTTGTTTGAGCTCTGTCACCGTTTTCTTCTCCACCACCTCCCTCAGGAGCTCATGCCATGCATCAACCACCCTCTGCATAAAGAAGAATTTCCTAACATTACTCTTGAATCCAACACCCCTCAAATTATGCCCTTTGGTTTTACCATTTTCCTTTCTCTGGAATAGATTTTGTCCTACATTAATACCGTTGAAGTATTTGAACATCTGAATCATATCTTGATTCAGGCAAGTTGTTCCAGGCATATGGCGCAGCAATGCAGAAGAGGTGGAGTCGTGAGTTGGCAGTAGAGGAGATAGTACAGACAAAAGACTTACCCATATATCGGAATTCCCGGGGTGGGTGTGGGAGAGATAAGAGAGGAGAGAGATGGAGGAGCCACAGAGTGAGTACACTTGTAGGTCATTAAGCTGTTTGAACTGTATGCAGAGGCAGATGGCCAATGAAGTGACTTGTGGAGAGAGTTAAATCCAAAACAAAAAAGGAACTGCGGAACCAATGTTTTGGATAACAAACTTTATTATAGCAAATGCAAAAAAACAATCAATATGGCTTTTGATTACTAAATACACATTTGTAGTCCAAAATATCCACATATACTCTTTTTTTTTTTTTTTTTTTTTTTTTTTTTAGCATTTATATACCACTAAGTGGTGTACATTCAAGTACACAAAGCAATATTACTGATATATCCAATAGCAATGTAAATGGACCCGACATGGTCCATGTTTCGGCTATGAATAGTCTTTCTCGGGGGTCCTATGAAGATATGTGTACTTGTGTATGATTAATTGTAAATAACCATGAAAATGTGCAAGGGTGTATACGCAGAAGTGATACTGTGCTAAATATAAATGAAAGGAAATGTGTGTGTCATGAAAAATAGTGCAAATGGATAGTTCAAATGAATATAAAAATTGAAAATAAAGTGATACGTGGATGAGAGCAGAATAAAGTTTTTAACTATGTTTACATGGATTAGGAAAAAAGTTTAAGTAAAAACACAATGTTACAGTCCATTAGCCAGGTGGAGATTGTTTTCTTGGTATCTCCTGTTAATATACTCAGGCTGGGCTGATGCTGCATACCTGTGTTTCTGCCCACAATGTAGGCTATGGCAGCTTCTGTAGCCTATTTCTGTTCTACATCTATTGAGGACATCTGCAAAGTGGCCACTGGTCCTCAATCCATACCTTCACTTCACACTACTGATTAGAGCAAAACTCCAGCAGAGATGATTGGTTTGGGCAAGCAATTCTGCAGAATCTTTTTACCCCCCCCCCCCCCCCCCCGAGTGCCAACTTTCCTGCCTACTAGAGAATGGTGCAGCGATAAATTTTTCTCCGTCCCTGCCCCATTCCTGTAAGCTCAGCCTTAACCGCACAAACCTCAAAACACTTGTGATTTTAAAGTATTTGAGACTTGTGCAGATAAGGACAGAGCATGCAGAAATGGGGCTGGGACGGAGAAAAATTTGCCTACTACTAACCTTTTTTGGGTTTCACCAGGATTGTTTTATATATCTTTTTTACTTCTCCAGTGTCATCATCCTGGCAGCTTGGGAGTCCCACATATTGAGACTATTATACCTCCTTGTCCTTGGAGAAAGCAAAGATACTTACCTGTAGCAGGTGTTCTCCAAGGACAGCAGGTATATACCGTATTTTCTCGCATATAACGCGTGCGTTATACGTGGTTTTTACGTACCGCGCATACCCTTGCACGTTATACGCGTGAGTGCGTTGTACAAATTTTTTTTTACATAGTTCCTCCCCCGACGTCCGATTTACCCCCCCCCCCCCCCCCCCCCGCAGGACCGCTCTCACCCCCACCCCGAAGGAAGGCTCGCATGCACCCCCCACCCCGAAGGTCCGCTCGCACGCACTCCCACCCGCACCCCCACCCTGAAGGACCGCGCTCGCACCCCCACAGCCTCCCGACCCCCCCCCCCCAAAATGTAGAAGCCCCTACCGGTGTCCTGCTGCTTCCTCTTAGCGGTCCCGACACCCGACACGATCGGGGCAAGAGGGAGCTCAAGCCCTCTTGCCCCAGCCAACCGCGGCACCCCCGACACGATCGGGGCAAGAGGGAGCTCAAGCCCTCTTGCCCCAGCCAACCGCGGCACCCCCGACACGATCGGGGCAAGAGAGAGCTCAAGCTCTCTTGCCCCCCCGACACGATCGGGGCAAAAGGGAACCCAAGCCCTCTTGCCCCGCCAACTCCCCGACAATATCGGGCCAGGAGGGAGCCCAAGTCCTCCTGGCCCTGGCGACCCTCCCCCCGCTAGTTGTTCGGGACAGGAGGGAGCCCAAACCCTCCTGGCCACGGTGACCCCCTACCCCCACCCCGCACTACATTACGGGCAGGAGGGATCCCAGGCCCTCCTGCCCTCGACGCAAACCCCCCTCCCCCCACCGCCCGCCCCCCCCCCAAGAACCTCCGACCGCCCCCCCAGCCGACCCGCGACCCCCACGACACCCCCACCCCCCTTCCCCGTACCTTTGTGTAGTTGGCCGGACAGACGGGAGTCAAACTCGCCTGTCCGGCAGGCAGCCAACGACGGAATGAGGCCGGATTGGTCCATCCGTCCCAAAGCTCCGCCTACTGGTGGGGCCTAAGGCGCCTGGGCCAATCAGCATAGGCCCGGGAGCCTCAGGTCCCACCTGGGGGCGGGGCCTGAGGCACATGGGCCCAACCCGACCATGTGCCCAAGGCCCCGCCCCCAGGAGGGACCTAAGGCTCCCAGGCCTATTCTGATTGGCCCAGGCGCCTTAGGCCCCACCAGTAGGCGGAGCTTTGGGACGGATGGGCCAATCCGGCCTCATTCCGTCGTTGGCTGCCTGCCGGACAGCCGGGTTTGGCTCCCGTCTGTCCGGCCAACTACACAAAGGTACGGGGAAGGGGGGTGGGGGGGTCGTGGTGGTCGCGGGTCGGCTGGGGGGGGCGGTCGGAGGTTCTTGGGGGGGGGCGGTCGTTGGGGAGAGGGGGGGTTGCGTCGAGGGCAGGAGGGCCTGGGATCCCTCCTGCCCGTAATGTAGTGTGGGGTGGGGGTAGGGGGTCGCCGTGGCCAGGAGGGTTTGGGCTCCCTCCTGGCCCGAACAACTAGCCGGGGGGGGGGGGGTCGCCAGGGCCAGGAGGACTTGGGCTCCCTCCTGGCCCGATATTGTCGGGGAGTTGGGGAGTCGGCGGGGCAAGAGGGCTTGGGCTCCCTTTTGCCCCAATCGTGTCGGGGGTGCCGCGGTTGGCTGGGGCAAGAGGGCTTGAGCTCCCTCTTGCCCCGATCGTGTCGTTGGACCGCCAAGAGGAAGCAGCAGGACACCGGTAGGAGCTTCTACATGATGGGGGGTCGGGAGGCTGTGGGAGTGCGAACGGTCCTTCAGGGTGGGGGTACGGGTGCGGGTGGGAGTGCGTGCGAGCGGTCCTTCGGGGTGGGGGTGCGGGTGCGTGCGAGCGGTCCTTTGGGGTGGGGGTGCGAGTGGTCCTGCGGGGGGGGGGGGTGAATCGGACGTCGGGGGGGCATCAGGCTTTCAGGGTGGGGACAGGACTTCAAGGGGGAGTGGAGAGTTGGGGCGGGCGAAATGAGAGTCGGGGTGGCCAGAGGAGAGTCGGGGCGGTATACGGGTGTGCGCGGTATATAAAAGTATCTGTACATAAATTTGTGTTTTTCGCGTGCTATACCCGTGTGCGCGTTTTACACGGGTGCGCGTTATCTACGTGAAAATACGGTATTTTCACAACCCACCCACCTCCCCTAGTTGGCTTCTTAGCTTTGTTACTGAACTGCAAATCCCGCATGCCAACATCAGGTAGGAATGCACCAGCACATATGCAGTACGGACACTGCCTAAAAAATTTAGAGTGACAGTGCACTTGGTATTTGTCCATACCAGGTTCTGTGGATGACATCACCATATGTGAGACTATATACCTGCTGTTTTTAGAGAACATCTGTTACAGGTTAAGTATCATGCCTTAATTCCTCCATTATACAGATGCTTAATCTATAACCTACATCTGTCCATTTAAGAGTTGTACATCTCTTCCCCTTCCTGTGTTTAGAGTTGTACATCGATATTTTGGGCCTTCCCTAGACCTTGCCATATGGACATACTGCAGTGAATTCCATATCTTGCCTTTGTAAAATTGGGATTTCGACATTCATGCAACATGTTTTCAGACATCCAAAACTAATAAAGCTTCTAAAATAACCAACATAGTACTTTATGCTTTTAGTGGTCTACCTCTAAAGCTGATGATTTGCAATTTTTATTTGCTTCCCTCTGATCATACTCAAGGCTTTTGTTTACTCTCAACTTATCTAGATACAATTAAGTAATAGTTACCTGGAAATGGTCTCCGTTTAAATGTTGCTAAAACCAAAATTCTATGGCTTTCACCATTTGGTATGGCCAGAGCTCTATCAAGATTCACATATGATGGAGTAGTAATTCAGATATAGCAAGAGATTAAGAGTCTATGTGTTATATTAGACTCTTCGTTACAATTCCATGGCCATACCTTACTGGTAGTATTTTTCAAGATATGATTGGTATCCAAATTGGGGAACTTGCTTTCTCCATCCAATTTTCGACAAGTTATGCAGTGTTTTGTCTTACCTCATTTGGATTACTGCAATTCTCTTTTGTGTGGTCTTCCAAAGAAATCTCTGCGGGCATTACAATTAGCTCAAAATGCTGCAGTGAGGGTAATTGGTCATTTGCCTCGCAATACGCATATCACTCTGTTAGTTGAGCTTCATTGGCTTCCAGTAGAATGGAGAAATACATTTAAGATTTTCCAGTGCAATAGGTGAGACATTCTAGACAATAGGGTTATTTCACCATAATCGCGTGCTCTGCAGAAGGAATACACTGCTGGATTTTTCACTCTGCCTCTGTAGTACTTTACTGATCAGTTTAGCATCCTCCACAGTATTTCCTTCTGTAAGCATGTCTGCAGCTGTGTGTGTTTTGCTCTCCCCATTTTATTGTTTTAAATTTGATGTAACAATGTCCCCTTTTCATGTAATTTCGCATTTGAAGCAATTTGGAGCTCTGCCTGCTTGAGAATTCACAGATTTCAGTCTATAGCTGACAGGCCGATCCCTTTTTGGGTACCTCTTAGCCAGTTTACATAGTTTTCCTTGGAGCTCAAGGCCATCCCTGACGTAGTCTCACCTTCTGTTTAGCTACGCTTAGGGGGCTCTCTGCAGTGTGCCGGCTGCATTTTTGCACCTCTGCCCATCCTGGTGTGCATCCGGTGGTCCGCTGGGGTGGAGGCATAGTCAAACAGTGGAGTCTGATCTGCAGCCAAAGATCAGCTTTGTGAGAGCATTCCCTGCATTGTGGCAGTGAATTCTTATACAGCTACTGAGTAAGAGCTGTGAGCAGATGGATTCCAGTGTATCAGGTCACAATGAGTACAAGGAGCTGACAGCTTGTGAGAGATGTTGGGAAAAGTTAAAAAAATTGGGTTTTCTGAGTTTCTGCATTTTCCCTTGTGCTCCCCCTCTTGAAAAATTCTAAAATTGTTGTTTTTGGACTTTGGGAAGTGTGAGAAATATCACATTTTTGGCACGAATTTGGTGCTGGTGGCCATCTTGGATTTTTAGCAATCCTTTTTTTCTTCTCTCTGCTTCTTCAAAACTGTGATTTTTGCCTGGAAAACTGCTGGGATGGAGTCCTTCGGGTCTCCTCTTGTAAATTCATGCCAGGATTGCACAAATTTAACATTTTTAGAGTGTCCTTACACCACGTGATGTTTAGCGCAGCTGGGGGGGGGGGGGAAATGTAGCAACCGGCTTAGCTTTCCCCCCCAACAGAAGCAAGTGATCAGACATTCAGTCAACCCGGCGGGGCGGCCTCCATTACTGTCGGGGCTCGACATTGCTGGTTCTTTGGTCAGCCTAAGACATGTCAATTTGAGTCATCTAAGGGTGACTCTATGCCCCAGGTGCCGAATACCTTCTCTAAAATCATGAGGTTTTGTAGTCAGAGTTTATTTTTTTTTTAAAAAGAAAAATTATGTTCTGAGCAGTCTCCTTCCCCCCAGGACGTTTTTGAGTGATGTGATGCCTTCGGGTGAGTCTTCGCCTCTGCCTGATCCAGCGGCTGTTTTGCCTGCTCATGATTTGGGGGATCTGGCTGCTGATCTTGACCTCTCTAATCCATTGTTTGATAGTGCAGCTCTTCCCGGATCGAGGGATCCAGGTTTGTGTGCTGGATCCATGGATCTTTTGGGGTATCTGGATCCTGGTGATGATCCTACTGTCCTGCGCTTAATTAAGTTTGCGGTTCTGCCTTATCTTCATGCTGAATTTTTGCAGGAATTGAACTTAAGTGACTCAGCCAGCTCCATCCATTTCTTCTCCTTGGCTTTGTAGTGAGCACTCGCATTCTGCGACCTTTCCCTGGCATCCGTATATGAGGTTTATGGTCTCTGAGCAGTTTGACTCTCGGAAGGTGCTTTGAAGAATGCTAGAGCTATGTCCTGCTTATATTGACTGGCGCAGGAGTGTCAGCAGCTTTTGGGGCAGCCTCTCCCCTGTGATTGGGGGGGAGGGGGTTGTGTTGAAAGATATGCAGGACCACCATGTGGATGTGGTTTTCAGGAAACTTTTTGAAATAGTCAATTTGGGCATCAAAGCTGCTATGGCGACGTCTTTTATTAAATGTGACTGTCTTGGCTGCGCATGCTAGAGAATGATGTGATGGAGTCGCCTCAACTGCTGATGGCTGGGATGGATTATATAGTGGATGCCTTTTATGACCTTTTGAAATTGTTGGCAAAAGTGTCGGTGTACTCCATTTCGGCCTGCTGAATGCTCAGGCTGGTGATTCCACTTCCAAGGCGACTTTCACGAGGCTGTTTTTTTTAAGGAGCATCTATTGTTTGGCAAAGACCTGGCTGTCCTCATGGATTCGGTATTGGACTGTCGCCCAAAGACCTTGCCTGATAGTAGACCCAGACCTTCCAGGAGTTCTGGGCATTTTAATTTTAGGGCCACTGGACACTCCTGACAGTATGCGCATTCCGTGTATCAGAGATTTTCCTAAAGCTTCTGAGGTCAGTATGCGGGCTACAGGCATTCCCAACCTTCCGCCGCCCATCCTGCACACCCTGTCAGAAAGACACAGTGACACCAGGACGCTGATTGCACCTCTGTGGATAGGGGGCTGACTCTCAAAGTTTCTGCCTGGATGAGCATTACAGCAGATTAGTGGGTCTTGGACATTATTCGATCAGGATATAAGCTGGAATTTGCCCAGCCTCTGTCAGATTGGTTCATGGATTCTCCGTCTGGACGACTGGACAAGGCACTCAGAGTCCAGGCTACTGTTCAGCACTTTCTGGATATTCAAGCTAGAGAGCCGGAGTCAAGAGACCTCTTGAGCTCAGGCAGATACTCTGTATACTTTATTGTTCCAATGAAAGGCTCAGAAGATTGGAGACCTATTCTGGATCTTCAGCATGTAAATGCGTCGCTCTGGATTCCCCATTTCCGAATGGAGACAGTGTGGTTGGTCATTGCAGTAATGGCTCAGGGGGAATTTCTGTTCTCCCTAAATCTTAGAGGCGTACTTACACATTCCCATATTTCTGGCCCACCGCAAGTTTCTGCAGTTTCATGTTTTGGAGCAGCATTACCAGTTTTCAGTCCTGCCCATTGGGCTGGTGACAGCGCTTTGGACCTTCACAAAGGTGATGGTGGTGGTGGCAGCTTACCTGAGGAAGATGAGTCTGCAAGATTACCCTTATCTAGACAACTAGTTGATCAGAGCTCCCTCGTTGGCCGAGAGACATTGCACAGTGGAGCAGGTGCTGGAGGACTTCGGCTGGATTGTCATCTTTGGAGAGAGTCATCTGCAGCCCATACAATCATTGACATACTTTAGAGTCCTCTTCGATATAGCTGCAGGCTGTGTCTACCTGTCCGAGACTCGCAGACAGAATCTGTGTGCCCAGAATTCTGCACTTTTGGAGTGGCTGGCTCCTTCAGCATGGGATTATCTTCAAGTTCCAGGCTCCAAGGTTGCCACACTGGATGTGGTTTCTTGAGCAAGGGCACACATGCATTACTTTAGCATGCATTACTCTCTCACTGGGCACCACACCGAGATGCCTTGCAGATTTGTCTGCCTTGGCCTTTACAGACTCAAGCAAGCATGGACTGGTGGTGCATCCTTCTGCAGGGGTGTACCGCTCCTCATCTCCTGGATCATGCTGATGGCAGATGCCAGTCTTTGGGGCTGGGGTGCTCATTGCAATCATCCTGTTCAGGGGTTGGACACCCTCACAGAGAAAGTAGTCCATCTGCCCAGTGGAGCTCAGGGCAATTTGTTTGGCTCAGATAAGTTTGCAGAAGACTCCAGAGGACCGAGCAGTCAAGGTCTTCTCTGACTATGCAGCAGCAGTAGCCCATGACATTCGCCAGGGAGGGATCAAGAGTGCTCCTCTGGCTCAGGAGGCCCACCTTCTTTTTCTTGGTCGGAACATCTTCTCCGGGCGCTGACAGCACCTCATGTGGTGAGAGTGGACAACATGCAAACAGACCTTCTCAGTGGATGGTCTCTGGATCCAGGTGAGTGGATCTGGTTCCTACAGGCATTTCAAATGGAGCGCTGGGGGAGTCCCCGCGTCAGTCTCATGGCAACTTCATGATACAGGAAGGTGCTTTACTTCAGTTGAAGTTCCGAGCCCGGAAACAGATGGCTTGATGCGCTGGTGCAGTTCTGTCAGCAGGAGTTTTCTCCTGTCTGTTTTTACTCCTGGGCTGTTAGTCAACCAGGTCCTTCTGAAGATTTTGGTGGTTCTTGTCCATGTTATGCTGGTGGCTTCAGCCAGTTTGCGCAGGTATGTAGGTCACAGCCTTTGGACTGAGCACTTCTGCGGACCCTTTCACGCAGGGTCTAGTTACCATGCCAGTTCTGGGGCTTTTGCTCTTCTGGCATGGCTCTTGAGCACGCGACTTTTGGGCATATGAGATGTTCTGCCCTTGTTGAGGCTCTTCTAAAGTCTAAGAAGTTGTCCAGGAGGTCAGTGTATGCTATGGTGTGGAAGGCCTTCCAATATTGGTGCGTCCAAGACCAGGTGGATCCGTATTCAGCTCCGATCTTGCTGATGCTCGCTTTTCTTCCTGCGGGAAAGATATTGGCCTTATCTGGCTTCTCTGCGTGTCCTGGTAGCCAGGCTCTCTTACTTAGATCCCAGGACAGTTGGTCCTCTCTGTCGGCTCATGCTGTTGCCGCTCAATTTTTGCAGGGGGTTCATCATGTGGCTAGTTGTCCATCCTATCCCTGCCTCGGACCTTAGCCTGGTGCTGTCTAGCTTTATCTAGGCTCCCGCCTTTCAGATGCTTCTCTGTTGGATTTGATGCTCTAGGCCATTGTTTCGGCTTTTCATGTTGCTCGGGCAGTGTGTTTGCTTGCCTTTCTGCCGATAGGTTCCTTGACTCAGGACTGCAGGTTATAGCCTCTGGATGTGCGCAAGTTTCTCCTGCGTGGATGGGAGGTCACTCCAAAGTTTTGCCTCTCTGATCATCTGTTTGTGATGACTCCTTCGATTAAGTGGGGTATTCCCGTTTCTAGGGCCCATATATCCAGATGAATCCATAGGGCCATTTTGTCAGCCTACATTCTTTCTGGGAAATAGTCCCCTGTTTCCGTCAAGACTTTTTCTACAAGGAGTGTGGCTTCTTTGTGGTTCTAAGTTTTACAGAGCGGATGTTGCTCCAAGGCAGGACTCTGCCTTCGGGTCCTTGGTCTTAGGGGCTGGTGCAGCAAGCCCATCCTAGCTGTTTGGGGGGACTGCTTTTGTACATCCCTGTTGTCTAGAATGTCACCTATTGCGCTGGAAAAAGAGATTATGTACTTACCCTGGTAAGCTCTTTCCAGTAGATAGGTGAGGCATTCTAGACTCACTGCCCTGGTTTTTCTGCTCCTGTTTACAGTTTCAGTCTGTTTATGTTACTCCAAGCTTCTTGGAGGCCTCTCAGCCCTTGAGGGCTGAGAAGAATTTATTTTTATGTGCTTCGTTCCTTTGGAGCCTGTGTTGGTGGTTAATGATGCTGTTTCATTACTTTCAGCAAAACACTTTGTTTAGCCTGTTATTACAGGTGCCTTTACTTCACATAGGTGGGTGCCTCTCGGTGCTTGGGTACTGACTATGGAGGGTGCTAAACCGATCTTTAAAGTGCTACAGAGGCAGAGTGAAAAATCCAGAATGGATTCCTTCTGCAGAGCATGCAAGTATGGGGAAATGACCCTATTGTCTAGAACAGTGTTCTTCAACCTTTTTACACCTATGGACCGGCAGAAATAAGAGTTATTTTGTGGACCGGCATCAGTCCGTGGATCGGCGGTTGAAGAACACTGGGCTAAGTCGTGGGCAAGACCCCGCCCATCTCTATCCAATATCCACCCCAGGCCCCGCCCCTATAATAGTACTAATTATAGCACTATTTTTCCCATTCATTTTTCACAGATACACAATATAATCTTATTAACAACACATAATAGTTAACCACAAAATTAAACTACACAAAGCACAGTGACAGCAGATGTAAATTCTCAACATTTTCATAATTCAATCACATAAATCAAAAATAAAATCATTCCCCCTACCTTTGTCTCCCTCCCTCCATGCTATGCCTTACCTTCTGGCCTGCTCCCGCCTGGCCATTTTATGCCGCCCTCGGTGTTATCTTCAGGCCGTCTCCCTCTTCCTCACTGATGCAGTGCACAAAGCTAAGGGCAGCGGCATCTTGCGTGTCCCGTGCCTCATCTGGAAGCCTTACCTCTGACATTGCAATGTCAGAGAGAAGGCTTCTGGTTCAGGTGCAGGACGCACGTAGGAGCCACTGCCTGTGGCTTTGTGCACTGAATCAGTGAGGAAAAGGGAGCTGGCTCGAAGATAACGCTGCATCGATCGCAAGGTGGACCGGCTGTTGAAGAACACTGTTTTGGGCCTGATGCACATGCTGGCCCTGTGGACCGGCAGAAAATTTCTGTGGACCAGTGGTTGAAGAACACTGGTCTAGAATATCTCACTTATCTACTGGAAAAGAGCTTACCAGGGTAAGTGCATAATCTTTCTTGTACTCTGAGGTTACAATCTAAAAATTTATTAGTTGTTCCACCTTTTTGATGCATAGCCAAGACAAGTACTCGCTTTCCTATTTTCAGGGTTTCAGGTCTCCAATTGTGGAATTCTCTTCCAAGATCAGTTTGTGGTATTTCTACATTTGTAACCTTTCGAAAGAGTTTGAAAACTTACTTTTTTTAGCAACGTTTTTCATCATATCTAAGTGGTAGATTTGATAAGATTGTTTGAAGTGATGAAGGTTTAAGAAATATTATGTATAACTGTTGGTATGACATGATTTATGTATGTTATGACATTTTTTATATGTTATGTGTAACCTGCGTGGAACTACGGACATGCAGGATATAAATGTTTTAATAAATAGAAAATAAAGTTAATTTATGACACTTCTTCTGGCTTAGTATAGGCCAGAAGCTTATCATGTATTTCTAGCAGGTGATCACCTGAAGGTTGGGATGTTAACTGGAGCTGCTCATTTTAATTAGAAAGTAAGAAAACTAATGTTGAAGACATCCTGCATTTCATAAAAGGTCCTGGCAGCCCTATAAAAACAATTTGTTCCTATGGGACTAATGCCTATTCCCCAGTTGCACTGCTAAAGCGTGAAGGAACATTGCTAGCAGATATTGCTACATCACAGCTTTTGTCACCATAATTGTGACATGATCTGGATGTCATGGAATACAACACTGGCAAGTGAGAAACAAAATTTCCATTGATAAGCAGGACTGAGTCAGGCACACCAAGGAGTGATGTCATCTAATGGTGCCAGGTCTCTAGGTTTTCTGCTTTTAGTGCAGTGTTAGATGAGACATTCAGTGATCTTTTCCAGTCCTGTTTTCCTTTTGCTATCTTTTTAAAGTTCACAGTCTGCATCATCACTGGTTCTGCAGAAGCACTCTTATTTCCTGTTGTCTATGCATGTTTAAACAATTTTAGACATTTCGTTGTTCTATGAGAGGTTTTGTAGTGCAAGCTGACTAAACTAAATCTCGCACAGCTCAGACCTTAAGTATAAAGTTATGAGTATTCACAGTCCTTGCCGCACTCGGCAGTCTCAACAGCTCTTCAGGGTTTTTTTCTTCCGCTCTGCTAAATAGACATTGTGACAAATCTCTCCCAATAAATTTAATTTTTATTATTTTTGTGGTATGTATGGCTTATCTTTAGTCTTTAATGAGTCTTACGAGTAGGTCGCCAAATTATTCTTTATTTTACTTTATATTCTGGTTATGTGTTCTTCCCTAAATGTTTCTTTTTCTTTCCTTAAAGATTGTAGTTCATCCCCCTTGCCTTTTGTGGGGAAAGGAGGAAAAAAAGCACCATCATCCAAAGGATGCTTGAATATAAACCGAGAACCCCATTTTTGGCCCAAAAATCTGGGTTTATATTGGAGCAGGGGTGTCAAAAGTCCCTCCTCGAGGGCCACAATCTAGTTAGGTTTTCAGGATTTCCCCAATGAATATGCATGAGATCTATTTGCATGCACTGCTTTCATTGTATGCTAATAAATCTCATACATATTCATTGGGGAAATCCTGAAAACCCAACTAGATTGTGGCCCTCGAGGAGGGACTTTGACACCCCTGTATTAGAATATATACAGTAAACTGAACTTTATTCCTGGTGGAATACTGCACAAAAAAACAAACAAACCTAAGATTCAAGACTCTGCATGCAGTACAACCCCAGAGAAAAATAAACAAATGTATTTCTTCCTGAGCAGTGGAAAAGATAACAGATTAAAATTCTCAAAATTGACACAATTCAAACACTAAATTGAAAATAAAATAATTCCCCCTACCTTTGTCGTCTCCCTCCCTTACCACTGCGGCTGTGCAGAATATTACTGGAGGCAGGAGAAGTACTCATGCTCCCCCACCCCTGCACACATTGAACCGCTGGGCCAGACCAGTAGGGAGGTGGAGCTAGAGGAGGAAATCAGGAGAGCAGGTGGAGGTGGAAATCAAGAGGGCAAGCCTATGGTTATAATCAGTGCCGCGCCCTTCTCCCCCCCCTCTCGCGGCCTCAATTTTCCTCTTGTGGTCTGGCTTCCTTCTCTCTTTAGCAGTAATTTACACTGCCGTGTGGTTGTCAACTCACACATGCTGGCAGTGCACCAGAAATGAATTTAACTGTGCAAGCTCCAGCAACTCATCCTGGCTGGGGCCGGCAGAGTTAAATTCATTTCTGGTGCGCTGCCAGCATGCGTGAGTTAACAATCACACGGCGGTGTAAATTACTGACTGGCACTGTTAAATTACTGCAGGGCCGGCACTGGGGTGCGTTGCTGGGGCTGGCAGTTAAATTCATGTCTGGTGCACTGCCAATCACACTGGCGGTATAAATTACTGGCCAGCAATGGGATGCATCGCTGGGGCCGGCCAAAACAGAAACCAAGGCGACATCTTGAACCCTGACACTGGCCCTGAACCATTGGCCGCATAAAACAGCCAGGCGGGCTGGATTCAGCCCGCGGGCTTGTGTTTGACACATGCTCTAAGAGATCCCACGTGCCTATCCCATGCCTTCATGAATTCAGAAAAAACACAAAAAGGCAACCTAGTCACATCAAGGTTTGTGTGGGGGACGCTCAGGACGCCAAAATTGGCTCGCAACTTACAGACCGAAATAGGATAAATATATTATATTATAGGATAAATATATTATATTATAGGATAAAATTATTATATTTATATTTATCCTATTTCGGTCTGTAAGTTGCGAGCCAATTTTGGCGTCCTGAGCGTCCCCCACACAAACCTTGATGTGACTAGGTTGCCTTTTTGTGTTTTTTCCATAGTAGGATTTTTGGCAAATTTGGAGTGTATTGTTGTGGATTCATGAATTCAGACACAGTCTCTGTCTCCACCACTTTCATTGATCCTGGAAAACCTTCAGTTATTTATATATTGAAATTGACAAATTCTTTTTATATATATATATATATTTTTCTATTTTAAGTGCTTTCTTAATTTTATCATTTCAATCCTATCAGTGTAGCAAACTGATAGAAAAAAAAAAATCACTTTTGGTGTTCAAATGGCACTCAGTAAATAAATGACACTTCTATTTCCTGAGGTGCAAAAACAGAGCTTTTTCAAGGTTAGTGCCAATAAATTTCTTGATTGAGCTTCTTTTCTGCTCTGGCAAGAAATTTATTGGCATTAACCTTGAAGCCTAGCAGGCGAAATGGGTCCCATTGGTATATTATTGGAATGTGACGCCAAAAGTGCATTTAGACAAATAGTGCTTCAAGATAAGTGATTATAGAGGCATAGAAGTTCTTTTCAACATTATTCATTCATATAACTTGACATCGGTAAAAAAAAAAAAAAAATTAAGAGTAACATGGGCATTCAGTGAAAGATGCCCTTGATAGTTTGAAGATATAAACTTTTTCAATTTAAGCTATGTTTTTGCACCTCAGGAAATAGAAGCATCATTTGCCACACATCTAAAAGTCAAAGGATTGAAATGATAAAATTAAGAAAAAACACTCCCTTTTCTACTTGCAGTCCAGGATCCGTGTCCCCTCCCTACTTTGTAGTACAGAATCCGTGTCTCCTCCTCTCCCCTCCCATGCTTATATTACATTTAGTAGCCTCAGCCACTTGCAGTCAAGGAACCATGTCCTCTCCTCTCCCTCTCTATTTGCAATTCAGGAACCATGTCCCCTTCTCCCCCTCTCTACTTTCAATTCAGGAACCATGTCCCCTCCTCCCACACCACCCCCACTTGCAGTTCAGCATCCATGTTTCCTCCTCTCTCTCCCATCATGGGCCTAGCATCCATGTCCCCCCCCCCAACCAAATTGTGGCCCAGCATCCATATCCCTTCCCCTTCCCTCCCAGAGCAGCAGCAGTCAGCTGGCAGAGGCAACATTGTGAACGGGCTGTTTGCAGCTTGCCCCACCAGGGCTTCCCTCTGCTGTGTCATTTGTGTACAAGAAGTGATATGGCAGAGGGAAGGCCCTGGTGGGGCCAGCCACAAGCAGCCCATTCATAGTGCTGTGTCTGTTGGTTGGCTGCCACCATTGCTGCTTCTTTGGGAGGCCCACAATTATGTCTGGTCTCATGGGGTGGAGGGGGGACTGGGTCGGAGGAGGAGAGGCCAGATCCGCGTGGGGAAGAAGGATGGGACTGGAACAGGAGCAGAACTGAAGGTTTGCGCAGAATTCTGCACTGCACAGAATTACGCCAGGAGTAGTGCTTGAACTTGAAGAATAGTCTGGAATTTGGCAGCTAAGATTTAATGTTGAGAAATGAAGGGTCATGCATTTATTTAATTAGTTAGTTTTCTATCCAATCCTCCCAGAAAGCTCAAAACTTGGGCTGCAAAAACCCGAGTGAAACGGTACAATTTAGGGCATTGTATTGCAAACTGTGTGCCACCCAAGATTCCAGGTGTGCTGCGAGACGCCAGGGAGGCACATCTGTAAGTCTGCACCTCTTCTCTTCCAGCAACCCACACTGGCAACTCAGGGCCCTGTCTAGAGGGCCTTTGCGCAGAAGTCGACATGATGTCGGGCATGCAAGTGACATCATTATGCCGATGTCCCCACAGTTCCGGGATGCCTCTAGCTGCAGCCATCACATTTAATATTCTGCGGTTTTGCAAAGTTTGTGAGACAGTGATTTAGGGGGTGAAGAACTATTGTGCACAAGAGAGGAATGTGACTTTGGTGCGATAGTATGTAATGATCTTAAGATGGCTAAACAAGTAAAGGCAAAAGCTAGACGGATACTTGGGTGCATAAGGAGGTGAATGAGCAGTGGGGAAAAAGGAGGTAATGATGCCTCTGTATAAGACTGGTGAGACCTCATTTAGAATATTAAATACAATTCTGGAGACCACATCTTTAAAAAGATATAAACAGGATGGAATCGGTCCTGGAATAGCAACTAAAAGGGTCAATGGTCTTCATCGTAAGGCATATGGAGACAGACTTAAAGATCTCGGTATGTATACTTTGGAGGAAAGGCAGGAGAGAGCTTGTTATGATAGGGATGTTGAAATACAATCTCTTGCAATTGAAAGGAAACTCTGGAATGATGGAGCATAGGAAGAAGGTGAAAGGGGATATACCAAGCAGTAACCTCAAAAAATACTTTTTCATGGAAAGGATGGTGAATGCATGGAACAGCCTTCTAGTGGAAGTGGTGGAGACAAAAAATGTATCTGAATTCAAGAAAGCTTGGAATAAGTCCATTGGATATCTAAGGATAGTAGATGGCATGGATAGGCAGACTGGATTGGCCGTTTGGGTTTTATCTGCCTTCATTTTTCTACATTGCTAATTTGCTATACATACAGTGTGCATTATTATCGTTTAACAAAAGCACCATTATTTTTTTTTGCTCGTTCTCGGCTGGTAATAACATAAAATGACTTAGGTATCCCCTATTCTGTATAATAGCTGTTTTATTTCAAGATGTTGATAACTTTTGTCATGTTTGTTACTGTTGCATGTGAGGTTTTTTTGCCAAAGTAACACTACGTTTTTTTTGGTGCTATGTTTATTTTTCAGTTTGATAAACCGTAAATGTCTCTACAATGGAATGAGTATAATTAAAAGAAAGAAAAAAATTTGGCACACCCATTGTTTGGTGTGGTAAATTCCTTTTGTGTAGGTATGTTTTGTAAAAAATTTTAACTGGCTAATCAGTGCATTCATTATTTGTGCCCCCTGTTTTCATTGTTAACAGTGAATTTCATGGTTGAAATATTGCACCTTTATTATAATCTCTGTTTAATCATTGCAGTGTTGTATTTAAATACTTAAACTGCACTAAATAAATATCATCTTTGGTTATTCTGGTTTCTTACATTTATCTTTTTTCATATCTATCTTAATGGTGTCTTTAACCACATACCCGTAGCCAAGTTTAGACATAATTCAGTTAACTTTGACAATAGTTGTCACTGCATGTCATTTAAACACAATTTACCATTCAGTCAATTTTTAAGAATCAAAATGATTTCTTCTGCACAGGAAGATATTGAACACCAGACTAATATAATATGTTTGCTAGGTTTCATGAAAGAGGTTACCTAGGGAAGTAAATAAGAGAGGGATTTGAAAGGGCAGACAGACTTGATACAAAGGTATTATTTACACCCCAATTAAAAACTATATAAAATAAAATTATATATAGATAATGACACTGGGACAGGTTCCCACAGCAAACTGCTGAAACAGGGAAATTGCAGCCAGTATACTGCGGGAATGTGAGAAACGCCTTTTACTGCCCCACGGGAGTGGTGAAAGACCTTACTCTACTGGTAAAAATAAAATTCGTGCCCAAGTAGGCATCTCTATGCCTTCCTCCCCAACTCCTTTCTTGTCCCATGCTTATATTACCTTTAGTAGCCTCAGCCACGCCACGGAGAACAATCTTTAGAGGTCTGCTCCAGGGTCTTCCTTCTGCCATGTCTTTCCTTGATGTAACTTGCAGTTTCACAAAACTGGAAGTTACATAAAGGAGGGATCTAGCAGAAGGAAGACCTTGGTTCAAGCCTCTGAAGATGGATCCTGCAAACTGTCCTATCCCCCAAAAAAACTTCCCAGCTCCATCCATAACTGTCTCGCATCCAGAAAAATCAAGAGAGGAGTAAGTTACCTCAGGAGAATTGCCAGGTGTTGTTTTAAGACCTACTGTATCCTTGTGCATGGAGCTGCGGAATGTGACACCCTGGGGGAGCAAGCTCCCTCTTCCTTTGCCAGTCCTGCACTGGAAGGTAGAGAGGGTAATGAACAGACTGGCTTTAATGTTGACTAGAAGTGAACATTATGTTATCTCCAGAAAATCCTGTCACGGTTTAATATGGAATTTAGGGAGCTGAAGAAGGAAAAAGGCCCATAAGACAGAGGGATATGTTGCACCCTGTTTAGTGGATATGGAGGATGGGTGGGATAAAAGTTTGAATCTTAAGAATTCATTGTTTGGAAAAGTAGATATGTTTACCATTTGTCACTATGTTATGAGAATCTATGTATTATTTTCTCAAAGATGTTTTAAAAAAAAAAAAAGATATAGGAGTCTAAAAGATATCCTGGCTCCATCACCTCTACCACCACCAGTGATGAGAAAGATGGATGCCATTTTGAGGCACTATCCATGCCATAACTGCTCTGTGTATCATATTAATTTAAAAACAAAAGTGTTTAAACATCTTGTATCAGGTGATAGCTATGAATTAAGACACTTTTCTAATTGCAAGACAGAGCATTACATTATATTACATGAGTATTTATGGATAACTTATATGGCCCAGAAGGAGTTTAATGCAATTTACAATTTAGAAGAGCCTGCCATGGCCTGGATTTACATTATTTCATTAGGATTCATGACATAGATATCTTGATTTGTGTTTTTGTAGGTGTATGATTATGGTATACTAGTCTTATAGCCCGTTACATTAACGGATGCTAGAATATATGTGTGTGTGTCAACCCCTTTATCCTGCTCCCCCTGCCCAGCAGTACGCCTCCGTTCCTTTATCTGCCCCTCCATTTCCCTGTGCTGCAGCATTTCCCTCCCACCCCACTTCCCTGTGCAGCATTTTCCTCCTCCCCCCATACCTTCCTCCTTACCTCCATGCCCTACCATTCTCTCCCCCTCTGCTCCCTTTTCTCCTTCAACTTCATCAGGCAGCAGCAGCAGCATTTATAATTAATTGCTGTTGCTGGCTTCAGGTCTTCCTCTCTGGCTGGACCTGTCTTCATGAAAACATGAAGTAGGCAAGACCCGCCAGAGAGGAAGGCCTGAAGCCGGCAACAGCAGCAAATTTTAAACGCTGCTGCTGCCCGAAGAAGCCAGGCCTTAACCACAAAGCTGGGGGGTGGGTGGAGGGTTTTAAAAGGTACAGCGGTGGTGGTGGGGAGTTGGCTTTTCAGGACTTTAAAAACTTGCCTGTTTTATTTTTAAATGCCGTCCGAGCTCGGCCGCCGTGGCCTGCAGCCGCCATGGCCTATAACCGCCGACATCCACCTCAGGGGGGAGGGAGAGAGAGAGCTTCACTCGCATGCGCACTCCTACCTGCGGTGCTCTACAGCGCACGGAAAACAGAACACGCAGATGGAGTGTGCATGCGCGGCTAGCGTTTTATTATATTAGATGGTTTAGAGAGAAGATTAGCGATATCTGGTGTTGACATTATCTTGACATTACTAATCTAAACTAAACCTTAAGTTTATATACCGCATCATCTCCACGGATGTGGAGCTCGGCACGGTTTACAAGAACTTAAAATATAGGAAGAGAAGGAAAAAAAAAGGTTTACATGAACTTATATATAGAAGAGAAGCGTAAGGGGAGATAGAATTACATTTTAGTGAAAAGCCAGGTTTTCAGTTGCTTGCAGAATAATTGGAGGGAGCCCAGGTTCCGCAGCGGGGTAGTAAGGTCGTTCCAAAGACCTGTGATTCTGAAGAGAAGGGATTTTCCCAGTTTGCCTGCATAGCGAATACCATGTAGAGAGGGGAAGGATAATTTATACCTTTGGGCGGGTCTGGTAGAGTCAGGACTCGAGGAGTTATAAGATAGTGGGATTAAAGGAGGAAGGATGCCATGAATGATGTTACAAGCCAGGCAGGAGCATTTGAAATGGATTCTGGAAATCACTGGGAGCCAGTGAAGTTTGGCTAGGAGTGGGGAGACATGGTCAGACTTGCGTTTTGCAAAGATCAACTTGGCTGCAGTATTCTGGATTAGCTGGAGTCTTTGGGTTGGCCGCCGTGAGAATGGGCTACTGGGCTTGATGGACCATTGGCCTGACCCAGTAAGGCTGTTCTTATGGTACGAGTGTCACTTTCCTGGATTGTGGGGTGTTGATTGTGTAGAGAGCTTGATCATCTATCGAGATAGAGGCGGTCTATGTCTTGTTTGGTTTCTGTTGGTTGTAACCTGTTTGTGGTGGGGGGAGTAAGATATTTTCCAAACAGATAGGTTTTTATGAAAGTTTTAGTAGGAGGGGGTGTTCCTTAATTGTGTTGGTTTTGGATTCCACCATTTTGCAGCCAGGTATGGAAAAGTTGTAGAGTGAATAGTTTTGTACTTGATTCCTCTAGAATTTGGGAATCTTATTCTCATATGCTTGCTGATCAGGTTATTGTCATTGGGTGGTAATTCTATTAAATTCAACATCAGTGTACATTGGCCCAAATTCACTAAACCTCCAAACCGTGCACGATCCATTTCCGTTTGCATGCCGGCCGACGAATTCAGTAAAGGCCTGCATGCAAATGGGAATGATTGTTAACACGCCCCCTACCCACAGCCAGAGCAGGAGAGTCCCTGCCCGACCCCCCCCCCCCAGGATTCGATCTCTCCTGTCTGCCCAGATCTGTCTTGCCTGTTCCCGGACTCTCCTGCTCTCTACCGCCGTTTCCTGCAGTGCAAGGCCGCGGTTTTAAAGTGGGGGCAGTTATTTTGCATGTGTAACATACGCAAAATATCTATGCCATGGAAAAAAATGAATAAAAAAGACAGGCAGACCTGTCAAAAAACCTGCAGACCTGACGGTAACTCAGTTACCGACAGGTCTGAGCAGTCGGGTTTGTCAGTAGTAAAACCCGACTCAAAATAGCCAAGCAATTGTTAGTGAATCAATCGCTTGGCTATTTTGCATGGGGTTTTGCTAATTTGCATGGGACGATCGCTACAGGCTTTAGTGAATGGGTTTGGAGGGAAATTTGGTCGCAAAGGGCTCGCAAACCGATCAGTGCACGATCGGTTTGCTTAGTGAATTTCAGCCATAGTTTAAAATGACACCTTGCTTTGAAAGGGAGCTGGTGTACTTCAAGGTATAGGAGTGTCACTTCGAAATATTTAGTTGCTGAGTAAAATGTCTGGCTTCTACATTTTGAATGGTTTGTATTATTTTCTGTATATTTTATTTGCATCCTTCATAATGGACTTTGCAATAATCTAGTTGCGATAGTACCAGTGACTGAACCAAGATTTGAAAGTTTTCTTGTTGAAACAATACCAAATTTGTGTGTCTTTTTTCAATGTTGCACTATTTTCTTGATTGTTTGTGCCTCCCAGGATAGGTTGTTGTCAAATATCCCTAGGATTCTCGGTTCTGATTCCAATTTCAGTGGGGTGTTATTTGAATGTTGTCATTGGTGATTCCGGGTGGGATTATCAGTAAAAATTTTGTTTTTTCTTTATTTAGTTTCATGTTAGCCCAGTCAGCAACTAGGTGAATGACTTCCTTTACTGATTTGTTAATCTTATTTTCTTCCTTGTAGAAAGGAATGCATTTTGTAATATCTGTGTAGGAGAAATGAGGTCATACTTGTCTTAAGAAGTGTCCTAGTGTTGACATAGTATGTTGAAAAGTATTGGGGAGAGTGGTGAGCCTTGGGGTACTCCGCTTGATGCTGACTGCAAAAGCCTTGAACACTTATGATTTTAAAGTGTTTGAGACTTTTGCAGATGAGGGGCAGGAAAAGAACTCATCGGGAGGGGAAAATGAGTTCCCGGGGGAAAAGGGAAAAATTTGTCCCCGTGTCATTCTGTACTCACAATGTTGGAACCATGGCTGTATCGGTAACCTACTTGGTCAGCCTCTTTTTGAGGAGATTTGCAGAGCTTCAGACACACACAGCATTGTACATTAAACACACAAGAGACAGTCCCTGCTTGAAAGAACTTACAATCTAATTATGACAGACATACAGGAGAGGATCACATCCACTCATTAAGAATGGTATCATCTGACTAAAGAAAAGGAAATTATCAGGTAAGACATATTATCCCAGGACAAGCAGGCAGCATATTCTTAACGCATGGGTGACGTCACCGACGGAGCCCCGGTACGGACACTTTTAACTAGAAAGTTCTAGTTGGCCGCACCGCACATGCGCGAGTGCCTTCCCGCCCGACGGAGGAGTGCATGGTCCCCAGTTTCTTCGTTTCCGCGGAGAGAAGAAGACGCATGTGTTTTCAACGGCTGTTGAAAAATCTATTTCTGCCTTCCCGCTCGCAAAATTTTCTACTTTTTTTGTTCTTTTTCCTTTTCCGTTTAAAAAAAAAACAAAAAACTTTGCTTTTTCCTTTTTCTTTATTTTTCAGGCAGGCCCCGGTGGAGCCTGTTGCCACCATACAGGCCTCGGGTTTTGATTTTGCGGAGGCCGTATTTCCCTTCATGCCCCCTCAGCCGGGCTTTAAGAAGTGCCAGCGGTGTGCACGCCCGATCTCTCTCACTGACCCGCACAATTGGTGCCTACAGTGCCTGGGTCCAGAGCATCAGGCTGACACCTGCATCCGCTGTGCTACTCTGAAAAAACGTACATTGAAAAATAGACAGATCCAACAGAATATACTTTTCGGCACCGGATCTGCCATGGAATCGGCCGCGCCGTCGACGGCACCGCAAAAGTCTGCACCGACTACTTCGACGATGCCTGATCCTTCCTCGGGGTCGCTAGCACCAGGTAAGCCAGCTAAGAAGCCTTCCACTTCCCTTGAGCGCCCTCCTGCCACAGCGGCGACGCCGGTCCTCCCGGCATCACGCCGACCCCGCAAACGCTCCGCCCCGATTTCGGTGAGTGCCTCGTCATCGGCCTCCTCATCGCCGGGGCATGGAGCGGCACCTATGGTACCGAAAAAGAAAAAAGCGGTACCGGTGCCTCCTCTGGACGACCGCATTGCGGCCATACTCCAAAACCAATTGCAGGAGCAACTACAGCAGCAACTCCAACGCCTGTTGCCAGCAATGTTGGCCCCACTCCTTCCGGTACCGGACCGGCCCGAGCCTCGCACCATACCTACGGTGTCGACCCCATTGGTACCATTGAATACGTCCATGCCGGTGTTCGTGGCTGAACCACTCAATCCTCCCATGCAACCACGCTCTGATGCCGACCCTCCCCGACATCAAGACCGACACCGGTCCCCCCCGAGACCGGGACCGGCACCGATCTTCCTCCCCCGGTACCGCCTCGATGCGCTCTGGCAAATCTCTCTCTAAGACTCGCCACACTGAGCCATCCACACCACCGTCCAGTCCTGCACACACCGACGTCAGGGACCCGGACTTATGGGAAGAATCCCCACCCGGTACCGATGATGAGGCTTCATCAACGGACGAGGAACCCTCGATGGTCGATACCGGTTCCAAACCTGAACAGTCCTCATTCACCAAATTTCTACGGGAAATGTCGGCGGCTCTTTCTCTCCCATTGGAATCCGACTCTAAGAAGTCCCAGGCTTTCCTCGACGCCTTAGACTTCGAACAACCCCCCAAAGAATTTTTGAAGTTACCCGTCCACGACATCTTAAGGGAAACTTTTTACAAAAATTGGGAAAACCCTCTCACGGTACCGGGAGCCCCTCGAAAACTGGATAGTTTGTACAGGGTCATTCCTATCCCGGGGTTCGACAAACCTCAACTACCCCATGAATCTCTTCTAGTGGAGTCCACCTTAAAGAAGACCCAGGGCTTCAGTGTTTATGCCTCCACCCCTCCTGGCAGAGAGAGCAAAACGATGGATAAATTTGGCAAGCGCCTTTATCAAAATTCAATGCTTGCCAACAGGGCTAATAATTACACCTTCCACTTCTCCTTCTACATGAAGCATTTGGTGCAACAACTCTCCTCCTTCCAAAAATACATTCCTGACCGTAAAGTTCCTGTTTTTCAACAACAAATTTCCAGTTTACTCCAACTTCGAAAATTCATGGTGCGCTCCATTTATGACTCATTTGAATTGACATCTCGAGCATCTGCAATGGCTGTTGCCATGAGGCGCCTGGCCTGTCTGAGAGTTTCTGACCTCGACATTAATCACCAAGACCGCCTGGCTAACGCACCTTGTCTTGGTGATGAACTCTTCGGGGAGTCCCTGGACTCAACCATCCAGAAACTCTCGGCACACGAGACCAGGTGGGATACTCTGATAAAACCTAAGAAGAAGGCTCCACCTGCTCGCCCCTACAGACAGCAGTCTTCCTACCAACGCAGGTTCTCGGCCAGACCTCTCAACCCGCCTCAACAACAGCCTCGCCGACCTCGTCAACAGCATCAAACTCAGGCTCGCTCACAATCCCACCAATCTGCCAAGCCTCCCACTCCGTCAAAACCATCTCAGCCCTTTTGACTCTTTTCTCCAGGGCATAGCCAGTCTCCCACCATCACTGCCTCTTCCTCAGCCAATCGGAGGATGCCTTCAACTCTTCTTCAGCCGTTGGGAGGTCATCACATCAGACCTATGGGTCCTCAACATCATTCGCCACGGCTACTCTCTAAACTTCCAGACTCTTCCACCAGACAATCCTCCCATAGAGTCTGTTTCTCACTCCACCCAATCCCTTCTCCTCCTGAGGGAGGTCCAATCCCTCCTTCTTCTCAATGCCATCGAAGAGGTACCCCCAGACCAAAGGGGTCAGGGATTCTACTCCCGCTACTTCCTGGTTACCAAGAAGACAGGAGACCTCCGTCCCATCCTCGATCTCCGGGACCTCAACAAGTGTCTGGTCAAGGAAAAGTTCAGAATGCTCTCCCTTGCCACGCTTTACCCTCTTCTCTCTCAACACGACTGGCTATGTTCCCTAGACCTCAAAGAGGCCTACACTCGCATTCCAATTCATCTGACTTCACGTCGCTACCTTCGATTTCAGGTACAGCACCGTCACTATCAGTACAAAGTGCTACCCTTTGGCCTCGCATCATCGCCCAGGGTGTTCACCAAGTGCCTCATTGTGGTGGCGGCCTTTCTCAGGTCCCACAACCTCCAGGTGTTCCCCTACTTGGACGATTGGTTAGTGAAAGCACCTACGTCTCCTCTTGTGCTTCAAGCCACTCAGCACACCATCTCCTTCCTCCACCTCCTGGGGTTCGAGATCAACTACCCCAAGTCACATCTGCTTCCCACACAGCGACTTCAGTTTATTGGAGCCGTCCTCGACACCACTCTGATGAGAGCGTTTCTCCCCTCAGACCGCCATCGGACTCTGCTCCACCTTTGCCGTCAGGTGCTCCTTCGTCGCTCCATTCCAGCTCGGCAAATGATGGTCCTCCTGGGCCACATGGCCTCGACGGTCCATGTGCTTCCTCTGGCGCGTCTCCACCTCAGGACACCCCAATGGACTCTGGCCAACCAATGGTCACAGACTACGGATCCTCTTTCTCATCCCATCTCTGTGACATCGTCTCTTCAGCAATCCCTTCAATGGTGGTTGAACTCCTCCAATCTTTCCAGGGGTCTACTCTTTCATCTACCCCCTCACTCCATGATCATAACCACAGATGCCTCCACCTATGCATGGGGAGCTCACCTGGGAGATCTTCGCACCCAGGGACTCTGGACCCATCAGGAGCGTCAGCATCACATCAACTTCCTGGAACTCAGGGCCATGTTCTATGCTCTCAAGGCCTTCCAGCACCTTCTCTTCCCTCAGGTTCTTCTCCTGTGCACAGACAACCAAGTTGCCATGTACTACATAAACAAGCAAGGCGGCACCAGATCTCCCCTCCTCTGTCAGGAGGCCATCCGCATCTGGACCTGGGCCACGGCCCACAGTCTCTTCCTCAAGGCTGTCTATATCCAGGGTGAACAGAACTCCCTGGCAGACAATCTCAGCCGCATCCTTCAACCTCACGAGTGGACTCTCCCACACTCCGCTCCATCTTTGCTCGCTGGGGCATTCCTCAGGTGGACCTCTTTGCAGCTCCTCACAACCATCAGCTGCCCCAGTTCTGTTCCAGACTCTTCTCTCCTCATCGTCTGGCCCCGGATGCATTCCTGCTCAACTGGACGGATCGGTTCCTCTATGCCTTTCCTCCACTGCCTCTGATGTTGCGGACGTTATTCAAACTCCGCAGGGACAGAGCCACCGTGATTCTCATCGCTCCTCGGTGGCCTCGCCAACACTGGTTCTCCCTCCTGCTCCAGCTCAGCTCCAGGGAGCCCATTCCTCTTCCTGTGTTTCCTACTCTACTTACGCAGCAGCATCAGTCTCTACTACATCCCAATCTGTCCTCGCTCCACCTGACAGCTTGGTTTCTCTCGGGCTGACCTCTCCAGAGAATCTGTCCCAGCCCGTCCATCGCATTTTGGATGCCTCCAGGAAACCGGCCACCCTCCAATGTTACCATCAGAAGTGGACCAGGTTCTCCTCTTGGTGTCTACTGCATCACCACGATCCCACCTCCTTGGCGGTGGAAACTGTACTGGACTATTTGCTCTCTCTATCCGATGCTGGCCTCAAGTCCACCTCAATCAGAGTCCACCTCAGTGCCATCACTGTGTTTCATGAGCCTATCCTCGGAAAACCGCTTACGGCTCATCCCCTGGTTTCCCGGTTCATGAGAGGCCTCTTCAATGTCATACCACCTCTGAAGCCTCCTCCAGTCGTCTGGGACCTGAATGTGGTTTTATCAGCCCTCATGAAACCTCCGTTTGAGCCTCTTGCCACTACTTCTCTCAAATTTCTGATATGGAAGGTGCTTTTCCTCATTGCCATCACCTCTGCCAGGAGGGTTAGTGAGCTGCATGCACTGGTTGCTGACCCACCTTTCACTATTTTTCACCATGACAAGGTGGTTCTGCGTACCCATCCTAAATTCCTTCCCAAGGTGGTCTCGGACTTCCACCTCAACCAATCCATTGTGTTGCCTGTCTTTTTCCATAAGCCCCTATTCTCATCCTGGGGAACAGGCGTTGCACACGCTGGACTGTAAACGTGCCCTTGCATACTACCTTGACCGTACCAGGGCTCACCGCTCGTCCCCTCAGCTCTTTTTGTCCTTCGACCCTAACCGTCTAGGTCGTCCTATCTCTAAACGGACGCTTTCCAACTGGCTTGCTGCCTGCATTGCGTTCTGTTATGCTCGGGCCAGTCTCTCACTGGAAGGTGCTGTCACGGCTCACAGGGTCAGAGCTATGGCTGCTTCTGTGGCTTTCCTCCGTTCCACGCCCATCGAGGAAATCTGCAAGGCTGCCACTTGGTCCTCAGTTCACACGTTCACTACTCACTACTGTCTGGATACCTTCTCCAGACGGGATGGACACTTCGGCCAATCTGTGTTACATAATTTATTTTCCTAATGGCCAACCATCCCTCCTCCCTCTCTGTTAGCTTAGAGGTCACCCATGAGTTAAGAATATGCTGCCTGCTTGTCCTGGGATAAAGCACAGTTACTTACCGTAACAGGTGTAATCCAGGGACAGCAGGCAGATATTCTTACGTCCCACCCACCTCCCCGGGTTGGCTTCTTAGCTGGCTTATCTTAACTGGGTCCACGCACTCCTCCGTCGGGCGGGAAGGCACTCGCGCATGCGCGGTGCGGCCAACTAGAACTTTCTAGTTAAAAGTGTCCGTACCGGGGCTCCGTCGGTGACGTCACCCATGCGTTAAGAATATCTGCCTGCTGTCCCTGGATAACACCTGTTACGTTAAGTAACTGTGCTATTTCACCCTCTCTGCTCCCCAGTTTGGGAGCTAGAATATAGGTTTTTCTGCTTCTTGACACGTAGGATATATGAGTGTGTTCCTGGGATAGGGAGAGAGATGAAAAAGATGCTTCCCTCAAGATTTCAAAACTGTCATCCACTTCTTTTGCTTTCTCCATTTTGCTTTTCTCTTCTTTGTTTCCCCTCTCACCCCGCTACCTCATCCCTGAGCCTCCCTCTTTCTTCTTTCTGCATCCCAATTCCTTCCACCCCTGTTTTCTTTTCAACCCTTTTCCTCACCACACTTCCACCTTCACCTGAGTTTAGCCACTCATAAAATTCCCTAAAGAACAAAACTTATTGAAGCACAAAACCGTGGAATGCTGCTACTAATTGGGTTTTTGTCAGGTACTTGTGACTTGGATTGGCCTCCATGAAGACGGGATACTGGGCTGGATAGGACCATTGGTCTGACCCTGTAAGGCTATTCTTATGTTCTTAACTAATTGATGCAGAATAGATCAGATTTAAAAACTAACAAAAGTCAAAGTTAAATCTTACATTAATAATAGCCCAATCATGGAAAGGTTTTACTGGTTTGAAAAGACAGCCTCAAGTTGTAGCTGTACAATGGCAGAAATATAGAGATGTTTTTTTCCTCTATAATAAAAAAATCAAAATCATTGCCATATCGAGTTTCTTTGTTTTGTTTTGTTTTTCCTTTGTCCTGAACCATTATGGTTGCCATACAAGGTGATGATTGCACCCTGAATTACTGCTGTGGATATGTCCCAGCCTCAAGTTTCCTGCAACAGCTCAGGGGTAGATTTTGTTCCAAGTGTTAAAAAATTCTGTAGCAATGATATGGCATGGTTGCATAAAGTTGAAATAACTAAGCAGGTCTTGCATTTACAGTATGCTATTTGAAAATGAAACCAACCAGACATGACTAGATTCTTCAGAATACATATCCCAGGACAAGCAGGCAGCATATTCTCACATATGGGTGATGTCATCCACGGAGCCCCGATGCAGATAGCCTCGTAAGCAGACTTGCTTGAAGAACTTTTAGAAAGTGTTAAGGACCTGACCATTGTCCAGAGTTGTGTGACTGCTATGCTACACATCAAAAGCGAGTCTTTAAACGTTGTCGAGTCCAGATAGAAAAAATCTTCGGGGACATGGATCGGCCTTTACCTAAGGCCTTAACCCCGATTCCGACCTCGACTTCAACAAAGTCTTCTACAGGGTAAAAACCTTTAACCTTGACCTCGCTTAAACCTTCCTCGATGGGGAAGTCCTCGTCTTCGGGAAAATCAGCTAAACCTTCTCCTGAGGCACTGTTATCCTCACTGTCTCCCTCAGGTAAGATAGCTCAGCCAAATCCTCCAGACATGCCACCCTTAGAACTGGTGGGTCCGAAGCTGCCCAGGAAACTTGTCTCAAAATCGAGGCACCATTCTTCCTCAAGGTCGTCTTCCTCGGAGACTGTAGCCATACCAAATGTACCAGATTCAGTGGTCTCGGTGCCGGCTTTGCAGAATATGTTGGAAACTATTCTGCATCAGGAGTTTGGTAACATACTTGCCAAATTAACTCCTGCCTCGACTCTGCTTCCTGCAGTCCAGCCTGAGCACTCAGCAGAATTACAAGAAGTCGAGTCCTTGAGAGTGCCTTGAGTTCAACCTACACACACTATCCAAGGAGTTGAGTCCTTAAGAGTGCCTCGAGATACCTTTACACAAGGAGCTGAATCCTTATCAGTATCTCGATGTTGATCTCCAACTTCCAGTCCTACCCCTTCACATAAGGTGTTGCCCTTTTTGAGACACAAGACGAGGACTCCTCAACATTAATCTTCGAGGCTGGATCCGACTCAATCATGGGACCATGATTCGAGGCATGGTTCTCCACACCATTTGTCGAGGCATTCATTGAGACCCAGGTCTCAAGACTCTTTGAGATCACCAACTCCTTTGTCGAGGAGATCTGTTATGGAGCCTCACCATTCTTGTCAGTCGAGTTCTTCTCTGAGGTTTTCCTCACATTTTAGAAGTGGGTCATAAGAACATAAGCAGTGCCTCTGCTGGGTCAGACAAGAGGTCCATCATGCCTAGCAGTCCGTTCACGCGGCAGCCCATCAAGTCCAGGACCTGTATAGTAATCCTCTATCTATATCTATATGCGTTTTAAATGTCTTCTAGAGCAAGGTTCTTCAACTGCCGGTCCACAAAAATTTCCTGCCGGTCTGCGAAGGATTCAGGTCCCCTCCACAAACTGCACACTGGGCAGGAAGAGAAGCTCCACTGTTGGCGTCAGCTGACTTGCAACTTCCTTTTGCTGTCGCATATGCCAGGACTCTTGCCGCGTATGCCTTCTGCCTTTGCTGGGATTCCTGCTGCTTATGCCTCCTGCCTTTGCTGCGTATGCCGGGCCTCCTGTCTTTATCTTGTCTCCCCACTCCCAGACCAGCAGCGGCAGCTCTGTGAGCTTTTAATTTAAGCACACAGCTACCGCTTGTAGTTTAGCCGTGATTTCATGAGGCAGCCTTGGGACCTTTGCTAGGTCGGTCTGCCTCGCATCATCAAAGTGGGCTGACCTAGCAAAGGCCCTGAGGCTGCCTGATGAAACCGCATCTAAACTACTGCTAGCGGAAGCTCTGTGGCGAAGTTAAAAGTACACAGAGCTGCCGCTAGGCTAGAGAGAAGAAAAATTTGCTGGAGAGGGAAGGGAGAAAGGGTTCTTCTGGACAGGGGAGGAAAGGAAGGGAAGAGAGTTACTATCGGATAAGAGGGAGGAGGGAAGGGAGAAAGGGTACTGCTGGACAGGGGAGGAGGGAAAGGGAAGAGAGTTACTATTGGATATGGGGAGGAGGAAAGGGAGAAGGGGTACTACTGGACAGGGAAGGAGAAAAATAGGAAGGAAACAGCTGGCAGGGTGATTAGAGGAGGGGAAGGGGTCAGGATGGAATGGAGAGATCAGATGAGGTAAAGGGGAGAGACAGGAATGAGAAAGTAGAGAGAGATTAATGCTGGGAAGGGGTCAGCAGAGAAATAAGGAGAGGGACAAAGATGCTAGATCTGGTATAGGAGAGATAAAAATGAAGAGAGCAGAATGAATCATGTAAAAAGGAAAGAGGGGGCGCAGGCTGGATGGAAAGGGGAGAGGAGCATAGAAAAGGCAGATTCCATATGGAAGGGGGAGAGGGCAGACAGTGGATGGAAGGGGCAGACGCTGGAAGGAAGAGGGTGAAAAGATGATGAAAGAAGAAACCAGAGACGACAAAAGATAGAAAAAAATAATTTTATTTCTATTTTGTGATTAGAATATATCAGATTTGAAATATGCATCCTGCTAGAGCTGGGGTTCGACATAACTGGGGACTGCAAAGCCCAGGCAGTGCTTCTTTAGCTTCCAGCTGGCTTAGGGCTTTCTCTGACCAGGGAGCAGTTGCCCTAGTTGCACTCCCCTAACACTATTCCTGTCATGTGTGACTGCGGTATTCTGTTAGCATGATATTTCTGTGTACCATTCTTTAATAATTTGGCTTATTCAGTTTTCTTGATAGTAGATATTTGTGAAGAGGAGGGAAGACAGGGGTTTTGTTGATCCTTGCTCTATATTATTTGTATTTATAAAATGACAATTGTACAGAATATTGTTTCTTTTTATAGTTTAATAAAATACGTTCAATATAAAATCATAACTATTCATGAGGCTTTTGCAGATGGGATCAGATGGTTTGCGGGGACCGAGCTGGTGGAGATGGGTTTTTTTTAAAATTTCAGTCTTAATAGTTTGCCGGTTCACAAAATAATTTTTTTATTTCCACCGGACCATTAGTATAAAAAGGTTGAAGTACACTGCTCTAGAGTCACTGCATTCTCAGTGGCGATGCGCCAACTGGCCTGGCTCCGCACCATAGATATGGACCCGAATCTACAAGGTCGACTGGCTAACATCCCATGCCAGGGCAATGAATTGTTTGATGACTCTATTGAGGCAGCTACAAAGCGCGTATCTGAGCATGAGAAGTCGTTTGCTTCCATAATCAAGCCAAAGCCTTCCACCGCTAAGGGTTTTAGGTCTACTCCATATTACCAGAGGCATTTTCCTCAGAAGGCAGCACATTATTCAAGGCCGCCTCCTAAGAAACAATAACAGCAACAGCAGCAAAAACCTCGGACTCCTGCTGCACCCAAGGCCTCTCAGTCTTTTTGACCATCTAACACAGAGCATAACCTCAATCGTTCTGCCTCTGTCCTCTCCTCTCCCCATTGGGGATTATCTTCATCATTTTTACCAACGATGGGAGCTCATTACATCTGACCTCTGGGTTCTCACTATCACCAGGGAAGGTTACTCTCTTCACTTGATCCAGGTTCCACCAGATCTTCCCCCAAAAGAATATCCTTCCAATCCATCGCAAACCACCCTTCTTCAGGAAGCTTCTTAAGGAAGCTTTGTCTCCGTGCCATCGAGGAAGTTTCCCTGGAACAGCAGAGCAGAGGGGTTTTACTCCTGTTACTTCCTTGTCCCGAAGAAGACGGGAGATCTGCGACCTGTATTGGATCTCAGAGCTCTCAACAAATTTCTTGTCAGAGAAAAATTTGGATGCTGTCTCTAGGATCCTTGTATCCTCTTCTAGATCACAATGACCTTCTAGATTACAATGATTAGTTATTCTCTCTGGATCTCAAAGAGGCTTACACTCACATCCCCTTTCATCCAGCCTCTCGCAAGTTTCTCGGATTTCAGGTGGGAAATCATCATTTTGAATACAGAGTGCTACCCTTCGGCCTGGCATCATCTCCCAGAGTTTTCACCAAGTGCCTAGTAGTAGTAGTAGCAGCAGCTCTGCGCAACCATGATCTTCAGGTTTTCCCATACCTGGATGATTGGCTCATCAAAGATTCAACATCTCAGGGGGTTATTATAGGGACCCAATGGACTACTTGGTTCCTCCAAAGTTTGGAGTTCAAAATCAACTTCCCAAAATCCCAGCTACAGCCCTCTCAGACTCTACAGTTCATTGGAGCTGTATTGGCACTGTGCAAGTCAGAGCATTCATTCCTCAACAACGTCAAGATGCTTTCATTCAACTTTGTCAAAAAGTCTCATCCCTCACTTCACTCTCAACAAGACACATGATGGTTGCTAGGTCACATGGCCTCTACAGTTCACGTGACTCCTTTTGCCAGACTTAATTTCAGAATTCCTCAGGCTTCCGATCCACTCTCTCAGCACATTATAGTGACTCCTTCATAGAAACATAGAAGATGACGGCAGAAAAGGGCTACAGCCCATCAAGTCTGCCCACTCTGCTTACCCACCCCCTGTCTATGCCCTAATGACCCAATTTTCTTATCTTGACCCTCGTAGGGATCCCACATGGGTATCCCATTTATTCTTAAAGTCTGGCACGCTGTCTGCCTCGATCACCTGCACTGGAAGCTTGTTCCAATGATCAACCACTCTCTCTGTGAAGAAATACTTTCTGGTGTCGCCATGAAATTTTCCGCCCCTGAGTTTGAGCGGGTGCCCTCTTGTGGCCGAGGGTCCCTTGAGAAAGAAAATATCATCTTCCACTTCGACACGTCCCATGAGGTACTTAAATGTTTCGATCATGTCTCCCCTCTCCCTACGTTCCTCGAGAGTGTAGAGCTGCAATTTGTTCAGTCTCTCTTCATACGAGAGACCCTTGAGCCCTGAGATCATCCTGGTGGCTATCCGCTGAACCGATTCAATTCTGCGCACCTCTTTACTGTAATGTGGCCTCCAGAATTGCACATAGTGCTCCAGATGAGGTCTCACCATGGCCCTGTACAACGGCATTATGACTTCAGGCTTTCGGCTGACGAAACTTCTATTGATACAACCCAATATCTGCCTTGCCTTAGATGAAGCCTTCTCCACTTGATTGGCAGTTTTCATGTCTGCACTGATGATTACTCCTAAATCTCGTTCTGCTGAAGTCCTAGTTAATGTTTCTCCGTTCAAGAAGTACGTCCTGCATGGATTTCTGCTTCCGAGGTGCATGACCTTACATTTCTTAGCATTGAAGCCTAGCTGCCAGGTTGAGAACCAACTTTCCAATGTAAGCAGGTCCTGCGCCATATAATTCTGTAAACTGCATTCACTTACTATATTACATAGTTTGGCGTCATCGGCGAATAGTGTTTTTACCTTGAAGCCCTTGAGTCAGATCCCCTATGAATATGTTGAAAAGGAGTGGACCCAGGACCGAGCCCTGTGGCACTCCACTGGTCACCTCTGATGTTTTAGAGAGGGTACCATTAACCACCACCCACTGAAGTCTGCCACTCAGCCAATCATTGACCCAAGCAGTTAGTGTCTCTCCTAACCCCATCGATTCCATCTTGCTTAGCAGCCTGCGGTGTGGGACACTGTCAAAAGCTTTACTGAAGTCCAGGTACACGACGTCCAAAGACTCTCCCAAGTCCAACTTTCTTGTTACCCAAAGAAGCTGATGAGATTGGATTGGCAGGACCTACCCTTGGTGAATCCATGCTGACTGGGATCCCGAAGATTCCCTTCATTCAAGATCGTGTCCAATTTGCTTTTAATTAGTGTTTCCATGAGTTTGCACACTATTGATGTGAGACTCACCGGTCTATAATTCGCAGCCTCTGCCCTGCAACCCTTTTTATGCAGAGGAACGACATTAGCTAATTTCCAGTCCAGGGGAATTTTCCCCTTACTTAGGGAGAGATTGAATAGCTCAGCCAATGGTTTTGCCAGGACATCGCTCAATACTCTGAGCACTCTTGGGTGCAAATTGTCTGGTCCCCATGGCTTTGTTCACCTTGAGTCTTGCCAGTTCATTGTAAACTTCACCTGGTGTGAACTCAAAATTCTGAAACGGGTCTTCTGTGCTTTGTGTTGCCTTCAACTGCGGACTGTGTCCCGGTGCCTCACAGGTGAAGACTGAGCAGAAGTATTCATTCAGTAGTTCGGCTTTATCGGAATCTGCTTCCACGTAACTTCCGTCCGGTCTTCTATGGCATACTATCCCGCCTGTGTTCCTTTTTCTGTCACTAATATACCTGAAGAAGGATTTGTCCCCCTTTTTAATGTTTTTTGCCAGAATTTCTTCCACTCGAAGTTTTGCCTCCCTAACTGCCATTTTGACCGCTGTAAACCTGGTCCTATATTCTACCTTTGCCTCTCTTTTCTCAGTGCGCTTGTAGGAGAGAAACGCTTTTTTCTTCTCCTTAATGATGAGACAGTCTCTCCACTAGTGGATGCTCTCTTCCAATCTCTCCAGAGGTTTACTGTTTCAAACGCCCCCTCATCAGAAGGTCCTCACGACAGATTCCTTGACCTACGCCTGGGGGGCTCATCTCGATGGTCTCCGTATTCAAGGGCATTGGTCCAGCACAGATCGTCGGTGTCACATAAATCTGTTGGAATTCAGAGCGATCTTCAATGCTTTCAAAGCTTTTCAGCATCTTCTTCACGATCAAGTAGTCCTCGTTCGTACAGACAATCAAGTCGCCATATACTGCGTCAACAAGCAGGGAGGAACAGGATCTCTCCCTCTTTGTCAGGAAGCTCAGAAGGTTTGGAATTGGGCAATTCTTCACAACACCTTTCTGAATGGTCTACATTCAAGGAGAGAAAAACTGGCGGACAAATTGAGTCGTCTTCTACAACCTCACAAATGGACGCTCAATTCATTGCCTCTCCATCACATTTTTTCTCAGAGGGGAACTCATCAAATAGATCTCTTTGTGTCTCCCCACAACAACAACAAACTGCCTCAGTTCTGCTTCAGGATATATTCTCCTCACTGTGTGGAGGCAGATGCTTTTCTTCTGGAATGGACGAATCCGTTTCTGTATGCATTTCCTCCATTTCTTCTCAATCAGGCCTCAAATCTATTCGAGTTCATCTCAGTGCAATTGCTGCTTTCCATCAGCCTATAGAAGAAACCCCTCTCTGCTCATCCCATGGTTTCCAGATTCATGAAAGGACTTTTCAGTGTCAAATCACCTCTCAAACCGCCTCCAGTGGTTTGGGATCTCAATGTTCTTGCTCAATTGATGAAGCCTCCATTTGAACCAATGTCTTTGGATCATCTCAGATATCTCACTTGGAAAGTGGTCTTTCTCATTGCTCTCACGTCTGCTTGCAGACTCAGTGAGCTACAAGCTTTAGTAGCGGACTCACCTTTCACAGTATTCCATCACGACAAGGTGGTCCTCCGTATTCATCCTAAATTCTTACCTAAAGTGGTTTCAGGATTTCATCTCATTGTTCTTCCAGTGTTTTTTCCAAAGCCTCATTCTCATCCTGGAGAAATAGCTCTTCATACTCTGGACTGTAAACATGCTTTGGCTTTCTACATGCAAAGGACTAAGCCACAGCGACCTTCTCCTCAACTTTTTGTCTCCTTTGATCCAAACAAGTTGGGACATCTAGTTTCCAAGTGCACCATCTCCAACTGGTTGGCTGCTTGCATCTCTTTCTGCTATGCTCAAGCTGGACTGCATCTACAGGATCCAGTCACAGCTCATAAAGTCAGGGTCACGGCAGCATCTGTTGCTTTCCTTAGATCTACTCCTATTAAGGAAATCTGCAAAGCTGCCACTTGGTCCTCGATTCATACTTTCACCTCTCATTATTGTCTGGATTCTTTTTCCAGACGGGATGGCCATTTTGGCCAGGCAGTTTTACATTTATTTTCTTGAATTGCCAACACTCCCACCATCCCATTCTGGTTAGCTTGGAGGTCACCCATATGTGAATATGCTGCCTGCTTTTCCTGGGATAAAGCACAGTTACCGTAACGGTTGTTATCCAGGTTGGCTTCTTAGCTAGCTATCTGAACTGAGGAGAAGCGTGCCCTACGTCGGGCAGGAAGGCACTCGCGCATGTGCTGTGCGGCAGTCACGAACTTTCTAAAAGTTCTTCAAGCAAATCTGCTTGCGAGGTTTTCCGCATCGGGGCTTCGTGGATGATGTCACCCATATGTGAGAATATCTGCCTGCTGTCCCTGGATAACACCTGTTATGGTAAGTAACTGTGCTTTCCCTTTTGGGGGGCTTTAGCTTTTTTTTTCTTTTTTTTATAACTGTGCATCATCTTTACTGTCTCGGGTCTCAACAAATTTCCACTGAATCTAGAAATCAGCTCCAAAACATAGGAATCTAGTGGCTGGAACTGCTGTTGTTTCTCCTCAACCCCACACTCAGTGTTGTCCTCATGAAATTTGTGCATATGGGGGGAGGGGGAATCGCCTATGAGATCAGCAGCAACCCATTAGAAAGTGAGGGCAGGATGCAAAATGTTCCGACATAATGGTAAAAATACTGTAGTAGAAGCAATTTTTTTTTCTGGTAATGCTCAGCACAATAGCATACAAATTACATGCATGCAATTTGTGCGGAACATTGCCAGGGAGGGGCCCTAAGCACCTGAGCCAATCAGGGTCTTAGGCCCCCTCCCAGTGAATCCCAGGATAAACCAGGAAGGGGAAGGCCCACCATTTTGAAGAGATGGGCCTGCCAGCAGGAGAGAGTGGGCATCCCTCCTGCCTATCTTCAATTTAAAGATACAGAGGAAAGAGGGGTTGTCAAGGAGTGGGGGGTTCCTAGCCTAGCTGGGGGACCAGGCCAGTCCACTAGACCACTCGGTAGGAGGGGGACTATCTGTGGACTGGCTTTTTTGTGGTGGATTTTGGTTTTTTTTAATAGGGTGCTTAGAAGGAGGGTGAAACTTTTACGGCAGTTTCTGCTCTAATTTTGCTCTAATTTTCCTGTCAGTACTTGAGCCAGTCAGTGCTCAGGCATTGACAGGAAAGTAAGGCTACGACAGCTCAGACCCTGCCATAAAAATTTGCATGGTAAAACTGAGCATTTCTTGCTGTGCATTACACAGAGTGTTCATTAGAATACTAATGAGCTCCTTGTAAAGCATTAGCATAGGATTCTTGGTGGCTGCTACAGTGATCGGTAGCAACCATGGAGAATCCTTTTGTGCATCAGCAGGGCAGTTTTCCATGCCAGTAACAGTGCTTTAAGGACTCTTACATGGAAAGGTTTTGAGCTTCGGGGTCTGATTTATTTAGAATATTTTTCCCATTGTGTGTCTCTAACTAGGGGATAGGCATTGGGACTTGTATACCACCTTTTTGTAGTTATACAACCACACTCAAAGGGGTTTACATATATACAGGTACTTATTTTGTACCTGGGGCAATGGAGGATTAAGTGACTTGTCCAAGGTCAAAAGAAGCAGCCCTGGGAATCAGTCCCACAACCTTTGGGTGCAGAGGCAGCAGCTCTACCACTAGGCCACTAGCTCTGGCGTTATAAGGATGGATACCCAGGATCAGTCTAGCTTTGAAATGGATAGACCTATCCCAGAATTGTTTGATGTTGTATTACTGCAAATTAACAATTATCACAAAGGGTATAATTTTGGAAATGTTATTTAACAAAGTTGAAATGGATTGTATGATTTCCAAATGCATACTTTTACATCCCTAATTTCTGCTGGTAGGACCTGGGAAACCTTGCCAGCCATATAGCTGTAGACCCCACAGCCCAACTGCTCTAGCCCTAGCTGCTGTTAACTGTTCTCTGACCGTGTTTAAATTGGGCTCATAATTTCTGTTGGCAGAGAATTTACATGCGTACATTGAAAAATGATAAGACACATGACCATACTCATAATGCCTGCCAAAGTATGTGTACTTTAAACCTGAAAACAAGATATTTTTAAAATCTGTGACTGCTGTGGTGGTGTCTTCATTTATCATACTGCTTCATGAATGAAACTCTGCTATGACATCACAATGGTTGTCTTTGGAGACATCATATAGTAAACTATATATTCTAAGTCTGTATTACTGCCACACCACATTAAGGAACTGTGCAAAGGTATGGCTTTGGGAATCCTTTCCAACATAAATTTCTGGTGGGGAAATGTTTGAATATGGCTGTGGAGGGTATGTAGAAGATTATAAGGGAAGTCCACAGAAAGAAGAAAGCAACAAACACTGCACCAAATCAAGAGAAACATGAAATGGAGCAGAGAAAACCAGACCTTCAAGCTGAAAAAAGTACTGTAATGATAACCATATAGGGTGGAATCTAAAAACCGTATATGGTTGTTATAGAAGACTATAAGGTGGCATGGATATAAAGGGCATATGAGTAGGGAATGTGTGTATATGGTATGAGGATGGATGTGTGTTTAAGAGGGTAAGGTGGGCCCAGCTAATGTTGCAAAAAGAGTGGTGGGGGAATGCTTTGGAACTGGACAAGATGGCTTTTAATGTTCTTTGGTTTACAGACAAGCGTATCAATTCCTTTTACATAATTCTTTTCTGTATGTTGGAAAGTAGAGAACTCATCCCACTTAATTGCACTCAATCTTCTCTGTATAATGTATGTAATGAAACACCAAATTTTATAGAATGCTACAAGAGTTCTTTGTAATAATAAATCATAAGCATACAGTGTATCTATTATGAATACCTCGGATCTTCAGATCGCGAAAGAGTAGCATAACTCAATCTGGCCTTAATCATCATCGATCCCGGTAATTGTTCTTATTTAAAATTTTTAGACTTTTACTCCACTTATTTATATCAAGCTTATCTATCTATATACTATAGATATGTGTATATATGTATGTGTGTGTGTGTGTGTATATATATATATATATATATATATATCTTAAAACTTAGCTTAATATATAGCAACACCCTCACGCTGATGCGTTTCAACACTTTCATCAGGGTCGGGGATGTACCAGACGCAGTGTATTCACACTGACAAATTTATGCCAAATTAAGTAATGGAAACCTATTCCAAACAAGATGGTTGCTTCAGCCAAGCAGTACTACAGAATTTTTCTTTCTAAAGGTAAACTCTCCCTCCATCCCTTTTCAGTAAGCTAGGGAGTCCCACATGTGAGTGGACGCAGAAACACTCAACTGGACATGTGAAATGAGGGGAAAAGGGGCTTTTCATCTATGAAAACACCTTCCTATTTGATAACCAAAGTCACACCTACATGAGGAGGTTTCCTGGAGAAGAATTCAAGCCTAAGTGCCTCAACCTCACTGTGCAGCATCCTTTGAAGGTCATGGTCTGGGTCTGCATCGATGGAATGGTCAGAGAGACCAAATATATCACAGTACTGCAAAAGTGCATGGTGCCATCAGCTCAGCAGCTGTTTCCAGGCCAGTTCCTGTACCAAGATGACAACATATCTTGCTATCACTCCAAACGGGCTGGAATCGTCAGAACAACATTGAGTCAATCGACAGGCCTACCCAATCTCCAGATCTGAATCTGATCGAGAGCTTGTGGCCTGGGAGACATCCAGGAGATATTCAGCTTCAAAACGTGAGTTGATTGAGTCACTCATTGCCTGGAACTGCGTTGCCATCCATGATCACCTCACCAAACTGGTTCACTCAATGCCAACATGGTGCAGACAGATGATCGAGAACAGAGGGTGGCCCACCAAATACTGAGCCATCACTTACACAAAACAACCACCTACATGAATATGAAGGATGATGATGCTTGTATGTACTTTTTGGCCAGCAAAGTACATTACTTGATTTATTCAGAAAAATGATTAACATGGCAACTTGAACAAACAAACTCGGAAATTTAAAACCAAGGTAGAATAAAAAGTTGATTCTAATAGCCAAATGTATCCCTTATAATGTGGAAAACAGGCAAATCTATTGGGTCATCAAAAAAATTTAAAGGTCAGAAAGTTGAAAGAATGCAAAATTCACAAGTGGTTCCAGACTTTTGCACAACCAATTGTTAATTTATGCAATAACCAGAACAGAGCTAGTGAAATGCAACATATATACTTATACATTCCCTGTTGAATAGTTATCCACGCACAGTTCAGTGCTCGGCCTTTAGTCATGTTGCAGCCACGAGGTTGGCAACGTAGGCGCTCCATTGCAAGATTGAACCATCGAAGAACAACATGCAATAGTGAGCTTTCTTTGGGAAAGAGGAATGAAATCTTGGAAATTCACTGTCGAATATTGACTTGGTATGGACATAGCAGCATGAATCGATGAAAGGTTTATCAGGGGGTAAAAATGTTTAAAGCGGGAAGAACAGGTGTAACTGACAAAAGGTCATTCTGGTTGCCCATCATCATCACCATAAGAGCACATTGACAGGGCAGATGCCTTTATTAGAGAAGCCCGACGGATAATGGTGTCTCAGTTGGCTGCAGATTTGGATAACAGCTATAAATCTGCATTTGCCATAATGCATGATAACTTGGTATACAGGAAAGTCTGTGCACGATGGGTTCCCAAACAGCTTACTGATCTGCACAAGGAACAGCATGTGGAGGTTGCAACCCAGTTCCTGAGACGGTATGAAGAAGATCAGAGTATTGTGGAGAGAATTGTCACCAGCGACGAGACATGGATGCATCACTGCGACCTGGAGAGCAAAAGGCAAAGCATGATGAAGTAAAGGAAGCGGTGCTCACCTGGCATTGGGATCAGCCGAAAAACTTCTCTGTAGGATTGCAGAAGCTAGTTGAACAGTGGAGGAGAGTAAATAGGGGAGTGCCACAGTGATCTGTACTGGGACCAATGCTTTTTAACTTATTTATAAATGATCTTGAAATTGGAATGGCAAGTGAGGTGATTAAATTTTCAGATGGCACTAAACTATTCAAAGTTGTTTTGCAATTACCCCATGGATACTTTGTTCCGGCGATCAATTTATTTTGAATCAGGCATAAGTTTATTTTTGTTGTGGTTCAATCTGATACCATTTAAATTAGGGACCCCTGATGAAGGCGTGTTAACCAAAACACGGACTGTGTCGGGTCACCTGGTTTGTAATAAGGTGGTGATGCTAACTGCAACCAATAATTGTTCTAGTAAACTTAGCCTGCATCTTGTACCTTTGTCTTCAGTTTTTCTTTGTTTTGCAAAGTTGTTAAAATGCATGCAGATTGTGAAAAATTGCAGGCAGACCTTAAGAAATTGAAAGACTGGGCGTCCAAGTGGCAGAAGAAATTTAATGTGGACAAATGTAAAGTGATGCACATTGGGAAGAATTACCCAAATCATAGCGCCCAAGAAAAAGATCTGTAGACAGTACAATGAAACCTTCCAAGTCAAAAGTTTGTCCTTGAGCTTTGTGTATAGTCATTGCGAATGCAGGTCTTAGGAAACTGGTGGTGTTGCATTGTACATCCAAGTTGTCCTCTGAGTCTAGGGTGATTCTTGGAATTTGTATTTCTCTATAAGAAATTTCACATTTCTTGTATTTCTGGAATTTGTATTTCTCCACTTATATTTGCTTTGATGTTACAGAGGTCGATTAGTCTGGTTTCAAGGTAAAGTCCTTCTGAAACATCTAAGTTGAATAGTAATAAAATTTGACATTTTCAATACCTTTAGCTTTTCTAATTGGCTTTTTTTTTATACATTATAGATTGTTTTACAATCACATAATCTTCCTTTACATGATAATTTTGAAATTGTTGTATATTTCTTTGAGTTGGTCTTTTAACAGTATAGTGTTTTTCTTATTAAAGTTAAAATGTTTTCATTTTTTTGGTCCAGAACCAAAATCAAACACACTCCAGAAAAAGCCTCAGAGCATTGGAAGTGTGAACCCACACTTACCTACCCCTTACATCATTGGCAGAAACAGCTTTAGCATAAAGGTTAAATAAGCCTTGAGGTAAGCAAAAAACTATCAAATAGATACACACTGTTTTAACATAGCTAGCAGTGTTAAGGGCCAACGATAGTTTTGTGGCAAAATCGCCACTGCATCAGGGCCACCCACTGGAATTAGCTATCTGTTCAGCGGTCTCTCTACTGTTTTGCCATGGAACGATCTTCGACCCTTAACACTGCTAGCTATGTTAAAACAGTGTGTATCTATTTGATAGTTTTTTGCTTACCTCAAGGCTTATTTAACCTTTATGCTAAAGTTGTTTCTGCCAATGATGTAAGAATTAGTGAGTGTGGGTTCATACTTCCAACACTCTGAGGCTTTTGCTTTCGCTGGTTAACTATTGCTTTGATGCACTAACATTATTTATCCCAGGACAAGCAGGCAGCATATTCTCACATGTGGGTGACATCATCCACGGAGCCCCGGTACAGACACTTTAAAAAGATTTCAGAAAGTTTGCGATAGCCCGCACCGTGCATTTATGAGTGCCTTCTTGCCTGATGTAGGCGTGTAGCTCCTCAGTTCTGTTTTTCCCGCAGAGCACTGAAATCGTGTTTTTCAATGGTCTTTGTTTTTTCAATGCGCTTGCCTTCCCGCTCTTGCGTTATTTTTGTCTTTCTTCTTTTATATCTTTCTCATTAAAAATTTAAAAAAAAAATTTTTTTGAAACGAGACTAACTTCTTTTCTGCCGTCTGCGGGATTTCTTCCCGGCGGGGCTTTTAATCTCGCCTCAGCCATTGAGTTCAGTTTAGCTGAAGTGGTGTTGCCATGGATGTCACACCTGCTGATGGGTTTTAAAGAGTGTGGTCAGTGTTCTTGCACTATTTCTTTAACGGACCCTCATAGCTGGTGCCTGCAGTGTTTGGGCCCCGAACACAGTGTTCAATCTTGTAAACACTGTTCTTCGCTTCAGAAGCGCACCATAAAAAATCACATTCTTCACAAGGAGAAACTTTTTGATGTCAGCATGGACAAGGATGCACCTACAACACCATCTACATCAAAGTCTCCAACGTTAAAGTCAACAACATCGCCAGAGGCACCAGCATCGATTCATATCGCAACACATTGCTCCCTCAGGAAGGCTGCCGGACAAGGCCAAGCAGCCTGTATAGAGTGCTGCCGGCCCGACGCTGCTTTGGTTGAAGGTAGGGCTCGCTTACGGTTGGCGGGGAGGGAAGGATGGAGGGTCAGCAGGGGTTCGGCTGCATGGTAGGGGGGGTGCTCAAGGGTTCTGCTGTACAAGGGATTCTGCATAAGAACATAAGAAATGCCTCTGCTGGGTCAGACCCAAGGTCCATCGTGCCCAGCAGTCCGCTCACGCGGCGGCCCAACAGGTCCAGGACCTGTGCAGTAATCTTCTATCTGTACCCCTCTATTCCCATTTCCAGTAGGAATTTGTCCAAGCCTTTCTTGAACCCCAGTACCGTACTCTGCCTTATAACGTCCTCTGGAAGCGCATTCCAGGTGTCCACCACACGTTGGGTAAAGAAGAACTTCCTAGCATTTGTTTTGAATCTGTCCCCTTTCAACTTTTCCGAATGCCCTCTTGTTCTCTTATTTTTCGAAAGTTTGAAGAATCTGTCCCTCTCTACTCTCTCTATGCCCTTCATGATCTTGTAAGTCTCTATCATATCCCCTCTAAGTCTCCTCTTCTCCAGGGAAAAGAGACCCAGCTTCTCCAATCTCTCAGAATATGACAGGTTTTCCATACCTATTATCAGACGTGTTGCTCTCCTTTGAACTCTCTCGACTAATGCCATATCCTTCTTAAGATACGGCGACCAATATTGGACGCAGTACTCCAAATGCGGGCGCACCATCGCCCGATACAACGGCAGGATAACTTCTTTCGTTCTGGCTGTAATACCCTTTTTGATTATACCAAGCATTCTATTCGCTCTCTTAGCGGCCGCTGCACACTGTGCCGACGGCTTCATTGTCATGTCCACCATTACCCCCAAGTCCCTTTCCTGGGTACTCTTATTCAATAACATCCCTCCCATTTTATAGTTGTACCCTGAGTTTCTGCTCCCCACATGTAATACTTTACATTTCTCAATGTTGATCTTCATCTGCACAAGGGGATGGAGGGAAGGATAGAAGCTGGGCAAACTTCTGCTGCACAGGGGGGAGGGGAGGGGAGGAAAGATGCTGCACATGTAAGGGAGAGAAAGGAAAGAGGAAGAATTGGGGTGAAGGAGAGGGAAGGAGAGATGATCATGTGCATACCCCAAAAATAAGACCTAGTGCTTTTTTGGGTCCCAAATAAATATGACACTATTATTTTCGGGGAAACATGGTAGCAGGTAGGTAGAAGCAATAAATATTCCACAGAATAATATACAGGTGGTTGATGGGTTTAGCTGGGATGTAGAGATTTTAAATATTTTAAGAAAGATATGTAGGTCCTGTAGGATACCAACTAAAGTTTGATGGAAGTATTTTCTACAATTTCTCCCTGTAAGCACGCTGGAAGGTATATGTTTCAAGTTTATTAAAAATTTGATAAAACGCTAATCATAAATTCTAAGCGTTTTACAATAAAAAATTTTAAAAGGGTTCCAGTTAACAAACTTTTAATGACATAGCATTACTTACATGGAACAATAGGGTAATTTGAAAGAAAGAGAGAACAGTTAAGGATAAATAACATTGGGAAAGGGAAAAATAAAACATAAAACACAGTAGAAGAATGCAAGATTTGTCATCTTAGTGCAGTTTTGGTAGTGTCTGAAGTTAGGGTTATAGCCAGTTTGTATGATAGAGCAATGATTATGTTGTGTTTTTGAGGGTTTTTAAACTGAAAAAAAGGATGTAATTGCCGCTGGTTATCCTAGGACAAGCAGGCAGCATATGCTCATAAGTGGGTGACATCATCCACGGAGCCCCGGCACGGAAAGTCCCATGTGAATCACCACTTTAAGAAATTTAGAAAGTTTGTGACCCACCGCACAAGCGCGAGTGCCTTCCAGCCCGACATAGGTGCACGGCCCCTCAGTTAAATGTTTTCCATGGAGCTGTTCAGTCGCATCATTGAACATTCGTTCTTTTTTGTGTGGTAGCCTTCCCGCTCGTGCAAAAAACATTTTCTTTTTATATTTCTTCTTTCTTTTTCTTATTAAAGTAAAAATATTAAAGTAAAAAAAAGAGAGACTTTTTCTTTGCAGTTTCGCATTTTTCGACAGCGGGGCCTTGTCTTCCTAATTTCATGTCCTGACCGTTAAGTGTGGCAGGTACCAATGGACTATTGCGCTGACAGACAGCATCGACTTGTGCACGCGCTGTTCCACTTTGAAGAAACACACCTTAAAAGCCACCTTCTTCAGCAAAAGCAACTGTTTGGTGTTGGATGGAAGAAGTTCAGTCTTCACCTTCAACTCCTTGGGTACCGGACACAGACATCGTGTTCCGCATGCTACGGTATCGCAAGCAAAAGCACCTTTGTCCAAGGCGTCGTGTCCTTTCTCAGCACTCTCTTCTACTCTGGAGTCACAACTCGCTCCTTCAGGTAAGCCAGTGAGAAAGTCACCAGTCTCCCGGGGGAGGGGATGTCAGCCACAAAGGCATTGAGTCCAATTATGCTGGCCGAACGACAACCCCTTTTATGACTCGCTTCAAAATCTAGGGATTTCTCCTCTTTGTAGTCATCCTCTATGGATTGAGTTGCAGCACCAATGGTACCAGCATCAAAGCCAAAGGTACCAGTGCCTCCTCGGGAGCAAGTAGCAGCACCAATGGTACCAGCGACAATGCCACAGGTACCGGTAGCTACTTTTCTCACGGCACTAATGGTACTGGCATCAAAGCCAAAGTTACCAGTGCTTCCTAGGGAGCGAGTAGCAGCACCAGTGGTACCGGCGACAATGCCACAGATACCGGTAGCTACTTTCAAAGAACAATTTCAGCAGTTCTTTCATTCAGAGTATGGCCATTTGTTTCATCTTCTAACACCAGCACTGACTCTGCCGGTACCAGCCCAACCTGAGCGTACCAATACCAGGGGTGCCAGTAACGCAGTCTTCGGTGCCGTCTCCTGGACTTTGGCAACGTCCATCCTCCAGGCATGCACCTGACTTCTGCTTCTAGCCACAGCTCTTTTAAACCTTCTCAACGTTCTCACTCATCTTCCAGAAGTCCAAGCACGTCCCTGCTAAGTATTTGGAGAAGCGTAAACATCGAACCCCTTCTCAGGATCGGTACCAGGGATGTAAGAGCCATAGATCTCAATCAACATCTGTGGACTCTGATCTTCATGTTCAGTCTTCTCTGGGTGCTTTTCCTTCAACAACAGAAATTGATGACTCTCCTGAGTGTTGTTCACCTCTGTCTCCTAAAGAGTCATCGCCTCAAGAAACTCTTTTTTTATTTTTATATTTTTCTCGCTCGCTTCATCAGACAACTTGGTGTACATGTCTCTCAAGTTAGAAGCAGACTCAAAATATACACCTGAATATATGGAGACTATGGACATCAAGCAACCTCCAAAGGAGGTACTTAAGCTTCCTATTCATGCAATTTTGAAAGACACTCTCTTTAGAAACTGGGAATCTTCCTTGTCAGTGCCAGTGGCTCCTAGAAAGCTGGATTCCACTTACAATGTTGCTCCTACTCCCAGGATATGATAAAGCCCAGTTTTCTCACCAAACCTTAGTGGTAGAATCTACTCTTAAAAAAATCTACCTCATCTAAGGTCTATGCCTCTGTTCCATCTGGCAGAGAGGGTCGCTCTATGGATCGCTTTGGATGATGTCACCCACATGTAAGAATATCTGCTTGCTGTCCCTGGATAACACCTGTTATGGTAAGTAACTGTGCTTTCCTGAAGAATTCTTATGTGGGCACATATGTGCTGTACAGTGGTGCTTTGTTATTATCTGATTGATTTTCCTCAGGTTGTGTGTTGAAATCAGTTTTATCAGCCTAATTTCTGTTTATGAAGTGCCCATATTTTGTGTGTTAAAATCATCGTTCTATCAGTGTAATTGCCCTCTTGTGTGTTTGTGAATTGACAATCTGTTAAATTTTCCTCAGGTTCCATGGTTTTATTAGCTTAACCTCCCTTTGTGTTTGTGACATGCCCAGTTTCTGTGCTGAAATCATGGTTTTATCAGCTTACCCTCCCTTTGTGTTTGTGACATGCCCAGGTTGTGCATTGAAATTAGAGAATGACACAGGGAAAAACATTTGTCCCCGTTTCCACCCTGTCCCCGCGAGCTCGGTCCTCGTCCCGTCCCCACGAGCTTGATCCCCATCCCGTCTCCGTGAGCTTGGTTTGCGAGGGAGGGGGGCTCCCTCGCAAACCATCTAATACCATCTGCACAAACCAATATAGTATACAGGATGCTAGGCTACATAGTATACCCAACTCAATTCTCTGACCAGATGCACCAGCCCATTACCAATAACCGATAGGTATTAATCAACACCCTTAAGCAACTGTGAGACCTTGTGCAATAATTGATAAATCATATTGAAAATCAACTATTTCCTACCATAAGATTTTAGTTTTAAAGCACAGCATTGAATATGCAGATATCACCAAAGTGCAGAGAAGTAGTGGCTTAAGTGATCCAGAATTGTTTGACCCCAAATAAGAATATTAAAAAAATGTCACATATTTGTAAAACAAACCCAAAGCTTAATTACATTAAGATATCAGGTTATTACGCTAGTCATTCTTAAGCAGGTCTGAGAAGATGAGAACAGGTCCCAGTTACCTTGGTATCATCTGTTGGCCCATCTTGAAACCCAATCTTCTTCTTAAACTGGGTTAGGAAGGCGGGTTCTGGTGGCCAGACAAAGGCAACTTGATTTTTTTTTTTTACTCATCGTGCTCTAGCTGGAGAGAAGGATAGGGACAAAAAATTCAAACTTTCCATAAACAAGATCATAGCACTGTGTCCTGAGAAGCTTTCAGCTTGTCTCCTAACCAGTGTTGCCAGTAGTTAGGAGAGGCACTGAATGCTTTTCAGGACACAGTGCTATGATCTTGTTTATGGAAAGTTTGAATTTTTGTCCCTATCCTGTCCAGCTAGAGCATGATGAGTAAAAAAAAAATCAAGTTGCCGTTGTCTGGCCACCGGAACCCTCCTTCCTAACCCAGTTTAAGAAGAAGATTGGGTTTCAAGATGGGCCAACAGTCGATACTAGGCTGCCTTTCTTTCTTTTCCTTGGAGCTCCCTCCCTCCCCTTATGTGGTAAATTTCATTTTTCTTGTCTCCCAGCGGCACGCTTTCCATAAGTCGCGTGTGGCTGCTTGAGTTGAAGCTTCTCCTCTGATGCAACTGGAAGCAGGAAGTTGGGTCAGAAGAGAAGATTCAACTCGAGCAGCCGCGCGCGACTTGTGGAAAGCGTGCCGCTGGGAGAGAAGAAAACTTAAATCCGCCATATAAGGTGGAGGGGAGGGAGGGGGATGGCTAGACTGTGACGATCGGGTGGGAGGGGGTTGCTGGACCACACAATCGGTAACTGCGCGTGTTCCCTTACTTCACTGCAGAGACAAGATCATTCACCACTCCACGGGGTGATGAATGGCCTTGTCCTTGTCCCCGCGGCAACCACTATTTTTCTTTCTCCATTTCAGCGGGTTACCCACAGCTAGTCACAGGTAACAGCCACCATGTCATTCTCTAATTGAAGTCATGGTTTTATCAGCCTAACTTCTCTCCTGTGTGTTTATGAAGTACCCAGGTTGTGTCTTGAAGTCATGGTTTTATCCAGGGCTGTGGAGTCGGTAGATAAATGTTCTGACTCCTCAGTTTTTTGTACTTCAGACTCCGACTCCAGGTACCCGAAATTTACTCCGACTCCGACTCCACAGCACTGGTTAATTTTCAGATCGTTAAAATGGAATGTCAAGTTGAGAGAAATGAGCATTTTCGACACCACCTTCTTTTTGCTTTTAATCAAGGTTCTAAGGCCGCAGAAGCTGCTCGCAACATTTGTGTTGTGTATATGGTGGGTGCTATAGCTGAAAGAATTGCTCGTGATTGGTATGCCAAGTTCAAAATTGGAGTCGGTAGATAAATGTTACGACTCCGACTCCTCAGTTTTTTGTACTTCTGACTCTGATTCCGACTCCAGGTACCCAAAATTTCCTCCAACTCCGACTTCTCAGCCCTGGTTTTATCAGCCTAACTTCTCTCCTGTGTGTTTATGAAGTACCCAGGTTGTGTCTTGAAATCATGGTTTTATCAGCCTAACTTCTCTCCTGTGTGTTTATGAAGTACCCAGGTTGTGTCTTGAAATCATGGTTTTATCAGCCTAACTGCCCTGTGTATTTGTGAAGTGACACGCTTTAATTTTCCTCAAGTTCTGTGCTGAAATCATGGTTTTATCAGCTTAACTCCCTCTGTGTTTATGAGATGTCTGGGTTGTGTATTGAAATCATGGTTTATCAGCCTAACTTGCTTCCTGCAGTTTGTGAACTGAACTGCCTTTCTGTGTGTTTGAAGTGCCCAGAAGTTCAAAAAGGAGCAGAGTATGCCTGGTCTTCAAACTCTCACCAAGATATATACCAAGCTCAGTATGTATCTCAAACTCCTCACCTCCAATGTATAATCCCTAGAAGTACCACCTGGGCTCAAAAGTTTTCACTGCCTTAGGCTTTATGTACTACCTCCTCACTGAAGCCACTATCAATTTTTACTAACAAACTTTACTTTTAAATTTTTATTTAACAATCCTTCTAGCATATTTCAAGGGTACTTAGCTTTTAATTGTGGTCTTCTTTTCAGGGAAATAGGAGCCAACATGTTTCACCTACAGAAGGGTTTTTCAAGGCTTATCATCCCTATTTAAAAAACAGAACTGTTTAGTTTATTTCTAAAACATTTAATATACTAATATCCATCTATTAACTCCTCATGCTAGTGATGTTAAGAAATATATAGGTTTTACTAAAAACATCTCTCTTAACCTTAGCAAGCTTTACACTGACATATCAGACCACTGAATGTTGATTCAAAATGGCCACGGCTTCTTCCTCTCCCTTATACATACCCACTGGGACCAGTCAGCTAATGCTTATGTCAGCACTATCTACTTCAGCAATACAGGCCCGGGAGGCTACAAAGGGACTAGGTTAAAACTGCCATTACTTTGAAAAAAGTTCTAGTGAACTAGTTTTTAAGCACTCTCCATTTATAAAGAATCAAAGGACAACCTCCTAACTTCTACCCCTCAAATCAAAGTGGCCCATTCAAGCTCCAGATTTAATCCGTTTGGTAAAACTGTATTTAAATAATAAATCCATCTCTGCTCAGCGAAATTCAATTTTTCTTCCCAATTACCTCCCTCTCTCCCTACATCATAATGTTCTATTTCTCTCCATCTTATTTATTCTACTGTATGTTGATTCTGGGTCCAGTGTTGAACTAGCGGTGCCTAGAGGTCACCCATAGCTATCCGGCAAAATAAATTTTTTACCCAGTATTATGAACAGGGGCATTTAACAATGAAAGAGTATCGTTTCCTTTTAGAAAAACATCCAAAGACCTCTAGGATCCAGTTTGTGCCTAAAGTACATAAAGATTTGAGGATACCACCTGGAAGACTGATTGTTAACACCAGAGACAGCCTTTTAGAACCTTTATCAAAATTTTTGGATGTGTTCTTAAAAGAAGCAGCAATGAAGGTTAGATCTTTTCTGAAGGACTCATCACATTTGTTGAGACTGTTCCTGGAAGGTGTGGTTTGCAACTTTAGATGTGGTCTCTCACTATATCTGGATTCCACAAGAGGGAGCATTATGCACCATTGAGGAAGCTTTAAGGACCATGCAAGGGCAACAGAGAATCTCCACCAAATGTTTGTTAAAGTAAAAAAAAAGCAAAAATGGGTGATAACCCAGAATCATTTCTAATATGAGGGAGTTTACTATCAACAAACCCGTGGTGTGGCCATGGGGGCTACATTGGCCCCCTCTGTGGCAACTCTCTATGTGGGGAAATTCGAGGAACAAGAAATTTATCCATTGTAAGAGTATAAAAATCATACCCCTGTGGAAAAGTTTACTAGCTGTTTTCTTCCTATGAAATCGCACAAAAGAAGAACTTGAAGCTTATATTAATGGATCAATATGAGGGACCGAAATTTACAGTTTACAGCCACTTTTGAGAAAGAGAAAATAGAATTTTTGAATATCCTAAAACTGAAAACCAGATCAATACTACTCTGTTTAGGAAACCAGTAGCTCGCAACACACTATTGCATTTTACCGTTTTCACCCCTACCGATTAAAATATAATCTTCCGGTGAACCAGTTTTTAAGAGCACATAGGGTATCATCTACCTTACAAGAATTTAAAAGTGCAGAAAGTGAAATGGAACAACGTTTCAGGGATAGGGGGTACTCCGAGAAAGCTATCCGTCAGGCATATACATGAGCACGATATGCACTACGTGAACTTTTACTTCAAGAAAAAGATGTCTAAGAAAGACAAGCTGGATGGAGAGATAATAGTATGTGTGCTCCCCTATTCCGATGTTACTGGCAGGGTTATCAATCTTATAAAACAACATTATCCTATTTTACAGACTTTAAAGGGATTTGAAGAACTACCTTTGTTTGCCTTAAAAAAAGGCAGAACAATGTCAAGTCTTAGAACAACGGAAAAAAACAGATTTGGAAGAAATTCAAGGAAGTTATACTAAAGGCAATCATTGCCAATGGAGTTATAGTGCCATTGAAGGGCCTATTAGGCAGGACCCCCAGACCCAGCGGGTGATTAGGGCTAGAGATAATACAAACTGTAAATCTAACTATGTAATCTGTGAATGTCTGCCTTTGCCCACTGGTATATGTAGATTGGACAAAGCGCCCCATCCAGATAAGGCACAATGAGCATAAGTCCCGGATAGCTACGGGTAACCTCCAGGCACCGCTAGTTCAACACTGGACCCATAAACAACATACGGTAGAACAAATAAGATGGAGAGTAATAGAACATTATGATGTAGGGAGGGAGGTAATTGGGAAGAAAAATTGAATTTCGCTGAGCAGAGATGGATTTATTATTTAAATACACTTTTACATTATATTAGGGATTTCTATTCCGCCATTACCTTGCAGTTCAAGGTGGATTACAAAAGAATTATCCAAGATGTATTACAACAAGAACTTACAAAAAAAAAAAATTGGTCATTTTCAAAAAGAGTGAGAAATGGGTAAGGTTATTTGTTTAGGGTAGTTGGTTTTAGTGAGAGGTGGAGTTTGAGACTTGCGGTATTATTTCTTTTTTCAGAGTTTTCTTGAAGAGTATGGTCTTTATTTCTTTTCTAAAAGTCTTGTAGTCGAAGGATGCCGTCAGTAGATTGGCGATTTGGTTGTCTAGTTTGGCTGCTTGAGTGGCCAGGAGGCCATTATATAGTTTTTTCCGTTTGACCTCCTTAATTGGGGGGTATGAGAATGGGGTGTGAGTTTTCCTATGTCTGGTTGCGGTGTTGTGGATGAGGCGGTTATTCAGGTAGTTTGGACTGTCTCCGTATAAAGTCTTAAATAGTAGGCAGTAGAATTTAAATTGTATTCTTGCTGGGATCGGAAGCCAGTGCGATTGGAGATATGCTTCTGTAATGTGATCATGTTTCCTTAATGAGTAGATGAGTCTTAGTGCTGTGTTTTAGATAGTTTGTAGTTGTTTTGTTATGGTTGTAGGGCATGGGAGGTACAGTAGTCAAGTAGGCCTAGTATTAAGGACTGAACTACGAGCTGGAATTGAGTTTTCTCAAAGAATTTCCGAACTTGTCTTAAGTTTCTCATGACTAAGAATGACTTTTGTATTGTTTTATTGATTTGCGGTTGCATGGTGCAGCATCTGTCGATAGTTATTCCTAGCAGTTTTAGGGTGGTTTGTATGGGGTAGTTGATTGCGTTGATTTCAATGTTGGTTATGATTGGTATTTTGTTGTTTTCTAGGAGGATAAATTTTGTTTTATCTGGGTTCAATTTCAGTTTGTGATCTTTCATCCAGGATGCTATTGATTTTAGTGTTTGGTATATTGTGTTCGTCATGGAGAGTTCAGGTTGATCGAAGGGTATGAGAATGGTAATGTCATCGGCATAGCTGTAGGAGGTTATGCCTTGTTTGTCCAGGTGAGAGCTGAGGGAGGCTGTATGGAGATTGAAGAGAGTCGGGGATAGAGGGGATCCTTGGGGAACTCCGCAGGGGTTTGACCAAGGTTCAGATTTTTGTTTGTCTGATTTTACTCTATAGGTTCTTGATTTAAGGAATCCTTCAAACCATGTGTATACTTTATCTGTGATACCTATTGTATCCAGGATTTGTAGTAGAATGTTATGGTTCACCAAGTCGAATGCAGCGGTAAGGTCTAGTTGTATGAGCATCATTTTTTTTCCTGTGCTGAGATGTTGTCTGGCTTTGTCCAAGAGAGATCCTAGTAGTGTTTCCGTGCTGAAGTTGTTTCTGAAGCCAGATTGTATAGGATGGAGCATGTTATGGTTTTCTAGGTAATTGGAGAGGAATTTGGCAACTAGTCCTTCTATTATTTTGACGTAGAGTGGAATAGAGGCAATGGGTCTGTAGTTGGCTGTTTGGTCTATCGGTCCTTTGGGGTCTTTGAGGATCGGGGTGATGATGATTTCGCTGAGGTTGGTAGGGTAGTTGCCGTTTATTAGTGATATTTGTATCCAGTTTAGAAGAAGAGCGCGGAAGTTTGTGCTGGATGTTTTTAGGAGATATGGTGGACAGTTGTTGAGGTCACAGGATGCATGGCTGTATTTTTTGTAGTATTTGTTGAATTCGGGCCATTGTATGTTGGGGAATTGAGACCATATTCTATCTGCTGCAGTAGAATCTCTATCTATGGGGAGAATTGTGAATTCATTAGGCTGGATAGAGGTGTCATTAAGGGTAGCTCTTGCATTGGTAATTTTATTTTGGAAGTGTTCTGCTAATAGAGTGGCTGGGGGGGGGGGTAGTATTGTTAGTGGTCAGGTAGAGTTTGGTGTCGGTTAGGGTTTTTAGAATTTGGAATAGTTTTTTGGTGTCTTGGGTTTCAGTACCTATTAGGTTGGTGTAGTGTGCTTTTCTCTTGTCCTTTAATTGTGATTTGTATTGTTTGTTGATTTTTTTCCAGGCGGATTTTGTATGATCCGAGTTTGATTTTCTCCATTTTCTCTCTAGTCATCTACATTGTCTTTTGAGTTGTAGCAGTTTGGAGTCGAACCATTTATCTGATCTCCTGCTGGGTCTGGATTTGGTTTGCAGTGGGGCTAAATCATCAAGGGTATTGGAGCAAAGTCTTTCCCAATGTAAGATGAAGTCCTCGGGGTTGTTTTCTAGAATAGTTTCATCTATTTTAGACCAGAATATGGAGAGTTCGATGTGTTTGCATGAGGTGTATGTTACTTTATTGAGTTTTAGTATAGTTTTTTTGTTGTTTTTGGTCCAGTTGATGTTGAAAAGTGTAGGTGTAGTGGTCTGACCAGATGGATCTGGACCATGTTCCATTAGATGTATGAATTTCTGTTAAGGATGGTTGGTGGGTCATGAAGGCTGCAATATCAAGTTGGTGGCCTTTTTCATGAGTTGTTTGTGGATTTAGCATTTGGAAGGATAAGGCTTTGAGAAATGAGAGAAAGTTGTCTACTTGTTTGGATGATTGATCATCTAGGTGTAGATTTAGGTCTCCTAGGAGTAGGTTGTAGGTTGCTATTAGTGAGTTTTGGTATATGAAGTCTTCCACTTCGGTTCTTGCTAAAGACCAGTTTCCCGGCGCTGTGTAGCAGAGCATGCAGTTTAGTGTGTCTTTTAGTGTGGTGCTTGAGAGTTGGCAAGCTAAAAGGTTCATGTACGGGTTAGATGTTTTCTCAATTATATTAAGGGTTAGATCTTGTTTGATTAAGATTGCTAGGCCTCCGCCTCTTTTTTTTTTCTCTGCAGACCACTGTAATTTTGTATCCTTGTGGGCAGACTTCAGTTATTCTGGGGTCTGAGTCGGAGGTTAGCCAGGTTTCTGTGAGGAAAAGACAGTCCAGGTTTTCTTGTGTTATCCAGGTTTTTATAAGCTCTGTTTTTGGACCTAGCGCTCTGATATTTAATATTAATTTCAACTGCTCATCCAGAACAAGAAGAACCAAGAACCTATTCGCCTATCCCCCACTCAAGGGAACTCAGCGAAAGAAGATATATGACGGCCTCCTAGCAACACAGGTAGCGAAACTGGACCCCTTAATCTCCAATTTGCTGTCAACAACTATCGACTTTAAATCATTCCGAAAGGAAATCAAAACCCTACTTTTCAAAAAAACTATACAACCTCCCAACCGAAACTAACAAGCAACCAAGCCTAAACCCTTCTCCTAAATTGTAATTTCCAGCATCTATTATGTAAGCATCATCCAATTATAACTTCCTAGAAAACCCCATTTATCCCCTCTATTCTACGCCTGATCTGTATACATCCCCTGAATTGTAACTTCCTGGATATGTCCAGCTGTCTTACATTATAATCCGCTTAGAACTGCAAGGTAAAGGCGGAATATAAGTCACTAATGTAATGTAATGTAGGAGAAAGGGGACTGGGTTCTCCTTTGTCTGGAAGAGAGGTTCCTATTTAGGCGGTTGTTTAAGTGGGAGGGTGCCGTTCCGTTTAATGTTTTGAATAATATGCAATATAGCTTGAATTGGATGCGGGCTTGTATTGGAAGCCAGTGTGAATCTAGGAAGGCGTTGGTGATGTGGTCAAATTTTCGAAGGGAATAGATCAGTCTGAGGGCAGTGTTCTGGACGGTCTGTAGTTGCTTTATTAAGTAGGTGGGACAAGGAAGGTAGAGGATATTGCAATAGTCCAGTAGACATAGGACTAGGGATTGAACTATGAGTCTGTATTGTTCTTTGCCGAAGAATTTTCTAATTTTACGAAGGTTGCGCATGGTAAAGAATGCTTTTTGTGTGATTTTGTTGATTTGCACCTGAAGAGTGCAACATCTATCTACTGTTACTCCAAGGAGTTTGAGAGTGGGCTGTATAGGATATTTGATGGTTTTTATTTCTAGTTCTGTTATCGAAGGGGTTTTGTCTTTTTCAAGCAGTAGAAATTTAGTTTTGTCTGGATTGAGCTTCAGTTTGTGTTCTGTCATCCATTTTTCCACTGTTTCTAGGGTTTTTACCAGGTTATCTGTTGTAGTGGGGTCTTGTGAGTCAAAGGGGAGGAGTATGGTTATATCGTCTGCATAGCTGAATGAGGTTACTTCGAGTTTGTCTAATAGGGTACCAAGGGAGGAAATGAAGACATTGAAGAGCATGGGTGAGAGTGGTGAACCTTGAGGTACTCCGCAGGGATTGGTCCAGGTTTCCGATATTAGATCTTTTGTTTTTACTCTGTATGTTCTTGTTTTGAGGAATGCTTGGAACCAGTTGTATACTCCGCCTGAGATCCCTATTGCTTCTAATATCTGAAGAAGTATACTGTGGTCAACCAGGTCAAATGCGGCTGAGAGGTCTAGTTGAATTATCAGCATCCTTCTTCCTTTGCTAAGGTGTTGTCGGGCTGTATCTAGAAGGGAGACTAGCAGTGTCTCAGTGCTGTGGTTGGATCTGATTGAGTTGGGTGGAGTAGGTTGTGGTCTTCAAGGTAGTTGGTGAGGTATTGGGCAACCAGACCTTCTATTAGTTTAACATATAATGGAATAGAGGCTATGGGTCGGTAGTTGGAAGGGGTGTCTATTGGTCCTTTGTGATTTTTCAGTATTGGAGTGACTATGATTTCTCCTAGGTCTTGTGGGAATTGGCCTTCCGTGAGCGTTGTTTGGATCCATTGCAGTAGGCAAGCTCTAAATTTGGGGAGGCATTTGTTAGTAAATATGAGGGGCAATTATTCAGGTCGCATGACGCTCGACTATATTTATTGTAGAGTTGGTTAAAGTCCCACCATTGCACCTTTGTAAAGTTGGACCAGTGTCTGTCGGCTGCAGTGGCTTCATCAGTTGTGGGGTTTATTATGATCTCATCTAGGAGGGTCGGTGAATTGGAGAAGGAGGCTCTGATGGTAGCGATCTTGTTCTTGAAGTGGTCTGCTAGTTGGGTGGCCGTTGGAGGGTGGATTCCTTGAGTGGCTAGGAATGGCTGAGTGTCTGAGAGGTTCTTCACAAGTTGGAAGAGTTTCTTTGTGTCTATGGATTCTGTGCCGATTAGTTTGGAGTAGTAAGCTCTTCGTTTTTCTTTAAGTTTGGCTTTGTATTGTTTTATTAGGTTTCTCCAAGCTACTTTGGTTAGTTCTTGGTTCTTTTTTTGCCATACTCTTTCGAGTTGTCTGCAATGTCTTTTTAGTTGAAGAAGTTCTGTGTCGAACCATTTGTCTGAGGATCTGCAGAGTTTGTGTTTTGTCTTTTCTGGGGCTAGTCCATTCAGGGTTGTTTCGCTCAGGGAGCGCCACTGGCGAATGAATACATTGTGTTCTATGGAAGCGATTGCGGGGTCTACTGTGGTCCAGAATGTAGAGGGGTCGATTTTTGGTCGGGTTTTGAAGGAGGTTTTGTGGGTTTCGTGTTTGCTTGTGCTTTGTGTCCAGTTGATGTTGAAGGTGAATTTGAAGTGGTCTGACCATAGAGAGGGGTGCCAGGCCCCATTGGAGATATGAATGTTAGGTGTATGGGGGTGTTGGGCCATGTAAGCTGCAATATCGAGTTGGTGGCCTTTTTCGTGTGTGGGTTGAGGATACAGAATTTGGTAGGAGAGTGCATTGAGGTATGAGATTATGCCTTCAGCTTGTTTGGAGGAGCTGTCTTCTAGGTGGAGATTTATGTCGCCGAGAAGCAGGTTGTGTGTTGAGGTTAATGAGTTCCAGAAGATGAAATCTTCAAGATCATGTTTTGTGGCATTCCATTTTCCTGGAGCGATGTAACAGAGGATGCAAGTTAGGGTATCTTTGAGTGAGTTACTGGAGAGTTGACAGGCAAGCAGGTCTGATTGGGGGGTGGAGTGTTTGTCTAGGACTGTAATGGTAAGGTTGTTTTTCACTAGGATGGCCAGACCGCCCCCTCGCTTTTTTTCTCGGCAGACTAATTCGAGTTTGTATCTCTTAGGGCAGAATTCTGTAATGCTAGGGTCCGAGTCGGAGGATAGCCAGGTTTCGGTTAGGAAAAGGCAGCCTAACTGTTCTTTAACTATCCAGTCTTTTAATAGGTCTGCCTTTGGGCTGATTGATCTTATGTTCATGTACGCACAGGGGATTGTGATATGATTCTTGTGGATGTTGGGAATAAGCTGTGGGTGAAGGAGGTTCTTGGATGTATGGGAGAGTTTGTGACCTGACGACTTTGTGTTGTGGGGTGGTTTTCGTCCTCATGTGGTTGGGATGCTTTCTTGTGTGGTTGTTGTGCATTCTATCAGGTTTCCTATCTGAAGTTTCTTGTGTGGATGTGTCTGTCTGGGTGTTGTTGTCACTATTGGAATTGTTGAAAAGTGGTAGCCTGCTGTTTTCCAGTTTGTTGAGAGTAGGGAAAGCAGTAACAGGATGCATAGGAGTTTGGTAGTGGAGGGTGCCATTTTGCTGAGTGGGGGTGAGAAGCTTGGGTCAGGGATCAAGAGTAGAAACTAGGGGTACTAAAAAAGTCTCCTCTCCCGGCAGGCAGTGGGGAGGAGTCGGAGCGGGCTCTCTAGACCTGCAGGCAGGTCCGATGGTCGTCCTCGGTCTCCAGCGGCGTGGGCTGGAATCCCTCAGGATCTCACCGAAACTCGGTGAGACTTGATGGCTGCAAAAGTCTCCTCTCCTGGCAGGCAGTGGGGAGGAGTCAGAGCGGGCTCTCTAGACCTGCAGGCAGGTCCGATGGTCGTCCTCGGTCTCCGGCGGCGTGGGCTGGAATCCCTCAGGATCTCACCGAAACTCGGTGAGACTTGATGGCTGCAAAAGTCTCCTCTCCCGGCAGGCAGTGGGGAGGAGTCGGAGCGGGCTCTCTAGACCAGTGATTCCCAACCCTGTCCTGGAGGAACACCAGGCCAATCGGGTTTTCAGGCTACCCCTAATGAATATGCATGAGAGAGATTTGCATATGATGGAAGTGATAGGCATGCAAATTTGCTTCATGCATATTCATTAGGGCTAGCCTGAAAACCCAATTGGCCTGGTGTTCCTCCAGGACAGGGTTGGGAACCACTGCTCTAGACCTGCAGGCAGGTCCGATGGTCGTCCTCGGTCTCCGGCGGCGTGGGCTGGAATCCCTCAGGATCTCACCGAAACTCGGTGAGACTTGATGGCTGCAAAAGTCTCCTCTCCCGGCAGGCAGTGGGGAGGAGTCGGAGCGGGCTCTCTAGACCTGCAGGCAGGTCCGATGGTCGTCCTCGGTCTCCGGCAGCGTGGGCTGGAATCCCTCAGGATCTCACCGAAACTCGGTGAGACTTGATGGCTTCAAAAGTCTCCTCTCCCGGCAGGCAGTGAGGAGGAGTCGGAGCGGGCTCTCTAGACCTGCAGGCAGGTCCGATGGTCGTCCTCGGTCTCCGGCGGCGTGGGCTGGAAATATGTAGACTAAAGTTAACTTGAACCGCCAAGAAACCAGACCCTGGATACAATGCAACACCACAAAAACAGTAACACATGTCCTCTAATACAGTGCAAAATATAAAGACAGTAGATGTAAATTTGAAAAAACTGATACATAACAATCACCACTTTACAAATTAACAAATAAAAATAAAAAAATGAGAAATAAAAAATACCATTTTATTGGACTAATTCCCGTAAGCTCGGTCCCCATCCCCGCAAACCACCTGATTCCATCCACACAAGCCTTGAATTGTTTTATATTGAACTTATTATATAAAAGTATAAAAAGAAACAATATTCTGTACAATTGTCAATTTATAAATCAGCGTCTTCTCCCCACTCTCTCTTCCCCATTTCCCTTCAGTGTCCTCAGCCCACTCTCTCTCCACTTTCCTTCAGCGCATGCACATAAAAACAAGCAAGTAATTTTATATCATTTTCATTCTATTCATTCATAGAAATTAAAGTCTAAATAATGCCAGTCACATAACAAAACATGATTTTACAAAAATAATTTCCTGCACAGTCAAGCCTGCAAGGATTACTAGATGTCTTTCAGCAGCTCCCCTCCCTCCCTCCCCCTTACCTTTGTGGCCAAGTCAAAATGATCTACCAACAATAAAATTTTAAAAACACAAAGCACGCTGTACGCAGAGAAAATGTTAATTATCATTTATATTCCACGGGTTTTCAAAGAGGTCAAGGCAGATGACTTTATGCAATGTCACCTCAGTAACAACTATACAAAAATAGACAAATATTCCCCCTCCCTTTTTACTAAAATGCGATAGCGGTTTTTAGTGCAGGGAGCTGCGCTGAATGCCCCACGCTGCTCTCAACGCTCATAGGCTCCCTGCTTAAAAAAATGCTATTGCAGTTTAGTAAAAGGGGGCCATAGTGCAAAATATAGACAGCATATATAAATTCTCAAAACAGACACATTTTAATCACTAAATTGAAATAAAATCATTTTTCCTACCTTTGGTAATTTCATCAGTCTCTAGTTGCACTTTATTCTTCTGACTGTGCATCCAATATTTCTTCCCTTCTTTCAGCCTCCTGTATGCTTCCTCTCCTCCAGACCTCATTCCCTCCCCAAACTTTTTCTTTGTTTCACTCTGCCCCCTTCTTTCTTTTTCTCTCTCTCCATACCCCCTTTCTTTCTGAATGTCTGTCTTTCTCTCTCTCCACGCCCCATTTCTTTCTTTGTTTCACCCTGCCCCCTTCTTTCTTTCTCTCTCCATGCCCTCTTTCGTTCTGTATGTCTGTCTTTCTCTCTCTCTCTCCTTGCCCCTTTTTTCTTTGTTTCACCCTGCCCCCTTTCTTTCTTTCTGGCTCCCTGTCTCCCCCTTTCTTTCTTCCTGCCCTCCACTCCCCCATGCCGCCGCTGGGAAATAGGCTGCCACTGCCGCCATCGGGAACAGGCCGGCGCCGGTTCGCCCTGCTTCTCTTCCCCACGGGGCCGACCAACTCTCGCCGCCCGACGTCAATTCTAACGTTGGAGATGACGTTCTGGGCCAGCCAGGCTGCGATTGGCTGGCCCAGAACGTCCTCTCCGAAGTCAGAATTGATGCAGGCGGCGAGAGTTGGTCGGCCCCACAGGGAAAAGCAGGGAAAACTCGGCGCCGACCTGTTCCCGATGGCGGTGGTGGCACTCAAGTGGCTAAAGAGCCACAGTTTTCCGGCCTAGGGAGAACACTGGAGGGTGGCCAGCTGTGCACCCCCTTGCGGCGTAAACCTGGGGCGGACCGCCCCCCCCATCCCCACCCTGGTATGCCACTGTCTGTACCTCACTCCCTCCCTATGACCAAAAATTCTTCCTTCCATTCCCCGTGTACACAACCATCTCTTTCCCTCCCTTCCTCTCTCCCAAGTCCAAGCCTTCTGTGGCCAAAAACGCATTCCCTCCCCCACCTCAGCATCTCTTTCCTTCCCTTCCTCTCTCCCAAATTCATGCCTTCTGTGTCCAAAAACGCACTCCCACCCCACCTCTTTCCCTCCCTTCCTCCATCCTCTCTCCCAAGTTCATGCCTTGTGTCCAAAAATGCACTCCCTCCCCCCTTTTGTGTTCCGCGTTTGCCTCCTAGCCCTCATCTTAGTAACTTTCTCAGCCAAATATAACTTGAGCCGCGAGGCTCGTCTTCTGTTCCTATCTGCCCTGCCGCGCACACATAGCCGACCGGAAGTCTTCCCCGATGTCAGTGGGCAGGCTTTGCTTAAGCCCTCCCTCCGTCAGCGCTGACATGGGGGAAGACTTCCGGCTCGAGTTGTATTTAACCCCGCGGGTCCCCCGTCGTCCCCGTTCAGCTCTCTCCTGTGCACCTCCTTGGGCCGTGCACCCGGGGCGGACCTCCCCCCCCCCCCCCCCAGGTACGTCACTGATCTGAATTATATTTTTTTTGCAGTTGGTGGTTGTTAAAAAGTGGTTTGTTTGAAGACTAGGCATACTTTGCTTCGTTTTGGACTTCTTGGCGTTTGTGCAGAGTTTGATATTCTCTGTTGTGAAGTGCCCAACCTCATTATCTGTTTAATTTTCCTCAGGTTGTGGAGTTCCCTCCTTTCTGTTTGTGAACTGTTTGGTGTGGGTTTTTTTCAAGTGCCCAACCTAATGGTTTTATCTGCCAAACTTCCCTTCTGTCATTTTCCTCAGGTTGTGTTAAAATCTTTCTCAGTGTTTTGTAAGTCTCATTCTGGTGCTCCAATAGCCTTTCAAACCTCACTCTGATGCTCCAGCAGTCTTATACATTCCAAGCCTCATTCTGATTTTCCAGTAGACTTTCTCAGTGCGTTCCAAGCCATATTCTGATGCTGTTCCAAACAGCTTTTCAAACCCCAAAACACACCCCTCCAATGAATTTTCCCAAAGTTGACACCTAGCTACCGTATTTTTCACTCCATAAGACGCACCTCACCATAAGATGCACCCCAGATTTAGAGGAAGAAAACAAGAAAAAAAACATCCTGAACCAAATTCTCTCTGCCATGCTCTGCACCCAGCCCCACACTCTTTGCCAAGCTCTGCACCCTGTCCCCCCTCTGGTGGTCTAGTGGTAGACTGGCACAGGGCGGACAATGCAGGCAGGCCTAGTGGCTGGCAGGCAGGTAGGGACAGGGCATGCAGGCAGGACTCCCCCCTTCAAGGCAGACGCGAGCTTTTCGCAGCCTGCCTGGCCCTGTGCTGCTCTCTGAATAGCTTCTCATCACGTGAGAACTGACGGAAGCTATTCTGAGAGCAGCGTGGGACCAGGCAGGCCACAAAAAGCTCGCGCCTGCCTTCTGAACCGCTCTGCAGCTGAAGGAAGCCATCAGGAGGCACATCGGTTTACAGAGCGGGAAGGGCAGGAGCATGGAAAGCTCCTGCCAATAAAGCGCAGCAGCTGCGAAAAGCTCGCACCTCCTTCAACATCGCTCTGCAGCTAAAGGAAGACATCAGGAGGCAGCGGTTTACGAAGGGAAGGGCAGGAGCACAGAAAGCTCCTGCCGATAAAGCACAATTAAAAAAGGTACCAGGGAGGGGGGGTGTATTCGCTCCATAAGACGCACCCTTATTTCCACCCACTTTTGGGGGGGGAAAAAAGTGTGTCTTATGGAGTGAAAAATACAGTAAATTGCTTTCTTGTACCCTAAAATGTAACCTTTCCCCATTTCATCAAAATCCTTAGAGCCGTTTTCAAGTTAAAATTTCCAACAAACATATTATTATATACACACACAGTGTGAATTGAAGTTTTTCCCATGCTTGATCAGAAATTATTTTTAAAAATTTCTGAAGCCCATCTTGGAGTCACTCAGTCACTAAATACATAAAGCTCTGTTTTTCTTAAAATTTGCTATTTTTGCTTAATGGAGCACATTTCTTGGTATTATAGCTATAATGTTTGTTTTCACACTCAATGATACATTGATAAAAAGACATTTTATGCAAAAAATCTAGCAGTATTTTATTAAATGAACCTTCAATATCTCCACTTTATTGTTGAGAATAAGAGAAATGTAACATATTTCGTTAATGGCTAAACACGCACTCTTTGTCATTCCAAACTCTCAAGCATTCAGTGTCACCTTCAATGCTGTTCAACTCCTTCCAATATGGCCTCAAGCTTCACTGGGTCTCTGGTGATGCCAGTGGCAAAATTATTTTATCAGTTTTAACACCTCACTGGCTGTGTCTTTAATCACCTTCACTGCATGGACAAACTGTTTAGCAATATGGAAATTTGGATCTTCAGAGCACCTGTCCACCGACACATTCATTGGTAATACTAAGAGCATGAAACAGGAAATGCGATTCAGATTCAACAAAGTCTCTCAGTGACGTGCTTTGGTTTACCTGCATGAAAACTTACTTGCTCTGACGAAACTGTTCAGGCACTGGTGTGTTCAACTGCTTTGAAGCTATGTTTAGCTATTAGCTGATTAATTACAAACAATTGAGCCAATGGTTCCATAGTTATAGAAAAAAGTATCGAAGACAAGGCTTCCTGTTCTAATTGGAAACTTTCTGAATATAACCCATTAATCATTAGAAAAGCAAGAGGGGCTAAATAGAGTGCTTGTACCAGGTCATAAAAGACCCTATAAAACCCATCTTCTCTAGTAGTTTAAATAGATAGGGCCAATAGACCCTATCAAAGGCCTTCTCTGCATCTGTTCCTAAGATCAAGGCTGACTCTCCTGAATGTTGAACTTTCCACAATAAATGACATAACCCTTTGAATATTATCAAAGGTTCATCTACTTCTTATAAATCCTGCCTGATCATCTTTCATTAGTTGTGGCACATATCGTTACAATCTATTTGGGATATTTAGTGACTTCTTTGAATGAGTTTGATCCAAGAAGATTCACCACTATTCCAAGTCTCCATTTGGAGATGATAGCTCTCACTGTGGTTCAGTGGCATCCCAGAACTTTAGAAATGGCTTTGTAACCTTTCCAAACTGAGATATTTGAACATTTTTTTTCTCATCTCTTCTGGAATTTCCATTGATGGTGGCAGAGCATTCTTAAGAAATGTAACTATTTTACTGTTATGGTACACTGACTGAGTTTTGGTTACAGTGCCAAAACTGGCCCAAAATTCTTTTTCTGTCTGTTTTTGGTTTTTTTTTTGCTTTTCAACAACAAAAATCCCACAGATAATTACACATCAAAATATATGAATTCCACAAAACTAGCGCCAAAATACAAAAAATAAAATGTGGTCATAGATCAGCTTTTCACAAGGACGGCCATGAAATCATATCCTGTTCTAATCACAGCACTCACTTTTCAAATTGCAAAATAGTATATTAAATCCACTATGTGTATCATATGAAAGGAAAAAAAATATGTGTATCATATGAAAGGAAAAAAATATATATTAAAATAAAGTTGCAAATCCCAGCCTCGACATGGGCCCTGTTTTGCTGGTGGCTGCTTCAGGAAGCCAAGCAGTATAGTCTCAAAAATGTGTTTCTGTGAAAAGAGCAAACAATATAAAATAACAATAAATTGATCATATTTAGTTCTTGAATAAATGTTTAGAGTATTAACTTCAGTTTACAGTAATTTTTCCAAAACTGCTATTATGTGGGAATCATTTACATAATAGATATATGCCTAGAAATATTACAAAACTGGAAAAGAGAATTTAGTTAGTAAGGTATTTTGAAAGCCTTTATTACTTCTCATAACATATCATTGCTGGGACATAAGTTCCTGATCTCTGGTGGTTGATCAGATGCTTTATCTTTAGGGACCTACTTTATATTTCCTATATGTTAACGTTTATAAAATTTGAAAGCCGGTGTGACTTTTTTTATATATAGAATGCAGTTATTACTTTCATCTCCTTTGCAAGTGGTGGTATATACAGTGTTTTATTAACAGATGGCGCTATTGGGATTTTTTTTCTCTCTCTTCGTCTTCTGATTGTGTTTATTAACCAGTTTTATAGTATACAATTCTCCCTGTTTTACACTCAGGTGCGGGGTCTCCGGCCTGGCTGCACGTCATTTCCATAGAGGGGAGGAGATTATTTAATGAGGTTCCCAGCCGCTTTGTTGGGAGGTGTTTCTTAATGGTAGAGAATGCTGAGGCAACCAATCGGCGACGTTGCATCCTGTGTAGGTTATGCAATGAGTTTGGAACCCCGGGTTTTCAGAGGAGAGTGGAAGAGCTGGCTTGGGAGTTTAATTTTTATTTCATGTAATGTAAAAAATACGGTTGTAGTTGAGCACCTAGTTTTATTTTTCGTCCTGTTCATGGATGTCCGAGAGCTTAGGAATTAATGTGAATCCGCTAAGAATATTTTTTTCTTTTTTTTTCCGACTGGGGTAGGGGCCGTTTGGCTGGGAACTGCATGAAAGTGTCCAATGTATTAGACCAATGGCAATGGATCTAGGAGTTTATCAACTAAGACATTTTTCAATTTCATTCTTGTCATCTCTTTTGGCAACTGAAAACGCCTCCGTGAGAATAGACAGTAGGTAAATGTCAACTGTATTGATGTGTTAGGCACTATGAGGTTCTGTGCTAATGCAGGTGATGCTTGCGATGATTCCTTTGTCCATTTTCCGGGGCACTAGCGCTGCAGTAGTATCTCCTGTAATCAAGAGTCCAAGTTACCTTTATGGGTGTACATTCTGTATTTAGCTGCAACACTGCCAGGCATGGTGTATTAAGAGGAAATGTTCGAATACTGTATATAATGTAGCTAAGACGGTGGTTGTTTTCTTGGGTTGTTATGCTGTATTAATGCTCTCCAAAGGCAGCAATATTGTGATGGGGTGGGAGGATCAATGTCGGTGTTCTCTGTCAAACACTGTTCACCTTCTGATTGTTTTCTTTCATTTCATTTCAGCTCTTCGGGCGCAAGTGTGGTAGCTATTGACAACAAAATCGAGCAAGCCATGGTATGTACAAATTATTGATTATGTTGAATTCAATTCGGGTTGTCAGCCGTTAATTGTATAGCTCATTTCTAGAATCACATCATACTTGACGGACTTATTACTCACCAAAGATTATATAGATATTTTACTAATGATGATGTAGTTCCGGACATATCAAAGTAAGCAAAACCTCGAACATGTTCGGTTTCTGCCTAATCCTGGCTCCGTACAATGTGCGGCCATTGAAACAACAGAGGATGTCCAGGCTGCTGCTTTTTCATTGTGATTATGGGACTGTTTGCTTGGGACAAATATGAGCGTATGGTGTTTTGTTAAAAAAATGTTTTAACCAATCTGGAAAATATGAATATACCTAGTCCCGCACTATAATTGGAATAAGATCCGCTTCCATGGGATGACAAGAGAATGCGGTAATACACTGTCGTGTGCAGCAGACCTAGTCGGCCGATGCTCCAGAATCAAAACTGGTGCGTTTTTATTATTTGAGGAACGAAATGTCAGAACGAGAAACTTTTATTATAATCATCCCGTGCATAATTTTAAGTGTGTTTTCTTCCCATTTCCGCCTTCGGCTGCTCTTTGTTGTTGGAGTGGTGCCTACGACTGTTCTCACGCGATGCCCGCTGTTGCTAGGCGAGCAGAGAACCTTTTAACTCGTGGTTATAAATAACTCGCCTCATGATTGGCTGTCGGGCGGCGGGGCGATCAGCACAGGTCGCCGCGCGCGTCACCCTCGGTCACAAAAAAAAAAAAAAAAGCGGAGGCGGGGACTGCGGCAACCTGCTCGGTAAGAACTAGCTGCAACCGGCGCGCTACTGTCCGGGAGACTACGTGAGGAAGGGGGGAGGGGTTGCCATGCGTGCCTCCCTTCACGCAGGATGCTACCCGTCGGAGCCGCAGGCGGTGGCCGTGTAGGTTTTCAGGTTACTGATGCCGTTCTGCTCAGCTGTAAAATTCTGCATTGGTGTAGAAATAACTGATTTGTGGAAGCAATGTTAATATTTTGCGTGTTAAAACTTAGCTAGGAGTCTAATTATCTGTCTGTCTGTGTGTAGAGTAGTTGAAATATACTGTGTTCAGTTGCCAGAAATTCGGTATATAACCAGTTATCTGTGTTTGCAGGATTTGGTGAAAAGCCACTTGATGTATGCTGTCAGGGAGGAAGTGGAGGTCCTCAAGGAGCAGATTAAGGAGTTAATAGAGAAGAACTCGCAGTTGGAGCAGGAGAACTCCTTGCTGAAGACCCTGGCCAGTCCGGAGCAGCTTGCCCAGTTCCAGGCGCAGCTGCAGACCAGCTCGCCGCCTGCTGCCACACAAACGCCAGGTGCAGCGCAGCCTCCTGCCCAGCCTGTCTCGCAGAGCTCAGGCTCCACCGCATAGCTGCAGTCACCACATGCACCATGACAGTCACTGGAGGAGGAGGTGCTGGCGGCGAAATGGGAACCTCCAAGTCCCAGGATCCAGTGAGGAATCAGTTCCACTGCACGCTGCACACCCAATCAAGCCAGGCACTAGAAGCCTATCATCACAATCTATTTATATCAGTATTAAACCATCGTCTGGATTTTGTTTTTTAAACATTTGCATTGAAGGAATTTATTTTAGGATGGTGACTAGAACTGTTTTCTGATTTTTTTGTTTTTTTCCCCTTTGGCATACAGTCTGCTGAAGAGCTTAAGGTGGCCCAGGAGGATGCCGAAGATATGGCCAGTCACTTATGTGAATCCACATACCTTTTTTTTTTTTTTTTTCTTTTTCATTTAATCTTCCATCCATGCTAATGCTGAAGTTGCTATAAAGAGGGGAATTGAGGTGGCTTGAACTGGAGCTATTAGTCTCCCTGAACGCCTTTCTCCCCAAGAGGAATTTGAAAGTGGGGCTATAAGGAAGAAGCAATGGAATTAAAACTTCTAGAAATAAAAGGTAGTGAAGTACATTTTCAATTTTTGACTGATAAGGGCCACCAAAATATCTGTTCTCAGGAGTAATGAATCCTGTAGAGAGCCAATAAGTGGCATGTAGGAACTTAGGATAAAGCAATGAAAGTTACTTGCCTAATGTATATTTGTGTATGTAGTGTAAGTACACTGTAAAATAGTAAACTGTAACTATATAGGATGTACAGATTGAGGTTTAGATGTTTCATTGGCTGATCTAAAATGTTTGGATAGTCCTTTTTTTAATGCTATGGAAAAATGCACCTGCACAACTGTTTTGATTTTTCAGATTCACACTGTTTGTGTATTTTCTGAAGTGACCCTGATTGCTGAGTATCATGAAGTAAATCTGTCTAATAAAGTTGTTTGGTTAAGACCGTGAAACACTCCCAGAATACTGATCAATTACTGCTAAGGAAATGGAATTCTGCATATGATCTGTATGGTAGTATGCATACCCTTGTGCATGTTATCTGAACAGTTGTTAACACGTCACTGTATTTAACTGTTGCATTTGTCAACTTTCAATAAAGCATACCTGGTTGGTAAATAGATGTTCCCTTATATTGGTATTATAGAACCTATGCATATTAATTATCCACGGAGTTACTATTTGTATGAAATAATCCACTGTGGGAGCTGTGATGTCATCGACACCAGCAACGGTAAACTGTTGCACACAGAAGGAAAATTTAAAAAGTCTTAAAAGCACCACAGAGTGCTGGGGTGAACCTGTGAACCTTATTTAAGTCTTCAGCCACAAGCAGTTACTTAGCAACAGTTATTCCTCTTGCATCTAGGATTCCCTTCAAACAAATGCAGGCCAGTGTGGCCATTTGCATTCCCGGTTTTACAAATACTAACTGCATAAACAAAATGTTTTCAGCTGAGAATTAAAATAAATATGCAATAAATATTTGGGTTAATGCAGATACTTTAAACAATCCATAGTCCATAGGGTGAAAATTTATAGGTAACTATAGATGTTTCCTCTTATTCTATAGATAATTTATATTGCCTTTATAGTTGTATTCCTTATTATAAGATACATATAACCACATCTGGGATTTAAGTGTTCTCCAGGAAATAACTCATAGTTCTGCATTCTAATGACATAATTATTTTTTTTTAAATTAAAAAAGTGGGAAACAAATGCAGTTAGACTATGCCATTTTAAAGTAAAACTTTGTTCTTAAAATTTTATTATATTCTTAATAGACTTTTTTTTCTATTTTTTATAACACATTAACCCCCCCCCCCCCTTTTTTTTTTTTTACTAAGCCGCTGTAGAGGCTCAAAGAATGCCTATGGGTGTTGGAGCATTTAGTGCTCTGGACCGCGGTAGAAACATCTACCACAGTTTAGTAAAAAATGGGGCAAATTTATTAGCAACAGACATTTTATTCCAAATTGGTGCCTTTTGAGAATCATAACCAGAATTGATTTATTTTGCTATGTTAACTCCCAAAATGACTTGATTTGTGACTATTAACTAGATAGATTGAAAAGCTTCCTTAATTGCAATAACTTTGCATTTGTTAAATAGCTTCCCTGTTCTGTATACCATAGTTCTTATATGAGGCACCATTACAAGCATTGACTTATCTAAAATGGGAATACGGTTTTGAAATTGATCAAATGCTTCAGAAAACAAGACATGTCCTTGGGTAAATCTCGTCATAAAGGCAATTAATAAGTCTAAATAAATAAATGTTATTTTCATAACATTTTGCAATATAGTAATTCACTTTGGGATCAACTAGTCTCAATTTAACTAATAATGATGTCCTGCTGAGAAAATAGGGGTATCATTTGTGCCCCTAAAGTGGATCTAATAGAAAATGAATGGGAAACTAAGATATTGTGAATTTTTTGATGTAAACTAAAATTATATAAAATCTAGCCAGTGCAAAAGCAAAACAAATAGGACCCACTGTACTGATGTACAAACTTAAGGGCAGATTCTATAAATGGGAAACTAAGATATTGTGAATTTTTTGATGTAAACTAAAATTATATAAAATCAGCCAGTGCAAAAGCAAAACAAATAGGACCCACTGTACTGATGTACAAACTTAAGGGCAGATTCTATAAATGGCGTCCCAATTGTAGGCAACCTACCACTGTCTAACCAGCCAATTGGGACGCACATTTTCTAAAAACAAAACCCCAAGGCAAGCCACCTACACTGTAGGCGTTTGTCATGGTTAAGGGAGGTGCGTTGGGACACTCAAGCTTGTCCAAGGCTAGGCGTTTTTGTGGTTTTGCCCGGAAGTGGCCTTGGGTGAGCTTAAGTGGCCTTAGATGTCTCCCTAGGGCCACGACAGATACCTACATTTCAAATAGACACAACTGCTGAGCTGATTGCGACAAGGAAATCTCCCTACCACAATTAGCTGAGCAGCCGCGGTAGGGAAGCCACCCTCCCCCCGTGACATCAGCTGACAGGAGGTGATGCCCACTCCCCCCTCCCTGAAGTACCCTGGCAGAAGGGATGCCTACTTCCTTCTGCTGCCACCCTGTAATTTCCCAAGCCCCCAGCTGTGACACACATATCTGTAGACCCCCCCCCAAGCACACCTAAGTTCCCACCCCCCAGTAAATCATCTGGCTGGAGGGATCTATATACCCTCCAGCCAGCAGGCCCTGCTGCTCCAAAATGGCAGGCCTTCCCGAAACATTCTGAGATGTACTGGGGAAGGGCCTAAGGCCCTGATTAGCTCCGATGCCTAAAGCCTCTCAGCCAATCGGCTTCTTAGGCCTCCTTCCCAGTGCATCCTGAAATGCAGTAGGAGTGGCCTAAGACTCTGATTGGCCAGACATCCAAGGCCAGCTATGCTAGAGGTTTTTATTACTCTGGCAAATAAAATTTCACAGCCTTAGGCATTGGAACCAATCAGGGCCTTAGGCCCCTGCCTGGTGCATCCTTCTGATTGGACTGTCTTCGGGAAAGCTATGGGAGGGGTGGGGGTGCCAGGGTCTACAGGGTTTTTTGGGGGTCTATAGGTTTAGGGGGTGTTAAGGATAGAGGGTTGGGAAGTTCTAGGTGGTGGCAGCAGGAGGTAGTGGGCATCCCTCCTGCTGGGGTACTTTGGGGGCAGGAGGGAGTGGGCATCCCTCTTACCTCGCTGCTTCAGGTGGAGTTTGGGGGTAGGAGGGAGTGGGCATCGCTCTTGCTGAGGGATTTCTCCAGGGGGGAGGGGGCGTAGGCGGTTCTCACAAGAAGAATTGGGCATCCCACTAATATAGGGTTACCATATGGCTCCAGAAAAGGAGGATGGATTGAGACATCTGGGTTTTACTTCCACTGAAAGTAAAGGAAATAAAACCTAGATGTCTCAATCTGTCCTCTTTGTTTTTTGTTTTTTTTCTGGAGTCATATGGTAACCCTACACTAATACTAATAATTTTAGGGCAAAGTTTCATCTCCATTGCCTCTAATATAAACTTAGATTGTAAACTCTTTGAGGCGGGGAAATATCTTGAGTTTAGATGGGGAAATTGTGCAATCCAGATCTGAACTGTACTCCCTCAAAGCGGTAAATTGATCTAGCTTTCAGAATATCTAATGAATAAGTATGCGGTGTTTACATTTGCTGCCTTCATCCAAGACAAATATGTACAGTAAATGCATTAAGGATATCTGGAGGACCAGTTTACAAGCCTGGGTGATTACATCTTGATATCCCTCAGCCTCAGAGTAAATCTTTAAATGTTATGAGGTGCAGTCCTTGCTTGTGTGTGTGTCTCCCTCTCTTTAAGTTTCAGAATTTTAATTTTGACCCTTTTTTGCCTTTGAAATTAGCTTTTTGTGACTCTGGGCAAGTCACTTAACCCTCCATTGCCCCAGGTACAAAATAAGTACAGTAAAACCTTGATTTGCGAGCATAATTCGTTCCAGAAGCATGCTTGTAATCCAAAGCCCTCTTATATCAAAGCAAATTTCCCCATAGGAAATAATGGAAACTCAGATGATTTGTTCCACAACCCAAAAACTTTAATACAAAATACTATACGTACTTGTATTGCAAGACCTCACTGATTTACGAGTAGAACAGTCACTACACTCCTGCAGCGTCAGAGAAGAACCATCGGCTCAAATGTGATGCTTGTATACTATATGTACTTGTATTGCAAGACTTTGCTTGTATATCAAGTTAAAATTGTAATAAAATGTTTTGCCTGTCTTGCAAAACACTTGCAAACCAAGTTACTTTCAATCCAAGGTTTTACTGTACTTGTATATTATATAAACTGCTTTGTAGCTAAGAATATAAGAATAGTCTTCTGGATCAGACCAATAGTCTATCTCCACATTGGCCAATCCAGGTCATAAGTACTTGTCAGACCATATATTAAACTGAAGAATTTGCTTCCAGAGTAGCAGATTTCATACTGTCATTAACAGACAAGTAGCTGATAATGGCCCCCCCCTCCCACAAGCCGTTAGCCTTAAGGGTTGCAGTTTAGTGCAGCTGTTCTGCCATACTAATCTAACAACCCAAGAAAGGAAGGTTGTTGCAGTTACCAAATCAAAAAAGAACTACGGTAATTTGCAGGTGAAGGTGAAATAGGTAGGAAGGGGCAGTATGTGAATGATGAGAGAACTTTTGTTCATTTTACTATTTAAGCTAAGTATGAAGGATCTCTGCACTATCACCTGTTTTACATCAAGGTAAAGAAGGAAACCAACTGTGGAAGAAATAGCATTTAGTAATGACAGCATTGTTTATATTTTCTGGTTATTTAATGCAGTTCATCCTAATTGATAGGACGTTTTAGTTATTTAAGGTTATGCTTTTTTATTTAAGGGCCAAAAGGAAAGCCATTCACCACAGACAAACTGACTAGTGATGGGGGGTTCCTGGTCTGTGTTTCTGTGCATTGTGTGAGTAAATACCACTCAGGTTATATAGTTACAATTTAGAACTGCACAAGAAACCGTTGAAAGTAAAAAGAAAATGAATTACCAGATTAAATTGGGACTGCATCAACTGGGGTCATGAGCCAAGAAATCTTGAGTCTTAATGCCTGGATTCTACAGTTCTTTTATCTTTTGCAATATTTTGGCCAACCTATGCTTAAGAAAATTGTGTTTACTTTTACAAAGACAATTCTCAGGTGGTTAGTTATAATGGACATTTCCAACATGTTAATGCCCCATAATTTGAAGCAGTGAGCTTGCATTAGAGCTGATGGTTTAGCACAAATGGCTTTTAATGTAAGCTGAATGCACTTCAGTGCAATAAGCAAATACCATGCACATTACCACTATTCTTTAAAAAATGCACTGTCAGAAAAAACTGTGCACACCGCCTATGGGAGTATGCAGCTGTTTACTTCATAGAAGTGCAAAATGTCTGTGTGTGAGTGGTGATTTATTTATGCACTGTCAGGAAAGAAGACTTCCTGCTCTTGCCTCCTAAGGTCAGCTCTATCTCATCCCCCACCACCACTACAGCTAAAATTAAAAAACAAACAAACCAACACCGGGGTAGTCTAGTGTCTAATTTTGTGCAGGGCTAGCTTCTGTACAAACTACTTTTCTGTAGCATGTGCCTAGAAAATTATGCCAGACATTGCACTAATTACATACTTCTATATACATGATTTCTGTATCAGCCCCAGAGTCATCAGGAGTGTGAGATTCTCATCCTAGAATTTAAACACTCCATCTCTAGGTTTAGAACGATTATCATAGAGCCTTTGAGTCCTGAGTCAGTTTGACTGGGGGTGCTATGAAGGGTAGCATTTACAGCCCTTGGGGATCTCATCCATTGTTCAATGGTGAGTACCTAAATGGCTAGACTTAGGGTGGTTTGTTGCCTTTGGCCAAAGAGTAGACCAAACTGGGAGGGAATATTTCTTTTAAAGGAGGGAAAACCCCCAGTAGTTGTCTTGGCTTATGACACTAGTCTCACCATTGATTTTAATTGAACTGGGAGAATAAAACAAAATAAATTGCCCTGTTTGCAATAACTAGCATTTCATTATGAAGGCCTGTAACCGGCACAGAACAGCAGGTGCAGCCCATATTGTTCATCCTTTACCTTTCTCCTATCATTCTGGGTTGTTGTTTTTGTTTTGTTTTTTGTAACCTACCAATTCTTCTCTTGCCTCATGTTCTTTTTGTTTTGGCTGTTTGTGGAATTTGTGCTTAGTCTTTTTATTGTTCCCTACCCTATTTTAGCTTTATTGTTATTCATTTTTATTATATTTTTACTGTAAATTGCTTAGATTTACCTTTGGTTTTATAATTGTAGTATATCAAATAAATTGAACTTGAACTTTGTTGGGCAGACTGGATGCACTATGCAGGTCTTTATCTGCTGTCATTTACTGTGGCCCCAATGTTATAAACTAACCGTTAAAATCCAGTGGTTCATTATAGTCCAATTAATTTTCTGATTTCAAAAAGACGAGTAATGCTGCAAAAACTTTGCATGCAAATAAGCTCCACAGAAATTCTATCAGATTAGTCGTTGGAGAAAGCAACTGACATATTTGCAGAATAGTCCACAGAGAGGCATAAATGTGCACTTGCACCAGGAAATGCATACATGAGCGTGAATCATAGGCGTACTTTATTGTAATTCATCATGGGCGCACATCATATGTGTCCGTCAATGTTGTAGGTGAAGGGGAGGTGCAGAGATCTACCAGCAAACCATGCAAATACATTTTTCTACACTGCTTCTGTGGGACATAATGCTGCCCCTGTATTTTTTTTTTAGGGTCTCCACCTCTCATGTAATCAGCAGCCCAAGACATGCCAGCATATCCTTATAAATTATGCGTATATGGCATCCCCCCATCAAGTATGATAAATGTATCTTCATTTATCATACTTTCTGCAACCTAGACCTGTCACTGTATACTTTTGACACATGCACCTGAGATACGCTTTTAACACACTACCAGCACCTCCAGACCTGCTGGTAATTTTGGAACATTAGAAAGGTCAGTGCTTCAATTTGTGCATCATCAGACAATGTCTGGAGTGCTCATTTTAATATCAATGACCTCATTGTGCTACATTTACATAGTATTATTGGAGGATGATACAAAACAGAAAAGACCACGCAGAGCCATTATGTGCAGCGGGAGCTAAAATACTTCGACACTAAGGGCTCTTTTTACGAAGGTACGCTAGCGTTTTTAGCGCACGCACCAGATTAGCACGCACTATAGCATGCGCTAGCTGAAAAACTACCGCCTGCTCAAGAGGAGCCGTTAACTGCTAGCGCGCACAGCATTTTAGCATGCGCTATTCTGCGCGTTAAGACCCTAACACGCCTTCATAAAAAGAGCCCTAAATCAGAACTGGTTTAGCATCAATCATTAAAGGCATGGTACGTTTAGAACATCAGGGTCTGTGTTATTTCACAACTCTGTCCTGGAGCCACACCTAACTAGTTTGGATATTGCTTATCATATAAATAAATAATAAATACATACTTGCTGCCATTTTGAAGAAATTCATCTAAAGCAGCATACAAGAGTAACCTGACCATAGGAAATAAGCAATTAAAGCAGTAAAAAATACATTTAAATAGTACACATTGTAGCATACATTAAAATATCTTAAATAGACAATACAGGGGGTAAACAGAGATAGAACCTATAGAAAGATAAGACAGAGTAACAGGATAAGTGTGACTACCTTAAGGAAAAATGTACATGTGTCAAGCAAATTTTGGTGTAAGAACATAAGCATTGCCTCTGCCGGGTCAGACCAGAGGTCCATCATATCCAGCAGTCCGCTCTGGCGGCGGCCCCTCCAGGTCCATGACCTGTAAGTACTCCACCACCTAAATTGTTTATGCCCTAATCCTGAAGTACCCTGTATAGTAACCCTCTATCTATACCCTGTAATCCCTTTCTCCTTCAGGAAGTCATCCAATCCATTTTTGAAACCCAATATTGTATTCTGTCCTATCACCTCTCCTGGAAGCGCATTCCAGGTGTCCACCACCCTCTGAGTGAAGAAGAACTTCCTAGCATTGAATCTGTCTCCTTTCAGTTTCTCTGAATGCCCTCTTGTTTTTGATGTCCTCGCTAGCCTAAAGAAGCTGCCCCTCTTCACCTTCTCTATGCCTTTCATGATTGTATAAGTCTCTATCATGTCCCCTCTAAGTCTCCGCTTTTCCAGGATAAAGAACCCCAGCTTCTCTAGCCTTTCAGTATATGAAAGGTTTTCCATGCCCTTAATCATCTTTGTTGCTCTTCTCTGGACCCTCTCAAGTATCGCCATATCCTTCTTAAGGTACGGCGACCAGTATTGGACGCGGTACTCCAGATGCAGGTGCACCATTGCTCAACACAGTAGCAGGATAACTTCCTTCGTTCTGGTAGTGATACCTTTTTTGATAAAGCCCAACCATTCTGTTCGCCTTCTTTGAGGCCACTGCACATTGTGCTGCTGGCTTCATCGTTGTATCTACCAATACCCCTAAGTCTTTATCTAGGTTGCCTTCCCCCAGTACCCTCCCTTCCATCATATAGCTGTACATCGGGTTCCCTTTCCCTATGTGCAAGACTTTACATTTCTCTACATTGAAGCTCATCTGCCATCTTTTCGCCCACTCACCCAGCTTGTTCAGGTCACTTTGTAGATCTTTGCATTCCTCAACAGTTCTGACCCTACTGGATTGTGGCGTCTGCGAATTTTATAACTTCACACTTTGTCCCTGTTTCCAGGTCATTAATGAATGAATGAACAGCAACGGTCCCAGCACTGACTCCTGTGGGACACCACTCGTGACCCCTTTCCAGTCAGAGTAGTGTCCCTTTACTCCTACCCTCTGCTTCCTGTCTGCCAGCCAATTTTGACCCATCTGTGCACATCCCTTCCACCCCGTGGTTCCACTGCTTCTTTAGTAGGCGCTCGTGGGGTACATTGTCGAAGGCTTTTTGGAAATCCAGATATACGATGTCTATAGGGTCACCTTTGTCCAGTTGTTCACTTATCCCCTCAAAGAAATGCAGTAGGTTCGTTTGGCATGATCTTCCTTTACAGAAACCATGCTAGTAGAGATAGTCGTATGTTAGGCAAAATCTTTCAAATAGTACATTCCAGACTGTGAAGACTCAGTGGGTGTGACATCCTGTGATTTCCCTTGATGAGGTAATGGCTCGGGCAGGGGTGTCCAATGTCGGTCCTCGAGGGCTGCAATCCAGTCGGGTTTTCAGGATTTCCCCAATGAATATGCATGAGATCTATTAGCATACAATGAAAGCAGTGCATGCAAATAGACCTCATGTATATTCATTGGGGAAATCCTGAAAATCCGACTGGACTGCGGCCCTCGAGGACCGACATTGGACACCCCTGGGCTAGGGATACTTCTTGGGAGGATCTTATTTGACTTTACGGTACACTACCTTGTACTAGGTATCTGATTAAAGTATAAAATGTCATCATATTCAATACATAATGAATATGCATGAGAATTTTGTATACATTGGAAATCTTAAAATCTATCCTGGGCATTTTCATTTTGGTAATCCTAGGAACTTATCTGGCCAGGTATGCCTCTAGGTGAGGGCTGGGAAATATTGCAATAAAAGGAGTATGAGAGAATTATTTCCATTACCTTGGATTATTCTCCATTCCCTCAAAATGTGGATAATTTTAAATGACCAAAAACAATCGATGATTGGTGAAAACTGACTGGTCCTAACAGCCCACTATGTCAACATGGGTTGGTTTTAAGCTCTTTTACAAAATAAACACAGTAAAATTACTCATGGGAATAGGTGAAAGCTGATAACTGTAGCTTCTGGTTATTTGAGAGTTAATGTAAAAATAATTGTCTCCCTTCCCACCTCACTCTATCATCTCCCCACCCCCAATTCTAGGTCCAGCATCTTCTTCCCTCCTTTCATAGTCATTTTCATCCCTCCTTCCACACTCTCTTCCTCCCTTAACCAAAGCAGTAGAGCCACTAATCTCCCTCCCTCTGCTTCTAAAGCACCAGAGCCGGTCTTGACAATCCCATCCCTCTGTTCCTGAAGCAGCACAGCCGGTCCTGAAAATCCCTCTCCCTCCCTCACCTGATGATATAGCAGTAGCCATTGAGCAGGACCTTTCTTTCTGCTGCATCGAAAGTGATGCTCTGCTCGCCGGCTGCTGCTGCACTCGAGTGAGGGAGGAAAGGGGGTTGTCAGGACCAGCTGTGCTGCTTCAGGAATGGAGGGAGGGAGGAGGTTGTCAGGACCAGCTCTGCTGCTTTGGGAATGGAGGGAGGAAGGGGGTTGTCAGGACCAGCTCTGATGCTTCGGGAGCTGGAGGGAGGGAGATTGGTGGCTGCCACAGTGTTTCGGTAGTTGAAGGGAGGGAGATTTTTGACGGCTGCTGATTAGAGAATGACACAGGGCAAATTTTTTCCCTACCCCCACAGGAACTTAATTTCCCTGTCCTGTCCCCACAAATTTTGTTACTGTCCTTGTGCCTGCCCCATTCCTGCAAGTTCTGCTTTAACCGCACAAGCCTCAAACACTTGGGATCTGGTTGGCTACTGTTGGAAACAGGATACTGGCTTGATGAACCTTCGGTCTGTCCCAGTATGGCAATTGTTATGTTCTTATCTACTCTTCTTTTATGTGGTTTTACCTTCCAAAAGACCATAGGCAGCTTGTAATGCACTTTAAACATAAGCACCACTGACAACACATAACAAAATTAAAAAAAAAAAATTCTTTATATATTTTAAACTTTTGACATTAATATCCATCAAAGAGAAGAAAAAATACAATGAACTGAAAATAAACCAAACAATGAGATCAATGTTCTCTACATAATTTCCAGGAAATTAACTAAATAATTCAAAGTATAATTAGTCCACAATCATTGGAGACGGGGCTTAAAACTAGACTGAGTAATATCATTGAAGCAACAATTTTTAAGGAAAATTAAAGATGAGGCTTGGTAACCCCAAACAATTTTTCATTGAGCAGTTCTACATGGATATCCTTATCAAGAAGTCGAGGTTACTTGCCCTTTAGCAGAAATAAATTTAGATAGCTGCTGCGGCTCGTAAAAAACATATCTATTTTCTCTATAGACCATCACACATTTACAAGGATAGTGTAATGTAAAGGTTGCTCCCAACTGCAGGGCCTGTGGTCTCATAGTTAGAAATTGTTTTTGTCTTTTCTGTGTAGCACTAGAAACATCTGGATATATCCGTACTTTGCATGTCATAAAGGGGACATCTTTATATCTGAAAAACAGTTTCATCAACCATTCCCTGTCTGAGTCAATAGCAAAGGAAACTATCAGTGTTGTGGTAGTCTGAGATTCCACTTCCGACCTTTCTAGGAAATTAGTCAAGTCCAAACTATCAGCAGAGAGATTCTGCTGGTTAGGACTCTGTGATTTTACCTTAAGAGGTAAGTAATACATTTTTGAGATAGGCAGATAAGCTGACTCAGGTACCTTCAAAATCTCATTCATATACCTTTTAAACATTTCCATTGGTGTAGTCGTCAAAACTTTTGAAAATTTATAACCCTAAGGTTACATTTTCTAGTAGCATTTTCTAACATTTCACATTTAAAATGCAAATTCCCACTATCTCTAACCCAGAGAGAGGCTTGTGATTCCAAAGTTTTTAGTCTGGTTTCATAGTCCAAATTCCAAAGACTTATCTTCCAGACTTGATATTCTATTCTTTATTGTCACTTGTTCCAAAAGTACAGCTGTGCACCGGTTGGAAAGTTGCTGCATTTGACCACCCAGGGAAGACTGTAGATTAGATATCACTTCCCAAATCATCTCCATGTTGAAGACCTTAGGTCTCTTCAGGGGAGTTAGTTCCACCCTGGGTTCCCCTGTAAATTCAGTACCTTTGGCTGCTGCTGCAAGGGAAATCTGAATAGACTCCTCTTCTCCCTCTTGATTTGCATCCAGTTCCTCCACCGATAATGCTGACATATCCTCCTGGCCCAGCTCAGACTCAAATCCGTGAGTCTGGAAGTGCGGAAGGGGAGCATCTCGGGCCAGCCCAGCCTCCATTGCTGGTTCCATGGCAACAGGGTGCTGCGGTGGTCTCCACTCCTCCAGAGACAAGGTAGCATCCTCACTGGTGTATTCGTATGCCCCAGTCTACGTGCCGCCTGCTGCCGAGGATTCATGTAGATTCCTCCGGGAAGACCTGGGCTTTAGATTTGCGTTTTACCATCAACATGGCAGAGAAAAAGTATTTTCCCAACGATGGCATCTCCATGCCTGCTTCAAGCCACCATCTTAATTTGGCTCTGCCCCCTGAGTACAAAATCAATACATAACAAATTAAAACAGTATACAATCTAGATCTAATAGCATATGATAATGCAGACACGTTAACTGATGCGTGTTGGACATCCACTTTCCTCCCCCAGACATGCCCCCTCTGTGCAAAAATTAAGACTAGTTTTTAGTGCACAGATAGTGCACACCAATTGGGAACTTACCACAGTAAGTCTGAGCGTGTCCCACGGTAAGCCTTTTTAAGTTGCAGTAAATGTGTTCTAGCGCTTGCTGCAGCCTAATAAAAGGACTTTTTTTGAGAGTTATGCTCATAAATTGACCTCTTTGAAAATTTACCACAACTGAGTGCATACATTGTTACTCAAAATTTCACTAAACTCTTAAGTTTAGGAGCATAAAAAGTAAGTGGTGATGGGGCAGATACAGGGTAATGAAAAGAAATTAAGAGCTTAGTACTAATTTTCAGCAAATGAATGACAGTTTACATTTATGGGACAATCATTTAATGTTCCATCTTCTATTCTCATTCAACCAGTTTAGCGACTGTTCATTAAGTGATCCTCAGAAACACCACCTGAGACTCCTATAATTCATCGTCTTAGGCTTTAAGTGTTGTTTCCTCACCGAGTCACATTGACATTAACTATACTGTTGTAATGTATAAATAAATAAATAGTTTAGCAATAATTTTGAATAAAGTGACTTATCTTATATGCAGTCTTCCTTTCAGGGATAACTTTGCCAACATGTTTCACCAGAAAGTTTTTTCAAGGCCGTCCATCCCTTAAGAAAGCTCCGCACTCTATTCGCTAAAATATTTATTTATTTATACATTACAACAATATAGTTAATATCAATGTGACCCGGTGAGGAAACAACACTTAAAGCCTAAGACGATGAATTATAGGAGTCTCAAGGTGGTGTTTCTGAGGATCACTTAATGAACAGTTGCTGAACTGGTTGAATGAGAATAGAAGGTGGAACATTAAACGATTGTCCCATAAATTGATTATATTGAATGTTCTCATTCTAAGGACATTTATTGAAATTGATGCTTTATTGAAGTTTACATTTATGAGCATAATTTTTATGCTCCTAATTTAAGATGAAAGTGCAGCTGAAAATTTAGACTTCTAATATGTGCATGATAAGCACAAAACAGACTACCATGAGATGTGCTACAGTATTGTATAGTAGTTTTAGAATTTACCAACTACAAAATAGTGCGTGTTTCCTGATACGGCAATGTGATCCCCTAGCAGTAGTAGCACGAGACTCGCTAAGGGTGCCAGTGGTAGAAAAGCAGGAGCAACTGCCCATTGACCGCTGGACCACCAGGATACACAGGTATAGCCAAGGGGTTGGGATGGAATGATTTTTGAGGCTAGGACTGCATTAGGGGGAGGGGTTAGGGTTTGATTTAGGTGTAGGCATTGAATTGTGGATAGGGGTTTGGAGTGGGGTGAGGGGTTTGATTGGGGGGGCAGACACTACAATGGGGAGGTAAACTTGGATCAGTCTGGGGGCTGGAAGTCACAGCTAGGAGCATCGGGCTGTGGCTTGGCAGCCTGAGGCTCTGGGCCACTAAGATAGCATTGCTTGCAAGATGGCTCGCAAGCAGCATAATTAATTTACCATGGTAATTGGTACTTCACAGCCAGCCATGAACTGAGTAACTGTTTCTTATAGAATCTATAGATGGTTTACTGCAAGCATTGAAAAAATTGGTGCAACAGACATCTTTAGATTCTGTAAGAAAACTAGAAGCAGTTACTCATCTCATAGCTGGCTGCAACATGCTGATGGTGGGAAAATTTCTATACAGGAAGGCATATTCATTGGAAACTGTAAGCATTACAACTTCAGTGTACCAGCAAAACATTGGGAGCATGATTCACCCATTAGGCATCCTACTACTTTACCGCCCACCCAACCCCTGGAATAAATCCTCTGACTTTGTTCTTGAGACCATAACAAAGGCCTATCTAAAATTCCAAAGACTACTGATCATAGGTGACATAAACCTTCACCTAGACGACAACACCAACAATTGACTCAACTGAGTTCAAAGACTTCCTCACCTCCTTAGGCTTCACTGCTTCCCCGCCCACCTCTACCCATGAAAAGGGGCACTCCATTGACATCATTAGCTTTCTTGACCTGACTGAGCATAAAACTTCCACAGATACAACCCGTTGGGAACATGTCCCCTGGTCGGATCACCTCCTAGGCTCTCTCTGCCTCCCTGTCTTCATGTCAGCCCTTGATACTCCAACCCGTGCCACAAACTCCATCACCTACCGCAAAAAGATCTCAAATAAACTATTCTGGTCCCAGTTTCTCAACAAACTCCCTCCCCTTCCCACTCACACGAACCCTGACTCAATCTGGCACAACTGGGTGACTCTTTCCGAATCCACGTACCGTGCCCTTGCCCCTCTAACCACTAAATCCATCTCCTATTCTCACAAGGCTCCCTGGTACCTCCCTTACCACAGAGAATTAAAACAGAAATGTCGGGCCCTGGAACGGAGATGGAAAAAATCAAAATCCCCCCTAGATAAGCAATCCTGGAGAGAAAACATCAAATCCTACAACTCCGTACTAAAAAAAGCTAGGAAGAATTACTATGGAGACAAAATCTCCAGGTCAAAAAACCAAAACAGTACACTGTTCCACATCTGGCGGAACCTAACTTCTAAAAATGACTCCGCCCCCCTCCCCCCTCCCATCTCCAAATGACCTAGCCAAATTTTTCAACGAGAAGATCACTACCATAAAGAGCTCGTTTCCCTCAGCTATCTCTTACAACTCTCTCCCCCCGAAAGACTCCGACGCTATCCCTGCCGACAGATCATGGACTACATTCGAACTTGTATCCGAGACCCAGATCTCTAAATTGTGCCTTAAACTTAAATCCTGCAAGTGCATCCTAGATCCCTTCCCATCCTACCTTTACGAAAAAATCCCTACACAGGCCATCTCTTCCCTTACTAACCTCATAAACAAAGTCTTACTATCGGGCTGTTCTCCACCGAAATGGGACACATTGCCTTATACCCTCTTCTGAAAAAACCCGATCTTGACCCTTCCTCACCATCGAACTATCGCCCCATAGCAAACATCCCTCTTTTAACAAAACTTCTAGAGACCATAGTCGCCACTCAGCTCTCCTCTTACCTAGAGAGATTCTCCATTCTCCAACACTACCAATACGGATTTAGGCCCAATTTCAGCACCGAGTCCCTCCTAGTTTCCCTAATCTCAAAGATGCAACAACTACACGCCTGAAACAAATTTGCTGTTCTCCTACAGTTTGATCTCTCCGTGGCTTTCGACGTCGTGCATCACGACATACTAATCTACCAACTTTCCGAGATTGGGATAGACTCTTCTGTCCTAAAGTGGTTCTCAAACTTCCTTCACGATCGTTCCTACATTGTCAACACAAACGGCTCCAAATCCGCTTCATGGACACCATCCTGTGGTATTCCACAGGGCTCTCCCCTATCCCCTATTCTCTTCAACATATATATGACCTCCCTGAAGCTCCTTAAACTATCCCCCCTTGAAACAATTTACACATATGCAGACAATATCCTTATCCTCCTCGAAACAGATCCAAACCTTACAAACCTCCAAGAGAACATCACATCATGCATAATGAGACTTCAAGCCTGGTCCCTCTCAGCACAGATGAAATTAAATGAATCAAAAACAAAATTACTCTGGCTCGGCCCAAAATTAGTTCACCTGCCCGCCCTCTTCTCCCTACTAACAGGCCCTGCTCTACACCTTGAGTTCTCAAGCAAGGTCCTTGGCATCACTATCGACTCCTCCCTTTCCCTCAACGATCACCTGAATTCCCTGGCAAAATCTTGTTTTTTCAGCCTCCACATGCTGAGGAAAGTTAGATCCTATTTTCACCAAAAGCATTTCACCGTCCTTGTACAATCCATCATCCTATCCAAACTCGATTATTGTAACGCCATCTACTTAGGCCTAACGAAAAAAAAGTCTTCGCAGACTCCAGCTTATCCAGAACACTGCGGCTAAGCTGATTTTTGCTAAACGCAAATATGACCACGTCTCCCCTCTACTTACCAATCTTTACTGGCTCCCAGTACTTTCCAGAATTCATTTCAAATGCTCTTGCCTGGCTTTCAAGATCATTCACGGCATCCTTCCGCCCCTACTCCCTCTATCCTTCCTCGCCCCGACACCAACTACCACCAGATCTGCCCACAGACATAAACTATCCTTCCCCTCTCTACACGGCATCCTCCACGCAGGTAAACTGGGTAGATCCCTCCTCTCCAAAATCACCAGCCTCTGGAACGACTTCACTGTCCCGCTGCGGAACCTGGACTCCCTCCAACTATTCCGAAAACAACTGAAAACCTGGCTTTTCTCTAGCATATAATAATCTCTTCTCCTGATTATATCCCCTCTTTTTATGCTTTGTAAACTCTTTCTCTTCTCTCTTCCCATATTTTTTAAACTCTGTAAACCGTGTCGAGCTCCACTTCAGTGGAGAAGATGCGGTATATAAACCTAAGGCTTAGTTTAGATAATTGTGGGACATTCTCACTGTGGGACATTCTCATCGACTGATAAAAAGATGGATGCCAGAAAACCGGATAAAGCAGTAAATGATAAATGGTATTGGTTAAATAGGTGTTTTCACAAGCGATTACTTGGTGAATCATGTGGAGAAAAGGAAGATCCTCAAGTACTGTACCAAGAAATGCAGTCCAAGACTAAGAAAATGAAGCAGTAAGATACAGAAATATTTCCTATGTTTTGAGTGCTGCAAAGCTTGATTAAAAAGAACTTCCAAGCCCACCTGGATAAGTTGCCTATAGATGTTACTTCTTATGAGTTCCTGAAAGAAGCTCTCTTTGGCACAGTAGGGTTACCAAACATCCGGATTTCCCCAGACATGTCCTCCTTTTGAGGATATGTCCAGGGATCCGGACGGCTTAAAAACCCAGCACTTTGTCCAGGTTTTGAAAAGCTTCCAACGTTGGGACGGCATCCGTAAACACGCGGATGCAACACAGTGACGTCACATGTGACATCATGTCGCATCCACACATGTTCAGATGCCATTCTGACACATGAACAGGTTAAGGGGTGGGGCTGGGCTTGAGACAGGGCATGATGCGGGTGGAACTGGGCGGGCATGGGTGCATGGCCAACAGTCTGGATTTTCCTTTGGAAAAATCTGGTAACCTTACACAATGTAAATACTATGGCAAGCATTAGCAGTGAATTAGAGAGACTGAGATCATAGTCTACATACCCTGGCTTAGGAGTGAAGTTCATTCTCCCCCATCCCTAAACCTGCAGAACCAGAAACAAACTGGCAAAACTGAGTCGCCCTCTCCAAATCCACCTTCCATTCCCTTGCCCCTCTCTCCACTAAAACCATCTCCTATTCCCGCAAGGCCCCTTGGTACCTCCCATACCACAGAGAACTGAAAAGAAATGCCGAGCTCTGGAACGAAAATGGAAAAAATCTAAATCCCCTACAGACAGACACTCCTGGAGGATCAATATTAAATTCTACAATACTGTTCTAAAAAAAAGCAAGGAAAAACTTATACGGTGATAAAATATCTCCAAATCCAACAACCAGAGTAGCACATTATTTAACATCTGGCGTTCCTTAACCTCCAAAAATGCCTCCATCCTCCCCTCCTCCCCCTCAGCCGAGTCTCTGGTAAAATTCTTCAGCGATAAGGCGCTCCTTCCCTCCTGCAATCTCCTACAAATCTCTGATTCCAATCGACCCCAACCCTATCCTTACAGACTCCTACCCTATCCCAGCTGACAGATCCTGGTCTTTCTTCGAACTTGTCTCTGAATCCCTGGTCCATAATCTCTGCCTCAAACTGAAATCCTGCAATTGTACCTTAGATCCATTCCCCGCCTACCTTTACGAGAACACTTCCCCTCAGGCCATCTCATCTCTTACCATTCTCATAAATTCCGCCCTCCATTCGGGCCTTTTCTCCCCAGAAATGGGCCATATCTCCTTAACCCCACTACTGAAAACACTTGATCTAGACCCCTCTACACCATCCAGCTACCATCCAATAGCAAACATTCCTTTCCTTACCAAGATGCTAGAATCCATCATATCCACTCAACTATCTTCCTACCTTGAAAAATTCACCATTCTGCTACCCTACCAATACGGCTTCCGTCCCAACTTCAGCACCGAATCCCTTCTGACCTCCTTAATCTCAAAAGTTCAACATCTCCATTCTCACAACAAGTTTGCCGTCCTTCTTCAATTCGACCTCTCTGCAGCTTTTGATGTTGTCCATCATGATATCCTACTTTACCAACTCACCGAGATAGGCATTAACTCCACAGTCCTTGACTGATTCTCAAAGTTCTTACACTCTCGCTCCTACACAGTCAACACGAAGGGCATTTCTTCCTCCCCCTGGAACCCGATCTGTGGAGTCCCACAAGGCTCACCTCTCTCTCCTATCCTTTTCAACATTTATATGTCCTCCCTCAAACTCCTCCATCTCTCCCCCCTTGAAACACTTTACACTTACGCAGATGACATCTTTGTCTTCCTTGAGACTGACCAGAACCTCACCAACCTCTCTGCGAACATATCCTCATGTATTTTGAACCTTCAATCCTGGGCCCACACTGTGCAGATGAAACTGAACGAATCCAAAACAAAACTTCTCTGGCTCGGCCCAAAATTGGACCAACTGCCCACCTCCATTCCTCTGTCCTCTGGCCCCACTCTGCATCTTGAATACTCAAGTACAATTCTGGGAGTCATCATTGACTCTACACTTTCCTTCAGTGATCACCTCAACTCCCTAATAAAAAAATGTTTCTTCAGCCTTCACATGCTGAGGAAAGTGAGAACCTGTTTCCTTCAAAAACATTTTGCCATCCTTGTCCAATCCACCATCCTTTCCAGACTGGACTATTGCAACTCTATCTACCTAAGCCTAACAAAGAAAAACCTTCAAAGACTCCAGCGGATTCAGAATGCCGCTGCTAAGCTTATCTTCGCAAAAAGCAAATTCGACCACATCTCACTGCTTTTGTCCAAGCTCCACTGGCTTCCGATAATCTCCAGAGTCCACTTCAAATGTGCCTGCCTTACTTTCAAGATCCTACATGGCATCCTCCCCCCCTTTATTCCTCTTTCTTGGAACTCCTCTCACCCCAATTCCACCAGATCCACCCAAAAACTGAAACTTTCCTTTCCCTCTCTAAAAGGCGTCTCCCTTGTAGGAAAACTAAGTTCCTCCCTCCCTTTTAGAATCACTGAGCTCTGGAACATCCTTACCTCCCCACTTAGGAATCTGAGCTCCCTCCAACTCTTCCGTAAACATCTGAAAACCTGGTTATTCTCAAAAATGTAACTCTTCCTCCCTCTCTGTTTACTCTAGTCCTCTAAATTTCCTCTTCATTTTTCCCTCCACTGGAGTTCCTTTCCACCCTAATTCTTGTTAACCGTGTCGAGCTCTGCGAATGTTGAGATGATGCGGTATACGACACCAAACTATTCAGTGGAGCTCGGACTAAAGAGGACTGCGAAGAATTGCAAAGTGACCTGAACAAACTAGGGAAATGGGCGACGAGATGGCAGATGAAGTTCAACGTTGAGAAATGTAAAGTACTGCATGTGGGAAGCAGAAACCTGAGGTACAACTATACGATGGGAGGGATGTTATTGAATGAGAGTACCCAGGAAAGGGACTTAGGGGTAATGGTGGACATGACAATGAAGCCGACGGCACAGTGCGCAGCGGCCGCTAAGAAAGCAAATAGAATGCTAGGTATAATCAAGAAGGGTATCACAACCAGGACGAAAGAAGTTATCCTGCCGTTGTATCGGGCGATGGTGCGCCCGCATCTGAAATACTGCGTCCAATATTGGTCGCCGTACCTTAAGAAGGATATGGCGATACCCGAGAGGGTTCAGAGGAGAGCGACACGTCTGATAAAAGAGATGGAAAACCTTCCATACGCTGAGAGATTGGAGAAACTGGGTCTCTTTTCCCTGGAGAAGAGGAGACTTAGAGGGGATATGATAGAGACTTATAAGATCATGAAGAGAGTAGAGAGGGACAGATTCTTCACACTTTCAAATAATAAAAGAACAAGAGGGCATCTGGAAAAGTTGAAAGGGGACAGATTCAAAACAAATGCTAGGAAGTTCTTCTTTACCCAACGTGTGGTGGACACCTGGAATGCGCTTCCAGAGAATGTAATAGGGCAGAGTACGGTACTGGGATTTAAGAAAGGATTGGACAGTTTCCTGCTGGAAAAGAGGATAGAAGGGTATAAATAGAGGATTTCTGCACAGGTCCTGGACCTGTTGGGCCGCCGCGTGAGCGGACTGCTGGGCATGATGGACCTCAGGTCTGACCCAGCAGAGGCATTGCTTATGTTCTTATGTTCTAAGGTTTAGTTTAGTTTAGTTTAGTCATAGTACGAGTAAAACTAATACATTTGGAGAAATTGCTTCGAAGAGATGCAGCATGGCTGAGGGAGAGAGGCACACCCACAGAGAGAGGAGATGCGGCATGGCTAGAGAAAGAGATACACAAACACACAGAGGATTTTCTGCATGGCTGTGGAGAGACATACACACAATGGAAGTGCTAAATGGCTGGGGGAAAGCAAGACACAGAGGAGATGCTGCATAGCTGGGATGAGAGAGAGAGGGACACAGACAGAAATAAGATGCTGTATGGCTGCAGAGAGACATACTGGTACATACTTATTCAGAAGATGCAGAGTCACTGGGGAAACATGACCATACCCACAGAGGAAACTAAATGTGTGAGTGAGAGAACTCCTCCTTGCCTATCAGGTTATCTTCCTGGTCTTCAGAGGAAACAGTTAGTAGCAAGTGTCCTCCAGGTTTCGTATGATAACAGCAGGCATAAAAGTGCACACACGCAGGCCTGGATTCTGAAAGTGGTGCTATAATCAGCAGGTACCTGAAAAAAAACCAGCACTGGTCACATGTCACTCTGATTATGGTGCCACTTTCAGAATTCCAGCCTGCATTAAAGGTAGGTTCCTGAAATGTAGGCCAGGGTTTTACAGGCCTACATTTCCAGCGCCTACCTCCAGATACGCCCCTTTCAGCTCTGGGCGCACAGCGGAATTCAGAGGAATAAAAAGTCCTGCAGCACATCCAGAAAGTTTATTTGATTATCGGCACTTGTCGGTACCTGTCTTTTAGGTTATCCAAGTGCCAACTTGGGCAGCTTTTTAGATGTGCTTAAGTTTTGATTATGAGCTCCCTAGTGTTTAAGAAAGATGTAGAAATCCTAATGTATATGTGCTATTTTACTTATTCAAATAGCAGGTGGAGAATACGTTTGCCCTTTGTACTTGCATATGCACACAAAGGGAGCATTTCTATAGCAAGGTGCCTTGACATAGGAGTCTATTCTATAAACAAATGTAGGCACCTATGTTCCTTTTCAGAATATTAATGTAACTGGGTATTTATGCATGTGGAGGGGCATAATCGAAAGGGACGTCTAAGTCCGTTTACGTCCATATCGCAAGTCGTCCAAAGTTAAAAAGAGGCTAAGACACATTTTCGAAAGATACGTCCAACTTTTTTTTACTTTCGAAAATCATCTAATTATACGTCCTGCCGATCTGATCGTCCAAGCCAATAAATCGTCTATCTTTATACCACATTTCCATCCAACATTCCGTCCAAGTCCAAAACGCCTATTGGATGTGGGAGGGGTCTGCAAAGTGATGGACTGCATACCTAGACATGCCACCTAAATAGTGGGGTACCTTACAGTACACCGCTGTGAACTTCACAAAAAGGGTGCCATGGCTTCTCCTCACTACAGCTCCCTTAAAGGTGACGGTGAGCCCCCCAAACCACCTCCAGAATCCTCTAGACCCACTTATCTACCACCCCAATAGCCCGTATGGCTGCAGGAGCCACTTATATGCCAGTAAAAAAGGGTTTTGGGGGTGTATAGGGCACTGCACATGTTTCAGTATCAATGCAGTGATTACAAGGGCTTATGGGCATGGGTCCTCCTCTCTATGGGTCCCTAACCCACCCCCAAGACGACTTAAGCTGCTTCTGGGCTGGACGACTAAGCTTTCCTATGCCAGGCGGCCAGGTGATGATGGTCTGGAGGCTAAAATTTAAAGTTGTGAATAAAATTTTTATGGGGGTGGGGGGGTTGGTGATCACTGGGGTAGTGTGTGGGGGTCTGTGTTATGTGTTTGCAGTGCTTATCTGGTGAGTTTAGGTGGGTTTTTGTGACTTAGACCATGTTCCATTTAGGCTCTGTTGTTAAACTTTCGGTTATACATGCTGTACGACTAAGTCTAAGCCGGCCCACGTCCCACCTAACTCCCGCCCTCGACATGCCTCCCGAAACACCCCGTTTAGCTTTGGATGTTGAGCGGCACTATGAAGGCCTAGGTCGTTTTTAAATACATCCAAAACCCGGTTTTATTATCGACGCTTGGATGTTTTTGAGAAATGTTCGTCAAAGTGTCGACTTAGGCCGGTTATTGGACGTTTTTCTCTTTCGATTATGAGCCCCCTAGCATTTAGGTGTGATCACTTACGTCAGTCATACAGCTAGTAGAAGTAAAAGACACCTTAGTATGGCAGTAACCAGCATAAGTTTATGGTATTCTTTAAGTGGAAGCCCTATCTATGTCCTGCCTCCTTGCAAGTATGCACTATGTAAGTTAAGTGGATATTTGCAGAATAGGCTAGAATTTGTTTTCATGTTTATTATTAGGCACTTGATCTTCCACCTTTCGATAAAATAAAGTGTTGACAAACTGTGATGAGTGCAGTGGTGTAGCAAGGGTGGTGATGCCCCCTGCGTCCTCCTCTCTTCCCCCATTCGCCTTCTGCACCAACCCCCCACTCCTTCCGCGCCCCCCCCATGCCACACTCACACCCTTCCTTCTCACCCCTGTACCTCTATAAATCTTCACCGGCATGAGCAGCTTCTCTGGCCTGCTGCTTGCACTGGCGTTGGCTTTCTCTCTGTCTTCACTTCCTGGCCTCGTGACCCAGAAGTGATTTTAGAAGGAGCCAGGCTGGTGTGAGCAGCAGGCTAGAGTAGTTGCTCGCGTTGTTGGGGAAGGGAGGACACAAGTGTGGCGTGGGGGGGGGGGGGAGAGAGGTACCAGCGTCCCCACCAAGACGGTGCCCAGGGTGGTTCACCACCATCACCACCCCTTACTATATCACTGGATGAGTGCATATATGAGCATAAGTGCACACTTACACACTGAAATGCTAGTATTCTAAACATTTATGCACATAGCATGGGCGTAATTGTTAACACCCACTTATAAAATTGTCCTGTATGAACACATTTTTCAAATAGTTGGCTTACTGAAAATGCCCCGATATTGACTTGTTACCTATTCAAAAATCTCATTTAACTGTGTTCTCAGTTAAACTGATTTTACTAGGGTTATAATAACAATTTCAATAAATAACATTTAAAAAAAATCTCATTTAACCTGTATAGCTATTTACATATTCTGATTCATTATGTGAAATACATTGATAAATCAACTACTTAGCTCTAATATTTTCATCTTCTTGAATTCACACACACACCCTTTTACAAAACTGTTGTGCGGTTTTTAGCGCCAGCCGTGGCAATAACAGCTCCAACGCTCATAGGAATTCTATGAGCGTCAGAGCTGTTACCGCCACGGCCAGCACTAAAAACTGTGCTATGGTTTTGTAAAAGGATGGGGGGAGGTAAATGAGAATTTTATGGTAATGAATAAGATTGTGTAAGAAAAGTGAAAAAGCAATATCACTTCCTTTCACACTACCCAAAATCCTGAGTGGATAATTTTATAAATCTGTAGAACTGTGTAAACCTACTTTTCCAAACTCTGAATTACTGTAAATATGACAGTGCAATTAATATGTATATCACTCTATTCTTGGCACTTTCAAACAACAAGGTAAAGTAGATAATTCATCAAAGTTCAAACAACTTTACCTTCCATTTAACTCTCAAGACCTCAGCAGCTACACCCAGGAAATGAAGACTTCAATTTAACCCTGAAATTTTAGGGCTCCTTTTATGAAGCCGCGGTAGCGGTTTAACGCATGTAATAGCGCGCGCTAAACCGCTATATGCTCTAGCCGCTATCGCCTCCTCTTGAGCAGGGTAGTGCATGATTAAAAGTCATGCGCACTAAAGCCCCTAACGTGGCTTCGTAAAAGGAGCCCTTAGTAGCCAACCTCATTGGTCTTATATTCTTCATAATATTTATGTTTTTTTAATCTTTTTAACTTTTATATCATAAAACTGTCTCCTGTATAAACTTTAATAAATAGCTTAGAACTATTTCAAAAAGTACTCAATTTTTATCAGACGTAGGGGCTCCTAAGTCTGATAAAAAAATGAGTACTTTTTGAAGTAGTAGTAAGCTATTTATTGATAAAGTATATAAAGGAGACAAGCTTTTGTGAAATAAAACTTAAAAAGATAAAAAGCATAAATTTTTATGAAGAATTTAAGACCAATGAGGAGGCTGGTTACCGAAATCTCAGGGTTAAATTTAAGTCTTCATATTCTGTGTAGCTGCTGAGGTCTTGAGAGTTAAATGGTTTTGAGTGATTGGAAGGTAAAGTTCTTTGGACTTTGATTAATATGAGATTTATGCTATGACATGAAGTATATAGTTTAATTTTATCACATTAAAAATAATTGACAGACTTAACATAATTTACCATATTTATTTGCAAAATAAGCTAATAGCATACAGCAAAATTGTACATATATTATACACAAATAAGCACTCTATTGACACCTACACATTAGGTAAGAGTTTAAACAAATACACAGAACTGGTGCAGCCAACCAATGTGGTTAAGCCATTGAGTCTGTAGAAAAGCCAGATGTCCTTTTCTGTTTTGGCAGCCAAGACACGAATGCACTCCAGTACAAAAAGATAATTGGAGTTTGCCATCCAAAATGAAGTGTACAGGCAGTGCAAATAAGAGTTTTCATGCTTGTGCTGGGTTGAAATTCTATCTGGTCCATAGGAATAAACCAAGAAAAATGTCATAATCTGTAAGATCCTCACATGCCCATCCTGATACTTTGGATGATCTGAAAGATGGCTGAAATATAAAAAGAGAGGTTAGTCAAAACTCTGGTAAGTACAATAAATACAATATTGTAGAGTACCACTATAAAATTTCAGAATATACATTACATAGCAAACAGGGAAATAAGAGGTGCTTGGATTAATAGATCTATGCTAATGTTCAATGGCACAAGGAGAAAGGAAAAAAGCCTGTTCATATTTTGAAATTTTTTTTTCCTTATTGTCCATTCTAGCCTAGTCCAAATCAGTGGGTTATGACTTCCTGCTAGCAGATGATGCCAGAGAAAACAGCTCAGAGCTGACCACTCCCCTTACAGGGGAGCATCTCTGTATTTCTCTGGCTCCAGCAGATGATGCAGATATGTAACCTAGTGCAGCAATTTTGAGTAGGCCCAGTGGAGCACAGTCCAAGTCCAGGAAACACTGTGGACAACAGTGCTTTGAGACTGATTTCCTTTCCCTCTTGGGACTAGAGGGGTCAGATTGGTGGAGGCTGATCTACAGAGCCCAGGGATGATAAATCCAGTAATGCTGGGTCCCTCATCCTGCCCCTCCTTCCCTTGTGATTTTTTTAGGGGTTTTGTGGCTGTGGTTTGTGGCAAATACTCTTGGGAGGGAGCCAGAGGTAATCTTCCTGAGTAGTAATGAATTAAAATGTTGGGGAAAAGAAAAAAAAAATTCTTCATTATAGCCTCATCCCAGACTGCCTCCTGGTCTCCTATGGTGCTACTTGGTGGGGACTTGTTGGGGAGGTCTGAAGTGATCACACTTCCCAACTCTTTCCCTCCACTTGTTTCCAGTATTTCAATCTCCTTGTCAATAGTACAGGTCAAGGCAGAAAAGCTTGCATCCTGGAGATAAATGCATGGCTTCATGGATGGTGTCGTCAAGAGCGTTTTGGCTTCCTGGGATGATTTTCCAAAGGTTGCTGAGCAGGGATGGTGTACATCTATCAAAGAAGGGAAGAAGTGTCTTCAGCAGCAGTTTGCCTAACCTACTGAACAGGGCTTTAAACTAGTTACATTAGGGATGGGTAGTTAAAGCCCCCAGGTAAGTGAAGCATTAAATATCTCTACACAAATAGCAAAAAGGAAATAAGGTTCTGGATCTAGAAGCTGTGATGGAAAAGGCTGATTCATGGAGAATCATGACTGGAATATAGTTATATAGAGCTTTAATCTATTTAGGAAAAACAGGGTAGGAAGAAAAGGAAGGGGAATGACATTTTATGTCAGAGATCCTATTAAAGCCACACAATGGCAAGATATACAGGATAAGGAAGACATTCAAAATATAGCTGTAAAAGGGGAGGTACTACTAATAGTTGATTTTAATATGCCAGATGTTGATTGAGGTATCCTTATTGTAGGATCCCCTACAAGTAGGAAGATCCTGGATTCTTTACAGGAAGAACTGTTCATCAGTTGGTAATGGAACCAACGTGGAATGGGGCCATACTGGAATTAGTGGGGAGGGTGTTTCTGATATTATAGTGGGTGATCATCTGGCATCCAGTGATCACCAGATATTAAGGCATGTGTAGAAAAGGTTAATTCAAAAACGAAGGTTCTAAACTTCAAAAAATCTAACTTTGTTCAGATGGGGGATTACATTGAGGAGCCATTATAAGGACAACAAACCATTTTGTAAGAAAAGTAAGAGGAAAAGAAAGCTGCTTTGGTTCTCAAAAGTAGTAGCAGAAAAGGTAAATAAAAAGGTTAGTCTTCATAAAATACAAAAGATCAAAGAAAGAGAAAGATAGGCAAAAATATCTTAAAAAGTTAAGAGAATCTGGTAGAATAGTCAGGAATAAAAATAGCCAACATGGTAAAAATAGGGGGAAAAGACATTTTTTAGGTATGTTAAAGATAAGAGGATGTGCCATTGTAAGACTCAGAGGTGAATGGGAGGAATACATAGGAGCTGATAAAGATAAGGCTAAATTTCTTAACAAATATTTCTGTTCTGTGTTTACAGCTGAAGGACTAGGAACAGGACCACAGAAGACAAACACAAATAGAAATGAATGGAGGTGTGGTAGACCCTGAATAATTTTCAGAGGAATGTGTTCTGGAGAAACTAGCTAAACTAAAGGTAGACAAAAAGATGAGACTGGATGTCATACATCTAAGCCAGGGTATGAAAGGAACTTAGGGAAGTTTTGGTACCTCCACTAACTTTTTCAATTCTTCTTTAGAGTCCAGAATGGTACTGGAGAACTTGAGAAGGGCAGATGTGGTCTCGCTCCACAAAAATGGAAGCAAGGAAGAAGCAGGGAATTATAGGCTAGTAATTCTTACTTTTGTGGTAAGTAAATTAATAGAAACACTTTTAAAGCAGAGAATAGTGAAGTTTCTGGAATGACCCAAGGAAACATGGTTTTATTAGAGGTAGATCTTGTCAGAAAAATCAGATCAATTTCTTTGACTGGATGACCAGAAAATTGGATCTAGGGAGAGTGCTAGATGTATATTTAAATTTTAGCAAAGCCTTTGACACTGTTCCACATAGACTTGTAATAAACTGAGTGCCCTTGGTATGGGCCTTAAGTGACAGACTGGGTTAGAAACTGGTTCAGTAGAAGCCAACAGAGAGTAGAGGTAAGTGGAGCTCACTCTGAGGAAGAGAATGTTACTAGTGGTGTCCTGCAAGGTTCAGTTCTTGGGCCTGTTCATTTTAACTTATTTGTAAGTGATATTGTTGAAGGACTGGCTGATAAGTTTTGCCTTTGGATAACATGTGCAATGACCAAGTGAAGCTTGAAGAATGGTCTGGAATTTGGCAGCTAAGATTTAATGCTAAAAATGTAGGGTCATGAATTTGGGCTGCAAAAACCCAAGAGAACAATACAGTTTAGGGCAGGGGTGTCAAAGTCCCTTCTCAAGGGCCGCAATCCAGTCAGGTTTTCAGGATTTTCCCAATGAATATGCATGGGATCTATTTGCATGCACTACTTTCATTGTATGCTAATAGATCTCATGCATATTCATTGGGGAAATCCTGAAAACCCGACTGGATTGTGGCCCTCGAGAAGGGACTTTTACACCCCTGGTTTAGGGGGTGAAGAATATTTGTGCACAAACGAGTGTGACTTGGGTATGATTGTATGTGATGATCTTAAGGTGGACAAACGGGTAGAAAAGTTGAAGGTTAAAATTAGGAGGATACTTGGATATATAGAGAGAATGGAAAGGAGGTAATGATGCCCTGTATAAGAATCTGGTAAAACCTCATTTAGAATATTGTGTACAATTCTAGAGATTGCACCTTTGAAAAGGATGGAGTCGGTCCAGAGGGTGGCTATTAAAATGGTTGGTGATCTTCATCACAAAGTATTTGGGGACAGACTTAAAGATCTCAATATGTATACTTTGGAGGAAAGGTGGGAGAAGGGATATATGACAGAGACATTTAAATATCTATGTGGCATAAATGCAAATGAAGTGAGTCTCAATTGAAAGGAAACTCTTGAATGAGTGGGGCATAGGATGAAAGTGAAAAGACAGACTCAGAAGTAATCTCAGAAAATACTTTTTCATGGAAAGGGTGAATACATGGAACAGCCTCCCAGTGGAGGTGGTGGAAACGAAAAATGTATTTCAATACACAGATAGGGATACCACATTTGTGCAGTTAAAAAAAGAGGACACATGACCCTTCTCATACTTTAAACTGCCCCCACCCCCACCCCTGCCACACTTACCACCAGTCTCACCCATGCCTCTACCTTTCATCCATTTCCTTAGCCCCCTTCCCATCTTCTGTACCTTTTTAGTGCTTCTCTCTCTCCTTCCCTCCAACTCCTCCATGGATGTTTCTTTTTCTCTCATAATATAAGGATGTAAACAGTCTCAGTTACAACATTATATTAGCAAACAAAGATCTTTAAAAATACTGTAAATTGATTTACACACACCAAAAGGGGGGAAAAAAGAATCTCAGAAACCATAACACAGTACCTTATGAACTGAAGTTTTTTAAGAGTGTGAAGTCTTAACACATTGTGAGAATGAATGTATACGTGGGGTTTGTTGTTATGATAAGTTGAGCCCAACAGCGTGGCAAGTTGTTTTAACAGATTGTGACAGTGAGTGATTTGTTGAATATGGCAATCTGAGCTTAAGATAGTGAGTGTAGGAACAAGTTAATGTCTGTGAAGATCAATAAGAACACTGGGGAATAAACTTTTCTTGATCCACAATCATATCTTCTCTTATGCAGATGATATCTTCATTCTCTGCACAGCCAAAGAATCCTTCAATAGCACCATAACATACCTGAAAAATACCATCAAAGACCTAAGTACTTGGACGATGAGGAATTTTCTTAAACTAAACAAATATAAGACAAGAATATATGGTTTGGAGATTACAACTTGCTACGAGCACCTAGAAAATACCAAAGTCCTGGGAGTCACACTAGACTCCAACTTAGCCTTCAATACACACATTACCTCATTAGTGAAAAAAATTATTCTTTAAGATGAGACAACTGAGAACAATAAGACCAGTCGTAACCGAAACCAGCTTCAGGACAGTAGCACAATCTGTCCTAATACCATACCTAGACTATTGCAACTCACTATATTATGGCATTACAGAAAAGGAATGCAAGAGACTGCAACTGCTAGAAAACACAACTGCAAGACTAATTCTAAAAAGGAGCCGATATGAGAAGACAAGTTCACTATTAGAGAAACTACATTGGCTACCGATGAAAAAAAGGATCCAGTTCAAGATAATCTACATTGGTCCACAAAGCAATCTACAGCGAGAGCGCAGAGGGACTAACTGCTAGCATTAAAGTTCCACACTCTTTCTTCAACTCACGTACTACACAACACTACAAACTATCCTCCCCATTTCCTCAGCAAGTACGGTGAAAGAAGACATTTGAAACTTCGAATACCAAGGACCTCTCATTTGGAACAAACTGCCAATAAGCCTAAGAAAACCCAACAACTACCTTAAATTCCGAAAGAAACTAAAGATACCGTATTTATTTTCACTATAGATACTTTCTTACCCTTCCCCTTCTACCTAAACCAATACTGCGGTGAACAATGTAACTGATGGACATGTTCTAAATCTTTTGTAAACCACATAGATTCCTTGCAGAAAATTGCAGTATATAAGATAGTGTATTGTACTGTATAAGCTAATAATGTTGTGAAGACAAATTAGATATGACATAGACATACATATGTATTGTTTGATTTTTATGCTGTATTATGCATACATGTCTTGAGATCACTGACATATTAGTCTGTTTGTTCTGTCTTCCACATCCTGTACTTGGAAGTTTTTACTGTGAATTTTTATAGAGATAAAAGTTTGCCCTAATGTTTAAGTCATGACCCCTGAAGAAGCTGGATTGGCCTAATGAAATGAGTATTGCAAACTAAGTACAGTTTATGGTAGTATGTATAAATAATTGACTGGAGCATAATCACAAGCACTATAATTCATAAGGTACAGTGTTATGGTTTCTGAGATCTTTTTCCTCCCCTTTTGGTGGTGTGTAGGTCAATTTACAGTATTTTTTAAAGGTCTCTCTCTCTCTCTCTTTTTCTCTCCCCCTCCCTCCATCCCTCTCTGTGGGTGCTTCTCTATCTCTCCCTCCCTCCAATCCCCCCATGGCTGCTTGCTTCTCTCTCCCTTCCCCCCTCTGTGGGTGCTTGCTTCTCTCTCTCTCTCTCCCTCCCCTGAAGGAGCTTTTCTCTCTCTCCACAACTCTCCTCCCCCCGTGGGTGCTTCTCTCTCCCTCCCTCCAACCCCCGCTCCCGCAGATGCTTCTCTCTTTCTCCCTCCATCCCCCTGTGGGTGCCTGTTTCTCTCTCTTTCCCTCCCTCCAACTCCCCCATAGGTACTTGCTTCTCTCTCCCCCCACCGCAGGTGTTTCTCTCTCCCTTCCTTCCTTCCCCATAAGTGCTTCTCTCTCTCTCTCCACAACCCATCTCCCTCGCGAGTGCTTCTCTCTTTCCTCCCTCCACTCCTGTGAGTGCTTCTCTTTCTCTTCTCTGTTCCTCCCTCCAACCCCCTCTCTCCTCTGTTCCTCCCTCCAACCCCCTCCCCCCATGGGACAATGTTTCTCTCTGTCCCCTGTCTCCTACCTACCTCCTCACCAAAATTTAATCTTTAGACCACCCGGCAACAGGAAAGAGGTGAGCCTGCTGCTGTTAGCCTGTCCTGGAAGCCTTCTCTCTAGAGCATTCTGCCTATGTGAAAACAGGGAATCACTCCAGAGAGAAGGCTTCCTGGACAGGCCAACATCAGCTGCAGGCTCACCTGGCTGCTACTGCTGGCTAGCTCGAAGATTCAATTTCAGCATAGCCAGAGGAGGTAGGTGGGGGCAGGGGAAAATACCCCAGAGCAGGCTGCTCTGCCTCCATACTGTCTCCTTTATCTGCATGAAGAGATTTGCAGGTCTCTCAGTCTCAGCTGTAACTTTAAAAAATTTGAACCCTGTATGCTGCCACTGCTTCTGGCCTGCACATCCAGACAGTCCTCTAAAAAGAGGACATGTCCAGGTAAATCTGGATATCTGCTAACCCTATCCAAGGATTACTACCAGATTTGTTATCCTTGATCCCCCACTGACAGCTTCAGACTCTCTACCGGTGGGCTAATTATGGCCCCAGTTACCTGTTGGTCAAGGGGTACTACATTCTGATATCTGGCTATTTAGGTCAGAGTCAGCTCAGGGGCCCTTTAATGATTATCCTAAAAACAAAATTTGTTTCTCCCAATTTTTTTTTTTTGGGGGGGGGGGAGAAATCCTTTTGTCCTCTAAGAAAAACATGGTCTTATGACCTTGGACAAGGGCTCAAGACCTTATTCCCAGATCTGCTGCTTCCATGTCCTTCTTGGGAATGGCCCTTTCTAAAGGTCCTAAGCTCCAGGGTACAGGCTCTTTGTGCTGTACCTTGGGCCAAGACTCATATATGTCTCTCCTAGTTTAGACTCCTTTCAGGATGATCTTTATTAGCCCAGTGTTATAGGACTACTTTCTCTTTCTCCAAGGAATCTGAGCAGGTGACTTTCATAGTTGTCTCTGGCGGGGAATGGATTGAGAATCCCCTTAATGGTTATTTTGCCCTATACAGGTGAACCTGATAGGAAAGTAAGAGAGTTGTAGTATGGGACAGCTAAAGTGGTGACAGTGATCCTGTTGGGGAACAAGACCAAGTCTAGACCAGGTCAGAATCAGCCATCTAGCACTCCATCAATTCTGATCTCTAGTTAGGAGAAGACAGTCCACATGGTGGCAGGCAAGATAATGTTATTTGCCAATAAGAACAAAACTGCTGGTGTATCAAACTTGGTCTGAATTGGAGTTCCCCTGCAGGATCTGGCATTAGCCCACAAAACTAACACCAATATGGTAAGAGGAATTTGTTGAACCAACCCTTTTTGGGACTCTGAAGTGTATGGACTGTAAGTAGCAGCTGTGGCTCTACTAGGGGTCAAGTGAAGCACACATCTTTTACAAATGAGGACCAAGGGTGTAGCATGGAAGAAAAATGGAAAAAAGCATATGATAACTCCCAGACAGGGATAAAACAGCAAGGGGTGTGGAGAGTAAAAAACATAGATAAGTGGCTTGATTGAGGGACTAATACTTAGTAGTAGTCTCAGGTGAGTAAAAAGATGGCACAGGTATTCTAACAATGTGACTCAGGGGCTAGCCCAACCTATAATTAGGCCCAGTATAGAGAAGAGGACATTTCTCTGGGAAAGTATACATTATTTTGCTCTGTACTTTGATAATTTTAGGGATAAATTGTAGGTTCCTTTATAAAGACAGTTTAGATCTTAAGAGCAAACTTAACTTAGCTAATTTCCATAGTATAAAAGCCTTTTGTAGTTTTATAGTTTCTAAACTTAAACTTTCTGCTAGAGATAGTCTCTAGCAGGCATAGTAGGGTCTGGCTTAGTCTTCATTAAAAAAAGAAAAACAAACTTTAGAACTAGTTGGCATTCCATCAAAGCTACTGCATGAGAAGGTTGACCGAGCTCAGCTTCCCAGAGTGAGGCCCTCCCTGTGGATAAAGTTTTGTCCCTGTCTCAGTAGAGTGTATTCTATCAGAGCTACTGCCATTTGGTGCAGGCAGTAAGAAGGACAACCTGAGTCAGATTCCTGGAGTGAGGCTTTCACTGTGGATAAAGTGCCATCCTTGTCTGCCTCTTTGGAGCCCTTTAAGAGTCAAGAGGAGTGAGGAATGTATACTTTGCCCCACTCAAGGGGAAATGAAAAGGAGGGAAGAAAAGCTTTGTTACAGCTTCTGCTGTTAAGGGACCTATAGATTTACATCTACAGAGTGCTGATATGGTTCAGCCATCAATATATTTCAGCTCTATCCCCTCCTCAGCAGCTTCCCTGTCTTTCAGGGGTCCTATCCCTCCCTCACAACCTGCTGGGGCCTTAGGTGTCTGAGCCAATCAGGACTTAAAGGCCCCCTCCGTGAATCCCAGGATGCAAATGGAAGAGGAAGGCCTCCCATTTTGGAATGGTGGGCTTGCGAGTAGGAGGGAATGGGCATCCCTCCTGCCAATTTTTTCATACCGGGTTCATTCATCGGGAGTGGGGGGGTCATCGGTATGATATGACATTTTGTTTTATGGGCACATTGAGGGATACAGGTAAACAAGATCTTCATCAGGAAACACCTGGCTTGGCCTCCGCGTGTGCGGGTCACCGGACTAGATGGACCTAAGGTCTGATCCGGTGAAGGCATTTCTTATGTTCTTATGTTATCTGTGCCCATGGAAAAAAAATGAAAAAAACAGTCAAGCTTGTCAGTAACACAGTTACTAACAGGTCCAGCTAGACCTATCAAGTGCTCCGGGTTGGTAACACTGATCCGCATGCAAGATTAGGGCATCAAGTGGATGCCTGGTTTTAATATCAATGACCTATTTGCATGCCAGAATCGAAGAATGTACGACCACATGGAAAACCATGTGGTGAGCCATTTTGTGCATAGGGTCGGCAAATCAGTTGCTAAACAAGTCAAATTGGTTGGAGATGATTGGAGTGCAGGGGTAGCAAACTCAAATCACATAAGGGGCCGAAATCTAAAAGACAGGCTAAGTCATGGGCCAAATTTTTTATTAAGATACTTAGGGCCAGATTCACTAACCTCCCTTTTCCCATCTGGTCCATGGGGGATCCATGGCCGGGCACCTGAGTCACAACGCGCCCACATGCAAAGTAGGCCGATTGGAGGCACGCCCCCCACTGACTACACGGATCGCTGGGGAGCGATCCTGATGCATGTGCAGACCATCTTCTTTGCCTGTAGATGGTCTGTGCATGCACTTGCTGTCCGTGAAGAAAATTTAGCTTTTTTATTTTTTGACTTTTTACTCCCGAGCCTGTGGCTTTAACCCACGGGTTTAAAGTGGATTAAAACCATGAGTTCAAGCTGCAGGGAAGGGCAGCAAAGGCAGGAGAGTCGGGGTGGCAAGGGCAGGAGAGTTGGGGTGGACTACTGCAATTCTCTTCTAATCAACATAACTCAAAAAGAAAATAGACGTCTCCAAATCATCCAAAATACAGCAGTCAAATTAATTCATAACGCAAAGAAATTTGACCATGTTACCCCCTTACTAATTAAATCACACTGGCTTCCTATAACCCATCGAATTACGTTTAAAATTTTATTTCTGGTTTACAAAACATTGACTTTCAGTGAACCTCAATATATTGCAAAAATGATTGTCCCACACAAATCTTCTCGTTCTTTAAGATCCTCTTCATCACAATTGCTCTCAGTCCCTTCGCTAAGAGTCATAGGCACAAGACGAAATGATATATTTTCTGTAAAAGCCCCTTCAATATGGAACTCCCTTCCAAATTTCATTAAAAACGAAACAGACCTCGTTGCGTTTAAGAAAATTTTAAAAACATACTTATTTCAAGACGCGTTCGACATATGAAATATCACTTTTTAGGCTCCCATATTCTTCCCATCTCATCCTAACCCATTATTACCTAATGTGCTTTCCCTTTGATGTCAATTTCTAACAAAGAACAACAGTGTAACTTTTCCCCTTTCCTCCCACCCCCTCCTGTTCGTCCAATTCTGTATGTCTTTTGAGTGACTATTGTAAATTAAATGTATTACCACATTCTGATGGTTTTTAACACTGTACATCGCTTAGATATTGTTATAAGCGATTCATCAAATAAAGGTCAAACTTGAAACTTGAACTTGAAAGGCCGAAGAGTCAGGGCGACTGGTCCTCAGCAGTCGCTTCTTCTTGATCGGCTAGCTCAGTCAGTGTTCCTGAATTTTGTTTAGTGAATAGAGGCCAAGCAACTTTGCATGCGCAGATCGGATCGAGTGCGGGAAGAAGGTTAGTGAATTGGGTCGGGGTCACAAAGTGATCGGTGTCCTTAGTGAATCTAGCCCTTAATCTTATTAGAAGTACAGTCAAACCTCAGTTTGCGAGTAACGTGGTTTGCGAGTGTTTTGCAAGACGAGCAAAACACTCGAACAAACTGTAACTCGCAAACCGAGCATTGACTCGATTTGCAAGCATCCGACCCCGGGAACCGGCTTTGTTGCTCCCCCAAGGCCACCGGTGCTGCTCCCTCCCTTCACGATCGCCTCATCCCTCCCCCCTCATGAGAATCTTGGAGAAAGTGAGAAGCAGAATACACATTTCAGAGAGGGTGGCACGATACACATTTCAAAACTGACATATTGTAATCACAAAATAGAAAATAAAATTATTTTTTCTACCTTTTGTTGTCTGGTCATTTTGCTTTTCCATCATCTTGGTCCCAGTTTCTCTTTCTGCTTTTTGTCTATCTTCTACTAATTTTCTTTCCAGTATCTGCTGTCCATTTTTCCTCCTCTTCTCTCTTCTTCCATTGCCTCCTTATGCCTGTCTCCAACATATTGATTTTTCCCATTCAGCTTTCTTAACTTTTTCTTTTCCTTTTTGCCTCTGTCTACTCAAATCTTGCCCTCTTTCTCAACCTTCTTTTTAAATTTTCAGCTACCTCTCAATTCTCCATCTCCTCTCAGTCCCTAGCTCTCCCATTTCCCATCTCACTCCTTTCCCAGCCTTCAATTTCCTTCTGTCTACTCTCCTCCTCGGTCCAACATTTTGCTCCCTCTATTTTCTGTTGTTTTTCTTCCCTCCCCCCTTGATGCTGAACAATGAGATGGCAGGAAAAAGAGATGCTGCATTTCTCTCTCACTTCCACCCCCAGGCCTAACATATCTCCCTCCCTTCCATTCCCAGATCCAACTTCTCTCCCTTTCTCTTCCCAACTGCCCCCATCCCATCTCTCCCTCTGTCTACCTGCCTCCCTCGCTACCCCCACCCCGGGTCCACCATTTCTCCATTTCTCTTCCCAACAGTTCTCCTTTCAAATATCTCTTTCCCTCTTCCTCCACACCATCCCAGGTCCAACTTCTCTCCCTTCATCTTTCTCTCTCTTCATATCCCAGCATGGCTTCCCTCCTGCGCCGGTCCCTCTCTCCTCACAGCCCAGAATGTGTTCTCTCCCATGCAGGTTCGATGTCACCGTCATGCTGAAAAATCTGCCAGCCTCAGCAGTGATTCAGTAACGTTGTCCACGGCTCCCCTTCCTGCTTTCTGTCTGCCGTGGTCTGTCTCCAATGACGCGCAACATCCTGTTTCTGCCAGGTAGACCACCACAGCAGATGGAAAACAGGAAGGGGAACCACAGATAACATTGCTGAATCGCTGACAAGGCCGGCAGATTTTTCAGCGTGACAGCGACATCGGACCAGTGTGGGAGGGGAGACATGCTGGGCTGTGAGAATGGGAAGTTTGGGAGCACTGCCACGGGCCACATAAAACAGCCAATCAGGCTGGATTCGGCCCGCAGGCCTTGTGTTTGACACATGTGCTTTAGTGCTTCTAGCCCTTTGTCTTGTCAAGCAGCCTCAGCAGCAGTGAAAGTTTAGTTTTACATCTTTAAATAGAAAATGTTTCAAGGGCTCATAATGTGAGGCTGCTGAATATCCCCTTCACTTATTTTTTGTGTCCAACAGAGGTCTTTCCCTATGTTCGTCTTGTTCTGTCTTAGTCTAGTGAGTATTGAGTTTTGTTTGTACCCCGATTTTTAATTTGTACATCACTTTGAAATATAATATTGTGATTGAATCAAATTTTTAAATAAACTTGAAACTTTCTATGAGCATAGGAGCATTTACCTCACCGGCCTGTGGTATAAATCTCAACCATAGCTTTGTAACAGGAGCCCTGAGAGCTACATTGTTGGTATCTTTTCTTTTAGAAGAACATAAAAATAAAGTGTTGAAAACTTATTTTTTGAAAAAGAATGTTCCATTTTATGGACAAACCAATCATGATTTTTCCATATGTTGCCAGACTGACACAGTTACAAAGAAAAACCTTTTTAAAGCTGAAGCCTAAGCTTTTAGCTTTGGGGACTACTTTTTTCCTTAAATTCCCCTGCAAGTGTCTGGTAACTTTTGGGAATAATTCATATATTTTCCTTGATCTCACTCATCTTTCCACATTTGTACATGAGTTTTCTGTTGCTACTGTTCAGATAGCAGAGAAATAGGGCTTTCAATATTAGTAATGCCACTGCCATGTAAAGTGCTGTTTGAATTTGATTTTGCTATAAGGTTCCATGGATACCTTAACATAGACTAATATGCTTACATTTTTTCTGTTCTTTGTTTGATTGTAAAATGTGGCTATATCTTAGTTGTTATTTACAATGTAATATTTAAAAGCAAATTTTAAAAAAATCTTTAGAACTAGCTAATAATATTGTATACAATCCTTTTCCAATAATTTTAAATATGGAGTGTTTTAGCAGAGCATTACAGTTAGGAGCACAGCTCAAGCTTTCTGTTTAAAACAAAGGAACAACTAGTTAGTTTCTGTTCTTTACCATAAAGAGCAGGGAGCAGTGCTTCTGACCTGAATTAGGTAGAGTAGCTGTAAAGGTCACCAAGGTAATCTAATTACTGTGTTAGCTTCAAAGGGTCTGTTTGTTGCATTCCCCTAAAAATCAAACCTAGAGAGAGAGAGGAAAAGCCCAAGGTAGCCTTCTTTCTGAGAGGAGAGGAGGGTCTGTGGCTTGGTCTCAAAGCTTTGCGGTAAAAAATGATGGCCAGTGTTGAAGCTGTTCTTGTAACGATTTTAAAAAGGCAAATCATTCTCCAAAAACAGCACATGTAAATGAGGTTTGCGGTGCGTAGGCTCGCTAAATTTACTTGAGATGAGTCGCTGGTGGTAGCAATCAGCACATGCACAGAATACACCCACATTAAAATATATATATATCAAAGATTAGCAGGAGAGATGCCCACTCTCCTACCATGTCGCACAACCTTGCCCAATCCCCCTGACAATTCCCCCCATACCCCTGACTCTACACACACTCTCTCTCACCGTCGTCCAACCCCCCCCATCAACTTCCCCTGTGCCCCCTGACTCTACATCCCCCCAAAGCGGGAGAGATACCCCCTCTCTCCTGCCATCACCAAACCCCCCTGACAATTCCCTCTGTGCCCTAGACTTGGAGCATGGGGGAAATTAAAGGGGGGGGGGGCGACGGTGGGAAAGAGTGGGCATCTCTCCTGCTGCACAGAGGGGGGTTAGCAGTGGATGATTGTGCGACACAGCAGGAGAGAGTGAGTATCTCTCCTGCCGATCTTCAATTTGGGGTTTGTTTTTATTTTAATTTGCGTGGGGGCTCTGAGCTGTCAACCCTTACTTTCCAGTCAGTACCTGAGCCAATCAGCGCTCAGACACTGATCAGAAAGTAAGGCTACGACAGCTCAGACCTGTCGGCAAATTTTGGCTGCAGATGTGGCACAACGAGGTTAGGGAATCATTCGGCGATGATAGAGAATCGCTCGGAGTGCTCATTTTAGTATTAATGACCTCATTGTACTTCATTTGCATGGCAGTATCTGAAAACTCGGAAAAGGCCACGATTAGCCGTTTTGATAATCTGCTGCTAAAGTACGTGCTGGACCGGTTTAGAGACCGTGTTAAGTTTTGAGAATCTGGCCCATAGTATCTTAACAAGGTTTAATTAAAAAGCTCAATAATACTCAATAAAACAGCTCAATAATACTTAATAATACTAGGATGCAGACAAGTCTAGTAGCAAGCGAGGTGCTATCTAGCCTTTTGCAGAGCGTCACATGAATAATTATCTCCCAGTTAGCGAGAAGTTATATGTGTGTGCTCACTGCAAAGAACTCCTAGCTCTCAGAGAATGAGGCCCAGATGCACAAAGCTCTGACACCACAGTAAAAAATACCGTGGTGGGAGCGATTTTTTTTATACTGGTAATGCTCAACAAAGTAGCATGCAAATTATATGCATGCTATTCATGCAGAGACTCAACAGTAAAGAGAGGAGGAACTGTGCCTGGTGATTGCTTAGAAGAGAAATCTCTAGGCACAGCTCCACTCTCCTGCCTCAATCAACTGAGCTGCAAGATTCCCCAAAGCCACCGGCAGCTTCAGGGCTTCACCTGTTTCTCAGTTGTTCGGGGATTCCCCAGTCGACTCAGCTGCTATCAGCCTCAAGGAGTCCTGCTGCTCAGTTGATCGGGATAGGGAGAGCAACTTTTTTTAATGGGTGCAATTTAAAAAAAAAAAATTTGCAGGAGGAATGCCCATTCCTTCCTACCACAGGGATGGGATATTCCCCCCGATGCTGCAGGGACAACCACCCCATACCATACCAAGTCAGCAGGATAGATGCCCATTCTCTCAAACACACACACCTTTTGGTTGAAAATCCAGCAGAAGGGCTGCCCACTCCCTCCAGGCCCACCTCTTCAAAATGGCGGGCTTTCTCCTTTCCAATGCACCAGGGAGGGGCCTGAGACATCTGAGCCAATCAGGGACTTAGGCCTTTCCTGGTGCATCTAGGATGCACCGGGAAGAGGAAGACCTGCCATTTTGAAGAGGCTAGCCTGCTGATGGAAGGGAGTGGACATTTCTCCTGCCGGATTTTCAACCAAAAGGTATGGGGTTGTCGAGGGGATGGGGGTCCTGGGCTAGTGAAGGGATCCGTCGGGCAGGCGTGGGCATCCCTCCTGTTGACTTGGAAAAAAGGTACAGAGTTGTGGGGGGTGTTGGGTATCCCAGGCTGGTGGGGGGCTCAGTGTGAGGAGGGACAGGCAGGGGCATGGACTGAGGCAATCGCAGGGTGGGAGGGAGAGATGGGGGATCTTTTTTTGTGTGTGTGTTGTGGCCTTTAATGGCAGATTCTGCTGTCAAAGCCAATCAGCGCTCAGGCACTGACCTAAAAGTAAGTCTGTGACAGCTCAGACCTTTTCGTTAAAGTCTGCATGGAAAGCAACAGGTTTCCCTACTGTGCATACAGCATGCTCATTAGAATACTAATAAGCTCCTTGTAATGCATTAACATAGGATTCTCAGTAACTGCTACAATGATTGGTAGCAGCCACAGAGAATCCTTTTGTGCATCAGCAGGGCAGCTTTCTGTGCCAGGAAGAGTGCTTTAACGACTTACTATCACAGAAAGCTTTTGAGCATCAGGGCCTGAGTTTGTTCCCTTGAGGCTAGAGTAGCAGATTTGGAGGAACTGAGGGATACAGAGAAGGACATAAAGTAGACCTACAAGGACATTGTAGAGAAATCCCACCTCCAGCCTGGCAGTCTCTTTGCTGCCTTGAAGAAGGAAGATCTTCTAAAAAGAGAGTATCATCCTGGTGAAGTAGGAAATAATCCCATAGCCAGGACCTACCCACCAGAGGATACAATATCCTCTTGCACCAAGGATGAGTCTTCAGAGGCTTCTTCCCAGGAGGGAAGGGTTAGGATAGCTATTGTAGTTGGTTATTCGATCATTAGGCATGTAGATAGCTGGGTAGCTGGTGGGCGTGAGGATCACTTAGTCATTTGCCTGCCTGGTGCAAAGGTGGTGGACCTCACGTCACTGAGCTTGGATTTTAGATAGTGCTGGGGAGGAACCAGCTGTTTTGGTTCATGTAGGTACCAATGATATAGGAAAATGTGGGAGGGAGGTTCTGGAAGCCAAACATAGACTCTTAGGTAGAAAGCTGAAATCCAGATTCTCCAGGGTAGCATTTTCAGAAATGCTCACTGTTCCACATGCAAACCCAAAAGGCAAGCAGAGCTTCAAAGCTTCAGTGCATGGTTGAGACAATGGTGCCTAGATGAGGGGTTTAGATTTGTTAGGAACCGGGCGACCTTCTGGGAAAGGGGATGGAACTAACGTTTAAAAAGGAGATAGAGCAGTTTTTAAACTAAGATTGGGTGGGAAAGCCAACAGTCACCCAGGAGCGGATGGTTCAGTGTGGAGTATCATTGAAGGATACAATTGAAACAGGATATTTAGGGAGTTCAATAATGGTGAAAGAAAGCCAGGAGTGTACAACCTAAGAAAAATCAGAAAATACTTCAACATAGAACATTTCAGACTCATAGTCCAAGCGCTAATCCTGGGACTCCTGGACTACTGTAACATCCTATACCTATTATGCCCTGCCTACACTTTAAAACAATTACAAATGGTGCAAAACACAGTTCTCAGATTGATATATATGCTGAAAAAAATACAATCACATTACCATTGCTTTCCAAGACTCACATTGGTTCACAATACAAGCATGCATACAATACAAATTCTACTGTACCCTCTTCAGAGCCCTAAATGGAACTAGTCCTAGCTTCCTAAACAACCACCCAATCAGCAATAACATATCAAGACCAAAGAGAACGCAGGCTCTCTTCACCCATCCCCCTGCAAAACGCATACAAAGCAAAAAATGATATGACAAACTACTAGCCACCAGAGCAGTTAAAATAGACTACCACTTCTCCAAGCTACTAACCAAGATGACCAACTACAAAACATTCAGGAAAGAACAGAAAACTGTGCTTTTCAAAAAATTTGTCAAATGATCTAACTAAAACCTTATAAACCCTTTCCCAGATCCCATCGCTCATGCTATCCATCAATTCGGTAAGTTCATTCTATCTATCAACTTTGTAAGCTCCCTGGGAATGCCCAGACCAATTCCTTTTTGTATACCGTCTAGAACTGAAAGGTATTGGTGGGATAGAAAACAGTAATGTAATGTTTAAGTGGAAGGCAGAGTAAAGGACACAAATTATCTCTGCCATCTTCTTAACAGCCTGTAGATACAAGGAAAAAACACAATGTGAAGTGTCTGTATACAAATACTAGAAGCCTAAAAAAGTATATATCACTGAATGAAGAGGTTGATATAATAGGCATCTCAGAGACCTGGTAGAAGGAGGACAATCAATGAGACACTGTCTTACCGGGGTACAAATTATATCGCAATGATAGAGTAGATCAAATTGGAGGGGAGAGAGTTGCGCTATATGTTAAAGAGGGAATTGAATCAAATAAAATAAACATTCTGCATGACATAGATAACAGTGTGGAATTCATATGGATAGAAATTCCATGTGTGTAGGGAAGGAATATACAAGCAGGATTATATTAACGTTCCCCAGGACAGAATTAGCAGACAGATGAAGAAATGTTTTCAGAGATTAGGAAAGCTGGCAAACTGGGCCACAGTTTAAAAATGGGTGATTTCAATTACCATAATTTAAAGGAGAGAGTATGATAAATCACTGAATAATTAACCACACATACTTATATATTCACTGGAACCCTTTTACCAAGCTTATCCAACAGGGACAGAAAGCCAAAGCTCCAACAAAAATAGAAAAGTGGAGAAAAAATCTGTTAGTCTTCATAGGTTAAAAAAACCCTCTACTTTGTCACTTATTAAATAGTCCAAAAGAAACCACAATGTTCTACTTATAAGTCCCAGGGTATCAGCCTTTAAGGAGAGAATCATTTCTACTCTGATATTCATAAACAATTCTATTCAACACATGGAGGGGCATAATCAAAAGAAATGTCTAAGTCCGATGTGGATGAAGGGCACTAGTCGCCCAAAGTCAGCAGCAGTAAAATGTCCATTCTCGAAAAGTACGTCCAAAATATTTCTTTTTTTAAAATTGTCTACTTCTACGTCCAGCCATTTGATCGTCCAGACCACTAGTACGTCTATCTTTATACCACATTTTTGTCCAAATAATCGTCCAAGTCCCAAATGCCAAGAATAAGACCTTTTGGACGTGGGAGGGACCAGCAAAATGATGGACTAGCCACCCAGACATGGCAACACTGCAATGGGGCACCTTACAGGGCACTGCTGTGAACTTTACAAAAAGGGTGCCACATAAACATCTCACCAGAATTCCCCTGCAGATCATGGTGAGCCCCCCCAAACCTACTAAAACCCTGTCTACAACCCCACTTATATAGCATACAGTAGGATTTTGGGGAGTTTGGTGAGCGCACATTTTCCACCATGAATGTAGTGGTTAGAGTGGCTTATGGGCCTGGGTCCTCTTCTCTATGGTTCTGTTGCCCACCCTACAGCCTACTTAAGCCACCTGTGTCAGCTCTACTAGGCTGTCCTATACCAGGTGCTGATGTTCTGGAGATAGGTATATACTTTTTTATTCTGATCTTTGTGGGGGTGAGGGGGTCAGTGAACACTGGGGAGTGTGGAGGTTCTTTACTTTGTCTCTGCAGTGGTTATCTGGTCACTTTGGATATCTTTTTGGCACTTATACCTGTTTTTCCATCATCTAACTCACAACGTTTAAGTTTCGTCCAGGATGTCTAGTAAAACAATCGATTATCCCTTCAGGATAACTAAGTCTAGGTAGGCCCACATTCCGCCCTAACCACTGTTCCAAAAATGCCCCTTTCAGCTCTGGGTGCACAGCAGAATAGAGAGGCCTAAAAAGCCTCTGGATATGTCTAATAACCCATTTCAATTATTGGCACTTGGACGACCTGTCTTAGATCGTCCAAGTGCCAACTTGGGCGGGTTCTTAGATGCATTTTTGTTTCAATTATGAGCCCCATGTTCAATTCCCAATTCATACAGTCATCTGACACCCCATAAAATATTCAGTTCTTTCTTAAGAAATGTTCACATATCGATGTCAAATCTTTTTTTTATTTATCTCTGGAAAAGAAAGTGATATAATTGTAGGTAAACAACAAACATTTTCCTTGATTTACTCATAAAATAAGATATCCACAAAAATGTGTATTCTGAGGCTCAAATCACATACAAGTGATTTAAATCACCACACAGGTGTATCACATCAGGTGCGCATGATTAGAACATCGTTACTCAGCATTTTGAAGGAGGTTTGTCCTATGTAAACCTCATACTATAGGATTGAAATGGAACTGAACCTCTTCAATGTAGATAACAAACAAACTTTATACAGGTTCTACGTGCAATTGTATAAATGTTTTGTGAATTTCTTAAATTTTTACACTTTTAAACAGGAGGGGAAGACCTCAGAAGCCTGCACCATCAAGAATATCAATTCTCTAATGATCATACAGCAGGACAGGTTTTTAATCATAGGTCTCACACTCCGGTGTGAGACCTATGATTAAAAACCTGTCCTGCTGTATGATCATTAGAGAATTGATATTCTTGATGGTGCAGGCTTCTGAGGTCTTCCCCTCCTGTTTAAAAGTGTAAAAATTTAAGAAATTCACAAAACATTTATACAATTGCACGTAGAACCTGTATAAAGTTTGTTTTTCTATGTAAACCTCAGACATTTAGTTTGGTGTGCTCATGACTGCTGCGGTGAGAGTGAACACTATGATGAGATCAAAAGAGCTGTCTAAGGCCTCAGAAAGAAGATTGTAGCAGCTTAAAAGTCTGGTAAGGGATTTAAAAAGATCTTGAAAGAATTTGACATTCACCATTTGCATAGTCTGGAAAATAGTGTACAAGTGGAGGACTTTCCAAACAACTGCCAACATGCCCAGGTCTGGCTATCCAAGCAAGTTGACCCCCAGAGAAGAGCGCAAGATGCTAAAAGAAGTCTCCAAAAACCTTCAAATGTCATCACGGGACCTACAGCAGGCTCTTGTTACTGTTGATGTGAAAGTGCATGCCTCTACAATCAGAAAGAGACTGCACAAATTTAACTTGCATGAGAGGTTTGCAAGGAGGAAACCTTTGCTCTCTAAGAGAAACATCAAGGCCAGACTGAAGTTTACCAGAGAGAACATAGACAAACACTAGGACTTCTGGAATAGTGTTCTATGAACAGATGAGTCTAAAATTGAATTATTTGGACACCAGAAAAGAGGACATGTTTGGCTACACCAAATACAGCATTCCAGGAAAAGAACCTCATACCAACTGTGAAGCATGGAGGTGGAAGTGTCATGGTTTGGGAATGCTTTTTTGCAGCAGGACCTGGCCAGCTCACTATCATAGAATCCACCATGAATAATTTTTTTTTTTTAATAATTCTTTATTCATTTTTACATCTTACAACAAGTGTAAACAGAAATAACATTTAAATTTACAAATTTGAATTTCTATTACAATTATCTTAAATTAATGAAATTTATCCCCCCTCCCACCCTTACCATATCATATGATATCATGTATATCATATAATATATTCTTTTCTACTAATACAAGCACTTAATGTAAGATCAGAAACCCCCCTACCCCCACCCAATTATGTAAATAAGGGAAAAGTGTTATTTACTCATTACAATAATCTGTTAATGGTCCCCAAACATCTTTGAATTTATTAAAATGTCCTTTCTGTATGGCTAATATTCTTTCCATCTTATATATATGACATAAAGAATTCCACCAGAAATTAAAGTTTAATCTACTCCAATTCTTCCAATTAAAAGTAATTTGTTGAATGGCAACTCCAGTCATAATTAGTAAGAGCTTATTATTTTTTGAGGATATTTGACTCTTTGCCCTCATTGACATGCCAAATAAAATAGTATCATATGATAGGACCACCGGATTTTCCAATAAATTATTTATTTGGCCCCATATTGATTTCCAAAAATCCAAAATAAATGGACAATAGGATAATAAATGATCTAAAGTCCCAGCTTTGAGATTGCAGTGCCAACATCAGACTTAGAGCTATCTAATTTATGTAAACGAACAGGGGTCCAAAATGCTCTCTACCGTGTATCAGAGGGTGCTTAAGGAACATGTGAGACCATCTGTAAGAAAATTAAAGCTGAAGTGGAACTGGACGCTGCAACACGACAATGACCCAAAACATACCAGTAAATCCACCAAGGACTGGCTGAAAACTAAGAAATAGAGAGTCCTAGAGTGGCCGAGTCAAAGCCCTGATCTTAATCCCATTGAGTGATTTGAAACGGGCTGTACATGCAAGAAGCCCCTCAAACATCTCACAGCCGAAAGAATTCTGCATTGAGGAGTGGACCAAACTTTCTTCAGACCGATGTCAGAGACTGGTAGATAGCTACAAGAAATGTCTCATTGCAGTTATAAAAGCCAAAGGGGGTAACACTAGCTATTAAGGTGTATGGTATCCTAATTTATCCTTCAGTTAGAATACACATTTTTGTGGATATCTTTTGTTTCATGAGTAAATCAAGGAAAAATTTTGTTGTTTACCTGCAATTACATAACTTTCTTTTCCAGAGATAAATAAAAGATTTGACATCGATATGCAAACATTTCTTAAGAAAGAACTGAATATTTCATGGGATGACCTAATTTTTTCACATGACTGTATATACTAGCAAGGATAAAAATAGAACAGGGGAACACTTAGCTGCAAACTTCAAAGCACATGCCAGTCCATCAACTTCATAATCTTATCTGGTGTACTGATGTGTCCCACCACCTGACAGGTAATCCCCGTTTCGCCAAAAAGCTGCATCAGGGGTTCGCCCTCTTCCTTGCAATCAGAAACATCAAAGCTCAGTGCCAATGCCATGTTTGAGATGAGATATTCCTGATTGCAAGATAGAGTATGGACCACTGATGCAACTTTTTTGCAAAATGGGGATTCCCTGCTGTCTGGTGGTGGGACATGGCAGTAAAAATGAAAGTGAAACCTTTTCAGCAGAATACTCCACAAGTCTTGGGATTTTTGTATGTATAACCTGAGGTTTATCATAATGTTCCTCTACCTATGCGTAATTCAAGCATGTGTGCAAAATGCAAACACTGCAACAAAGAAATGCAAGACCTGGTGGCACAAAAACACACAAGAAGTGCGTTGAAGGTGATAAAAGTAACATGTGTGATCAGGAGGATCTTCAGGTTGGTAAATGTTTTGATTTCATAATATTTCCTTGAGGAATTGTCATATTTGAGCAGTGGCGTAGCGATGGTAGGAGGCGCCCGGGGTGGTAGTACCCCTGCCCTCTTCTCCACTCCCAACTCTTTCCCTGCCTCCTCTACCACGCATGTGTCCCCTTCCCTGTACCTCTTTAACTCTTCGCTGACCCAAGCATCATCTCCAACCTGCTGTCTGCACTGGCCCTGTCACTCCCTCTAACATCACTTCCTGGTGCCACTGAGAAGTAATGTGGATCTTTGTTGGATTTACATGAGAAGTTCAAGTCTGACTGACAAGGTCTCTTGTGTTCTTCTCAAAAAAAGCAATTTCAACTGCCAGGACTGAATTTAATCATATTAACATCAACAAGCAGGGCTTTTTCCTATGCTGGCTCAGCTCTTTGGAATTTGCTATTGGACAGTTTCCATACTGATTGTTCATATTTAGCTTTTTGTAAAATTATTAAATCTATCTTATTTCACCAGTATTTTGGATAACTGTTATGATTTTTTTTCCAATGTTAATTAACGCTGTGGATTTTATTGATCGCTAGACTCCTGATACATGTGCTGCTGATAGCATTTGTAGGACTTCCATCAAGCAAAAACAACTGGGCCTCCAGATTCAATGGAGCACTATTGGTACCTCCCTGCCTGTGGATGTACGTCACCTCTGTGACATTGTTCAAAAAAACCCTGACCGCTTTGCCATTCAGGGTGTTCTCCAACAGCTGTAAGGTCAGACAAATGGCTTGCAGCTCTAACCTGTTGCTCCTCTGTAGGGGCAATCAGCAGCCCTGAACAGGGTGATCCTCACAATGACCCTCCAAGCCATAAAGGCTGGCTTCTGTTGTCAGGCTCACCGAAGAGGATATGCAGAGAGGCAAGCCTTTCTCTCGACTCCAGCACAAACTACCAGCACAAACTTTGGCGCACCTCTGCTGTCTAGGTCAGTGGATTCTGCACAGAATCTGCCTATGGGTACCAGCGGGATAATAGTGTTCTTTGAGAACAGCAAAGGAGCTTTCACCCATGGAACACCTCTATGCTCAACACCATTGACCCTGGTACCTGCAGATAATGCCAAGTCTTGGGAGCAGGCATTGCCAGGAACTCCGCAATCTAGTGTCTTAGTTACAATTTGCATGTCTCTGGAAGAAAAACACAGCCTCCTACCATGTTAAAGCAAATTCCCATGTATTCTAGGGATTGTGGAAGGATTACCAGATTTTACTCACATAAAATATGGACCCATAACCCCGTCCCCAGGCCTGTCCAGTTCCACCCAGCCCCGCCCCATTACACCCTAGGCACGCCCCATTCTGCCCCAGCCTCATCCCCCAGCCCCGTCCCCTCAACATGTACTCGTCCTTGGGACTGTGTCGGGAGGGCATCCGCAAATGTGCGGATGCAACGCGATGATGTCACATGCCTGTGACATCACCGCATTGCATCCATGCATGCGCAGGTGCCCTCCTGATGCAGTCCTGAGTTGGAAGCTTTTCAAAATCCGAACAAAGTGCCAGGTTTTGAAAAGCCGTCCGGACTCCCGGACAAGTCCTCTAAAAAGAGGACATGTCCAGGTAAATCTGGATGGCTGGTAACCCTAGATTGTGGGCTCCAAGAGACTCTTCCAAAAGTTGATGATCCATCCTGGTTTCTGAAGCAGTTGGACACCCTGTGCCACTGTTGTGTTTCCCTGGTGCTTGGATGGAGCTCTAGGTAGCAAGTCTTCCAAGCACAGATGCACCTGGATCACTGTGTTACGCAGGTGCTGTGATAATGACTATCACCTTGGAAATGTGTGAGGTGTCTTTGCCAGACTGAACAGAAGCATTGAGAACCAGAAATATCTGTCTGGTACATGGAACCTGTGGAACTTCCTATAAGCCAGAAATATGGGAATATGTAAGTAAGCCTTTGTCAGATCTAGAGAGGCCAGAAATGCCCCCTGGTGCCACTGAAGCTATGACCACACACATGGTCTCCATTCAGAATTGGGGCACCTTCAGCGCTGCATTGATGACTTCAGATCCAAGATTAGTCCACAGTCATCGGAGTCTTTCTTAGGCATGATGAAATATGTAGATTATCTGCCCAGGCTCAATACTTTGGCTGGTACAAGTTCTATTGCCTGAATATCCAGAATCGATTGGAATTGAAGAAAAATGAAAATTTGTTCAAACAATAGAAACTATTATGGACCGGAGAACAAATTCACATCAAGTTACATTAGATTACCAGACCTCAAATACCCAAGGCACTATTTAAATAGTTTTTCATGCCCCTATTGGGGTGGTATATTCATCATTGGTCTTGGTAAAGTAACTAGTGCTCGACTTAATAAACGCTGTGCGGGTGCTTGTGATTGTTGCAAGTTTGGTGCATTAATAGAAGGAGGCATAGCCCCTGATGAAACCGAGTGTGAAACGGTTGGGCAGCCGTTGGGCACAAAAGATAAGTGCTTTCCTTCCTATAGCACCTTATGCACTTGATATTTATTGTAATTGTTATTTAAAATAATTAAAAAATATACAGCACTAGTCACTTTACCAAGACCAGTAAGGGCATGAAAAACTATTTAAGTATTGCCTTGGGTATTTGAGGTCTGGTAATCTAATGTAACTTGATACAAATTTGTTCTCCAGTCCATAAATGAATATCCAGAAGCCATTTCACCATTGCTTGGACTCTGATTGCTTTCTCTGGAAGGAGGATGGACAGAGTCCACAAATAGGTCCAGTAGAGGATGAGAGAATTAGAGGTTGTACTCTTCTTGAATGATGACCAGAACCCAGTGGTTTGAGCAAATCCTTACCCAAGCCTCCCAATAAGGCAACAACCTTCCTCCAATCAGGGGGGAGGAGGAGGTTCAGCTACCACCCTGGTGTCATTTTTTTTTTAGGCTGCTGTGGGGCGTGCATTAGAGGACTAAGCTCTCCTAACACTTCCAATAATCTGCTGAGATTCTTGAAACAATCTTTGGGTAGATAGTCCCGATAAGAACTGAGGAATCGTCGAAAACCCTGAAAAAGAACCACAACTTGATCCCCCAGGGGCTTGGGGTCTGCTATCTGGCAAAGACTTCAGGTGATGATCTGCCACACTATCAAAATATCTTTCAGTTCTTTTCCAAAGAGCATGTGGCCCTTGAACAGAAGCCTGCTCAAAATGGCCTTGGATGCTGAATCTCCTGCCCACTGTCTAATCCGGAGCATTCTACAGGCAGAGATCGAGTAAACAAAAAACTTTGCTCATAACTCTAAAAAAATTAGGACCTGGGATTATGCGTCATCCTCCGCAACCGGGGCTGGATGCAATCTGGTATGGAAGGCGCATGTAACAGAAGCCACCTTTAGGCCCAAAGCCAGAGCCTCATTCTGTGATCCTGCACATCCTCTAAAATCACTCCATCTTCACTAGGCAGAGAAATATGTTTGGTAACTTGAGCTATCAATTTATCCACTTTAGGTAGGCCAAACAGCTGTTGAAACTTAGGATCCACCTGTTGAAACTCAGGTGGGTACGGCTTTGTCATATTCCAGGCAACCTGCAAGGAGCCCTCCAGGGCTTCCCCATGCTCTGTGAGCAACATTAACAGGTCTGGATGCGAAGAAAAAAGAGCGTTCTGAGTCTTAGAGCCATTTATGACAGAATATTGTGCAGCAGAGGTTAGCGAAGGTACTAGCTTTAATTCCCGAGGTGAGTCTGTAATAAACTTCACAAAGCTGCAGGCTTAAAAGGATGGCACACCATAAGGTCTTTTCTGTGGACAAGGACTACCACCGTCTCTTGACTGCTGGCCTCCACCTGAAAACCTGAGTCTTCTAAAAATTAAGATTCATTCTGGGGCAGTAAAGGCAGTGACTCTGACCCCCAGACCTCCCAGTCCATATCTGACTGGACCTCTGGGACTTATCCATTGTTCTTCTTTAAGAAAGGTGCACTCTGTGAGGGTAGAACCCCCCTGCACAACCCCTGGCATGGTCCCAGATGGTGTATATAGCTCCCAACAATTCCAATAAGTTTTCCACATCAGACTTACCAAATCAGGGGTAAATTCCTGAACAGGATGCCCAGAGAACCCATGCAGAAACTTATCTTGCTTCCTCATGGGCTCTGAGGCATCCAAAACATGAGCCATCTGCAACTCCTCAACCCTAGAGGGACCAGAAGGGGCTAAGCCTATTGTTCTTGCACCCCCCCATGAACTATTCAGTGCAAATCTGGCTTGAATCAGGGTTAAAACAGCCTGAGGATTCCATTTCTATGCATTTTAAGCAAAATCGAGGAGTTTTGAGGCAAATGGAGGCTTTTAAATCCAAATTGGGAAATCCAAGATGGCCACTGTGACAGCATGCTGGTGCCAAATACAGCCAGGGAGAGCAGTATTAACACTCAAAAAATTCAGGGAAGGGGTATTTGGAGGTGGGGAACCTATACCAAGCCCCAGAAACCACCAAAACAGCAAATTTCAGAACCCCCCAATTCTCCCACAGACTATAACAGCCTGTACTAATTATGCTGTAATGGTACCTTGCCTGCTTCAGCTCACACTGCAGCTGGAAAATGGAGAAGACCACTGCCTCAGACTAGCATGTATAAAGGTCCTAATGCTGTGTTCTTTGGGCTGCCAGTTGGACTGAAGTTAGACTGAGACCTCAAGTTTCAAGTTTATTAAGTTTTAATATACCGACCATCAAATAAATATCTGGCCGGTGTACATTACAATAAAAACATAAATAAAGTAGGGAAGGGGAGTTAATATATTCTACATTTAGAGGTATAAATAGTGTATATTACAACATAGACTAGACAAACTTGATTGTGAGGGAAGAGGTTTATGGAAGGGTAAAGTTACAATGTTGAGAGAAAAGGGAGAAAGAGGGGATGGGAAAACAACATTTGGGTAGGGAAAAGTAGTTAAGATAAATTTGTGATGTTGAACGATTGAAGATGACTGAGAGATAGATACTAAACAGAAATAAATGCATCACGGAATAGGAAAGTCTTTAAACCTGTTTTAAATTTTTCTAGTTGTTGTTCATCACGAAGAGGTTGTGGTAAAGAGTTCCATAGCATTGGGGCAGTAACAGAGAAATTTATTTTCCGTGTGTAATAAAAGCTTTTAATGGAGGTGATCAGACTCCCACAGCTCCACACAGGTCATCGGGGGGAGGAAAACGCAGCCAATACCCGCTAAAGCCCACTGGACTGCCACGGGGCCAAACAGCCTATGCTCAAACTCTGGAACGACCAGGATCAAGCCATGCTACTAGGGATACAGATCCTGAGCTCTACATTTGTTAATGCAGGCTGGCTAAACAAGTTACCTAAAAAATGGTTGTCTTACTAGCTACAGTCTTCTGCTCACAGAGTCTGTGTCTTCTCTCAGGCAGCGCTATCCAACAACTGCTGAGGATCTCTTGAGCACCGAAAAGCCTCCAAATCCAGATAGAAACCCCAAAATAATGAAGTTCACTTAAAGCAGATCAGAAAGATATCTTCCAAATCGTGTGCAGAAGAAAAGACTGAGGAGCTATAGCACAGCCCAGTGAGGAAGGAGGTGAAGCTGTAAAAGGTAGATGATGTCTTCTATACAACTCGTAGTCAAGACTGATGTTTCTTTTGCACCAGAATTGTGTTTTTTAAAGCCAGGTACTGTACATTATCTTAGAGTTATGTAATTTATATTATTGCGTATTTACCTCTGTGTCTAAACTATTCGGCATTCTCTCATACAACTAACACTTTAGGAGCTATGGTGAAGACAATTAACACGTCTGGTTTCCAGGATAACCATATATCTAAATTATCTGGATTCATAAGTTAAATACATGTAAATATGCTCGTATATTAGATGACTATTCAGAGTGTATTTGCTAAAGTTAGATTTGCTCACTTGTGAATGCTGAGAATAGGAATTGCTCATAGGTTAGTCTATGCTTGGAAATTATCATCCTTTGTTGTGACTCTTACATTTCAGAAATTCTAGAACATAATCCCTAAACTAAACTAAACTAAACCTTAGGTTTGTATACCGCGCCATCTCCGCAAGCGCAGAGCTCGGCACGGTTTACAGAGTTAAAAGGAAAGGAACTACAATAAGGGAAAAGGAGAGGGACTAAGAGGAAAGAGAGGGACAGAATACTGGAGAATGGGAGATGATTAGATTTTTGCAAAGAGCCACGTTTTCAAGTGTTTGCGGAAGGATTGGAAGGAGCTGGAGTTTCTGAGTGGGGATGAGAGGTTGTTCCAGAGTTCTGTGGTTCTAAAGGGGAGAGATGTTCCAAGTTTTCCTGCGCGGGATATACCTTTTATAGAGGGGAATGATAGTTTCAGTTTTTGGGAGGGTCTGGTGGAGTGTGGTTTTGAGGAATTCCAAAAGAGTGGGATAACGGGAGGAAGGATGCCATGTAGAATCTTGAAGGCTAAGCAGGCACATTTAAAGAGGACTCTGGAGAATACTGGGAGCCAGTGAAGCTTGGAGAAGAGTGGGGAGACATGATCGAACTTGCTTTTTGTGAAAAATAAGCTTAGCCGCGGCGTTCTGAATAAGCTGAAGTCTATGGAGGTTTTTCTTAGTAAGGCTTATATAGATGGAATTGCAGTAATCCAGTCTAGAGAGGATAGTAGATTGAACGAGGACGGTAAAGTGAGAATGATGAAAGCAGGATCTCACCTTCCTCAACATATGAAGGCAAAAGAAGCATTTTTTTATCAAAGAGTTGAGGTGATCGTTGAAGGAGAGAGAGGAGTCTATGACGATGCCTAGGTCTTTGCTTGAAAACTCAAGCTGAAGAGTGGGTCCAGAAGGTAATGGGATGGAGGTGGGTAAATGATCTAATGTTGGGCCGAGCCAAAGTAGTTTTGTTTTGGACTCGTTCAGTTTCATTTGGACAGATTGGGCTCAGGATTGGAGATGCGTAATACAAGTGGATATGTTCTCAGCGAGGTTAGAGAGGTTCGAGTCGGTCTCGAGGAGGATGAGGATGTCATCGGCGTAGGTGTAGAGAGTTTCCAGGGGGGATAGATGAAGGAGTTTCAGAGAGGACATGTAGATGTTGAAAAGGATAGGAGAGAGGGGGGAGCCTTGCGGGACTCCGCATTTCGGTTTCCAGGGGGGGGGATGAAGTACCGTTTAAGTTAACGGTGAAGGAGCGGAAGCGTAGGAATTTCGAGAACCAATCTAGGACTGTGGAGCTTATGCCTATTTCGGAGAGTTGGAAGATAAGGATATCATGATGGACGACGTCGAAAGCTGCGGAGAGGTCGAATTGGCACTAAATATTGGGCACTGAATTGGGTGCACAGGGGTCATTTACGCACGTAATTAAATTAGGCCCCCTTTTCTCAAGCTGTGTTAGAGTTGTTTTTTTTATCGCTGACTGCTGCAGTAAAAGTTCCAATGCTGACAGAATTCCTATGAGCATCAGAGTTCTTACCACAGCGGCTAGTGATAAAAAAAAACCCTAACGCGGCTTGATAAAAGAGGGCCTTAGCTATGAGGTGCTAAATTGGCATTAAGTACCAATAATTGGCATCAACAAGCACTAATTGGCACTGATTTGTATTTATCCACATAAATGACTTATCTAATCTAATCTTTGATTTTATATACCAATTCATCCCAACAGGAGGACTCGACTCGGTTAACAAAATATTAATTATACAAGAGAATACACCTATACTATTCTATAAACTTACTGTTTAATTTCTATGGTACCCAACTCCAAAAGGCACTAAGTTATAGGATTCTATCAGTTACACATATAACTGCCAGATTTGCGCGCAAACATTTATATCAGCCATTGACATGGTGTAAGTGCTCGTGCCTAGAGTTAGATGCCAAAACACAGATTCATGCTATTATTTTATACTAGCAACTACATGCACTATTACTGTTATAGAATTCACACCTAGTGCCTAAATTTTTGGGGCCTAAGTATCGGTGCCATTTACTGAATTGAGCTCCATATGACCAAACAGATCTAATTCTAGATGCAAAGAAAATGTGGCTCGCTGAAACAATATATTTATTTAAAAATTTATATACCGCATAAATACTATGCGGTTTACAAAATTACATGCATACATATTAAAAATACTAAAACATGTTTCGACAGAACAAACACAATAAAACAGTAGCTCAGTGAGTGACAGGGTAATCAAATAAACTTTTTTTTTATTATTAATGTCTCTGTGAAGACTTCATACATATATTATTAAAGCATTGCGTATTCTTTCAAAGGCAGGTAGATGTTATAGATATTTCACCTATTATACCAAGGATCCTCTGCCACATGAGTGATATAACTCAATGCGACTGCAATCCTCATTGATCCTGGTAATGAATTATACTCTATAAGGTACACAATTGAAACGAAAATACATCTAAAAACCCGCCTAAATCGACACTTGGATGATCAAAAAGACAGGTCATTCAAGTACCGATAATCGAACAGGGTTTTTGACATATCTAAAACCAGCTTAGGACTTTTGACTGCCTCTGTGCGCCCAGAGAAAAGGGGCATTTTTGGAGGAGTGAGTAGGGTGGGAGGTGGGCCGACCTAGACTTAGTTGTCTGGCAGCCATAATCGAAAAGTTTAACAGGTTGCCTGAATGGAACCTATACATTTTGACTTAGACCAAACAGGTATAAGTTCCGGTTCAGGCCGCTGAGCTGATCACGGCTGCCGCGATCAGTTCAATGGCTCAGGCAACCTGTTCCCCCCCCTTTGCAGCGATTGCATCCCTCCTGCCGGGGATGTTTAAGGGGGGAGGGGGCGGCAGGAAGGATTGGGCATCCCTCCTGCCCAAACCTGCCACAATCCTCCACAACCTTCCCTGGCAGGAGGGATGCCCAATCCCTCCTGCCGGATACCCCCAACCCCCCCCACAAGCATCATCGGCAGGAGGGATGCCCAGTCCCTCCTACCGGACACCCAGAACCCCCCCACCAAGGTAGGCTGCCTGACCCCCCACCCCCCAGCCCGAACCCCCTCCTGCCTAGCTCACCCGAACCCTCCCCACCTTTTGTAGTTGGCTGGAGTGACCCTTCCAGCTTGAGTCTAAGGGATCTGGCCAATTGGACTCTTAGGCCATCCAAGTTCATCCCAGAATGCAAGCCTAAGATTCTATAGGAGGGGTCTTAGACGCCTGGGCCAATCAGGGCCTTAGGCCCTTCCCCAGTGCATCTCACAATTCACCTGGAAAGGGTAGGCCTGCCATTTTGGTGAAGGTAGGCCTTCCGGCTGGAGACTAGAAGGGTCCTTCTGGCAAGCCAACTACAAAAGGTAGGGGGGGTTTGGGTGGACTAGGCAGGGGGGTTCCAGCTGGGGTGGGGGTTAGGTGGCCTACCTTAGCAGGGGGGTTCGTGGTGTCTGTCGGGCGGGATTGGGCATTCCTCCTGCCAGCAATGCTTGCGGGAGAAGGGGGGATTCGGGGGTATCCAGCAGGAGGGATTGGGCATCCCTCCTGCCGTGATCATTGGGAGGGGGGGTATCCATGATTCTCTAACTGGCACATATGACAGATGCCGGTTAGAGAATCATGGTTTTAGGTGAAGAACTGGTCCCTCCCATGCCTAAAAGGTCTTGTTTTGGGCATTTGAGACTTGGGTGAATTTTCTTTCGGGAGTAGGGATTAGAGACAGATGCAGTGTTGTTCTAAGCAATTAAACGCTTGAATGTACAGGTAAGCCATTCTAAAAAAACCCCACATTTTTGACATTTTTTTCCGAGAATGGACATTTCCATGCTGCCTACTTTGGGTGCCTAGGGCCTTAGGCCAAAAAGGGACTTAGACTTTTTTTTTTTATTATGCCCCTCTATGCTTTTATCTGTTCATTTTATATATATATTTCTATAAATGATTTAGCTTATATTTTATTAAGCATAGAGTATATTCATTACCAGGATTGATGAGGATAGCAGCTGCGTTGAGTTACATCACTCATGTGGCAGTCTGAGGATCCTTGGTATAATAGGTGAAATATCAGTAACATCTACTTGCCTTTGAAAGAATACTCAACTCTGATAATATGTGTATGATGTAATTTAGAGGGTAAATGAAAGATCTATAATTATTGACAACCGGGATCTGTGAAGACTTGGCATTCCCATTAAGCCTTGTTATAGGTAAACAGGTTATTTGCCCTTGACACCAAGATTTGCTGGTCTATTCTTAAGGAGTTGTTCATACCTGATCCACAGACAACAAAAACAAATAGTGCCAGAAGCCATGGTCCTACAGGATATTTCTCTTCTTGTGGCCTCTAAAATGTGGGGAGAAAAAAGTCATTTAAGTTTAAGTTGTTACCAATTTATCAATGTCTGTCTTGTGAGACTGTGTAAAAAATAGAAGTAGAAAAACTGTGAGAAAATATGGTATGGTTTTAAGACCAACTGAAAAAGGCAAAAACTATGAAAGGCATCTCCACTCACATTTACTGTTGCACAAGATGATAAGATACCTGAAATGAAAACTATAGTATAATACAGGGGTGGGCAACCTTTATATACAGAGGGCTTCATGCATGTCAGTATTATCCCTAGTAGGCTGCAATATTACATAATGTCACAACAGGACATGCACAGAGCTCCATAGATTTTCTGTGATAAATAAATAAATAAAAATTTAACTAAAAATGATGGAAACAAACTGCTAGAGTGGCTATTCTGAAAATATTTGCAAAATACAGTATTTAAAATTACCAAAACTATGATTAAGAATGTTTTATCGTCCCCTGGTCTTGTGAGTTGCATAAAATTCAATAGTGGGCTGCATTTGGCCCATAGGCCAGAGGTTGCCTATCCTACATCATATCAAAACCATATTGAATATCTGGATTTCTTTATCAGATAAAGATTGTAAAAGATTTATAGTTTGCCTTAGTGGTGAATCCTTCCAATCATACCATTTTGGGTACACACAACCTATGCTATTAGTATACTTGTTTTTACTTCCAGCAGATTTAATACTTTGTCTATTGCTTATTATTTATTAAGCGGTAAATATTCAAGTGGTGGCTGTGAGCATTTTGCTAACTGCTGCCAGCTTTATTCCCAGATATTCAATGTCAGGCCATGTCCAGGCTTCAGCACTGAATATCAGGCCAGAGGGCCACCGCGTGAGCGGACTGCTGGGCATGATGGACCATTGGTCTGACCCAGCAGCGGCAATTGTTATGTTCTTATGCAGCGTTGGCTAACACATAGCCAGTTAAGTCGATATTCATAACTTAACCAATCATGGGCTGCGCATAAAGATAGGACGGTGTTTTGTGTGATCTCATTTGTGCAATTATTCTGGCCAGTTATGTTGCTAAATATTGGCATTTAACTGGTCAAGTGCTGACTCTGCCCCAGAACACTCCCAAAATAGTCAGTTTACACTTGGGCAATAACAGGTTAAGTGCTGTTGAAAATTAGTAGATAGCCCCATTCTGCCTCTTTCTATTGTGCCTGTATATATTTGTGCACTGTGAATGTGTTTCCTTTGTTGCTTGCCATAGGAAGCCATGTGTTTCTCTCTCTGTCGTATTGTTTCTGTTTGGCTTTCTTGGCTATATTGTGAGCATAATTTTATAATAAGTTGCCCATATTTATGTTGCTTGTTTTTAGTTTATTTTATAGACACTAGCATAAATCCTGCAGAAATTGTGCCTATATTGAAGGCACAGACATTGCAGCTGCTCCATATGTACATGAATAAATGTGACACCATCCATCCTTGGTTCAACTCTGAGCACACATACTGTACAAGTTTGTGCTAGCCTACACCACACATACTTTTAGGCACGATCTCATTTTATACAAGTAAATCAGCATTTACTTGTATAAAATGGAGAATTATAATACAGGTACAAAGATCCTTTATTCAAAATCCTTATGACCAGGCATATTTCGGTTTTTGGAACTTTTCAGATTTTGAAATAGTGATGTTAATTCAGAAAAAGACAGGCCATAAGACCATAAAATTGCCACCAAACTTTTTTTTTTTTTCAAAATAAATCAAACATCAAACACTTCAAGCACTTAAAACACAAACATGTTCCAAACTATGGGACTGCAGCAATACCTTCAAACATAAATAAAGCATCAAATTTTGGTTTTTGGAGCTTTTCGGTTTTCGGAATTTCAGATAAAGGATCTTGTACTATACTGAAAATATATTTTAGATAAATATATGAAAATATGGAACCTCCATCGACACAGGTGTCATCTACAGACCTCCAAACACAAGCAGAGAAGTTAGACAAACATTTGGTCATAGATATCCAAAAGTTGTGAATGAAGGGGTAGGTGCTGTTAGGAGAGTTCAACCTACTGGATGTGGATTGGAAGGTCCCATCTGCAGAATCAGAAAGACGTAGAGAGATTGTGGATGCACTAGGAGGTGAGACACTAACAAACACAGATCAGGAGAGAAATCTTGGGGTGATGGTTACTGAGGATCACAAGGTGGTGAAACAATGTGACAAGGCAGTGGCTATTGCCAGAGTAATGTAGGCTGCATAGAAAGAGGAATAATCAGCAGAAGAAAGGAGGTGTTGATGCCCCTGTACAAGAGGTTTGTGAAGCCCCACTTGGAGTACTACTATGTCCAGTTTTGGAGGTCATATCTCTCTATGGACATAAAAAGACTTGAGGCAGTCCAGAGGAAGTTAACTCAAATGGTATGATTTGTACCAGAAGATATATGAGAGAAGCCTGGACGACCTGAATATGTACATGCAAGGGAAAGGAAAAAGCGGAAAGGGAAGGGATCTGATATACTGCCTCTCTGTGGTGCAATCAAAGCGTTTTATATAATATATATACAAGCACTTTTTCTGTCCCTAATAGGCTCTTGATCTAAATTTTGTGTTTTATTTTTTATACCTAGGCAGTGAGGGGTTAAGTGACTTGCCCAGGATCACAAGGAGCTGCAGTGGAAATCAAACCTAGTTCCCCTGGTTCTCAGGCCACTGCACTTCTAGAGGAGATATGACACAGACATTCAAGTACTTGAAAGGTATTAATATACTTATAAACCTCTTCCAGAGATGTAGGGGCAGTAGAACCAGAGGGCATGAATTCAGGCTGCACAGCAGTAGACAGGAGTAACATCAGGAAATAGTTTTCACAGAGAAGGTAGGAGATGCCTCAAACACTCTTCCAAGAGAAGTGGTGGTCAAAAAAGATGAAGGAATTACTGTAAAAAATGTGTGGGATAAACACAGGGGATGCCTAAACAGAAAGAGGATGGAAGCACGACATGGCTATTGAGGTATTAAGTTGAGCAAGAACAGTGGGAACTAGGCTAGTGCCTGACAGACTTCTATGGCTGTGTTCTGAAATTAGCAAAAAGACAGATAAAAATTTGACAACTCCTGTATTGGGAAACTAAGGCCAATACTGGACAGACTTCTATGGTCTATGTCCTGCAAATGACAAAAGACAGATGAAGATTTGGCAACTCCATTATCCATTTTATTATCATATGCTGCAAGTGAAGATGCTGTACTACTCAAGGTAAAGGGGAAGACATCTTAAATAGAAAGTTAAATACTATAGTTATAGCATATATTGTCCAAAGACTCCATTATATTTAAATGCCTAAATGTGGTTGGTCTGATGGCACATTGCCAACCAGTGTTTAAGTATGAATGACTATAACCAGCACAGAGTAGCAGGTGTGGCTCTGGCTGCCTTGTTTGGCAGACTGAATTTACTGTGTTACCCTTTGTACGTATTGTCTCTTCTGTGCATCCTGCCTTTGCATTATTTTCTAAAACTTCTTTGTGATCTGTATGAATGTCTTTTCTTTTCTCTTTTGTTCCTGATACCAGATATCTTCAAATGGCTAGTGTCCTGGACTCCATGGTTATCGCCAGTGTGTGCATGCATGAATTTCAAATGTTTTCTCTGGAGATAAAGTAATGCCCACTTTTGGAGGTGCCACTTTATTTCTTGCTTTGCACTTATTGTTTTCTATGTTGTTTGTGAGGCATCCAGCTGATTGGCATTTTTTTCTGCCTTTCAGCTTCACTTGGGCATTCTAATGCAGGAGCAGTAGCAGAGGCTTCTTCTGTCTCCTGAACTTTCCTAAGATATAGCTAGATCCTTTACCCTACCCCGGCACCAGGGCAATGTGTTTCCTAGGGGGGCCAGTCCCTGGGCCCCGAGGACGAGAGTTTTGCCAGGTAAGGTCGGTGGGTTTAGTGGAAATTTCAAGGTTGGGGGTGTAAGGGGTCCACTGGACCATCAAGGAATTTCTCAAGGTTAGAGGGGGGGGGGGGGCTCAGGAAGGTGGTCAGGGGACCACTGGTCCTCTGGGGAATTTGGTTGGAGGGAAGGTTGGGAGGGGGTCAGGGGTTCTCTGGCCCACTGGGGAATTTTTAAGTTTGGGGGGATGGTTGTGGTTTGGGGATAAGGGATGGCTGCTGCCTGTGCTGATTTTCCTGTTAGTGCCTCAGCCAATCAGCACTCAGGCACTTGACAGGAAAGTTAGCACAGGGCTATGGAAAGCTCAGAGCTGTAGTTGAGCATTAGAGGGAATTGCTAGTGAACTTGTTTAAATACCAGTGAGCTCATTAGCATAGTACTTATTGTTTCCATGCACGGTAAAGCAGTGGCCAAAAGTCTCTGTGCATTGCCCTCAAAAATAACATTCAGTTAAGAGTGGCTAAAACCAGACTAACTGAAATGTGTAGACTTTGTGCATCTGCCCTTTTCTCCCCCAGTGGTATTCTAATTAAACTGATAGTGTGAAAGGAAAAATCATAGCAAGTACAAGCTCCAATAATTTTTCTTGTGAAGAAAATAAGGAATATATTTTTCTCACTGAAATCAATGGAAGTAACAAAGGGCATGGCAGAGGTAGAGTGATGCCCAGTAATGGAAACTATGCACTGGTTCTAAATTCTGAGTGTTTTGTGCCCTTAAAAATATGTTTCCTAGTATTTTAAAACAGTACAAATGGAACTCAAACATCAGGTTTATAGCAGCAGCTAGTTGGAAAAACTGGTATTTGGTTGCTATTTACCTGAACTCTGAAGGTCAACCGAGCCCAAAGTAACTATGTAGGGCAAATAAGACAGATGTATGATCATGATTCAAATAAAACATGGGACAAAACCAGAAAATACCTAAGTTAGATGAAAGTAGCAAGATAGAAATCATATTATGGGACAGAATCAGAATATGCGTAGCTATGGGTCAATGAGGATAAACTCTGATTTCAAGTAAGATTTGTAGTTTATGCAAAACAGTAATCAAAATGTGCAGACTAAATGGGCATAGAAGCCAATTTTTCAGGGTGACAGCAATAAACTCAACATAAATCACCCTTCCCTAGCAGCAGTCAAAGGGTGGTTTCAGTATTTGGCTGGGGTTTGAGGGGGTGCTTTCCTTGGATTTCCCATATTTTAATTTTTGTAAACCACTTTGATTCTCACACTGAAAGGCAGTATATATCAAGTCCCCGATAACTAAATTTCTTCAATTGCTCCTGGCATGTTTCAGTCAACTAATGGTGTATATAATGAAATGAATAGCTCATTTTTTATTTCATATAAAATTAAGATAGTACTATGTATTCTCATGCCAATTATTATACCGGATACATCTACACAAAGGCAGGAAAAATCCTAGGTATCTGAGTCCCAGTGTGATTGGCCCAAGCCTGAAATGAGATAATGTAGCAGTGGCCAGCCCAAGCTAAAATGAAGATGTCACAGCCCTGGATTTCACTTATTACTGGACCAGGCACAAGTGCTGAGTGAAGAAGAAGTGGATGATAGAGACTAGACAGAGAGAGGAAGAAGTTGGAGGCCTGGGAGAGAGAGAGAGAGAGAGAGATTGAAGTGAGGGAAGGGGAGATGTAAACATTTTAAAAATAAAGGGGGGGGGAAACAAGCCAAATAAGCCTCCCCAACACACACACAATAAGAAAACAAAAAGGGGAAAAAGTTTCAGGGATTTTTGCATTAAGAAAAAATGTCACTTTCTATGGGGCACTGCTAGGTGGGCTTATGCCCCAATTCAACTGTACAGTAGCCCAAATGCCAAGAGTGCTACACAAAATTAAGGGCCCACAGCCCAAGCTGCCCTCCTGCTGGTCCATGGGCACCTGCACTGGACTGCAGGTCAGTGCCTTCCCAGTCTACATTTTTGCTGCTTGTCCATGTCCTGGTGCCATCTTGCAATGAAATTACTATGTAGTAGATTTAAAACAAACCAGAGAAAATATTTCTTCACTCAATGGGTAATAAAACTCTGGAATTGGTTGCCAGAGAATGTAATGGAAGTGGTTAGCTTAGCAGGGTTTAAAAAAGGTTTGGATAATTTCCTAAAAGAGAAATTGATAAGCATATTTGTAAACAGCTTAGGTATAGAAAATTTTAAAATAAATAAATATATAAGATGGCTTGGGAAAATCCATTGCTTATTCCTAGGATAAGCAGCATAAAATCTGTTTTCCTCCTTGGGATCTTGCCAGATACTTATAACCTGGGTTGGCCACTGTTGGAGGGAGGGTGCTGGACTTGGTGAACCTTCGGTCTGTCCCAGTGTGGCAACTCTTATGTTCTTGCTTGGAGAGGCACATCCCTCTTTCCCTTATGTATAAGAAGAATCATTCCTCTGGCAGGAGACTTCACAAAAATATTGCCATAAGCTTCAAAGATTTGGGCCAAAATTTTGAGCTGGTGCCTGTTTTCAACCTATTTTTCCACTCTTACATATAGGTGTGTAGGTACCAGATGTAGGTCCTTCAAAAACCCTAGCAGTTTGGTAATATCTGAATAAAATTTAAAAATACATTGATCAATTGCAGTACGTTAGCCAAAACAGAAATCTTATTCTTCTGAGTACCCATGAATAGTGCTATTTTTGAGTCTTTTATCTACTAAAGAGCTATAATAGAAAAAAAAAATATTTCTAAACAGGAACATGCCTACTGAATGTAACTTACCTTGAGCTACAACCGATAAAAGGCATGGGCTAAATCTAAAATCCCCTCTTCCCTTCCCATTCAGTATACAAAGGTTTAGACTTACATTGTGTAATAAACTCTGATGGGACGGTTCCTGTTTTCTGAGAGAAAGGCTTTGTATTTACTGTAAATCTCCATACTTGCCACTACCTTCCCTGGCATTCCTCTAAACATATCATGATTAGGAGCCAGCTCTGTTGTTGAGCAAGCCCCTTCATTGTGTCTAGGGAAGAATAATTTGCATGGTTTGGCACCCTCACTCATGTTGGTGTCTAACCCTTGGTTTTCATATAGAAACAGAAAGACAAAGTCATCTCTTCTTTTTCCTCTTCCCTAGCTAGCATCAGGCTGCTGACAACTCTTGATGAACAGAAAACTGAAGGTCTTAAAATTAACAATAATCGCCCCCCCAAAAAAAACAAACAAACAACTGAATCCAATCAGCTTGAATGAAATGGTTTTAGCCGCCCAGAGCCTTACCAGGGTTTTTGCTACGTTCCCTCGCTGTGTGATGTTTTTGCTGTGTTTCTCGTTGGCCATCCGAATCCGCTGTTTGGCCACCATATTTGTTTGCAGAAAGTAGCGGGGCGGGAGGGGGGGGGGTGTACGCGTGCGGGAGAGGGAGGGGGTTGGGGGACCGCAAATGACAGCGGAGGATCTGGGAGGCAGGGGGTTCCAAGACACGCAAGCTCAGTCGAAGGTAGAAGTCTTCCCGCCCCCTCGCCAGCGCTACTTCAGCCCGGAAAGACGCGTTACACCGGCGGCCACAAGGGATGCGCACTGAGGCGCGGAAGTCATCCCGTCACCATAGAAACAAGCCATTTCACACGTGTATCCTTCAACCTCGCTTTATCATTTTGCCCCGCTGACGCCATGGAATGGTACCGAATGGTACTTGGCTCCAGTGCAGTTTTAATACATTTTTGCTTTTCTGTAACTGGGACTGTTTCACTGGCAGAGGGAGGCACTTATTTCTGTTGCAGTGACGCTAAAAGCGGCAATTGTACACGTATGCATCTGTTGAGTAGCTGAGGAGGAATCGATCCAACCCACCTTAGAATGTGGTTGCTAGGAGACCGGATGCTGAGAGGTTTGTGTAGCTGGAATACTCTGATTGGTCTTCTGCTTCCGGGTACGCCCACGTTATATGGCTAGGACAGTGAGAGAGGCAAATCTTTCCTTTAGAGACGGTAGAGGCTTTGGGATCCTGATGGTATGCCCTTTTAAGCTATGGTATGCATGTGTTAGTGCTTCAGCTTGGTAAAAGGACCCCATAAAGATCTGTCGACATATTAATAGCTCCTTTCAGCTTCGACCACCATCCTTTCATAAGAACATAAGCAGTGCCTCCGCTGGGTCCATAATGCTCAGAAGTCGGCTCACGCGGTGGCCCATCAGGTCCAGGACCTGTATAGTAATCCTCTATCTATACCCTTCTATCCCCTTTTCCTTCAGAAAATTATCTAATCCCTTCTTGAACCCCAATACCGTACTCTGTCCTATCACACCCTCTGGAAGCGCATTCCACTTCACCTATGTCTCCCATCCTGTCAGCTCTTCAGGTACTCCCTCAAAATTACTAAAGTCAGCATGTTTGAAATCAAGTATTTTAAGTTTTGTGTATCTACAGTCCACTTTATCTCATATCAAACCACATCATGTGAGGATCATTATTGGATAGGTGGTTCATCGTGATTTGTTTCAGTTCCTCTGTACTATCAGCCTTGAATATTGTTTCTGGCACTTCTTAACCAAAAGAAAAAGAAAGAAAGAAAGCACTCAAGACCTTCAATTATGGGGGCAAACTTCTCTTTATTGATGGACCTGACAGACTGTGTTTCAGCAAAACCATCTGCATCAGGAGTCAACCACTTTAATTCCTTTACACTTGGAATATAATCCAAAGAAAATGCTTGCGTAATAGTAGTGAGCAAAGTTTTGTTCTTCTATCTACAGGAAAGCACAGAACCCCAAAGTGTGCCAGAGAAAACTCACACATGCAGTAAAGGAGTTCATGTGTTCATTTGGATCCATGAATAGTAACACTTTGTACTTCCTACTGTTCTTATTTATTTATTTTAGGTACTTTATTTTAGGTATGCCACTTGTTTTTACAATGCATTCTTCTGAGATTATAAATTTTGTTTATATGGATTTAGACCTCTGACACAGATGAGTAAGCTGAAATACAGGCTGTGCTGGGTTTAAAGAAAAAAGTCCTGGCCTTTGGGATCTTAGCGACCTACTGGTCATCTTCTGTGTTTGACTGGGGGGGGGGAGAGGGGCTTGTGTTTGGGGTCTTTGCTGGTTGGGTAGGGTTAGGGAGATGGGGGGGATCGCTAACCACAGATGTTGTGTTGTTGGATGCTAGTTTTTTAAAAATTTTGTTCTATTCCTTGATGTCTATTGTTTGGCGTTCACAACAAAAAAGATTTGAACATAACTGGATTTTTCAGCTCCTGAAGAAGTTTGTGAAATGGAGCTCTGTCGAGCCGAGACAACTACTTGTTGGGACTCAGATAAGTCTATTAAACAGACTGAATGAGCTATGATTTGATGGACTGAATGAACTAAGATTTGATCTGAATTGTGATTATTATTGTTGGGACATTGAATTATACTGAATGAATTGCAATTTGAATTGGGACAACCATCCGTTGGGATTCAGTTGAATTTACTGAATGAATTATAAATTGTGATTTGGGATTTTTAAGTATTGGCATTTATACATGAACTTATTTATACATGAATTTTTGAATGAAAAATAATTCTTTTTATATATATACATATATCTTTTTCACTTTGGCACTTTGCACTTTTTGATGAGTTTTGAAGGCACTTTATGGGCGGGGCTCTATGAGCCGCTTTTTTCCGTCCCTTTATTTTTCTCTCAGAATTTTTCACTGTTTATGCATATTAATTATTTATGATAATTGAGACCAAATGATGTATGGGGCAGAGCTTATTTAGGTTCAAAACCTGGTGCTGGTCACCTATGAGTTTCTGCCCAGGGCCAAAAAAAGCCACTCGCTATACACCTAGGCCCGTACTGAGGTGTCTCACGTTTACTAATTTATTAATTATTTTCTTCAGGTGTAGTGAATGTTCTTTGAGAGTTTAATACTGGGCACTGCCAATGCTTTTTTGCTTTGTTAACTGCATACATATAGGACAGGACTTCCCAAACTGCGTTAAAAGGCAAATAAGCAACTTAAAGCCCTTATGCTGCTTTGTGAAGCAGGAGCAGGCTTTGTGCAGGAGTGAGTGGGGATAGCCTATTAACCATTAATGACACAGTAGGCATGGGGATGGGGAATGTAGTAGGGGCTCTGCTGCCAGGGGTTAAGTTTGGAAGGGGGGGCTGCTGCCAGCAGGTGGGTCCAGAAAGGGGGCATTTTGTGGTCTGGTGGGTGGGGGAACAGAGCCAGTTTCATTTTCATCCTCTTTATAGTGATTCTGTATTCCTGACTGGTGTGGATCCAATTCAACATCTTCACAGGGTTCACATTCTCTCTGCCCCTGTGACCAGGACAAGGGGATGAGCTAGGCATCCTTTATAGAATCGTACCGTGGAGCCTAGGTATGCTTAGGCACTGCTAGGCCCCTCATGGTAGGCACCAGTATATAAGGCCTGGGTTTTTCTGGCCTAATTTACCAGTGCCTAACTACAATGCCTAGTGATGCCTGTCTCCGCCTCTAACTATGCCTACTTTTCAGGTAGGCATCATTAGGTGTCAGAGGGTGCCTCCACTGTGCTGATATCCTCGCAAATCCTTAATTTATATTTTTAAAATTGTTTTTTTAATGGGTGTTTAATGGCGTAACCCATTAAGAAAGAAGTTGCACATGGATTTAAATTAGGCGTCACTAGGCATCTGTGATTAGGGTGTCTAATGGCGCCTAACCTAGGCACGATTTATGGAATCAGGCCTTATATAAAGTCCACCTAAAGTTAGGCGCCAATATTGGCACCAATTCTGTAAAACTTAGGCGCCCATTATGAAATCATGTTGAGCGTTGCCTAAATGTGCCTAGGTGGCACTTAGCATCCTTATATTTAGGCATTCCCAGTTTATGCCAGGGTTTAGTTAGGTGCTAATATCGGTGGCGCCTAACCCAAAAACATGCCCATGATTCACCTCTAATTATGCCCACTTTTAGTATAGCGCTTTTGGCTAGGTACCTATTTTTTATACAATTGTGTTTTTCAAGTTACTTGCCTAACTTTCAATTAAGTCCAATTAAAGCCAATTATCAGGTGTTGAGTGCCACTATTGGCACCAATAAACATATTGATCTATTTAGTCAGGCGCAATATCAGTGTCTAACTTTAGGTGGTCTTTATAGAATCAGGGCCTGAGTGCCTCAGTGCATCAGGGATGCATGTAACATACAGTAGTCAATAAGTTAATGTGAGTAAGTGGGAGCCCATCTAGTTCCTTACCAATGTTTCGCTCCTGTGTAAACCCCTCTTGCAAATATGGAAGTTAAGCAGATATTTGCAGAATAGCACTTATGCACAAATATACTAATATTCTAAACCTTTATGCATGCAATACGCATACAAATGTTAGCACCTAGTTTATAGAATTGCCCTGTTAATGTACAATCTCTGCTTCTTGGAGCTTACAATCAAGTCAACATAGAAATGACACATTGTGAAAACCAAATAAAATACTTTGAGCTAAGACAGCAAGCCATGTACTAATAAGCTTTAAAGTATGTGGGATTAAACTAAGGAGGGACAACATTTATTGATTTGTACATGGTCACCAAGTGAGTGATGGAGAGGAGAATGAAATTAGTTACCAGGTTTCATTACTGTGTTTAGTCACTAAGCAGTAGGCCACCCCTTAACAAGGCCATAATCTTAAGAGGAGGGAAAAATCCTCATCGAGTGTAAAATTAATTCCCTCTGGATCAAGATGCAGTACTACCAACTGTTTTCAATAAAGCTTAGTACCATACCTTAGCACTACTGAATGACTCTGACAGAATGTGGAATGATTTAATATTTAAAGGATGCTTGATTAGCTAGCCTCATGTCAATTAGAGAAATAGCTACTGAATTCGTACTGAATGCAGTGAACCTTGCAGGAAAGGAAAGAGTTTATTGACTGCTCTTTAGAGCCAGCTGGGTGTTTTCTTGTTTCTTTTAAGTGGTTAGTGAAGGGGAACTCTACAAGGCCAACACATCCCCACTGGGAATTCCAGCAATCACTGAACATGCTGATGCCTGAAAATTTGTGCACCCAGAACATGCAAGAGTACTTTTACAGTGCAAATTTCATTTTCCCTTTTCAATATTGTCTATTAAAATTCTCATGGGGAAATCTGCACAGATGGAGAGAAAGCATACAGCATTCAACAGCTATCAAAACCTTTGTGTAAGGGCTCTTAGATTTTATGAAATGAAAGTAAAACAGTAAGTAAAGAAGGTAATTTTAAAGGGTTAAGCATCATTTATATATGTATAAATAGCAATTTTAGAACAGGTATTTTTAAGGGGGTAATTCTGTAACAGGATCTCTGTAATGAGTCCTAAAAGGTGCCCATTTTAAGCCTATTTTGTAAGAGCAAATAGGTGGCTGTTACTGTTAGAGGTCAAGTAACTCATTGTTACTCTAGATCAGATTACCCCTATTTCTTAAAAAATTTATTACCCACCACATCCACCAATTCTGCACGGGTTACAATAAAGTAACAGAGAAAAAATAAAACAACAAATACAGTAAGAAAAGAAGTGCTTCTGTCCATGAGACACAATGCCTTACCTTGGCTCAATAAAGCCTTGATGGTCCTAAGAGAGGAATTGAGGAAAGCAGAAAGAAAAGAAGCATTCGATCCATTATTCCCCAACAATCTTGAATCCAATAGAAATCAACTATTTCATATCAAAAATTGACTTAGCTTTGAGTCGCCCAAAGGAACTATTTCAAATAGTAAAATATTTATTCAAGAAAACAGACTGGTTAAGTCTGAGTGGACCCTCTATGTCACTGTTCTTCAATGCAAGGTCTGGGGGCAAATGGAAGCCCTCAGAGGTCTCTGGGACAGCCCTCATTATCATTCTGTTTGGTTTTTGGGTTGTTTTTTTTTTAAATACTTTCTGCCTCTCTAACAAGTTCATGAAAGAAAGGGGGAAATAGATAGGAAGAAGAGCCACATGCTTGAAGGATAAGGCATTTATCTGTAGGTGAAGAGAATGCATCTGTTAGGGTTGCCAGATTTTCTTTTTGGACAATCTGGACCCCCTAGCCCCTCTCCAGGGCCGCTTATCCCCACCCTAATCCTTCCCCCCAAGCCTGCCCTAGCCCTGCCCCGCTGCTTGCTTTTCAAAGTGCCAGGTTTTGAAAAGCCGTCCGGACCCCTGGACATATCCTCAAAAGGAGGACATATCCGGGAAAATCCAGACATCTGGTAACCCTAGCATTTGGAAATGTCTAACTCCTAAGGATATGCCCAATAAATAGTCTGAAGGTGGGTTGGTGGGGTATATGTCATTAACACATACTGGTCAGCAGTGTCATGACCTCATATGGGAAGATATTTGGTGGCTTGCTTTCAGTTCATTGGATCCAAAGTGACCCCTGCCTAAAAATTAGTGAAGACCATTGCTTCCCTGTCAATGACTTTTTGAAAACTTTTTCCAACAAAATCTCCATACTTTTGTTTCATTTCAGAATAAGCCATTCCCTATGGAAACCTCTGTCTCTGAACTACTCTTCTGGGTCACCTTTGAGTACACATACCAAAGGGGAAACTATGTCTGTCTGTGGCTCTTGTCCTTTGTCCAGGAAGAATTACCATAGACCTTGTCCTAATGGCAAAGGTAAAGATGTGGAGGGGCATAATCATAAGAAACGTCTTAAGTCTGATTCAGACATATGGTGCTAGATGTCCAAAGTTGGCAGTGGGAAAATGTCCATTTTTGAAAAATACGTCTAGAATATCTTTTTTCAAAAAATCATCTATCTGAACGTCGACACCATTGATCATCCAGACTGCCAATACGTTTATCTTTATACCACATTTTCGACCAAAAATTCATCTATATCTTAAATGCCCAGAACAAGACCATTTGGATGTGTGAAGGGCCAGCATTGTGATGGACTGGCCACCCAGACATGGCAACAAAGCAGTGGGGCACCTTATAGGGCATTGCTGTGAACTTCACAAAAAAGGTGCCACATAAACATCTCACCAGATCTCCCTTATAAGTTATGGTAAGCCCCCCCAAAACACCACCAAAACCAACTATACCCACCTATCTACAATCCCAATAGCCCTTATGGCTGCAGGTGGCACCTATATGGCAGTACAGTAGGGTTTGTGTTTTTCTTGGTGGGCTCACATTTTCCATCATGAATGTAGTGATTAGAGTGGCTTATGGGCCTGGGTCTTCATCTCTATGGTTCACTAGCCCACTCCCCAGGCTACCTAAGACACCTGTATGCAGCTTTACTAGGTTTTCCTTTAGCAGGTTCTGATATCCCAGAGACAGGTATGTACGTTTTTATTCTGGTATTTGTGGCAGTGTGAGAGGGTCAGTAATCACTAGGGGAGTGTGTGTGGGTCTTTACTTTGTCTCTGCAGTGGTCACTTTCAATACCTTTTTGGCACTTATACCTGCTTTTACATTGTCTAAGTCACAACGTATAAGTTTCATCCAGGAAGTCTCGTGAAACATTTGACTATTCCTGCAGAACGAGTAAGACTTGGTCAGCCCACATCCTGCCCTAATCACTCCTCCAGATATGTCCCTTTTAGCTCTGTACGCAAAGATGTATTCAGAGGCCTAAAAATTACATGGATATGTCCAGAAATTCAGTTTGATTATCGGCACTTGGACAACCTGTCTTTTAGGTTGTCCAAATGCCAAATTGGGCGGGTTTTTAGACGTGTTTAAGTTTCAATTATGAACCCCATACTTATCTGCTGAGAGACTGCCATCTTCATTGAAAATTGCCACTGTCTATCCATTATTGAAGATAGATTCCTAATACAGCTCTAAAACACTTTGAGAGCTCCTCTGATCCTTCCTAATATACTTCTCCAGGATTCTACTGGAACCTTGCTACCAATTTAAGGACTCAGGCCTGTATATTGTTTTATTGTAGTGAACTACCTCTTTTTTTATTCTCTCTCAGCAAAAATACTTGTTGCATGTCATAAAGCCAGATTCTTTAAAAAAACAAAACAAAACCAACTAATGAGAAACACTCAAAAGTGACAATTGTTTTGGGGCAAACAACTGTGGTTTAAACTGTGGTTTAAAAAATAGTCTCACTTTCAAAACTACAACAAAACCATATTCCAGTTTTCCTACACTTTGTAACTTTGTAAAGTTTTGAGAATCTGGTCTTCAATACCAGCACTAACCAGCTACCGCCCAATTAAGTGCTTCTGAATGTCGGTGGCCCACCCAATGAGTGTAATTTGCCATTTACCTTGATAATTTGTCCTCTCTACCTTCTTTCCATACATATGTAAATAGGCATGATCACTAGGATTTTTTTGTTTGTCTGAGATTGACAAATTCTTACTAATTAGGCTTTAAACCCTGTGAATCAGATCCTATTCTAATCCTGTAGGAGATTAAAGTTTAAGCAGTGGAACAAGGTCTGCCAGCATCAGAAGGAAGAAGCCTCTGGAAATCAGGTTCAGTCTAACAAAGAAAACATATTGCATCATACTTCTGGGAAACATTCTGCTTCGAGGCTTTATAGTTGTTACCTTTCTAAATTTGACCCATTGATGCTCTTTGTACAGGAAATAGTGATGATAGTCCAGGATCTTTAGTGTATTTAGGTGATGAGTAATCTAAAATGTGGCATGTGGTGTAAAGATACCATGTACCCGTTTCAGTATGTGGGTAGGGATAGCAAGGGTTCTCAATCCAGTTCTTAAGAATCACCCATCCAGTTTAATTTTTTAATTATTCACAATTAATTTGCATGCTCTGTCTCTGTTGCGGGGGTGGGCAATGAAGGCCGCACTCCAGTCAGGTTTTCAGAATTTTCCCAATGAATATTGCATGAGATCTATTTGCATACAATGGAGACAGTCCATTCAAATAGATCTCATGACTGGATTGCGGCCATCAAGGACAAAAGCTATTCCACCAGTTCTATTGCTGGCATAAGTACTTATGTCTAAATTATATAATGAATTAAGTTGATCAGGTCAAATAATTTTTCTTATTGGCTGGAGCAATTACTTCCAAACTTTGTACATGTGCTCAGTGCTCAATGTGTAATTATGAACAGCACAGCTACACCTTTATAAACAGTTCAGAAGCAATCTTCATGCAGGATATAATCTTCAGAAGCCTCAGTAGTGACTAGTTTCACATGAGCCACTCTGCCCGTGATTCACCTAATTCTTCATAGGCTTCAAATGTTGTTTAGTTAAATACTTACGAAACACACATTTTTGAAAAATGTTTTCACAATAATCTATATCCAAAAAGGAATTAGGCCCAAGTCTTTAATAAGAGATACACTTTCTCAAGCTTTTTGGATAAAAAGCAACTTATGAATCACAATTAACATGTATTCATATTGAAGTTATACAAAGATGACCACGGAAGATTTAGAAGTGAGTAGTTTTTCGAGATTTGCGATTATACTGTAAGTCACTTTCACGAATCAGCTCCCAGATGTAGTCTCCCATCATGTTCTCATTATATTGTTCTTGGTAGCAGTGTTTGAAGTCCAGTATATCTTGGTGGAAGTGCTCATCTTGCTCCTTTGAGTATGCTTCCATATTCTTTCTGAATGTCTAATGAAGAACATCAAGGGCATGGACTTTGAGAGACAGCCTGTAGCCCATTTTATTGTAACTCTTCACCAGATTCTCAACTAACTGTATGTAGTTTTCAGCCTCTTGATTGTCCAAGAGCCCTGAACCATTGTGACAGCTGTTCCAAGCCATTTTCTTCTTCCTCATTAGTTTCTTGGGAAATTCCTTGCACTCCATATTTGTGGTCTGGCAAAGACATCAGCTTTGACCTTTGCCTCAAACTTAATAATTTTTTCTTTTTTTCTTTTTATATTTTATAGTTCAACTCGTAACTTATCATGAAAATTTTCTTTAAACATATTAATTTTATAAATATTTCTTCATCTTTTTTGCCTATAAAAACTTCATCTTATTATTAAAGCATTCCATTTTCAAAAATTCACTAATAGATAATGCACTTATCTTATATATATCAACTGTGTGGCCGCACTATTCCCCACCAACGCGTTTCGCCTTCTTCTTCAGGACGGGGCTAGTGCTGCAACTGTTAGCTTACACCATTCCATTCTGCGGCCGTTCTAACATTCATTGTAAATGGGTTTCTACCAGAGCCTTTAATTCAGTAGCATAATTAAATAAAATAACTATTTCTGAAGTTTATAGGGACAGGCGGGGATGGAAGGGATTCCTCGCGGGAATGGGTGGGGACGGAGGGGATTCCTCACGGGGACGGGTGGGGACAGAGGGATTCCTCGCAGGGACGGCTGCAGAATGGAATGGTGTAAGCCAACAGTTGCAGCACTAACCCCGTCCTGAAGAAGAAGGCGAAACGCGTTGGTGGGGAATAGTGCGGCCACACAGTTGATATAATATATAAGATAAGTGCATTATCCATTAGTGAATTTTTGAAAATGGAATGCTTTAATAATAAGATGAAGTTTTTATAAGCAAAAAAGATGAAGAAATATTTATAAAATTAATATGTTTAAAGAAAATTTTCATGACAAGTTACGAGTTGAACTATAAAATATAAAAAGAAAAAAAGAAAAAATTATTAAGTTTGATATACACAGGGTGAACTCAGTGAGGAGTGCTGCTACGCTGATATCTTTCAGAGTAGCGTTCTGAGATATCCCCAGTGTCTATATATCAAAGTTTAGTTCTTTGCATTTGGAGTTATACATGGCAAGATAGCTGGTTTGCTTTGGACTGTTATTTAATACTTGCCACAAAGCCATTGATTTCTACTTCCAACATTAGCCTTGCCCATAGTGGCATTAAGTGCTGTAAAACGCCTATGTAGGCACAATTCCAGTGCCTATTATTTAGGTGCCAGTAGGGCGCCTACCAGTGCCTAAATTTAGGCGCCATTTCTAGAATTTCCCCCTTAGTGTCCTTTGTTAAATCCCTCCCTTAATGCTCATTAAGGGAATTAGTGCGCTTTAAACCGCTTATTCTATATAGTCTGCCTAAAGTTAGGTGCCTATATTGACACATCTAGCCAATGTAGGTGCCTAACTTAATTGGTTAATAGGCTTGATTGGCGCTAATAATTGACACTTCACACCTAATAATTGCCATTAATTGAACTTAAATGAAAGTTAGGCACCTAACTCAAAAAAAATGTGATGCTACAAAAGTAGGTGCCTTGTTCATAGCACCTACCTAAAAGTGGGTATGGTTAGGGGTGGATCATGACTTAGTTGCTGTTAGGTGCCTAACTTAGATGCGAGTGCTTAGGCGAAGAAAACCCTGGCATAAATACAGTGCATCTAAACCTAGCAATGCCTAGCATTGTTTAGGTGGCACTAAGAATGATTCTATACAGTATACCTAACTTTCATAGAATCATGCTTAGCGCCAAATTTTTAGGCTTCCTATATAGAATAGGACCCTAACAGCCCATAGGAATAAAATGGGCTTTAGAATTTAACTTGAACTAATTCACTTAACACACATTAAAGGTGCATTAAGCCCTAATTCCCCCAAAGTATCTTATCTAAGATCACAAGGAGCAACAGTGAGATTTGTTGCCGACACTCTGGTTGTCCATACTCCTCCGCTTATTCTGTCTTTGTTGAGGGCTTTCTTGAATTTTTCTGCATGAAACATCAGGTACAACTCTGGCCATCTTATTGAACAGACTACATAGATCAATCATATTGGTCTTTATCTTCCATCATTTACTATGTTTCTGTGCTTCAGAAAATATAAAGTGGGATCTTCAGAGAGATAATTATGGGCTCCTTTTACAAAGCTGCACTAGAGGTTTCTACCACGGGCCAGCAAGACAATGCTCCGATGCTCATAAGAATTATTTGAGAATCAGAGCATTTACCTCGCTGGCCCGCGGTAAAAACCTCTACTGCAGCTTTGTAAAAGCCAGCATATATTTCTGAACATTTGCTAATTAATTTTGAGCTTCTTCCGTTTATTGATCTTTATTCAAAATCAGAATGGAGCCAGCCTTGTCTGTAGATTTAATAATTAATTCAGAATTACAAGATAATTCTCTAAGATCTCTTCTTCCATTTAGTCTCAAATAAAGGCGTGAAGTTTATCATTCCTATTTTGGACCTTTAAACCATAAAAGCGAACAACCAATTTACTACAGTAAACCTATTCAGAAGAACAACACGTTATTATGTAGAAATCACCAAGGGCCCCGGTTATCAAACTGCGGTAGAGCTATTTACCGTAGGCTGGTGAGGTAAATGCTTCGACGATCATTCAATTCCTATAAGCTTCAGAGCATTTACCTCACTGGCCCACAGTAAAAAGCTCTACCATGTTTTGATAAAAGGGACCCCAAATCCCCATAGTCTCAGGAGGACAAGTCTTGAGCAGTTTACATCACTTCAGTGTGAATATCCTCTAAAGCAGCTAAGTATAAGCATCAAGATATTATTTTAGCTCACAGGTTGTTTCTTTTTTTTTTTTTTTTAGTGTAGGTGCCTTTGATTTATTCAGTAGTTAAGAAATTCCTATTTCCATGCGTTATATGCTAACTGTGAATGATTTTTGCAGGATCATTCTAAACAACAATGGAATAAACACAAAGCTAAATTGAAATTTTCAAGTCTAGCTCCAAGCATAGCATGTACATATTATATGTATCTATTGACAGATTTTGGAATTATTCAAGTTGGGCTGTGTATTACCTTTACTGTATGAGACAGAGTAGTTTCATTCTGATTTTGCATCATATGAGATATGTAAAAGTAACACTACTATGGATCTTCAACCTTGTGGTCAGTGCATGTTTTGTGGTCAAACTTTAATGTATAAGAAATGGAGTCATCCAGGGTTTTTTTTGTTTTTTTTTTAATTTATACATTTTCAAATAAATTTACAAGCATCCACTTGTTGCAGCAAATCAGAGTATCCTATAATTAACAAAAGTAATTTCCAAAATTGACATGAAAATCAAATAAGGTGCCTTAGCTAGGTAATTCTTTTAAATTTAAGAAAATTTAACAAGTATAATTTTTAATTCTTAGAAAGTCCTCAATATCAAGTGAGAAACAATTGAAAAAGAGACAGAGAGATCTCAATATTAGGATAAAACCAATGCATAAAGAAATGACTTAACGTGATAATAAACGGATCATCAAATTGCTACTACCCTACAGCATTTTCTTAGTGTCCAGAAAGCTACGAAGGTGCTCGGGAACAAAGAAAACATATTTAATCTCAGTGTATCTTATAAAACATTTACAAGTGTAACTAAGCAGAAACGTTGCCCCCAAACTCTTCACTTCCTCCCTCATAGCAAGAAACAGCTTTCTCTGGTCTTGAGTAGACTTTGTCACATCAGGAAAAATTCAAATTCTCTGACCCATAAATAGAGCCTGGGAATGCCGGAAGAAGATTCTCAATATAACATTAAGATCTTGTTCAAAGACTAGGGATAATATAAGTGTACCACGATATTCAATGTCTTCTTGGGTGGTTTCCAATATACCTGTTAAATTATTTAAATTGAAGGTTGGGATCCGCCATTTTGTTTAACAGATGAGAAAAATTCAGCTTTCCTTGGAAGATAATATACCTTATTTATAGGTGGAATTGCATTTGGAGAAAATTTTAAATTCTCAGTAAGGTATTTTTTAAACATGTCATGTGGGGTAATAGACAAAGATTTAGGAAAATTTAGCACTCTAAGATTAAGCCTCCTGTTATAATTTTCCAGCTGTTCAATCTTGTTTTGAAAAAAAAGCCTGTCTTTAACCAATGTTCTTGTTAAATTTTGGACTGAAGCAATTTCTTTATTGATTTGATCAAATTTTGCAGTAGTTTCAGTTTGAATATTGTGTAAAGAAGCAGAAAGATCATCCAGTTGACTCACAATTGTAATGATATCACCGGCAGATTTTGTAGCATCCACTTCTAATTTCTGGAGCCCTCGCCAAATGTCATCCAATGTCACCTTTGACGAGTGTCTGTCTTCCGCTCCTAAATTTGATGAAGATTCGGTGCTCAGAGCGGCATTAGGCTTCCCACTGCGTGTGAGCGCTGGACTCACAAGGACCGCAGCACTCACGCTCTCAACGTCCTCTGGCACCGTTTTAGGTGGCAAACAGGTAGCCAGAGGGGAGAGCGAGATTTCAAGTCCCAAGGCTCCGGTGGCTTCCTCCAATGGAGTCATCGCTGGGTTCCTACCCCCTTCAATACTGGCTGGAGAGCTGGTGAGAAAGAGATCCATCGACGCTTGACCGGGCATGGGGGAATTTACCCGGAGAAAGCCCTTGCATTTGTTATGGGGTATTGTCAAAGGAAAGAAATCCCCATTCAAACTTGAGGTATTAATTAGTGAAGTTGCAAGGTGCGACGGAGCTCAACTCACTAGCTGCTATCATGCCGCCACCATTTTGGGCTACATCCAGTTTTATATAAGACTTACAAATTATGAAGCAATTAATTGTGTCAGTCCTCATTTGCCACACACATCTTCTGTTCCTTCTTATTGATTTACAGAAGGCAGATTACATCCAATGAAGGTACATTTAATTCAAATCACATAATAAACCCCTCTCTCAAGAGCTTCAGTTTAGAGAATGACGCAGGGAAAAAAATTGTCCCCCTCTCCATCCTGTCCCCATGAGCTCAGCCCTGTCCCTGACAGCTCAGTACCCATCCCCACCCCATCCCCACAAGCCATCTGATCCCATCCACACAAGCCTCAAATAATTATGATTTTATACTGAACTTATTTTATTAAAGTATAAAAAGAAACAATTTTCTGTACAATTGTCATTTTATAAACACAAATAATACAGAGCAATGATCAACAAACCCCCTTGTCTCCCCTCCCCTTCACAAATATCCCCTCCACTATCGAGAAAACTTAATAAGCCAAATTATTACAGAATGCTATACAAAAAAATTATGCTAACAGAATACCGCAGTCACACATGACAGGAATGCAACTAGGGCAACTGCCCCCTGGTCAGAGAGAGCCCTAAGCCAGCTGGAAGCTAAAGAATCACGGCCTAGGCTTTGCGGTCCCCAGTTATGTCTAACACCAGCTCTAACAGGATACATATTTGAAATCTGATATATTTTAATCACAAAACAGAAAATACAATTTTTTTCTTTACCTTTTGTTATCTCATTTTATTCTTCAAATCATGCTGATCTCAGGCGCTGGTCTGTTTTCTTTTATCTTCTCTTAACTAGTCAGGGTCTCCTGACTAGTGCTGCCTGATTCAGGAAAAAAAATTTTGATTCGATTCAGCCTATTGAATCGATTTTTCGATTCGATTTTCCTGCCCAATTGGGTGTTTTTTTCAAACATCCTGGTGGGTTTATTTTATAGCCTCTTCACCCCCTTTGCCTTCTCCTAACCACACTGGCGCTGTGATGTAAACAAAATGAACAAACAAAAAAGACTTTTCCTCTCTCTGTTAAATCCTAGCTCACGTTTGCTGTCTAACACCAGCACTGGCAGGATACACATTTCAAATCTGACATATTGTAATCACAAAACAGAAAATTATTTTTTCTACCTTTTGCATCCCCCTCGCCCTCTAAAGCAGGTGCGGCAGCGGCTGGCCAGCAAGAGGCAGCGCTGCTACTCCTGCTTTAGGTGGGGAGGGTCAGTTACCGAACGGGAGGCCAATTTTTTTTTTTTTTTTTAATCGATTTGAATTGATTCACCTGAAGTGAACCGGTGAACCGATTCGAATCATGAATTGGGCAATACTGCTCCTGACCATTTGACATTTCTTCTTTCTCCATGCTCACCATACCTCTTCTATTTCTGTGTATGTATTGTTCCCCATGTTCAGCATCTCCCTTCTCTATGTCTCCTTTACGTCCCTTTCTAGTATTTCCCCTGTGTCCATCTCCTTACCTTCATCATCTCACTTTTTATGAGTTGGCAAATGGATGGTTAGCACGCAGAAAGAAGAAAGAAGGAGACCCTGGCAAGCAAGTTATCAGAAGAAAACCAGAGCCTTGGACCAACAAGATTTGAAATATAACCAGACAACAAAAGGTAGAAAAATTAATTTTATTTTCTGTTTTGTGATTATAATATGTCAGATTTGAAATGTGTATCCTGACAGAGCTGGTGTTGGGCTGCAAACGTGAGCTAGGATTTAACAGAGAGAGGAAAAGTCCTTTTTGTTTCTTTATTTTATTTACACCACAGCGCCAGTGTGGTTAAGAGAAGCCAAAGGGGGTGAAAAAGCTATAAAACTCACCAGGAGTTTTGAAAAAAATCACCCAACTGGGCAGGAAAATCGAATTGAAAAACCAATTCAATAGGCTGAATCGAATCGAAATTTTTTTTCCTGAATCTGGCAGCATTAGTTTGCGCTACTGTCTTAGACTTTATGACCTGGGATTGGGGAGAGATGGCATCCTCAGTACTTTATAATGCAAGTGAAACGAGGATTTGGTCAGACTTTTGAAGGGTCTGCAGAAAAAAAATATTGTATAGGCCGGGGACATGAAACAGCAGGAAATGGGAACTTTTCTTCCTTCTATTTTTGTGAATGGAAAGGCTGAGGATGTCAGAGAGTTCAGTTAAAATATATGCTTTATAAGAAAATATAATAATGTGTTTTATAAAGTTTATAGCATAGCTGGCCTACCCAGTGAGGTGTTTCTAGTGGTGGTGGTGGCAGCGTGTCAATGTGTTGAGAGGAAGAGGTGGTCTGGGAAATTCTGCTGAGCAAACTCCGGGCCCATTTCCACCCCCCAGTTAGTCCACTCCACTCAACTGGTTCACACATTGAGTGGGTCTTTGGGTGTTGTGTTGGGATCTCTTCCAGTGGTTTATCAGTATCTCCTTCTGGTTCAAGGAAGGAAACTTTGTTATCCTTAGCATTGACCTACAGAATATGTTTGTAACAGCGCTGCTTGTGTGGCATTAGGCTATGTAGTGATCGAAAGAAAAAAACAGACCTTTGCACATTTTTGCACTATATGGTGGATGTATGAGGAGATTCACATTTCCTGCACAGCTAAGTCCATGTGAAGTTACCTTGTGCTGTATTTGACATCTAGCAAGGTCTCTGTTTGAAAGGAAAGATCTAAACTTAAAAATGAAGTGGCCAGAAGTTATGGTAAAAGCAGATAGTGTAGCTGGTTTTAAGAAAGATTTGGACAAATTCCTGGAGGAAAAGTCCATAATCTGTTATTAAGACATGGGGGAAGTGTCTGCTTGCCCTGGATCGGTAGCATGGAATGTTGCTACTCTTTGGGTTTTGACCAGGTTCTAGTGACCTGAATTGGCTTCCATGAGAATGGGCTACTGGGCATGATGGACCATTGGTCTGACCCAATTAGGCTATTCTTATGTTATGTTCTCATCTGTAGGGGCCTTTGTTTTCACTTCTTATTTTAATGTATTTTTTTTCTGGGAACTTATCAGTGTTTTTTATAATGGGAACAAAAATGGAAGAGAATTAATGTGTGTGGGATGAGGGGGTAACTAATTTCTTCAGCTAAATAATTCAATCCACTTCAAACAGACATAGGAGAACTCACGCACCATTCACACACCCTCCAACCAAAAACGTCAAAAGAAAAAAACTGTTCGACAACCTCCTAGCCATTCGAGCTGCTACACTCGACCTCCAACCCTACAACCAATTGACATCGACCACATACTGCAAAACCTTCAAAAAGAAATAAAAACCCTTCTATTCAAAAAACACATAAAACCGAACTTAACCAGGCAGGAGCCTAGGAACTATGAGGGGGTGCTGAAAAGTTCTCAGCCCAACTAAGACGAGAATGATGTGAATATGATTCAATCAGCGATCTGAAAAATGTCAAAACTTAGAATATCATTTCTGCAAATTGGTACTTAACGAAATAAGATAACACTCTTTCAGCTACAGTGGCAAAATAACACTCAGAATTTAGGAAGTTGGTTGGTTGGGCTGAGAACTTTTCAGCACCCCATCGTATGTGAGGTGATAATTTAAGTTAAAAGTACAGCACACAGTGGGCAGGGCAAACCAATCTTTTTCTTGATTTTTAAAAGCTACTGTAGCCTCACCTTGTTAGCCTATTGTAGCCTGCCTTTGTTTTATTTTGACCTAGATACCACGGATCAAAAGAAGTACTTGTAAAGGATTTATCTGTAACCAGTGAGCATCTCAATAATGGCCTATAGACTTCTCTTTTAGGAAATTGCTCAAACCTTTTGTAAACCCTGCTAAGCTAACTGACTTCAATGCATTCTCCAACATCAAATTTCAGAGTTTAATTACACATTGTGTGAAGAAATATTTTCTCCGGTTTGTTTTAAATCTACTACTTAGTAGCTTCATTGCATACCCCCTAGTCCTAGTATTTTTGAAAGAGTAAACAAGCGATTCACATCTACCCTTTCCACACCACTCATTATAGACTTCTATCATATCACCCCTGAGCTGTCTCTTCTCCAAGCTGGCCCTAGCCCTCATAGGGAAGATGTCCCATCTCTTTTATCATTTTTGTCACCCTTCTCTGTACCTTTTCTAAATCCGCTATATCTTTTTTGAGATATGGTAACCAGAATTGCACACAGTGTTCGAGGTGTGGCCGTACTATAGAGCGATACAAAGGCATTATAACATTTTCATCTTTGTTTTCCATTTCTTTCCTGATAATTCCTAACATTCTATTTCCTTTCATAGCAGCTGCCACACATTGAGCTGAGGGTTTCATTGTATCCGCAATGAAGACATCTAGATCCTTTTCCTGGGCAGTGACTCCGAACATAGAACCCAGCATCACATAGCTATAGTTCGGGTTCCTCTTTCCCACATGCATCACTTTGCAGTTGCTCATATTAAACGTCATCTGCCATTTTTATGCCCATTCTTCCAGTCTCACAATGTCTTCTTGCAATTTTTTACAATCCTCCTGTGATTTAACAACTTTGAACTACTTTGGCCTGGATGCACTAAAGATATCGACTGGATCGCTGTTGGCCAATTCTGGACAAGTGATCGATGCACTGCCAATCAGACTTCAGACCTTAGGCCCTACCTTGTGCATCACATGGGATACAGGGGGAGGAGCCTAAGGCCCTGATTGGCCTTTGGGGAAGGGCCTTAGGCATCTGAGCCAGTCAGGGCCTTAAGCTCCTCCCCATGCATTACATGGTGCACCAGAGAGGGGAAGGCCCGTCATTTTGTATGAGCGGGACTAGGAGCTGAAGGGGCTATGCTTTCCTCCAGCTCCCAATGTTTAACAAAGGTAGGGAGTGGGACAGGGCGGGGTTTGGGGGAGCATCCAGTGGCAGGAAGGTGTGGGCATCCCTCCTGCCTTTTTTTCTGGGAGGAAGGGTAGGGTATAGTTTGAGAGGGGCCTCCGTTGGCAGGAGGGAGTGGCATCCCTCTTTTAGGGGAGGGGATTCTGGGTGCCATGTTCGTTGGGGAGGGCCGACATCAGTGGTGGGGTACTTTTTTCTTTTTTTTATGGGACACACAAAATATCTGTGCCATTGGAGAGAAAAAAAGAGGCAGACCTGTTGGTAAGTTACCTAGACCAGTCGTTTTTCTAATTGCTAAAATGCCTAGATTTAGGTAGAAGTAGGAACATAAATGCTGGTATGGGAACACGTATATATGTAAATGGCAATATTTATTTATTTGGTTTTATATTCCGTCCTCCCAGGAGACCTCAAAATGGGTTTCAAGTTTACATACATAACAAAGCATGGTAAAACATAACATGACAAACATGGTATGGTGTGACATAGCATGATAAGCATTGTATGACAAAACAGGATGGCAGCTTAGCATGGCAAATATAGTCTTATGCAAACATAGCTTAGCATAACATGACAAACATAGTATTACAAGTGTAGTTAGCATAGCATGGCAAACAGTTATATATATATATATATACAAGCATACTCGTGTGCTGCCTTAGCCCCTACTTTAATGTTCTCAAGGAAGGAAGTTAAAGAGAAACTAATAAATGTTTTTAAAGACTGATTATATCATCAGTGGCCCATCTATGGCATTATAGTAAGATTGGAAATGATTGAGAAGGAGCCTTGCTGTGCATTGCACTTAGCTGAGGACTTTGTTTAGAGATGAGGAGTTCTGCTGCTTAAGAATCTGGTCTTTGACATTAGGACTAAATCCATTGGGGTCAAAATTGAGCTGGAGGCGATCAGGGTTTTATAAGCTGCTTACTGCCAAGGATATTCAATGCTGGCCAATTAGATCACCTCACTCGTTGTTTCCATAGTGTTCATAAATATGTTAAAAATGACCAGTCCCTGTACAGATCCATGGTGGCACTCTAAGTTTATTTAAATTTAACTCACGCGTTTTTCAGTAGTAGCTTAAACATAGAAATGGCAGATAAAGGCCAGATGGCCCATCTAGTCTGCCCATCCGCAGTAACCATTATCTCTTTATCTGTCTGAGAGATCCCACATGCCTATCCCAGGCCCTCTTGAATTCAGACACAGTCTCTGTTTCCACCACCTCATCCAGAAGACTGTTCCACACATCTACCACCCTTTCTGTAAAAAAGTATTTCCTTAGATTACGCTAGAGCCTATCACCTCTTAACGTCATCCTATGCCTTCTCATTCCAGAGCTTCCTTTCAAATGAAAGAGACTTGACTCATGCACATTTATATTATGTAAGTATTTAAACGTGTCTATCATACCTCCCCTCTCCCGCCTTTCCTCCAAAGTATACAGATTGAGATCGTTAAGTCTATCCCCATACACCTTATCATGAAGACCACACACCATTTTAGTAGCCTTCCTCTGGACCGACACTATCCTTTTTATATCTTTTTGAAGTTGCGGCCTCCAGAATTGTACACAATTAAGGTGAGTTACATTCAGGTCTCAAGAGGGTTTACAATCTAATTTTGTAACTGAGTCAACAAGGATTAAGGGACCTTTTACAAATGTATGCTAGAATCTGGGCTTATTCTAGCTATTCACTCTTCTGCAAGTATTTGCCAATCTTTGATGGCAAGTATTTTACAGGTAGGCATTTACATAACCAGAGTTTAGGTGGAATGTGGATTGGGTGCACAATTATGCATTACAAGGAGGTGCTGATAGGTTCTCAGCACAACCAAGAAGAGAATGACATGGATATGGTTCAATCAATGATCTGAAACAATGTCAAAATATGGAATTTTGTTTCTGCTGATTGGCACATAACGAAATAATATAACTCTTTTCAGCTACAGTGGCAAAATAACACTCAGAATTTAGGAAGTTGGTTGTTGGACCGAGAACTTTTCAGCACCCCCTTCATATGTAATAAAAGTGAGCCAAGTATAGGACACTCAAGCCATTGTGACATCACTGAGGTTGGCTTTTATTGGTTGAATGAGGCATTATCTCATACTAACATAGTAAATGACGGCAAATAAAGATCCGAGTGGTCCATCCAGTCTGCCCAACCATACATGCTCCATAAATTATTTAATTTAAATGGTCCCTTTTCTTAGATATTTCTGGGGCAGAAATCCAGAGTGTGCTTTCGTTCCATCTACTGGAGTCTCCATCATAGTATTAGCTCTGGTTACCAGAGACAAAGTCTTCACACTAGATGGGAGTGCTGAAAAGTTCTCAGCCCAACCAAGAAGAGAATGACGTGGATATGGTTCAATCAATGATCTGAAACAATGTCAAAACATAGAATTACGTTTCTGAAAATTTTTATGTTTTTTATTAGGATTTTATATACTGCCTATCCAGGTTTTCTAAGCGGTTTTACAATCAGGTACTCAAGCATTTTCCCTATCTGTCCCGGTGGGCTCACAATCTATCTAACGTACCTAGGGCTATGGAGGATTAAGTGACTTGCCCAGGGTCACAAGGAGCAGCATGGGGTTTGAACCCACAACCCCAGGGTGCTGAGGCTGTAGCTTCAACCACCGCGCCACACACTTCTTCAATTGGCACTTAATGAAATAAGATAACACTTTTTGGTATAGCACCAATATTTTTACTGTATATTTTATATTGCCCTAATACCCTTACATTTTTTTCTTATCAATAAAATATTCAGTGACGTTATGAAATTATTTTTATAGTAAAAATTGGGATAAAAATATGTGAATAGAATTCTCTTAAAAGGGAAAATATTACTTAGGAACTGCAGCTGGGACGAATTAGAGCATGTTATGCCTCATTATGAGACATTCTTGTAATGAATGTTTCATTATTGAAAACCCTGAGAAAACAAAAATATTTTTGGCAACTTGGAGAGAAACACTTCAAAGTGAAAAGATGAAACTCCCTCAGGCATTCTTTAGGTTGGTTGTGTAATGCTTTACAGAAAGGAAAAACTTCAGATGGAGAGTCTTGTGATTAGGCAATATAAAAATGTGGGCTGATGTCCTAGGAGGGATATACATATAGGCAGTGACTTTGCTACCTATATTGATTTGATTTACTGCTATTTGAAATAAAAATATTACATCATTGTGATTCACCAAACTGAATTAAATGTTAACCCTCTCTTTTTCTAAGCCTGATAGTGCGGGCCAATGCATTAACCCCCCCTCCTCCTTTTACATAACCGTAGTGTGGTTTTTAGCACCGGCCTCAACGGTAACAGCTCCGATGCTTATATAAGCATCAGAGATGTTACTGCCGTGGCCGGCGCTTAAAAACCTTGTTACAGTTTTGTAAAAGTGGGGGTAAATGCTCCAACGCCCAAAGGGATTGAATGGGCATTGGAGCATTTGTGGCAAGGCATTCACTCCTTTAGCTTAGAAATAAATCCAAAGGCTGATGGTGTCATGGCACGAAAAAGGGGATCCTTGATAAAGCCTAATATTGGCGAAACAGGTTGGATTATTTCCTCTGGTCGACAAACATGACTATTTAAAGGTAAGCGAATCTATTTATATAAAAATTTAAAGAGGAGTGAATTTAGATATTAAAACTATAAATGCACATAAATAAGCTAATGATGAATGGGGAGTGGCCAGAGGAGGGCGACGAAAATGATAGGAGGCTTGCGCCAGAAGACGTATGAGGAGAGACTGGAAGCCCTGAATATGTATACCCTAGACTAGAGGAAAGGAGAGACAGGGGAGATATGATTCAGACGTTCAAATACTTGAAGGGTATTAACGTAGAACAAAATCTTTTCCAGAGAAAGGAAAATGGTAAAACCAGAGGACATAATTTGAGGTTGCGGGGTGGTAGATTCAGGGGCAATGTTAGGAAATTCTACTTTACGGAGAGGGTGGTGGATGCCTAGAATGCGTTCCCGAGAGAGGTGGTGGAGAGTAAAACTGTGACTGAGTTCAAAGAAGCGTGGGATGAACACAGAAGATTTAGAATCAGAAAATAATATTAAAGATTGAACTAGGCCAGTTACTGGGCAGACTTGTACGGTCTGTGTCTGTGTATGGCCGTTTGGAGGAGGATGGGCAGGGGAGGGCTTCAATGGCTGGGAGGGTGTAGATGGGTTGGAGTAAGTCTTAACAGAGATTTCGGCAGTTGGAACCCAAGCACAGTACCGGGTAAAGCTTTGGATTCTCGCCCAGAAATAGCTAAGAAGAAAAAAAAAAAATTTAAATTGAATCAGGTTGGGCAAACTGGATGGACCATTCGGGTCTTTATCTGCCGTCATCTACTATGTTACTATGTTACTATGAGTGTAAAGTTTAGCAGATGAGATGGTTTGAGCGCTAAGTGGCTCCGCTGAAGCTTTGGAAAAAATTATAAGTATTTTTCTGATACCTAAGGACTGTTTTGTGGTGGTAACTTAAAACTTAGGCACCTGCAATGTAGGCCAGGGATTTAAAAGCCTACATTATAGGCACCTAAGTTCTTTAGAGCAGTGTTCTTCAACCACCAGTCCATGGACCGGTGCCGGTCCACAGAAATTTCCTGCCGGTCCACAGGGCCAGCATATGCATCAGGCCCAAAACTGTGTTCTTCAACTGCCGGTCCGTGGTACAATCGATGCATGTTGATAAGATTATATTGTGTGCATATATGAAAAATGAATGGAAAAAATAGTGTTACATTTAGGACTATGGGGACAGGGTCTGGGGTGGAGACTGGGTAGAGATGGGCAGGGTCTGGCCCACGACTTAGCCGAGTGTTCTTCAACCGCTGGTCTGTGGACCGATGCCGGTCCTCAAAATAATTCTTTTATTTCTGCCGGTCCTTAGGTGTAAAAAGGTTGAAGGACACTGCTTTAGAGAATTGCACCTAGTGGCACCAAAGCCCTTCTCCACCCCTAAACACGCCTACTTTGGAGTTAGGTGCCTATCTTATATAGAATCGCATCTAAATAGATAGGTGCTTATTGCCCAATTTTTTTTTCAATTTTGAGCTTATTAAAGATCATAATTTAAGCCAATTTACTAATTAACACCCCCCCCCCGCTTTTATTAAACCGAGTTTGGGGGTTTTATTGCCAGCCGTAGCAATAAAAGCTCCAACGCTCATAGGAATTCTATGAACTTCTGAGTTTTTACTGCCACAGCGATGATAGAAAACCCTAACACGGCTTCATAAAAGAGGGGTAAGATAGGTGCCTATCTTTAGGCGCCTCTGATAGAATTTACCTCTTACTGCTCAAAAAGTGGCATCTAAAAAATCCATACGGAGCATTATTTTATAAGATGCACTCCGAGTTGGGTGCTGTTTATAGAATAATACAATACAATCTTTATTTGTATACCACCAATACCTCCTTGAAATTCACAGTAGTTTACATAAGTAATTATGGATATACAAATTAAAAACAAGTATTACAATATTTAGGAATAATTCATAACAAATTCTTGAAAAAAATAGGTCTTTAGTGCTTAGAATCAATTTATGCACCTGAATTTGGGCAGGAGGATTTGCACCAACTGAAATCTGGTATAAATCCTGGCACATAATTTAGGCATGGATCCCTGGTATTCAGTAATACTGCTTGCATCTTTAGTGAGTGCCCTGACCTGCCAATGCCTTTCCCCCTTTTGAGTTGCATGCTATAAGATTTGACCACAGATTTTGATAGACTAGCATGTAGCAAGATGGCCATGCAAATCCAAATTGTTGCCAATTAATGCCAATAATTGTTAGCACCCAAGTATTGGCACTAATTGGCTCATTAGGCAATTTAGTTGTGCTGGAAGATGTAATGGGGCAATTTGACAAAATGAACAGTAGCAAATCGCCTGGACCTGTTGGTATGTATCCTACAGTGCTGATAGAATTGAAAAATGAACTTGCAAAGCTATTGGTAATTTGTCATTTTTCTTTAAAATTCAGCATGGCCAACGTAATGCAAATTTTTAAAAAGAGATGCAGAGGTGATCCAGGAAATTACAGAATGGTGAGTCTGACGTCGGTGCTGGGCAAAATGACAGAGACTATTATAAAGAACAAAATGACAGAATGTACATAAACATGGATTAATGAGACAAAGCCAACATGAATTTAATAAAGGGAAATCTTGCCTCTCTAGTATACTATATTTCTTTGAAAGGATGAATGAACATGTGGATAAAGGTGAGTGGGTCAATATTGTGTATTTGGATTTTCAAAAACATTTAACAAAGCATCTTATGAAAGACTACTGAGGAAATTAGAAAGTCATAGGCTAGGAGGTAATGTCCTATTATGGATTAAGAACTAGTTGAATGATAGAGAGTAGGTTTAAATGGTCAATATTCTCAATGGAGATGGGAAAATAGTGGGGTTACCCAGGGGTTTGTGTGGGGCCTGTTGCTTTTTAACATATTTTTCAATGATCTGGAGATGGGAATAACTAGTGAGATAATTAAATTTACTGATGACACTAAGTTGTTAAATCACAAGAGGATTGTGAAAAATTGCAAGAGGACCTTGTGAGACTGGGCATCAAAATGGCAGATGATGTAAGCAAGTGTAAAGTGATGCAAGCGGGATAGAGAAACCTGAACTGTAGCTATATGATGCAGGGTTCCATGTTAGGAGTTACTGCCCAGAAGAAAGATCTAGGTGTCATTGTTGAGGATACATTGAAACTCAGCTCAATGTGCAGCGGTGGTAAAGAATGCAAATAGAATGTTAGGAATGGAAAGCAAACATGAAAATGTTATAATGTCCTTGAATTGCTCTATGGTATGGCCGCACTTCAAATACTGTGTGTGGTTCTGGTCACCGTTTCTCAAAAAAGATATAGCGGAATTATAAAAGGTACTCTCCATCCGCTGTAACTTGAATCTGTTGTTATGTAACATCTTCTGTAATCTTGAATGTACTGTAATTCTCTACTATAACCTGTAATTTACTCTTCTCCTGTAATGCAATTCTACTGGAAATGCCCAGATATCTTCTATATTGTAATCCGCCTAGAACCGCAAGGCACAGGCGGAATAGAAATCTCTAATGTAATGTAATGTAAAGAGAACATAAGAACATAAGAAGTTGCCCCTGCTGAGTCAGACCAGAGGTTCATCTTGCTCAGCGGTCCGCTCCCGCGGCGGCCCATCAGGACTAGTGCCTGAACAGTGGTCCCTGATTAATTTTGTAACTTACCTCTAATCCCATCCCTATAATCTACCTTTACTCTTATCTGTACCCCTCAATCCCTTTGTCTTCCAAGTACCTATCCAAAGCTTCTTTGAACCCCTGTAGCGTGCTCCTGTTTATCACATCCTCTGGTAGCGCGTTCCATGTATCCACCACCCTCTGTGTGAAAAAGAACTTCCTGGCGTTTGTTCTAAACCTCTCCCCTTTCAATTTCTCTGAGTACCTCCTTGTACTTATTGATCCCCTTAATTTGAAAAATCTGTCCCTGTCTATTTTTTCTATGCCCTTCATGATCTTGAAGGTTTCTATCATGTCTCCTCTAAGTCTCCGCTTTTCCAGGGAGAAAAGCCCTAGCTTTTTCAGTCTGTCAGTATATGAGAGGTCCTCCATGCCCTTTATTAGCTTAGTTGCTCTTCTCTGGACCCTCTCAAGTACCTCAATGTCCTTCTTGAGGTACGGCGACCAGAACTGAACATAGTACTCCAGGTGCGGGCGCACCATAGCACGATACAGTGGCAGGATGACTTCCTTTGTCCTGGTCGTGATACTCTTCTTAATGATACCCAACATTCTGTTTGCTTTCCTTGAGGCCATGGCACACTGCGCCGACGCCTTCAATGTTGTGTCTACCATCACTCCCAGGTCTCTTTCAAGGTCGCTCACCCCTAGCGCTGATCCCCCCATTTTGTAAGTGAACATCGGGGTTTATTCCCTATATGCATGACCTTGCATTTCCCTATGTTGAAACTCATTTGCCACTTTTTGGCCCATTTTTCCAGTGTTGTCAGATCTTTTTGGAGATCTTCGCAGTCCTCCATGTTATTGACCTTCCGCAAATTTAATAACCTCACATTTTGTTCCTGCTTCCAGGTCGTTAATGAATATATTGAATAGGAGCGGTCCCAGCACCGACCCCTGTGGAACTCCGCTCGTGACCCATTGCCAGTCTGAGTAATGTCCTTTTACTCCAACCCTCTGTTTCCTGTCCGCCAGCCAGTTTTTGATCCATCGATGGACCTCCCCTTGCACCCCATGGTTCCATAGCTTCCTTAGTAGTCTTTCATGTGGCACCTTGTCGAAGGCTTTTTGGAAGTCAAGGTAAATGATATCTATGGATTCCCCTTTATCCACCTGGCTGGTTACCCCCTCAAAGAAGTATAATAAGTTTGTGGGGCATGACCTGCCCTTGCAGAAGCCATGCTGGCTCGACTTTAGCTGTCCAGCAGCTAAAAGGGATGGGATGACTTCCCTATGAGGAAAGGCTAAAGCAGCTAGGGCTCTTCAGCTTGGAGAAAAAAACAGCTCAGGGGTGATGTGATAGAGGTCTATAAAATACTGAGTAGAGTGGAAAGAGTATATGTGAATCGCTTGTTTACTCTTTTAAAAAATACTAGGACTAGGGGGCATGCAATGAAGCTACTAAGTAGTAGATTTAAAATAAACCAGAGGCAACATTTCATAACTCAACATGTAGTTAAACTCTGGAATTCATTTCCGGGGAATGTAATAAAATCAGTTAGCTTAGCAGGGTTTTAAAAAGGTTACATAATTTCCTAAAACAAAATTCCATCAGCCATTATTGAGATGGCTTGGGGAAATCCACTGCTTATTCCTAGGATAAGCAACATAAAATCTGTTTTACTCCTTGGGATCTTGTCAAGTCTTGAGACCTGGTCTGGCCATCGACGAACCTTCAGTCTATCGCAGCATGGCAACTTTTATGATCTTATGTTTTTATGAGCATCTCAGGATAGCATTCAATTTTGCACACAGAAATTTGCATGCCATTTATAGAATCCAGATGTTAGTATACACTGATCCAAACCTACAAGCTGGATAATGCAGGAACACCTGCGTCTCTCTAAAATTTATTTTTTTTTAATTCGTCAATGGGCTGGTTAGCACATGCAACAGACAAAACACTTTAATGCATGGTAGCCTGTTAGCATGTGCTAAGGGTGTAATACTTTTAGTAAATAGAATCCTATAACAGCACAGTAGAACAATTATAGAATATAAAGATGATAAATGTCAGCAAGCATTTCTGACAGGATGCTGTATTGTCCTGTACAGCTGTCTGCATGTTCTTCAGTTTTCATCAACTGGAGGAAAAAAAACACCTTTAAAATAGGTCTGAAAACACAAAACAGGAGTCACACTTTGCAATTCTAAGGCTCATTTAATTTCAGCAACATAAACTATATGGCAAAGTGAAATGTCTATGCTTTCATTAATAATCAGTTAAAATAGAGGTGAGCTGATTGCCAGTACCAAAGAGCTCATTCATCCTCAGTGACATTTTGCTTCATGTTCTGATGTTTCCAAAAAAAAGCCATTTTGATTTAATTTTTCAGCTCTCTCAGCTAATTTTCCATTCTTGATCAGCATAGTAAGGAGTTTTGTTGAAAAAGGGCTGTTGTTAGCTAAAACTGCTCAGCTGGCAGGCAAGGCATCTGAGAAACTCTGTAAAGAAAGTGAAAAGATCAGTGAGGGGGGCAGAGTGGCCACAGACTGGGACTTGAAGAAATGAAAAAAAATAAAAATAAAAAATTCAACATTCAGCACTGATGGACCAAGGAGATATTTCACTAGAAGTAAATACCAATGCTACCTCATGCCGCACTCTCTCTAAGACAGAGGCTCATGTTAACATCTACAAATTGATTTGTTAATTTAAAAATGATCTTATCTGCTGTGATATTGCCTTTCTCCACCTGAGCTCACTATTTCCTATTTGTACAGCATCTTGTAGCTCTTGAAATATACAACTCCATTATTCTTATAACTTCTCCTGGAAATGACCAGAATTCTCTCTGCAATTATCCTGGAAATGTCCAGTTGTCTCTTTTGTAATCCGCCCAGAACTGCAAGGTTGAGGCGGAATAGAAATCAGTAATGTAATGTAATATAACCGAAAGGTAAAACACAATCGTATTATAAGAAAGTCAGGAGGACACAGGCTGCGTAAAGGGGGAGGGGGGGAGGTGATGAAAGATTAAACAAAATAATTATTTTCAACAAAAATAGACTGTTCTGCAAATATTCGGGAAAAAAGTATTTACACATCCACTTAACAAATATAGGGCTCCTTTTACAAAGCCATGGTAACAGTTGCTGCTGCAGTAATTGCTACGACAGCCATAGGGATTTGATGGGTGTCAGCGTTTGCCACATGGCAGCTGCTCCTGTGGCTTTGTAAAAGGTGGGGTGGGGGTGGGGATAATTACAAATAGTCCACAAATAAGAGTCCTTTTACTAAGGCATGCTAATGGATTTAGTGCTTGTTAATTATTAGCGTGCACTAAATGCCATGCAGACATTATATTCTTATGGGCTACATTTAGTTCTCACGGTGGCCAATCCAGGTCACTAGTACCTGACCAAAACCCAAGGAGTAGCAGCATTCCATGCTACCGATCCAGGGCAAGTAGTGGCTTCCCCCATGTCTTTCTCAATAACAGACTATGGACTTTTCCTCCGGGAACTTGTCCAAACCTTTCTTAACACTGGAAAAATATTTTGAAATTTAGAAATAACATATGAAAGAAACCTATCATTCCACCTTTATTTAATTCATTTTCTATCCCGTTCTCCCCAAAGAGCTCAGAATGGGCTACAGTTTAAAACACAGTTCTTCAACCGCTGGTCCGCGGACCGGTGTCGGTCCGCAAAAAAATGTTGCCGGTCCGCGAAGGATTCGGGTCCCCAGCCGCAGCAAAAAGTGCCAGCGTCAGCTGACGTGCAACTTCCTGTTGCCGTCGCTATGCCGACACTCCTGCCTTCCACCTCCTACTCCTGCCGCGTATGTCTCCGCACCTCCAGACAAGCAGGGGCAGCTTTGTGTGCTTTTAACTTCGGCACACAGCTGCCCCTAAGCAGTATTTTAGCCGCGGTTTCATGAGGCAGCCTCGGGGCCTTTGGTAGGCCGCCCACATCGCATCATCAAAGCGGGCCGGCCTACCAAAGGCCCCGAGGCTGCCTCATGAAACCGCGGCTAAAATACTGCTTAGGGGCAGCTGTGTGCCGAAGTTAAAAGCACACAGAGCTGCCGCTAGCCTACATAGAGGAAACATTTGCTGTAGAGGGAAGGAGGGAAGGGAGTAGAGGTGCTCCTAGACAAGGGAGGGGAAGGGGCTACTGCTGGCAGGGGAGAAGGGAAAGGGAAGGGATGAGAATTACTGTTGGATAATAGGAGGAGGAAAGGGAGAAGGGGTACTCCTGGACAAGGGAGGCGAAGGGGATACTGCTGACAGGGGAGAAGGGAAAGGGAAGGGATGAGAGTTACTGTTGGAGAAGGGGTACTACTGGACAAGGGAGGGGAAGGGGCTACTGCTGACAGGGGAGAAGGGGAAGGGATGAGAATTACTGTTGGATAAGGGAAGGAAGAAAGGGAGAAGGTACTGCTGGACAGGGGAGGAGGAACATTGGAAGGAAACAGCTGGCAGGGAGATTAGAGGAGGGGAAGAAGTCAGGATGGAATGGAAAGATCAGATGAGGGAAAGGGGAGAGACAGAGGAATGACAAAGTAGAAAGAGATTGATGCTGGGAAGAGGGATCAGATGAAAAATAAGGAAAGAGGGACAAAGATGCTAGATCTGGTGTAGGAGAGAGGGGCATAGAAAGAACGCAGATACCATATGGAAGGGGGAGGGGTAGAGGGCAGACAGTGGATGGAAGAGGCAGATGCTGGATTGAAGAGACAGAGGGCAGACGCTGGATGGAAGAGAGTGAAAAGAAGATGAAAGCAGAAACCAGAGACAACAAAAGGTAGAAAAAAATAATTTTATTTCTATCTTGTGATTAGAATATATCAGATTTAAAATATGTATCCTGCTAGAGCTGATGTTAGACATAACTGGGGAGTGCAAAGCCTAGGCAGTGCGTCTTTAGCTTCCAGCTGGCTTAGGGCTCTCTCTGACCAGGAGGCAGTTGCCCTAGTTGCACTCCCCCTAACACCGTTCCTGCCATGTGTGACACCGGTATTCTGTTAGCATGATATTTGTGTAGCATTCTGTAATAATTTGGCTTATTCAGTTTTCTTGATAGTAGAGGGGATATATGTGAAGGGGAGGGGAGACGGGGGTTTTGTTGATCCTTGCCCTGTATTATTTATATTTATAAAATGACAATTGTACAGAATATTGTTTCTTTTTATACTTTAATAAAATATGTTCAATATAAAATCATAACTATTTGAGGCTTGTGCGGATGGTATCAGATAGTTAATGGGACCGAGCTCATGGGGATGGGGCGGCAATGGGGTTTTTAAAAATTTCAGTCTTATTAGTTTGCCGGTCCACGAAATAATTATTTTATTTCCGCCGGTCCATAGGTGTAAAAAGGTTGAAGAACACTGGTTTAACATACATAATATACAGTTTACAGGTTAAATTTGCTATAGATACAGTGCAAGGTTTTTTCAATACAAGTTTTTATCCTAATGGGACACATACCAAGGACCAAGGACCGGTCCCTTCCCGATAATTACTGACAAAGGGAAAACTCAGAAAAAGAAAAAAAGATAAGTTGAAAGATTAATTATTTATTTACGGAAGTATTGAAGCACTAATGCACTAAAGCACTTTATATAAAACACAACGGTCTGATGAGGAGGCTAGTGCCACATAGTATTTGGCCACTGAAACCAATTGGCTAATACTGGCACTTCTGAAGACCGATGAATAAGTAAAAAGCTCTAAGTAAACATGCTGTGAAGTACTGTTTTTGGAGAACACGAGTGATAGTATAACAGTACAAAGGATTGCTGCACACATTACCTATTCAGGATTTGAATGCTAGCATCAGGCCCTTGAAGATACAACATTTGGCTATGGGTAGCCAGTGAACTGACGATAGAGCCTGGGAGACAGGGTCATGGGCATGGAGGATTTTTAAGAAGTCTGATTGCTTTATTAGAAAATCCTGTAGGACTCTCATATGATACTATACTATTTGGTACAGCAATGAGAACTCAGAGTCCGATTTCAGCAAACAATAACAAACTATTATTAATATTGACAGGGGTCGCCATGCAACAAATAACTCAAAATTGGAAGGATTATTCCAAATTAAACTATACATTTTGGTGGAATTCAGTCTGTCATATATACAAAATGGAAAAAACAATAGCATTACAACAGGGAAATATTCATAATTTTAAGAAAATTTGGGAACCATTGACCCGCTATTCCAATGATCAGATTTCATAGCACATTAGTAATAGTTATATTAGCGTGGGGAGGGGAATGTATATTATGTGGAAATAAGAAATGAAAAAAGGGGAGGGTTATATTTTATATGATAAGATGAATTATTTAGAATCATAATTTTTCATGTATTAATTTAAGCTTTATGTACAATTAAATTATTGTAAGAATGAAAAATTTATAAATAAAATATTAAAAAAAAAAAAAAAAGAAGTCTGATTGCTGCGTTTTGTACATGCTGGAGACGTTCTATGTTCTTCGCTGTGAGACCATTGAATAGCGCGTTTCAGTAGTCCAGTGGGAGAGAATTAAGGCATAGAGTAGTTGGGTGAAGTCAGACTCATAAAAGTAGTTTCTTATTTTTCAGAGTCATTGCAGGTAGTAAAATGAGGAAGATTCCACCTGAGAGATATGGTTGGAAAATGACAGGTTGGAGTCAAGGAGTATTCCTAGGCTGTGTGCTTGGTCCTTTGCAGTTATGGTAGTTGAGTCCCAGAGTAGTGAGGGATGGGCGCAGTTGCAGTATTTTATGCTGATCCAAAGGAGTTCAGTTTTGAAGGTGTTTATTTGTAATTTGTTGATGGACATCCAGTTTTTGATTTCTGAGAAGCGAGACACAGGCTTCTCCTCGCGGTAGGTATAGTTAGATGTCATCCACAAAGGAGTGAATCTATATTTGATATTTGTGGGCTATATCTAGGACAGGTCTAATGTAGAGATTGAATAATAGGGGAGGTAGTATAGCCCCCCTTTGGAACACCGTATTTGATTGGTTTTCGTTTCGATAGTGCTTTGTTGAGCAGTATGCTTCGGGATCAATTATTTATGGCTGCCTCCTTTGTACTCACTGCCCCACTCCAAGGCTCTCCTGTAGGAGCTCCTGGATTGTTTAGGTTTGGTCTTTAGGACTACTAACGGAATCCTTGCTGGCAACTTGTGTCCATCTGATGTACTCATATACTCTTGGCCTTGGTCTATTGACTCAGCCATATATCCTCCTTGGTTGCCAAGGTGGGAAGGACCTTCCAGTTTTGGATCAGCAGCCCTTGCTCTGGAGCAGAATGAACGTCCTTTTTACCCCCCAGCAAGACCACAAAAGCTGCTGGGGACATGCTGCACAAACCAGCTAGCCTAGGATGCCACTCATATACCTGGCAACCTTCCCCTTCCTACCAGCATGGCCCCTGAATAGTAGTGTGCCTGGTTCTTCCCCTTGCAAATGGATTGGATGATACCTGGTGCCGGCAAGGAGAAAAGCTTTCAATGGAAGTTAAACTCAGAAGTCTCAATCGATCATCCTTTTTCTGGAGCCATATGGTAACCCTACTGGTGGCCAATGTGGGTGAAAGGACCAGCAATGGAGGTAGAGAAGCTCCTTCAGCAGTCAACCCAAGGTGACCCCAACACTAACCTCTTCCCTCTGCCCCCCCCACCACACACACTTGGGGGTGCAACTGGGGGTTATGAAGTTTTGAAATGGCTGTGGAAGGCAGAAGAGGTAAGAAGGAGAAGCACAGAGCACTGCTTTCGCTCTGCCACATAGCAGACATCAGGCTGGGAGGAATATCAGAGCACTTCTTCTCTTACCCCCCCCCTAATTGCCAGCTGTACTTTTTCTTTCTATCTATCTTTATACTGGTCCTCTAAGCACCCCTCCAAGGATAGGTTTACTCCAAGCCCTTTTCTCTTCCATGTAGGCAGAGTACCTCTTAAAAGAACAGTTTACTTCCCAGCCTGTGCCTGGCTATGTGTAGACAGCACCTAACTACTAGGGCTGACTTCTATCCTAGTCTCCCCTTTCAAATGCAGGTTGTTTCACATCTCTTTTTGTACAAACAGAGGCATAGATGCTCTAAACTCACTGTGCCTTTAATGATTGATGCTAAACCAGTAAGATCTGGTTTAGTAAAGTATTTTACGTACCAATGCGCATAATGGCTCACCGCGGTCTTTTCCGTGCTTCCTAGCAGCCTCCAACTCTGCTATGTAAGTGTAGTATAACGAGGTCATTAATATTAAACTAGCACTCTGAGCTAGTTCTGACGTTGCCTTTTGATGCACAAAATTACCGGCTGATCTGGGGGTGCCAGTAGTGTTAAAAATGCAGCTCAGGCACATGTGTTGAAGGCACATCTGAGCTGCGTGCATCAAAGCTTAGGTTGCCCATTGCAAGGGAGGTAGAAGTTCATCATCTTTGGAGGGGGGCTGCCGATTGCATGAGGGGAGCACTTGTCCTGCCGAAGCAGTGTAAAAAAATGTTTTCACATTTTGCCCCTTCCCTTATGATGTGCGCCTATGATTGGTCCTATAATGCAAGCCTATGACTGATGTTCATGCGCATATTCATGCCTCTTTCTGTGGACTTTTCTGCACATGTCTCAGTTGCTTTCTCCAATGACTGATTGGATGGGATTTCCACTGGTCTCTGTGAACCTCATTTGTATGCGAAGTTGTTTGAACATCGATCATCATTTTCAAATCAGACAATTTACTGGCACCACAGCGACCCACAGGAGTTTAACGGTGATTTTAGAGCATCTAGGCCAAAGTTTGCTAATATGCTGCTTGCCTTGTTACAACTTGAGCTATACCCTCCTCTACACCCAACGACTAGTGGTTTATTTGCAGTGAACAGCCTCTTTTACTACATCTCCCAGGATTCGTGGAGGGGCATTTTCAAAATATACGTCTAAGTGCGATTTGGACGTATGACGCTAGACGTCCAAAGTCATAAGTAAGAAAATGCCTATTTTCGAAAGGCAAACCACCATACGTCTAGAATTTTTTTTTTTTTTTTAAAATCCTCTATCTGGAAGTACATGGCATTAGGATGCCCAGACCATTAGGACACCTATCTTTATATCACATTTTCGAATAAAATTTCATCCAAGTCCCAAACATCTAGAACAAGTCCTGTAATGGACTAGCCACCCAGGCATGGCAACAGAGCAGTGAGGCACCTTAGAGGGCACTGCTGTGAACTTCACCAAAAAAGTGCCAGATAAACATCTCACCAGAACTCCCTTATAGGTTATGGTGAACCCCCCCAAAACCCACTATACCCACCTGTTTACAACCTCAATAGCCCTTATGGCAGTAGACTAGGGTTTTTGGGGGGCTCACATTTTACACTATAAATGTAGTGGTTAGAGTGTCTTATGGGCCTGGGTCCTCCTCTCTATGGTTCACTAGCCCACCCTCTAGGCTACTTAAGACACCTGTGTGCAGCTCTACTAGACTTCCCCATACCAGATGCTGCTGTTTTATAGACAGGTATGTACCTTTTGTTCTCATTTTTGTGTGGTGGAAGGTGGTCAGTGAGTACTGGGGGACTGTGGGGGATGTCTAACCTTGATGCATGCAGTGGTCATCTGGTCAGTTTTGGCACCTCTGTGGCACTTAGACCCTTCTAAAATAGGTCTAGTTCCAAACATATAAGTTCCGTCCAGGATGTCTTGCAAAATGTTTGATTATCGCTGCAAGACGTCCAAGTCTAACCCACCCTTGAGATTGCCCAAAGCCTGCCCATAACAAGCCTCCACCATGCCCATCTCATTTGAACGTACAGAGACTGGAACACCTTGCTAAATGTACAGAAATACGATTTTGATTATGAGCACTTGGACACCCTGGTGATTAGAACGTCAAAGTGCTAATTTAGGATGCTTTGTGGACATCTCTGGTTTTTTATTATGGGCCCCATATTTTTATTCCTCATGCTGTCTGCTGGGCAGGCTTTCTGGGTTTTACTTTCTTCCTGCCCCTCCCGGAGCTACTGCTTGTTCCGGTATCTTCCAGGACCCTGCCAGTCTGCTTGCTCAGGTAAGGACAGTTTTCTTACCCCCTTTTCCCCCTCTTTTCTTGGTGATAGGGGAAACTGTTGAGCTTTTTCTGCCTGCTTACCTTTCTCTTCTCCCTTTCCTCAGACCATGACATACTTAGCCAGTCACAATAACAGCTGTCCTTATCTGTGACATCACAGACAAGTTGTGCTCTATGGAAATGTGTACACGTTTCTAGGCAGGCTTTCACAATGCAGAGCTCTCATCTGCAAAGGTTTACAAGAAACTCTTCAAATTATTTTCAAAAATTTGGATAATGCTGGCAATGTCTTGGTATGGAGAGTACCATCCAGGAAGCACCCACTGTGAAGACAGCTTCACTCGTCATCTCTGACCTTCTCTGGACTTTCTACTTCGGATTTCTTTTTTAAAATTTCTCAGAACTTTCTGTGTTTCTTCCTCCCACCTGTTGTTTCATCTTCCATAAGGCTTTTCTCTGTTTTGCCACAGGTGAATCCTTTGATAGGTTCATCCATTATTTGAACTTAGGGACTACGAAGAAGGTTTTCCTGACATTTACTCTATAATTTGTGAAAGCAAGAAAGAAGCTAGGAACTATAGACCTGTTAGTCTAACCTCAGTGGTGAGTAAATTAATGGGAAATGCTGCTAAATCAAAGGATAGTACAATTTCTAGATTCCAAAAGATTACAGGATCCATGGTAGCATAGTTTTACTACAGGTACATGGAGGTCTTGTCAGACAAATCTGATAAATTTTTTTGACTGGGTGACTGGAGAGTTGGCTTGGGGGAGAAAGTCAGATGTGGTGTACTTAGATTTCAGCAAGGCCTTTGGCACAGTAGAACTGTGGAACCCCTGTTGGATAGGTTGTGTCAGTTCAAACAGTAATGGAAATTATGAAGACTTGGGATAAGCACAATTTTAGTAACTAAAAATGGAGAGAGCAGAAAGTATAACCTAGTAAAATATTTTAAATGTTCATAGTGCTATAATGACCTAATTACAAAATACAATACATTACATTAGTGATTTCTATTCTGCCATTACCTTGCGGTTCAAGGTGGATTACATAAGAATTGTCAATGAAGTTACAAGATATATAGGTGGATTACATAAGAATTGTCGAGAAATTAAGGTTATACGTGTTGGGTAATTAGAACATTTTACATTTGATAGGAGTAGACAGTGTGGTAGGTGGAGCTTGGGAAGGAACTGGTCGTGTTAGATAGGTTTTTGTATTTTTTGAAGAGTAGAGTTTTTGTTTCTTTTTTGAAGGTTTTGCAGTCTGTGGTCGAAGTCAGCAGATTGATGATTTGGCTGTCTAGTTTTGCTATATGTGGACTTGAGGTTGTTTGATATTTGAATATTTTCCTTATAAAGTTTTATATTCTTTTTCCTTTAAATTGTTAGTGTCTTATATACCGCAATTTTCACCAAGGAATCTATGCGGTGTAATGAGTATTGGGGATACCAGATTATATAACAAAGTGGTTACTATGATATTTTAGAAGTCTTAGCTATATAACAAGCATTCATGCAGGAAATTCTGTAATGGCTAAAAGTCCTAATGGAAACACTCAAATAGATGGGTCTGTCTGGCAGGCTACACAAATGAGGTACTGTGGTCACATTACTATTTCTGGCTTTTTCATTTTTACAGAGCTTTGTGGTTAGACATAGCAAAAGTGAATGATGGAGGGAACTAAGCTGTGATCTTGTATACTTGTGATTATTTCTGAGAAAAGGTGGTTAAAACCACCAGAAGCAATGAATGAGGTTTGAATGTTAGAGCATCTCAATTTGTAATAAAACAATCCAAACCCCATCCTTTTACGTGAAAAAATGAAAGAAATTACAGACATTCAAACGTAACTTTTGCAGAACTGCTTATGGACCCATGACATGAAAAATCAGTTATTCTCAACATTTCGAATCCACTACTTTAGTCACCTTTCCCAGAGATGGTCACATTTATGCGCTAAAAAAATATAGAATAGTGCTACGCGTGTATACCGAGGCACAATGATGGCATCATTTTTTACATTTAAACAAGCAAATGATGCTTAAATTTAGGCAAGCTGTTATAGAATTGAAGGATAGTTGCAACTGATATCCAGGTAATGCCAGGCCAGAGCAAGGGCAGAATATGAATGTTCTTCTTAATTCTACAGATAACTGATGATCTTCAGCTACTATCCATATAGCTATGCAGTTTAATTTAGTACAGCAAAAGAATTGCCCAAATTTAGAGCTGGCCCAATCATTATGCAAGATTAGGTGATTGCCTAGAGCAGCAGTTTCTTAGGGCCAGCAAAAAGCAGCTGCAGTAAAATTGTCTACAAGCAGTCCCCAAGTTACAGATTAGAGAATGACACGGTGACAAAATTCATCACCGTCCCCGCCCCCGCGGATAACCGCGGGAAATAATCCCATGTCATTTTCTAGTGTCTATTTCAACCTCAGTCCTTCTACACCAGCATTCTTCAAAGCAAAGCTTGCGGGTCAGTGGTTGTGGCCATTCATACTCTGATTCTTCCCTCTCTCCTTAAAGAATGACATGAAGATGGTTTACCGCGATTATCCGCGGGGACGGGAACAGTGATGAATTTGTCACCGTGTCATTCTCTACCTGACTAAGTACGACTAATGCTTAAGAATGCAGTCATGGCTTCATTTGATTTCACTGAGCAGTATTTCCAGAGGCACAGACTCCTATACTTCTCCTGCAGCAGATTCAGGAATGATGCATGGCCACATTAAGAACAGTGTGTGATTGTACCTGCTGTACCTTAGAGGGAACACTGGGGACAGTTGGCCCTTTTGTCAGCTGGAAGCAGAGGTAAGCAACAAGAATCTTAAAATCTACAAGTTCTGAGTTACGTACAAATCTGACTTAAGAACAGCTTTAAAAATGCTACTCGTTCTTAACCTGGGGACTGCCTGTATAGGTCCTGCCAACCATACAAAGTCACAGGAAGATAAAGCCCATTTTTAACCTGCATTTTTATAACATGCTGTGTGAAGATCATGATTGTTGAGTTTAATTATCAAAATCTTAGGAGGGCTGCAGGCATGAGGCCTGAAAGTTAATTGTGGGAAAGTGTAAAGCTGAAAGTTTTATTATTATTAGGATTTTATATACCGCCTATCAAGGTTATCTAAGCGGTTTTACAATCAGGTACTCAAGCATTTTCTCTATCTGTCCCGGTGGGCTCACAATCTATCTAACGTACCTGGGGCTATGGAGGATTAAGTGACTTGTCCAGGATCACAAGGAGCAGTATGCCTAGGGTGCCCACCACCCTTGCACTGGCTCTGCTTAAACAGCATAGCTTATGGATATCACTGCTCTCCATAGAGCTAGTGGCAGTGCCACTTACCATCCAGATACTGGCAGTGAATAGATATAATATATTTAAATGCCATGGCCAGCAGCATTTGACTATTCACTGACAGTGTTGTTCTAAATGCTTAAGTTAACCACCTGTTTTCAATTGAACTTAACGGTCTAAAGAGTTAATTTTAGAAGGATTAGGCACCATTTGCATATGCAAAAAGCTGATGTACATGTATAAATAAGCGTGCATGTATAAGTAGTGATTTTAGAAAAACCGCCACTTAACACGTATATCCCTGCTGCACATACAACCTTGAAGGGGACCATTTTGGTTAAAACTTAAATATTACCATATACTTGACAGAGTTATGTTCACTTACTGGTTTAGCCAATAGCTTAATAATAATGATATATTGAATAATGTCCACAAACTAGGCCTTCCAAAAAGTAAAATATAAATCCAAAATGACTTAGCTGAATCTAGACATTGTGGACATTACACAATATATCATTATATGGCAAAACTGGACACACAAGGAGGTTTTTATGACTAGTGACAGCCGGGTTTTGAAAAGTCCTCTTGACCAAAGGAGGACATGTCCGGGAAATCCAGACATCTGGTAACCCTACTAATGGTATTCTAAACTAGTTTGCTTTAGCCTACATCTGTACTACCTCTGTATAATGGAACATTCATTGTTTTGTTTTTTTGATAACTTCTATTTTCGGTAACATAGTAGATGACGGCAGATAAAGACCCGAATGGTCCATCCAGTCTGCCCAACCTGATTCAATTTTAATTTTTTAATTTTTTCTTCTTAGCTATTTCTGGGCAAGAATCCAAAGCTTTACCCTGTGCTTGGGTTCCAACTGCCGAAATCTCTGTTAAGACTTACTCTAGCCCATCTACACCCTCCCAGCCACTGAAGCCCTTCCCAGCCCATCCTCCACCAAACGGCCATATACAGACACAGAACGTGCAAGTCTGCCCAGTACTGGCCTTAGTTCAATATTTAATCTTATTTTCTGATTCTAGATCCTTTGTGTTCATCCCATGCTTCTTTGAACTCAGTCACAGTTTTACTCTCCACTACCTCTTTCGGGAGCGCATTCCAGGCATCCACCACCCTCTCCGTAAAGTAGAATTTCCTAACATTGCCTTTGAATCTACCACCCCTCAACCTCAAATTATGTCCTCTGGTTTTACCATTTTTCTTTCTCTGAAAAAGATTTTGTTCTACGTTAATACCCTTCAAGTATTTGAACGTCTGAATCATATCTCCCCTGTCTCTCCTTTCCTCTAGGGTATACATATTCAGGGCTTCCAGTCTTTCCTCATACGTCTTCTGGCGCAAGCCTCCTATCATTTTCGTCACCCTCCTCTGGACCGCCTCAAGTCTTCTTACGTCCTTCGCCAGATACGGTCTCCAAAATTGAACACAATACTCCAAGTGGGGCCTTACCAATGACCTGTACAGGGGCATCAACACCTTCTTCCTCCTACTGACTACGCCTCTCTTTATACAGCCCAGCATCCTTCTGGCAGCAGCCACTGCCTTGTCACACTGTTTTTTCACCTTTAGATCTTCGGACACTATCACCCCAAGGTCCCTCTCCCCGTCCGTGCATATCAGCTTCTCTCCTCCCAGCATATACAGTTCCTTCCTATTATTAATCCCCAAATGCATTACTCTGCATTTCTTTGCATTGAATTTTAGTTGCCAGGCAGTAGCTCATCATGATATGCACGGGTTCTTAGCATTGTAAATTGTCTTGATTCTTTATAGGTATAGAGTGATCCAGAAATCCTAGATTAGATTAGAATCAGTTGGACCGCTAGATGACCAAGGAGTAAAAGCTGCTTTCAGGCCTTAGCGGAAAGTTTAAATGAATTCTTTGCTTCGGTCTTCACCGAGGAAGATGTGGGGGAGTTGACTCCGGCTTTGTGCCTCGACGTCGTTTGATGCTTTGTGCCTCAACGTCGACTGCGCTTTGAGCCTCGATGTCGACTGAGGCTTTGTGCCTCGACGTCGACTGAGGCTGTGTGCCTCGACGTCGACTGCGGCTGTGGGCCTCGACGTCGACTGCGGCTTTGTACCTCATCGTCGACTGTGGCTTGGTGCCTCGACGTCGACGTCGACTGTGGCTTGGTGCCTCACCCCCTCCTGAGGCCTTGTGCCTCGACGTTGAATGCGGCTTTGTGCCTCGACGTCGTCTAAGGCTTTGCGCTTCGACTTTCTGCCTCGACGTCGACTGGGGCTTGGTGTCTCGAGGTCGACTGAGGCTTGGTATCTCGCCGTCGACGGATGCTTTGTGCCTTTGACATCGGCTGCGGCCGTGTGCTCCGCGTCACTTGACGCTTGTTCTTTGACGTCGCCTGATGCTTGTGCCTCGACGTCGACTGAGGCTGGGGGCCTCATTGTCGGCTGGAGCTCTGTGCCTCGTCGTTGACCGGGGCTCCGTGCCTCGCCGTCGACTGGAGCTTTGTTACTTGACGTCGCTTGTGGCTTTCGCCTATCGGGTCGCCTTCAGCTGAATCCCTTCTGTCTTGGTGGTTTGGACTCCTTCTCCGGAGGGGCCCTCTGGATACCTTTCTTGTGTCTGTCTACACTCCACCCCCAACTCAACAATAATTCTCATCCCATAATAATCCTAGAAAAATTACACATTTGACATATCAATGGCTATTTCCAAAAGTCCTTTACCCAGATAAGTGAGCAAATTTCCCACCCTTCTTAAGGTAAAAGAACTGCTGGCAGTGGTGTACCAAGGGGGGGAGCTCTGCCCCGGGTACAGCCTTAGGGGGGGTGCACAGCCGGCCAGGTCCAGAAAATTCTACCAGGCCGATCAGCCTGCCTCTCCCCGACGTCAATTCTGCCGTCGGAGAGGAAGTTCAGGCCAGCCAATCGCTGCCTAGCTGGGCGGAATTTCCTCTCCGATGGCAGAAATGACGGACCTAGAAGAACAGAAAGAAAGAAAGAAAACTTACCGGGGATCGAAGCTACTCAGTCCGATTCCAACAAAGGAAAAAGGGTCCCGGCCATTCTGCTCACATGAGGTGATCCCAGAGAGAAAAAGAAAGGGGGCATGAAGAGAGAAAAAAAGAAAGGGAGGCAGGGAGAAAGAAAGGGCAGGGAGAGAGAGGGGCATGTTACCCGATTGCGGTGACTTGGGGGGCTGTTCCCCGATGGCGGCGGCAATGGCTTGGGGGAGGGCAGGGAGAAAGAAAGAAAGGGGGCAGGCAGGGAGACAGAAGGAAAGAAGGGAAACAGAGAAAAAGAAAGGGGGCATGAAGAGAGAAAAAAAGAAAGGGAGGCAGGGAGAAAGAAAGGGCAGGGAGAGAGGAAGAAAAAGTTGGGGGAGGGAATGAGGTCTGGAGGAGAGGAAGCATACAGACTAAAAGAAGGGAAGAAAGATTGGATGCACAGTCAGAAGAAGAAAGTGCAACCAGAGACTCATGAAATCACCAAACAAGGTAGGAAAAATGATTTTATTTTCAATTTAGTGATCAAAATGTGTCTGAATTTATATCTGCTGTCTATATTTTGCACTGTGGCCCCCCTTTTACTAAACCATAATAGCGGTTTTTAGCGCAGGGAGCCTATGAGCGTCGAGAGCAGCCCTGGACATTCAGCGCAGCTCCCTGCGCTAAAAACTGCTATTGTGCTTTAGTAAAAAGGGGGGGAGGGGGTATTTGTCTATTTTTGTATGGTTGTTACTGAGGTGACAGTGCATAGAGTCATCTGCCTTGACCTCTTTGAAAAAATCCCAGAATAGGAATGATAATTAACATTTTCTCAGTGTACAGTGTGCTTTGGTTTTTTATTTTATTTTATTGTTGATAGTTCATTTTGACTTGGTCATTTTAAAAGTAGCTTGCAAGCCCAAAAAGTGTGAGCACTCCTGAGCTAGAGCGTTGAAGCTGCGTGTTTCTGCCGTAAAGGTCATCTCTGATGCAACCGGAAGTTGCATCAGAGACGACCTTTACTGCAGCCATATGCAACTACAACGCTCCGGCTGCTGTAAGAAGGCAGTTTAGACATCGCCGGCCACATGGCAGGGAGGATTGTCGGACCGGGCCTGTTGTCCGGGCCGGGGAGGGGGAAGAAAGCGCCACGAAGGTAAGGGGCAGGGAGGGAGAAAGGGAGAAATGGTGGGGTGGATAGGAAAACAGGGTAAAACAGAGGGGGGAGAAGGATGCTGAAAGCACATGGGGAAGATAGGGGGGAGAAGGACGCTGAAAGCACATGGGGAAGACAGAGTGGGAAAAAGATGCTGAATGGAAATGGGAAAGAGAGAGTGGGGAGAAGACGCTGAAGGGAAATGGGGAAGAGAGAGTTGGGAGAAGACACTGGCAGGGAAGAAGACAGAGATACCAGACTATGGGAGGAGCGGAGGGAAGAAGATGGGTGCCAGACCAATTTGGAAGGAGGGAGAAAGGGATAGGTACAGTAACAGAGTAAATGGAAGATGCAGAGAGAAGAGAGACAGTGGATGGAAGGAAGAGAGTAATAAGAAGATGAAGAAACCAGAAACCAGAGAAGACAAAGGTAGAACAAAAATTTTCTATTTATTTATTGCTTTAGGAAACATGTGTCACTGTTTCTGTGGTGTTGCATTGTATGCAGAGTCCAGCTTCTTGCTGGTTCAATGTCTATGTATTTCTATTTTATCCCCCCTTTTACAAAACTGTGGAGCATTTTTTAGCGCCAGCCGTGATAGTAGCAGCTCTGATGCTCAAAATTCTATGAGCGCCAGAGCTGTTACCACCGTGGCTAAAATCCACACTACAGTTTTGTAAAAGGGGGAGGGGTTAGTTTGTGATGACATATTCCATACTAGGCAAAGGTGTTTTCGGTGTTCTATGTGTTCGAAAGACATGGTTTTCTGTTAGGATTGACGGTGTAGGATTGATCTATACTAGTCTGGCTTGTTTAGTTTTACAATGGGTGTATTGATGTTGTACTGCTCACTGAGGTATGTAAGATGCTGCCTTTTCCTAGGTACTCGTGTGACATGTGGCTTGTTACTAAAAATCATCTTTTTCGTACAGATGGGGGGGGTGCCAAAAAATGATGGGCCCTGGGTGTCACATATGCTAGGTACGCCACTGACTGCTGGTAACTTTGTGTGGCTATCATCAGGTGGTTTGCTCTGACTGCAAGTATCTATTCTGTCCCCCCTTCCCCCAGAAGTTGCTGCCCTAGGCAGCCACATAGTCTTGCCTAACGGTTAGGAGAGCTGAAAGTAGTGAGTGCAGACCCCACACAAAGGATCGTTTCAAATCACCAAGTAACTAAGCAAGGAAACCCAGTAACCTCTCCTTACTTCACATCACGGCACTTGAAAAGTTGCTGTAATTGTTGTTAATACAGCAGTTAAAAGGTTTCCTTTTGGCAAGAATTTACTGCTCCCACAGCTGTCCAAACACGACATTAGAGCCCTGCACCGAGTTTCGCTGCAAAGCACAAAATTGGCTGGATAGCTGGAGTGATGAATTATTTACAAGCAATTGAGTTTTCTTTAGTGAGCACTCCTTAATGAGTAGACCAGGGCTGCTTCTTTGAAACATGTCTTGCGTGTTTCAGTCACAAACAAAAAAAAAAAAGGCGAGAGGAGCAAATGAGTTCCCACAAAAAGTATATAGCAGAGTCAAAATGAAACGAACTACATCTTATTACATCCTAAAAACTGTGTGAGAGACAGTGGTATATGTGGTGTAAAAAGCACATTATTTCAGTTACAGTCATAAAACCGCTGCTCTGATGCTTTATCTACCAGACTCTTTACAGTGGACGAGTCCAAAAACAATTTTCAGAAACTGTGTAAAAATTAATGTGATGCCAACTCTTACACAGTTTTTGGGATGTGATGTTAGATAAATGGCAGGCCCTGCAGTTCTGCTTGTTTTGTTTTTGAGCTTTTCAAGAACAAAAGGGGGAAAGGCCACAAAAAAAGCATTAAACTTGCCTTTTTTTCCTCCTTTTTCATTCACACTGGTGACTTTTATTTGGCTGTTCTTTTTGTGTGTGTGAATTCCTCATTATTAATGCACAGCCACGCACCATGTTATAATGCAAGATGATAGTACAGTTTCAGGCTCCCACAGCCCATCCATTCAATACTGTTCCATATTATTGGTACCTGGAGACTCACTTCTTTTCAAAGTAAAAGTCCTTGGAAGAGCATGTGCTATACTGGAACCCGGAATCAATGCAGGAAGAGAAGGTCTGAAGCAATGAGCTTTTTTTAATAGGCCTTTGAAAATTATTAAGTTGATATTCAAATGCTGTAGTCAGCCTATAAATGCCAGCCACAGCTTTCAGATTGTTCATGTACTGCAGAAGCGACACACAGACAACAAGTACAGTATTTGATGGCAACAATAGGTAATAATAATAATAATAACAGCTTATATACCACAATACCGTGAAGTTCTATGCGGTTTACAAAAGATTAAGCAAAGGTACAAATTGACTGACTTCAAGAGGGGAAGAGGAAAGAGAAGTAATTAGACAGGAAATTCATTGTTGAGGAGAAAAGTGATCACAAGGACAGTAGGTCGCTATTGAGAGGAAAGAGATAAGTGGATCAGTTGTCAAGATGTTTTAGGAACAGGTGTGTTTTTAGACGTTTCCTAAATTCCTCATAAGTAGAGGGCGAAAGTAATTGTTCTAGGTCTTTACCCCTTGATGCTGCTTGGTGTGAGAGAAGGAATTCATGGTGTTTTTTCAGTTTGCAACCTCTCACTGGGGGGGGAAATGAAGTTGGAATGTGAACTTCTCTTGTGTCTGTTGGTTGAGAAGGAGAAAAGGTCAGTAATGTATTTGGGGGCAAGTCCGTGTAATGCTTTAAAGCAAAAAATGGGATTGACTGGTTCCCAAACTGTCCTGGGTAGGGTTTCCATTTTTAGTGATGTAAAATCGCAGATGCATGGCCCCACCCTGTTCTACTGCAGCCCTGCCCCATTCTGCCTTCAGTCTCACCCCCACAAAGCCTTGTCTCTTCTTTCCCAACCTCTGGGTCGCATCTGGAGGGCCTCCAAGCATGCACAGATGCGTATGACGACATCATCTGCGCATGCTCAGAAGCCCTCCAGATGTAGCTGGAGCTTAGCGCTTTCCAAAAACCAGACAAACTGTCAGGTTTTGGAAAGTCCATCTGAACAGTCCTCTAAAAAGAGGACATGTCCAGGTTTTCCCCGACAGGTAACCTAGTCCTGGGGGAACCACAGCCAGCCAGTTAGGTTTTCAGGATATCTGCAATGAATATTCATGAGTTAGATTTGCATGCAATGAAGGCAGAGGATGCAAATTTAACTCATGAATGTTCATTGTGGATATCCTGAAAACCTGACTGGCTGGGGTTCCCCTAGGACAGGCTTGGGAGCTGCTGCTCTATAGGACAGATTCAAGAATGTGTGCTAAAAATAAGGCATGAAAAGTATGGGTGGTAAATACCAGTTTGATAATGGTAATTGGACATGAAATTGCCATTATAGAATAGAGTGTAAGTAAGCATGCATGCACCTAACTTTAGGCATGAGCACTTACACCATGTTAAAGGCTGGGGTTGTGCCTAAAGTTGGCAGTTGCACTTGCAAGTTATAGTATTCTTTTATAGTATTCTTTAACTTATGTGCACAAACTGCAAGACTCGCCCTGACCCACCAATGTGCACACAATGCGCTAGAGGCTAGGCACTAAGGGCCAAATTCTATAAACGGCGTCACGATTGTAGGTGGCCAATTGCTGCCTAACCAGCCAATTGGGATGCACGTTTTAATTTTTTTTTTAAACCTCCTGAGGCAGACCACCTACATTGGAGGCACCTCCAGGAGCCCAGGGAGGCGCGTAAACCTGCCTAAGCTTGCCTAAGGCTAGGCATGGGTGTGGCTTGGCCCGGAAATAGCCTTAGGTGGCTGTACGCGCCTCCATAGGCCCGCAGTAGACACGTACAATATAGGCCATCAAAATGCTGGCCTACAATGTAAGCAGACATGGCCGCTGAGCTTATCGTGGCAAGGGATCTCCCTGCCGCGATATGTTTAGTGGCCATAGCCGGGGCCGCCTATCCCCCCCATGCATTGCCAACAGGAGGGCTACCCAGTCCCTCCTGCCAGAACCCCCCCCCCCCCTCCTGTACATTGCTGGCAGAAGGGATGCCCAATCCCTTCTGCTGGAACCTTCTAACCATCTCTGTACATCACCGGCAGGAGAGATGCCCAGTCCCTCCTGCCAGAACCTCCCCCCCCCCCGTACATCGCCAGCAGGAGGGATGCCCAGTCCCTCCTGCCAGAACCCCCCCTCAAACATAACAATAATAACTTTATTCTTATATACTGGCAGACCATGCCAGTGCTAGGCGGTTTATAACAAGAGAAACTGAAACAGCGAATTATACAGAATCATAGTAAGATACATAACAAACAAATGAACAAAACAGTAAAAAACTTAGGTTACATAGCAGGCATCCCCCTACCGGATCCCCCCCGACTGCCCCAGCCTCCACAGGACCCCCTACCTTAAATTATTGGCCAGCCGGAGGTAACCTTCCTGCCTCCGGCCGGCTGGCCCACCTTCTCAAAAATGGTGGGCCTGCCCCTTCCCGGTGCGTTGTGGGATGCACCGGGGAGAGGCCTTAGGCCTTGATTGGCCCAGGCGCTTAAGGCCCAATTCACAGTGCATTCTGGGATGCACTGGGAGTGGCCTAAGATTCCCCAAATTATGTGTGCAAATCTTTTTCAAATACAAACACTGTCAGCGAAGTTGATCTTTCCAACATATTCTGAACTTTCAAGAAAAGCAGTTATTTAAATCCAAAACAGGCTCTCTTCCTGAACCTTTATCTTGCACATTAGATTGACATTAAACATCATCTTCCCTATTTATTACACTGCCCTGGTTTTTTCTCACTGAAGCAGGGAGATAATAAACTCTATTCAAAGATGGAATTTGGTCTGATGTATATTTCAAAATCGCCATGTATTTTTTTTTTTAATGCATCATTTGGGGTCAGACCCTCAAATTTTGGAAAATTCAATAATCACAGGTTAAACCTACTGTTTAAGTTTTCAAAATATTTCCATTTCCTATGAATCATCAAGTTTTCTTTAACCAAGGCAGCCAACACTTCTTGTACTGATTTCACATCTTTAATTAGTTGTATTTTACAATCCATTTTAACCGTTTCTATATTTTTAGATAAGATATTTATGTTACTCACTAATAATGTTAGTTCAGCCAAAGTTTAGATATTGAGGCTTTCATCTACACCAGTGACTCTCAAACTTTCTTGAGCAGGGGCACACTAAAGGTAGTGGCCACAGCTTAAGACACCCAGAACTGTGTGGATGTTGCCATGATGACATTACGCATATGCGTGACATCATCACGTCAACGTCTGCGCATATGCAGAGGCCCTCCATATGGGCCCTGAGACACCAGTAGGGGGTGCCAGCAGGGAAAAGGGCTGGAGAGAAGGAGAGGCACTGGCACCAGCTGATTGCCTACAGCAGTGATTCTCAACTACTTCAAGCTAAGTATCCCCTAAGTCTAACAAATATCAACTGAGTACCCCAACCATAGACCTCCCTAGGCCCACCCAAGCTCTGCCCAAAATCCCAACCCTTTTACTAATTGTAATGCAATATTTTCCATTCATTTTTCATATACACACAATATACACAGCAGATATAAATTCTCAAAACTGACACATTTCAATCACTATATTGAAATAAAATCATTTTACCTACTGGCAATCCTCTGCAGGCTGCTGTAATTAGCTTTAAAGATGAGACCGGGAGGCCAGGGGGCAAGCTGGAGGATGCTAGAGAGAAGGGGGAAACATGCAGGCCATCAGCAAATTGGGCAGCGCTTGCGCTGCACTGCGTAGGGAAGTCAGCTGGCAGGCGCCTCTCTTCCTCCTCAGTGTGCCTCGGCATACAGTTTGAGATACACTGATCTACATCAACACCCTCTAGACAAACTCAAGAGTTTCTCCACTTGGTACTAGTGCTAAACCAGTGCCTCCGAGTGGGCCTCCGGCAGTGCTTGAAATATAAAAGGGACTTCCTCTGTCAACGAGATGACAAAGCCTTTTGTAGTCAGCTCAAAAGCAGCTTCTCCTTTTACTGCTGCTAGGCAGGGGAGTGGGTTATAGGCCGGAGGAGACAGAAAGCTCAAGGCCCAAACATTCCATTGCTCCATCTTGCAGAATGTTCGTGGGCACTCCAACTCCATAGAAAGATGATGGCAGATAAAGGCCAAATGGGCCATCCAGTCGGTCTATCTGCAGTAACCATTATCTTTTCCTCTAAGAGATCCCACATGCCTATCCCACGCCTTCTTGAATTCAGACACAGTCTCTATCGCCCTTTCTGTAAAAAGTATTTCCTTAGATTACCCCGGAGCCTATCACCTGTTAACTTCATCCTATGCTCTCTCATTCCAGAGCTTCCTTTAAAATGAAAGAGACTCGACTCATGCGCATTTTTTTACATCACGTAGGTATTTAGATGTCTCTTATCATATCTCCCCTCTCCTGCCTTTCCTCCAAAGTATATGTACAAATTGAAATCTTTAAGTCTGTCCACAGTCTGCAAATCGTTCAGAAAAGAAATAAAAACCATGCTATTCAAGAAATCCTTGAAGACAAACTAGCACCACAAGACTCGTCCCAATTTTCTGAAGCAACCCGCTCTACTCCTCAATTCCTCTGGAAATGGCCAGATAACTCCTTTTGGAATCCACCTTGAACCGCAAGGTAATGGCGGAATAGAAATCACTAATGTAATGTAATATGGCTTATGACGAAGACCATGCACCATTTTAGTAGTCCTGTAATCTTGGAAATGCCTGGGCCTGACAGGCCAGTTGCAGTTCTAACAGTTTCTGTAGAACCTACCGATGCTCCAAGTGTGCCTGCATAAACTGCTGCTGTAGGGGTCTGCATAAATTGTTACTGTTGCTGTTGTCCCTCCATTGTGATCTGGATTACTGAAAGCACTAGAGCACCCTGGGAATAAGAAAAAAAAATCCTGCTTGACCAGCACTAAATATATTGTCCAGTTTCCTCTCTCAAGGCAGAACTAATCTCCTTATCCTCTAAGTATGGCTGGATACTAAACTCAGGCCCAGATCACTGAAGTTTGTGGGTTCCACTTCTTCTAGCAGTAATGTGTTCAATTCTGGAGACTGTGTCTGACGAAGGACATATAAAGACTTGAAGCGGTCCAAAGGAAGGCGATGAAAATGGTAGGAGGTTTGCGCCAGAAGATGTATGAGGAGAGACTGGAAGCCCTGAATATGTATACCCTAGAGAAAAGGAGGGACAGGGGAGATATGATTCAGACGTTCAAATACTTAAAAGGTATTAACATAGAACAAAATCTATTCCAGAGAAAGGAAAATGGTAAAACCAGAGGGAATAATTTGAGGTTGAGGGGTGGTAGATTCAGGAGTAATGTTAGGAAATTCTTCTTTACAGAGAGGGTGGTTGATGCATGGAATGTGCTCCCGAGGGAAATGGTAGTGAAGAAAACGGTGACAGAGTTCAAACAAGTGTGGGATGAACACAGAGGAGCTCTAATCAGAAAATAATGGTTATGTACTGAAGGAACTAAGGCTTGTACTAGGCAGGCTTGCATGGCCCATGTCCCGTATATGAACATTCAGTTGAGGATGGGCTTGGGACGGTTTCGATGGCTGGGATGGTTAAGATGGGCTGGAGTGAGCTTTCATGGAGAATCTAGTAGATGGAACCTAAACACACTACTGGACAGGGCTCTGGGTTTCTAGCCCAGAAATATCTAAGAAAAAGGGCCATTTAAACTAAATAATTAATTTATGGAGCATGTATGGTTGGGCATACTGGATGGACCACTCGGGTCTTTATCTGCCATCATTTACTATGTTACTATGTAGGTTAAAAAAATTTCACTCCTGACCCCACATGTAACAGTGTGAGCAGGGTTTAGGTTCGTGCCTGTGCCCACACAGCCAGACCCAGACACAAGCGGTAGAGAAAATCCTGCACCCTGTTGCTTCAAAGGGACAGGTATATAAGTAGCAGTCTCTTTGTTCAAGAAGCAAGAGTTCTGGTGTTTCTTAGGGCTTATGACTGCCATACCCCAAACACAGTGTGTAACAGGCCTTCTTGAGATAGGTAAGAAGTGCTGGTCCCAGGCAGACCTCAGAATGAGACTCATAAGCAGAGTGTGTAGGGTTTATAGACAAGGTGCATATAGGAATCACTTCTTCCCTGGGCCTCCATAACCTAGCTCTGGGCCTGCTTCTTATACTTCCTGGTCCTTGCCTCCCTTTTTCCTCCTCGTGTCACTATATAAAGGTGGCTCCAGCATCGTGAGGGAGTATCCAGCAGGGGGAGTGGTAGTGTCTTATAGACCCTCTCACACTACTCTTATTAGTGAAAAGTTTGTATATACTTGTTATACAAGTATATTCTGCCAGATTATCAAAGCAAAAATACATGTTTCCTTTTGCTTTAAAATTATCCCATGAAACACCCACACACTTTTTCATATTTATTTGTTTATGCTATGCTTTTTATGTAGCCTTATGTGCCCACTAAGCCTAACTGCTTGAGTTCTGAATATCGGACTTTGGCAAGCTGAAGTGATCATCTGAAATAAAATAAGTGATCTGAGATGGCTCAGGGGAGATATGACAGAGGCCTATAAAATGCTGAGTGGAGTGGAATGAGTAGATGTGAATTGCCTGTTTATTCTTTCCAAAAACACTAGAGCTAGGGGTCAGGCAATGAAACTACTAAGTAATATATTTAAAACAAATCAGAGAAAATATTTCTTTACTCAATGGGTAATTAAAATCTGGAATTCATTGCCGGAGAATATAGTGAAAGTGATTAGCTTAGCAAAGTTTAAAAAAGGTTTGCATGATTTCCTAAAAGAAAAGTCCATAAGCCTTCTTGGGGAAATCCACTGCTTATTCCTGGGATAAGCAGCATAAAATCTGGTTTTCTCCTTGGGATCTTGCCAGGTACTTGTGACCTGGGTTGGCCACTGTTGGAAACAGGATACTGGGCTTGATGGACTTTCATTCTGTCCCACTGTGGCAACTCTTATGTTCTTATGTAAATCTATATATATAAAATCGGAGGTATGTATGTGTGTATGTATGTGTGTGTGTATGTGCCGCGATCACGCAAAAACGGCTTGACCGATTTGAACGAAACTTGGTATGCAGATCCCTCACTACCTGGGGTGATATGTTCTGGGGGTCTCGCGGCCCACCTGCACACGTGGGCGGAGCTACAAACAGAAAATCAGATTTCACCCATTCATGTCAATGGAAAAAATGTAAAACAGCTGCCAACGCAAAAACGGCTTGCCCGATTTGAACGAAACTTGCAACACATCTTCCTTTTCAGTTTACGAGATTGCAAATTCCAGTGAGACTTGCATTCTCTATCACACTCAACAAATCACAGGGACAGACTATTACATACTGTGGAGTGGATTTAAGATCCCCCTGTTTTTCCCATGGACAATTCTATGTTGCTTGCTCAAGGGTGGGTTCACCCAAGAATTTATATGTTCTTGCTCCTGGAGGTGAAACTAAAAATGTTGTTTATAATCAAGTTTTGTGTTAGTTGTATTGTATTCATTTTGTCAAATATTTCACATTATAATTTGAATATTGTACTTTTTATAAAGCTGTAAAAAAATAATTTCATTCACCACTATAAAGTATCTTTATTTGAATCCATTTACAGTGTTATTGCTATAATTAAATACCCGTGCAACGCCGGGGCATCAGCTAGTAATATGATAAAGTGATGGTTACATTGAGTGTTATGGATTATGTAGAAAGATTGAAGGTCTGGGGGGTTTTTATTAGAGAGGGAACAAATTTGTCCCCATACCCGCAGGAACTCAATTTCCCCATTTCGTCCCTGTGAGTTTTGTTCCTGTCCCTGTCCCTGTCCCATTCCTGTAAGTTCTGCCTTAACCGTACAAGCCTCGAACACATGATTTTAAAATGTTTGAGGCTTGTGCAGATGAGGACCGAGTTTGCAGGAATGGGGCAGGGGCAGGAAAATGAGTTCCCCCAGGGACAGGGAAAAATTTGTCCCTGTATTATTCTCTTTATGCTTCAATATTTTGTGCTACCACAGCCTATGAAATAGTGCCTGAGTGTTCTGAGGCTTTTCTTTCCAGATTTATTTACTTTACTGTGAAGGTTGATTCAGGACTGTTTTGTGAAATTTATAAAAGTCCATTTTGGCAGAAAAAACACTGCTTTATACATTGAAATGACTTATGAAATGTATGCAGGAGAGAAACAGGAGAGTAATACATAATCACGAGTCCGCTATTTATATTATGATGCAATTTTTTATTTTCACTGCCAGATTTATGAACATCATACAGTGGCACCTCGAGCTGGGATAGACGCATTACTGAGAAAGAATTCCAGCCAGTGGAAGTTCTGATATATCCAGAGTGATTTTCTGAGAGAGCGATGTGCAGGATACAAGGAACAGATGACAAAGAAAGGAATTTTAGTACTATGAAAACAAACCAGAAACTTGTGCTTGGTCAGAGGTTCACCATCTTCCCTTCCAGCTTTGTATACATATATATATCCCTGTGATTCTATAGAAAAAGAGAAGCTGTGAGAACGAGATAGGGATAGCTTTTCCTTTCCCTGTTTGTGCAGTCTGTTATTTCCATCTATCCCTCAAGCCTCATTCAGTTTTATTTTGGTGAGAGATAACATTCAATCCACCCTGTACCCCACACATTTTTATTGTTTTTTTCCATGTGTGCAATGATAAAGCCCCTAAGGGGCAGCCCTGACTCAGCTCTTTCTCCAAGAAGATATTTATGTTCCCAACCCTAGGGAGACAGGAATAGATGATACAGCAAGAGCAGGGGTATGACCCTACACAACAAGAAAGGATGCTAAAAATTCCACTCCCCTATGTTATTTACCACAACCACTGTAACTTTTCATTCGGATTCTAAGGAATTAAGAAGAACCTGGCTCATAATATTTCTAATGTGCTACAAGCCATGTGGTGCATGTTTCATCTTTTAATTCCCCTGATTCACTCTGTCCAGCTCTTCTTATTTATTTAATATTTTATACAGTTGCAAAATAACATAAAATAAATCATACATGTAAAAAGGAAGAAAATGGTTCTTTTTAATCATTTTTTTTCTGATCAGTTGACTCTACAAGAAAACTAAGGGGTCCTTTTATCAAGCTGCAGTAGGGGGTTTAACGCGCGTAATTCCTTGCATTAAACCGCCTGCTGCGCTAGCCGCTAACACCTGCATTGAGCAGGCGTTAGTTTTTTAGCTGTCCGCGGGGGTTAGCGCATAAGGAAATGTCCGACGCACTAACCCCGCTAGCGCGGCTTGATAAAAGGAGCCCTAAGTAGGAGGTAATTTTTAGAAACATCTCCACTTGTAAAAAGTAGCATTTATATGTGCAAATAGTTTTCAGAAAACTCTGTGCCCAATACTTGAAGTGATTTAGGCGCACACTTTCAAAGCACTTAAACACGTAGGGGGAAATACTACAAACGGCACCTTAACTTAGGCATTGATAGACACTCTACCTGTGCCTAAGTTAATAGGGAAACAACATTTGAAATGGCAAATAATCTTAAAATTAAAGCTCTAATCTAATCTTTCATTTGTGTGTCGAGCATATCTATTCAGGCTCCAGGCAATTTACAGAGGGGGTTAGAAGGGGATCGGGGGGGGGACTTAAAAGGAGGACCTTAAGAGAGAGGTAGGGGGAGAAGGGAGTGAGAAAAAACTCAGTTATCGGAAGGAGTAATCCGCTTCCTCCAGGCTAAGAAGAGTTAGGTTCTTTTCTGATAGAGATGTGTTGGCTCAACTGTCAAAGAGGAAGGTTTTCAACTTCTTCCGGAATGATGTGCGGTTGGTTTCTTTTCTGATCTCTTCTGGTGGGTCATTCCAAACTTTTACTCCCATGAAGGTAAACATGGGGTGAAACACTCGCCTATACTGGAGATTTTTTGTAGAAGGCAGGTTTAGTTGTATTCTATTTATGATTCTCCTAGAGGTGGACCAGGCCATTGAGAATAGTTGGGTGAGGGGGGTAGCTGAGTTTCCATGGATTATGTGGTGTAAGATACAGGATATTTTGAAGAATATTCACGATGAGATGGGTAGCCAGTAAATTGTTTGAAAAAGGCTGAGATCGAGTCGTATTTCTTTACGTTGAAGATGAGTCTAACAGCTGTGTTTTGAGTGAGGTGCAGTTTGTGAACTAGAGTGTTATTGATTCTCATGTAGGCGGAGTTGCAGTAGTCCAGCTGAGGCAGTACCATCAACAGAGTGAAATGGAGTTGGTGGAAGTATGGTTTGATGAGTTTTAGCTGGCGCATGGTGAAGATGGTCTTTTTCTGGAGGCTGGATATTTGTGGTTCCATTGTGAGTGTGTCATCTAGGATGCAGCCAAGTACTTTAGAGGATTTTTCTACAGCCAGGGTGGTACTGCATTGGAGGGTTATGCTCGTCGGGGTGATTTGCTGAACTGTGTGGAAGCAGATGGCTTTAGTTGTGCTGGCATATAGTTTAAGTTTATTTGTGGTTGCCCAGGTGTGCTGAAATTGCGCCTCTGGAGGTACCTATTGGCACATAACGCCACTATGGGCAAGGCTAATGCTGGAAGTAGCATTAGACGTGATTTACAACAGAGATAGATGCCAGAAATATGGGTCTGGTAAATCCTGGCCTACATTTCTGGCACCTATCTTTCCCAGAGGCACAATTTTCTATACAGCACCGTCATGTGATTGACACATGATCTGCGGCCACTTTTTATGCAACTGTCAATATCGGCGCCATACAGAGAATCTGGGCCATAAAGTTTAATAGAAGCTTTGTATGTCTAAGTGCTTTGCAAAGATCCCCTTCACCAGGCAGGAGAGACTCCTGCCCGGTTAAACTGCTTCTGAATGCCTAAGTAGTGATATTCAGAGGCACTTAACTGGACAGAGACCACCCCTGCACTCTCCGGTTAAGCAAGGGCGGGCCATGGGCAGAGCATGAAAGGAGCCAGGATCTAACCAGTTAGTGGCCTTATTCAGACTGATAATTAGGTAAACAACTAAAGTTGGGACAGCAGAAAGGCTGTCCTAATGTAACCCACAGAGCTAACTGGGCACCGGTCTGAATATTGGTCAGCTTCCAAGTTATTGCATTAGTTGTCCTGCTGCCCCATCCCTCCATCATAACCCCAATCATCCTCCTTCCCACCCCACACATACTGCAAGGCTGCCACCAGAGGGTGTAGCAAGTACTGCTGCCTGATTTCTGATTCGAATCGATTCACCGATTCACTTCAGGTGAATCAATTCGAATTGATTTGATTTTTAAAAAAATTGGCCTGGCCGATTCCTTGACCGACCCTTCTCCCCGTGCCTTCCTAAAGCAGGAGCGGCAGTGATGCCTCTTGCTGGCCTGCTGCCGCTCCTGCTTTAGGGGGTGAAGGGAGAGGGTCAGTCAGGAAGAGCTGCAGAAATCCTAGTTTTACCTTGTTCCATGCTTTGGTGCTCTTTGCTGCATCTTCCGACTTCCCCCCTGGCCTCCTGCTCTTACCGCAGCCTGTAGAGAGGATCACCGGTGCTCTAAGCAATCCTTGAAGGCTATCACCATCCTCAGAAGCATGTTCCCTCTGATGCAGTCCCGCCCCTCCTCTGACCTCAGGGGCAGGATCGCGTCAGAGGGAACATGCTTTTAGGTCATCCAAGTGCCGATTTGGGCAGGTTTTTAGACATATTTCTGTTTCGATTATGAGACCCATAGAGTATACAGTGGTGCCTCACACAACGAACTTAATCCGTTCCAGGAGCAAGTTTGTTATGTGAAACGTTCGTTGTGTGAAACGCGTTTTCCCATAACAATACATGTTAAAAAAAATAATTCGTTCTGTAGCATAAAATATGCTAAGATGACATAAAAAAAGATAAATTTTTGGTTATTATTTTTATTTAGATACATCTAAAAACATAATTGTTTTTTAAAACAACACACATTTTTTAAATTTAAAGACAGACTAAGTAGAGTCTAATTTTACAGTGAGAGGGCAGAGTCTCAGCGGCAAAAACTGGGACTTAACTGTTCATTTTTTTTTTTTTCTACCGTGTTTCCCCGATGATAAGGCAGGGCCATCAAATAAGACAGCCCCCCCTTTTTAGAAAAAAATGTAAAATAAGGCACCCCCCCCGCAAATAAGCCACCCACCGATACCTGCGCTTACCCGAATCGGGTGGTACGGTGGGTGACTCCGTGTAGTCCCTGGCACCCCCGACACGATCGGGGCAAGAGGGAGCTCAAGCCCTCTTGCCCCCCCGACTCCCCGACACGATCGGGGCAAGAGGGAGCTCAAGCCCTCTTGCCCCCCCCCGACTCCCCGACACGATCGGGGCAAGAGGGAGCTCAAGCCCTCTTGCCCCCCCGACTCCCCGACACGATCGGGGCAAGAGGGAGCTCAAGCCCTCTTGCCCCCCCGACTCCCCGACACGATCGGGGCAAAAGGGAGCTCAAGCCCTCTTGCCCCTCCGACTCCCCGACACGATCGGGGCAAAAGGGAGCCCAAGCCCTCTTGCCCCGCCGATTCCCCAACTCCCCGACAATATCGGGCCAGGAGGGAGCCCAAGTCCTCCTGGCCACGGCGACCCCCTAACCCCACCCTGCACTACATTACGGGCAGGAGGGATCCCAGGCCCTCCTGCCCTCGACGCAAACCCCCCCTCCCCCCAATGACCGCCCCCCCCAAGAACCTCCGACCGCCCCCCCAGCCGACCCGCGACCCCCCTGGCCGACCCCCACGACACCCCCAACCCCCTTCCCCGTACCTTTCTGTAGTTGGCCGGACAGACGGGAGCCAAACCCGCCTGTCCGGCAGGCAGCCATCGACGGAATGAGGCCGGATTGGCCCATCCGTCCCAAAGCTCCGCCTACTGGTGGGGCCTAAGGCGCCTGGGCCAATCAGAATAGGCCCGGGAGCCTTAGGTCCCTCCTGGGGGCAGGGCCTGAGGCACATGGTCGGGTTGGGCCCATGTGCCTCAGGCCCCGCCCCCAGGAGGGACCTAAGGCTCCCGGGCCTATTCTGATTGGCCCAGGCGCCTTAGGCCCCACCAGTAGGCGGAGCTTTGGGACGGATGGGCCAATCCGGCCTCATTCCGTCGATGGCTGCCTGCCGGACAGGCGGGTTTGGCTCCCGTCTGTCCGGCCAACTACAGAAAGGTACGGGGAAGGGGGTTGGGGGTGTCGTGGGGGTCGGCCAGGGGGGTCGCGGGTCGGCTGGGGGGGCGGTCGGAGGTTCTTGGGGGGGGGCGGTCGTTGGGGGGAGGGGGGGTTTGCGTCGAGGGCAGGAGGGCCTGGGATCCCTCCTGCCCGTAATGTAGTGCAGGGTGGGGTTAGGGGGTCGCCGTGGCCAGGAGGACTTGGGCTCCCTCCTGGCCCGATATTGTCGGGGAGTTGGGGAATCGGCGGGGCAAGAGGGCTTGGGCTCCCTTTTGCCCCGATCGTGTCGGGGAGTCGGGGGGGCAAGAGGGCTTGAGCTCCCTCTTGCCCCGATCGTGTCGGGGAGTCGGGGGGGCAAGAGGGCTTGAGCTCCCTCTTGCCCCGATCGTGTCGGGGAGTCGGGGGGGGGGCAAGAGGGCTTGAGCTCCCTCTTGCCCCGATCGTGTCGGGGAGTCGAGGGGGCAAGAGGGAACCAGGCGGAGAGAGGGCAGTTAAGCGCAGTGCCTGCGCGGAAGGATGCAGCTCGGGCGACTTCGTTGTGTGAAACGAAGTTCGTTGTACGGATCAAGACATAAAGTTCGTTGTGCGCAGCGTTCGCTGTGCGAGGCGTCCGTTATGCGAGGCACCACTGTATTTGTAAAATGACTGCTCCTGCTATGTTTGCAAATACACATGCACTCCTGCATATTCTTATAGGTATTTTAGAAAAGGCAAGGGACAGAAGAAGTGAGGTCCATCCAACAAAACAGAGTCCAAGATGTGAAGGAAAATCTAATTTATTTTAAAAGTCAGGTTGTTAAAACGACTCACCATGGCTGTTTCAACAGTACGCCTTCATCAGGAGCCTGTCAATATTTCACCGATACCCAAATGTAGAACTTGTGTGTCTTTGTACAAAAGAACCATGACAACCCTTACAGAAAAATGGATCAGCTTCCTTTTCTCTCGTAGTCAAGGCAGTTCTACATTTGGGTATCAAATAGACTCCCGATGCAGGTATATTAACGAAACACATCCGTGTCAAGTCTTTTGTGGGTTTTTTTTTAAAAACAAACTGACTTTTTGAATAAATTATATTTGCCTTCACATCTTGGACTCTTGGTTTTATTGGATCTCAAGTCTTCAGTTCCTTGCTGTTGCTCATTTTAATAATAATAATAAACTTTATTATTGTATACCGCCATACAATTTAGTTCTAGGCAGTTCACATTCAAGAGAGACTGACAGTTCAATGACAATACATTAAATAAAACATGAATATATGGACAAAACTAATAATTTTGAGATTTGCCCACTCCTCCTTATCGAATCCAGAGCAAAATGGGCAATCCAGTAAGTAGAAAAACCAGCACACACATATTCCTAAAAAGTAATTAAAGGAGATTATGTTTGATATTATAGGACAAATGTAAGGATAGTTCTAAGATTCTGCTGTATGTTCACAAGACCACAAGATATGACAGTAAACCAATTACTCGTACATGGCTCTGTACCATGTGTTCATCACAGAACTGCATCCCTCTAGAACAGTTCAGCAAGGTCAAATGACTTGTTCTATGGCACCTAGTGAGTCAGAGGTTAGAGAATGACATGGGGAAAAATGCTGTCCCTGTCACTGCCCCGTCCCTGGACCATCATCCTCTTCACCGCCCCATCCCCGCCGTCCCCTTCACCGCCCCGTCCCCATCTCTGTCTCTGCCGTCCCCTTCACCGCCCTGTCACCGTCCCCGCTGTCCCTTTCACCGCCCCGTCCCCGTCTTCAGCATCTTCTCCTCTCCATACCCCCAGCACCCTTCACGCAGTCCAGCAGCTCCCTCCCTTTCCCTTACCTTCTCTTGTTGAAACTGGCAATTTCTATAAGGCTATGCGCTGTATTACAGCCGGATCCTTGAAGTCGCGTCGGGTTGCCTGCTAGAAAAGTTTCCTCCGATGCAACCAGAAACAGGAAGTTACATCGGAGGAGATTTTTCCAGCAGGCAACGCGATGCAACTTCAAGGCTCCGGCTGTAATACAGCACATAGCCTTATAGAAATCGCCAGTTTCAACAAGAGAAGGTAAGGGAAAAGGAGGGAGGGAGGGAGATGCATGGCCGGACAGCCAGCGGGAGAGAGGGGGCTGCCGGATTGAACGCTCTTCACGCTTGTTCACCGCACCTGCTAACCATCTCCATTGGGCGGTGAATGGCCTTGTTCCCGATCACGCAGTGACCTTTTTTTTGGTCACTGTTTTGGCAGGTTACCCGCGGCTAGCCGCGGGTAACAACCACCATGTCATTCTCTATCAGAGGTAGAGATGGAATTAGATCTAAGAATAGTCATTAATATAATATGTACGAGGATGGTTTGAAGTTTGGTAAAAAGAAAAAGCAAGTTAAACAACATTGTCTCTATCAAGTGCTTTACACTTACCCCCTCTTCTGTTAAACTGCGCTAGCAGTTTTTAGCGTCGGGAGCAGCGCAGGCCGTTCAGCGTGGCTCCCCGCACTAGAAACTGCTAGCGCAGTTTCGTAGAAGAGGGGGTTAGTCTAGCTGGTTTCCAGTTTCTTTTTTAGCTATTTTTCCTGTAAAAAACTGGAAACTCGCTGGACTAAGTGTATAGCCCTCGGTGGATACTACGTTGTTTAACTTGCTTTTTTTTTTTTTTTTTAAATCAAACTTTTCAAACCACCCTCGTATATCTCATCAGTTTTCCCATCCTAGAAAAGCCATGAAAACAAGGGTTTGTTGTTTTTTTTTTACAGGGAAAGCAGAGAAGTGGAAAGGTCATCGCTGAAAGTGCTGATTTTGTTCCAGACACTGCAGCTGCTCTTTTCCAAAGCCTAATTGCACTCAGCATAACATGAGTCAATCCCACTATTGCATGACTAGGCACTTTGGCTTCCAGCCACTGGGTGATATTTTTCACTAGCTACTGCGGTAGCTGAGGACCACACAATGTTGAAATGACAGCCGTAATTCAGCAAATAGTTGACTTACATTAGCTTTAAGCCTAGACAATTATCTATGCCTGAACTTAATGAATTTTAGTGGAGTGCAAAAATCTGGGCATGAGACTATGAAGGACTAGAGGAACTGGGCCTCTGTGGTCTGCTTAATTTTTCTTTGCTAGATCACAGATGGTAACGTTTACACCTGCCCTCAATGTCCCATATACTTACACTGGGGAGGGGGAGAGGGTCCCATGAGGATTCACAAAGAAAAAAAAAAATCAAAACACTGTCTTAATCAAAGTCAATGCCTACACTGAAATTTTAATGTCAATAAACTCAAAATCAATCCAATTGTGTTCAAATACAATCAAAAAATGTGAAGAATAAAAGACTTCAGATTAGAGGTCTGCACGGGAACGGGGATCGCGGGAATCGCGGGGGTCTCGGAATCCTCCCTAACCCATGGGACTCCCATGGGGACCCCCCTCTGGCCCATGGGACTCCCACAGGGACCCCTCTCTAGCCAATGGGACTCCCACGGGGATGGAAGGCTTTGGAAGCAGGGTTCGTCCATATAATATAATGGACACGTCAGCCTTAGTAAAAGAGGGGGTTTATTTCAAATATATTTTATTGATAAGAATACAAAACAGTGCAAGGAAAATAGCAAACAAGCTCAAGGTATTTCAATAACTTCCACATACAGGCAATCAACACCCAAAACTAAACCCCCCTCCCCCCATTCCCTTGGTCCTCCTTCCATAGAAATACAGTTAATATACAGGAAAAGTAACACAAAAAGAGAACATTATACAAAAAAGAAAATAATTAGAACATTAGAAAAAGCATCAACAATTGAGCAAGCGGCTGCGTGCCAAAGGCGTCATAGTTTTCCAAAAAGGTTCCCAAGTGTATTGAAAAGAGTGCCCTATGCGAGCTGAGAAGTCAGAAACATCTTGCCGCGCCCACAGCAGCAGAGTAATCATCTGGCACCGCCATAGAGAGTAATCTGGCACCTCGCTATCCAGCCATTTGAGCAAGATGCATTTTAATGCAATAAGAATTGTCCATTTAAGGAAAGCTGCAGTCCTCCGTGTACGAGGAGAATAATGGGGAACAGCTCCAAATAACACCAAAGGAGAGGGATGTATTTTTATGGTCCAAAAGGAGTGAACAATAGGGCATGTCCAAAACATATGTCCCAATCCTGCCTCAGACGTCTGGCATCTCGGACAGGCAGCTGATTCCCTAAATCCAGAAAGATGAGCCCTTTTAGGAGAAATGTACAATCGAAGGACCAATTTATAATGTTGTTCCCAAAAAACAGTGTATTTACGATAAGTAGACAACCTTCGAACAGCTTGCAAAATCACATCTCCAGAGATGTCCACCCCCAAGTCGCGTGTCCAAGCATCTTGCAAGCTAGAATGATCAAACAAGGGGGATTCATCCTTCAAATGACGATGGTGGAACTTAAGAGGAACAGGGAGATGAGAATCAATAGTAAAGGCCATGGATAACAATTCTTGACAGTGGCCTGTAAGTGAGTTAGAAGGTAGGGAATTAAGGTAATGTTGAATTTGCATATAGGCAAAAGTATCAGTAGACGGAATACTAAATTCTGTCTGCAACTGAGTAAAGGACTTAATTCTCCCATTGTCATCTCAAGAGGGGGTTTATAAGTTAATTACCTGAACAGAAAACAAAAAAAGGGTTCCACCAAAGAGATTCCACAAGGAAAACAGCAGCGCAAACACAAAAGAAACTGGAATTGATGATCCTGTCAGAAGTAATTGCTGCTTTTTATGGGTAATTCCTTGCGGGGATGGGTGGGGACGGAGAGGATCCTGGCGGGGACGGGTGGGATTTCTGTCCCCGTGCAACTCTCTACTTCAGATATACAAAGCTGCCATTAAAGAACAAATGGGTCTACAAACTAACTGTATAAACAAACTACAGTGTTATATGTTCTTCGGTAACAAAACAGTGCTCACAAACTGGTGGCAGACAATTAGGTAACACTCAATAACTGCACACTTAACTTAAGCATGATACACATTATTGGACACCTTGGGGCCGATTCTATAAACGGTGCCTAAATCGGCCGGCACCTAAAAACTTGGTAGTGGCCACGTGCCAATCACACTTGGGTGCCTTTTACACAATCGCGATTAATGGTGCCTGAAATGTAGGCAAGAGTTTTAAAGGCCATTTCAGGCGCCTACGTTTTTTAAAGATGCTTTTGGATCCTGATCGTCCTTTTAAGGATGTTTTAAGATTACGCTAGAGCAGCTGCTTTGGTCGATCTCCTGGTTTCCCCCACTTTTCGTTTTTTCCAATTTTGTTCTTTACTATACAAATTTTGTAGTTCTTTCCCTCTCCCTCTCGTTCCAGTTAGTCATCGTCTATTCATTTGTCTTTGTCTTACGTTTTTCTGCCCTTGGGTTAGTTCTTTTCCCCTTTTTAGACCCTGTTTTTTGTTATTTTAAATTATGTAAAAACCGCTTTGAATACTGATAAAGTGGGATATCAGATTTTAATAAACTTGAAACTTAAACTTGAAGCTGGCTTAGCGGCATCTAACTCATACTCCACCCATAGAAAAGCCCACTTAGATATTAGGCACTGCTAAGCACATTGCGATAGGCACTATCTTTTACAGAATCAGATAGGTGCCTATCTCCCAATTTCATTCTTTTTCACCAGTTATTGAGGCTATTAAGGGTATTTTATCAATTAAGTTAGGTGCCTAACTTTAGGCGCTGTTTATAGACTGCAAAATTTAGCTCCAAGATTCAAGATGAAGCACTGGCAGAGAGCTTCTCTATTGCCTGGTAGCTTCAGTCTGTTTATTTAAAACAAATAGGTCATTATTACCTTACTGAACAATTAATTTTTCTACTACCTGTCTTGACTCTAATGATCCATTTTGCATTAAAGCGATCGGCCAGAGGGAAGGGGCCAAGACAGTGTAAGTGTAATGCTGTGCTCCGAGACAACTCCTCTGCATAGTGGGGAGAGCTATGGTAAAACACAAGTAAAGAACATGTTTACCTGTTAGAATTTGGATCTGCCTCAGCCATGTTGTTCCGGTGGCAAGTGTTAAAGTTGGAGATGAGGCGTGCTTGGGAGAAGGCCTTTTGCATGGAGACTTTGGTGTAACTTTGAGCTCTGAATGTCATGAGTCCCCCTAACCTCCACAAACATCCTAGATGTGAAAGGGATGAACTTTTGCAAACCTTATATGCAGATATTGAAGAGGTTGTTTTAGCAAAGCCCAGTGGTGGGTCACCAGTGTTTCCTGAAGCCTATGAAGGAAGCTCTGTACCAACTGATACCTGTTTTGAGAGCAAAAGAATGGCAGTGAGTGGAAGCTGGATTGATGAAAGCTGGTGAGAAGGCAAACAGTATGGGATGCTATTGGGAACAGAAGAATCCTTCTAGTAAAGCCTGGTAAATTTGTGAAAGGTCCTGACTTGTTACAGGCCCATGTGGCTCAATATGGGGCTCTTGTAAATAGGAATTGAAGATCCTAAAGAAAGGTCATGGACTTTTAGTTAAAGATAAGTTGGTTACACATCAAAAACTGAAGGCTTTGGAGAACAATGGAATATCATCTGAACTTATGGTTCCCAAAATCTCCCATTTGTCATCTGTTGATAACATAAAACATATTTAGTGAAGATATTGCACTATCCTAACAATTCTTTTTTTAATTTTTATTGATTTTCATATATCAACAGTGCAATACAGAAGTATATAAACATATAATAAATCAAGAAAAGCACATTCACCTTACAGACATACATGAGCATTTAAACCCACCCCATCCAATAACTAGTCAACAAAAACATAAATACATAGATTCTTTCAATAATCTTTCCTTATTTAGAGTAGTAACGTAATCCCACCCTCCCCTTTCCATGGATGTGTATGGATATAAACAAAAATTAAAGACAAAAGACAACTATAATGAAGAAATAAAAGATGTCAATGGTGCCCAAACCAATTTAAATAAATTGCTATGCCCCAACATGTCAGCATTCATTTTCTCATATCTATAGCTTGAACATAAATTCGCCCACCAAAAAGGAAAATTGAGGCGATCATAATTTTTCCAATTACGAGTTACCATCAGCATGACAATCCTAACAATTCAATCCCATTGATTATAAGAGCTTACTGCGTGAACTGGCAAGATACAGACTTGCAGGATGCAAAGAAAGGAGCACTGGTGGACAGTTTTGACCTTTCTGGGTGACCTGTAATATTGAAGGCAACATTGATCGCTTTCTTTGCATTGGAACCAGATCAGAACTGGATTATGAGACTGTAGGGTCCTTTTACTAAACTGCAGTAAGCATTTATGCACATTTACTACACATTAAAAGGGCTTACCGTGGGATGTCCACTGCAATCCCGCAGTAAAATTCCCTATCTGCATGCGTACAAGTGCGCTAACATAATTTTCTCTAAAAAGGCATGTTTGGGGGTTGAGAGTAGGCCTGACAGCGCTAATCAGCGACTAAAGCAATGCCGTTTGCTAATTTATTAGCATGGCATTAGTGTGTGGGCCCTTATCGCCTACAAAATAGGTATTGGTAAGAGCTCATGCGGTAACTTTGTTTAATGGCTGTGCACCAATGGCAAGATTAGTGCGTGGCCATTAATTAGGAAAATGGGAAAGCTGGCCATTTTCTGGCCACAGCAAAATTAGCCTTGGCATACTAAGGCCAATTTTACCATGGCTTTTGTAAAAGGATCCCTTTATTTTCATCATAAAGCCATGAATTGTCTAGATCAGAATGTTCTAATTTTTCCTGACCTCTGCAGGGCCACACAGCTTAGACGAAAAGTCTATTTGATTTGTAAGTCTCAGTTTTTGGCTCTGGAGGGTCATTTTTCTTGCAGTTTCCAATTAGTTGTTTTGCTAAATATAAGGTATCACAAGCCCGATTCCAGTTCCTGCCTTGTGCCAGTGAAGAGCCCCAGAAATCGCCCAGTGAAAATAGTCAGAGCTGATCAGTATGTCCCTGCAGGGCAGGAACAGGACCAGAAAGCGCAGGCTGTGTTCAGGCAGGGCTTAGTACATAGCCCTGGGAAAACAGGTTTGGTCCCTTTAAAACCTCCATCTTTGAAAGTGCTGGCCAAACAGGTTAGAAGGCAGCCTCAGCTGGAAAAAGCCCTTCCGCTGCGTAGGGCTGGACTCTTGAGCACTTAGAGAGCTGGCTGTCTAGGAGGAAGAGAGAGTCCAAGGAAGCTCTCATGTGGAAAGAGCCTCTACCTCCTCCAGAGCAAGAAGAAGCAGCACTGGTAAACCAGGAACATGAGGAAATGGACTGGAGTGCTTTACCAGAATTGGGGCTTGCTGAAGCGATGGATGTAAGCTGATTGAATTTTGGGCTTGTGATTTGAAAAGCTTTCTTTTTGGTAAACTTTCCTTTTCTGGACTTTTTTAATTTTTGAATGTTTGACTTCTGGGACAATAAGTTAACTACTGTTATGTTTGAAGGAGTTCTCTGCAGTATAAGTGAGTATGCTAGCAGAGGGACATATGCTAGTAAATTATTCTGTTTGGAAGTTGTTTTTTTAAAGCCAAGATGGCTGCTGCAAGCTGTGGCTTGGCTGCAGTGAAGCACTAGCAGTGCCCTTCATAGAGTTGGAAAACCCTGAAGGCTGGGGCAGGATCTGCCCAACATCTTAGTGGTGGGATTTGAGGGTTATTTTGCTCTTTGTCCTGACAAGGAGCCAATTTGGCAAATCCGCCAACCTGCTGCTCTTGAACTCTGAGGGGAAGGAGAAATCTAGAACATTGCAAGGTGAAGAGTTTGATTTCTGTTTGCATGGAAGATTACTGGAGACCAAATTGTGATTTGGTCTATTGCTGCTATTATGTAGTAGGACTTACCTAGGACATAAGTGGAACACTTGGGGAAATAACCAGACCAGGCTGGTGAGTGCAGCATTATTTTGTTTCCATTATTATTGCCATTACTTTTGGATTTTTGCTTTTCATGCATTTTTGGTTTTGCCCTAACTGAATGATAAATAAATTTGAGTTTTTTCTTTTTAATTCTTACCTGAGTTGTGCCATCCTGACTATTACACACAGGGTAAGCTCTCTGCAACAGGGACTTCCTCCCTCTTGGGGAAGCATGCTGGGGCTATATTGTGGTTGTGTGCCGGTCCCTACTATGCCCTAAGGGACGGCCACGCTACAAAGGCTAAGACTTATGTTTTTACTGACTGATTGATTTAAGAATTTTCTCAGGGCAAGGAAACGCTACTCTCTGTGATGGTGTCTACTCCAGGTTATTAATTGTCTTGCAGTTGGTATATACTGGTTTTGTGTTAAGAGTTTACTTATTTGATTTCTGGTGAACAATGGCTCCTTGTATCAGTAGATTTCTGATGTCCTTTCCCCTCTCTATTTTTTTTTTTTTTTTTCTTTTGTATGGAGGATGTTAATATTTCCTGTTTGGGATTTTTTGGGGGGGTTGAAGGATACAGATATATGTGTATTTTTTGTTAATTTGCTACTATAACTGGAAATATTATTTCTACGCCAAGTGTCTTCCTGAGACAATATTATAAAAATTCTATCATATGAAACATCGGCCCATTCGAGTGCAGTGAACTTCCATTTAACTAGTGCAACTACTCAGCTTCCTGAGGCAGCGTTTGCAAAACGTGGTCTGCGGTGGGGCCAATGTTTTGGGGTGAATATAGGCATAGTATGCATTTAAAAGTGATGTGCAATGATTAGAAGGACAAATCGACCACTAGGTCTTGTACTTTCATGGTCGCTTTTGCTGAAGCATTTCTATGAGCACACTGAATGTATGGAGGGGCATAATCAAAAGGAACGTCTAAGTCCATTTTTGGCCTAAGTCTCTAGTCGCCCAAAGTCAGCTAAGTAAAATGTCCATTCCCAAAAAATATGTCCAAAATATTTCCCCCTCCCCCCCTAAAAATTGTCTAGTTGGACGACCAGCCGTTTGATTGTCCAGGTCGCTAAGTCGTCTATTGTATCCCATTCTCATCCAAAAATTCATCCAAGTCAAAAACGCCCAGAGCAAGACCTTGTGGACATGGGCGGGGTCAGCAAAGTGATGGACTGGCCACCCAAACATTGCACCAGTGTAGTGGAGTACCTTACAGGGCACTGCTGTGAACTTCACAAAAAGGTTGCCACATAAACATCTCACCATAACTCCCTTATAGGTCATGGTGAGCCCCCCCAGAACCTACTAGACCCACCCGTCTACCACCCCAATAGCCCTTATGGTTGCAGGTGCCACTGATATGGCAGTACAAAAGGGTTTGGGGGGGTTTTGAGGGATGCACATGTTTCACCATGAATGCAGTGAGTAGAGTGGCTTATGGGCCTGGGTCCTCCTCTCCATGGTTCACTAACCCACCCCCAAGACCACTTAAGCCACCTCTGTGCAGCTCTACTAGGCTTTCCTATGCCAGGCTGCCAGGTGCTGATGTTCTGGAGGCAAATGTGTATGTTTTTATTATGATTTTTATAGTGTGTGTGTGTGGGGGGGGGGGGGGGGAGAGTCAGTGATCACTGGGGCAGTGTGTGGAGATCTGTACTTTGTGTTGTGACCAACCCAGCACCAGTACTGGCTTACTCCCAAGAGAATGCAGCATTAGGAACTTACTAAAAGAGCTGACCAGGTCAGTAGCCATAGTCGGGAGTCAGCTGGCTACTCCCCAGCCAGTGAAGCTGAACAGGACAGGGTCTGGTTACCTAGCCACACACAAAGTACACCTCGGGGAAGGTTTATTTCTGAGCCAAGGTTTACTGTTTTTAAAGGGAAACCTGTTATTTTAAGACAGTCCCTAAAAAAACAGTATGGAGAGAGCCAGACTCTACAGCTTATAGCAGGGGTGTCAAAGTCCCTCCTCGAGGGCTGCAATCCAGTTGGGTTTTCAGGATTTCCCCAATGGATTTGTGTGAGATCTATTAGCATACAATGAAAGCAGTGCATGCAAATAGATCTCATGCATATTCATTGGGGAAATCCTGAGAACCCGACTGGATTACGGCCCTCAAGGAGGGACTTTGACACCCCTGGCTTAGAGAGCCAGTTCCCCTTCAGGTGCAGCAGGCATGGCTATCCCAAGCATAAAATGCAGGGCTTGGAACGGCCACAGGAGGAGCAGGTGAAATAGCCTCAGGAGAAGGAAGCTGGGACCAAGGGAGCAAAGAGTGCCTTGCTGAGCCATGGTTGGGCCAAGAGGTGGAAATGTGTGAGGAGAATCTGGCTTCACCCCAAACCTCCAGGGAACAACCAGGTTGGGAGGCAATGGACACCACCGGTGGGCCACAGGAGACCAAGATTTTCCCTGACTTTATGAAGGTGGGTCCCTGAAAAGCTTAAACCTTTGAACTGTATGGAGGGGGGGGTTTCTTTTCCCTTTTTGCCTGTTTGTTTAAGCTGGACTGGGAAGCAGAAGCTTCTATAGGAGGAAGCAGGAAGCTGACTTTGGGGATTGTTTTTTTTTCCCCCTAACAAGATTTGGAATCCCCCCCCCCCCTTTTTCCTCCATTGTTTTGGCTGTGAGGTTTGTTTTTATTCCTACTGTTCAAGTTGGCAGTAATTTCAGCCAGGAGTGAGCTATTGGGAATGTGGAGCTAGAGAGAAGTTTCAGGAGCCCTAGAAGACAGACCAAGAAGATGGGCATTTATTTTGAGGTTTTTTTTAAATAAATGCTAATGTGTAAACTTTTTCTCATTTGTGCAAGCCAGACAATACTTGCCACTTCAACCAGGAGAATAATAATAATAATAATAACTTTATTTTTGTATACTGCAATACCACAGCAGTTCAGAGCGGTTTACAGAGGAAGAGACTTGTGCACAGCAGCGATGTTACAGAAAAGACTTTCAAGTTACAATAGCAGATCAAAAGTAGTCAGGTATATCCGGAGGCATATCAGAGATACAACAAGGTAGGAAGGGAGTCGGAGAAATTTATCAAAGAGATTTTATTGATTTGCTGAAGGTTTGGTAGGAGGGTGCATTCGAAATGAGGGTGGTTATATATAGAAATAGTCAGGGACCACTGCTCAGGCAATAGGCCTGATGGGCCGCCGCGGGAGCGGACCGCTGGGCGAGATGGACCTCTGGTCTGCCTCAGCGGAGGCAACTTCTTATGTTCTTATGGTTAGACATTTATTCCATTTGCCTGCTTGGAATGACAGAGATCTATCAAGGAATCTCTTGTAGATACAGCCCTTCAAGGATGGGAAGGCAAATAGGTAGGTACTACGTGTGCAGGTAGTGCCTGGAAATTCAAAATGGTGTGACAAGTAGATTGGGGATGAACCTGTTAGGGTTTTGAAGCAGAAGCAGGCAAACTTGAAGATGGTCCTTGCCTCCATCGGCAGTCAGTGTAGTTTTCTGTAATACGGGCTTACATGATCCAATTTTTTTGAGGCCATAAATGAGACGGATGGCAACATTCTGAGAAAAGGGAGCAACCTTACTTTCTTGGAAGTACTTACCAGCATAAAGCCACTACAGAACCTGATTAAATCTGTGAAACCACCTGCAGCGCAAGCCATTGCAAACGGCTAAAACTCAATGGTGCAGTTTATGGTGTATCTTCTTTCTGTTTGCATTACATGTTTCTCTGTAAATTTTTCTTTTTGAGTTTCATGAAAACTGGTGTGGATTGCCTTCGTGATTTACAATGGCCAGCCTGACTATTTTGATTTAAGCTCAGTGAAAGGGCTAAATAAAGACTACTTTTTCTTTTCACTACTTGTTTTGTGTGGTGGTGATTTTGGGCTAATACAGCCAGCCTACTGGCTGGGCAAGTGCCCAGGCCAGAGTTTACGCCTAAGGGTTACCCTAGTTCCAGGGGAACACGCCAGGGATCCGAATCTAGTCTCCACCAGTGCCCTCTGCTGTCTTGACTAGAGGCCTGGTGGGTGACAGTGTCTGCAGTGCTTATCTGGTCTCTTTGGATACCTTTTTGCCACTTAGACCTGTTTGTGGCCTAAGTCACAATGTACAACTTCCGTCCAGGCAGCCTCGTTAAAGTTTTGGTTATACTTGCAGTACGACTAAGTTTAGATCAGCCCATGTCCCACCCAAATCCCACCCTCACCACTCCTCCTAAAATGCCCCTTTTAGCTCTGGTCGTAAAGCAGCACTGACAAGGTACGTCGTTTTTTAAGTACATCTAAAACCCATTTTGATTATCGGCACTTGGACGACTTGTCTTTTGGATCGTTCAAGTACCGATTTAGGCGGGTTTTTAGATGTATTTATTTTTTGATTATGAGCCCCTTAATATACAGCCTTGTGAAACACAATTTGTGACACTTTGATTGCCTGCAGGATTACAATTTTCTGCTATTTTGGACTGTGATAAGATTACATTGGCTTCATGTAGAAGCATGTTGTTACTTTTAAAATTGGTACTTTTGTGTTTGGGATTCTGCAGAGACAAGCACCAAAGTATTAATATAACAAACTGAGACTACTCAAACAATACATTTCTTTGCACTCTAAAGATACTCTAACCCAGGGGCCAAAATCTAAAACACAGGCTAAGTTGCGGGCCAAATTTTTTATTAAGATACTTAGAAGTATAGATCCTTCCTCACCCTGAGACACCATTCCAGCGATCCACCTGGTTATTTTCACCTCATATATGTTACCATACTTAATCCCAACTGTATTCAAATAGTTATTCTAGGCATAGGCAGCAGAATGCTTTTAAGTTAGGAGGAGCCTGAAAGCTCCACCCCAGACCCCACCCCGATAATAGTACTAACTGTAATACCATTTTTCCATTCGTTTTTCATATATACATACAATATAATCTTATTAACAACACATAATGGTTAACCGCAAAATTAAACTACACAAAGCACACTGTATGCTTTTCAACATTCATTCCTACCAGAACACCTGGCCTTGGTCACACATGCAGAGCACAGATAACCCCTATGCAAATACGGGACCACAAAGTAAAAGTACTAATATATACAAACGAAACCTTAAGATACAAGATTCGGCATGCAGTACAACCCCAGAGAAATAGAAATAAATGCATTTCTTCCTAAACAGTGCAAAATATTACATTACATTACATAACTGGCTTATATTCCGCCTGTACCTTTCAGTTCTAAGCGGATTACATCAGAACGATAACTGGACATTTCCAGGAAGAGAAATACAAATTACAATTAAGGCGTAAGGTCTAAAGCAATTTTGATGAGTAGATTCTAAGAGGGGGAGAGAGGGGAAAAGGAAGGGATTAGGACAGGGGTGTCCAATGTCGGTCCTCGAGGGCCGCAGTCCAGTCGGGTTTTCAGGATTTCCCCAATGAATATGCATTGAAAGCAGTGCATGCAAATAGATCTCATGCATATTCATTGAGGAAATCCTGAAAACCCGATTGGACTGCGGCCCTCGAGGACCGACATTGGACACCCCTGGATTAGGACGTTTGGATGAATTTCTTGAATAGTAGGGTCTTGATTTCTTTGCGGAAAGCCTTGAGGTCAGTTGATGCTGTCAGTAGGTTGGTGATGGAGGGGTCCAATTTAGCTGCATGTGTTGCAAGTAAGTTGTCATACATCTTTTTGCGTTTAGTTCCTTTAAAAGGGGGGAAGGAGAAAGGGGATTGGGTTCTCCTCTGTCTGGTTGAGAGGTTTCTGTTTAGACGGTTGTTTAGGTGGGTGGGTGCCGTTCCGTTTAAGGTTTTGAATAAAATACAGTATAGTTTGAATTGGATGCGGGCTTGTATTGGAAGCCAGTGTGAGTCTAGGAAGGCGTTGGTGATGTGGTCAAATTTTCCAAGGGAATAGATCATTCTGAGGGCAGTGTTCTGCACGGTCTGTAGTTGTTTTATTAGGTAGGTAGGGCAAGAAAGGTAGAGGATATTGCAGTAATCCAATAGACTTAGGACTAGGTATTGAACTATGAGTCTGAATTGTTCTTTTTCAAAGAATTTTCTGATTTTGCGAAGGTTGCGCATGGTGAAGAAAGCTTTTTGTGTGATTTTGTTGATTTGCACCTGAAGAGTGCAACCTCTGTCTACTGTTACTCCAAGGAGTTTGAGAGTGGGTTGTAGGGGATATTTGATGGTTTTTATTTCTAGCTCAGTTATAGAAGGGGTTTTGTCCTTTTCAAGCAGTAGAAATTTAGTTATAGACAGCAGATGTAAATTCTCAAAACTAACATAATTCAAAATAAAATCATTTCCCCTATCTTTGCTGTATGGTGATTTTGTTTTTCAAACCATCTTTTCCCAGTCTCTTGCTGCACTTCCTTCTGTCTGTGCTCTTAACTGTGTATCCAGGGCCACCTTATCCATTTGCGGCTTTTTTTCTCCTTCACTTTCTGCCATACATCCATCTTTCACTTAAACTTGTTGAAGTATACAGTATACTGTTCAGGTTTGATCTCAATATTATAACACCACTCATCAAACCAACTTCTTACTTATAGACCAACTTATCAGTATTCAGTAGTGCTTTATATCCGTCACATATCAGATTAACAAAAGCAAATCTTGCAGTTTTAGAGCCTTCAGAAGCGGCACTCCAAAGTACGCAAAGTACTTAAATATTATGGTGCTTAATCGCTGCTGAGGCGAGCACCTCTCCTTGTTAAGAGAAAGTATATACTAACCTAAAATATATCGTGCTCTGAAGCAGAGATATTGCATCGAAACATGCATGTCGGCAGCGGTTCTTTGTAACTGTTAGGCTTACATGCCACAAACAGCTATTCAGATAAGTTCTTTAAAAAAAAAATTATTTCAAATTATTGCTAAATATCATATATATACACCATATATATATATACACACACACCAAACCCCCCCCCCCCCCCAAATGAGTCAATGAGGAAGCACAGCGGCGATTAAGCTCCATAAGATTTAAGTACTTTGCGTGCAAGGCTCTAAAACTGCAAGATTTGCTTTTGTTAATCAGACATGTGACAAATATAAAGCACTACTGAATATTGATAAGTTGGTTTGATGAGTGGTGTTATAATATACATCCATTTTTAGCATTAACTATTAACATTCATCTTTCTTCCATTTTTTCTGCTTTCTTCTCAAAATCTACTTTTCCATGTCTTCCCTTTCCTTGTGTACCATCTCCTCCCTTTTATTCCTCCCCTATTCCCATCTATCCATAAGAAGCATTTCTTATCTCTTCCCTGCCACACCCATTGCTGTGCACCATCTCTTCCCTCTGTTTCCCCTCCCCCTCCATCCCTGTGCACCATCTTATTCCTCTCTCATGGTCAGACAACTGTCTTCCCCCTTCCTCCCTCATATGGTCTGTCATCTTTCTCCTCTCCATTCCATAGCCTGGAATCTCTCTCCTTCCCTCCCTCTTCTCGAGGTCTAACATTTCTCTCTCCTTCTCTCCTCTCCTTCCTGCGGTCTGGCATCTCTCCTTCCTGCAAGTTTGGCATCTTTCTCTCCTAGCCACGAAGCTAGTAAAAGGTATGGAGAACTTGAGCTACCAGGAACGCCTCAGAAAACTGGGACTGGTCACCCTCAAGAAGAGAAGACTGCGAGGGGATATGATAGAGACTTTTAAAATACTAAAAGAATTCGACAAAATAGAGCAAGAATCATCGTTAATCACGTTGTCAAATGTGTCTTGGACAAGAGGACTTGGTCTGAAACTGAGGGGCAGCAGGCCCAGGACAAATGTCAGGAAATTTTGCTTCACACAGCGAGTGGTGGACACTTGGAATGTTCTCCAGGAGGAGGTTGTGACGGAGACCACCATTCTAGGTTTTAAGGGCAAGTTGGATGCGCACATTCTTGCAAATCACATTGAGGGATACGGATAAACATGGTAATCATCAGGGAACACCTAGCTTAGCCTCCGCGTGTGCGGGTCGCCGGACTAGATGGACCTAAGGTCTGATCCAGTGAAGGCATTTCTTATGTTCTTATGTTCTCTTCCTCCTTCACTTCCATTTCATGGTCTGGCATCTCTCTCTCCTTCCCATTCCAGTGGTCTGACATCTCTCTCTTAACTTCTTCCATCACCCTTCTCCAGAATCTGACATCTGTCCCTTTGAGTTATCTCCTCTCTCCCTCCTCTCCACCACTATCATGTCCAACAATTCTCCCTCTTCCCCATGTATACCATCTCTCTTTCCCTCCCTCCCACTACACACACCTATGTCCACAAATTTTCTTTTTCTCTTTACTCACCCACCAGCATCTCTGTTTCCCTCCCTTCTTAACCCCCAGCCTGTGCAGTCTCTGTCCTTCCCCACTCGCAGCCCATGCAGCATCTGTCCTTCTTGCTTTCCCAACCCCCCTTCCCCCCCCCTGCAGCAAATGCAGCATGTTTTCTCATTCCCTACCCCAGCTCTCCCCTCTCAGCTGGATCCTATGGTACGACCTGTCCCCCGTTCCCAACTCTCCCACCTACCACCTCCCTGCTGCTGAAATTTAAAATCTTCAGGCAGCCAATGGCACAACGAAACTAGCCTTCTTCCGTCAGTCTGCCCCAGAAGTGTTCTTTCTGCAGCACTTCCCTTGTAGGCAGGACGCTGCAGAAAGAACACTTCCGGGGCAGGCCAGTGGCAGGAGCCTGGCTTTGTTGCACCGTTGGTTGCCCGAAGATTTTAAATTTCAACGGCGGGGAGGTGGCAGGTGGGGGAGTCGGGATTCAAGGAGGTTCCTGGAGAGGGTTTCACTACAGTGTAGTGTCAGGTGCACCGCGGGCTGAATTCGGCCCATAGCCTTGTGTTTTACATATGTGCTCTAACCCAGTAGCGTACTAAGGGGGGGGGGGCGGGGGAGGCAGGCCACCCCGGATGCCAGCCCTGAGGGGGGTGCTCCCGGCCTTGCCGTTCAGTCCCCCCCACCCCTGAAGGACCGCTCGCCCCCCTGGCCTCCCTGCACTACCTATGAAGCAGCCCACAGCGGGATCGCGATGTCGGCAATCCCTGAGCTGCTTCGGCGCTGCTTCCTGCGCCGCGGTCCCGCCCCTCCCCTGATGTCAGAGAAGGGGCGGGACCGCGGCAGAGGAAGCAGCTCCGAAGCAGCGAAGGGATCGCTGACATCGTGATCCCGCTGCGGGCTGATTCAGGTGGTGCAGGGAGGCCAGGGGGGTGAGTGGTCCTTCGGGGGGGGGGACTGAACTCAAGGCCGGGAGCACCCCCTCAGGGCCTGATTCAGGTGGTGCAGGGAGGCCAGGGAGGGTGAGCGGTCCTTCGGGGTGGGGTGGGCACAGGAGTGTTCCCGCTAAGCTGCGCTGGGGTGCGCTGGCGCTCAAAATATTACCTCGCAGCGCACAAGTTTCTCGTCACAGCGCACACAGTGTAGAGCACAGTTCTTCAACCGCCGGTCCGCAAACAAAATCTTGCCGGTCCGCGAAGGATTCGGTCCCCGCCGCAACGAAAGGCCGGCGTCAGCTGACTTGCAACTTCCTGTTGCAGTCGCTGTGCCGGGACTCCTGCCTTCGCCGGGACTCCTGCCTTCCACCGCGTTTGCCTCCTGCCTTGTCTCCGCACCTCCAGACCAGCAGCGGCAGCTGTGTATGCTTTTAACTTCGGCACAGAGCTGCCCCTAATCAATAGTTTAGCGCGGTTTCATAAGGCAGCCTCGGGGCCTTTGCTAGGCCGGCCCACATCGCATCATCGAAGCGGGCCGGCTATCAAAGGCCCCGAGGCTGCCTCATGAAACCGCGCTAAACTATTGATTAGGGGCAGCTCTGTGCCGAAGTTAAAAGCATACAGAGCTGCCGCTGCTGGTCTGAACTCTTGGGCCGCTGAAGGAGGGCAAAAAGCAGCTGTCCTGGAGGTTTCCCTTCCTCTCGCCTTTACAGGTTCCTTTTTTCCACCTTTTTTTTTTTTCCTTCAAACGGCAACGGGCCCCAGCATCGACATCAATCAAGTAAGTTCCACTGTCAATCAAGCGGTTCTGCTCGGCCAAAGCTTCCCCTGAGACATGAGCCACCCTCAGGGGAAAGAAAGTGACCCACAAAGGTGAGGGGAAGGGGGGCAGATGATGGAAGTTGGGGGGGGGAGAGAGAGAGAGAGAGAGAAGGGGCAGATGATGGAATGGAGGAGATGAGAGAGAGAGAGAAGGGGACAGATGATGGAAGTGAGAAGAAGGGAGAGAGAGCAGAAGGCAGATGGATGTCAGTTGAGAAGGGAGAGCAGATGCTGAATGGAAGTGGGGAAAGAACACATACTGGATGGAAGGAGGAGATAAATAAAGGGGGAAGAAAATAGTAAGATAATGGAGGGGTGAGGGAAAGGGGTGACAAGCTGTGTGTAGACACAGTGAAAAGAGGGAAACGGGACTAAATAGTAAGAAAGAATTTAATTTAGATGGAGGCAGAAAATAGAGAAGGAAGACCAGAGAAGAAAAGGGAAGAGAGAGCAGAGAATGATCAGATCTGAGTGGAGGAAATGAGAAGAGAGATATGCTAAAAACCACAGGGGGGAGGGAAGGATAGAGATGCCAGACCATGAGGGGAACAGAAGGAAGATGATGGATGCTAGACCAAATTGGGGGGTGGGGGGGGCAGGAGGAGAGATGGCAGGGAAAGACAGACAGTGAATGGAAGGGGCAGATGCTGGACTGAAGAGACAGAGAAGGTTATCATGCTGCTGTACCGGGCCATGGTACGCCCTCACCTGGAGTACTGCGTCCAGCACTGGTACTTTAAGAAGGACACGGTACTACTCGAAAGGATCCAGAGAAGAGCAACTAAAATGGTTAAGGGGCTGGAGGAGTTGCCGTACAGCGAAAGATTAGAGAAACTGGGCCTCTTCTCCCTTGAGCAGAGGAGATTGAGAGGGGACATGATAGAAACATTCAAGGTACTGAAGGGAATAGACTTAGTAGCTAAGGCAGGGAGAACGAGAGGGCACTCTCTAAAGTTGAAAGGGGATAGATTCCATACAAACGTAAGGAAGTTCTGTGGTAGAAAGCAACATATTTATTTGGCTCATAACTTGCTGGCGCCCGATATTTTTAGCTCACAGTGAAAAAAGTTTGCTCACAACACCCGCCCGCTTAGAGGGAACACTGGCTGGGCAGGCAGGCCAGTATTCAAGGGGGAGGGAGGGGTGACAGGCAGGCAGGCCTTCAAGGGGGGGACAGGCCTTCAAGGGGGGGGTCAGGCAGGCAGGCAGGCTTTCAAGGGAGGGACAGGCCTTCAAAGGGGGGGACAGGCAGGCCTTCAAGGGGGGGACAGGCCTTCAAGGGGGGGACAGGCCTTCAAGGGGATCAGGCAGGCAGGCCTTCGGGGGGGGACAGGAAGGCAGGCAGGCAGGCAGGCCTTCAAGGGGGGTGCAGGCCTTCAAGGGGGGTGCAGGCCTTCGGGGGGGGGGGGAGTGCAGGCCTTTGGGGGAGTGCAGGCCTTTGGGGGGGAGTGCAGGCCTTTAAGGGGGGACAGGCCTTCAGGGAGGGGGGCCCTGGTGTAGAAATACACGGAGGGAATGAGGGGGTTCAAAGAGACGCGCATATGCCGGACTTTGGGTGGGAAGAAATAATGGGTCTGAAAATAGAGAAGAGGGAGAGATGATGGACCATAGTTTTTAGAGAGGGAAGGAACAGAAAGGGAGAGAAGTTAGACACAAGGGATGGTGTGGAGGGGGGATAGAGATACTGTATAGGAGTGTAGTTGGGATAAGAAAGGGAGAGATGGTGGACCCTGGGGTGGTGGGGAAGGAGGGAGAGATGCTGGATGAAAGGGTAGTTAAGAAAAGATAGATCTGTGGAGGAAGACGAAAAAAGGATAGATGCCAGACCTCCTGGTGAGGGAAGGGAAACGGGGAGAACAGAGATGGCAGATGGATGGTTAGCATGCAGAAAGAAGGAAGAAGGAGACCCTGGCAAGCAAGTTATCAGAAGACAACCAGAGCCTTGGTCCAACAAGATTTGAAAAATAACCAGACAACAAAAGGTAGAAAAACTAATTTTATTTTCTGATTTGTGATTACAATATGTCAGATTTGAAATGTGTATCCTGCCAGAGCTGGTGTTAGACCGCAAACGTGAACTAGGATTTAACAGAGAGGAAAAGTCCTTTTTGTTTCTTTATTTTATTTACACCACAGCGCCAGTGTGGTTAGGAAAAGCCAAAGGGGGGTGAAAAAGCTATAAAATAAACCCACCAGGATGTTTAAAAAAAAACAAACACCCAATTGGGCAGGAAAGTTGAATAGAAAAACCAATTCAATAGGCTGAATCGAATCAAAAATTTTTTTTTTTCTTGAATTGGGCAGCACTAGTTTGCACTACTGTCTTAGACTTTAGGACCTGGGATTGGAGAGAGATGGCATCCTCAGTACTTTATAATGCAAGTGAAACGAGGATTTGGTCAGACTTTTGAAGGGTCTGCAGAAGAAAAATATTGTATAGGCCGGGGACATGAGACAGCAGGAAACGGGAACTTTTCTTCCTTCTATTTTTGTGAATGGCAAGGCTGAGGATGTCAGAGAGTTCAATTAAAATATGTACTTTATAAGAAAATATAATAATGTGTTTTATAAAGTTTATAAGCATTGCTGGCCTACCCGTTGAGGTGTTTCTAATGGTGGTGGTGGTGGCGGCAGCGTGTCAATGTGTTGAGAGGAAGAGGTGGTCTGGGAAATTCTGCTGAGCAAACTCTGGGCCCATTTCCACTCCCCAGTTAGTCCACTCCACTTAATTGGTTCACACACTGAGTGGGTCTTTGGGTGTTGTGCCTGGGTAGTTGTTTTGGGATCTCTTTTAGTGGTTTGTCAGTATCTCCTTGTGGTCCAAGGAAGGAAACTTTGTTAACCTTAGCATTGACCTTCAGAATATGTTTGTAACAGCGCTGCTTGTGTGGCATTAGGCTATGTAGTGATTGAAAGAAAAAACCAGACCTTTGCACATTTTTGCACTATATGGTGGGTGTATGAGGAGATTCACATTTCCTGCACAGCTAAGTCCTTGTGAAGTTACCTTGTTCTTTCTGTATTTGACATCTAGCAAGGTCTCTGTGTGTGGAATGGGGGGGGGTTTACTAATTTCTTCAGCTAAATAATTAAATCCACTTCAACCAGACATAGGAGAACTCACGCACCATTCCAACCAAAATCGTCAAAAGAAAAAAAAATGTTCGACAACCTCCTAACACTCGACCCCCAACTCTACAACCTATTGACCTCGATCACAGACTACAAAACCTTCAAAAAAGAAATAAAAACCCTTCTATTCAAAAACACATAAAACCGAACTAACACAATCAGAACTGTCCCAAGCATCACCTGCAACTACTCCATATGTACTTCTGATGTTATGACAATTCAGACATAATTTATGTTATGTTTGGATTAATGGTTACATATATGAGGTTCAATAAAAGAAAATTTTCAGTGCCTGTTTCTATTATGACCATTTATTTTTCATGGTTATTACAAAAAATATTTTGTACATGGGGGGGGGGGGTGTCAAAAAATGATGGGCCCCGGGTGCCACATACCCTAGGTACGCCACTGCTCTAACCCTTTCAAATCCTTCAATGAGATTTTTAAAATCTAAAAATATCATAATGTGACCTTTGCATTTCAGGCAGCAAAGTGTTGGAATGCTCTTCCTGTTTTTATTAGATCAGAGACATCTTATTTGGCACATTTTTTAAGTAAATTGTTAATGGGACTGTATTATTGTAATTTGATGGAACTGGCCAGCTTTTTTTTTTTTTTTTTAGATATCCACACAGCTTTAAGGTTTGCAGCGGAATACAAATATTGTGGTGTTCCTACATTTTTGGAACATTTTCAGTGCTATCAGTATGCTAAGCAGGAAACACAAAGGGCAAAGAGTAAACAAACAAAAAGCATGGCTGGGGACCCCCTGAAGACAACCACTGGTGCCACTCTGGAGCAACTGCACCAACTGCCTCTCCGCATCTCCAAACCCCTCTTAATAATAATAATAATAATAACTTTATTCTTCTATACTGCCATAGTCGAAAGACTTCTGGGTGGTTCACATTTGAAGAAGGCTGGACAATCAGCAAATTACAGGATGCAAGAAGAGAGAAGTTACATAAGAAATAGGTAGAGGACAGCAAATTACATCAAGGTAGATAGAGGGAAAAATATCATTGTGAGTGGAGAGGCTTCTGTTTAGGAGATGAACTTGTCAAACAGAACGGTTTTAATTGATTTTCGGAATGCGCCATAGGTCAGACTAGCTCTATTTATGTAGTTATCCAGCCAGGACTGCTGTCTGCTTGCTTGGAACATGAAGGTGATTTACATACGGAATATGCTTCAGGGAATTATTTACCAAAAAAATCATATTAATGCATCATAATAATACAACATATTAGATGAGCAATATTTGCAGTATTCTGGAAACAGATTCGTGCCTGTAACACTTGTCTCCGTTAGCACTATCGCCCCAGTCTTGTATCTTCCTGTTGGCCTTGTGAACTGCAACAGAAATCTTGTGGTTACTGGCAATCGTAAAATAATAATTTGTTTGTTAGATTTATTTTGACTGCCTCAGCAAAGATGTTTTTCAAACATTTAAAATAAAGACATAGGAAAAGAACTACAAACTTGAAAAGGAAAGAGAGAGAGAAAGCACAAATCAGTTGTTTTGGTAGGTTGCCAAATGGCCATCAGACTTCAGATCTATTGACCTTTAGTTCATGTTGTGTTATCAGACATGTTTGGAATATATATTATCTGTATTAGCTCTATCTAATGGTTACAGCAGTAGGTTGAGAAACAGGGAAGCCAAGGTTCAGATCCCACCGCCACTCCTTCAGATCTTGGACAATCTAATCTATTACACAATTTATTAATCGCAGTATACCCAAAAGGTTCAAGGCGATTTACATTCAAAGAGGCTGTAAAATCTACGGGAAAACAATCAATACTTAAAATATCATCATAACATGAATATTACAACAAGTCATATATAAGTTTTTACATTTTTATGAAACCTTAAGTAATCGATGTCAGTCCTAATGTAAACAGGTAGATTATTCCACATTGTAATGGCAGTGTAAGGCCTTCAAGGACAGGAAAATACCTAATTAACACAGGAGAAGTTCACATTTGAATTTCATCTTCCCGCCTGTTAAGGGTTGTAAACTTTAAAAATATCATCAACACCTTTTGTCATACCAGATGGCATTATGGGGCAAGGATTTGGAATATTTGATCATGTCTTCTAATTCCTATGTGGAATTTAGGGGACATTTAAAGCCATACCTGTTTGCTAAATATCTGGGTAATTAGTTCGAATGTATAAGGATATCGTAAACTTAGCAATCCGTTCAGGCCTTTACAGATTTTTATTTTTAATTATTTGGTTATTTTAATTTTCTTTTAATTGTAAACCTTTATCTTTTGTAAACCGCATAGAACCTCACAGCCCTGCGGTATATAAGCTGATTGTTATGTTATGTTATGTTACTCTATCAGAATGTAAGTTGCATTGAACTCCTACTGAGAAAGGTATGAGCTAAATCTCAGGGCTCCTTTTATCAAGCCGCGCTAGCGGGGTTAACGTGCGCGACTTTTCATCATGCGTTAACCCCCGCGCTGGCTAAAAACTACCACCTGCTCAAGAGGCGGTAGCGGCTAGCGTGGCGGGCAGTTTAGCGTGCGGTATTACGCGTGTTAAACCGCTAGCACGGCTTGATAAAAGGAGCCCTAAATGAACATCAAAAATCCAATACCAGGCATATTCCCCCCTTTTAACAAAAACCACAAAAGTGGTTTTTTAGCGCAGGCTGATGCGGTGAATGCTCTGCGCTGCTCCTGATGCTCATAGGAACTACTTAATTATCTGCCCCAGATATTCTGTTTGTGTAGGATCAATAATCCAGTTAGTTCAGTTTTCCTAGTAAGTGTATTAATATTCTAGTTCCCACTGAAATATTTATGGCGATTGTCTTTGGGGCCATATGGTAACCCTATTGTCCTGAGTGAGTTTTGTACTACTTCATAATCCCCCTCCTTTTACAAAACAACAAAAGCGGTTTTTAGCGCAGGCCAGCACACTGAATGCTCTGCGCTGCTCCTGACGCTCATAGGAACTATGAGCACATGGATGAACATGCTAAAATGGCATTTACCGCAGGACACCTGAGCACATCCTGTGGCACACCATTTTAAGTTGAGTTAGGCATGCATTAGCACCTAATGCAGCTTAATAAAAAAGCCCCTTAATGATGTTGCCTTAAAAAAAATAAACTGAATAATGGAAACTGTTAATACTTTTTAACAATATGCACTGCACTTTTTATAAATAATTACAGGCTTTATGGTTAACAGGTGGAGGGGCATTTTCGAAAAAAAAAAAAAAAAAAAAAGGTCTAAGTCCAACTTGGACATTTCCAGCTGGACGCCCAAAGTTGGGGGTACAGAAATGACCATTTTTGAAAGATAAACTGCCAGACGTCCAAATATAATTTTTTTTGAAAATCGTCTACTTAGATATCTTGGACATGGGAGGGGCCAGCATAGTAATGGACTTATCACATAGATATCCCAACTGAGCAATGGAACACTTTAGAGGGCACTGCTGTGAATTTCACATAAAGGGGGCCAGATGTATATCTCACCATAACCCCCTTTATAATTTATGGTGAGCCCCCCATCCCCCCAAGCCTACTGTGCCCACCTATGTACTACTCCAATAGCACTTATGGCTGCAGGTGCACATATATGGCAGTATGGTAGGGTTTGGGTGGGATCATAAGTTATACCATAAATGTAGTGATCAGAGTGACTTATGGGCCTGAGTCCTCCTTTCTATGGTTCATTAGCCCACTCATTAGACTACTTAAGACACCTGTGTGCAGCTCTACTAGGCTTCCCCATACCAGATGTTGCTTTTACAGAGACAGGTATGCACCTTTTTGTTCTCATTTTTGTGTGGTGGGTCAGTGAGCACTGGGGGCTGTGGGGGGGGGGGTGTCTTACCTTGATGCATGCAGTGGTCATTTGGTCAGTTATGGCACCTTTGTGGCACTTAGACACTTCTACAACAGGTCTAGTTCCAAACATGTAAGTTCCATCCAAGATGTCTTGCAAACGTTTGATTATCAAGGTGCAAGGACGAAGGACATCACCGACAGAATCGAAAGGATCATGAAAGGAACTGAAACAGAAGAGACAGCGGTGATAATCCACGTTGGAACAAACGACATCAACAGCAGAAATTACAGCAGGACTACACTAACTGAACATTTCAAGAACCTGGGGAAGAAACTGAAGCTGAGGACGAACAGGATAGCATTCTCAGAGATCCTGCCAGTACCGAGGGCAGATGTGAAGAGGCAGACTGAGCTACAAGAATGAACGCATGGCTGAGGAGATGGTGTGAAGAGGAAGGCTTCCACTTTGTGAGGAACTGGACGACTTTTTGGGGGAAGAACAAGCTCTACAGGAAGGACAGACTACACCTGAGCACGGCGGGAACAAGACTGCTGGCAAACAACATCAAGAAAGAAATAGAGATGGCTTTAAACTGAGAAAAGGGGGAAAGCCGAACATCGACCTGACGTCGACATTTCGGAAAACAGTATCAAATGAAGATGCTGAGTGGGAACAATGCTGGGAAGAAACAAATGGCACACCACAGGGGTCCAAAGGCCAAGCGGAACCAGAGAACAAAACGAAAAGCATACAGCAGGAGTTAGGGGAACAGGTGAATTTGAGGAAACAGGCTGAGGACGGGAAAGACAAGACATTGAGAGAAGAAGAACAAAATGGAATTCAGGGGCTGGAAGCCCGCAAGGTGGACAGCAAGAGGAAAAATTCACAAGGCAGAACGAGAATGGGAAAAAACCAGGACTTAAACTGTTTATATGCTAATGCAAGGAGTCTAAGGGCCAAAATGGGAGAACTGGAAGTCACAGCTAAAAATGAGGACCTGGACATTATTGGAATTACAGAAACTTGGTGGACTGAGGAGAACAAATGGGACGTAGTATTACCCGGGTACAATCTCTATAGGAGAGACAGGACCCACAAGAAGGGCGGAGGAATAGCACTATATATAAAGGACACCATTCACTCGACCAGATTGGATACAGCAGCAAGGGTGGAAGAACTGGAATCATTATGGGTTAAATTACCAGGAAGAAATGGAGCTGACATAAAATTGGGACTGTACTATCGCCCGCCTGGGCAAACGGAAGCAAACGACAAAGAACTGGAAGCAGAATTGAGGAGAGAATGCAAAAGCGGAAGTGTACTGGTGATGGGGGATTTCAACTACCCCGGGATAGACTGGAGCATTGGGAACTCAAGCTGTGCGAGGGAAACAGAATTCCTGGAGGCTGTGGGAGACTGCTTCATGGAACAGCTTGTTAAAGAATCAACGCGAGGAAATGCCACTCTCGACCTAATCCTAAATGGACTAGGAGGACCTGCAAAGGAAGTGGCAGTTGTAGGACCACTAGGAAATAGTGATCACAACATGATCCGGTACAAACTAGAGGTAGGAGCATCCAAAGTGAAAAGAACTGCAGCGACGACGCTCAACTTCAGGAAAGGGGACTATGAAGCTATGAGAGCTGTGGTGAAAAAGAAACTCAAAAATCGCTCAAAATGGATGGAAACCGTAGAGAAAGCATGGTCCATATTCAAGGACACGGTGCTGGAAGCACAAAACCTGTACATTCCCAGGTTTAGGAAAGGGTGCAAAAAAAATCGAACAAAAGACCCGGTATGGATAACGACAGAAGTAAAGAGGGCGATAGGAGATAAAAGAAAATCGTTCCGAAAATGGAAAAAGGACCAAACCGAGGAAAACCGGAAAGAACACAAAAATTACCAGAAAGAATGTCACCGAGTGGGTAGGAAAGCAAAGAGAGAATACGAGGAGAAGCTGGCTGAGAAATCCAGAGACTTCAAATCGTTCTTCAGATACGTCAAGGGGAAACAACCGGCGAGGGAGGAAGTTGGACCGTTGGATGATGGGGACAGAAAGGGGGTGGTAAAAGAGGAAAAAGAGGTAGCCGACAGGTTAAACAAGTTCTTCTCGTCGGTCTTCACGAGCGAGGACACATCGAATGTACCAGAACCAGAAGAGATCATAAGTGGAGATCAAGAGGAAAAACTGGTGCATATAGAGATAAATCACAAAAAATTGCACCCTCCAAAATACAGGACAAAAAAGTCACCTTTCTTTACAAAAAGGGAGAAAAGACCTCAGTGTCTAATAGGGGCTCTTTAAGCTTCCCATATAGACAGGCTAGTTTTAAACAGAATTTAATCCTAGCAGACACATCCTTGGTCAGAAAAACTCCCAATTAGTAAGTGAACCTCTATTCTAATTTTCTAATAGTTTTATATATTTTCTTATAGTTTTATATATTTTTTTAAACTTTTCTTCAAACAACAATTGTCAAAAATAGAAGTCACTTATCTGAGCACTTCGATATTCAGGTGTAGTCCTGGAGTAAAGCAAGCAGGAAAAACTGCTCTATGGAAAAAAGCTATCAGTCAAAACATTCTTCCAAAATATCCAACAGGGGCCCCTGTTTCGCAACAAAATGCTTCGTCAGGGATTTGCTGTAAAACATGAAAGACACATTGTAGAAAGTTTTCAAAGAACTTGAGAAAACAAGCAGAAAAAGGATAGCTATACCCACAGCGATCACACACCCGCTTCCACTCCTGTCATAAAATGGCCCCTCAGCGTTCTCCTTAAATAGGCACCTCCCAGTGACACCACGTCAAAGTGTGATGACATCATCTTTATGCAAATCATGCAAAAAACGTGGTGACATCATATTACTGCAATTCTTATTGTTCTCATTGCAGACTATCAAAACCAGGCTTTCCAATCCACCCCACTATTCAAACCCATAGGGGTAAAAGTTTGCAAAGAAAATATCCAGCGTTGTTCCCTTTTCAATAAAACTTGTTTAAAATCACCACCCCGTGCAGACGGTGACACTCTCTCCAAAACCCAGCAGCGCAAATCTTCAAAAACATGTTTACAGTCCATACAGTGCTGTACCATGGGAGCCTCAAGCCTTTCTCGTGCAAGGCACGAGCGATGTTCAATAAGGCGTGTTTTCAAAGCCCTTGAAGTCTGACCCACATACAATTGTTGACACGGGCACTTGATAATATATATAACTCCACTAGTGGCACAATCAGAGAAATGATGTAGATAATACACTTTACGATCTGCTGGATTCACAAAGGATGTGCACACCTCCATAATATCACAGACAGAGCAATGTCCACATATAGAGATAAGCCATGAGGAGGTTCTCAAACAGATAGACAGACTAAAATGCGACAAATCACCGGGCCCGGACGGAATCCACCCAAGGGTTCTAAAAGAGCTAAGGAACGAAATAGCGGAAACTCTCCGACAAATTTGCAACTTGTCCTTGAAAACTGGAGAGATCCCGGAAGACTGGAAAATAGCAAATATCACACCTATCTTTAAAAAGGGATCGAGGGGTGACCCGGGAAACTACAGGCCAGTGAGCTTGACTTCAGTCCCAGGCAAGATGATGGAGGCACTAATAAAGGACACCATCTGCGAACACATAGAAAAAAATGGACAACTAAAAGTGAGCCAGCACGGCTTCTGCAAGGGAAGATCGTGCCAAACGAACCTACTGCACTTTTTTGAAGGGATAAACAGCCAGATGGACAAAGGAGAACCCATAGACATCATCTATCTCGACTTCCAAAAGGCCTTTGACACGGTGCCCCATGAGCGGCTTCTTAGGAAGCTGTGGAGCCACGGGGTGGAAGGGGACGTACACAGATGGATTAAACACTGGTTGGCAGACAGAAAGCAACGGGTCGGAGTGAAGGGACACTACTCGGACTGGCGGAAGGTCACGAGCGGTGTTCCCCAGGGGTCGGTGCTCGGACCGCTGTTGTTTAATGTATTCATAAACGACCTAGAAGCAGGGACGAAGTGTGAAGTTATAAAATTTGCGGATGACACCAAACTCTGCAGCAGTGTTAGAACCACGGAAGAATGTGAAGACCTACAAGGGGACCTAAACAAACTGGAGGAGTGGGCAAGCAAATGGCAAATGCGTTTTAATATAGAGAAATGCAAGGTCATGCATTTAGGAAAAAAAAACCTGATGTTCAGCTACAAAATGGGGGGGTCAGTGCTAGGGGATAGTAATCTTGAAAAAGACTTGGGTGTACTGGTAGATACTACAATGAAACCAACGGCACAATGTGCAGCGGCCTCCAAGAAAGCAAACAGAATGTTGGGTATTATTAAGAAGGGCATTACGACCAGGAAGAAGGAAGTCATCATGCCACTGTATCGTGCGATGGTTCGTCCGCATCTGGAGTACTGTGTCCAGTACTGGTCACCGTACCTCAAGAAGGACATGGCGATACTTGAAAGGGTCCAGAGAAGAGCGACGAAAATGATAACAGGTATGGAAAACCTTTCATACACAGACAGGTTGGGAAGGCTGGGGCTCTTCTCCCTTGAAAAGAGGAGACTCAGAGGAGACATGATAGAGACTTTCAAGATCATGAAGGGCATAGAGAGGGTGGAAAGGGACAGATTCTTCAGATTATTGGGAACCACAAGCACCAGGGGGCACTCAGAGAAGCTGAAAGGGGACAATTTTAGAACCAATGCTAGGAAGTTCTTCTTTACACAGAGGGTGGTGGACACCTGGAATACGCTTCCGGAGGTTGTGATAGGACAGAGTACACTACGGGGGTTCAAGGAAGGTTTGGATAAATTCCTGAACGATAGGGGGATTGAAGGATACAAATAGGGGTAAAGATAGGTTTTAGACAGAGTATAGATAGAAGGATAAAAGGGATCAGAGAAGGATCACATTACAGGTCATGGGCCTGATGGGCCGCCGCGGGTGCGGACTGCTGGGCACGATGGACCTCGTGTCTGACCCAGCGGAGGCAACTTCTTATGTTCTTATGTTCTTATCACTGCAAGACGTCCAAGTCTAACTGGCCCTTAGACCTGCCCAAAGCCCACCCATATCATGCCTTCACCATGTCCATCTTGTGCTCTGGCAGCACAGAGGCTGGGACACTTCGCTAGACATCCAGAAAGGATGTTTCGATTATCAGCCCTTGGACATCCTGGCGATTAGAACGTCCAAGTGCCAATTTAGGATGTTTTTTTGATTAAGAGCCCGTTGGTGTAGGAGACAAGGTACTATAATTATAAGTCTGATGAAAAAATATATCATAGAAAGGTTTTTGTGAGATAATAAATATAAAATAAAACAAAATAATACGTTTTATTGGTTTAACGTAATACATTTTTAGAGTAACTTTTGAAGCAAATCCTTTCTTCAGAAATGATAAAGGTATTGCAAATAACAAAACTCCATCTGTTCCACCTTTCTGCTAACAAGCAAGGTTTGAAATGGCTTTTGTTCGTGCAATTATAAACCAGAACAGATGATTGCCTAAATTCTCTGTAACCCTAGTTTCTGTTCTTTACACTCAGGAAACACAGCAGCTGCAGCCATGTTTGCTTTGAATGACCTGCTTTTTCTATTTCAGGTTTCTCTTGTAGCGACCTGACCCCACAAACAGCATGCCACCCTGCAGGGAGTCCCTGCCCACAAGCAGAGGCTAAGGAAACACAGCAAACTGTGTTTTGTTTATAATTTTGTTTTTTCGGTTGGTTCATGTTAACTGTGCTATGTTATCTGGCATGGTCACCCCCTCAAACTCCTACTAGACTCCCTCACCCTGCCTTACCTCATCTCTAGCACTCCTGTCCCTCCGGCGCTCAAGAAACCTGACATCGTTCTCCGTATTGGGCCGGCATGGGGCCTTGAGCATCTGTGCATGCTCAAGGCCTGCTGGCTCTAGAGTAAATGGGTATATTTTTACAGGTAAGCATTTATGCCAGCCATAGAGCTGGTGTAAATGGTTATGCCTAGTTTGAAGATTACATTACATTACATTACATTACATTAGGGATTTCTATTCCGCCTGTGCCTTGCGGTTCTAGGCGGATTACAATAAAGATGATATCTGGGCATTTCCAGTAGAATTACATTACAGGAGAAGAGTAGATTACAAGTAACAGTGAAGAGTTACAATACATTCAATATCGCAGCAGATGTTACATACCGTGTTTCCCCGATGGTAAGACACTGTCTTATTTTTTTTGGAAGGCCAAAATATGCTCTAGGGCTTATTTTCGGGAGGATGCCTTATTTACCCTTTCATGTCCCCTCTGTATCTCTATCCTTATTCAGTAGGTCCTGCTTACCCTTTCTCTTCTTTGTGTCACTATCTCCATTTTCAGCTTTCCCCCCCCTTTTCCTTTGTTACTGCACCCTGTAGCTAGAATCTTTCCACCCTCCCTCCACTCCGGCCCAGCCCAGTATGAAATATTTCCTTTTGTTTCCCTCTCCTCTCTCTTTCTCTCTCTCTTCTGCTCCCTCACCCACGAGTCCTGCATCTGGCCCTCTCCCTTCTACCTGCACCTGGCAACACCCCCCTGCTCCGCGGCTCTCTTCAGCAACTTGTCAGCAGCGGTGATCAAGACAAGCTACCGACATCGAGGCCTTCCCTCTACGAGTCCCGCCTTTGTGGAAAAAGGAAGTTGAAACAAGCGGGACTCGCAGAGGGTAGGCCCCGACGTCAGAAGCTTGTGTCGATCGCTGCTGCTGAGTTGCCGAAGAGAGCCGCGGAGCAGGGGATATGGCCGGAAGCAGGTAGAAGGGAGAGGGAGATAGGAAGGCTGTAGATCTCCGGAGCATGACACCGACCCCGGCCAGGATGATTTCTTTTTCAGGCGTACATCTTACAAGTCCGGCGTCGCAGCGGGAAATAGCCATGCTGAGCAGTGAGCTCAGCACTACACAGATGAAAGCCTTGCTTGCTGATTGGTCCGGCGGCACAGCCGCCAGACCAATCAGCAAGCAAGGCTTTCATCTGTGTACGTGCTGAGCTCACTGCTCAGCATGGCTATTTCCCGCCGCGACGCCGGACTTGTAAGTTGCATGCCTGCGTGACACACTACCGGAGCCACGGCAAAGGTAGAAAAGAGCCGCATGCGGCTCTGGAGCCGCGGGTTGCCGACCCCCGCAGTAGACGGAGGGACCACACGGAGTCACCCACCGTACCACCCGATTCGGGTAAGCGCAGGTATCGGTGGGTGGCTTATTTGCGGGGGGGTGCCTTATTTTACAATTTTTTCTAAAAAGGGGGGGCTGTCTTATTTGATGGCCCTGCCTTATCATCGGGGAAACACGGTAGCAACTGAGTCAATTTACAACTGGTAGAGAATAAAGAATTACAATATATTCTAGATTACAAAAGATGTTACATGAGCTGAGTCAAGTTTCTTCGGGTGGAGAGTAGCATTATATGCCTATAAGCGGAGGTGTATTTATTGTTTTGATGATTGCATGATGTTGGTTAATTAATGTTGATGATATGGACAGTAGGGGTGTTTAGTTTGGGTTGGTTAAAGAGATTCTATTCCCAAAGGAATTGATTGGGAACTCATTAGATGGCGGTTTAGATTGATGGGAGATATTTTTTGAACAGTAGTGTTTTTATTTCTTTTCGGAACTCTTTTATGTCTGTAATTTCGATCAATAATTTTGAGATGTCAGAGTCAATTTTAGCTGCCTGTGTCCCTAGTAGGTTGTCATAAAGTTTCTTACGTCGAGTACCATTGAGAGGAGGGTAGGTGAAAATGTTCTGTGTTCTCCTTCTTCTGGATAAGAGATAGTAGTGAAAACGGTTGTTTAGGTAGCTGGGTGCCGCGCCGTGGGTTACTTTGAATAGGAGACAGTAGAGTTTGAATTGTGTTCTTGCTTTTATTGGTAGCCAGTGAGATTCTAAGTATGCTTTGGTAATGTGGTCGTATTTGCTGAGTGAGTATATGAGTCTGAGGGCTGTGTTCTGGACGGTCTGTAGTTTTTTTATTGTGTTGATTGGGCAAGGTAGGTAAAGGCTGTTGCAGTAGTCTACCATACTTAGCACGAGGGATTGGACAATGATCCTGAATTGGTCTTTATTAAAGAATTGCATAAATTATAGTAGTCTATAATTCATGTGTGTAAGTGCACGCCATGTTTGTACTTTGCTCATGAGAATGACATCTTGCAAAGTACACTCCATCAAAGATAGGTGCATACATGCAGAATAGCATAGTCAGATTATTATTTATATGTATTGGGTGGCTAGAATACTGGCATTTGCATTTGCCCTTGCCACATAAATCTACACACTTCCTTCCAGAGCTACATCTGAAGACAACAATTCAATAAAATGGAACCTAAACATAGATGCAACAAAGATATGCTAATTCCATAATGGCATTAAGGGGCACCTAATTCATTTTAGAATAGTAGCATAAAGCTCCTTTGGTTTGCCAAATCCAATAGCAGGCATAAACTGGCACACTTAAATGCACATTGCAGTGTGCACATCTGATACTATTCTCTAAGATTGTTAGGCAAAATGCCCGTGCCATGCCTATGCTCCACCCACTGATACAGCCCATTTGTTGTTATGCTCCATGTGACTAGTATGCCAATTGTATAGGATAACACCGAGCATGTCATGTAAATGCCAATTTGTGATATCATTCAGACACATGTGTACCTGTTCTATAAATTAGTACACATTGGTGCCTTCATTTATGAGCCCTCTATAGAATTTGTCTCTGTGTAAAATGTTAGGAACGTTCTCAATTAAGAAAAAAAGTTCTGCAGTTACCATACAATAATTTTGGCAATTACTGTGCAGCAACTTCAAAACCTTACCGTAAGTGAGTAAATGGGCCCTGAGATGAGGTACCCATGTACTTTCATTTTGAACCATGCAAAGTATGTAGGCCAAAAGAACCCTAGACTTGGCAGCGACAAGTATGAAAATTGCCCCCAAGGCCTCTTCTCCCATCTTATTTCTGTAAGAAAAATCCTTGACGAGTCAGCATCTCAGTGTTACGACGACCACAAAAGTCTTCCAGTAAAAATATCTCCCCCGTTTCACAACTGTGTCAGTACAAGAATCGTATCCTTGGAAAGTGGTCAAATCTAAGACCCATCAGCCTGGAAGGATACCCCTTTGTTTTATTTGATGCTCACAGATTTCAAAAGTCACCTGCAAGATCCCTCTGCTGAAATACTTGTCCAGCATAGTTACGGTTATTGTCCAGGTCCTGCTCTTCCCTATTTTTTTTTTTTTTTCATTTTAGAAAAGCATTATAGCCTTCTCCACCCTAAGGTTTTCAAACTTTCCTATTTATTAATGGTGTTCATTAATATTCATTTTATTGTACACCATTTTGAATTGTGCTGCAACTAAGGTGGTATATCAAGTTTAATAAATGATATTTAAACTGAAAAAATGAGATAGTGTCATGTTTTGAAAACTATGAAAGGGCCTTCTTTCATCGAATAGCATCCTACATACACAAATTCACCAGCTGTCACACACCCAGTAAGCTGTCCTTTGGCTAATAAATTGTTGCCTTGGTATTTATCTAAGGAATGAGAGCTGTAAATATCCCAAGGACGTCTGTATAGTCAAATCCTGATGAACTAAAAGTCACTTCACCACCTGTGTATGTGGTTTCTTTTTAAACTAGATCACATTTAAACACATTTCTCTTTCTAAGGAACACTTCTGCAGTTTCTGTAATGCTCCATATGCACATGACAGAAGCAAAAAAATATCGGGGTCCATTTCTAAAGTCTTAATCTATATATATAAAATCGGATGTATGTATGTATGTGCTGCGATCACGCAAAAACGGCTTGACCGATTTGAACGATACTTGGTATGCAGATCTCTCACTACCCGGGATGATATGTTCTGGGGGTCTCGCGGCCCACCTGCACACGTGGGCGGAGCTACAAACAGATAATCGGATTTCACCCATTCATGTCAATGGAAAAAATGTAAAGAGCTGCCAACGCAAAAACGGCTTGCCCGATTTGAACGAAACTTGGTATGCGGATCCCTCACTACCTGGGGTGATATGTTCTGGGGGTCTCACGGCCCACCTGCACACATGGGCGGAGCTACAAACATAAAATCAGATTTCACCCATTCATGTCAATGGAAAAAATGTAAAACAGCTGCCAACGCAAAAACGGCTTGCCCGATTTGAACGAAACTTGGTATGCAGATCCCTCACTACCTGGGGTGATATGTTCTGGGGGTATCGCGGCCAACCTGCACACCTGGGCGGAGCTACAAACAGAAAATCAGATTTCACCCATTCATGTCAATGGAAAAAATGTAAAAACTGCCTCCGCAAAACCGGCTTGCCCGATTTGAACGAAACTTGGTATGCGGATCCCTCACTACCCGGGATGATATGTTCTGGGGGTCTCGCGGCCCAACTGCACACGTGGGCGGAGCTACAAACATAACTTCAGATTTCACCCATTCAAGTCAATGGGAAAAATGTAAAAAGCTGTGGGACCGATTTGAACTAAACTTGGTATGCTGATCCCTCACTACCTGGGGTGATATGTTCTGGGGGTCTCGCGGCCCACCTGCACACATGGGCGGAGATACAAACAGAAAATCAGATTTCACCCATTCATGTCAATGGAAAAAATGTAAAAAACTGCCATTCTCACAGTAATTCCAACTACCTGGGGTGATATGTTCTGGGGGTCTCGCGGCCCACCTGCACACATGGGCGGAGCTACAAACAGAACATCAGATTTCACCCATGTCAATAGAAAAAATGTAAAAAGCTGCCATTCTCACTGTGACCAATTTGGACGAAACTTGGTATGCAGATCCCTCACTACCTGGGGTGATATGTTCTGGGGGTCTCGCGGCCCACCTGCACACGTGGGCGGAGCTACAAACAGAAAATCACATTTCACCCATTCATGTCAATGGAAAAAATGTAAAAAGCTGCCATTCTCACAGTAATTCAAAAACGTCTTGACCAATTTGAACGAAACTTGGTATGCAGATCCCTCACTACCTGGGGTGATATGTTCTTGGGGTCTCGCGACCCCCCTGCACACGTGGGCGGAGCTACAAATAGAAAATCGGATTTCACCCATTCATGTCAATGGAAAAAATGTAAAAAGCTGCCATTCTCACAGTAATTCACAAACGGCTTGACCGATTTGAACGAAACTTGCTATGCAGATCCCTCACTACCTGGGATGATATGTTCTGGGGGTCTCGCGGCCCACCTGCACATGTGGGCGGAGCTACAAACAGAAAATCAGATTTCACCCATTCATGTCAATGGAAAAAATGTAAAAAGCTGCCATTCTCACAGTAATTCACAAACGGCTTGACCGATTTGAACGAAACTTGGTATGCAGATCCCTCACTACCTGGGGTGATATGTTCTGGGGGTCTCGCGGCCCTCCTGCACACGTGGGCGGAGCTACAAACAGAAAATCAGATTTCACCCATTCATGTCAATGGAAAAAATGTAAAAAGCTGCCAACGCAAAAACGGCTTGCCCGATTTGAACGAAACTTGCAACACATCTTCCTTTTCAGTTTAAGAGATTGAAAATTCCAGTGAGACTTGCATTCTCTATCACAATCAACAAATCACAGGGACAGACTATTACATACTGTGGAGTGGATTTAAGATCCCCCTGTTTTTCCCATGGACAACTCTATGTTGCTTGCTCAAGGGTGGGTTCACCCAAGAATTTATATGTTCTTGCTCCTGGAGGTGAAACTAAAAATGTTGTTTATAATCAAGTTTTGTGTTAGTTGTATTGTATTCATTTTGTCAAATATTTCACATTATAATTTGAATATTGTACTTTTTATAAAGCTGTAAAAAAATAATTTCATTCACCACTATAAAGTATCTTTATTTGAATCCATTTACAGTGTTATTGCTATAATTAAATACCCGTGCAACGCCGGGGCATAAGCTATCTGTAAATAAAAATGGATTGTTTCCCACAAAACCCCAGTGCCGCATACTTATGTAGGTTGCAAGAGGTGAGAGGCACTGTTTCCTTTAAGCTAAGCAGGAGTCTTCCATGTAAAGTTCTGCTAATTGGGGGGCGGGGGGGGGGGTGGTGCTGTTTCACGATCACATTTTTAATAGTGAGGGTCAGGCAAGCTTTGCAGGACTCCAGAGATAGAAAACACACTCACTGGTGTAGAAAGGGGGGGGGGGGGGAGTGGAAGGCCTTGGGCTCTGCCTTGACAGGAGTGCCAGCACCTCTCCCACCCCATGCATCTTCCCCCGCGCCTCTATCCCTCTTCACTGACCATGAGCCACATCTCTTATCTGCTGTTCGTGCCAACCTCATCCCTCTGTCTTCAATTCCTGTTTATGTAGGGTTACCAGATGTCCAGGTTTCCCCGGACTTGTCCTCTTTTTGAGGACTGTGGTGGGAGTCCCAGTGGCTTTTTAATTTTATAACTTTTGTCCAGGGAAAATGGACATTTAATACAAAGGTTCTCAACACGCACTGGCAATGTGTGTCTCCCACCTAGGGCAGGCATTAGGGTACAGCAAACAGGGCAGCTGCCCTGGGCCCTACAGCTTCAGGGGGCCCCATGGTCTGGGCATCTCATCCCCTTGTCAGGCCATCTCCCTCCCTTCCTCTTACCTTCACGGGCGCTTTTTAAAATCAGCTTCCTCTCTGAGAGGCCATGATGTGGCAGCCGTTCTCACAAGTTGCATGCGGGTACCCCGAAGCTTCTCCTCTGACACAGCTTCCTGTTTCCTCCAGGGTGGATCGCGTTAGAGGAGAAGCTTTAGGGCAGTGCGTGCAACTCATGAGAGTGGCTGCTGTGTCATTGCCCCTCTGAGAGAAAAAGTTTGTTTTTGAAAAGTGCCTGTGAAGGTGAGGGGGAGGGAGATGGCCCGACAAGGAGAAGAGATTGAGTGGTGCTTCAGGTTATTGGGTGGAGAAAGAGGGGGGAGCAGATGCCAAATGGGAGTGGGGAGGAAAAGGGGGAGCAATGCTGAAAGAAGTGGGGAAGGGGGGAGGAGGGGGAGCAGTCGCTAGAAGGAAGTGGGGAGGAGAGAGAGTGTTGGACTCATGGAGAGACAGAGAAAGGTTGAATGGGGAGGGTAGAAAGGAGGGAAGGAAAAACATCACTCGGAGGAAGGGAAAGAGGGCAGAGAGTGGAAAGTTGGATACATGGAGGGAGAGAGCGAAATGTTGGTTGTGAGAGGGAATGAGAACCAGAGAAGAGGCAGCATGAAGGGGAGGCAGAGGGAAAGAGGGAAAGGAGGAAGAAATGTTGGACTAGGAGGTGGGCCAGAAAGGAGGAAGGGAGAGATAGACTGCAGGGGTAGTAAGGAGGAAAGGAAACAGAAATGTTACACTGGAAGGGGTGAGGAGAGATGATTTAAGGAAGGGAGAGATGACAGATCAAGAAATGGAAGGGGAGGAGAGAAAGAGAGCTGCCAGGCTGTGGGACGTGGGGAAAGGCAGGAGAGAGATGCCGGACCACTGGGAGGAGGGAGGGAAGGAGAGAGATGTCAGATCATGGAAATGGGGAAGGAAGGAAAGAGAAATGCCAGACCATGGGAGAAGAGAGAGAGAGATAGGGACGGGAAGACATAGAAAAGTAGATTTTGAGAAGAAAACAGAAAAATGGAAAAAAGTTGAATGTTACAAGTCAATGCCAAAGATGGATGCATGGCAGAAAGTGAAGGAGGAAAGAAACGGTCAATGGATAAGAAGGCCCTGGAAACACAGTTTAGAGCAGACAGCAGAAAGTACAACCAGAGACTAGGAAAAGATGATTAGAAATAAAATCACTTAGACCAGTGTTCTTCAACCACCGGTCTATGGACCAGTACTGGTCCACAGAAATTTCCTGCCGGTCCACAGGGCCAGCATGTGCATCAAGCCCAAAACAGTGTTCTTCAACCACCGGTCCACAGTGCGATTGATGTGGCATTATCTTCGAGCCAGCTCCCTCTTCCTAACTGATTCAGTACACAAAGCCACGGGCATCCTGCGACTGAAACGGTAGCCTTCTCTCTGACGTTGCAACGTCAGAGGGAAGGCTTCCAGATGAGGCACGGGACGTGCAAGGTACAATTAGTACTATTATGGGGGCGGGGTCTGGGGTGGATATTGGTAGAGATGGGTGGGGTCTGGCCCATGACTTAGCCCAGTGTTCTTCAACCGCCGGTCCATGGGCCGATGCCGGTCCACAGAATAATTATTTTATTTTTGCCAGTCCATAGATGTAAAAAGGTTGAAAAACACTGCACTAGACAACAAAGGTAGGAAGAGTGATTTTATTTTCAATTTAGTGATTGAAATATGTCCGTTTTCAGAATTTACATCTGCTGTCTATACTTTGCACTGTTCAGGAAGAAATGTATTTCTGTTTTCTGTTGTCATACTGCATGCAGAGTCTGAAATCTTAGGGTTTTGTTTGTGTATATTAGGACCTTTAGTTTGTGGTCCTGTATTTGCATAGGGATTATTTGTGTTCTGCACATGTGGCCATGTGTTCTGAAGCATTATTGGTGTCATGACCCCAAATGGGAAAATATGTCAGCAGTTTGTCCTGGTTTTGGAAGGCCACAACCTTGGGGTCACTTCTGGAGGGCCTCTGCGCATGTATGGATGTTGATGTGATGACATCAAATGCATGCACACAAGCATGATGTCATTGCGTTGACATCTACACATGTACAGAGACTCTCTAGATGCGGCTCGGAGCTCAGGGAAAGAGACACGAGGTTCATGTGGGGGCGGGGCCATGGCCAAATGAGGCAGGGATGGGGACGGAACAAGGCGGGGCCACATGTCCTCTTTTTTTTAAAGAGGAAATCTGGTAACCCTATGTTTGTGGGAACCAGGAAGTGATGTCATAGGGAAGGATGAGGCTAGTGTGAGCAGCAGGTAAGAGACACTGCTCATGATCAGCAAAGATTTGAAGAGTCATGGGGTAGAGTGGTGAGGTAGGGTGCACATGGCACAATGATGCCAGGGGGAGCATGGGTGACATATTGCACAGCTATGCCGGGCACCTCCACCTCAGGCGCAAGCTTCCCTCACTATGACACTGAGCACAATATTGAAGCAACCCCTCATTTGCAACAATGAAGTTGGAGGACTCCTGCACAGCTTCAAGGGAACAGAGATCGGAGGTACTGCAGTTTCATCTTTGTTTGCATTTTTCATTGCATTCAATAGAGGATTATTTTCATTTTCCAAAAACTGAACACTTTGTTGTCTTGGTCAATGGTAAACAATTTGCAAAAGTGGAAAATTAAATGTGACCTGCTTATTACCTCCTTTATTTGTTAACCTTAGAGGGTGCCCTAGCCTTTCATCTCCAACCAATGACACAAAGGTGAGACAAAAATGAGCCACAAATGAAAAACACATGGCAGTCCCATGTCCAGGCGAAGGTTAAGAGTGAATCTTAACAAATTAGTACCTGTTAATGGAATAATGAGTTCTGACCACTTCATTGCAGAAAACTAATAGCTGTACTGACACTACAGAAAACTCGGTTCCTTCCAGGGAGGCTGATTTATTAAACTGAGAGAACCCGTACATACTCTTAATGCAAGTCTGCATTCTGGTACTTACAAAGAAATAAGCCTAGTAGAAAAAAAGAGTAATTTATACTTTTAGGCACCAAGAACATATCTATTTGGACCCTATTCTATAAAAACAAAAAGTGCCAGTAGGTGTAAAAGCTAGCACCTAGCTTGAGAAAGATTGCATAGATGATAGTATTTTTAAATCTATGCGCATATATAAGTACCCCATGCAGACTTCATCTGACGGTCCATCTGCAAAGCACATACTATAACATCTAGGTGCAACTTTTACAGAACAGCATGTAGCTGGAAAAGATGATTTATGCACGTGTATGTTCACATATTCACAGAAACAACCACAGTAGAATACCAGATTTAAGCATGTTCTTGCCAACTAAATCTAGGCAATCACCCTCATAGGGTTCCTTTTACTAAGGTGCAGCAAAAAGTGGCCTTAGTGTACCCTTGCATGGGTTTCTCCTGTGTGTTAAAAGTCATTTTTGCCGCAGCTGTAAAATATCCCATTTTCATCTTTTGTATAAATGGCCATGTGCTAATGTTGTCATTCATGCATGACATTAAAAATAAATTACCGCATGAGCACTTACCATACCCATTTTGTAAGCGGTAAAGCCCTGAGGAGCAAATTCTATAAACGGCATTCCGATTTTTGGCATCAGTAGGTTTCCTATCACTGTCTAACCAGCCAATCGGGATGCACGTTTTTAGAAAAAAAATGTGCCCAAGGCTGGCGGCCCACACTGTTGGTATTTTCACGGGTCTAAGGAGACGCTTGGGAACACCTAAGCTCACCCAAGGCTGGGAGTGGGTGTGGTTTCACCCAGAAGTGGCCTTGGGCGAATTTAAGCAGCCCTAGATGTCTCCCTAGAGCTGCGACAGATGTGCAAAATGTAGGCCATTAAAATGCTGGTCTACATATCAAACAGATGTGGCTGCTGAGCTGATCGTGACAAGGAAATTTCCATGCCACAATCAGCTGAGCGGCCGTGGCAAGGAACCCCAAACCCTACCACAAGTCGGCCGGCAGGAGGGATGCCCACTCATTCCTGCCACCACCCCCAAATCCCCCCTTAAAGTCACACAGAAAGAGGGATGCCCACTCCCTCCTGCCAGCAGGCCCACCCCTGGCACCCCATTTCTTTGTAGTACTCTGGGCCGGAGGAATGCCTACTCCTTCCTAGTGCATCTTGGCGATGCATCAGGGAGGGGCCTTGGGCACCTGGGCCAACCAGAGTCTAAGGCCTCCTTCCCAATGTATTCTGGGATGCACTGGGAGTGACCTGATTGACCAGGTACCAAAGGCCATGGGCCATTTTAAATGGGGCTTGTTACTTAACTTAGAATTTCTAGAATTTCCCCCAGAGTGACATATTGAAGGAACTCGGGGATGTTCCGACAGCTCCGATGTCTGACTTTTACAGTGCTTCTTTAAAGTTGGGACTGGCCCTCTCTATGAAAGCAGAAGTAAAGTAAGTCAGGAACTACAAGCTGGTTAGTCTGACCTCTGTGCTAAATAAATTAAAGCAAATGCTACTAAATCAGAGGATGGTGCAGTTTCTAAAATCTAATGGATTGTAAAATCCCAGACAGCATGGGTTTACTATGTATAACAAAAAACCTGTATCCATTCATAAACCAAAAACAAGAAAAAGAGAACACAGGATAGAAAATCCATTTAAAGTAGAGAAAAGACCTCAGGATTACAAAAAGACAGGAGCTGTTGGGAGCTCCAGTGTGGATGCACATGTAAAAATGGAATAGCAGCTATATATGTCATGAAGTTGACCACCTTATTTTTTGTGGAGAACGTTGGACATTAGATTTAAAGACAATATGCTGAAACCTTCCGCCCAATGTGTTGGCAGCCAAAAAAGCAAGCGATGCTAGGAATGATTAAAAAAAGGATGGTAAACAAGATTAAGAATGTTATAATGCCTGTGTATCGCTCAATGGTACAACCTCACCTAGTGTATTGCGTTCAGTTCTGGTCTCCTTATCTAAAAAAAGAGATATAGCGGCACTAGAAAAGGTTCAAAGGACGAGCAAGATGATAAAGGAGATGGAACTCCTCTCGTATAAGGAAAGACCAAAGAGGTTAGGGCTCTTCAGCTTGGAAGAGACAGCTGAGGGGAGATATGATTGGAGTCTACAAAACCCTGAGTGGTGTAGAACGGGTACAAGTGGATCAATTTTTTACTGCATCAAGATTTATAAAGACTAGGGGACACTCGAAATTAGAATAATACTTTTAAAACCAATAGGAGGAAAATATTTTTTCACTCTGAGAATAGTTAAGCTCTGGAATGTGTTGCCAGAGGATATGGTAAGAGTGGTTAATGTAGCTGGTTTAAAAAAAAAAAAAAAAGTTTGGACAAGTTCCTAGCGGAAAAGTCCATAGCCTGCTGTTGAGACAGACATGGGGGAAGCCACTGCTTGCCCTGGATTGGTAGCATGGAATGCTGCACTATTTGGGTTTTTTGCCAGGTATTTGGATTGGGCTAGATGGACCATTGGTCTGATCCAATAAGGCTATTGGTATGTTCATATATACATCAGTGCATTCGACCTGACCTGACCCACAGATAAGTGTACCTTTTGAATTTACGCAAGCTTGAATGGATTATGAGATTTACTGATGATTTGGGTTTATGAATGGATATAGGTTGCTTACCAAAATTTTGGCATACTAATGCAACCTTGTACTAATGTGCTAGTATTTTCTAATGGCATAGGTGCCTAAATTGAAATGCCCAGTTTTTTTAGACCTGTGATGTCTTTCCTCCATTTTTGCTCATTTTTCTTTAGTGCGAGAGGAGTCGCTTGCGGAATGGACATATTTATTCTTTTTGCGACACAGAGGTCTTTAATCCACTTTAAATGGATTTTCTATCCTGTGTTCTCTTTTTCTTATTTTAGGGTTTATGAATGGCTACACTGTTTAGTATTCTGAACTCCATTCTATTCTAGTATGTGAGTTTTTTTTGGTCACTTCCCTCACCCCAACCCTTTTACTAAGTTGCTGTAGAGGTTTCTACCACAGCCCGGAGCGCTAAATGCTCCAATGCTCATAGAATTCCTATGGGTATCAGAGCAGCTTTGGAGCACTGAGTGCCCCAGATCGCAATTGAAACCTCTACCGTGACTTAGTAAAAGAGGACCTTAGTCAGAGAGAATAATCAGATTCGTCTGATAAGACACAATAGTTGGGACGAGGGAGAGCACTAAATGTGGTATACTGTACTTAGATTTCAGCAAAACTTTGACAGTTTCATATAAGCATTGTACTATGCACTAAACACAATGGCACTCACTAAGATTTTTAGTGCACACTAGAAACATCTACAATAAATCTCTGCTGTTCTAATTAGTAATATGCTTTTCAGCATAGACAGAATCTTAATGTAAAATGTATTTAACTTCAATACTGGCTACAATAGTGGGCATAAAACCACAATTATTTATTCAACTTTCTATACTGTTCTCCCAGGGGAGTTCAGAACGTTTTACTTGAAATTCTTCAGGTGCTCAAGCATTTTACCTGTCCTGGTGGGCTCACAATCTATTTAACGTACCTGGGGCATTGGGGGAATTAAGTGACTTGCCCAGAGCCACAAGGAGCCATGTGGATTTGAACCCACAACCTCAGGGTGCTGAAGCTGTAGCTTTAACCACTGTACCACACTCTTCCTCAGGCTGCCTGCCCTCTTCCCTGGATCCCTCATCTGCTGTATCAGTTCCAAAGCAGCAGGGGAACAGTGGCAATACTAACACTTCATAGAGCAGGCGAGTACAGGGAGATGCAGGCTAAGGAGCTATTCACTCATTTCTCCAACCTAGCTCATTTCGTACTCTCATGCATTCTTTAGTTTTGTCCAAACTCGACTACTGTAATGCCATTCTCATTGGTCTTCCGAAATATCAATTGCACTGGCTTCAGTTAGTTCAGAACACTGTAGTCAGATTACTGTACCACTGTTCTAAGTTTGATCACGTTATGTCACTTTTTTTTTTTTTAATCTTTATTGATTTTCCAAATAACAACATGAGCAATCATTTTAACCCTCCCACCCACCCAATAATTAACAAGAAAACACGAAGCCATAGAATCTTTCAATAACCTTTCCCAATTTGAAATAATAGTGCATTTTCCCCCTCCACCCGCCTACCCTGGATGTGTATGTTGAAAGGGCCAAAAATAAGATCAATTATCATTCCTTACAGAATTTTGTCAATGGTTCCCAAACATCCATAAATTTCCTATAATGTCCCTGTTATATGGCCATCATACGTTCCATTTTAAAAGTGTGGCATAGAGATTCCCACCAAAAAGTATAATTTAACCGATCCCAGTTTTTCCAGCTCTTCAAAATAATTTGTATGGCAACCCCTGTCATTATAAAGAGAAATTTGTATTATGAGAAGATATTTGGCTTTTAGCCCTCATTGATGTGTCAAATAGCACAGTATTGTACGTCAATGCCACTGGATTTTCGAATAATTTATTCACTTGACCCCAAATGGATCTCCAAAATTTAAGTATCAAGGAATAATAGAACAGTAGATGGTCCAATGTCCCTACATCGAGATGACAGTGCCAGCATCTGTTAGACTTACAATATCTAATTTCTGTAATCAAACAGGGGTCCAAAAAGCTCTATGTAACGAGAAAAACCATTTTGTCTCATAGATACAGACGCCGTACATCTCATCCTCCAAGTCCAAATTCGTGGCCATTGAGACACAGAAATCTGCTGCTTTATCCAAATGCTCCAAATGTCACAAAGACCAATATTTGGTTTCTTATTCAAAAATTCAGATATTAATTTGTACCACTGAGCGGCCTGATGCCCCAGGAAATCTGCCTGGAAACATAGGACCGGCAAACTATACTGATTTTTTTAAAGATTTTGCCACTTTTAAAATCAAAACATTCTTCCGGTGTCTTATCGTATTCCTTTCAAATACAACATTCTCACTCACCATATACTATCTAGTGGTCTTCCTTCTTTCCTATACAGTTTTCTGGTCCCTTATTCACCACAAAGAATATTACATTCATCCAGCAACAGTTATCGATTGTCCCTTTATTTCAGCAATTATTTCTCAATTTTCATAAGAATCCTCTTTCCCCATTATGGCTTCCATCCTTTGGAATTTCTTTGGCTTTCTGCTCTTGACCTTTTTCCTTACTTTACTCATGCTATGGATCACCCTTTCTTCTTGACTTCTTCGCTTATATCATTAATTGTTTGGGCAGAATTTTACTGTGACTTCCCTTTCCTTTTGTTGCATTCCTTCCCTTCCTCAACTTTTTTTGTTTTTATTGTAATCTCCCCTTTCTTTATCTCCCTTGTACCCATTTTTGTTTTATGTTGGTTGTATTTTTGTTTATTGCCTCCCTTATTATGTCTTTTCATTTTTAATATATTTTATTGTAAACCGCTTAGACTAACTGTGGTTGTATTTGCGGTATCCATAATAAAACTCTTAGCGCACATGAAACTCCATACCTCCATGCTGTCGTGGCTCTGCATGCGCAGTGGGCAGAAGTGAGAAGGCTGCAGAATTGGAAAGACGTGGTTTACCAGAAGCAGAGAATAACTAACAAGGGTCTGAAATGCTAACACCGGACTGAGAAAGGGAGAGTGAGGGAATACAGGAGAGGGGGCCAGGAAAAGGCAGCAAGACAGGTACTGGAAGAGAAAGGGAAAAGCGAGGCAGAAAATGGGTGAGAACAGGAGAGCAAACCAGTGAGAGGGGCCAAAACGGGAAGGGGAGGAAGAGTGGGAGAAACCCGGCTAAGACTAAAAATAAAAACTGCTGCCGCAGAGGGGGAAAGGGATCTCGGTGATGGATAGGAGCCAGGGGGGGATGTTAGATGAAAGAGAAAAGATGGGAGAAGGGGGCGGGGGGGGGGGGCTATAAAAGGGGTTTGGAGCTGGGGGCTGAAAATAGGGGACATGTGAGGGAAGGAGGCTTTAAAGGAGGGTTCTTGGGACTGGACCAGGGTCCAAGCTACACTTCAGAGGCAAAAGGGATCAAATAGAAGAGAACTAGGGGCTGAAAAAAAAGGGGTAGGTAGGAGAAGGGGGCTGGAGCTGGGGTCAGTATTGTAAAAAGGAAACATGTTAGAGAAAGGAGCTGGGAGCTGTCAATGGGGATGTGCAAGAAAAGGGGGCTGGGGGCAGAAAAGGGGATATGTGTGAGAAGGAGGCTGCAAAAGGGACATGTGAGAAAAGGGGGCTGGGGCTGGAAGCTGAAAGGGAAAAGATGGGAGAAAGGGGCTGGGGTAAAAATGGGTTTGGAGCTGGGGGTTGAAAATAGGGAACATGTGAGGGAAGGAGGCTTTACTAGCATCCGTTAATGTAACGGGCTTAAAAACTAGTATCAAATAAATTGATACTTGAAACCAATAGTACAGCATCACAGCATAGGGGGAAAGGGACAGCAAAAGGACCACCCGTCCTGCCTTGCAATTAGCTCAGCTTCTGGCTGCAGCTGTCAAGAATTTCCTGTTTAGAAATGCTAAATGGCAGTTGCAGAGACAAACCGTGCAGATTGTAGTGTTCCTATACAGACAGGAGTGATGATACTGCAGAAGGTGTGGCCGATGGAAAAAGAAGAGGGCTGGGGGATCTTCAATCAAAAGAAAGTAAAGTGGGAGAAACAAAGAAGGTACATGGAGAGACCAGTACAGAAGAGATGTTTTGCAGCTGCCGCACAGAGAAAATAGATATCCTCTATAATAAAACCCTTACCCGTGCATGCACAGTTGACACGGCATGATCCCTGCCGCCGTGCCATGTTCCATTTGTGGCGCATGCGGCGGTGAGAGCAACGGCAGGAGGGTGTCCTTCGAGGTGCTGTGAGGCATCCGGCTGCTACTGCTACACAGAGAAGTGGAGGAGGAGAGGGAAAAGGGGCCACTTTGGGGGGAGGGGTGTGCTAAGGGGCAGGCAGCAATCTTGGTTTGCTCGGGGGGCCAGAGAGAGATATGCAGGGGGCCAGGGAGAGAGAGAGAGACAGACAAGAGGCTAGGGAGAGACACAGGCAGAAAGAATGACAAACAGACAGGGGGCCAGAGAGACAGACAGATAGCCAGCAGCCAAAGAGAGAGAGACAAAGAGAAAAAGACAGACAGATAGTGGCCTAGGAGAGAGAGAGAGAGAGACCGAAAGAAAGACAGACAGAAAGCGGCCAAGGAGAGACAGAAAGAAAGAAAGACAGCAGCTAAGGAGACAAAGAGACAGAAAGCGGCCAAGGAGAGAAAGAAAGAAAGAAAGACAGCAGCTAAGGAGACAGAAAGAAAGAAAGACAGACAGACATCTATTCTAGCACCCGTTAATGTAATGGGCTTAAAGACTAGTTACAAATAAAGCTACAGGAAGCATATTAAAGATAATAGTTACATTCTTATACACAAATTTAGCATTCAGAAATACAAATGTTTGTGAAGAGCTGGCCAAAGTGGTTCAATGATTTCATTAGTGGAGATTTTCTTTGATGAGTTTGAAGACACACTAGTGTCCTTTATAGATAGTGGGCATCAACATGGGTGTGACAACTGAGAGCAATATTGTTGTTTAGGGGGGAGCTGGTTTGGTATTGTCCTGTAGGTAGATGAGTTTCTCTGAGCTGATTAGATAATACCAAGATATCTCTGCAAGAATCGCAACCACCCCTTCAAAACTCTCAGTGGTATGCATTTACTATTTTCCAACAGAAGACACTGCCTCAGTCCTGGATAGAGATGAAGCCAATTTGAGTGCCAAAGTTGCTGCCATCACGGACATTGGAGAAGAATTTATCTGGATGGCACGATGTGCAGAGGGTAACATTCTGGCTCCTGTCAGTCACAGAATCATCTTGAATGTTCTGAGGTAGAATTCCTCCACGTTCCAAAAGAATGCTTAACCGGAGACAAAATGTGAAAGAATGAGAATTAGACCAGTAAAATAGGTGGGCTGTCTGTTTTGTGAACCTCAGCGGTTCATACTAATACACCTTGGGAGCGCTAGGTAAATATAAGATGCATTCTTTGAGTGCAATAAATGCAAGTCCCAGAAGTTGACATGAAAAATAAAAAAAAATCAGGACTTGGCTACTAGAAACAAATCTGAGTATTATTTTTTTGCCTAAATGAGCCTGCAAACATAGTAAGTGTGTCTGTTGGTTGTGTTGATTCTCAATTAAAATGGATTTGCCAATTCATTTTGGTGCATCGATTTTCTTTTTGTTTTAAATTTATTAACTTTTTGAAATGAAAAAGAGAATACATACAACTGCATCCATTGGGGCAATAACAGCATTGACTCAAGAACACCACAAAAGGAAAATCATATACAAATTCAACAGAACAATTTTTCCAGTGTATAGCTTATACAAAACTACCTAGTTCCCTTCCCCTACCCCAGTCCACCCCCCCAAATTAAATCAAGTTCGACCATGTACGTCAGCAATTTATAACACACAAATTAGGAAATAGAAGGAAAATAAAGCAGCAATGCGACCCTATCAATCTTCAACTGAGTCATGAGTAATCATACTCAATCATACCCACAGTTCATGGGAGGGGTCAAAACATCCATGATGTTTATTGGTCAATTGCTCCAACGCTATTAAAGAGGTCAGCTTCAAACGCCAGTCCAGCAGTGTGGGACCACGTTGTGAATTGATTTCTTTTGGGAAAAAAATGGGATGTCCCCACCTCCCTCCCGCTGTCACCTAAGCTGCTGCTGCTGTCGTTTCTCTAGAACAGCAGCGGCGGCAGCAGCAACAGCAAAAGAAACTAACTGGAGAGAGAGAGGATAGAAGCTGGGTGTCGGGGGACAGAGAAGAGGAAGATACTGGATTGAGAGGACAGAGGAAACAGGCTGGATGGAAGAGGTAGGGATAGAGAGGGAGAGTAGGTGGGGACTGAGAAGGTAGAGAATGGGGTCGGGGGGACAGAGAGGAGGCAGAGGCTGGATGAAAGTGGTTAAGACTGGAGAAGAGAGAGAGAGGGCAGATGCTAGATTGAGGAGACGAGAAGGAGAGCAGAATATGGATGAAGGACGACAGAGAAGAAAGGCAGATACTGGATAGAAGGGGAAGAGAAAAAAGACACCCTAGATAGAAGGGGGTGAGAAGCTGAACAAGAAGAGGAATAGGGACATAAGAGATGTGGCACATGGGACAAGGATGCTCCTCAGCCGGCCATCTAGTGCAAATTTGGCATAAATCTGAAATCTCACTGGCTGAGGAGTCCATCTATCCCTATTCTGAGCAAATTCAAGGGGTTTTGAGGCTCTCAACGATAGTCGAATAGTTTGGGAGCTCCAGACAGTTTATGGACCACACCTTCTGATGACAGTCCACTGGTCCTGAAATCAACCTAACCTCCTGAATAGATGTAACAGGACATTTTCTATTTTTAGTTTTACAAGTCCCGCACATGTGACTTGCAAATAAAATAATGCAGGGCTCCCTCAGCTAGATAATGCTTCCACACTATTCCATGCCCCCTCCTAAAAACAAATAGCACACAATTACTGCTGGATGCATTAGAGTGTTCTGCAGTAAGCCTTTTCTGGCACGTTAAGCCAGTCAAGTTCTCATTAGTATAACACTAAATTGAAAATCTAAAGGGTCTTTTTATCAAACTGTGGTAAAAAGTGGCCTTAGCATTAAGAGAATGACACAGTGACTGTTACCCGTGGCTTGCAGTAGGTAACCCACAGGAACGGGGGGGGGGGGGGGAGGGAAGGAATAAAAATAAAAAATAAAAATCGACTGGCCGCCGTGGGTACAGGGACAAGGCAATTCACCGCCCCATGGAGTGGTGAACGGCCTTGTCTCTGCAGTAAAGGATATGCCACGAGTTGCCTCCCTTCCCATCCCTCCCCCAGTCAGCAGCCCACCTCGCGATTGCAAGTGCAGCCCCCCTCACGAGTCCAGCAGCCCCCTTCCCTCCCTATCGTGGGTTCAACAGGCCTTGTACCCTCCCTCTCTGGTTCCCAATCACTTGTGGCAAACCCCCCCCCCAAAAAAAAACCACGACACTCCTTGGTTAGTCCCTTCGTGCCTACCAGGGCGAGCGTACCAGCCTCTTAGAAGCTTCCTGCATTCAGTGTTGCTCCGTAACCTTCTTGGTGCCGACTCCCTCCTTCTGATGCAACTTCCTGCAAGGGGTAATGCTAGCCATGAGAGGGTATATAGACACAGAGAGAAGATGGCAAGACATGGAGGAGAATAAGAATGCAGAAGGAAGATGCTGGACAGGGGAGGGGGGTATAGGGATATAGAGGAGTAATACTGTACACAGAAGAAGGGGATCATAGAATAGTGAGATGATGAAGGCGGGGAGATGGGCACAGTCGAAATACTAGAAAGGGATGTATAGGAGACATAGAGAAGGGAGATGCTGAATATGGAGAACAATACATACACAGAGATAGAAGTTGGATGGTGAGCATGGAGAAAGAAGAAATGTCAAATAGTCAGGAGACCCTGGCAAGTGAGTTAAGAGAAGACAAAAGAAAACAGAGACCAGCGCCTGAGACCAACATGATTTGAAGAATAAAATGATGAGACAACAAAAGGTAGAAAAATAAAATATTATTTTCTATTTTGTGATTAGAATATATCAGATTTGAATTATGTATCCTGCTAGAGCTGATGTTAGACATAACTGGGGATTGCAAAGCCCAAGTCGTTTTGCTTCTTTAGCTTCAAGCTGGGTTAGGGCTCGCTCTGACCAGGGGGCAGTGCCCCTAGTTGAACTCCCCTAACACTATTCCTGTCATGTGTGACTGTGGTATTCTGTTAGCATGATTTTTCTGTGTAGCATTCTGTAATAATTTGGCTAATTCAGTTTTCTTGATAGTGGAGGGGAGGGGAGACAGGGGTTTTATTGATCATTGTTCTCTATTATTTGTGTTTATAAAATTACAATTGTACAGAATATTGTTTCTTTTTATACTTTAATAAGTTCAATATAAAATCATAACTATTTGAGGCTTGTGCGGATGGGATCAGACGGTTTGCTGGGGTGGGGTTCGAGCTTGTGGGGACAGGGCGGAGACGAAGACCGAGCTCACGGGGATGGGGCGGGGACGAGCTCACGAGGACGGGGTGGCGATGGGGACAAAATTTTTTTCCCTGTGTCATTCTCTACTTAGCATGTCCTTACATGGGTCTTTCCTGTGGGCTAAGACCATTTTTACCAGAGCCGTAAAAAAACCAGATTTTTCTATATTTTCAATTAATATGTGCTGTTGCCATTAGCATGTGTCCATTTTTTTTTTTTTAAACTTATTGCAGCAGCACTTATTGCCTCCTATTTTGGAGGTAGTAAGGGCTCCTGCATTTGTTATGTGCAATCTTATATCTCGCCAAATCTTCTCAAAATAGAGTTCTAGACAGGTTACAAGCAGAATACAGCTCTCCTTCTGAATTTGCAGTTTCGCTTATTTGTGATTTTTTTTTCTTCTTTTTTGCAGGCTGCCCGAACCTCCTCGGAACTTTCCTGGTGGTCTAGCGGTGATGCAGGGCAGGAGCGATCTTCCTATGCTCCTGCCCCGTGCAAAGCCGTCATCAAAATGGCTGCCGCGAGTTCCCGTTGTAGTCTCGAGACTACAACGGGAACTCACTGCAGCCATTTTGATGATGGCTTTGCATGGGGCAGGAGCATAGGAAGATTGCTCCTGCCCCGCGTCACCGCTAGACCACCACTGGGCAACAGCTGAAGAGCCAACCTGAAGACCTCCACATGGCTAGCAAGGAGCTCCATGTAGCTAGCACATAGTAAGGAGCGGCGTACAGCTCAGAGCAAGGAGCAGCAGTACTGCCGGCAGGAAGGGGAAGCGGATGCTGTAATTGCCAGTGGCCAGACAGCCTACCACAGAAAGAGCAGAAGTAAGGTTTGGGGGAGGTCCGGGGCGCAGGAGGGAGGCGGGGGTGGGTCAGAGCCGGCCCAAAAAATGATTTGTGATTTTTCCCTATTCGCAGGCCGTCTCTGCACCTAACCCCTGCGAATATGGAGGGAGAAGTGTATTGCTACATCGAATTAAGCATGTTACACATGCAATGTAAAATAAGATACATAAAATGGCAAGCTACCACTAATATCGTTGTTACAAAGAGTAAGACTTTTCTTGCAAAATCTTGAGTCCCCTCAAGCCCCTAATATAGACTTCTAGCCATGCACTAACTAGTTAGCGCGTGGTAACTTTCTACCCCAAATATTCCCTCCCCCCAAGAAAACAAAAACTACAAAAGAATTAGCACATGCAGATTGCAAAGTTGCTGATGCATGCCCAAGTGCATCGTGCAGTATCCTGATTTTCTGTGTGCTAAGCCTGCATTAGGATTTAGCATATCTTAGTAAAAAAAAAAAAAAAAAAAAAAAAAGGGCCCCTAAAAAAATAAACACATACACAAAACTGCAGGACTCCTTCACCACAATCTTAAAATAAAATCTTTAGTTCCTCTTAATTTGAACAAGAGATAAATGATAAGTAAACACAGGAAATCAATGCAGCTTTACACTTGTTTGTTTTATGGGTACTTTTAAATCAAGAAAAGAAAACTCATCTGAATTTTCAACATGTCATTTCTACTGAATCACTATGATGCAATCCAACCCGAGCGATTAAATAAAGCAGTGTCTTCAAAGAGTTTTTTTTTTTTTAGCTCTGGCATACTAAATGGAGCAAATGTTTTTCAAGGCATATTATAATTGAAATGATAAAATTGCAAAACCAACAAATTAAATTTCAGAGTCATTTACATGGCTGTGAAGTCAGTAGATAAATCCTTCAACTCCGACTCCTCAGTTTCTGGTACCCACAACTCCGACTCCAGGTCCCCAAAATTGTCTCCGACTCCTTAACTCAGACAGCCCTGGTTATTTATTTAAAGTTTTTAAAGCTATGTATAGGTAATTGTATCACATGGTGAAACTAAAGTAGATAGAATCGAATTGCTGATCAATGCAATGGATGAGCTTGTTTTTGAGTGCAAATTAACTCAAAACACGGCTCGATAAATCGACAAACAAACACGTATTTCATCATCCACCATCTGCAGTCGTTTGCAAAGATTAAGGAGACCCAAACGGTAACAAAGCCTTGATTGCTTTGTAGCTCACGTTAGGATAACTACTGCATAAAAAATAAAACTAAAATTAGGTGCCATTAGTTTTCAAGGACCAATCATGTCAAAGAATGATGCTTGTCTGGGTAGTTGTATCCTTATGCACACAGACGCTCATAACATTGCAGACTCTTGAGTAAGCGACATACATGTCATATACTTATGAAGGAATTTTTTTAAAACATTCTGGAATCTGTTGGAGATGGTTAACAAGACTAAAAATGTTATAATGCCCATGTATTGCTCCATGGTGCGACCTCATCTGGAGTATTATGTTCAATTCTGGTTTCCTTATCTCAAGAAAGATATGGTGGCGCTAGAAAAGGTTCAAAGAAGAGCGACCAAGACGATAAAGGGGATGGAACTCCTCTTGTATAAGGAAAGACTAAAACAGTTAGGGCACTTCAGCTTGGAAAAGAGACGGCTGAGGGGAGATATGATTGAAGTCTACAAAATCCTGAGTGGAGTAGAATGGGTACAAGTGGATCGATTTTTCACTCCGTCAAAAATTACAAAGACTAGGGGACACTCGATGAAGTTACAGGGAAATACTTTTAAAACCAATAGGATGAAATTTTTTTCACTCAGAGAATAGTTAAGGTCTGGAACGCGGTGCTAGAGGTTGTGGTAAGAGCGGATAGTGTAGCTGGTTTTAAGAAAGGTTTGGACAAGTTCCTGGAGGAAAAGTCCATAGTCTGCTATTGACAAAGACAGGGGGGGGGGGGGAAGCCACTGCTTGCCCTGGATTGGTAGTATCGAATATTGCTACTCCTTGGGTTTTGGCCAGGTACTAGTGACCTGGATTGGCCACAGTGAGAATGGACTATTGGGCTTGATCGACCATCGGTCTGACCCAGTAAGGCTATTTTCCCTTGGAAAACCTGATGTAATTCCTCATGCAACTCCTATTTCTTATGTAACATTTCTCTCCTTCGCTGATTGTCCAGCCTTCTTTCAATGTAAACTGCCTAGAAGTCATTTTGACTATGGCGGTATAGAAAAATAAAGTTGTTATTATTATTATTATTATATATTCTTATGTTCACACCAGTGCCATGGCACACAGTTTCAGAGACACTGAAATAAAGAAACCAAGCATTCACTTTAACTCATAAAGAGGATTTACACATCTGTATCAGCACATACACTTACCGTGTTGCCTTCCTGATATCAACATAAGGTCTTAGAGAGTCAATCAGTCGAACACAGTTTGGGTGAATAGCATGAAATTTCTCTGCATCTTCCTTGGAAAGTGTAAAGCAGCAGGGTCCGACTGAAGGGCCAAGCACCACCAGTATATCCTTTACGCTGCAGCCAAATTCTGCTACCATTGCATGTACAGCGGCCATTGCCACGCCCAGCAAGGTGCCCTTCCATCCTGAGAAAGAACACCACAGAAAGCACCGTTTCCATTTCAAGCAGGGACATGACAAAGCAAATCATCTAATCACAATTTAAAGTGCACATAATTATGCGTTGCGTATTCTTTATGCTTAGCTCTTGTGTTTAATTGAAAGAGAGCATCAATTGGTTTCTCTCTTGTTTAAATTTTATTGTAGTCTTCAGGCAGCTACAGACAAGGCAAAATTAATTTTAAGTGAGCATGGAATAAACATTTTTGTATTAGAAAATTTGATTACACCTTATTAAGCAGTACCTGTATACCAGCGGTCTCAAACACGCAGCCCCCCAGGGACTATTTTGCGGCCCGCGATCTAACCTCTCCACTTCACAAGCTTTCCGATTGTGGAGAGGATAATCGTGTACAGACCGCGATTGCAGTAATTTACTTGCGTCGGAGGGAATGTCAGCAAACGGCCTCGTGGTGGCGCTGTGCTTCTCCCAGTCTCAGCCTCCCTCCGCCCGCTTTGGCTTGTGTCTCTAGGCGGCATTAGCGGCTGCCGGGTTGCGCTGTGCATCTCGCGACCTCAGCCTCCCTCTGCCCCCTCTCAGCCTGGATCCGGAGCACACGGCTCACTCTGCCCTTCAGCTCGCCCACAAGCACCGGAACCAAGCAACGAGGCATCCCAGGCTGTGGTGGCGGTTGCAGTGTAGGGCTGTAGGCCTTTGGCAAGTATGTGAAAAATGTGTTTATTTGGAAATTGCAATTATCTGTCCCACAGAAATTTTTTTTTTAACCCTCTATGATTTCTCCTGTGGTGGTGTTTCTTCACATAGGCTTTGATTTATTACAATTGTCTGTCACACAGAAATTTTTTTTGATCCCCCCTATGATTTCTGTTGTGGTGTTTCTTCACATTGGCCTATGTCAGTGGTCGGCAAACTGCGGCTCTTTAGCCACTTGAGTGCGGCTCGTGGCTCGCCTAAAGCAGAGGACCCCAACATGCTTCCCTTCTCACTGCCCTCCCACAAGTCACCGTCATTGGGAAACAGGCCGCCACCATAGCCTGTGAATAGGTTACTACCGCCACCATCAGGGAATAGGCAGTAAATTCCATGTCCCGGAAAGGGTCCTCCGAACTTCCCTTTGTCTGTGGCTGAGGACCGGATCCTGGTGCTTCGCAGGTGAAGACTGAGCAGAAATAGTTATTGAGTAATTCTGCTTTGTCCGCATCTAAAGTTGCCGTCAGGTTTCTTTAGCTGCCCAATACCGCTTGTGTTCTTCTTCCTGTCGCTCGTATTGCAAGACATTGCTTGTAAATCAAGTTAAAATTTAATTAAATGTTTTGCTTGTCTTGCAAAACACTTGCAAACCAAGGGCTCCTTTTACGAAGCTGTGCTAGCATTTTTAGTGTGCACTAGCTGAAAAACTACCACCTGCTCAAGAGGAGGCGGTAGCGGTTAGTGCACGTGGCATTTTAGCGTGCGCTATTCCGCGCATTAAGGCCCTAATGTGCCTTCGATAAAAGGAGCCCCAAGTTACTTGCAATCCAAGGTTTTACTGTAATGTTTTAATTGTAAACTGCCTTGATCCGATGAGATACCATGATAGAACTTTGTCTTTTCAGATGGCATTATGGGATAAAGGGTTTAAGCGGCTGCTATCGAAATCTGTTTATTATCCTCATTATAGAAAACAACTCGACTTTTCTGTTTTTGAAGTTTTTCAGCTCTTAAAGACTAATTTATCTGTCTTCCTGTATTATGTATCATAACTAGTCCTTTTGAAAACCGCATTGAACGCTACAGTAATTGCGATCTAGAAATAAATTCTTATGTTATATCAAGCTTTTGAAATAATCAAAACACAAACTCTCAAGGTACCAAGTTAAACTTGGCCTACCTGAAAACAATGGTTGCAGTTTCTCAGCTTGAAAGTGGAGGCATCTACATTGGGTCTTAATGCTTCCCTCTAGACCTCCTCAACCTAACTTTGGCCCGGCCTTTTATACTTCCTGGGACATGTCCTTCTGACTCCATCCCTACTGTAATGCATTCTACACTGATCTGACTACAAAGGGTCTGCATTAGCTCCAACTGATTCAGAACCATTTCTGCATAAACTTCACCGACTACTGGTATAATACAAAACTCTTTATATCTATCTGACCTTCAAGGCCCTTAAAAGAAATGGTTGCGTCAGAAGAGAAGCTTCCGCCCACACATGCACGCTACTGTTTGCAGGCTTCGACGGCTTTGAAGAAGTTACTCAAAACGCACTGCAACGGTAACGGCGAGGGAGATAGATAGATTTGGGTAGGTAGGGAGGGGGCTGCGCGAGGGGTGCTGAAGGGCGGTGAGGTGGCGAAAGGGAAGGGTGGTAGAGGAAAGGAACAGACGCTGAAAGGACATGGGAATGACAGAGTGGGGAGAAGACACTGAAGTGAAATGGGGAACAGAGAGTGGGCAGAAGACGCTGAAGGGAAATGGGGAAGACAGAATGGGGGAGAAGACGCTGAAGGGAAATGGGGATGGCAGAGTGGGGAGAAGATGCTGAAGGGAATGGAGAAGAGAGAGTGGAGAGAAGACGCTGGAAGGGAAGAAGACGGAGATGCCAGACTATGGAGGAGCGGAGGGAAGAAGATGGGTGCCAGACCAATTGGGGAGGGGGGGGTGAAGGGAGAGGCACAGTAACAGAGCAAATGGATGACAGACAGTAGATGGAAGGAATTGAATGAGAAGATGAGGGAAGCAGAAACCAGACAACAAAGGTAGAAAAAAATTTTCTATTTATTTCTTTTCTTTTTTTTGTTTTAGGATAAAGTAGTATATTAGTTGTGTTTATAAAAATTTATAAACAAAGCCCTGCCAGCTGAACATCTCTTTCTCTAGTTCAGCAGCCAGAACTTTGATTTATAAGGAAGGAATAAGCTAAATATTGCAGTACTGAGGCTTGTATGGATTCTGTGGGGATAGTAGTCGTGGGGACGGAGCGGGGACAAATTTTTTCCCCGTGTCATTCTCTAACCCGCACATGAAAAGGCTGCAGCCCTCATGGTTTGCATCCTCAAATCCTTTCTATTTGGTATAAATAAATTCCCGTTACCAGCAAAACGTAACTGGGAGTGAGACATGAAATAAAACCATTTTTCGGGGTTTGCATTGAATCTGACTAAATCTGAGGCATTGGCCTCTTCGGCGGGGCTCCGGGCGTCTTGGGGAGGGACTTTTCCATTGAAATGGGCTGATTCTTCCTTTCGCTATTTGGGAATCCGGCTTTCTATGGATGTGCGGGAACTTTAAAGGTTGAACGTTACATCTCTCTTGTCTTCTATGGGATCGGTTCTGGCTGCTTGGCGTGATTTGCCGCTCTCCTTGATGGGAAGAGTTCATCTCTTTTGGATGGTGCTCTTTCGTAGATGGTTGTACGTCCTGCAGACGCTCCCCTTGTGACTTTTGCAGCAGGACATACGGACTTTTTACTCTTTGCTCTCGCGGTTCTGTTGGGGAGGCCGGAAGCCTAAGTTGCAGTGGCACTTACTGGTGGGCTCGTGGGACCGGGGAGGCTTTGGGGTGCTGAATCTCAGGTTCTATAACTGGGCTTGTCTTTTGCGGCATATTCGAGATTGGGCTTTGGGTACCACTCTATATACGGACATTTCCTTCGAGCGTGATTATTTCTATCCTGCTCACCTCTTGTCTCTCCTGCACGCTCGGTTGGTGGAGGTGCCTGCTTCTGGTAGACATAGTGTCTTGTTTCGCCCTCTTTGGGAGGTGTGGCGGCAGATTCTTCCCATGTGGCATCAGGACCCTCGGGTTAGTGTGTTGTTGCCCCTGGCCGGTAATCTTTCTTTCCCTCCGGGGTTGGTGCCTTCAGTTTTTGGAAGACGGCGGGCTAAGGGCTGTGAATTCCTCTTTCAGGTTTTGCGGGATGACGGGGAGCTGCAGTCCTGCGCTGATTTGCAGCATGGGGGTCTTCCCTCTCTTGGTCTTGCTTACGCGCATTGTCAGCTGCGGCACTATGTGAGCTCGCTTCCTAGAGATTCCCTCTCATTGTCCTTTGGGATGCAGTTTAGAGCTTTTTTGGAGGGGGTGGGGAGGATCCGGAACCTCAGATTTCAGTTTATTTTTTTCAGAGGAGGCTTGCAGCCCTGGAGCCTCCTCATGATTTTTCCTCGGTTTTGGAGGCTTGGCGGAGGGATGTGGGGAGGGAGCTTGGGGCGGATTGGTTGCTCTATGCTATAAGCCGGATTCCGGCCTTAGTATTTAATGCAGAGCTGCGAGAGTGCCATTACAGGACTTTGTTGCGGGCCTATACCTCCCAGAGCCAGGCCTTCTATATGGGTTGTGTGGATACAGGGTTTTTGGGGGGCTCTGGCCTTCCTGCAGGATCTTCTTCGGGTTCCTGTTCCTCTTTCTGTCTTCCACATGTTGTTTGCTCACTTCCCTGCATTTTCTGTTTTTTCTTCTGCTGAAAAGTTGTTCTTGAGCAAATGTTATATTTTAGGGAAGAAGTGTATCTTGAACCATTGGTTGGCCGTTGTTCCTCCCTCCTTCTGGTATTGGAGAAACAAACTACATGAGCTGATGTGCTGGGAGGCCCGGCTGGCTTGTTCTTCTCGTCGTAAGAGTAGTGATTTTATTCACACTTGGTTTCCCTATTTGGACAGTTTGCCGCCGCGGAGTCGTAGTCGAATTGTGAATGGATTGCAGCTGTATTCTGCTCCACCTGTCTGACCTGGGATTCTTTTCTGTTGGGGTAGGGGGGGAGGAGGGGTTTGGGGGTATGGGTCTGTTGGGGGGTGTTTGGGTCTCTTCGTTCCCTGAGAGGACATCAGAGTCCAGTCCTCTTTGGGGGGGAGGTGGCCCTCCTTTGACTGTTATTGGAAATGTTACAATCCTTCTCTGTATTCTGTGGTTGTGCGTTGTTATTCTATTTACCAATAAAAAAAGTTTCATAATAATAAAAAATCATTTCTGACAAATATTGTGGAGCCTTTTATGTATTGCTAAATAGGTTAACAGCAGCAATTTGTACCTAACTCTATATTCCCATTTGAGCCAGTACAACTTAATGAAAAATCCAATATATGATCACATCTAGACAACCTAAACAGTGCACGAATAATAGAATTTTGATATACTACTTTTTTCTGTGTGGTTACAGTCAAAGCACTTTACATATTTTAGATAAGTATGTATTTTGTGCCTGGGGCATTGAAGTGTTAAGTGACTTGCCCAGAGTCACATGGAGCTCCATGAAGCTAAGGCATTTGCTCTAACCACTAGAACACTCATCTACTGTGTCCAATATGATGCTTTGTTCCACTTTTTTTTTTTTTGAAACATGCTTTGTTATTCATTTCAAGACAACTCTGATTTCAACAGGTGTACAGCGCCATCTGCTGTTTGCTTAAACAAACCAAGTTAGCCCCATTTCTTATGGTCATATTCTAGCATTTTGGATGGGTTGGGGTTTTTTTGCACTTAGTGTCCACATCCGAGCGTACATTGCCCCTTTTACAATGGTTGGAATTTACAAGTGCATGCTTTGACATGACACTGTGTACTTTGCTGGCAGCCAAAGGTATAGATTTTAAGATCCGAGTGGAGGAATAGCCTAATGATTAGTTCAATTTCCACTGCAGCTCTTTGTAACCCTGTGCAAGTCATTTAAAATTCCGCTGTCCCAGGTACAAAAATTTGTACTGTGAGCCCACTAGGGGGTAAAGAAAGTATCTGAAACAATGTGTAAACAACTTTGATTGTACCATATAAAGATGATACATAAATAATCTGTATGCAAACTTAAATATAGTCATGCACCTTCACACCAGCTCTGGCGCAGATATATATGTCTATGCCTGAAAAGCAGGGCCAGCATTGCCCTGGGTCCCGTAGCTCCAGGAGGCCCCCCATGAGCCAGGATGGCCTTTCCTTCTCTCCACCCGGTTCTGAAGCCCCAAAATGCAAAGAGGTTGTCAGCGCGGCAGTGATTCTCTAGCGCTGCTTGCGGCTTTATTGGCAATGTTCTCCTGACGCAGTCTGTCCCCCCTCTGATGCAACTTCCTGTTTCCACTTGGGCAGACAGTGGCAGGGGAGGAACACTGAAGGAAGCCTTAAGCAGCGCTAGATAACTGATGCCATGTCGCAACTCTTTTGCATTTTCAAAAGGCAGGGGGGACGCTTTGTAATGAGGTGGGGAGAAGGGAAGGACATCCTGGCCCACAGGGGCCCTTCTGAGTAGCTGATTTTTAAATGAAGGGAGAGATGCTGGATAGGAGGGCATTTGGTAGGTGGGGAAATCAGTGGAAGGGGCAGAGAGGACAGGAATTGAGGGCCCCCTCTTAATTTCTAGCCTGGGCCCCAGCATGTCTAACACTGGCCTGCTGAAAAGTAGGCCAAATTTCTGTCACTTGCACAAGTAAGTACCTATTTGTCTCTAAAAAATTAATTTAAGATAGGCAACTGAACCTCAGTACCCTCTTATAAAGTACCCTTTGTTAAGCTCTCACCTGGACCACTTCCTGCCATATTAAGACCTTCCTAAGCACCCTAGCAGGCAAACCTCTAGCTTTCCTCTTCTCACTGCTTTGGTTATACCACAGAAAGGTGGTATACCTTTTGCCCTCCCTCCTCCCATTTTCCTCCTTCAGTTGGATCCTTGGATACCTTAGCAAACCCTGGTCCATGGGCCTTATATTCAAGATCATTCCACTAAAATCTCTGTGTTCTATTGTCTTCCACAAACCCAAAAGATCACACTTTTTAAATAAACAGCTCAATACTGTGACACATCAACAATAGAGGAAGGAAAATGCAATGTTTTCAATAATTCTGGGATGAGGAAGCTCCACAGCTCCTTTCCCCCCAAAAAAGTAACTCACAACTTTTCCTGATTAATGAGTTTAGCAGGAGAGCCAAAAAAACATAGTATTATCACTGCTACTAGCAAACGATCTAAAACTTGAAAGATAAAATGAAAGATTTAATAAGAATCTGATGTTATGCCTGTCTGTTTCGTCTCCCTCCCTCCTCCTCTAACAACTGCCTAGGGAACCTCAGACTTCCAGGATTGAGCAATGCCATCTTTTCACATGCACAAATCTCAAGAACATATAACCTCGTCTCTCCAAGCAAACATATTAACCAAGAGCAGGGATAAATTTCTAAAGAGAAATAGCATACAGCCCTTCAACAAAATTATCTACACTGATACAGGAAAAGGCAAAGAATGGCTAAAAATGTAAAAAAGGGAGATAAAAATTTTTTCAGATATATTAGTGAAAGGAGGAAGATAAAAAATGGAATTGCTAGGCTAAAAGATGCTGGGAACAAATATGGAGAGTGATGAGGAGAAAGCAAATGTGCTAAACAAATACTTCTGTTCTGTGTTCACAGAAGAAAATCCTGGAGAAGGACCGAGATTGTCCGGCAAAGTTACACGAGAAAATGGAGTAGATTCTGCGCCGTTCACGGAGGAGGGTGTTTATGAGCAACTTGAAAAACTGAAGGTGGACAAAGCGATGGGACCAGACGGGATCCATCCCAGGATACTAAGGGAACTCAGAGAGGTTCTGGCGAGTCCTATTAAAGACTTGTTTAACAAATCTCTGGAGACGGGAGTGATTCCTGGGGATTGGAGGAGAGCGGATGTGGTCCCTATTCATAAAAGTGGTCACAGGGATGAAGCAGGAAACTACAGGCCGGTGAGCCTCACTTCAGTTGTTGGAAAAATAATGGAAGTGTTGCTGAAAGAAAGGATAGTGTATTTCCTTGAATCTAATGGGTTACAGGATCCGAGGCAACATGGCTTTACAAAAGGTAAATCGTGCCAAACGAACCTGATTGAATTTTTTGATTGGGTGACCAGAGAGCTGGATCGAGGACATATGCTAGATGTAATTTATTTGGATTTCAGCAAAGCCTTTGATACAGTTCCTCATAGGAGGCTGTTGAACAAACTTGAAGGGCTGAAGTTAGGACCCAAAGTGGTGAACTGGGTCAGAAACTGGCTGTCGGACAGACGCCAGAGGGTGGTGGTTAATGGAAGTCGCTCGAAGGAAGGAAAGGTGACTAGTGGAGTCCCTCAGGGTTCGGTGCTGGGGCCAATCCTGTTCAATATGTATGTAAGTGACATTGCTGAAGGGTTAGAAGGAAAAGTGTGCCTTTTTGCAGATGATACCAAGATTTGTAACAGAGTAGACACCGAAGAGGGAGTGGAAAATATGAAAAAGGATCTGCAAAAGTTAGAGGAATGGTCTAATGCCTGGCAACTAAAATTCAATGCAAAGAAATGCAGAGTAATGCATTTGGGGATTAATAATAGGAAGGAACCGTATATGCTGGGAGGAGAGAAGCTGATATGCACGGACGGGGAGAGGGACCTTGGGGTGATAGTGTCCGAAGATCTAAAGGCGAAAAAACAGTGTGACAAGGCAGTGGCTGCTGCCAGAAGGATTCTGGGCTGTATAAAGAGAGGCGTAGTCAGTAGAAGAAAGAAGGTGTTGATGCCCCTGTACAGGTCATTGGTGAGGCCCCACTTGGAGTATTGTGTTCAGTTTTGGAGACCGTATCTGGCGAAAGACGTAAGAAGACTTGAGGCGGTCCAGAGGAGGGCGATGAAAATGATAGGAGGCTTGCACCAGAAGACATATGAGGAGAGACTGGAAGCCCTGAATATGTATACCCTAGAGGAAAGGAGAGACAGGGGAGATATGATTCAGACGTTCAAATACTTAAAGGGTATTAATGTAGAACAAAATCTTTTCCAGAGAAAGGAAAATGGTAAAACCAGAGGACATAATTTGAGGTTGAGGGGTGGTAGATTCAGGGGCAATGTTAGGAAATTCTACTTTACGGAGAGGGTGGTGGATGCCTGGAATGCGCTCCCGAGAGAGGTGGTGGAGAGTAAAACTGTGACTGAGTTCAAAGAAGCATGGGATGAACACAGAAGATTTAGAATCAGAAAATAATATTAAATATTGAACTAGGCCAGTTACTGGGCAGACTTGTACGGTCTGTGTCTGTGTATGGCCGTTTGGTGGAGGATGGGCAGGGGAGGGCTTCAGTGGCTGGGAGGGTGTAGATGGGCTGGAGTAAATCTTAACAGAGATTTCGGCAGTTGGAACCCAAGCATAGTACCGGGTAAAGCTTTGGATTCTCGCCCAGAAATAGCTAAGAAGAAAAAAAAAAAAATAATAAATTTAAATTGAATCAGGTTGGGCAGACTGGATGGACCATTCGGGTCTTTATCTGCCGTCATCTACTATGTTACTATGTTACTATGTTACTATGATATTAACAAAAAAGCTATCCCAAAATTACCACTTCTAACTCAGTCTTCATGCTCTTTACACATATTGACAAAAACTTCAATGAAAGGCACAATGCCGATTACATTTCTCCCTCCGTATTCATGGTTTCAGCAATCGCGATTTCGATTATTCGCGATTTTTAGCATGCTTACCCCTCCCCCACAAATTACATCATCCATGAGCACAGTACAGTATGGTACCGATAAAAATTTTGGCACATTTTTCCAAGCACTGCTTACCAGCTTTCACAGAGTACCAGGTTTCAAGGCTTTTTTAGCATTTTCAATTCTGCACCCTCACTTCCCACTTAACTCCCCAACTCCCTCCCCAGGTTACTTCCGTCCCTGGCAACAGAGCAGCGGTTTCCTGGGCAATGACCTGCTCCCGCACATGTCAGTGGTTTGCGTATAATGTCAGTTGCCTGCCTGGGGTGGTTACCGGCATGCCGTAAGGCAGGGTGTCGGGGAGGTGGTGGTGAAGGTGTTGGGAGACCGAGGTAAAACATGAGGCTGATGGAGAACGCGATTGACGGGCAGAGGAGCAGAGGTAGGGCGGCCGCAGAGACCATTTCAGCCTGAGGCTCAGTGCCGGGAGTCAGGCAGTAGCCGCTACTTATTCTCTTCAATGCCGCAAGGGGCCTGGGGCAACCCTTAACCCTATGCAACTAAGTGAACCCTCATCTCACACGGGGTTAACCCTGTTCTAGAAACATAGAAAGATGACGGCAGAAAAGGGCCACAGCCCATCAAGTCTGCCCACTCTACTGACCCACCCCATTAAGTCTGAGTGCTGATGACTTAGTTCCTTTGCTCGACCCTCGTAGGGATCCCACGTGGATGTCCCATCTATTCTTAAAGTCGAGCACGCTGGTTGCCTTGATCACCTGCCTCGGAAGTTTGTTCCAATGATCCACCACCCTTTCCATGAAGTACTTCCTGGTGTCACCACTAAATTTCCCTCCTCTGAGTTTAAGCGGGTGCCCCCTTGTGACCGAGGGTCCCTTGGGAACGAATATGTCGTTTTCCACCTCGACTCGACCTGTGACGTATTTAAATGTCTCAATCATGTCACCCCTTTCCCTGCGCTCCTCTAGAGTATAGAGCTGCAATTTGCCCAGTCTTTCTTCGTATGAGAGACCCTTGAGTCCGGAGACCATTCTAGTGGCCATCCGCTGGACCGACTCTGCTCGAAGCACATCTTTACGGTAATGCGGCCTCCAGAATTGCACACAGTATTCCAGATGAGGTCTCACCATGGATCTGTAAAGTGGCATTATGACTTCAGGTTTGCGGCTGACGAAGCTTCTCTTGATACATCCCATCATTTGCCTTGCCTTGGATGAGGCCTTCTCTACTTGTTTGGCAGCCTTCATGACTGCACTGATGATAACTCCCAAGTCCCGTTCTTCTGAAGTCCTAGCTAGTGCTACTCCATTCAAGGTGTATGTTCTGCATGGATTTCTACTGCCGAGATGCATGACCTTACACTTCTTAGCGTTGAAGCCCAGCTGCCATGTCGAGGACCAGTTTTCCAACGTGATCAGATCTTGCGTCATACAACCCTGTTTTGTGCACCACTTTTCTACCCAGTGCCTGAGCCTGCTAGCATAAAATATATATACGTTGCTGTTATTTGCAGGTTAGTCAATCCCCAATCACCGCGAATACGGAGGGAGAAGTATATTTTCATATGGCTCAAAATGGACCAAAAAGTATACTGGGTCTAAAAAAATGCCATACTATATCAAATTTATTATTCACAAAACGTATTGTCATATAAAATCACCATATTTTTAGTCCATAAGTTTGCATTCAGTAACCTTTTTTTTTTAGGTGTAACAAAAAAATACCTGAATGAGCAGCGCCACACACTTTTTTAACTGGATCACAGAAAAGCAATGGGATGCAGTCGGCACCGAGAGCAGCAATGGTGATGCCTTTCTGATCAGTTACTATTCCATCATACCAGTCCGGTTCTGGCTTCCCCATGATCCAGACAGTGTTAGCATGATCAACCTACCATCCCAAAGTAAAAAGAGAAAGAAGCTAAAGCCATACATGAAAAAACTATTCAGACTATATAATTGCAGGAGCAGAACAGTTTAACCACATCAGTAATAGTAGGGGGGATAATTGGGGTTCAGTGTTTCAAGTTTATTTAGGACTCGATATACCGCTTTTATAAGCAAAGCTGCTTCCAAGTTATACAAAGTGCTGTTGTTTAGTCCCTTAGGGAATAACTGTTAAGAAAGAGGCATTTTGCCATGATGTCAGATCCTGAGAAAATAGTGCCAAAACATAAAAGAAGTCCAAAAGAGATGTGGAGGGGCATTTCCAATGACGTCTAAATCTGGGTTTAGCAGAACACGCAGAAAAACCCAGTCACAAACATTTTTTTTTATTTATTCAATTTTCTATACCGTTCTCCCAAGGGAGCTCAAAACGGTTTACATGAATTTATTCAGGTACCCAAGCATTTTTCCCTGTCTGTCCTGGTGGGCTCACAATCTATCTAATGTACCTGGGGCAACGGGGGGATTAAGTGACTTGCCCGGGGGTCACAAGGAGCAGCATGGGTTTGAACCCACAACCCCAGGGTGCTGAGGCTGTAGCTTTAACCACTGCGCCACACACATACTTCAAAACAGGAAAATGTCCAGCTTTTTTTTTTTTTTTTGAAAATGGCCATATCTGAGATGTGCTTGTCCTATGTATATCTATTTTTTTGAACTATTAAAAGAAAAGCGCAGAAAACAAGCCATTGGGATGTAGGAGGGGCCAGTATTTTTCTAGTAGACAGGCCACACAGACATTCCAGCAGAACAAAGGGACACCCTAGGGGGCATTGCAGTGAACTTCACATAAAAAGGCCCAGGTACACATCTCAAAATAACCCCCTTATATTATATGGGGAACCCTCAAAAACCCATCCAAAACCTACTGGACCCAACTGTACATAACAGCAATAGACCTTGCACCTACAGGTGTCACTTATATGTAGGTACAGTGGGATTAGGGTAGGGTTTGGAAGGCTCACATATTCCACCATAAGTGTAATAGATAAGCATGTGATGTGGGCCTAAGTCCCCATCTCTATAGATCAAACCACCAGGCTACTCCAGGAACCTGCCTGCTGCTCTTAATAGGACTGGCCATACCATCCGAAGCTGACATATAGGCAGGTATGTACTGTTTCACTAGAGGCAGGTCTTGTCAAACAAATCTGATTAATTTCTTTGACTGCGTGACCAGAAAATTGGATAGAGGGAGAGCGCTAGATGTAGTGTATTTTAGATTTTAGCAAAGCCTTTGACAGTGCTCTACACAGGTATGTAATAAATAAACTGAGTGCCCTACATATGGGCCCCAAGGTGATGGACTGGGTCAGGGACTGGTGAAGAGCGCGATCGATCACACAGGTGTTTGGGGTGGGGGGTTTGTCCGGCAGGAGGGATTTGGCATCCCTCCTGCCAGAGAACATTCGGAGAGGATTCGGGGGATCACGGCAGGAGAGATTGGGCATCTCTCCTGCTGCAATCGTTACGGGTGTGGGGGGACGAGTTGCCTGGGCTGCTGAGCTGATCGTGGCAGCCGCGATCAACTCAGCGGCCCAATTTGGAACTTATACCCGTTTTGACTTTGTCTAAATCAAAACATAAGAACATAAGAACATAAGAAGTTGCCTCCACTGGGTCAGACCAGAGGTCCATCCTGCCCAGCGGTCCGCTCCCGCGGCGGCCCATCAGGTCCGCGACCTGTGAAGTGGTTACTGACCAATTCAATAACCTACCTCAAGTTCTATCTGTACCCCTCTATCCCCTTATCCTCCAGGAACCTATCCAAACCTTTCTTGAACCCCTGTACAGAGTTCTGGCTTATCACCTCCTCTGGAAGCTTGTTCCATGTGTCCACCACCCTCTGGGTGAAAAAGAACTTCCTAGCATTTGTTCTAAACCTGTCCCCTTTCAATTTCTCCGAGTGACCCCTAGTGCTTGTGGCTCCCCACAGTTTGAAGAATCTGTTCTTATTCACTTTCTCTATGCCCTTTAGGATTTTGAAAGTTTCTATCATGTCCCCTCTAAGTCTCCTCTTCTCCAGGGAGAACAGCCCCAGCTTTTTTAACCTGTCAGCGTATGAGAAATTTTCCATACCTTTTATCAGTTTAGTCGCCCTCCTCTGCACTCCCTCGAGTACCGCCATATCCTTTTTGAGGTACGGCGACCAGTATTGAACACAGTACTCCAGGTGCGGGCGCACCATTGCGCGATACAGCGGCATGATGACTTCCTTTGTCCTGGTTGTGATACCTTTTTTGATGATGCCCAGCATTCTATTTGCTCTCTTCGAGGCTGTCGCACACTGTGCCGATGGTTTCAGTGATGTGTCAACCATAACTCCCAGATCCCTTTCAAGGTTACTCACCCCTAGCCGTGTTCCCCCCATTTTGTAGCTGAACATCGGGTTCTTTTTCCCTACATGCATGACCTTGCATTTCTCTACGTTAAAACTCATTTGCCACTTATTTGCCCAGTCTACCAGTCTCGTTAGGTCCCTTTGCAGGTTTTCACAGTCTTCTGTGTTCCTAACCCTGCTGCAGAGTTTGGTGTCATCAGCAAATTTGATAACCTCACATTTTGTCCCGGTCTCCAGATCATCAATAAATATATTAAACAATAGAGGTCCCAGCACCGACCCCTGTGGAACTCCGCTCGTGACCCATTGCCAGTCTGAATATTGGCCCTTTATTCCAACCCTCTGTTTCCTGCCTGCCAACCAGTGTTTGATCCATCGGTAGATATCTCCTTGCACCCCGTGGTTCCACAGCTTTTTTAATAGCCGTTCGTGAGGTACCTTGTCGAAGGCTTTTTGGAAGTCAAGGTAAATGATGTCTATGGATTCCCCCTTATCTATCTGGTTGTTTATTCCCTCGAAGAAGTAAAGCAAGTTTGTGAGGCATGACCTTCCCTTGCAGAAGCCATGCTGGCTCGCCTTCAGTTGTCCATTTTTTTCTATGTGTTCGCAGATTGTGTCCTTTATCATTGCTTCCATCATCTTTCCCGGAACCGAGGTCAAGCTCACAGGCCTGTAGTTTCCCGGGTCACCCCTTGATCCCTTCTTAAAGATGGGCGTGACATTTGCTATTTTCCAGTCTTCTGGGATCTCTCCAGTTTATAGGGAGAGGTTACATATTTGGCGGAGTGTCTCTGCTATTTCGTTTTTCAGTTCTTTTAGTACCCTTGGGTGGATGCCGTCCGGGCCTGGTGATTTGTCGCTCTTCAGTCTATCTATCTGTCTGAGGACCTCCTCTTTGCTTACCTCTAGTTGTACCAGTTTTTCGTCGTGTTCCCCGTTTATAATCACCTCGGGTTCTGGGATATTGGATGTGTCCTCTCTGGTGAAGACTGACGAGAAGAATTTGTTTAACCTGTCAGCTATCTCTTTTTCCTCCTTTATCGCTCCTTTCCTGTCTCCGTCGTCCAGTGGTCCCACTTCCTCTCTGGCTGGTTGTTTCCCTTTGACATACTTGAAGAAGGGTTTGAAGTTTCTTGCTTCTCCTGCCAGTCTTTCCTCATATTCTCTCTTTGCTTTCCTGACCTCTCGATGACATTCTTTCTGGTGCCTTTTGTGCTCTTCCTGGTTCTCCTTTGTTGGTTCTTTTTTCCATTTCTTGAAGGATGATTTCTTGTTGCTTATCGCCTTATTAACTGCAGTTGTTATCCATGCTGGGTTTCTAGTTCGATTTTTTTTGCACCCTTTCCTGAACCTTGGGACGCACAGGTCCTGCGCCTCGAGCACTGTGCCTTTAAGCAGTGTCCAGGTTTCCTTTACGGTTTTCATCTTCCCTGAGCTGTAGCTGAGCTTTTTTCCTACCATTTTCCTCATGTCATTGTAGTTTCCTTTTCTAAAGTTGAGTGCTGTCGTTGTGGTTCTTTTCACCTTTGATGTGTAAGTTCCGTCTGACAACCTGTCAAACTTTTTTCATTATGGCTGCCAGACGACTAAGTCTAGGTCGGCTAACCTCCCGCACTATCCACTCTTCCAAAAAACACCCCTTTTCGCTCTGGGCGTACAGAGGCAGTGAAATGGCCTAAGCTGGTTTTAGATATAAACCAGTTTTGATTATCGGTACTTGGACGACCTGTCATTTTGATCATCCAAGTACTGACTTAGGCCGGTTTTTGGACCTTTTTTTAATTATGAGCCCCATAGTTATGTAAACTGCTTTGGTTGTACCATAGAAAGATAATACATCAAATAAATACCTCTTGCTCTAATGGCAAAAAGTCAGTATAGCACAAGTCTTCCAGTGTATGGCCATAAAACAACTGCTATACTTGTACTGTTCAACTTATGCCAAATTGATTTTTGCCATAAGATCTCCATTGACCCTGATGCAGCCTAAATGTAAGAAAAGTGGCCACATTGGGTTCTGAGTTCCCAGTCAAGGGCATTTAGTGGTTGAATAAAGATATTCTGTGAACAAATTCTTTTCCGGGTTTTTTTTTGTGTTTTGGTGTTATTTTCTTGTGATTCAGGGAATAACTATAGGACTTCTATTCTCTCTCTTTCCTGTCTTTTTAAATAAGGAATCAAAACTGTGGCTTTTTCTCTTCTTGTGTTTCTATTAGTCTCTTCAAGAGGGCACAGTGTGCAATATTTACAAGCATTGTGTCATAGCATTGCCTGGTGTTGCCAGGTCATGTCCTATAGCGTGTGAACAAAATAAAAGATATGTGTCCCCTTCCTGTCTGTGGTGATCTCGGTATGAACAAGTACATCATGTGTCTCTTCTGTAATCAGTTTGCAATTCAGGTCACTTGTTTCACTTCTGCAATATTTAAGGTAGCCAGAGCTAGATGTTTTTTAAAACAAATATCCAGAAGTGACGTTTCAACATTAATTTGCCTAAAAGGGAGCCAAACAAATGTTTATGCAGACAGAGCGGTTTATTTTTTCACTCAGAGAATAGTTAAGCTCTGGAACACATTGCCAGAGGTTGTGGTATGAGCAGATAGTGTAGCTGGTTTTAAAAAAGGTTTGGACAAATTCCTGGAGGAAAAGTCCATAGTCTGTTATTGAGAAACCCATGGGGGAAGCCACTACTTGCCCTGGATCGGTAGCATGGAATGTTGCTACATTTTGGGTTTTGGCCAAGTACCAGTGACCTGGATTGGCCACCATGAGAACAGGATACTGGGCTTGAAGGACCATTGGCCTGACCCGGTAAGGCTATTCTTATGTTCTTATTTTCAAAGCAATTAGACACATAAAGTATCACAGAAACCTACGGTAGTTTGTGTGTCCAACTGCTTTGAAAAACTGAAAATAAGCCAATTATCATCCATCCAGATTCAAAATGAATGCTAGGAAGTTCTTCGTTACCCAACGTGTGGTGGACACCTGGAATGCGCTTCCAGAGGGCGTAATAGGGCAGAGTACGTTACTGGGGTTCAAGAAAGATTTGGACAATTTCCTGCTAGAAAAGGGGATAGAAGGGTATAAATAGAGGATTACTGCACAGGTCCTGGACCTGTTGGGCCGCCGCGTGAGCGGACTACTGGGCATGATGGACCTCGGGTCTGACCCAGCGGAGGCATTGCTTATGTTCACCCCTTTTACAAAGTTGTGCGAGCGGCTACCATTGTAGTAATTGCCCCAAAGCCCATAGAGATTTAAAGGCTTTGGGGCTTTTGTCATGCGGCTTTGCAAAAAGAGAGAGGGGGGGGGGGGTTATATTAGTACAGTTAGTGAATGCTTCCAGAACTACTGAGGCCCAGATTCACAAACAAGTTGCCTTACGTTAGGCGCTGGTGGTAGGCACCTTAATCACGCCTACAGGCGCCTAATGTAAGTGGTTTAATTGGGTTTAAGTGGCACAATAACTGGAACCACCCTACTTTGAAGCTCTAGAGCTGTGTCTCTCAAACATTTTCAGCCCTGGCACACTAAACAGAATGATACTTGTCTGGGCGGTTGTATTCTTATGCACACAGACACTCATAACATTGACAGACTCTTGTGTACTCGATGTACATTGTAACCAGACAGACATCGTGCCTGGCCTGGTTCCAGCTAAAGTTCCCACTAAGACACAGAGTAAAACCTGGAAGGGAATGGACAAGGATTGTGCTAGGGGTGATTTTCAGGTTAACCACCAGGGGGAGCCTGAAATCTCCCAGGATCTCCTGGAAGAGCCATATCTAGGTCACCACAGGAGGAGCCCATGAGCCACAGGCAGGTCTGCTGACTCAGGTAGAGTAGGGCGTGTCCCTGCAGTACAAAAACCAGCAGCTGAGTACAAGCAGAGAGGCAGGCTAAGGAGAAGGTTGAGACCTTTCCTCCCTGAGAGTCTCCTCGGGCCAATCAGGGACGATACAGCCTCACCCATGGAGGTACAGGAGGCTGGTGAATTGCTGGAGGAAGTTCTTTCTGACACTGAACTTCCAATGGAACTTGACAACCTGCCTGAAGAAGTGAGTCCTACTGAGGAAGCCATGGAGGTTGGTCTTTCCATCAGCTGCAAGTCCTAATTGGCAAGAACTGTGAGTGTTTTTCAACTGTTTGCTGGAGTTGAATCTTGTTTTTTTGGATGGTTTTCATTTGCTTTTATGAAGCTGATAGTGTCTAGTTTGGGAGAGGTTTGCTGTTACCTGGGAGGGCATTTTGTAGGCTACAAGATAGCTAATTGAAAGCAAACCTGTCACACTCTCCTTTGCCTGGCAGTTTAGTGTAGGGCTGCCAGAGGCTTCACTATAGGAGCACTGTGGATAGTGAATCCAGTGCCTTGAACTTTATTTGGACTACACTGTATAACCTGTTTGGGAGCAGGTTGCCTTGGGCTCTGAGATGAGATCAAACCTCAGAGGGGTGAAATAAGGAAAGCAGCTGAACTGTTTTGTTGCCCTTTCTTTTGATTTTGGACTGCTGGAAGATTTATGGTTTACTTACCTGTTTGTTTGGATTCCTGATTTTCCTGATTTTTATGTCTGAAAGGAATAAAACTGGAGCATTCTGATTTAGAACCTTTTTGAGAAGATTGTGGTTTTTGATTTCCTATTGGTGTCAGTCCAAGCCTGCAGGGTGACTCCAGTCCGGGTCACACGCTAGTGCTATTCTTTGATGTAACCACTGAGGGGTGCTGTTGAGTCCCTATCAGACCACAGTACGGGTTACAACATGCAGGGCAGGATTAACCAATAGGCCAATTAGGCAAGTGCCTAGGGCCCAAAATGGTCAGGGGGGCCCGATGAAGGAGGGCATCAACATTGTTTTTTCCAAACGGCGATGGTCCCCTCCCCCATCGATCGGCAATGCAACCCCCTCCCGATTGGCACGATTGGCAACGCGCCCTCCCCCCCATCGACGGAAAATAAGACAAGCAACGTGGGTAAGAAAGGCAACGGGAACTGTAATTGTGCAAGCGGTGCTGCTTGCCTAAAGCTTCCCTCTGACGCAGCTTCCTGTTTCCGCCTGGGCGCATGGTGGGATGGGGCGGGGCAGGGGGGTCCAGTGTACTTGGGTGCCTAGGGGTCCTCGACGAATTAATCCTGCCCTGTGTACATGTCATCTACTCCAGTGTGTACTTATGAAGGGCATTCCGCGGCCCATTCCTCAAGCGTGTTTATGTCTCATTGCAGGTCTTCGCAATCCTTCGGCACCTATTTTTTTAGGCACCGGCAGATTTAGGCGACGTTTATAGAATCAGCCCCTTATTGCCTGCAAAAATAGGCGGCTCATACACAAATAGGAAAATTAGCATGTGGCCATTAAGTCAAAAATTTTAACAACTCAGCCATTTTACCCATACCATAAAAACAGCCTTGGCACGTAGGAATGACCTGTGCACGCAGGCACTAAGGCCACGTTTTACTGCACTTTGGTAAAGGGGCCCATTAGTATTTTAAGAATTTGATATTACGTTGCAGGAGTGTTTGGGAGATGGGGGGGGGGAGGAGAGAAAATATTTATATTCTTAGTTGAGCACTAAAAATTTAGGATCTCTTGTTTACGATTCACATTGTATTCACATGCATTACTCACACATAAAATATTAGTAAAGAAAGCTCCTGCATTCTTAAGATAGATTTCTAATACCATATATTCCCACAAAATCCTTAAGATCTGAAGAAAAATCTTTGCTAGTAGTCCCCTCATTAAAATTCATTTATTCAAGGAGGGATGTGATTTTCTCTTACAGCCCCTCAAATTTAGAATTCGCTCCCGATCAACATAAGAGAAGAAAAATTACTCAGCAAGTTTAAAAGTCTCCTAAAAAGTTGGCTTTTAACAGATTCATTTAAATTTTATTATTTTATATTGGTCTAGGAACACTGCCAAGTAAAAATTAAGTGGGTAACGTTCCCCAACCTCTTGTTTCATTACCTATTCCTTTTTATTTGTTTTTGAATTGTATTTAAGCCTTTTTTGTCTCCCTTTCTCAAATGCATTATCTTATTATAATTAGTACTAATTGTCCTGTCTTTTTTTATTTTATTATTTTAACCTAATTTTTAACTAGGGGTCCTTTTATCAAGCTGCGGTAGGAGTTTAACGCACGAAATACCGCGTGTTAAACCGCCTGCCGCGCTAGCCGCTAATGCCTGCATTGAGCAGGCTTTAGTTTTATAGCTGGCCGCGGGGGTTAGCGCGTGATGAAATGGCCGACGCGCTTGATAAAAGGACCCCCAAATGTAAATCACATTGGATTTGGATTTTGCGATTAAATCAAATATTTTAAATACACTTGAAACTTAAACTTGCAATCGACATTTCCTAAAAAAATCAATAAAAATGATTTATTTATAAATTTGAATACGCATTAAGAAAAACTATTTGTTTAACCTTCACAGGGTGGAATGCCTCAGGGTTGAAGCCTGCAGCCTCTCCCAGTCTCCGCAAGTTCTCTTTCACCACAACCTTTGGATCTCTCCGCCTGGAGCTGCTGAAAAGATTCATGGAGCTGAGAGTGGGAACGTACGATATTCCTCCCGACCTTGTAGTGAACCCATGCAAGAACAGCTCTTCTATTCAAAAAGAACACAGAATTCAAGTTTTAAAATCATGATTTAGCAAAAAAGAACCAAAGGGATTGATATACAGAGAAACGGAATTGGACAGAAGAGGCTCCTACCCTGTTAAACTGGACTGGCCAGCATTTAATTGGACTCACTGGGGATATGATAGAGATCTACAAAATCCTGAGTCGTATAAATCAGGTAAAAGTGAATTGAGAGACCAGGGAACACTCACTACAATTATAAGGAAATACAGTGGAACCTCGGTTTGCGAGTGTTTTGCAAGACGAGCAAAACACTCAGCAAACTTTTGCCTCGCAAACCGAGCATATTCCGATATGCGAGCACCTCCCCCCTGCTCTAACCAGCATCGTAACCCCCCCACAAACGCCCCCCCCCCGTGAGAACCGCAAAGCACCCCCGTGCTGAAAGCGGCATCCGCCCGCCCTTCCTCCCAAGCACGGTCCTTATTCCTTCTGCTCGTTGTAAGGGTGAATGCGAGCTCCCGCCTCTTGCCTGGGCTGGGCCTTGAGCATCTGCGCATGCTCAAGGCCTTCTGGCTCTCGTTCTCTTACAACGAGCAGAAGGGGTAAGAACTGTGCTTAGGAGGAAGGGCGGGCGGATGCCGCTTTCAGCACGGGGGTGCTTTGCGGTTCTCGCTGGGGGGGGGAGGGTTGCGATGCCGGTTCGGGGGGGGGGGGTGCGATGCCGGTTAGAGCGGGGGAGGGGGTGATGGAGCAGCGCGGGTAGCTTCGGAGGGGGGGGGATGTTGGTGGAACGTGGAACGAATTGTTCAAGTTTCCATTATCTTCTATGAGGAAAGTTGCTTTGATATATGAGTGTTTTGGTTTAAGAGCATGCTTCTGGAACGAATTATGCTCTTAAACCAAGGTACCACTGTACTTTTAAAATGAACAGGAGCATTTTTTTTTTTTACTCAAGGAATAGTTAAGCTCTGCAACTCATAGCCAGAGGATGTGATTATAGTGGTTAAGAAAGGTCTGGACAAGTTCTTGGAGGAAAGGTCCATTGCCTGCTATAGAGAGAGACAGACATGGGGGAAGCTACTGCTTGCCCTGGGATCGGTAGCATGGAATCTTGCTACTACTTGGGTTTTTGACAGGTATTTGTGGCCTGGATTGGCCACTGCTGGAAACAGGATACTGGAAACTTAGGGTTAGTGCCAGGGTGGAGTCAGAATATTGTGGGCTTATATTCAGAATTGATGCTCCCCTAGTTAACCAAGTAATGTGTACAGCAGTCCTTTTGTACTGTTATACTATCACTCGTGTTCTCCACAAACAGTACTTCATATCATATTCATTTATAATTTTTACTTATTCATTGGTCTTCAGAAGTGCCAGTATTAGTCAATTGGTTTGAGTGGCCAAATACTATGTGGCACTACCCTCCTCATCTTTCAACTTATCTTTTTTTCTGCATTTTCTGAGTTTTACCTTTGTCAGTAGCTATCGGGAAGGGACCTGTCATTCCAACATGTTTCGCCCGAAGGCTGTATCAAGAAATAATGATCGGGATGGTGTGGAGCTAAAGCAGAAGGGGGGACTTTTTCTTGATACAGCCTTCGGGCTAAACATGTCGGAATGATAGGTCCCTTCCCGATAGCTACTGACAAAGGGAAAACTCAGAAAATGCAGAAAAAAAGATAAGTTGAAAGATTAAGTATTTATTTATTTATTCAAGCACTGAAGTATAGAAGCACTAATGCACTAAAGCACTTTATATAAAACATAACGGTCTGATGAGGAGGCTAGTGCCGCATAGTATTTGGCCACTCAAACCAATTGACTAATACTGGCACTTCTGAAGACCAATGAATAAATAAAAATTATAAATGACCCTTAGCTAACCAGGCATGTTAACACAGCATTTTAACAGTCCTATGTTTGAATACTTATGCGAGTACAGCGTTGAACATCAGCCGTACCCAGGTAGCTTCTGGTCACTGCCAGAGACTCAAACAATGGCACTGAATATTTGTGTCCAAATAAGGCCCAGCACTGAATATTCAAGTCTAATTCAGCTGGTAGCAATCGGTGTAATATACATTCAGAACTTTGGAATACAGCACTTTACAGGTATATAGCTCAATTTTACAACAGGACACTGATCTGAAAGTCCAAAAGGCACCTATTTTATGAAGGTGGTAGAGATGTCGATATGCCTTTCTAAAACAGACCTCCAGATCCAGCCTCAATAGTTTACAAATGCCAAGTTACAACTGGTCCAAAAATTGGGGTAAAGGTGTGATTGTACACCAAGGGAGTAAGGGGCACCTGGTATGAACCCATTTTCAGACTGCTATGAAGGATCTTCAAAGTTTCTGCACTTTTATTTTTTTAAACACTATTTATTAAAAATACAGGCAGTCCCCAGGTTAAGAACGGTTTTTTGACTGGGTTACTAGACAACTGGACGCCGGAGAGTCACTGGACGTGGTATATTTGGACTTCAGTAAAGCATTTGATAGTGTCCCTCATCGAAGATTACTGAACAAGCTGAAATCGATAGGATTAGGAAACACTCTAACTACATGGATTGGGGATTGGCTGAGCGGTAGACTTCAGAAGGTGGTGGTGAACGGTACCCCATCCGAAGCATCGGACGTGATCAGTGGAGTGCCGCAGGGATCGGTCCTGGGCCTGATTCTATTCAACTTATTCATAAGAGATATGACGCAAGGACTTAGAGGAAGGGTATCACTGTTCGCCGACGACGCCAAACTTTGCAACATAGTAGGCAGATGCTTATTACCTGATAATGACACATGACCTACTGCTATTGGAACAATGGTGAAATACTTGGCAGCTAGGCTTCAATGCTAAAAAATGCAAGGTAATGCACCTGGGCAAAAGAAACCCGCGTAGAACTTATGTACTAAATGGTGAGACCTTGATCAGGACCACGGCGGAACGCGATCTAGGGGTGATCATTAGCGAGGACATGAAGGTTGCCAATCAAGTGGAGAAGGCTTCCTCCAGGGCAAGACAAATGATGGGGTGTATCCGCAGAAGTTTCGTCAGCAGGACACCTGAAGTTATGATGCCGTTGTACAGAGCCATGGTGAGGCCCCACTTGGAGTACTGTGTTCAGTTTTGGAGACCACACTACCGAAAGGACGTACTGAGGATTGAGTCGGTTCAGCGAACGGCCACCAGGATGGTCATAGGGCTCAAGGATCTCGCGTATGAAGAAAGACTAAAGAAATTGCGGCTGTACTCACTTGAGGAAAGAAGAGAACGGGGAGATATGAGTGAAACGTATAAGTACATCACGGGACGCATTGAGTCAGAAGATGATATCTTCTGAGTCAGAAGATGATATCTTCTGGCTCATAGGACCCTCAACCACCAGAGGGCACCTGCTGAAAATCAGGGGAGGGAAGTTTCATGGCGACTCCAGGAAGTACTTCTTCACCGAAAGAGTGGTGGATCATTGGAACAGACTCCCACTCCAGGTGATAACGGCCAGCAGCGTGACGGATTTTAAGAAAAAATGGGATACTCATGTGGGATCTTTAAAGGAGTAAATTCAGGGGGGGGATACTTGGAATGGGCAGACTTGGTGGGCTATAGCCCTTTTCTGCCGCTTTTTTCTATGTTTCTGTTTCTATGTTTCTTACGTTGAATTTGTGTGCAATTTGGATCCTAGTATTCCCACCTCCTCCACCTCCTTGAGGTCCCTTTCCATCCATCCTACTGTTCCCTCTCCCACCACCAAATCCAACATTGCTCCCTCTTATCTCTCTCTTCTCTATGCATCTCTCCCTCACTCTTCTCCCAACAAGTCCATTAATTATCTCTTCCTCCCTATGCCCAACAATTCTCCTCTTTCTTCATCTCCCCATGTGCACCATCTCTTCTCTTTCACTCTCACTCAGACACCCAATTCTCCCTTTCTATTCCCTCCCCTACCTCAGCATCTCTTTTCCTCACTCACTCCATTCTTCCATCATCCCTCAATTCTGTGTCCCAAGTTCATGCCCCCTCCCTCCTTCCTTCTGTCCTTTGTTTGAAGTTTGTGCTCCCTCCCTCCAGAGACCCAACGCACCTCTCTCCCTCCCTCCATTCTGTGCCCCAAGTACGTGCCTCCCTTCAGCGGGTGTTTACCTTCTTCTGGCAGCTCCCTCCTCCTTCCAGCTGCAGTCGTTTCTCTGCACAAAGCCACGGGCAGCTCTTATGTGTGTATGTGCACACACAACAGCTGCGCCCATTAAAAAACAAGCAGCCCCTGTTTTCCCTGCTTGCTGGTTCAGGCAGGGAGAGCAGAGGCTGCTTTTTTTTCCCCGACAAGACAGGCAGGAGGAGGAGCTGTGCTAGCAATTTTTCTTCTGAGCACAGCTCTTCCTCCTTTACTGGCAATTTTCCGCACACATAGTATGCATATAATTTGCATGCTATTGTGCCGAGAATCACCCGTAAAATAAAAATCGTTCCCACCAAGGTACTTTTTTACCGTGGTGTCGGAGCTTAGAGAATCTGGCCCCCAGTCCTCAGGGTGCATCTAGCCCCATTAGGTTTTCAAGATAGCCACAATGAATATGCAATTGTATGCAAATATAATTCATGAATATTTATTGTGGATATTCTGAAAACACATCGGGACTATGTATACACTGAGGACTGGATTGAGAATGGCTGTCTAACTGAGGGGAAGGGATAGTAGATGGTATAGATAGATAGACTGAATAGCCATATACAGTAGGTCTTTACCTTCATTTTTCTCTGTTTTCTTTGGAACTACAGTATGTCTCAGGAATGTCTACATGCAAATCACTTACACGTAGACACACACTTTTCATTTACCTGATTTTCACACATTTTTCAATAGTATTATTTTATAAAAACCTTCCCTGCATGTATAACAGGCTTTATACTCACCTTCATAAAGAATAACATCAAAAGTACTATAATTTGCAACTGTAAAAACATGAGTCACAAGGAGTCAGCAAGCGTGGAATCAGACTTACTATCATAGTAGAGGTTACAGTGCAAAGCTTTGCTTCAAAAATGTTGCAGTGAGGGTAATAATTTTGAGGTCTTTCTACAGAAAAAGATGTTTTTAAAAAACTGCATAGCAGCATACACACATAAAAAAGCAGGCAAAGGGAAGTAGAAACATGATGCAGATAAAGGCCAAATGGCCCATCTAGTCTGCCCATCCGCAGTGACCATTATCTCTTTCTCTCTCTAAGAGATCCCACTTGCCTATCCCACACCTTCTTGAATTCAGGCACAGTCTCTGTCTGCACCACTTCTTCCGGGTGACTGTTCCTTGCATCTTTCACGCTTTCTGTAAAAAAGTATTTCCTTAAATTACTCCTGAGCCTATCACCTCTTAACTTCATCCTATGCCCTCTCATTCCAGAGCTTCCTTTCAAATGAGGCTTGACTCATGTGTTTATGCCATGTAGATATTTAAACGTCTCTATCATATCTCCCCTCTCTTGCCTTTCCTCTAAAGTATACATATTGAGATCTTTAAGTCTGTCCCCATACGCCTATGTTGAAGACAACGCACCATTTTAGTAGCCTTCCACTGGACCAACTCCATCCTTTTTATATCTTTTTGAAGGTGTGGTCTCCAGAATTGTACACAATATTCTAAATGAGGTCTCACCAGAGTCTTATCCAGGGGCATCAATACCTCCTTTTTCTTATAGGGGTGAGAGAGGGGACTTGCCGCTAAACTTCATCGTGGCAGGGAGATCCCTTGCGTGATAAGCTCAGCGGCAACCCGATTCGCTAACCGGCACCTGTGAAATGGACGCCAGTTAGAGAATCGGGTTATTAAGCAGGCTGAGGCATCTATCCGTGAGGACAGACGTGATTCTCTATAAGACGCCCGTGTGCGATTCTCAAAAGCCGTTTAAGCGGCTTCCGAGACCGGGTGTCCTATACAGAATCCAGCCCTGTGTGTCCAAGTGCTTTGAAAATGAGCCCCTTAACATTCTCTCCAATAAACTCTCAGCATCGCTCAGTAGGTGGCAGAGACCATCTCTCTTAGCTTCTTCTCCAGAAATGATCACATTGCCTGCAACATACATCCATATTCAGACACAGCTTTTGAGGGACAGAGGTACAACTAGTTCATAGACAAAACCGCCGAAGACAAAGGCGCGTGCCGACAACTGAGCGCAAGAAGGAAGCGTGCGCCGAAGAAAAAGAGTGTTTTTAGGGGCTCCGATGGGGGGGGGGTTTGTTGGGGAACCCCCCCACGTTACTTAATACAGATCGCGGTGGCATTGTGGGGGGTTGTAACCACCCTCATTATACTGGAAACTTAACTGTTTCCCTGTTTTTTAGGGGAAAAGTGAATTTTTCAGTAAAATGTGGGGGGTTACAACCCCCCAAACCCCCCACAATGCCCCTACAACATGGCGCGATCTGTATAAAGTAAAGTGGGGGGGTTCCCCCCCACACCCCCCGTTGGAGCCCACTGCGCGTGCCTTTGTCCCGGCACACTTTTGACCTGACACCGGTACAACCTGATATTAATAGTTTTTAGGAAGTTGAACTATTTTAAATTTTAACCTTGTTTTGTGTACACTACTTACATGCAAATGTCTATAGTAAGAGTAATGATACAGGAAACCAGATCAGTTTAGCAGGTCTTCATGGAATATACTGGAAACCACTGGCTAACTCATAACATTGGCCTGGAAAGTTATTTTACATACAGCACTCAATTCATCTTATTACTACAATAATAAACTGCAATAATATAGTTTTCATTTTACCTGGAATCAAGTATGACTTGAGTATATTTGGTGTCCCTTGTAGACTTTCAAGGCTCCCCAGGTACCTTTGAACATCTGTCTGGATGTCCACTAATTGTTCCCGACTTAGAATATCTAGGCCATGCTGATCACCAAAAGATTGCTGTAAGCTCTCCCCTTCACAATCTTCCGGAAATACTTCAAACTCAAACTTGTACACTGCAGTAAACAGGCAGTCAATATATGCCTTTATGGAGGCTTTCCTTTTCCATGGCACAATCATCTTGATTAAGCTCAAGTTCTTTTCGTCGAGTTTTTTCTTGACAGTGTAGAAGGCTGCGGCCATGCTCGAGTTACTTACAACCTCGCAGTCCTTCCACAGAACCTGCTGCATGCTGACAAAATCCTGTAATGTACCTTCCATATTGCTCCTGTCACCGAATGGAGTTTGGCAACACATTATATAAACACAAGAAGCACCATTACCGGTATTTTTTTCAACAATATCCTTTAAAAATAGGAGCGATTTTTGAATGCAGTCTTTTGAGCTTCCTGTTAGGTTGCACAGATCAATTAGCACTGCTTCTGCCATAACAAATGTTTAGAAGACTGTAGACAAGAAGAGAATACCTTATAAGAACTAAAAATGTTTGCCTTATTATAGTAAGGTTAATGGTCTTGCATTTACTCTCACTGCCTTCCACACAGAGTTCGATTTTGTGCTTTTCAAAAACATTTGCACACAATTTTGTCAGTTCCCTACATCAAAATGAGTTTTGCATATAAGGTAACTAACTGTACACAAAGCCTCAGATAGACAGTAGCACATGGCTCATTTAAATCTCCAATAAAAACCAGAGTGGGGAAGGAATCAGAATCTAGATCTAGAATCAGAAAATAATAGTAAATATTGAACTAAGGCCTGTACTGGGCACACTTGCACAGTATGTGTCTGTGTATGGCCTTTTGGTTGAGGATGGGCTGGGGAAGGCTTCAATGGCTGGGAGGGTGTAGATGGGCTGGAGTGAGCTTTGACGTAGTTGGAACCCAAGCACAGTACCGGATAGAGCTTTGGATTCTTGCCCAGAAATAGCTAAGAAAAATTTTTTTTTTAAATTAAATTGAATCAGGTTGGGCAGACTGGATGGACCATTTGGGTCTTTATCTGCTGTCATCTACTATGTTACTATGGGTAGAAATCAGTTTATTAAATATAACCATCTATATAAAATGTTTGATACAATCAATCCCTGGATTTCTTCCAAACTCAACATGGTTCGTGTTTCGGCTTTGAAATGGAAGCCTGCCTCTGGGGTGTCAGTGATGATCCAATAGATGGCACTGGAGTATAAAAACTTCCAAAGGGCTTTAAAACCCCAAACAAACGGCACTCCTATGGCACGTTTAGTATAAAAAAAACCCGATTGCGCTTGTTTGCGTCTTACACAGCCACGTAGCTCCCTGAGTGCAATCATTTCTTTTATACTATAAGTGCCATATGAGTGCCATTTGTTTGGGGTTTTAAAGCCCTTTGGAAGTTTTTATATTCCAGTGCCATCTATTGGATTATTACTGACACCCAAGGCAGGTTTCTGCTTCGAAGCCGAAACACGGACTATGTCGGGTTTGGAAGAAATCCAGGGACTGATTGTATCAAACATTTTATATAGATAGTTGTATTTAATAAACTCATTTCTACCCAAGGTTGAAGTATACAGTTCCTTTCCCCACTCTGTTTTTTTATTGTATGTTAGTTGTGGGGTGGTTTGCCTTGTTTCTTCTCTACTATAGTTGCTTTCATTTAAGTCTCCAACATTACAGTATGGCTCATTTAAGTCACATGGTAATAAAGGTATTAGCTTTTCAGTGTGGATAAAGAGAGATGCACAGAAGATCCAAAGGCTTGGGGCTCCTTTTACTAAGGTGCGCTAGCATTTTTAGCGCACGCACGAGATTAGCACGTGCTAGCCGAAAAATTACCGCCTGCTTAAAAGGAGGCGGTAGTGGCTAGCGCGCGTAGCATTTTAGCATGCGCTATTCCACACGTTAAGGCCCTAACGCATCTTTGTAAAAGGAGCCCTTGGTATAGGATTTCCTAACGCTAGGATTTGAACTCAAGATATGAGGAGGTGTAAAAGGATTAGCTCATTCTGTGCTCACTACTAGTGAGGATTTTATGCATACTTCTTTTCTTTTTTTTTTTTAATCACAAACATGCTCAACTTGCAACTTTTTCTGCCTTCCTTGAAGAGGAGCAGCTGAAGGGGAGGTATGCTATAAAGAAATACAAGACACTGGTATTTACAAAGATCCTGTAATGGCACCTGAAGCTACCTGCTATGGCAGTGGTCTCAAACTCAAACCCATTGCGAGGCCACATTTTGGATTTGTCGGTACTTGGAGGGCCTCAGAAAAAAATAGTTAATGTCTTATTAAAGAAATGACAATTTTGCATGAGGTAAAAAAACTCTTTATAAATCTTTTCTTTTGGCTAAGTCTTAATAATACTGTTGTAATTTATAGGTAAAAACATATGATCAAGAAACTGTTTTATTTTAGTTTTGTGATTATGATAAACATACCGAGGGCCTCAAAATAGTACCTGGCGGGCCGCGAGTTTGAGACCACTGTGCTATGGTATCACCTCTCCTGTCTTGTCGCTTTTTACTCCCTTCCTTTTGTATCTTAGCATGATTGTTAACTTGACTCCTTAAAATTCTCCCCTTTTTATTAATTAGCTATACTATATATATAACATAGACCTCCCCTTTCTTCCCTTTAAGAAAAATAAAATAAAATATGTAAACCACTTGGATATTTGTACTATTTGTGGCATAAAAATAAAGGCAAACTATGAACTATGCAAGCACATCACTTATTTATATATCCTCCTTCAAAAGGACCCATGAGCTCAGCTTAGCAATTCTGAACTCAGTCAAGCTTTTCCTAAAGCATTTATTTTTATACAAAACAAAAACAAACGCAAGAAAAAAATGTGTAAGCGAAAATATGCAAACAAATCCATGCAGGCTGTTTCCCCAGACTTCAACATGAGCGTTTTGCGAAACAGAAGTATTTTAAAATGAAATGTATTTCGTCATATCAAGAACTAATTACTGTACATGCAAATACTTATACCCAGATGTATTATGCACTGTTTCCTCCACAGACACAAAAATGGGGAAATCCCTCTAATTTTATTTTATATGGCTGTGAAAAGGAAAACCTTTTTGTGTTCACCAGAAAAGTATGTCAAACCAGTCTAAGGTCACATTCCCACCCTAATAGTTTTCAAAATATTTTTTCATTTAGAGAATAGTTAAGCTCTGGAACGTGTTGCCAGAGATTGTGGTAAAAGCAGATAGCGTAGCTGGTTTTAAGAAAGGTTTTGGCCAAATTCCTGGAGGAAAAGTCCATAGTTTGTTATTAAGACATGGGGGAAGCCTCTGCTTTCCCTGGATTGGTAGCATGGAATGTTGCTACTCTTTGGGTTTTGGCCAGGTACTAGTGACCTGGATTGGCCACTGTGAGAACAGGCTACTGGGCTTGATGGACCATTGGTTTGACCCAGTAAGGCTATTCTTATGTTCTTACACTAGAGAATGACACGGGGACAAATTTGTCCCTGTCCCTATGGGATTTCAAAATATTGCCTGTCCCGTACTCACGAGTTGCCCCTGTCCCATTCCTGCAAGCTCTGCCTTCACAGTACAAGCCTCAAACACTTATGATTTTAAAACCATGCTCTTACTGAATAACAAACACTGTTTAATGCACACCATATAAAGAAGGATAAGGAATTATCCAAGGATATTGGCCATGCTGCTAGAGTATTGTAGTTTCTTTTTGGAAAAGGCAGGGTAGGGATTGGGAACCAGAGGGAGCAACGAAAATAAAATTATTGGAGAAAAGTAGGATTGGAATGGATAATAAAGGAATGGGAGGGAGTGGTCAGTGAATTAAAAAAGGGGAGGAAACAGAATTAAAGTATGGTGTGGGGAATAGTAATATGGGAATTGACTGGGTAGTGGGAGCTTCAAGTTTCAAGTTTAATAAGATTTGTTGTCTACGGAAAATCATGTATTTCAATGCGTATTACAAATTTCCAATAGATACAATAAAAAAAAGGGGTAGACAAAATATGACATTATATACAGATTAAATCTATTCTAACACAAACTGATACATAAAGGGTAAATGGGGTGGATTACAATCTTTAATAATAATAATTAAAAAAAAATTAAACATTTAGGGAGGAACATGAAGGATGGGATCACATAAAATTCATTAAGATCTGGGAGTTTTATGTTTGGGAAGCTAAGCTGGGAAGGGGTGATGGAGAATACCCCTTGGGATTTGGTGCTGAAGAAAACAAAGGCTAGTGGGAGGTTAAAGGGTGGACAGGATTGAAGTTAGGAAAATTTGTTTTCCTCCCAGCCCTCCCTTGGAGGTGGGAGGATCAGGAGTGGGTTGGGTGGTTTATTCAGTTGGTGTGATTTCTGAAGTTAGGGTTACAGAGGGCGTATGGGGTGGGGCTGCAGTGTAGGAAAGGTATGGGAAATTCACAAGCAATCTTTATAAAAGGATATAAATCAGTATATTTATTGGGATATAATTTGGCTTGTGAGCAAGACCGCTATAAGCAGAGGTGAAGCCTTGATGACACCACAGGATTCAGGGTGAATATATTGAGATAAGAATGGGTTTAGTGAAGGTAACTTAGGAAGTAATTAACCCCCCCCCTTTTTTAGAAAACTGCACAAGAGGTTTTTAGCGCCAGCTAGCACACCGAATGTTCTGCGCTGCTCCAACATTCATAGGAACTCTATAACCGTCCGAGCAGTGCATAGCATTCAGCGCGCTGGCTGGCGCTAAAAAACTCTTGCGTGGTATTATAAGGGGGGGGGGGGAGATAAATTGTTGAGCTGTAATGTTGTTGGTATTTTATAATGGTTGTGTAAATCAAACAAAGCTGTGGTTAAATTATTTCCACCATCACATATTGTTGGTTTGATTATTTGTGAGTACAAAAGCAAATGTGTGTGCCAATGTTATAAAAATGCACATCCCTAGTATAGTCATACAACGCACATTACAAGCATGTAAAATTTATATGTGGATTCTGGTGCTAAAGATGTGTGCACAAATTTTCATTAATTTGAAATAGTGCTGATAACTGATTATTAGTGCCCAATTAGTGCTAATTGGTTTATCAATTAAACTGCATGCACACCCAGAATTTTGAATGCCATATATAGGATTAGCTTAAATATTTAAGTCCCGAATATAAAGCTCTGCATTATATCCTTGCTTGGGTTATTAAATATTCCATAGAGTCGGAAGACAGTGACGCCCTCGGGAGACCCTTGATAAAGCACGGGAGTGCGAAACATGTTGGTTCGTCTCTCCCGAGTCATGTTAGCGTAAAGATAAGTGGCTTAAACTATATATAATGGTTACATCAGAGTTTTAATAGTACTTATAAATAAAATAAAGAGTATTTAATTACAAATTGAACTTATTGGACTGGAAGCTAGTGATGAGAACCACGTAATTCTTCCCGCTGTCAAAACTAATTTTAGCGGTGGAGTGGTGGGGCTGAGGCTTTCTTAATAACCTAAGTAAGGATATAATGCAGAGCTTTATATTCAGGACTTAAATATTTAAACTTATTGAAAACTGTTCCAAATTAAATAGTTAAAAAATTGCTGCATCAATACAAGTGGGATATATAGGATTAGGGCATAAATTTTTATTTATAAGTAAATACAGTGCATACAAACCTAAAGCAGATTAACTGGAACACCTTTTCCTGGATACAGCCAGCTCCAATGCAAAGCCTTCCAACCGAGTTTAGTGTCTCAAATCTATGAAAATGTTCCAATAAATTCAGGTTTCCTTGGTCCCTTTTTGGTGCCAATAAATTCAGGAGCAGGGGAAAAAATAAAAAACAACCCGGGCCATAGATAGTTAATCAGGTTCATTGGAAGAAATGCTTTATGTCCCATGCAACCTGCTTCCCCAACATAAAAGAAACTGAATAAAATCAGATCCCCAATAGAAGAAACTTTCTGAAGTCTCCCAGTGTATTTGTAGTTTTACTACAACTGGTAGGTATACAGAAAGTTGTAGCGAGTTACCGATTGCCTCGAGACAAGCACAATAGGCCTGGAACCTTCAATAATTAACCTGAAGGAAAAAAAAACCAACCATCCTACTGCACAGACATATTTTAAGAAACCCACATTGCAACGGATTTACTTACGAAAGAGAAATGAACTTGCTAAGAAAAACCAAAGACTGGCCAAGGACTGTGCAAGGATCCCTCCAGTTGTGACAGTTGCTCTCATTTAGTACCGGCCCCCTCGCTCCCTTCTAGGACGATTTCTACTTGCCAGCCAAATTTGCCGAGAGAGGAAACAGAAATGCTTCCTGCTTATTATTGTGGTTTACTATTGCATAAAGATGACTGGGAAAATCCCACGCTCGCGCAGAAAAGGGGGCGGCGATTGGAAGCCGCACGTGCTCTGGGGAGACACTGGGAAATTATCCTCAAGGTACCCTTCTCGAAACAGGATGTGTGACCTTAGATAACTATTGGCTTGTCAATTTCACGTGTTGCTAGGCTAGTACGTTTACAGTTAAGTTTGAAAAAAGGGAAGAGAAGCAACAGTAAACTAAAATGAGCAAGTAGAAATAAGTCTGTAACAATTTCCTGGTTCTGCTCAGGCCATATTTCTTGCCTGGTGGTATGGCAGGTATCAATCGGACCTCAGCTTGAGATGAAAGCAGCAACTCTGGATTTCCTTCAGCAAGTACAAAAACTAGAGGGCACTCAATTAAATTATATGGGAATACTTTTTAAAACAAATAGGAGGAAATATGGAACTCATTGCCAGAGGATGTGGTTACAGCAGTTAGCATAGCTGGATTTAAGAAAAATCTGTACATGTTCCTAGAGGAAAAGTCCATAGTCAGCTATTGGAACAGATATAGTAAAGCCACTGCTTGCCCTGGATCAGTAGCATGGAATATTGTTACTCTTTGGGTTTCTGCTAGATACTGTGACCTGAATTGGCCTCTATTGGAAAACAGAAAATTAGGCTAGGTCAGGGGTAGGCAATTCCGGTCCTCGAGAGCCACAGACAGGTCAGGTTTTCAGGACATCCACAATAATAAATATGCATGAGATAGATTTGCATCCCAAGGAGGCAGTGCGTGCAAATCCATCTCATACATATTCATTGTGAATATCTTGAAAACCTGACCTGCCTGTGGCTCTTGAGGACCGGAATTGCTTACCCCTGGGCTAGGTGGACCATTGGTCTGAACCAGTATGGTTGTTCTTTGTTCTCTCAACACAGCTTAGTTCAGCTTCTCTCTTCCCCATTTAATTTCTCTCAAACTTTTCCTGCAGTCCAGACTGATCTTGTTTTCATGCCCTTTTCACTTATTCTTCCACATTTCCTTCTTTCTTCATCTCTTTTGGTGGTAGAAATATCTTGTGTGCAAGCATTGTTGGCAGTGCAGTGCTATTCTATTTGTGCTGCCTGACTTTATCACCATGAGAACTGCACGTGACTGTCTGTACCATGCAGATCAAACAAAGTTGGTTCAACTGTGACATCGGAACACCAATATGAAATTCCTATGTATTTCATAGGACTCCAAAAGAACTATAGTGGAGTGTGGGAGGGCTCTGGAGACAGTGACTGGTGAATATAGCGGCTGAGGGGGTGGAATCAACTGGCTTGATTGCAGTCCAAGCCAGAACTAGAAGCTGGATTTTAGCCTTGCAGTGCTTGCCGAGTTCTACTCAAACCCCCAGAGTCTGTACTTCCTGAGCTGCTGTATTTTGTACTTGGCAAGAGCCTATTTGCACTCATGAACAGAGACACCTGATACTTAGGGATACTTAAACAATTTCTTAAAAGTATTGCTGCATATACTAGATATACTTAAGAAAAATGATTCACGTGTTGTAGTAAGATAATAAAAAATTTTTTTTTGAGCTGATGCTTAGATAAAATCAAACATTCTATTAATATGAAATATTACAAGAGCCATGCTCAAAATGCACCATCTTTAAAGCCATTTTATTATTCTGCAATGCCGAGGCGCTTCCGCAGTTTAGCTGCATCTTTTTCCATCTGCTGAATATTCCAGTACCACTGTCTTTTGCTTGACTGGACCTTGTTCAGTTGACAATGTAAACGTTTTAAAATAGCATCACATCTTTTATTTTGCACCTAATCAAATTAAACAAAGAAAAATAAATCAGATTTCTGATAAATCAACAGTGAGTGAACAGAGCTGATCGTGTTAGGACAATATGGCAATATATCTGAAAGGAGGGCAACAAGACTGTTTTCTATGAACTTGTTTCCATGTTCTCTTAGACTTCCGTGGCTGGCGTCATGATTGTAGCAGGTTTCCGGGTCTCGCTGCGTCTGTATAGAAAGAACCGACGTTTCAGCCATCATGCTGTGACTGAAATGTTAGTTCTTTCTACACAGACGTGGCGAGACCCGGATACCTGCTACCATCAACTTGTCTCCAGTTTCTTGTAGCAGCTGAGGAGCAGCTAAAATTAGAAAATTCTAATGCAAAATGTCTGAAAATTTGGGGCAATTATGTGGCACATCTGTTGGTGCATTTTGCTCAAGCTACAGTACCTGTTTGAGCAGGCTCCATCCATCTAAAGACATTGATATAAAGCCACAACACATTCCTCATATAGCACCTCGTATCCTAATGCCACAATTTAGTTGCATTTTTATGATTTCCCTTATGAATATGCTTCTTGTCCTAATAAGATACACTTTACTATGCTTTCACACCTAGTCCCTGAACAGACATGCCTGAGTTTACAAATGGAGGGAAGGGAAATGTACTATTTTTTCACACTATAAGTGTGCACATTTCAACTTGGCATGAATTTGAATTAGTTTGCATGTTAAGTAATGTAAAGTGATTTTGCAAAATAAAACTAGTGTTTGAATAACTTTTGTCCTTTTGGGAGTTTTGTGTGGAGGATTGTGGGCTAAAAGAAAAAAAAAAAAGAAGAAATCTCGGGAACAGAGTAGACTTGACTAGTGGAAAGAGCAGCATATTGAGACCCAGGGAAGAGAGAGTTCAGATTCCACTTCTCCCACTGACACATCTTGGGCAAGTTGCTGAAGGAATTATTCTCTAAAGCAGTGTTTCTCAATGCGGTCCAGGAGTACCCCCTTGCCAGTTAGGTTTTCAAGATATCCACAATGAATATGCATAAAAATAATTTGCATATAATGGAGGCAGTGTATGCAAATCAAGTTTATGCAAATTCAATATGGATATCCTGAAAACCTGACAGGCAAGGGAGTATTCCAGGACTGAGTTGAGAAACACTGCTCTAGAAGAGAGGACCAAGTAAACACATAAATGATCAATATTCTGGCTATGTGCTATTCTACAGACTACAGAACTCACTAATGACATTCCGGAAAATGGTAAAGACCCTCCTCTTCAACTAAAGGTCACCCTTAGTCTACACCCAACCCCCTTAAACCCCACCTCTACCCTTCTTTCTCCATTCTAATCTTCTGCCTAAATTTCTGTATAGTCCACTCTCCACCTATACTCAAATAACTTGTATATAAACTAAACTACTTATATTTAAACTACTGTTCTTAATTTGCTGTATAGTCCCTATATCTAAACTGCTGCACAGTCTTGTATGTCCAAGTATTTAAATCTACTGTATAATCATTGTGAATGTTTACTTGTAAACACTCAGTGTTCTGAGCTACTGGGAGGACGGGATAAAAATCTAAATAAATAAATAAATAATAACACAGGAGCCAATATATCCAATACATGGAAAGCAACATGGATATGTCCTATGGTCAGCGGTGAACCCAGATATTCAATGTAACTGAAAGCAGACAATTTTACTGCATCTAATAAGGGCAATTATATCAGTGTTTGCTGAGATGAACTTAGGCTTTGTATAAGAATATAATGCTTTAGTTAGTAGAAAGATAAACTGAAATATTCAAACACAAAGTCTTATAAAACAGATATAAATAATCATAATCCAATATATCAAAAATTTAAATACATTAGTAAAATATAAAGTATAATAATGCATTAATGTACATCTGGGCTGCTTTGGATCCAAAAGAACTGAAGGACAACTGAAAGATATCTAGGAGTAGCCTAATGATTAACATAGTGGGCTGGAAACCTGGGGAACTTTGTTCAATCTACTCTACCTTTATATACAAAGGTTCAATCCCCACTGCTGCTCCTTGTGATCCTTGGCAAATCACTTAACCCTACATTGTCCCAGGTATAAAATCTTAGATTGTGGGCCCACTATAAACCACAAAAGGCGGTATATCAAATCCATGACCCTTTACCCTTTTCCCACATAGGGCCGTAACAATTATCAGTGTGTGCCAATGATATCTATCCCTGAAAATCTGTGCATAGGGGTCAATAGAGACATACCTTGTACCCACTTCATTCTCACTAGGCAAGAACAAGGTACCAATCTATCCAGAATGTTTTCTTGGAAAATTGAGCTGACCAGATCCTGAGACATATGCATTCTAGCCCACTAATAGAGCATGGGTAGCAGAAATGAAACTCTTTCAGGTTGTGGCATCCTCTGTATATGGCCGTTTGGGGGAGGATGGGCTGGGAAGGGCTTCAATGGCTGGGAGGGTGTAGATGGGCTAGAGTGAGTTTTGACGGAGATTTCGGCAGTTGGAACCCAAGCACAGTACCGAGTAGAGCTTTGGATTCTTGCCCAGAAATAGCTAAGAAGAAGAAATTTAAAAAAAATTTAAATTGAATCAGGTTGGGCCGACTGAATGGACCATTCGGGTCTTTATCTGTCATCATCTACTATGTTACTATGCATTAAAGTAATATATAAAGTAAAATAAAGAAATTATGAACCTTGACTGCAAAAACAAAAGTGTGCTACATTAATCTTTAAAGCTGACTTGTCTGAATTTCAGGTAATAAGTACAACTGAGGAAAGTGGTCCTGAGTTGTAATGGTTCTAAAAGAGTTGATTGTAATATATCCATCTTATTCCCTTTCTTCTGATAAACATAATATGTAGTAGGGCTTTATGTTTACTCACAATTTATGCCCCTGAACTCACCGCTATATCTTTTCTAAGCTTTACATGTGATTTCTTCTCTTCTTCAAGCATATCATTTTTAGCAATGATAGATTGTTTTATTGTTGAAATTTCCTCCTCTAAACGTGCAATTTTTCTCTGATAATGCAAATTAGAATATCATCAGTAAATTTCTCATTTGTACCATGGATCTTAACATATGACATAAGGAAACAGATTCTGTTCAGAAACTTTGGGCCAGATTCTGTAAAAGACGTCTAAAAATTAGGCATTGTTTACACGTCCAAGAGCAGAATGCATTATAGAAAATTGCGCTCAGCAGTGCTGAGTGAATCTAAGCGTGTCTATATTGCTAGACGTCCTTTGCAGAATCGCCTTTTAGGCATTACATAGACTTCCTAATAACATCTATAACGTTATCATGTGTTAACGTTATGACATCGTTAGAAGGGCAATTTTATGCTGTGTTTTTACATTAAAATTGTATGCAGTAAAATGCTGGCACCACTATTATATTTTATTTATCTTTTAATTATTTATATATTACTTATATCCTGTGTGGTATTTACATTTGGCTCCTTTATCATATTTCTCTTCTGTTCCGGTTGCCCAGGGTCACAAGGAGCAGGTAATTTGAACCAACATCATGTTAAAGTTCAATGATGGAAACAGTTTTACCAGTGGTCTGAGCCTTAGTGCCCCTTTAAAAATCTGGCTACGTCTGGATAAGAAATCAGGGGAGCTTTGCATCCATGTGCTCTGAAGCACAATAGGCCCACCACTTGGACCCTAAGAGATGCTACTGCGAGGCTGTTGCCAAGACCTGCTTGGAGAAAAGTTAGCACCACCACGATCGGAGTACTACATGACCTCACCTTCTCTTTCGTGCGCAGTGTTGAAATGTCTCCCATGCCTAGCATAAGTAGAGACCATCAAAGGCTCTGTGGAGAGTAGCAATGACTATCTCTGAGTTTCCTTTGTGCTCTAACACCGCGTGCTCAAGTGCCATGATGTAAGACCAAAATGATCTGGATCTTCTATGATCACTGGGACCTAAGATATAAGATCAGTCTGTACCTGCAGTCTGAAACCCTGGTCCCTCTGAGGACACACTAGATCCGTGTAACAAGGCCTGCATGGCCAATTTGGTGTTAAGAGAACCACTTTCCCTGAGGGGTTTGCTATTCTGTGAAGTATTTGCCCTATCATGGGCCATGGAGGAAACATTTACATGGACTTGTGCTTTGAAGGTGCTGTAGCCTGCCTCAGCTCTCAGCTCTAAGCAGTAGCTGGATCTGGAAGAAGAATCTGTGCTTCAATAAGCCAGGCCTCCAATGCTGAGATCTTCAGGCTGACAGTCAGACCAAAGTCAGACTGATCCTCAAACCTGCAGAACTGCACACTCAAATGGGGGGGTGGGGGTGGGGGTGGGGGGGTGTAGAATGGAGGCAAAATTGCAGCTGGCACCCTGAAGAGCTCTGCTAAGCCTCCTGCAGATGCCTAAAAGCCTGCGCTCAAGCCCCTGTATTTCAGTAGGCAAGCTAAGATACTAGGGATATGGACCCCAAGCTCCACAAAGTTTTCTGCAAGCTGGCCAAACAGGTCCCAAAGGGAATAACCTGCTGGCTGCAGACCCAAGTCTGCTTCTTCTCCATGCAAGCAGAGCTTACTCCCACACTGGGGAGCTCTGAGGCACTGATAGCCACAAAACCTGCAAAAAAAAAAAAATTCCAAATATAGTAAAAAAGTATATAGAAGGCTCACAACCAGAAGGAAAAACTGAAGGGGGCAGCAGAGCCATTTGGAGGAGGAAGAGGAGTTGAAAACCTGAAATGGATTCCTTCTCCATGGCTCGTGAGAATGGGGAGAATACCCTACTGTCCAGAATGGCACAACTAGTGCACTAGAAAGTATGATAAATACAACAAATAAGCATTTGTGTTTAATATTTTACAAAAATAACCCCCCCCTCCTTCCAACTCCCCGGCCCCAATAGCAGCACCAACACTGACAAAAAATGGCCTCCTTTAATTTCAAAGAAAAAAACCTCCCAATGGCCCACTTTCTCTTCTTCTGCTTGCTTGCTTTTCCCTCTTCCTCCAACCCAGCGTGTAGTGAAGCGCAGCGCCAGCATCACTGGAGGTAAGAAGAGGGGTTCAGCTCAGCAGGGAGTCACGGAAAACAGCCAGTAAAAGAAGAGCTGTAGATTTCACTCAGGATGACAGTGAGAAGCAGAAAAGATTGGAGGGCTGGAAAATGACAAAGAGATGAAGATTCCACTCATTGCGGTAATGAGAAACAGAAAAGGAAGCGTTTATCTCTGTCAACAACACAGAAAGGTGAGGAATTGAAGAAGCTTGATGAAGGTGTGTTTGTATGACAGCTGACTGAAGAATATGATGTCAGAACAAGAACCATATATGATTTAATATTGCACTTATTTTTAGTTTTAAAATGAATAAAGATTACAAAAAAGAAACAGAAAGATAAGTTGATGAAGTTTTACAGTGAGGGTGATGTCCAGAAATTAGAAACCAGAAAAAAAACACTGCATAGGACAAAAACCAAAGATTTAGATCATGTGCTGATTGAGTTGGATGGAGGGAAAGTTGGCCCTTAAGAAGAAAATAAATTCTTTAATATTGCTTATGTTACTATGTTTGGCTGAAACAACCAACTCGCCTGTAAAAGGAATTTAGACAGTAGTGAGATATAAATGTGCAAATTAAGGACCAAGTAGCTGCTTTGCAAATTTCATCAATAGGAGTAGAACACAAGAAAGCCACTGATGTTGTCATAGCTCAGACCTTGTGTGCTGTAACAAGTCCCTCAAGCTGCAGCCGAGCCTGAGCATAGCAGAAGGAAATATAGGCCACTAGCCATGTGGAAATAGTTCTCTTGGTTACAGGCTGGCCCAATCTGTTAGGATCAAAGGAAATGAACAGTTGTGCTGAAGTCCTTTGTGGCTTAGTCCTTTGTATGTAGTAAGCCAAGGCATGCTTATAATCCAATGTATGAAGAGCTATTTCTCCAGGATGAGAATGAGGCTTTGGGAAGAAGACTAGAAGCACAATGGATTGATTAAGGTGAAATTCCGTGACTACTTTTGGAAGGAATTTTGGATGAGTCCGGAGAACCAACTTATCATAATGAAATACTGCGTGTGGTGAATTGGAGACAAATGCTTGAAGCTCACTCACTCGACAAATGGACATGACAGAGATCAAGAAGACCACTTTCCAAGTGAGAAACTTAAGATGAGTAGATGCCAGTGGTTCAAATGGTGGCTTCATCAAACTGGTAAGAACTACATTAAGAACCCAAACAGCTGAAGCCGGGTTGAAAGGAGGTTTGGAGTTGAAAAGTCCCTTCATAAACCTGGAAACAAGTGGATGAGTGGCCAGAGATTTATTATTGACAGAACATGGAACACACTAATAGCACTGAGGTGAACTCTGACCGAAGTGGTTTTCAGCTCAGAATTGGATAAATGAAGAAGGTAGTTCAACATTGACAAGAGAGAGAAGGAAGAAGTATCTAGATGATGGAGAGTACACCATGAATTAAAGCAAGTCCACTTCTGTTTATAACATTGCTGAGTAGACGGTTTTCTGGAAGGAGCTATAATGGCTTGTTCGGATTCAGAAAGATTAAAATATGCTGGAGTCAGACCGAGAGGTACCAAGCTGTCAGATGCAGAGACTGTAGATTGGGATGTAACACAGAACCTTGACTCTGAGTGAGCAGAGATGGAAAGGTTTTCAAGGGAATTGGATCCTTGGAATTCAACTGAAGTAGAAGGGAGGCCACCGAGGAGCTATCAGGATCATGGTGGTTGACTCATTCTTGAGCTTGACTAAGGTCTTGAGAATTTGAGGGATTGGTGGAATTGCATAAAGGAATTTGTTCATCCAACTCAGAAGAAAAGAATCTGCCTTGAGACAATGAGGCGAGTATTGCTGTTAGCAGAATTGAGGCAATTTGTGATTGTAGAAAGACGCAAACAAGTCTATCTGAGGAGTCCCCGATAGTAAGAAGATGTGGTGCAATACTTTGGAGTTGAGTGTCCACTCATGTAGCTGAAGAAATCTGCTTAGTTTGTCAGCTAGAGTATTCAGTTTTCCTTGCACATAGATGGCTTTGAGAAATATGTTTGGAGCAATCGCCCAGCTCCATATGCATTCTGCCTCTTGACAGAGAAGGAGAGAGCCTGTTTCTCCTTGTTTGTTGATGTAGTACATCACTACTTGATTGTCTGTGCGAAGAGTTCTCTTGAAAAGTTCTTAGAGCATTTCAAATTACTCGGAGCTCTAAGAAGTTGATGTGGAATGTTTTCTCTTGAGCAGACCACTGACCCTGCATCCTGAGACTGTCTAAATGAACCCCCATGCATACATGGACATGTCCGTGGTGAGTACTTTCTGATGTGGAGGAATGTGAAACAGCAGACCCCTGGAAAGATTTGATGATTCCATCCACCACTGAAGGAATTGATGAAGAGGTGAGGTGACTGCTTTTTTCGAGATAAGGGATCGAAAGCTTGAGACCATTGAGATGCTAGAGTCCACTGAGCTGTTCTGAGATAAAGTCTTATGAAGGGGGTAACGAACTGTGGATGCCATTTGACCCATGAGCTGCATCATCTGTCTCGCTGAGATGGATTGCAGAGTAGAGTCTTGAGTGCAAAGATGAAGAAAAGTGTCTTGTTTTTGTTGAGGTAGAAATGCCCTGAACTTTGCAATGTGAACAGTGTCTAACAGGGCTCCTATGAAAAGAAGTAGTTAAGAGGGTTGAAGCTGTGACTTTAGGAAGTTGACTTCAAACTCTAGCAGATGAAGAAAAGTTATCGTGAACTGTGTTGTCGATTGTACTGCTGCAGGAGATGCAGCCTTTATCAGCCAGTCATCCAGATATGGAAACACTTGTAATTTGTGAGTACGAAGGGTTGCTGCCACGACCACCAGGCACTTGATGAATATACTCTTGGAGATGAAACCAGGCCAAATGGTAGAACTTTGTACTGAAAGTGTTGATGAGCTATCCGAAAACACTAGAATTTTCTGTGATAAGGATGTATGGAAATGTGTGTATAAGCCTCTTTGAGGTCTAGAGAGCCAATTGTTTTGGTCTAGGAGAGGGTATAACGTCCCTAAAGACAGCATGCTAAACTTCTGTCTGACTAGATATTTGTTTAAGTCTCGGAAGTCGAGAATTGGACGAAGACCTCCCATCTTCTTTGGAATTAGGAAATATCTGGAGTAGAACACCTGATTTTTCTGAGAAGGGAGAACCACTTCTATGGTATTTAACTGAAGCAGAGCTTCGATTTTCTGAAGAAGAAGGGACGTCTACTGAGATGTGAAAGAGGACTCTCTTGGAGAGTTGTTTGGAGGTGTGGCTATAAAATGGAGAGAGTAACCCTCCTTAATGACTTTGAAGACCAAAGAGTCCATTCTGATGAGAGTCCAACAATTGCAATAGCACAATTGCAGGTGACCTCCGATAGGCTGTGGAAGAGGCTGAAAAGGAAGAATTTTGGCCATGCTCTCTAAAAGCACATCAAAAAGACTGAGCTGGTTTTTGAGGGGCCAAAGTCTGAAACTTTTGAGGCCTCTGTTTTTGTCTTTTCTGTGGTAGAGGCTTAGTAAAAGAGGATGTTGGATATTTCCTCTTGTAGGAATAAGAAGTAGATTTTGTGATAGGCTTACACTATTGACTCTTAGTTTTAGATTTGTTTAAAGAGTTCTAGTTCTGCTCATGCCAAATAAACTTTTGAGTAGCTGCCTCTATACAGTCACCAACGAGTTCTTCATCAAGATGGAGAGCATCAATGTCTACTGGAAGAGCACCGATGGGAAGCAGAGCAGCGTATCTATGTAGACCTGGAATTTGTACCATGCGGCCTTGAAATGCTATGCTTAGGCTGGGCTGGTACCGATGGAGTCAATGCAAACACCGGTATCGAGTGCATTTTGAACATGTCACCAATCTCCCTTTGGAAAAACTCATTGAGAGTTGTTCCTTGAAAATTTGCACTTGTACCATTTGGTCAAATCTGGTACCATTGGTCCGGCAGGGTGTCAAAGGGTGGGTGACCTCAAAGTGGATGCATGGTCCTGAAGGAGACACAGCCTGTACTGAAGGAGAACGTTGGCATCGACACTTGGCATGCATCAATAGACTTGATGCTATAGAGGTCTGCAACACTTGCTGGAATGGCTTCTGAGCAGGCTTCCCCAATGCTGGAATAATCTCCGATGTTGATGTCGATGCCAGAGCTGCCGGTACCAAAGGCTCGGAACAAACTGCAGAGTCCATGGTTGAGCCAAAGATCTTCTCTTGATGATTGCGGCAAACCTTCAACGAGCATTTATGCAGTGTGAAACAATGCATACAGGAGTCTACCCAATGTTCAGGGCCCAAACACTGCAAACACCAACTATGCAGGTCAGTGATGGAAATAGGATGCTGACACCGACAGCATTTCTTAAAATCACTTGATGGTTTCAACATGGATGGAAAAATCTCTGTGGCAAGGTTAAACTCAATTTTGGTGACAGAAAAAGAAAAGTTCACCAAGAGAGACAAACAGAGGGCTGAAGGCCTGTTCATGAGAATAGGGAAAAAGGAACACATTTTGTTTTTTTACAGACCGAAGAAGATAAGAAAATAGGAAAGATAAGGAAAAAAATGGCAAAAGCCAAGAAAAAGGATGTTGTTGGGAAGGCAACAATCGTATTGGACAGAGTCAAAAAAAAAGCACTTCTTCGTTCCACAGAAAATGAAGAACTGAGGTACCGTAAGCTGGTGTTGAGCAGGAAGGCACTCACGCATGCGTGGTGTGGGCAGTTGCGAATTTTCTAAAAATCTTAAAGTGCCAATACACTTTTACCACTGTCCATACTGGGCTGCGTGGATGATGTCATCCAAATGTGAGAATAAGCTGTCTGCTTGTCCTAGGATAGTGCAGCTTAAAATGGGTATCAAACCATAGATAATAAATCCTAAATTGATAGTGCAAAGCTCTCAGATCACAGGATCAACATCTCTTAGCTATCCCCTCATTGAAAGTCATCAATACAAGACGTACCACAATCTTCTCTATAACAGCCCCTCAGTCCTGGAATAACCTCCCACTCTACCTAAGACTAGAAAAAAATTTAGGAAAATTTAAAGCTCTTCTTAAAAGCTTCTTATTTATAGATGCATTTAATGATTAAGTCTACTACTGACTAAATCTCTCTGCTTTGTCAAGCTAAATCTTTGAATTTATTGTTTACCCATCCTAATGTATTTTCCTTGAATTTTTAAACATAATAACTGTATGTAACCCTCGAATTAAATAATTTTCCTTATGTTTTAGTATTGTCAGTTAAATCCCATTTAAGGTTTAATTTTTCTTTTTTGTATTTGTATTTATTGTAAATGATATATTAATCAATTTGTACATCGCCTAGAAATGTGAATAGGCGATAAATCAAGACATTTAATAAACTTGGTAAACTTGGATACAGAAAAACCCGAGAAAGGAACATTATATTGGCAAAAGAGTTTTAGCACTGATAACGACAATATAATGCACTTCTGTTTGGTAGCTATGCTCAGGACCTTGGCCTCACCATTCTGAGCAGTTCTCTAAAAATATACTAGTCTTATACAGTAATTAGCAATGGCCAAAAAGACCTATTCAACAAACAAGACCTGTAACCGCCCCCTTCCGGCATTACCTGCCCCACTTCGACCCTCCCCCACCTTCCTAAACGCTTTCCTCCCTCTCTTCTACCCACTCCCTTCTTCATCAGCCAAGTTCGGCTAAATTGTGTTATTAAGCTAATAAATTGTTGTAAATCAGCATGTCAATGCAGATCCTAATGTAATTGTTGTGAACCGCCTAGAACTCGAAAGGTATGGCGGTATATAAGAATAAAATTATTATTATTATTATTATATAAAGTAGCATGGTTTAAAATAAAATTCCTGAAGAAATATGTCAGCATTATCCAATTACACAAAACAAGGGGTTATCCATGTCTTGTGTACTCTATACCAGTGGTTCCCAACCCTGTCCTGGAGGACTATCAGACAGTCGAGTTTTCAGAATAGCCCTAATGAATATGCATGAAAAAGATTTGTATATAAGAGGGGATTACATAATATTGAAGTTATTTATACCACTCGGATTGTTAGACTTAAGGTTATATAAGAGAGGTGCAAGGAATGCAAATCTGCCCCATGCATATTCATTAGGGCTATTTCGAAAACCTGACTGGCTGGTGGTCCTCCAAGACCGGGTTGAGAACCACTGCTCTATACAGTCATAATATTTGTTTTTGAGATATAATAAATATCTAGAATTGCATGGAAGGGCAACAAGGATGATTATGGGTAGTAACAATTGTCATAAGAAAAGGGACTTTAAAACTTGGACTCACAGAGAAAGGGAAAGACTGAAAATATGTGTGAATACGCTTCTTGTTGTTTTGATCTACAGATATTTGTATTTTGCTGGAAATTTTTTTTGCGATGGTTGTGTATTCTATGCTGTATTTCAATATAAAAAAAATTTAAGTTGGGAAATGTTTAGTGAAAGTAAATAGGAAATGATTATATATGATACTTCAGTTTAAGAATTAGTAGGTATCTGCTGAACTTATCAAGGGCAATTCAGAATAAAAGGAAGTTCAATACATTTTTATCTAACATTTAGTTAACTTGTGCCACTTACTGGCAATTGTATAACCATTGTTTGAAAAGAATTATACAACTTAAAAGGAACATTAATCACAGGTTATTAAATATAACAGTCAGACATCATCCTTGATTATTGTACCCTTAAGTCATGGTTACTAAAAACTGGCAGTTCAGGTATGACCTTTTCTATATCTTATCTGCTTGCTCTTACTTTTCTTGTCAACATTTGCTGCTCCTCTATGTAGGAGACAGGATGTTGGTTTGGTATGGTTAGTTTGGCATTTATTTTAAGACCATTTTGATCTGGTAAATACATAGCGGACATTTCAAGTTTAAGTAAATAAATAAATAAACTATCCACTCCAAGTAGTGGTTCTATAAAGAAAAACGAGCTGTCCATTGATATGGCCCACCTCAAAGCTGTGAGTTTCAAGCTTCCATTCATTTTACTACCACATCTATAATACTACCTTCCATCCCCTTTCCTAAAAGGAAAACAAACTGACAAGAAATATACCAAACCTGCACTTGTTTGATAATTTTCCCTTCAGGGTTCTGGAGGTCATGCATTAACTCTTCCTTTTTTTCCTTGAGCATTTTAACCATCTGCTGCTTTTCTGAGAGCTCACTCATGACTGGCAGTTTGCTGTCCGCTTCTAGAAACATCTTTGCATGAGCTTCTATTTTCTCTCGATATACACTAATCTTTGTCAGCAGCTCTTCAAACTCTTCCTTTGCTTTTTCAATTTCAAACTTAAGTCTGATATTTTCCACACAGAGTGTTGTGTTATGGGCTTCCAGGGTTTCACAGTGGAGTTTTGTGCTGTCAATGTCATCTTCCTGCTGGTAGATCAGTTTTTCTGTTGACTTCGTTTCCATCAATATGGTCGACATTTGTCCTTCAAGCTCACATAGCTGAGACTGTAAAGTATTTTGTATTTGTCAGAGAAATCCACTGTTCATTCAAACATATTTCAGCAAAGCAGTTAAACCATATTAACCAATTAAAAGATAGAAATGGGCTGCTTGTCTCAATCTATCTCATATAGGTTTAAGGGTGCATAGATATGTGAGCCCAAAGAAAAAAATATTTTACAACAATAAATGTGAGTTTTCTTACATTTTTCCATTCTCTAATAGCAGTAGTCCTCTCAGTAATTTAGGAGTAGAGATTTACTTAAGTACACTACTACATAAAAGCACATTATTTACTGCAGGGCCCATTTTATGCAAAGGGACCTATTCATTAAAACAATACGTGTTAACATTGTTAGTGTTCAGTAGTGCATATTAGTTTTAGTTCAGGCAGCTTTTATGCTGGTAATTTCATGCACTAGGTTTGCTAGATATCTGGGCACTCACAGGTGGTTCTTCTGTACTCCAAAATCCTGGCAAGGAAAAAAAAAAACATGGTTGCTCTGTGCAGACTGGATCATCTGGCTATATCATAAAGCAAAAGTACTTACATGTAGCAGGAATTCTCCAAGGACAGCAGGGCAATTATTTTCACATATGGGTGACAAGATGCCCCGGTTTGGATGCTAAAGGCATCATATGAGGGGCCACAGAAAAGTCCCAACCATGAAGAGAATGATGTGGAGCCAGAAAACTTACGGTACAAGTTATTCCACACTTTGACACTTTTTGGTTTCATGGCTCCACATCATTCTCTTCTTGGTTGGGCTGTTTTTTTGCCACATAATCACAGTCAAAAGGATTATGTGTGGAATAACTTGTAAGTTTCATGGCTCCACATCATTCTCTTCTTGGTTGGGCTGAGAATTTTTCAGCGGCCCCTTCTATAGCTTTTAAGAGCTTGAAGCAATACTCCCACCATATATATGCAGGTGCCTTCCCGCAAGACTCGTGAGCAGGGAACCAGCAGTAAAATGTAATAGCTAAAGAAATACAACTCCAAGGGGAGGTGGAAGGGTATGTGAGAATAATGGGCCTGCTACCCTCAGAGAATACCTGCTTGAGGTAAGCAGTACCTTTGTTTTCTCTGAGGACAAGGAGGCCATATTATCTCACATGTGGGAATCCCTACCTGCCAGACTCAAGGAAAACAAGAACTTTAGGACAACAGGAACTCACAATGGCGAGTCTAAAAGTTTAATCAACCAGAAAACATATATACACTATTGTGGAGATACAGCCTGGAAAAGAACAAAATAGGCCTGGGAGGGGTGGAGTTGGATTTTAAACCCCCAAAATTTTTTAGGACCATCTGACCAAACCAACAGTCGCATCGGGTGTCTTCCTAAAGGCAACACTGAGATGTGAATCTGTGGACTGAAGCTCACATTGCAGTCTTGCAAGTTTCCTCATAGAAGTTGATCTCAAGTGGTCTACGGATGCCACCATGCTCTGATATTGTGAGCCTTGACATGACTCTTGAGTCAGCGCAGCCTAGGCATAAGTGAAGGAAATGCAATCTGCCAGCCAATTGGAAATTGTGCGTTTACCGATGGGGACCCCCATCCTGTTGGGATCAAAAGAAACAAAACGTTGAATGGACTGTCTGTAGGGTCTAGTCCACTCAATGTAAAAGACCAATGCTTGCTTGCAGTCCAAGGTATGCAATGTGCTTTCACCAGGATGGGCATGAGGTTTGGCAAAATGTTGGAATTTGTTATTAGTAATTAGTAATTTTTCTCTAAATTTCAGCACAGTACTGGAAGGTGGCCAACGTGATGCTGTTCCAGAGGTGATCTGGGAAATTACAGACCAGTGAGTCTGACATTGGTGCCGGGAAAAATGGTAGACTATTCTAAAGAACAAAATGACAGAACATATACATAAGCACGGATTAATGAGAAAAAGCCAACATGGATTTAGTCAAGGGAAATCTTGCCTCACCAAATTTACTGCATTTCTTTGAAGGGGTGAATGAATATGTGGATAAAGGTGAGCCGGTTGATATCGTATATTTGATAAAATACCTCATGAAACACTTCTGAGGAAATTGGAGAGTCATAGAATAGGAAGTAATGTCCTATTATGGATTAAGAACTGGTTGAAAGACAGAAAACAGAGAGTAGGTTTAAATGGTTAATATTCTCAATGAAGAAGGGTAAATAGTGGGGCCCCCAGGGGTCTGTGTTGGGACCATTGCTTTTTAACTTATTTGTCAATGATCTAGAAATGGGAATAACTAGTGAGATAATTAAATTTGCTGATGACGCAAATCTGTTCAAAGTTGTTAAATCTCAAGAGGATTGTGAAAAATTGCAAGAGAACATTGTGAGACTCTGAAAGTCAAAATGGCAGATGACATTTAATGTGAGCAAGTGCAAAGTGAAGCATGTGGGAAAGAGGAACCCGAACTATAGCTACATGATGCAGGGTACCACTGCCTAGGAGTCACTGCCTAGGAAAAGGATCTAGGTGTCATTGTTGAGGATAAGTTGAAACCCTCAGTTCAATGTGCAGCAGTGTCTAAGATAGATAGCTTTTCCAAATAGAATGTTAGGAATTACTAGGAAAGGAATGGAAAACAAAGATGAAAACATTATAATACCATTGTATCGCTCTATGGTATGGCTGCACCTCGAATACTGTGTGCAGTTCTGGTTGCTGCATCTCAAAAAAGATATAGCGGAATTAGAAAATATACAGAGAAGGGTGACAAAAATGATAAAAGGGATGGTATGACTTCCCTATGAGGAAAGGCTAGCAGTGGCCCACGGGTGATATGATAGAGGTTTATAAAATACTGAGCGGAGGGGAAAGGGTACATATGAATTGCTTGTTTACTCTGTCAAAAAATACAAGGACTAGAGGGCATGTGTTGAAGCTACTAAATAGTAGATTTAAAACAAATCGGTGAAATCAGTTAGCTTAGCAGGGTTTAAAAAAGGTTTGGCTAATTTCCTAAAAGAGATGTCCATAGGCCATCATTGAGATGGCTTGGTGAAATCCATTGTTTATTCCTAGAATAAGCAGCATAACATCTGTTTTACTACCTGGGATCTAGCTAGGTACTTGGGACCTGAATTGGCCACTGTTGGAAACAGGATGCTGGGCTTGGTAATTCTTATATTCTTAACTCCGACACCACCTTAGAAAGGAATTTAGGGGCATATTCTATAAACGGCATCCTAATTGTAAGGGGCAGTAGACATCCTAAAGCTTAAAAAACCAGTCAATCGGGACGCATGTTTTCTAAAAAAAAACCAAAACAACCTGAGGCAGGCCGCTTATACTGTAGGCATCTGTCACGGGTCAGGGAGGCATCTAGGGCTGCTTAAGCTCACCCAACGTTGTGTGTGGGCATGGTTTCACCCGGAAGTGGCCTTAGGTGAGCTTAAGCGGACCTAGACATCTCCCTAGGGCTGTGATAGGCGCCTGAAATGTAGGCCATTGAAATGCTGACCTACATTTCAAATAGACACAGCTACTGTACTGATTGCAGAAAGAAAATCTCCCTGCCTCGATCAGCTGAGGCATGGAACCCTGAAGCCCACCGCAAGTCGACTGGCAGGAGGGATGCCTACTCCCTCCCGTTGCCCAACCCCCCCACACACATACATTGTACGCAGCAGGAGGGATGCCCACTCCCTCCTGCCACCACCCCTGAAACAATCCCCGCAGGAGGGATGCCCAATCCCTCCTGATGGCACCTCCTAACATCCCGGAAGAAGGGTTGCCTAGTCCCTACTCCCTATCGCTCCCTGAAGACGTACCCCCCAAACCCACCTGGACCCCCTTCCATACCTATTTCTCTCAGGCCGGGCAGAGGGATGCTTACTCCCTCTGGCTGGCAAGCTCGCCTCCACAGAATGGCAGGCCTTCCCCTTCCCAGTGCATCCAGGGGCCTAAGGCCCTGATTGGCCCAGGCGCCTAAGGTCTCATCCATAAGAGGGGTCTTAGGCACCTAGGTCAATCAGAATCTTAGGCCTCCCTCCCAGTGCATTCTGGGATGCACTGGGAGTGGCTTAAGACTCCAATTGGCCAGATTCCTAAGAGGGATCCAGAGGCACCGAAGCAAAATCTCTAGAACTCCTGGCTTGTTTGAGTGCAGCTTCTACCACTAAGAAGTGATGAGGTATTTGAGGCCTATCAAACCCTGGTGTATTCTGGATCTGATACATATCATCAGTCTTTTTGGGGAGGACCAGGACCAATAGAGATCTTGTTAAAAGGGACAGGTATAGCCTCTCTAAAAGGTGAATCATAGTACAGGACCTCGAACATCTCAGCCTTGGGCTCATCCTTCATCTCCAAATAAATTGGGATGGCAGCAGCCATCTCCATCACAAAAGTTGGAAAGGAAAGACTCTCAGGTGGAAACTTTTTTTTCCCTCAGGTGGAGAAGGATCTGATGTGATTCCATAAGACTTCTCTTACGAGAAGTTATATGGATCCTTAGAATCCCACAAATGGTCTATGTCAGCAAACACTTCCGCAAGGGAGGGCTGAAACCATGCCCATCTCAGATGTGAGGAATCATGTTCTAGGCCTAAAGTACAGGGTCTTCTCTGATGAAGCTTCCTCCACTGACATTGAGGGAGTTCCTGCATGGGCTGGTGTCAATGTCAATGCCAACACCATAGGCAGTGTCGGCATCAGAGACCACACCACAGGCCAAAGGCATTGCAGGGTGGGCTTTGCAAGAGTCATGGCTGGTGCAAGCACCCTCGATGCCAATGAACTCTGCATGGCTAAAATTCCTGGAGCATGCCCTGGACTTGTCAATATTGGTAAAGGGTGGCGTGTCGGTTTGGATACACCCTGAAAACTTGTCAGTATCAACTCAGTAACTGGGTCCCAGCAAACTGGAGACCTGTACATAGGTACTTCTTGTATGGAAAGCGCTTCTCCTGGAGTTGACACTTTTCGGGTATATATTCCTTCAGTGTCCCCAAGCTTCCAGCACAATGCATCAAAGGCAATCGATGCTTGTTCTTCTTGGCCTTTGCCTAATTCACAGCATCAAGTCCCCTTGATGCTGATGAGGACAACATTGAATCCCCACATATCCTTGGGGTTGGATCCAATACTGACCAATCCAGAAAGCCCTGCTCAGTTGTCAGCACTGAGGCAAGTAGACACATACTCAGTACATAATGACTCCCAATGTCAGATACAGGTCTCTAAGCCATTTGGACCGATGTTCCCTATGCCAGTGCAGTCACCAATGTCAATATCGATAATTCAGAGCAGGCTCCAAAAGGTTTCTATTTCTGAGCCTCCCTGGACCTCTGTATTCTTTTCAGCACACGCAAGCAGAGAGTTTAGAAGCACCAAGCACAATGTTTGAAGCCACTGGGAACCTTCGATGACATGGGAAGAAAACCAACTGTGGTTAAATCAAAAAAACTCATTGGTGAAAAAAGGGGAAAGTTCCTGGCCAATGCTCAAGCCTAAGAGGGCCTTGTGAGCCACAAAAATAAAGAAAAAGGTGCAAAAATTCTAAAAAGAAAAAAAAAGTATGGGGAAGGAAGGAAGGAAAAACTACCCGAAGACAATTTTAAGAGGAAAATGTCTCAAGAGAAGGCAACTACAAGCCGGAAAAATCGATTTTCAGACATGAGGCCGAGAGGAGCCACTAACAAAAATATTTTCCCCTCACTGCAGATGAAAAGAAGACTGCTGGTCCCAAGTTGCGAGTCTGGCAGGAAGGCACTCACGCGTACACTGTGGAGACGCTGCCTCAAGTTCTTAAAGCTATACAACACTTTTAGCATCTGCACTGGGACTCCATGGATGAGGTTACTCACATGTGAGATTATATTGCCTGCTTGTCCTGGGAGAAAAATTAATTTGCAACATTTTTTTTCAAGCATAATCATTTAGGGCCTAATATTCAGCTGCTGGCAAGTAGCACTTTTGTTTGCTGCCAGTGTTAAGCCTAGAGATATTTAATACCAGGCCATTTCTGGTGGCTGACACTGAACATCCGGTTTCATTTTTAGCTGTGGCAATTTAACAAGTTATGCTGATATTTAGCACTAATTGATTAAGTGCTTATCAGTTAAAGATAGCAGCTAAAATAGACCTTCTATTTATGTGGCCTAAATGTAGCTGGTTTGGAACTGAATAATCTGTGATATAGTTGCTTTGTGGCTAACTGTGGATATTCAGCAGGAGCTAGCTGGCTATCTCCCACTAAATATGCGCAGTTAGGCACTAAATCACTATTTAATTGGCCGGGAGCCATTCCTGACCAGTTAAATAGATTGGAATATCCACCTGTTAATTTTCACAAATATTCAAAAATGTGTCAACATTTCTTTTACTGTACCATCCTCAGCTGCGATAAGAACATGACAATGTTGAAATACATTTCCCCCTTCCTATTTACAGTTTCAACGTTCACGGTTTTGATTATTCATGGGGGGTTTTCCCCAGCCCCTCCCCCGAGAATTGTTCGTTGGCAGCCCGCATAAAAAAAAATGGCCCAGGGACTTGGATCGGGGCGAGGATGGAGGCGATCGGAGGAGGAGGGGGGCTATCAGAGGCAGAGGGGGACGATCGGATGTTGGCGAGCAGCTGCTCCAGGAGCATGGACCTTACCTGGTGGTCTACACGGGGCAGGAGCGATCTTCCTACATTCCTGCCCTGTGCTGAGCCATACTGTGAGTTCCTGTGGTCTCACGAGACTACAATAGGGAGTTTCTATTCTATAAGTTATGTACATATACACCCACTTCTAAAATATGTGTTATGCAAGGTGTGAGTATTTATAGTATAACCTGTAACTGGGTTTTTGGCATTTATGCACATACATACACACATATGAGAATACCAACATATACTGTGTAATTTACATGTGTATCTGGCAAGAAAACTTTAGTGTCTTCGTTATAGAATTACCCCTCCTGTGTCTATGGAGGAAAAAATACTTGAGTCAGGTCTTAAGAATTCTTGCAAAAATATTTTAGCTAAGATTTAAGTTACCTGCAACTGGAAAAGAACTTTTTTACTCTCTTCTATTTCTGTTGACTTTAATTGCTGCTGCTGTGCTACCTGTTCCACAACCTCCATTAACGAAGGAGAATTTTCTTTGGCCATTTCTAAACAAAGAAAAAAAATTATACAGTAGATATATATATATATACACATGCTTTGAAGCACAGAATCTTTGGAGGTCAAATGCAGCTATCTTAAAACAAGTAAATACTGTGCACGCCCATTGAGTCCACACAGATGTGAGAGTAATGACTGGAGACTGAGATTTTGTTTTTGTTAATAACTATTTTTGTTAACATTTATTTATTCACTTTTCTATATTGTTCTCCCAGGGGAATTCAGAACAGTTTACACGACTTTATTCAGGTACTCAAGCATTTTCTTCCCTGTCTGTCCCAGTGGGCTCACAATCTATCTAATGTACCTGGGGCAATGGGGGGATTAAGTGACTTGCCCAGGGTCACAGGGAGCAGCGTGGGGTGCTGAGGCTGTAGCTTTAACCAATGCGTCACACTCTCTCCTATATGTATACAATTCTCCTGCTTCCATCCTTCCCCCTTCACATCATTCTTCTTCACTTAACTTTTTCCACTTTAACACAGGAAGTCATTCATTTTCAAATTTCTCCAACATATTATGGTACAAACCATTAACATTTCCATCAACTCTACGTTTCTTAGCCTTTGTGTGCACATGGCAACAGAGAATGTGTCCACCTGCTCCCATTTATTTGCTATTTCCATTCTGGTTAAGATGAATATGCTTATAATTAATTAACTCCCTTCTCTTTGCACCCCATCTTATATCCCAGTAAACACAAATTTCATTCTCTGTCTAATCCCACTGTTATTCCCATCGCCAGTGTTATTTTCTCCTAGAAGGTTTGTATACTTTTGACACACTCATCGCATACTGGTATTCTGCTGTTTATATGCTTCTGTAATGTAGCCATAGGTCCACCTTTTCTTGGTTCACGCCCACCCAGCAGTGACACATCACTCCCCTGCTAACAGATCAGCATCTGCTTCTCTCTCTGAACCTTACCTGTCTACCTCCAAAGTGTCAGTGGTTGTATAGCAGCAATTCATTATCTGCCTGCAGTGGTCCCACAGGCTTCTCTTTGCCATGCCCTGCCCTTACAGATGTCACTTCCTGTTTCCTCACTGCCAGAGTGCAGCAGAAGTAAGTCTGCGAGGCCGGTGCAGGCAGTGAATATGAATCACTAATGCTAGCATACCATACACGTTCTTCTATACTGCAAATTCAACAAGGATTCAATGCGGTTTACAACCAGATTTCTAATCAGTAATCATGAACAATGAGCTGCAGGACTGAAGAAAGAGAAGTGTCTCTGCATTTTGAGATAATGGTTTTAAAAAAGGTCTTGCGGTTCGAATCATAGGTCAGAAGAGAAAAGGCGAGTCCTTAGCAGTTTCCTAAAGTTGCAATATGTCTCTGGTTGACGCAAATGCTCTGGGAGGTCATTTCAAAGTTTGGGGCCTTAGAATGTGAAAGTGGATTCATGCATCTTCTTTCGGCGTACACATGTGGTTGAAGGGAAGGCCAGCTTAAATTATTTTGTCAATCTTGAGTTACCAGCGACATCTCAGTGATACACCCGGGAAAGACCGGGAGAGGAGGTTCAGAGAGAGATGCACTCGGTCATTCAGTTCTTCGCTCAGCTCTGCCCACATCATATAAAGTTCTTGTAATTACTGTCAGTTCTTTTTCTCAGCCCCCTCACATTTCACCCCTTCCTCTTACATTTCTGCCCATTCTAAACAAATCCACTCACCACCACCTAACATTCAGAAGTTCCGCTGGTTCCTCCAAAAGCCCTAGCAGCTCAGCCCCTCCTTCTTGCTATTAGAAGCTTTCCCATTGCCAGATCCTACCACAGCCTCTGTACCCGAAAGGGGGACAATTGGAGAGCTACACCAAGGGCTCAACTCTGAAGAATATCCAGACATTTGAGTCAGTGTGTGGCATTTGACACAAATTGGTAGACTCCTGAAAAACTAGAGACAATTGACAATCCTGTGCTCCCAAGTCCTCAGCACCCCTGACAGGCCCTTCTAAATTTGTGGGCCCTAGGCACATGCCTAGTTTGCCTGTATCTTAATCCAGCTCTGCCTCAGTGGATTTTCCTCTCTTAGGTCACTCATTTCTATCTCAGTCCTCTCCACTCTCAACAGTTAAAAATAACACTGAGGCAAACTATGTTTAAACTTATGTTCACAGCAGTAAATATTCCTTCTTAAAGGAAAAATGAGAGAGAAGCAGTCCCCACTTACCCTGCAGGACTAGTGTATTTCCTCCCCTCCCTGAAAACTGTCACTCTGCAGTCTGCACAAAAGTAAATTTTTTTCACAAACTACTCTTTTCACCACCCCACCTCACAGAGGCTGTGACATCATATCCTCTGACAAGCCCCTCTTTGGGGGGGGGTGGGATGTGTGTGATGTCATATCCTTTGTTGGAACAAGTAAGCTGATTTCCTGCAAGTGGCTGACTTTAGTTTCTTTGGTAGCAGAAAGGGATGAGCCACCGGAGCTAAGCCCTTACCAGTGTTTTCCCCAATACAGCACTAATAAGAGCTTGGAATGGGATTAGAGATTGGAGGGCCAAATAAAGCAACCAGAAAGGTGCTCTACTGCCCTGCTTTGCAGATCCCTGTTCTCTGCTACCCAATTATAGCTTGATGGGTTTGGTTTTTTTTTGTTGGTTTCCTTGTTTTGTGTTTAATTGCTCTGGAAATGTGTGAGCTCTACTTTCAATTTTGGAGGTTTTTTCAAACCATTGAAATATAATTTTTTTATATTTTGCTTCAATTTGGCTGTGCCATAATTTGGCAACTTGTCAGATTTTTTTTTTCAAAGGGTAAGCATGAAAATAGGCAAACAATATTGCACCAGATTTACTCATCATGCAAATGAGCTGAACACACCTTTGTAGTCCCCATTATCTGCTCCTTTGTGTCCAAGAATGATATCTATGCTCAGATTTATTTGTTCTCACTTTTTCTCTCTGAACTGAATTACCGTAAACCATTATTTGGTTTTATTTTGCATTGCAGAAGTTCCCATGAAACAGTTTTATCTTTTTAGGCATGTTTCTAATGAAATAAGAGCATCTTTTTCCAAGACCTTTCCTTTGCCTATTTGGGCATCCAATTAATTTGTAGGGGCAGCTACACACAGATGAGCAGAAGCCCCGAAGGGAGAGAATGCTAGACTGCATCATAAGGCCCTGATTTAAGAATGGATAAAGGCCATTTTAACAGATGCCGAAGCTCTACTGCTGGTACTACACTTGTCTTCTATGCCTGCTACCACTAGCTTTAGGGCCATAACAGTTGCTGTACAAACTGCAGTATACTGAGAGCCTCAGAACCGGTGTGCTGCCGAGATGCCAAGGGTAAACAATCTCAAAGACTGAGATTTACCATACCAAGGAGTGAGATTTTTCAGATCGTACATCCAGGGTACAAATCTAGAATGATTTAAGCGCAGTATTACTTTGCAAACAAATCAAGGCAGCATTAAAAAATATTGACTTTTCTTTGGAGTCTCTGAAAGAATACAGACAAAATGGGAAGCACCTTTTATTGAACTGAAAATTGTCTTCCATCCAAAGTATATACATCAGTTTCTGAGCACATACTATTTGGGAAGGCTAAGATGGGTGAGGCTAAATGAGGAGGTGCAGTATCTATGTTAGCAGTAAAGGGACAATAGGGGCACTTTTGAACATAGCAGGGAAGAACCCCTACTAGCTGTCTTCAACCCCATAACTTTGTTACTAATGGTATCATGGCATATTCTTACACACTGAACACATTCCAGGAATTATGTGCCAATAAATAAATAAAAATACCAAAATAATGGAACAAATTAAAAAGAATAGTATTTGCAATATACGTCTCCTTCTGTATTTGTGGATTCAGCACTCGCGACTTTGGTTATTCGCAGTTTTTATCTTGCTAGCCCCACCCCCCCAAATGACATTATCCTGGAGTGCCGAGAAAAGGTTTGACACTTTTTTTCAGCATTTGCTTCAGTGTGATGGGGCAAATGGCAGCGTGCAGAGAGAAAATTTCAGCACTTCAGCGTGGTTGGTCAAACGGCAAGGTTCAATAATAAGTTTTATTCGCAATTTCACGGTATTTGCAATGAGTTTCCACAATACCGCAAATTTGATAGAAAAAAGTTATTCACGTTTTTTTTTGTATTTGCAGGCTGGCTTTGCCCCTAACCCTCACGAATATGGAGGGAGAAGTGTATTATGAACAGATACTTTAACATGACTCTAGCTCGGTGCCACTATTTTCCTAAAAATTCCCTGTAAGTGTCTGGTGACATCTGGAGATAAATCTTATGTTTTCTTTGATCTTAATACACTTAGAAAATTTCAGTTAGGGAAATCTTTAAAGTTTAGAGATGTACTGAGAAATTATTGGAAGTAGATTGGGTTAAAAGTATATTTGTAATAGTGCCTGATAAATGGCTGATTTAAGTGGTGACCAATTTTCAGTTCTATTTCTCTTCTTCCTTGAAGTGGCCTTGAATGATTTAATGTATTTATTGAATCTTGCTGGTTATCTTTATTGTCATTATTCCCAAAAAATTTGTAACTTATAGAAAATCTTAATTAAAAAAAAGAAAATATGACTCTAGCTTCTCGGTCCAACATATTCCTGTTGGCCATATGAACAATGGTATTCAGCAGCAGTGTAACAGAAATCTTGTGATTTCTAGCAATGATAGAATGATTCACCTATTATATTTTGGTAGATTGCCAAATGATCTACTGCCTTTAATTTACTGTTGCGTTACCAAACATGGTTAAAGCAGTGGACTGACCACCAGGAAGGTCAGGATTTAAATCCTACTGCCACACCTTGAGATCATGGACAAATCTCTTAACCCTCCACTGCCTCAGGTACATATGTAGACTAAGTCCTCGAGAGACAGAAAAATGTCTACTGTACTTGAAAGTAACTTGTCTTGAGCTACCCTACTCAGAAAGATATGATCTTAATCCAAATTTGAAATCCAGTACCTAGCATATAGTATTTTTAGTGTTTGTTCGAGTGGAAAAACCAATCCATTCACTTAGACACCACAATCCAAGTGAATGGATTGGTTTTTCCACTCGAACAAACACTAAAAATACTGGGAGTCATGCTAGACAAACACCTATCCCTAGAAAATCACACCGATCTCACTGTCAAGAAAAGTCTCTCGGTGCTATGGAAACTTCGCACCATAAAAAAATACTTTGATGACACCGCTTTCCGCCTACTAGTACAATCCTCTATTCTTAGCATTCTGGATTATTGCAATATCATTTACCTGAGCGCCACAAAGAAAACCACCAGAAGACTAAAATTGATTCAAAACACAGCCGTCCGTCTTATTTTCAGCCTGAACAAATGGGAACACATCACCCCTTTCTACCACCAATTACATTGGCTTCCGTTTGAATCCAGAGACCTTTTAAAGTTTGCCTGCTTCTGTTACAAAACAGTATTTGGATTATCACCAAAATACCTCTCTCCCCACTTCGCTATGATTTGCACCAATAAGAAATCACGCAGAATTCAGCTGTTCGCCTTCCCCTCCATAAAACTATGTCAGCTCAAAAGATTCCTCGACAAAACCTTCGCCTTCCAGGCTGCTAAGCTGAACCCTTGGTTAGCCCAATTGATTCTCGAGGCCTCGACCTACCTCGACTTTAGAAAACTCCTCAAAACATACCTTTTCCGCGAACAGGACCCTTAACCCTCACTCCCCTGCAATAAGCCAACTCCCGCCCTCCCCCCCCCCCACTCTCCTCCCCCCCTGTGCTTCTCTCTCCCTCCCTCTTCCCGGCCAATCCAACCTGTCGCTGCCTGTAACTTGGATAAATTTCTGCTAAAATTGTATCAACATTTCCTTCCTCGTTGCTTGTAACTCCGACAAAATAATGTAAATCCGTGTGCAGATCGGATCCTAATTAATTGATGTGAACCGCCTAGAACTCACTGGGTATGGCGGTATACAAGAACATAATAATAATAATAATATAAAACACTGCAAATGTCACTCAGGGCTTACAGAGCACACCACACCATAAAGCACAGTTACCTGTAATGGATGTTATTAGAGAACAGCAGGCAGATATTCTCACATGTGGGTGACGTCAGCCATAGAGCCACAGTGCAGATAGTGAATGAGTGTGCTGTCACTTTAAAAACCTTGAGGTCATCCACACTGTGCATGCATCAGTGCCTTCATAACTGCCCTCAGTCCATAGGATATTCAATTGAGTAACAAAGCTGAGAAGCCAAGTAGGTTAGGTGGACAGGATTGTGAGAATATCTGCCTGCTGTCTTTGGATAACACCCATTACAGGTAAGTAACTGTGCTTTATCCCAGGAGATGCAGGCAGCATATTTTCACATATGGGACTCACTAGCTGCCAAGATCATGCCTCTGAGAAGAGGATTTTCACCAACCACTATGAGCCTGGCAACTCCAAGTAGGTTGGAGAGAAATTGTTTACTAAGAGGATAATAATTTTGGAGAACAGCCTGGCCAAATCGACCATCTTGTTTGGAATGGCTCTCCAGGCAGTGGGATGTAAGGTATGAATAGATGATCGGGTGACCACCTTGCTAATGTCCTCAATGAGAGTGGAGTGTAGATGCACTACTGTAGTTGCCATTGCTTGGGCTTTGTGCATTGTGACATGGCCCTCAAGAGTCAATTCAGACTGACTATAGCAGAAGGAGATACAGTCTGCTAGTCATGATTCCAAGTTTCCAAGTTTATTAAAATCTTTCTGTCCTGCTCTAAGGGTAAAAACCATCTGGGCGGCTTACAATCTAAACTCATAATCCAAAATAAAATTCACACATAACATCATACATATCATCACAAACCTCCCCACCAAATCCCTCACACACAGAGGAGCCTGGCATAGGGAAAGGTATGAACAAAAAACTCAACTAACCAATTTGGAGACATTAAGGACCATGAATGTGCCAATAGAACAGGAAATATACAATTGTGTCATACTGTAAATATGCAGTATCTAACTTTTTAATTCTTTCTCTTAAATTAATCTGTAGGAGATTGTACTTTACCTGAACAGTGATGAAATAGAATTAACAGAATTAAAGAATAACAGATATAAGGAAACCAACAAAGAATACAGAATATCGGTCAGACAATTATAATTAATTAATAAATCAGTATTACAGAACTCGTATATAGAAGGAAAATATATTAGTTAATGTAAGAACCATAAGTAGATTAGAATTTAAGCCAGAAACAGTACAACAGGCAGAAAAGCCTGCAGTTAAAGATTGCAGGCCCAATCCCTCTACTCAAAATAGGATAGGACAGTAAGGTCTTACTAGATCCCAAGTCTTCTAACCTGCCCCTAAGAAGATGTGCTGTATTAAAATAACAGATTAACATGCTAGAGCAAGCTAAAAGACTAGGATCAATCGTGTGTCAGTCAAGTGACCAGGCATATTTTTAAAGTAAATAATGTGGAGAGAAATTTGTATTCATTAGAAGTAGGTTTGATCTGTCAGACTGCTGCTCATTTCTGGATCCATATTCTAATGAATTAATGACTTAAAGCTTCCCTCACTCGGGTACCTTGAATATTTTGTATTGAACTGAATTTGTTTATTGCTGTAACTAAATTAGAGTTGGCGACCACGAAAAGACTTCCCTATGACTCTGGACTAGAGTTACCAGATTTGTTCAAGAAAAAAAGAGGACACATGCCCCGCCCCAATACCTAATGGTAACCACAAAATTAAATTATACTTCCTCCATGCGTCCAACTTTTCACTCTGCCATTTCCCCTTTCTGAGTGTTACATTTCTCTTTCCCTCCTTTATGCCTTCCCCATCCAACATCTCTTTCTCACTCTCTCCATGAGTCCAACACTTTCTGCCTCCTGCACGCTTTCTCTCTCTCCTCACCCCTTCCCTCAAGTGTGATATCCCTCCATCCTATCCCCCAGTCCATCTCTCCTCAATCTCACTCACCACTAACATGCTCTCTCCACATGCATCCTGGGGTATGCGTACTGCATGTTGAGAACCTCTGCAGTACAACACCAGAGAAATAGAAAGACATGGATTTCTTCTTGAACAATGCAAAATATAAAAACAACAAATGTAAATTATGAAAACTGACATATTTCAATCACCAAATTTAAAATAAAATCATTCATCCTATCTTTGTTGTCTGGTGATTTTATTTTTCTGAATATAATATCTTGTTCCCAGTCTCTGGTTGTATCTCCCTCTACCCGTGCTCTTAATTCTATTTCCAGGGCCTCTTTATCCATTTGCTGTTTCTTTTCTCTCCTTCTTCACTTTTTGTCCTTATCCATCTTTGGCTCTGATTTTGTCATACTCAGCTTTCTTCCATTTTTCTGCCTCCATCTCAAATCTATCTACCATTCCATCTGTTCCCTTCCCATCTATCCACGAACAGTATCTCCTCCCTCTCTCTTCTACCCCCTTCTCCTCCAACCATGTGCATCATCTCTACTCTCTATCGTCTCTTTCCCTCCGCTCATTTCCTCCCTTTCATCTCAATTCTTTCCCTTTCCTTTCCATCCATATGCACCATCTCCTCTCTCTCATCTCTTCCCCTCCCCTCCATCCATATGCACAAAGGCATTGGCATAGGAGGGCCACGAGGGCCATGCCCCCACTCCCCAATTCACAGGATCATCATCCGGAGCAGGGGTGGTCCTACGTTCATTTGCAGCCCAAAGGATATTGCTGGCAGCAGCCAATCACATACATTTCTCTGCTGCTAGCACTGACATCTTCTCACTACTGTGGCCTGCCCTCTCTGATGTAACTTCCATTTCATCAGAGGCAGACCTGCAGTAGAGAAGAGACACCAGTGCTGATGGCAGGGTAGTGTATGTGATTGAATGCTGCCAGCAACGTCCTTTAGGCCACAGATGAAGTTAGATCATGAGGCAGAGTAGAGAAGAACTGGGGCAGAGAGAGCACGCAAGGAGACAGAGAGGGAGAGATGGACGGGGGTGTGTGGGAGGGGGAGGCTGGAAGAAGAGAGAAATGTCACACTCAAGGGAAGGGGTTGAGGAAAGAGAGAAAGTGCAGGAGGCATAAAGTGTTAGACTCATGGAAACAGAGGGAGAGATGGATTGGGAGAGCAGAAAGGAGGGAAGGAGAAATGTTACACTCAGGAGAATGGGGAGAGGGCAGAGAGTGAAAAGTTAGCTTCATGGAGGGAGAGGGAGAAATGTTGGTTGAGGGAGGGAATGTGAACCAGAGGAGAGGAAACATGCAGGAGACAGAGAGAAAGAAATATTGGGCTGGTGGAAGAAAAAGAGGGAGAAATGTTAGATTGGGAGGGAAGGCAGAAAGGAGGAAGGGAGGGGAGATGGACTGCAGAGGGCAGAAAAGAGAAAAAGGGGGGGAGGAGAAATGTTACACTGGGAGGGAGAGATGTCAGATTCCGGAGAAGAGTGATGGAAGGAGGGAGAGAGAGATAGACCACTGGAAGAGGAAGGAGAGAGAGATGTTAGACCAGGGAATGGAAAGAAAGGATGGGAGAGAGATATGTCAGACTATGGGAATGAGAGGAGAGGGACCAAAGAAATGTGTCCTCCTTTTTTGTCTTCACAAATATGATAACTCTAGGAAGGGAGGGCAGAGAAGCAGAATGTTCAGATTTGACCAGGCAGTGTTCTTCAATACAAATAGCAGCAAAAAACCCTCAACTAGAATTTCCCTAAGGGCTGCCATTGGTTTGCAGGCTTTGCATTGAAAGACACTGTGTTAAGGTCTCTCTACCTCATGAACATGGTGACGGGTCAAAAGCGCGCGAGGACAAAGGTGCACCGACAACCGAGCGCGGATAACAGCGCAGGGCTTAATCGTGCTGAAGAAAACCCGTATTTTAAAGGGCTCTGACGGGGGGCGTGGGGGGTAACCCCCCACTCTACTTAATAGGGATCGCGCTGCCTCACGCTGCCATGTTGGGGGTGTGTGGGGGGTGTAACCCCCCAAATTATACTGCAAACTTAACTTTTTCCCTAAAAAGCAGGGAAAAAGTTAAGTTTGCAGTATAATGAGGGGGGTTACAACCCCCCAAACCCCCCACAATGCCAGCGTGATCTCTATTAAGTAAAGTGTGTGTGTGTGTGGGGGGGGGGGGGTTCCCCACCAACATCCCCCGTCGGAGCCCTTTAAAATATGGTTTTTCTTCGTGTGATGAAGTCCTGTGCTCAGTTGTTTGTGCTCAGTTGTTGGCGCGCCTTTGTCCTCGCACGCTTTAGACTATGAACATTGAGCAGTCTGATGCAAAGATTCAATTCTGCTCCCAGACCTCTTATTTTTCATTTAAAAGTCTGTAGCAATTATATTGCTGTCTCCTGTTATCTCCATACCAGTACATAAAAACATAAGAATACCCATACTGGGTCAGACCAGTGGTCCATCTAGTCCAGTATCCTGTTTCTACAGTGGCCAATCCACAGTAGGACAACTAGTTTCAGGCTCCAAGATAGCACAGTGCCTCTAACATGGTGTGTATAGTGTCACCGTTATCCTTGCTTGAGGTTATGTGATCTGAAATCTTTCACCTTCCCTTTTGACCTTCTACTGTATGGTTTCATGATGGTGCTCCTTCACAGCCTTTACTATACTAGTTTGGGATATCTGAGTTTCACCAATGCTTATAGATTGTGTATTCTTAGGCCCTACCAGCTCCCTCTCCTGTCTACCCTCTTCAATTCAACTCTTCCTACCAGTTTGGAAAGGGCGTCTAGCTGAGTTAATTTGATTTTCCTATCACCTATCTCAATCCAGCAGGGATTTTTTTTTTCAGTTAATAGTCTGCATGCAAACCATTTCAGTGTGAAGAATTCAGCAATTTCCAGCAGATGGCACCAGATGGCTTAATAGCTGAAACTGAGGCTAAAGTAGTTTCCTAAGCATAGCTGCTATTAATATGAAACAAATCATTATTTTAAGAAATATTACTGCATTGGACCCAACATATATCTATGTCTGTGTGTATTTCTCCCTCTCTCTCTTGGCAGATTTGCAGGAAGATTCCTGATGATACATTAAATGGAAAAACACTTTAGATGTAAGGAGGCATGTTATTATTAAAGGGCAGATGGAAATGGTCCAAGGGAGCTCTCATTTGTGACGTTCCTAGAGCAAATGGTTCAGCAGGGCTGAAAATGGTTAAAGCACTTTGTCATGGGCGTAGACTCCACATGTCTAGTACATTCAGCCTGAGGTGTGGAAAATTCCGTTTGAGACAAGAACCCCAACCCACTGCCTATGGTTGGACCAAATCCTAGACATCCAGGAGATGGAATGCATTATGTCTGGTGTGTTAAGCATGAACACAGAGCCATGGAGGTGTTTTAATTATTGGTATGCAACTACAAAGGATGCTTGATATCTTTACGTTGTGCCAAATGACACTATAACATGAGGGTGATTCTGTTTTCTGTATAAAACCGCGCTGATGACAAAACTATAATTACCTTTTCTCCTTGTAGAGTTTGGCTGCCCAGATAAATTAATCAGTCACATACTCTGTAACAATGTGCAGGCTCCTTTGTAGTGCATGAAGTTAAGCAGAGATTTTTTTTTTCTAGTTTTGGCTGGGGTGCTTCAATTTGCTGCATGCACTGCTACTACAGGAGTCAATCTATAACATAATTTGACTGCTGATTTCTAAACCTGTGCCAGTTTTAGGCCAAAAGTAGATCTGAAGGCCCAGTAAGAGATTTACTGTCTCCTGATGACTCAGTGTTTGGTGCTGCTTCTGTGTGGGACTTGGAAAATCTGCTGACTTTCTTTGCCCATACCACATCCCAGCTTGGCCTCGGTGTTCGTGGAAGTGCTGTCCGAACCACCTTCTGGCAGAAATATATTACCTCCATCTTTACTAGAAGTAAAACTGAACGGCAGCCAACTGAACAATGTCAAGTCCTTCTGCTGCCTCAGAAGCACATTTACCGCTGACACTAGCATTCTCATAAAGAGCTTTCACTGTGCTTACAGTCAGCTGCTGTAGTCTTCAGCCATCTATTTGAAAAAAAGACTTTTAGAAGATGGAAAGTTCAAATGTCTACAAAATACTAAGTGTATTGAGGCTTTATGCTTTCTTGTTGTTGGAGGGGTAGGAGCTAATAGTTTCATCCGCTTTGGTTGGGCTTGCATGTAGAGAATGACACGGTGATAGAATTTGTGACCATCCTTGTCCCCGCAGATAACCACAGGAAACCATCCCATGTCATTTTTTTAGTGTCTATCTCAACCTCAGTCCTTCTACACCAGCATTGCTCGATGCAAGGCTTGAGGGTCAGTGGCTGTGCCCATTCATACTCTGAGTCTTCCCTCTCTCCTTAAAGAATGACATGGGGATGGCTTCACGCAGTTATCCGCAGAGACGAGGATGGTAACAAACTCTGTCACCGTGTCATTCTTGCAGTTCTGTTAGATTCAGAGCTGGAATTTGATGCCTGGAACCTTTTCATAGCTACCTTGGGATTCCTCCCTACCATTTTACATCCCTTAACTGTGGGGATCATACATCAATGCTCCTAGGTGTGCAACAACTCTTCCCACACCCTATATACTGTGAGCACAGCCTCCAGGACATCCATGACCCTGGCCATTTTGGGGAGCAGTAGTAAACAGTTAGCCCCCTTTCCATGTCTTCTGTGTTATTTAGAAATCTACTTCCTGTATTATTGTCATTTACAAAAACCCGATTGTCTTCAAGAGCATCATTATGAGATTTCATAATTCAGCTGGTAGATTGGTATGATGCTAGTCTACTATGCCCATAACCTGTGTTTGAATCCTGTACTAGTTTGGCATTTCTGCCTGCTAGATGGCCTTTTGCCATCCATTGACTTTTGATCAGTCTTGCGAGGCTCCTAGCAGCCTCATGAGATTGCTGCTGGAAGTCCCGGCGGAGAAAGAATGGGCAGAAGTGAGTGGGAATCACTCCTGCCCCAAAATGCCACTAGATCCCCAAGAGATCACAGTAGGCCTGGTGGAATGCCAATATCACTTGCTAGGGAGGGAAGGAGTGCTAGCTGATGTTCTGGTGGTGCGCAGACAGGGGTGCAGGTATGGATATGGGTGTTCCTCTGGCTTGGGAGGGAGCAGTAGCTGATGTTCTGTTGGGGTTGGGGTGCAGGTGGGGGTGCAGGCATTACCGTATTTTCACGCATATAATGCACGCGTTATACATGATTTTACAAACCGAGTATAACCATGCGCATTATATTCGTGAGCGCGTTGTACAAATTTTTTTTTACATAGTTCCCCCCCCCAATGTCCGATTCACCCTGCAGGACCGCTCGCACCCCCACCCCGAAGGACCACTCGCACCCGCACCCCCACCCCGAAGGACCGCTTGCACCCCCACAGCCTCCCCACCCCCCCATCATGGAGAAGCTGCCTACCGTTGTCCTGCTGCTTCCTCTGTCGGCGGTCCCGCCCCTTCTCTGAGCCCTGCGTCTGCGCTGCTTCCTCTTCCGGCGGTCCTGCCCTTTCTCTGACGTCTGCTAAAGTCTGCTGATTCGTGGGAGGCTTGCAGCAGCGGTGGAGGGGTAAGACTACTAGGAGGGAGTGTGGCAGGGCATCACAAGGAAGGAATAGTAGACTAGAAATCCTCGGTTTATATTCAAGTTACCATTTTTTCCCCTAAAAATGGTGGCAAAAATGGTACCTTGGTTTATATTCAGATAAGTTTATATTCAAGTATATACAATTTATACTGTATTTGAAGAGGGTTTATCTGTTTTCTATGTGCATATGTGACTGAGGGCAGGTGTTCTGGAGGGGATGGAAGTCAAGAAGCATTATTTGGTGTCATGGCCCCAAGTAGGAAAATATTTGTCGATTCTCCTTCAGCTCTTTTGGATCCAAAAGGGCCCCAACTTAAAAATTAGCAAAGACCATTGTTTTAGTGCCTTTTTTAATCTCACTGAACTCCTAACACATGCTTGGCTGATCTGCCAGTGTCAGTTACTATTTAAGGTTAAAGCTTCTCTACCCTATAATTTCCGACTCAGTTACCAGTACAATTTTACTTTGATTGGGTTTGGCCTAGAGGAGAAATAGTCTGCAGAAGTGCTGATCATGATGAAGGCTTTCAGCTTAGTTTATGAGTCTGGAAAATCAGCTCATTTCAGCAGCAGAAAAGTATTGGCTTACTATATTCAGAGCTAAATCCACTAATGGGCTAAAATTCTCAATCTGGAAGGAAAATATTCAAAAGAGCTGTAACAAAATAAAATTTTAAAACATGTCTCCTCTTATTTGCTGTGAATTGTATATATGCACTACTTGGTTATCAATCTTATCTGACAGAATGCAGTGGTTCATTAGCACTTCTCTAGCTTCAAATTTTTGCTATTGTTTTAATATTTATGAAAAAAAACAGGGAATGAAGACTTGTCGCCAAAGGATGTGGTAGCAGCGGTTAGCTGGGTTTAAAAAAAAAGCTTGGACAAGTTCCTGGAGGAAAATTCCATAGTCTGCTATTGAGACAGGTAAAAAGGTGATGGTGAAAGCTAGAAGGATGCAAGGTTGCATAGGGAGAGGTATAGCTAGTAGGAAAAAAGAGGTATTGATGCCCCTGGATAAGACTTTGGTGAGACCTCATTTAGAATATTGTGTACAATTCTGGAGGCCGCACCTTCAAAAAGATATTAAAAGGATGGAGTCAGTTCAGAGGAAGGCTACTAAAATGATGCGTGGTCTTCGTCATGAGGCATATGGAGACAGACTTAAAGATCTCAATCTGTATACTTTGGAGGAAAGATGGGAGAGGGGAGATATGATAGTGATGTTTAAATATCTATGTAATGTAAATGCACATGAGTCAAGTTTCTTTCATTTGAAAGGAAACTCTGCAATGAGAGGGCATAGGATGAAGTTAAGAGGTGATAGTCTCCGGAGTAATCAAAGGAAATACTTTTTTTACAGAAAGGGTGGTAGATGCGTGGAACAGTCTCCCGGAAGAGGTGGTGGAGACTGAGCCTATGTCTGAATTCAAGAGGGTCTGGGATAGGCATGTGGGATCTCTCGTAGAGAGAAAGAGATAATGGTTACTGCGGATGGGCAGACTAGATGGGCCATTTGGCCTTTATCTGCCATCATGTTTCTATTATGAGACAGATATGGGGAAGCCACTATTTGCCCTGGGATTGGTGGCATGGAGTTTTGCTGCTATTTGGATTTATGCTAGGTGCTTGTGACCTGGATTGGCCACTATGGAAACAAGATACTGAGCTAGACGGACCATTGGTCAGACCCAGTATGGCTATTCTTATGTTCATATGTTTTTATATATATGTTTACTATCCCTAGTGGGAATGGAGTCATAAGAATTATGCAATGGCGACATCTAGTGGGTTCCTCTTGAGCTGGAAAATGCAGAATGAGATGATATAGTCTAAAGCAGGGGTGGGCAGCCACAACCCAGTCAGGTTTTCATGATTTCCACAATGCATTAGATTGATTTGCATCTACTGCTTCCTTTGTATGTATATTCGTTGTGGAAATCTAAAAAAATCTGTTGTGGTCGTGGCCCTCGAGGACTGGGGTTGCCACCACTGGTCTAAAGGAAAAATTAGATTTGTGTCACATTTTCCATAAATTCCTGGCAAATTACAAAACTTAAAGTTAAGGCCACAAAGACTGCTTTTAGGATTTGAAGTGTACTAGTAGGTGTTAGTGTCTGAATTATGCAATATTTACAGAGTTCTCCAAGACCTTCTGATTCTGTACATACCTGTCTTAAGTTGCAATATGTTTTGTTGTACCCAAATAATATTTATCCAAAAGGTAAATGCACTATTCCCTCTAAGATGAGCAGAAGTCCTCTATTGTATGTAACTACCACACATGTGTAAGGTACCAGAAGAAAAGAGCTTTTGTCTTAACTTTTGGGCTTTCCTTTTTTTCTTATTATTGCTGAGTTTAAGCGGTTCCCTGTTGCACACTGTGAAGTTACTGTGTTCTAATATGAGACCTGTTGCTGTTAGAGAACAACTGAGTCAACAGCCAGTGCAGAAACAGGCTGGTGAATGTCTTCTTTTTGTTGTACAATAAAAGAAACTTGTGTTCACCTTTTACCCATGGACCGACTGTGTTTTGTGAAGGCCCGCGAGAAGGGAAGAAAAATAAGAGAGAACAAAAATTCTTTGCAAAAGTCCACAGAGAAAACTAAAAAAAAATCCAGCAAGGTTGAAAAGATGACTTCTCGCCTGGTACTAATCCACCAGTTTTATTGCATACAAAGAAACATCAGTGCATATAGAGAGCCCAACATGGATCCACATTTTGCAAACTAATTGCCTTCTTCTGAGGTGTAACATTGAATCTGATGCTATTTTCATGCGAACATAATCACAATCTTCAAATAATCCAATTATACAGTCTCAAAATTATATCATGACAGGTTAGTGCCAGGCATAATACTTATTTCTATTTTAGAAGAAAAAAAAATCCCAGCCTGATATTTAAAAGCATTTGTCCAGTTAACAACACCTGCTACTAGGATAAACGTCATGGATCGGGGCCAGTCACTGACTCAGCGGCATTATCCAGATCTGGCATCTGGGTAGTCAAAAATCAAACAAATCCCACCGATTCCACAGATTAAGGGAAAAACCAAAACAAAGAAACTGCGGAACAGATGTTCATTCCAATAAGTAGATAAAAAATATACGTCAATCCACATAAAATGTCAATAGTGCAGTTCAATATAAAAATTCACATATACTTTTTATATACTTGTTGGATTGAATAAATACCAGCATTAGAAACATTATCTGGGTAGTACCACAGAGGCGGGAGTTAATAGGACAAGGTTACCAGCACTGCATAGTGCCATGATTGGGATAACAGTGGTGACTGTCCGAATATCTGGATATTTGGTGGTGATATCCAGGAAGCAGCCAACAATAACATCTAGTTATATCCTCAAATGCCATGTCATTTAAAAGAGATGCTAACCACGGAGCTAGGAGTCATCACTCTAGAAGAAGTTCATTCAGAGAGCTCTATTAAAGAACTAAAGCAAATGAATATCTCAACTACTTTTGAGAGAAAAGTTGAATAAATAAAATTACTCACAAGAGTGGGAGGAAATTTGATAATATATAATTGTAATTTTATTTTACAGTATTGAAAATGATTCGCAAGTGTGCAATGTTATTTGCAAGAAATGAAACTTCCACACAAACTAAAGAGAACGGCAGTTAGTGATGGGAACAGCTGAGGCATTCTGTTGGATGACTTTCTGAGGACCTGTGGAGGAAGAGAGCGATGGAGGAGAAAAGGTGGAAAGGGATACTAGTTAGTGGCGGTTGAGGGAAAGGTTAAAAAGAGGGGGAACATGGCTTATTGTTTCACTGGCTTTTGGTGCTACCAGCTACTACTGCAGAAATACCCACCCAAATTTCTGCTGGCAGTGCATCTCATTTTTATAGGACCTACTTGAACCAGTTATTGTACACCTTTTCCATTCTGTTGTCTAAAAATACAGTTCAGGATGCATTAAAATGGCAGTATGTTTCATGACTGTGGTGGCGTGGATTAGCAGCGGGCAGCATGGGGGTGCAGTAAGCAGTTGTGAAGCCGCGGCATGCAGGCACGCGGCTGATGGCTCCCCACCTCCTCTAACATCAGCTTCCTGTTCAGGGGCAGGGGATCGGCACAGCCAACAGGCCTAATCATTGTGGCTCCACCGTTGCTCACACCCAGGGTGGACCTTACCTAGTGCTCCGCTAAGGCTTCTTACAACACAGGACACCAGTGGCGTACTGAGGGTAGGAGGCACTCGGGGCAGTGGCACCCTCCTCTATGCGCCCCCGTTCATTCTGCACACACCCCCACACACCACACTTTCACCCTTCCTTCCCACCCCGCACCTCATTAAATCTTCGCCCGTGTGAGCAGCTTCAGCCTGCTACACACACTGGCATTGGATTCCCCTCTGATGTCACTTCCAGGCCCCGCAATCCAGAAGTGATTCAGAGGGAACCAGGCCGGCGCAAGCAGCGGACCAGAGTAGTTGCTCATGCTGGTGAAGATTTAAAGAGGCACAGGAGGTGCCAGCATGGCATGGGGGGATTGGAGAGGTGCCAGTGCTCCACCAGGGCAGTCCACCCCCACCTGTTCCCCCTTACTACGCCATTATAGGGTACAAATATCTGAGCTAGGGCCACTTCTTTTCCCTGGAATTCCCCTCAGGTACTACAGCCACGGATCCTCACTCAGACCTTCCATTTTGTTCTACCAGAGGGCGTGGCATAGCAGTTGGAGTGTGGCATAGCGGTTGGAACTACAGCCTCAGCACCCTGAGGTTGTGGGTTCAGACCCTGCACTGCTCCCTGTGACCCTGAGCAAGTCACTTAATCCTCCACTGCCCCAGATACATAAGATAGATTGTGAGCCCACTGGGAAAGACAGGGGAAATGCTTGAAGTTACCTGTATGTAAACTACTTTGAATGTGGTTGTAAAAACCACAAAAAAGGTGGTATACAAGTCCCAATCACTTTCCCTCTTAACGTTCTGCTGGAGCCCCATTCTCAGGAATTATTGTCCTCAGTATTGTCAGGGAAAATAAAGAAGCCATATTTGGCACCAGGTGACATCATGCTTCAATATGACTCAATGACCAATATGTATACCATGCAATACAGTGGGCAGAGGTACTGTGTCTGACACTATGACACAGGACATACTTTTACTGGAGCACTGGTCTACTATTTGGCAGTTGAATTTTAATGCCAAGAAGTGTAAAGTTATGCACCTTGGTAGCGGAAACCCATGCAGAACGTACACTCTGAATGGTGAGACCTTAACTAGAACTGTTGCAGAACGGGACCTGGGAGTAATCATTAGTGAAGATATGAAGACAGCCAATCAAGTGGAGAAAGCCTCATCCAAGGCTAGACAAATGCTGGGTTGCATCCGGAGAAGTTTTGTCAGCTGAAAGCCCGATGTGGTAATGCCGCTATACAGGTCCATGGTGAGACCACATTTGGAATACTGTGTACAATTTTGGAGGCCACATTATCAGAAGGATGTGCTGAGAATAGAATCGGTTCAACGGTTGGCCACCAGTTTGGTCTCAGGACTCAAGGATATCCCATATGAAGAACGTCTAGGTAAGTTGCAGCTATATTCTCTCGAGGAACGCAGACAGAGGGGTGACATGATAAAGACGTTCAAATACGTTACTGGCTGTATTGAGGTGGAAGAAGACATCTTTTTTCTTACAGGACCTACAGTGACAAGAGGGCATCCGCTAAAAATCAGGGGCGGGAGATTTCATGGTGACACTAGGAAGTACTTCTTCACCGAAAGGGTGGTTGACCATTGAAATGATCTTCCACTTCAGGTAGTTGAGGCAAATAACGTGACTGACTTTAAGAACAAATGGGATCAACATGTGGGTTCACTTCAAAGAAGTGCTTAGGGGGAAGGGTTATTTGAGTGGGCAGACTTGTTGGGCCGAAGGCCCTTTTCTGCTGTCATATTCTCTGTTTCTATGTTGCTAATCAACAGAAATAACAAATATGATAATCCAATAGAAAGTGGGTATGTAAATTGTAACTAGGTAGTCACTAGAGTATAAAAGTAGCAGACCGGATGCCTTAGACTTCAGGATGGATCCATATCAGATGCCGGCTATGCTGTATGTAATCCATTGACTTAATTTGCTAACAGGCTAACATCTATATTCTTAAGGTAGCTTTACTTCAGTGAGGGAAGTTTCCTAAGGAAACCCTGCCTTTTACCACCCACTCCCGCACGCTGACCTACATAGCACACTCTACATTTTCAGCATGAAAGAAAAACTATAAAAATGTTCAAAAAGTAATTAAAAATATGAAACTTAAAAGTCTTTTTTTCCCATAAGTCTTCACACCCCTTGACTCATTATTTCTGTAAGAGAGGTTATACCAAATAACAGTCTGAGTCGTTTAAGCCAGTGCTTCTTAACCCTTTCATGAAGGCACATCTAGCCAGCTGGGATTTCAGCCAATGGCGCAGCGAGGGTGACAGGTGCCTGGGGCAGTGGCACCCCTTCTTCGCCCTCATCTTCGCCCCCACACCTTCCACCAATCCCCCCTGCTGCACAGGCGCCCCCTTCCCTTCCCTGTACCTCTAGTTGTTCACCATGAGCACCAACATGCTCCTCACGACCCCGTCATCTCTCCTGTTGACATCACTTCCTATGCAGGGCACCCGGAAATGACATTAGTGAGAGAGATGACATGGTCGCAAGGCGCGTGTTATAGCTGTTGCTCGCAGCGGTGAACACCTAGAGGTACGGGAAAGTGAAGGGAGGTGTGCATGTGGCTAGGGGAGGAGTGGGAAGAGGTGGGGGCAGAAAGGAGGAAGGGTGCCGGAGCCCCCACAAATATAGTACCTGGGGCGGACTGCCCCCTTGCCCCCCCCTTACTACATCACTGGTTTCAGGACTACCACAATGAATATGCATGAGTTAGATTTTCATGTGTTGGAGACCCAGTGTATGCAAATCTGTCTCATGCATATTTATTGTGGCAGTCCTGAAAACCAAACTGGATAGATGTGCCTCCAGGAGAGAGAACAGAAGCACAAGGATAAGTGTCTACCAGCTTTGCACAGTATGATAGAAGGAGGAAGGTGACTTGCAGAAGATTTTTCTTCAAGAAGAAAGGAGATTCTCTTGGTATATCAAAAAATTCAAGTGCTATTATTAAGGCAGTTCCATTGGTTACCAATTAAATATTGACCAATATTTAAGATTTTATGTCTAACTCCTAAAGCATTATGGGAACATCAGCCTTCCTATCTGAATTGATGGACTATTCTTTATACCCCTACTAGATGCTTGAGATCTTTTCCTCCAGAATTATGCCGCCCTATCAATGGCTCACTGGAGTACAACCAAGGAGAGAGCATATTTTTGGATAGCACCAGCTCCTGGAATAAATTGCCACCAGAAATTTGTAGTGAGCTGAATGATGAGAAATTTAAACCAATGCTGAAATGCCATTTATTTAAGCACGCTTTCAAAATTTAGACAGGTCAGCGTGACTTCTAGAGCCTTTACAGATATGGAAGGGTAGATTGTGTATTTGTTAAAAATGGGAACAGGGTTTGGGGGTCCCTTGAGAAAACATAAAGCGTATGGAGGTTGAGTGATTGTTTATATTCAATGGATTTTATCTTTCCTATTAGAAAACGGAGTTCTTTTTGTGTATTATATTTTTATTGTAAACCGCCTAGATCTGATGAAGAGTGGTGATATCTCAATTTCTTTTAATAAATATGAACTGAAGGAAAAATAGGCATGGATGGTGGAAAGACAACTACATACTAGGACCCCCCCCATCAGAAATTGTGAATGCATACATTTGGGTCCACAAGGTGAAGAGAGAGAGACACACCTTGGAAGGGTCTTGAAACTTGTCCATTCCATTCACACTTACATGATCACTCCACAAAAGAGAGTATATATTAAGGAATTTTGGAGAGAGATATGTGAGACTGCAGATTTGCTATTTTTTGGGTTTCTATTGGATATCTGATTTGGATTGGAATTAATGATCATATGGAAGTAATAAAAAGATCAAGGACTTGGGAAGCATACTGATCATATGCTGCTTGTTCTTTGTTCATATGGATACTGGGAAGCCAATAGACTGTCTCCTTAGGGAAGAGCCCTGTGTAAATTGTCAAATGTTTAGATATTCTGGATTGCTGAGTAGGGAAAAGAGCTACAGCTGTTCCTTTGTTCCTTCAATAGTGTTTGTCATGCTGCTTCGCTTTATGCTTCTTCTACTTGTTGTTTTTCCATTATTACATCTTGCCTTCACATTTTTTTTGTTTATTCCTCTTATAATAACTCTTACTGCCTTCTATAAGAGTTTCTTCCCACTTCTTCCCTTTTTACTTGACTACTCAGAGAGTGCAGCAATCTCTCCTGGGTCCTGTAATATAATCATACCACTAGAGCAGTGTTCTTCAATGCAAGACCTGGGGATCAATGGTAGCCCCCATTGCCTTTCTGGTTGTATTTTTTTTTCCTGTTACTCTGCCTCTCTACTCAGACTCAGGACAGAAAGGGGAAAAAGTAGATGGGGCAAGAGCACATGCTTGAAGGTCAAGGCATTTCTCGATAGTCAAGAGAATGCATGTGGAAATGGTAGAGTTGCCTGATTTGAATTAATTCACCGATTCACTTCGAATCAAGTTGATCTGGGGAAAAAAATCAGCCTCACCGATTCAGTGCAGGCCCATAAGGGCTTCGTCATGGTCCAGGAACTTCTCCGCCGTGGCAGCTTTTACAACATGCTGCTCTTGCTGGCATCAGGCCTTCTTTTCTGCCAGGTCCTGCCTTTGCAGAAACAAGAAATAGGTGGGACCCAGCAAAGAGTAAGTCCCAACACCGGCAAGAGTAGTGAGTTGTGAAGGCCGTGCTGTTGACAGTGTGTGTGTTGGGAAGTGGTGACAAAGAGAGCAAGTAAGTAAGGGAGGGAGGAGAAGGGTAAGAGAATAGGGGGAGTTATCAAATCAAGTTAGGGGAGCATGGATGGAAGGTGCCAGATCTTGGGGGGGGGGGAGATGCCTTACTACAGAGCAAGCAGGGAAGAAGATGATTAGATAAGACAGTGGGGAAGATTAGATAAGGCAGTTGGGAAGAGTGGAAGAGGCTGAAGTCACCGAGGGAGGAAAAGAGTGGTCCTGGGACAGAGTAGAGCAAAGGGACGAGAAAGAGAAAAATGAGGAGAGAAGAGTGGTAAAGATGCTAAATCCACAAATGGAGAGAAAAAAAGACTACAACTATTACTTATCACTTATATAGCACTGAAAGGCATATGTAGCACAGTACATTTTGACATGTATAGACTGTCCCTGCTCAGAAGAGCTTGCAATCTAACTTGGACAGACAAACCAGTGGCGTACCTAGGGGGGGGGGGGGCGGGGGGGGGCGGGCCGCCCCGGGTACCAGCCCTGAGGGGGTGTTCCCGGCCTTGCCGCTCAGTCCCCCCCCCACGCCCGAAGGACCGCTCGCCCCACTGACCTTCCAGCACACCTATGAAGCAGCCCGCAGCAGGATCGCGACGTCAGCAATCCCTCAGCTGCTTGGGCGCTGCTTCCTCTGACGTCAGAGGAGGGGGCGGGACCGCGACGCAGGAAGCAGCTCCTAAGTAGCGCAAATATAGCTGACGTCGCGATCCTGCTGCGGCTGCTTCATAGGTAGTGCGGGGAGGCCAGGGGGGCGAATGGTCCTTCGGGGTGGGTCGGGGATCTGACCCAGTTCTAATACCTCTCCGTCTCCGTGCCGACCGACCCCCTCAAGGACCGACCCTTGGAAACATGTTTTCAGGCTTGGAATCCAGTTAAAAGGCAATAGACGCTCTGTCTATACCTGGGACCAAACTGAAAGAAATTTGTCCAGCCCTGGCAAGTTCAAACCCAACTCAAACCAAATTCTGCACTCCTGGGGAAGGGGGAGGTTTTGCTTCTGAGAAAGTGCTCCTTAGTACATCAGAATCTCTGTCTGCTTCTTGGCACCAGCACTGGAGAAATAATGAGACGCCCTACTTTCTTTCTGCATGTGAAGCCATCTGGAGGGGGGGGGGGTGTTTGTGAGTACCAGAAGGCACTGCGAGGAAGGAACGGGGTATATTAGTAGATCTGTGTGTGATGGAGGGCACTAGGGCCAGCAGGAGTGAGGTACATAGTTAGAGCTGTAGAGGGGGGGGGGGGGGAGAAGGAGGGTGTCCCTATTGCAAGGGAGGAGTGAGGTTTTCCCTCGCCTTTTCTTCAGTCCTAAAGTTCACATTTTCTGGCTTTGGCTGCCTTCAGCAGTCATGCGACCGGGTAACAAAGCCCCCCTGACCCTGCACGCTGTCTGATTCGGCTGCTGTTGAACAGTTTGCGTGCCGGAACCCTTCTCAGGCTGAGTGGAATTTGGGTTATGAGCTGCAGGGAGTGGTTGTGAATTTCTCCGTGAGAACCTTGTGCATCCTCCTCCAGCTTGAGTCCGCACTAGACGCCCGCACTAGACGTCCCCACGTAGACGTCCGCACTAGACGCCCGCACTAGACGTCCCCACTAGACGCCCGCACTAGACGTCCCCACTAGACGTCCGCAATAGACGTCCCCACTAGACGTCCGCAATAGACGTCCCCACTAGACGCCCGCACTAGACGTCCCCACTAGACGTCCCCACTAGACGTCCCCACTAGACGTCCGCAATAGACGTCCCCACTAGACGTCCGCAATAGACGTCCGCACTAGACGTCCCCACTAGACGTCCGCAATAGACGTCCGCAATAGACGTCCCCACTAGACGTCCGCAATAGACGTCCGCACTAGACGTCCCCACTAGACGTCCGCAATAGACGTCCGCAATAGACGTCCCCACTAGACGTCCGCACTAGACGTCCGCACTAGACGCCCGCACTAGACGTCCCCACTAGACGTCCCCACTAGACGTCCCCACGTAGACGCCCGCACTAGACGTCCCCACGTAGACGTCCGCACTAGACGCCCGCACTAGACGTCTAGTGCGGACGTCTACGTGGGGACGTCTAGTGCGGACGTCTAGTGCGGACGTCTACGTGGGGACGTCTACGTGGGGACGTCTAGTGCGGACGTCTAGTGCGGACGTCTACGTGGGGACGTCTAGTGCGGGCGTCTACGTGCGGACGTCTACGCGTGCGCGTCCTCGTGCGCGCGTCTTACATTCAGCACCAAGTGGCAGAAACCTAAACCCCAAACTCAGATAAATGCATTCCCAGGCCTTGTTCTCCCCTCCTCCAGGTCAGATTGCTGTTGAAAGCTGAGGCAACAGGAAATACGTCAGCCTCGGGGAGGATCGGAACTCAAGCTGGAGGAGGATGCACAAGGTTCTCACGGAGAAATTCACAACCACTCCCTGCAGCTCATAACCCAAATTCCACTCAGCCTGAGAAGGGTTCCGGCACGCAAACTGTTCAACAGCAGCCGAATCAGACAGCGTGCAGGGTCAGGGGGGCTTTGTTACCCGGTCGCATGACTGCTGAAGGCAGCCAAAGCCAGAAAATGTGAACTTTAGGACTGAAGAAAAGGCGAGGGAAAACCTCACTCCTCCCTTGCAATAGGGACACCCTCCTTCTCCCCCCCCCCCTCTACAGCTCTAACTATGTACCTCACTCCTGCTGGCCCTAGTGCCCTCCATCACACACAGATCTACTAATATACCCCGTTCCTTCCTCGCAGTGCCTTCTGGTACTCACAAACACACCCCCCCCCCCCTCTCCAGATGGCTTCACATGCAGAAAGAAAGTAGGGCGTCTCATTATTTCTCCAGTGCTGGTGCCAAGAAGCAGACAGAGATTCTGATGTACTAAGGAGCACTTTCTCAGAAGCAAAACCTCCCCCTTCCCCAGGAGTGCAGAATTTGGTTTGAGTTGGGTTTGAACTTGCCAGGGCTGGACAAATTTCTTTCAGTTTGGTCCCAGGTATAGACAGAGCGTCTATTGCCTTTTAACTGGATTCCAAGCCTGAAAACATGTTTCCAAGGGTCGGTCCTTGAGGGGGGTCGGTCGGCACGGAGACGGAGAGGTATTAGAACTGGGTCAGATCCCTGAAGAAGCTCATTCTCCTTCTATCAGTTTGGTTCGGTGCAGTGGCGTACCTAGGGGGGTGCGGGGGGGGCGGGCCGCCCCGGGTACCAGCCCTGAGGGGGTGTTCCCGGCCTTGCCGCTCAGTCCCCCCCCACGCCCGAAGGACCGCTCGCCCCACTGACCTTCCAGCACACCTATGAAGCAGCCCGCAGCAGGATCGCGACGTCAGCAATCCCTCAGCTGCTTGGGCGCTGCTTCCTGCGCCGCGGTCCCGTCCCTCCTCTGACGTCAGAGGAGGGGGCGGGACCGCGACGCAGGAAGCAGCTCCTAAGTAGCGCAAATATAGCTGACGTCGCGATCCTGCTGCGGCTGCTTCATAGGTAGTGCGGGGAGGCCAGGGGGGCGAATGGTCCTTCGGGGTGGGTCGGGGCATCAGGCCTTCAGGGTGGGGCGGGCGGGCGGGCAGGCAGACTTTCAAGGGGGAGGGGGGTGACAGGCAGGCAGGCAGGCCTTCAAGGGGGGGTGCAGGTCTTCGGGGGGGGGGTGCAGACCTTCAAGGGGGTGCAGGCCTTCAAGGGGGGGACAGGCAGGCAGGCCTTCAAGGGGGGGACAGGCCTACAAGGGGGGGGGGACAGGCCTACAAGGGGGTGCAGGCCTACAAGGGGGGGGACAGGCCTTCAAGGGGGGACAGGCCTTCAGGGGGGGTGCATGCCTTCAGGGGGGGTGCCGACCTTCAAGGGGGTGCAGGCCTTCAAGGGGGTGCAGGCCTTTGGGGGGGTGCCAACCTTCAAGGGGGGGTGCAGGCCTTCAAGGGGGGGGACAGGCCTTCAAGGGGGGACAAGCAGGCAGGCCTTCAAGGGGGGGACAGGCCTACAAGGGGGTGCAGGCCTTTGGGGGGGTGCCAACCTTCAAGGGGGGGGACAGGCCTTCAAGGGGGGACAAGCAGGCAGGCCTTCAAGGGGGGGTCAGGCCTTCAAGGGGGGGACAGGCCTACAAGGGGGTGGGACAGGCAGACCTTTAAGGGGGGACAGGCCTACAAGGGGGTGGGACAGGCAGACCTTTAAGGGGGGATAGGCCTTCAAGGGGGGACAAGCAGGCAGGCCTTCAAGGGGGGGTCAGGCCTTCAAGGGGGGGGACAGGCCTTCGGGGGTGCAGGCCTTCGGGGTGGGTGCAGGCCTTCGGGGTGGGTGCAGGCATTCGGGGTGGGTGCAGGCCTTCGGGATGGGTGCAGGCCTTCAGGGAGGGACAGACCTTCGGGTGGGGGGTACAATCCTTCGGGGAGGGTGCAGGCCTTCAGGGGTGGGGTTTAGGCCTTCAGAGGGGGACAGACCTTCGGGTGGGAGGTAAAGTCCTTCGGGGGGTGCAGGTCTTCAGGGGTGGGGTGTAGCCCTTCGGAGGGGGGACAGACCTTCGGGGGAGGGGGGTCCTGGTGTAAAAGTACACAGAGGGAGAGAGGGAAGGGGGGGTTCAAAGATACGTGCATATGCCAGACTTTGGGGGTTAGAAATAATGGGTCTAAAAACAGAGGAGTGGGAGAGAGATGGTGCATAATGGGATTGAGGGAGGGAAGGAACAGAAAGGGAGAGAACTTGGAAACAGGGGATGGTGTGGAGGGGGGATAGAGATACTGGATAGGAGGATAGTTGGGAACAGAAAGGGAGAGATGGTGGATCCTGGGGTGGTGGGGAGTTGAGAAAAGGTGAATCTGTGGATGGAGACAAAAAAAAGGAAAGATGCCAGATCTCCGGGAGAGGGAAGGGAAACGGAAGGGGAGAACAGAGATGGCAGACGGATGGTTAGCACGGAGAAAGGAGACCCTGGCAAGCAAGACAACAAGAGCCTGGGACCAACAAGATTTGAATATTGATCAGAGAACAAAAGGTAGAAAAAATAATTTTATTTTCTGTTTTGTGATTACAATATGTTAGATTTGAAAAGTGTACATGAGACAGCTTGAAATGGGAACTTTTCTATTTTTGTGAATGGCAAGGCTGAGTTCAGTTAAAATATATGCTTTATAAGAAAATATAATAATGTGTTTTATAAAGTTTATAAGCATTGCTGGCATACTCGGTGAGGTGTTCCTAGTGTTGGTGGTGGTGGTAGCATGTCAGTGTGTTGAGAGGAAGAGGTAGTCTGGGAAATTCTGCTGAGCAAACTCTGGGCCCATTTCCACCCCCAGTTAGTCCACTCCACTCAACTGGTTCACACACTGAGTGGGTCTTTGGGTGTTATTTCTGGGTAGTTGTTTTAGAATCTCTTCCAGTGGTTTGTCAGTATCTCCTTCTGGTCCAAGGAAGGAAACTTTGTCAACCTTAGCATTGACCTTCAGAATATGTTTGTAACAGCGCTGCTTGTGTGGCATTAGGCTATGTAGTGATCGAAAGAAAAAAACAGACCTTTGCACATTTTTGCACTATATGGTGGGTGTATGAGGAGATTCATTTCCTGCACAGTTAAGTCCATGTGAAGTTACCTTGTGCTGTATTTGACATCTAGCAAGGTCTCTGTTTGGAAGGAAAGATCTAAGCTTAAAAATGAAGTGGCCAGAAGTTATGTTAAAAGTAGATAGCGTAGCTAGTTTTAAGAAAGGTTTGGACAAATTCCTGGAGGAAAAGTCCATTGTCTGTTATTAAGACATGGGGGAAGCGTCTGCTTGCCCTGGATTGGTGCACTCAGTTGTTCCCACTTGGAGAACCTATTGACTTTTACTGCTTTTCTGTGTGGCTTTAACATTTTTGCTATTCAGTATACCTAAACTATTATTCAGTAGAAAAAATTTGTTTGTTCAATCAAATCCTGTGTGGACATTGGACTTCTATGAGTGAATGTTCTGCTTGATTGAACAAACTAAATTTTTTCTACTGAATAATAGTCTAGGTACAATGAAAGTAAATAGCAAAAATGTTTGAGTAGATAATTAAGGAAATCTTTTTCATATTGCTTGCTTATGGACTGGGAAAAAAGACTGTTCAAGCAAATGTCTCCAGAACTGCTTTAATGGAAAAATGTGATTTTTTTTTTTTAAAGTACTTTGTGAAATTTATTGTTATACTTTGTTTAAACTTAAAAAGCGGTGTCATTAACAGTGAATCTAATCGAAAAATCGATTCAACAGGGTGAATCGGATCGAATGAAATATTTTTCTCTGAATCGGGCAGCACTATTGGCTACCATGAGAATGGGCTACTGGGCATGATGGACCATTGGTGTGACCCAGTTAGGCTATTCTTATGTTATGTTCTCATCTGTAGGGGCCTTTGTTTTCACTTCTTATTTTAATGTATTTTTTTCCTGGGAACTTATCAGTGTTTTTTTATAATGGGAACAAAAATGGAAGAGAATTAATGTGTGTGGAATGGGGGGGGTAACTAATTTCTTCAGCTAAATAATTCAATCCACTTCAAACAGACATAGGAGAACTCACGCACCATTCACACACCCTCCAACCAAAAACGTCAAAAGAAAAAAACTGTTCGACAACCTCCTAGCCATTCGAGCTGCAACACTTGACCCCCAACTCTACAACCTATTGACCTCGACCACAAACTACAAAACCTTAAAAAAAGAAATAAAAACCCTTCTATTAAAAAAACACATAAAACCAAACTAACATAATCAGAACTGTCCCAAGCATCACCTGCAACTACTCCATATGTACTTCTGATGTCATGACAATTCAGACATAATTTATGTTATGTTATGTTTGGAATAATGGTTACATAAATGAGGTTCAATAAAAGAAAATTTTCTGTGGGAGCATTTGTTGGAACTTCTGTTATCCTGATTTCTTCTATCTGTGGGCTTTCTTTAGCTAACCTACTTATCTGGGGCTTTCCACTTCTGCAGCTGCCCTTTTCACGGTCCACTTTGCGCTTGCACTCTCTGGGGAGGGGGGGTTGGGTCTGGGCTTGGTGGGGTAGGTGTGTCTGGTAGTTTTGTCTGGGTGGTGGCTGGGTGTTTCTTGGGTGCTTGTTGTGCGGATTGGTGTGTCTGGTGAGCGGTCTGGGTGTTGTTGCTTGTGGGGGTTTTTTTCATTATAAAATATGGCTGAGGGTCTAGTCCGGCTTATTATTCTTGTGGGTTCTGGGGTGGGATTTGTTTGCTTGCCCCAAGTTTTGGCCTTTTGTTGTGTATTGCTATGCCTCTCATTGGCAATTTTCTCTTGGGAGAGGCTTGTTCATGCTTGTTGTTGCTGTTACTCTCATTCTGTGTTCTTTTTGATAATGTATAAGTTTCTGTACAGACCATGGTTGCTTGTCTGGACCTTTTGCCATTCTCAATAAAAATACTTTGAAAAAAAAAAAAAAAAAAAGAAAATTTTCACTGCCTGTTTCTATTCTGACCATTTATTCCATTTCATGGTTATTGCAAAAAAAAAAAAAAAAAAATTTTACATGAGGGGGGGGGGGGGGTGTCAAAAAATGATGGGCCCCGGGTGCCACATACCCTAGGTACGCCACTGAGACAAACATGACATATAGGGTTGGGGATGCAGAACCCAAGGTGAGAGGAGTTGGGAGTTGAAAGCATTCTCAAAGAGGTGGGCTTTTAACTGGGCCTTGAACACTGCCAGAGATGGAGCCTGCCGTAGGGATTCGGGTAGCTTGTTCCAAGCATAAGGCGCAGCAAGACGAAGTCGAGTTGGCAGCCGAAGAGAAGGGATGAGAGATGCTTGCCCTGGGATGAGGGGTATAGGAGGAGAAAGGGAACAGAGGGGGAAAACCTGGACAGAAAGAGAGACAGGGTCACAGGGGGGAGGGATGGGGACACAGTGGATGAAAGGGGCAGAGAGAGAGAGGGCCGATTCATGGAAGGGAGAGAGAGGACAGACGCTGGATGTAAAGAAGAGAGTGAACAGGATGATTAAAGCAGAAACAATAGGTAGAAAAAATATTTTTTTTGTTGCTTTATTGTAGCTGTATTGATAAATATTTTTAAATAGAAAATGGAAATAATCTTTTTATTAGACAAATTTTAATACTTTTTTTTTTTTTACTAACGAGGTCAGGACAGGATACTGTAACAGCAGTATACTGCACTGATATGAAGAATAAGGTTTTGGCCTCTGAAAGCAAATTTACCCACCCCCCCTTTATAAAACCACGCAAAAGGTTTATAGCGCCAGCTGGTGCGCTGACACTCATGGTGCGCTGACAATGCTCTGCGTTGCTCTGACACTCATAAGAACTCCCTGTCTTCCATCCTCCTATGGTCTTGCATCTCTCTCCTCTCCCATGGTCCAGCATCTCTCTTCTTCCCTCCTTCTTCCCATGGTGTAACATCTCTCTCCTCTTCCCTCTTTCCTGAAGTCTGGCATATCTCTCTCCTCTCCTTCCTGCAATCTGGCATCTCTCTCTCCTTCCGCTTTCTGTGGTCTGACAACTCTCTCTCTCCTTCCATCACCCTTCTGTGAGTCATCTCTCCTCCCTCCAAGTGTAACGTTTCTCCTTCCCTCCTCTCCACCACTATCATGTACAATTCTCCCTCTATGTTCCTTTCCCCATGTATACTAGCTCTCTTTCCCTCCCACCTATGTCCAAAAATTCTCTTTTTCTCTTCCCTCTCCCACAGGCAGCATCTCTCTTTCCCTCCCTTCTCAGCACCCCATCCATGCAGCATCTGTCCCTCCCAAACCCCAACCAGTCCGTGCAACATCTGTCCTTCCCTGCCTCCTCCCCCCCCCCCCCGCAGCCTGTGCAGCATCTGTCCTCCCTGACATCTCAACCTCCTACCCCCCAGCCCTTGGCATATAGTGGGACCCTGCAGCATAACATCTTTCTTCAGCTCCCGACTCCCCCACACCTCCTCCCTGGTCGCTCTTATTTTAAATCTTCGGGCAATTGCAGCGTCAATGAGTTCAGCCTTCTGCCTGCCCCGGAACCCTTCATTCAGCAGCAGCCCGCCTAGGCAGGAACAGGAAGTCACTGCTGAATGAAAACTTCTGTGCCAGGCAGAAGGCTGAACTTGTTGATGCTGCACTGTCTGCGGCTGCCTGAAGATTTAAAATAACAGCAACTGGGGAAGAGGTGTGGAAATCTTCAGGCAGGTGCAGTGTCAACGAGATCAGTCTATTCTAATATAATCAACTACAGTAAAAGTGAGTCTTGAGTCGGTTACCATGATTTTTCATGGGAGACGAAAGAAACATTTAACTGTTCCTTCCATAAAAAATGGAAGGTTTCCAGCCTTCTGGTCTGAGCTGAGGGGCAGAGGTGAATAAGAACATAAGAATTGCCATACTGGGACAGACCAAAATTCCATCAAACTCAATATCCTGTTTCCAACAGTGGCCAACCCAGGTCACAGGTCCTGGCACGATCCCAAAGAGTAAAACAGATTTTATGCTGCTTATCCTAGAAATTCTGCACTTATTTCACTATACAGCCAATATCAGATCACTTAGCTTTCACTGCAGTCTTTTACCCGACGGGACCCATTTCGCCTATGTGTGTGGCTTCTTCAAGGGTCTCTATACTGTGGCTGTTTTTTATGAGATCATTAAGTATCTGGTCACAGCTTGCAACACGCTGGAATACATTGATGTTGATAATTTGGACATTCACCCACCTTTTACAAAACCGCGAAAGTGGTTTTTAGCGCAGGCTGGCGCGCTGAATCTCTGCGCTGCTCCTGATGTTCATAGGAACTCTATGAGCATTGGGAGCAGTGCAGAGCATTCAGCACGCCAGCCTGCACTAAAAACCGCTTTTGCCATTTTGTAAAAGGGGGAGGGGGGATTAGACTGATAGTTTGATGCATTACATATTGAAAGTAGAACTTTAGTATTACTGTACATGCATTTCACGAGAGAGGTTTTTTTTTAGGTTTGATGCTTGAAATCTGAAACTAATAAGTCTGAGACTATTTCAATTTTATATGTTCTGAGCAGGTTTCTGAGATCCTTTTTCCTCTCTCAAATTTAGAGGCAAAGAAGGACATAATAAAAAAAACCATCTAAGTCCCCTTTTGGCCTAAGGCTCTAAACGCTGAAAATAACAGCAGGGAAAATGTCCATTCTCAACAAAAATGTCTAAAATGAGAGTTTTTTTTGAGAATGGCCTACCTCTACATTCAGCAATTTAATCGCCCAGACCCCCACTACGTCTAAACTTAGAACACATTATCAATCAAAAAATTGTCCAAATCCCAAACGCCCAAAACAAGACCTTTTAACATAGAAACATAGAAACATAGAAATAGACGGCAGATAAGGGCCAAGGCCCATCAAGTCTGCCCACTCCAGTGATCCTCACTATCTATCTTTGCGGATAGATCCCACATGTCTATCCCATCTGGCCTTAAAATCCGCCACACTGGTGGCCTCAATAACCCGAAGACTATTCCAGCGATCAACCACCCTTTCAGTGAAGAAGAACTTCCTAGTGTCACTGTGCAGTTTCCCGCCCCTGATTTTCCACGAATGCCCCCTTGTTGCCGCGGGACCCTTGAAGAAGAAGATGTCTTCTTCCACCTTGATGCGGCTCGATCATATCTCCCCTCTCTCGACGCTCCTCGAGTGAGTAGAGCTGCAAATTCCCAAATCGCTCCTCGTACGGGAGTTCCCTGAGTCCCGAGACCATCCTGGTGGCCATTCTCTGGACCGACTCCAGTCTCAGCACATCCTTGCGGTAATGCGGCCTCCAGAATTGCACACAGTACTCCAGGTGCGGTCTCACCATGGATCTATATAGTGGCATAATGACTTCAGGTTTACGGCTGATGAAACCCCTGCGTATGCAACCTATGATTTGCCTTGCTTTGGATGAAGCTTGCTCCACTTGGTTTGCCGACTTCATGTCTTCCCTGACAATCACTCCCAAGTCTCTTTCTGCTACAGTTCTTGTCAGGATCTCTCCATTTAGGGTGTAGATCTTGCATGGATTCTGGCTTCCCAGGTGCATGACTTTGCATTTTTTGGCATTGAAACTGAGTTGCCAGGACCTAGACCAGTGCTCCAGCAGAAGTAAGTCATGCACCATATCGTCTGTCATTGCTTTTTTGTCTGTTGTGCTTTTGCTCACTACATTGCACAGTTTGGCATCATCGGCAAACAATGTTATTTTACCTCGAAGCCCTTCTGTCAGGTCTCTTATATAGATGTTGAACAAGATCGGGCCCAGGACGGAGCCCTGTGGCACTCCACTTATCACCTCCGACATCTCGGAGGGAGTGCCATTCACCATCACCCTCTGAAGCCTACCTCCAAGCCAGTTCCCAACCCATTTGGTTAAAGTGTCGCCCAAACCTAAAGAACTCATCTTGTTCAGCAACCTGCGGTGTGGCACGCTATCAAATGCTTTGCTGAAATCCAGATAGACGATGTCCAGGGACTCACCAACATCCAGCTTCTTTGTCACCCAGTCAAAGAAGCCGATCAGGTTGGATTGGCACGATCTCCCCTTAGTAAATCCATGTTGGCGGGGATCCCGCAGATTCTCCTCATCCATGATCCTATCCATTTGGTGTTTGATTAGGGTTTCCATTAGTTTGCTCACTATTGAAGTGAGACTCACTGGTCTGTAGTTTGCCATATCCACCCTGGAGCCTTTCTTGTGTAGTGGAATGACGTTAGCCGTCTTCCAGTCCATCGGGACGTTACCTGTACTAAGGGAGAGATTAAAGAGCGCGGATAGTGGTTCCGCCAAGACATCTCCCAACTCCCTGAGTACCCTAGGGTGTAGGTTGTCAGGTGAAGGAGGGCCAGTCCTTTGCCTAAAAACTTGATTCTGTAACCGGTATCTGTCAAAAACAACACTGGTTACAGAATCCCCCCCCCCAACGATTGTGGCAGGAGAGATGGCTCATCTCCCCTGCCGTGATCGCGATCCCTACCCCCTGAACTGCTGCGACCCGCGGCAGGAGAGATGAGCCATCTCTTCTGCCGCGATTGTTGCGGTGGGGGGGGTGGGCAGGTTGTCGGGGCTGCTGAGCTGATCGCAGCAGCCGCGATCAGCTCAGCGGCCCCTATTCGGAACTTATGCTTGTTTTGACTTGGTTTAAGTCAAAACATAAGTTTCAACTGGGCAACCTGTTAAAGGTTTAGGTTATACTTGCTGTACGACTAAGTCTAGTTCGGCCCACCTGCCCTTTTCCCTCCTCTAAAAATACCTGTTTTCGCTCTAGGCATTTAGAGGCAGGGGAAAGGCCTAAGCTGGTTTTAGATACGTCTAAAACCAGCTTTGATTATCAGTACTTGGATGATCTGGCTTTTTGATTGTCCAAGTACCAATTTTTGGACTTTTTTTTTGTATTATAAGCCCCTTGTGTACATAAGAAGCTTTTTTGTTCTTTTGTAGTAGGTTGTACTGTTTTAGCTTCTACGTCCATCTTATTTTTGGTAGAATTGAACCAGAATGCCAGGGTGCTGATGCAGCTGCTCTAACCACTAGCCACTCCTCCACTTTTGGAGGAAACAGGAACTTCACAGAACCAAATGTATTCTTTTTTTTTCTTTTTAGGGTATGATCATTTTAAACAGTGAGATTTATTGACGTTAAGAAACATTTTTGAAGTCTAGAGGCCATCCATTACTTTGTTGCCTGCATTCTTTATTGATCTTGTGCAAATTACCTCACCCTCGTTACCTCAGGTACAAACTTTGATTATAAGCCTTCTGGGGCAGGGCCTTGCCTTGAGCATGCATTGGAAAGGTGAATCATGAAATCCAAATCTATTTGTCTAAATGTGCTATGATCATAATAATTGAGTTGCACAAATATCTGAGTTCTCTGGGAAACTAGAAATTATGTAATCAGGTAATGTCAGAAATGTTACGAGAAAAAAGTTTCGTTTACAAGCAGCACTTATATATAAACTAGTGCCATAGCAATTGTAAAACAAAGAGCAGAAAAAGCTCAGTGTAGCAAGGAAGAAATATTTATATGGAGCGTTCAACATCACTCCGGTCACATCTGTAAACATTTATTTCACATCCTGGAACATCTTTCGCTGCTAAAAAGTATGGAATCGTTTATAAAGATGTTGTTAGTTCCCCTCTCTTGTCTTCAGGCAGCCACTTTAAGTGATGCTATCTTAAAAGTATGATGAGGCATTGCTAGCTTTGCTGCTGTTGACTCTGCAGGGCCCTAATGTACAGGGAAAAATAACATTGACCTGGAATACCCTTCTCAGTAGGGGAGGTCATGGCCATGCTTGTACTGAGGAAAGGCAATTGCAAGGATGGCTAAAGCAGTAAAAATTCTATCCACGCAGGAAAATGTGGTTATATCATCCAGAACAAATTCAGCACTGGAATGTGGATTGCACATGCCTCCCTAAGCCTCCAGTCAGTAAGATAAGTGGTTATTATCTGAAATTTGACACTGATATGATATGGTTGTAATCTATTCCTCCAGAAATGCACTTGAAGAGGATTATCTTTCTAGGTACTGAGTTCAGAAATAGTGGGGCCCTTTTACAAAACTGCATTAAGGGGCTGATTCTCATCAGGTGGAGAGTGTGGCGCAGTGGTTAAAGCTACAGATTCAGCACCCTGAGATTATGGGTTCAAACCCACACTGCTCCTTGTGACCCTGAGCAAGTCACTTAATCCCCCCATTGCCCCAGGTACACTAGATAGATTGTGAACCCACTGGGACAGACAGGAAAAAAAATGCTTGAGTACCTGAATAAATGGTGTCAGGTCAAAAGCGCGCCGGGACAAAGGCGCACGCAGACAATTGAGCGCAGTGCGGAGGTGCGCACCGCAGAAAATTACTGTTTTTACGAGTCCGACGGGGGGGCGTGGGGGGAACCCCCCACTTTACTTAATAGAGATCGTGCCGCGTTGTGGGGGCGTTGTGGGGGATTTGGGGGGTTGTAACCCCCCACATTTTACTGCAAACTTCACTTTTTCCCTGTTTTTAGGGAAAAAGTTAAGTTTACAGTAAAATGTGGAGGGTTACAACCCCCCAAACCGCCGGCGTGATCTCTATTAAGTAAACTGGGGGGGCTCCCCAACAAAACCCTCCATCGGAGCCCCTAAAAACTGTAATTTTCTTTGGCGCGCGCCTCCGTCTTGCGCTCAGTTGTTGGCGCGCGCCTTTGTTTTTCGCGGGGTTGTCTATGAGCCGAATAAATTCATGTAAACTATTTTGCGTTCTCCTGGGAGAACAGTATGGAAAAATGAATGAAATGTTAGGCAGCAGTAGACATCCCACTGCCACCTAACTTAATTGTTTTAATTGATGATAAATGACACAATAATTGACAGCATCAAGGAAAAATATATCTGCCGCTAAGCAGCCTCTCCGACCAGTGCCTATTTTCCTGGTGGCTAGTGGCGCTTAGTGATGACGAAGCCAGGAAGGGGGTAAGAAGTTTTTTGACAGAATCTTTTCCTTCCAGGCCGCCAAACTGAATATGTGGCTAGGAAAACCTATATTAGAGGCCACTACCTATTTTGATTTTAGGAAAACATGAAAGACCCGTCTGTTCGACATGTCTGTATCCTAGTACTACAATTGTTTAATTCACTTTTGTTCTTAACTGTTGCATTTCAATTTTAATTGATTCTTAATTGATGTATTTTAATTTTAATTGATTGTTTTTATAATGATATTTCAATTTTTATTGATTGTATGCATTTTAATCTTGTTGTGAACCGCTTTGAACCTATTTTGGTATAGCGGTATACAAAAATAAATTATTATTATTATTATTATCACTGAAATTCAGCTTCAGTAAGCGCCGCTGGCCACAATTCTGTGAAACCCTGGCCTACGTTTCCAGCACCTAGGGTCCCATCAAGCAGCAATTCTAGAAGTGGCACCTGTTGGTGATTGACATGTGGCCTGTGCCCAGTTTGTAAGCACCTGCCGTGGCAAGTGCTGCTTCCAGAATCAGCCCCTAAGTGCTAATGTATACCTAATATAGCTTCAAATGGCAAATTATGGTACACACTCAGGCATCCTGTGGTACCTGTCAACTTAGCATGCGCTAATCCTGGTGCTAAAAAAAATTTCTATTTTTTGGGGTGGTAGAGAGTGAGTGCTTTTGTTCTAAACAGCGAGTCCACATTAGCACACACTAACTGGTTAGTGTCAGATTACTGCATGAGCTCTTAGGGCCTGATTCTACAAATGTCGCCTAGCGGTGTCTAACTTGTAGACACCTCGCTGTGCGGTGTCAGTCAACCGCTAGGCATCCTTTATAGAATCATGCCTAGCAGCGCCTAAGCACACTTAAGCATCACTAAGCACCCCTGAGGTAGGCGCTGGTATATTAGGCTAGGTTTTACCTGGCCTAATTTCCTGGCTCCTACCTCCAACATCTAATCTGCATTTTTTGCATCAGTACCTTTCTTGTGGAACTCACTTCCTAATGAACTTACTTATATTACATTTAGAGCCAAACTAAAAACTTACTTATTTGGATTGGCATTTCCCTCTTTGTTTTTTTCTCTAAACATGTTTTTAATTTTTTTTGTATGATTTGGTTTAATTCTCATTTAAGCATCTCTCAATATAGCAACTAAATGACTTTTTTTTTTCTCTTTCTTTTCTTTCTATCCCTGTATCATGATTATTTGGCATTTTTTTCCTTTTTTTAAAATTGATGTACACCGCACTGATGTTATAACGAAGAGCAGTATATAAATAAACATAAACTCTGCCCCTAACCACACCTACTTTTAGGCATTGCAGGGTGCCTCGACAGGCGTCGCTAGGTGCCATGCGATATTCTGCATGCTACCTATATTGACAGTTAATATAATGAATTTTTAATTGTTTTTAATGGTGTACACCTTTTAAACCAATTAAAAATAATTACGTTGCCCGTGGAACTAACCCCTTCTTTTATCAAGCTGCGCTAGAGGTTTTTAGCGTGGGCCAGTGAGGTAAGTGTTCTGATGCTCATAGAAAATCTATGAGTGTTGGAGCATTTACCATGCTAGCCCACGCTAAAAATCTCCAGCGCAGTTTGATAAAAACTGGCCTGAGTTAAGCGTTGTTAGGTTCTGTGAATAGGGCACCTAACCTAGGCATCACTTATAGAATCAGGCCCTTACTGCCTACAAAATAGTTGTTGGTAAATGTTCTTGTGGTAACATTTTTTAATGGCTGTATGCTAATGGTAACAGTGCGATAAAGTTATAAAGATTATAAACTATATAATCTTACTAGCAAAGCCTAAAAAATATAGAGTATAACCAGAAAACAGGCTAAACACATTAGCAATTATTGTATTTTTTGCTCCATAAGACGCACCTGACCATAAGATGCACCCTAGATTTAGAGGAGGAAAACAAGAAAAAAAATATTCTTCATACTAAAGTTACCCTCATCACAACCTCATAAGAACTTCTAAGGAATCTTCTTGAGGTCTTATCCGATTAAATCCGATTAAACAGATGTAATAGTACATAGCTACCCTGAAATCATGGTGAGCTTAACTGTGAGCTTAACATTGTACAACATACGTCCCTGCATTGTGCCCACAGACACATGTATATGCTGCAGAGTCAGCAATTAGTAAAATAAAGGATAACCTTATCTTTAATGCACAGCTTGTTACATCCCCCTACGAGCAGAAACAGCAAGAGGGGTGTGTATGAACGTGCTCCAGTACCTGCTCAGCTTCCTAGAAGCAGATCTTGCAGATGGGGGTCGGGCTGTTGTTGTCGCTGCTGCAGATGGAGCCCGAGTTGGCTTTGGAGGCTTTGGCATTGGTGTGCTGTTTTGGCTGGGGGATGCTGCTGCCCCTGTCGCCAGCTGCAGGCACCGGCGGCTCTTTGTCCTTTGGCTCTGCCTCCTCCCCGAGCAGGGGGGACAGCAGCGGTCCCAGTCCGCTGCCCCGGAAGTTGGTGTTAGAGGCCCGCGGTTGCGGCTGCGGTGGTGCCTGCGCTGTCCTCTGAACTCATCACGGATGGAGGGTGCCTCGCCTCCAGCTGTGAAGGCTCAGCACCACCATCCTGGCCTCCTCACTCCACCCTCACTCATTCATCCAGACACCAGCAGAGCACGGCGCATGAGGGCAGTGTCCAGGAACCCGGGAGGGTGTAATTTTCTGTGCGGCTGGGTATATTTGCTCCATAAGATGTACCCTTATTTCCACCCACTTTTGGGGGGACAAAAAGTACGTCTTATGGAGCGAAAAATAAGGTATATCAGTAGAGACTGCACAAGTTTCAAATAGTGGAGAATAAAGGAACTCAGATATCTTGCTCCAACAAATTCTAACTTCATGAGACGGAATATATTTTATACATAGGAGCTTCGCTAGTCATTGGTCAAAAAAACTTCCACTTTAAGCATATCACTCTTCAAAAAAAATTGCAAAAATGTGTCTTTACGCACAGTTTTCATAGATACAGTTCCATATCATTCACAACTCACAACCATAACAGTTGGAAAAAAGCAAAGTCCAGCTGTATTCTTTATCTTGCATTCACAAAAAAACCCCCAACAGAGTCCCTGTTTTGCCTCCAGCTTTATTAATGGCTGCGACAGTAATTCTCCATCAGCAGTCTTCGCCCTCACTAAGAGATTGCACCAAATGGCTCAAAACACAGAAGAAACATTAGCTCTATGCCATTAATTTAAAAAAAATAAAAAATCAGCCATTTTATGGCTGCAGTAAAAATAGCCGTGGTGTGTGGGAGAAACCTGCATAAGGGCACACTAAGGTTACTTTTTACCACATCTTAGTAAAAGGGACCCTATTGGTTGTAGAGGTCACTGCTGCAATCCAGGATCAGTAAAATTAGGCAAGTCATCGAGGTGAACACATTTGCAAAGCCTTTAAGCAAGGATATTTTCTTATTCCTATATTGGGTAAAATGAAGATCATATTAATTTCATTTTCCATCCAAGAAGGTGGTCTAGTGGCTACAGCAAAGGGTTAAGAACTGGGTATGACATGGCTCAAATCCTACTTCTGCCTCTGAGGGCCGAATTCTGTAATTGATGCCTAAAAGATAGGTGCCTATAGATCTTGGGGCTAATTCTATAAATGGTGCCTAAAAAAAATGTTGCTGGTATGCGTCAATCATTCCTTGGCACCATTTACAGAATCACCACTAGCAGGACCTATGTAAAAGCTTGGCCGCCTGAAATGTTTTAAAGGTCTACATTTCAGGCATCTAAGATTTTATAGAATTGTTTAGTGACGCCTAATTCACATTCTGCCCATAGAAACACGCACTTAGGCATTAGGCACCGTTAAATGTATTGCAAAAGGTGCCTATCTTTTAGAGAATCAAATAAGTGTTTATTGGCCAATTCATATTTTTAACCAATTATTGAGGCTGTTAAGGGTATTTTGCAAAATTAAGTTAGACTTTAGGCATCCTTTATAGAATCGACCTCTGAATGTTTTAAAGTAAAATGCATCTAAATCTCAGTAGCTGCTGGGAAAGCGACCAGTGATTGAGAGGTATGGTGTTATCTTCGGACATGTTCAAAAATTACTGGTACTTAAAGATATGTAAACATACTGTAAAATTGCCCAATAGTCCAACTAAATCTAAATTTAATAAGAACATAAGAATTGTCGCTGCTGGGTCAGACCAGTGGTCCATTGTGTCCAGCAGTCCGCTTACGCGGCGGCCCCCAGGTCAAAGACCAGTGCTCTAAAATGAGTCCAGCCTCACCTGCATACGTCCCAGTTTAGCAGGAACTTGTCTAGCTTAGTCTTGAAACCTTGGAGGGTGTTTTCCCTTACAACAGACTCCGGAAGAGTGTTCCAGCTCTCCACCACTCTCTTGGTGAAGAACTTCCATACATTTGTACGGAATCTATCCCCTTTCAACTTTAGAGAGTGCCCTCTCGTTCTCCCTACCTTGGAGAGGGTTAACAGTCTGTCTTTCTCTACTAAGTCTATTCCCTTCAGTATTTTGAATGTTTCGATCAGGTCCCCTCGCAGTCTCCTCTTTTCAAGGGAGAAGAGGCCCAGTTTCTCCAATCTCTCACTGTATGGCAACTCCAGCCCCTTCTCTGGACCCTTTCGAGTAGTACTGTGTCTTTCTTGATGTACGGCGACCAGTGCTGGACGCAGTACTCCAGGTGAGAGCGCACCATGGCCCAGTACAGCGGCATGATATCCTTCTCCAATCTGTTCATGATCCCCTTCTTTATCATTCCTAGCATTCTGTTCGCCCTTTTTGCTGCCGCAGCACATTGTGCAGACGGCTTTATCAACTTGTCGATCAGAACTCCCAAATCTCTTTCTTGGGAGGTCTCCCCACGTACCGCCCCAGACACCCTGTATTTGTGCATGAGATTTTTGTTACCGACATGCATCACTTTGCACTTATCCACTTATCCATGTCGCTGCCCATTTCTCGAGCTTGATTATGTCACTTTGTCAATCTACGCAATCCCCCTGTGTCTTCACTACTCTGAATAACTTCGTATCGTCCGCAAACTTAATCACCTCACTTGTCGTACCAATGTCCAGATCGTTTATAAAGATGTTGAAGAGCACGGGTCAAAGCACCGAGCCCTGTGGCACTCCGCTGGTGACACTCTTCCAGTCTGAATATTGTCCATTTACCCCCACTCTCTGTTTCCTTTGCTCCAGCCAGTTTTTAATCTACATGAGGATTTCACCCTTGATTCCATGGCTCACAATTTTCCGAAGTAGTCGTTCATGTGTAACCTTGTCAAACACCTTCTGAAAATCCAGATACACAATGTCGACCAGAACGCCCTTGTCTATCTGCCTATTTACTCCCTCAAAGAAGTGCAGCAAGTTAGTCAGGCAAGATCTGCCTTTGCTGAAACCATTCTGGCTGGTCCTCATTAAACCGTGTCTGTCAAGGTGATCAATGATGCAGTCCTTTATCAGCGCCTCTACCATCTTTCCCGGTACTGAAGTCAGACTCACCGGTCTGTAGTTTCCCAGATCTCCCCTCAAACCTTTTTTGAAGATCAGCGTAACATTCGCCACTTTCCAGTCTTCCGGAATCTTTCCCGATTTGATCGACAGATTGGCTATTAGTTGAAGCAGTTTAGCTATAGTCCCTTTCAGTTCCTTGATGACCCTTGGATGGATGCCATCTGGTCCCGGGGATTTATCGCTGTTAAGCCTATTGATCTGCCTGCATACTTCTTCTTCCATTGCAACTCTGTTTCAGAGTTCAAACAACTCTGCCTTCCTGCAGCCAGTTGAAGACAAAAGTATGAGGTACCCTAAGCAAACCTTAAGCCTTGAGCTCTCCCCTCCACCCCCTCCCCCCAATAGCTTCCAAGCCCCTTGGGCCTCCAGCTATCATGGTTCTCCCAACATCACCTCTTCCAGAATAATCTCAGTGAATGGGTGGTTTGGAAACTGCTCATCTTTTATGTTGGTAAAAGTACATTTCTCCCTCCGTATTCATGGTTTCAGCATTTGTGGTTTCGATTATTCATGGTTTATAGCTTGCTGGCTCCTCCCCCAAATTACATTAACTTGCATTGAGAAATCGCTGATTCCAAGCATTTACAGAGAAAATCGCTGATTCCCCAGCACTTTCTTCACCGTGTTTTGCCTCAACTTCAGGAACAGGCCAAGTCTCCCACCATGTTATTTGCGGTTTCACTATATTCACGATGGTTTTTAATAAAAAAACAGTGAATAACATATGAAAAAGTTATTTGCGGTTTTTCTGTATTTGCGGTTCTGTTAATCCCCTATCACAGCGAATTTCATATTTCTTTTACAATGTATGGTTGTCAGGACCTTTTTTTTCCCTTTGGCTTAAACACACACCTTTCCCCCCCGCCCCAGAGGCTGCTGCCCTAGGTGACTAGCTAGTCTTGCCTAATGATTGTGCTGATTGTGAATGAGCTGGGGGAAAAGGGAGATACTTGATTGTTCATAGTGTTTGTCTGTCTGAAGGCTCAGCTGATGTAGGAGAGTTGGCCCTGAAAGAACCATCTTGCATTCCCCACCTCCCACCTCCTGTCTCCAGCTTTTTCCTCCACTTACAAACTAATGGGAGGAGAACATTATTTATCCTGAGTAAATCTCAGGCACTGGTTGCTTCCTCGCTGCTGATTGGCTGATGGGATGCTCTCACCTGCGGGAGTGCAGTGCAAAGCTTTCTACCCTCTAAGACACTGGTCAGAAGCAGCCTGCCGTAAGGTTTTTATCCCCAGCCAAATGTTGGTTGTTTCAAACACTTGGAACCATACCATATATGTTTATTAGTGTAGCTAATATGCATTTACTTTGTTATTTTATTTTTCTGTTGTACGTTCTCCCTGGTTTACTTTATGCCCTTTTTTATCATTCCTTGCTTTGAGCTCTAATATACCGAAAGGAAAGTAAGAAATTAAAACCAATAAATTATAAGGCAGAGGGGGAACTGCAGCTCTTGTTCTAATCACATTTCCTTGCCTCAGACTTTTCTCAGTGTCTAATGAGAAATTCACACTGGTATTATAATAATCATAATAATTATAATTTTCTTAAGGCACCAATGCACGTTCACAATTTTGCACGCTGATGAAACATATTCAAGTATCAGGTGTCTTGGCTCCATGGAAACAATAGAGCTCTCTTACTAAAGTGTGCTGCCCCCGTGTATAAGACACTGATGAGATCTCATTTAGAGGAATGGCCCAGTGGTTTCCCACTGCAATGAGTACTTTATACATCCAGGAAGGGTGGGTGGGGGAGGGGGGAAGTGTTATCTACTTATTATATCATTTGATTATAATGAGTGTTGTTTATTGTACTAATTGTTGCACTTTATGTTGGCTTTTAAAAATGAATAAAGATTTATTTAAAAAAAAATTCCCCATTGCAGCTCCTTGTGACTCTGGGCAAGACACTTATACTTCATTGCCCCCTGTCTAAAAAATATGTAAGAAAAATATAAAAGTCACTTTTAAGGAAAAAAATATGTAAAACACTTTGATTGTCACCACATAGAAAAAGTAGTATATCAAGTTCCATCCCCTTTACTTCTTTCAATGTAATACTTCCAGGGAGAGTGTGACGCAGATGGTTAAAGCCATAGCCTCAACATCCTGAGGTTGTGGGTTCAAGCACTGCTCCTTATGACCCTGGGCAAGTCACTTAATTCCCCCATTGCCCCAGGTACATTAGATAGTTTGTGAGCCCACCATTGGGTTACCAGACGTCTGGATTTTTCTGGACATGTCCTCCTTTTGAGGACATGTCTGGGGGTCCAGACGGCTTTTCAAAACCCAGCACTTTGTCCGGGATTTGAAAAGCTGTATCGAGCAGGGAGGAAGTCCGCACATGCGTAGCTGTCATGCGATGACATCACACGTATGCGTGTGCATGACGTCATCACATAGCATCTGCGCATGCGCAGACTTCCTCCCTGCCCGACAAGAGCAGGCATGCCTGGGGGCGGGGCTAAACCCTAGACCACCAAGAGAGGGAAAAATGCTTGAGTACCTGAATAAATTAATGTAAACCATTCTTGGGAGAACAGTATAGAAAATTGAACAGATGAATTCTGGAGACTGCATCTTCAAAAAGAAATAAAAATGATGGAGATGGTCCACAGGAAGGCTAATAAAATGGTTGGTGGTCTTCAGCATAAGTCATATAGGTACAAACTTAAGGATCTCAATATGTATACTGCCCCTAAATATTTTATCCTCTCCACCAGCTTTCCTTCCTCTCATGACCCCTGCCCCTTAATATTTTTTCCTCTCTGCCAGTTTTCCTTCCCTCCTGTCCTGCTTGCTGCCCAACTTTCCTTCCCCTCCTGGCTCAGAATATTTTCTCCATCCTCCCTCCCTTCAGCACTCAGCAAGCTTCCTCCCACTAACACCTTCCCCCCAAACAGCAGTTTCCATTATCCCCCTCCCCCTCTCCCCCAAACAGCTGTTTCTACTACCCCCTGGGGCCTGGACCAAAAGACTAATCCCCCTTATCTAAAATTTGTAGAGGCTAGGTTTTAATCAGGAAGTCCAGGCAGGCAGAGCAGAGTAGCCATGGATTGAGGCAGGCAGCAGGGCAGCCTAGGACTAGGAGCACCTTGGCATGGATTATGTCGGCAGGCAGGAGCAGTAGCAATAGCATCTCCGACAATGGCTGTGGCAAAGAGAGACCACAGTAGACACGGAAGAACTTTAAATACTTCAACGTCCCGTGCCTCTCTAGAAGGCACATTGGGATTGGATGTTGAGTGTTCAATCCCAGCGTGCCATGCACAGCACCTAGCCACCCATCAGGAGCCTGCTCTAATAAGAGGGAGGAGAAACGTGGTGGCACCTGTTGGGAGTCAGGAAATTGCTGCTCCGAGACCACCATGCCACTGAGCTGTACTTGGGTAAGAGGAAGGGCAGGCAGAGAGAGAGAGGGTGGGTAAGAGAGAGCTTTCAGCTAGCCTTGCCACTGCCAGCCTAACTTTTGGGCCGGGTGAGGTGATGTTGTGGCTCAGGTGTTTGGCGCCCTTTGAGTCAGGGCCAGAGCCTCACCTGACTCATAGGCTGAGCTGGCCTTGTATAGAATGTAGGGGTAACTACTTAGTGTACTTTAGTCAAAGAGCCTCAATAGGAGACACATTGGTTTGCATTAAGTCACAAGAAGTGTTAGTGGCAGAAGCAGGATTTCAGCTCTGGCTTCCTTGGTTCTTATCCCACTACTGGATAAAGTCATGTGGTTGTTGTGTTAGTCCACTTTACAGATTAATAAATAAAACAAAAGAAAAATGAGATGACAAGATTTTTTATTGGACTGACAACACACTTTTTGACCAGTTTTTGAAGGCCAGAACCTTTTTTCTCTGGTCAGGACAATACTCATATGAGCAAAAGATACTATTATTACTGCCAGTCCCCCTGTACACAAGTACCAAGATGCAAACTTATGGGATGTGATGGTGTTCCCGGCAGGCCTTTGAGTGGGGTGTTCCCAGCCATCCCAAGGCAATGGAGGATTACTGTATTTTTCACTCCATAAGACACACTTTTTTCCCCCAAAAAAGTGGGTGGAAATAAGGGTGTGACTTATGCAGCGAATACCGCGCCCCCGGCACCTTTTTGTAATCCTGGCGGTCCTGCTGGATGGCCGCCCGAGTCCCCATCTGCCGTGGCAGTGAGGCAGGTGCGAGCCCTGAGCGTGCCTGCCTGGTCCCGCGCTGCCGCCCGAATGGTGTCGTCAGCTCAGTCTAGCGCTGCATTGGCAGGCTCCCCCATCTGCCATGGAAGTGAAAGGCAGGCGCAAGCCCTGGGCATGCCTGCCTGGTCCTGCGCTGCCGCCTGAATGGTGCTGTTGATTCTTGCAAGACTCGTGGGAGATGACGGCACCATTTGAGAGCAGCATGGACCAGGCAGGCACACTTGGGGCTCACGCCTGCCTTTCACTTCCTCGGCAGATGGGGGAGCCTGCTGATGCAGCACTGGACCGAGTTGATGGCACCATTCGGGCGGCGGCGTGGGACCAGGCAGGTGAGCTCGAGGCTTGCACCTGCCTCTCACTGAAGTGAAAAATACGGTATTTCTGTTCTTGGAGTGCTCACAAATAAAAAGTAGTTAATGGTATTTTAACCTTGGTCCCTTGGTTTAGTCTACTGCACTAAATACCAGGCTGCCCTGCTCTGGAGAGACATCCGTGTGGCTGTTCTAAGAATGCTGTCAGACTTTCATTGTCCCTGCTTTTTTAATGTTATTTGCTGGAGGTACCGGAGGGGGTGGAAGGAGGGAGGGAGGAGGGATCCTGCAGAAAGGTACCGGGGAAGGGGGTCCTCCTGCTGAAATTAAATTAATCAGGAGGCTTCCTAGACTTGCAGAAAGATACCGGGGAAGGCGGCCCTCCTGCTGGAATTAAAGTAAATGAATCACTAATTTAAATTTATAACAAATGTACAGCTGAGGCAAGAGTCCTTGTGCTGGACATGTGAATTGCTTTAAAAAAAATTTTTTAAAAAAAGAGGAAATAAAAATGTAAAGGTATTAGAGCTGTGCATTTTCCAAAGCTGAGCAGGAAACAAAAAGACTTCCCTGCCTGCAACCACAAGAGGGAGGACAGGGCACAGAGCCTGGCAGGGAGGGAGGACAGGGTGCAGAGCCTGGCAAGGAGTATGGGTTGGGTGCAGAGCCTGGCAGGGAGAATTTGGTTCAGAATGGTTTATTTTTTTCTTGTTTTCCTCCTCTAAATCTAGGGTGCATCTTATGGTCAGGTGCATCTTATGGAGCGGTAAATACAGTAAATGGCTTCCCAAGGCCACAAAGAACAAGCAAAGGATGACTATGTTCTCTTAGACTTCCACAGCTGGCATCATGATTGTTGCAGTTGTCCCTGTCTGGCTGCATCTGGCTAGATAGAACCAATGTTCACCCTTTATGCTGTAGTTTCCTTTAGGATGTGCTGGGAAGTCTGCAGTTTGTCTTTATATATATAGTGAGTCCTCAAACCTGATTGGCCGGGGCTTGAGGTGACTGAGACAAGAAAGTCCATCATCACAAATTTGAATTTTAAAGATGTTCTCCCCATAAAGCTGGGTTATATGTTCTTTAAAGCTTCAGTAGCTTCAAAGGTCTCACCGCCTCTGGGTAGGTAAAACCGACATTTCAGCCAGCATGCTGTGAAATTCTTCAAATCTGTGACCAATGAAGGCCACCTCCTTGGATTGTGATCTTTATTTTACCAAATGTCATCTTGAAGGGACAATAAATATGCTTGCTTTGTGTAACAACTTCCACAATAAATAGCACTGCACAAAATATTTTCAAGCCAAAAGTATCAAATGCGTATCTCTGCTAACAGCTGGGAAAGCTAGTTTTCATGTCACTGCATTAACATTAGCGACAGGGTCTAGAAAACAAATGTGGCAAAAAAATACACTGTAATAGTGATCAGATCTCACAAGCTGAACGGCCTATTCTATTCTCACAGTTTTAACAATTACTTGATTTTAATGATTATGCAAGACTTTCCTTCGGATGCAGGAATGCAGACGCTTATTAATGGCAGCTGTAAATTTTATAGCCCCTTCTTGTTTAAAAATTTTGTAGAGCATCTGGAAGTTTGCCTTCTCCGTAATTACAACAGAACAAGTTCTTCACAAGTTTGTGGCAGACTTTTTTTCCTTTCAGAATCCCTACGTTCTTCAGTGAGGTGAGGAATTTTGGCCACGTCCCTTAGCTGCGGACGGCTCCAGCTAGAGGCTGCTTGCTTCTGCAGCTTCCCCAGCCCTCGGCTCGGAGGCTGGTGCCTGACACAGAGTTCCCAGCTTCTGTAACTGTGGCTCGGCGGGGGAGGGTCGGACGGACAGACCCACAGCACAAGTAGGTAGAATTGATAGCCTTCCCTCCCCGACCGCCTTGCTCCCGTCCACACCCCTTGACTGTTCGTGGCACTGCAGGAAGCGCATTATCCCCCCTGCACTCCAGGGGTTCATCTCCTGGGGGACAAAGAAGCTCTTGTGTTCCATCCCCCGAAAAAATATGGTGATCTTGAAAAAGTTATATATTGATTTTAAAAAAAAATTTATTGATGCTCATCTGGTTGAAAGGTACCTTTCAAAGAAAACAACAAAAAAAAACTCTGTGGAGTGACGATGTTCCTAAATGGACTTTATTTGAAAGTGTCAAAGTTCCAAAGGTACACTGAAATCATCCACATAAAATAATTCCATCCACATAAAAGCAAATCATCCACATAAGAGCCTTAAAGGACCTAGTCCACTAGGGATACAGGACCCAACACGGTCCGCGTTTCGACAAAAAGTCTTCTTCAGGGGTCCCTGGGGGTCCTATAAAGGTGAGTACGTGGGAAACAATTGTGTGGTGAGCCGGAAGTGAGACACTGCTTGCATTTGCAATGGAAAGGGCTTATGTGGATGATTTACTTTTATGTGGATGGAATTATTTTATGTGGATGATTTCAGTGTACCTTTGGAACTTTGACACTTTCCAAATAAAGTCCATTTAGGAACATCGTCACTCCACAGAGTTTTTTTGGTTTTCTCTGGATTTTCTTCTTTGTGGATATTTTGGGGTCAATTCCTTTTGTTTTTTTTGAAAGGTACCTTTCTCCATTTGCAGACTGGAGGGGATGCTATTTATTGGAGGGGAAGGGGGCGGGGCTCACTGCATGGCTTCACCTGGGTCGGGCGCTGGCCATATGCTGATTGGCTGAGGGGCTGCATGCATCCGCTCAAGTGCAATGCGGGTGCTAAACTACGAGTAGCTTTTGACAGTGGGAAAGGTAATTGACCCTCACCATAAATGCGATCGTAAAGATTAAGAAGAGTTTGGCACTTGGGCATACGACTCGTTCCATTGGTTTACTGCTGCACCAGGTATTTCGAATGGCATGAGATGGTTGGAGTTTGCATTGATGGTGGTTTATGGAATGCGTGTTAAAAACCACGTGTTGCAAGGTTTAATATGAGACATTTACTGTTACAGTTTCCATATGTTTAATTTGAACGGTAGCTGCTCTTTGCGTGTATAATACTATGGTTAGATGAATTAGAAAGCAACAGGATATCAAATATTGTTCAGTAAGTCTGTAATTCAGATACTGTTCAGTTGTCGATTATAATCAAAGTAGGACAGTCAAAGAATACGTTATCCGTTACATGTACTTCTGGATAGCTTATAATTCAGCAGATGTTTTAAGGTGTCTTATAAGATACTGAAAGATGACAACTGGAGGAGCACTAGTTAGTGAAGACTTTAGATCCTCATTTTAAACTTCCTGTTTGGTGTACTTTCTTTCTTTTTTCTCCTGTATCTGGTTGTACACTTTCAACTTAAGAATTACCCAAAAATCATAATCGTCCCTAAATTAAAGATTTCTTTAAACTCTGCTAGTATTTTAAAATGTGAATATTGCCTATTGCTTCCAACCTCTTGGGGGCAGTGGAGAATTATAACAGTCAGACAGGTCAGATCATTTTGCAGAGTCTTGTTATAGTGCAGGGCTTAAGTTTTCAATAAATTCAAAGCAGGAAGGAAAATAAAAGCATGCAATATGTTTATATATACAGTATATATGTTAAGCAGGAGTCCTCAAATCCCCTCCTCAAAAGCTGAAAGCTATATTAGTTTAAATAATTTCCATACTGCATATGCATGTACAGTGGTTTGTTTGCATATAATGGTTCTGGTGTATAGAAATATATCTCCTCCATATGTATAATGGAAATTCTGAAAACTTGGCCGGGTTGAATCTGAGGGCTTTTGCTTGAAGGCTGCTTTTTTTTTTTTTTTTTAAGTAGATCTTAGGCTCCGTTGCTCTATAATTGGCTTAGTATACACAACTCTCAAGATTTCTCAGGGACAAGACACCATTAAATTTGTTAATACAGTGAATAATGTTTGATTCCAACTGCAGCTGCATGTGACTCTAGGCAAGTCACTTAAACCTCTAGGCAAGCCACTTAACCCTCCATTGGCCCAGGAATGTTATGTCTGTCCCTGCTCCATAAAGCTTACAATCTGAGGCTCTTTTACTAAAGCTTAGTGCACATTAATGTCCATTAGAGTACGCTAATGCTGTGCATTCTGTTTATACCAATGGGCCACAGGCACTAATGTCCGTAAGGTCATGCTAAGCTTTAGTAAAAGGGTCCCCCAAGTCAGTGCTGGAGACAGTGAAAGATGGTCCTGCTCGATTTGTCAATTCGAATTGACCCACCAATTCACTTCAGTGACTCGATTCATTTCCCCCCCAAATCAGACTTACTAATTCAGTGATCAACCCCCCTCTTCTCCCCCCTCCCCAGATGAGACCTGACATACCTCCAGGCCTCCTAAAGCAGCAGTTGTGGTGGCTAGCCAGCAGAGGCAGCATTGTGAACAGCTTGCTTGTAGACTGCCCACTGGAGCCTTCCCTCTGCTACATCACTGATGACATTTCTGATGATGTGGCAGAGGGAAGCACTGGTGGGGCAGGCTGCAAGCACAGTGCTGCCTCTGCTATCCGGCCACCGCCACTGCTGCTGCTGCTGCTTTAGGAGGCCTGGAGGTATATCGGGTCTCACCAGGGGTGGGGCTTTGGTTGGGAGGTGCTAAACAAAGGGTTTGGAGGGATGGAAAGCTGCTGCACAGGGGGGACGGGAGGGATGGAAGGCTGCTGCTTATGGGGGGAGAGAGGAAAGAGGAAGAATTGTTGGATATGAGGTGGAGGAGAGGAAGGGAGAGATGCAACAAAGAGATAGAAAGGGGTGAGAGGGAGAAATCCTGCATATGGTGGAGGGAAGGGAGACATGCATGGAGAAATGAGAGGGAAAAATGTTGGACATAGGGTGGGAGGGCAGGGAGAAATGGTGCATAGGGAGAGAGAAAGAAATGTTGTACATGATAATGGAAGGGAGGAAAAAGATGCTGCATGGAGGGGAATAGAGAGGTTTGACCCAGGGCACAAGGCAGGGAGATAAAGAGAGGGTAGACAGTGGGAAAAAATTGGAAATGTTGGATATGGCAGTGGAAGGGAAGGTGCAGAGATGGAAGATGAGCATGGAGAAAGAAGAAAACGTCAAATGGGCAGGAGAACCTGGTGAGTGAGTTAACAGAAGACAAACAGAAACCAGAGCCTGGGACCAACTGATTTGAATAATAAAATGACCAGACAGCAAAAGGTTGAAAAAATAATTTTATTTTCTATTTTGTGATTTACAATATGTCAGATTTGAAATGTGTATCCTTCCAGAGTTGGTGCTGGACAGCGAATGTAGAGAGGAAAAGTCTATTTTGTTTGTTTATTTTGTTTACACCACAGCGCTGGCGTGGGGTTGGAGAGGGCAAACGGGGTGTGTGAAGAGGCTACATAATATAAGAACATAAGAATAGCCTTACTGGGTCAGACCAATGGTCCATCAAGCCCAGTAGCCCGTTCTCACGGTGGCCAATCCAGGTCACTAATACCTGGCCAAAACCCAAGGAGTAGCAATATTCCATGTTATCGATTCAGGGCAAGAAGTGGCGTCCCCTATGTCTTTCTCAATAACAGACTATAGACTTTTCCTGTAGGAACTTGTCCAAACTTTCTTAAAACCAGCTATGCTATCTGCTCTTATCACAAACTGTGGCAATGCATTCCAGAGCTTAACTATTCTCTGAGTGAAAAAAATTTCCTCCTATTGGTTTTAAAAATATTTCATCGAATGTCCCCTAGTCTTTGTAATTTTTGACAGAGTGGAAAATCGATCAACTTATACCCGTTCTACTCCACTCAGGATTTTGTAGACTTCAATCATATTTCCTCTCAGCTGTCTCTTTTCCAAGCTGAAGAGCCCTAACCATTTTAGTCTTTCCTCATACGAGAGGAGTTCCATCCCCTTTATCATCTTGGTTGCTCTTCTTTGAACCTTTTCTAGCGCCACTATATCTTTCTTGAGATAAGGAGTAGAGAATGACACGATGAAAAAATTGGTCCCCGTCACCGCCCCGTCCCCGTCTCACCATCCTCTGCACCGCCCCGTCACCGCCCATTCCCTTCACCGCCCCGTCACCGCCACTGCCACCCCATTCACCGCCCCGTCACCGCCACTGCAACCCCATTCACCGCCCCGTCACCGTCACCGCTGCATACATAAAAGCCTCAAATGGGTACGATTTTATATACTTTTCTTTATTTACGTATAAAGGAAACATTCTTTAAAACTTTAAAACTTAGTTAAATATTAGTTAATAACTATACAAAAACAAAACACGCAGAGAAAAAATTAATTAATATAAATTCTCAAAACTGACACATTTTGATCACTAAATTTAAAATAGTTATTTTTCATGCAGATTTGGATATGGTGGGCACTACAGCTTGAAACAGTGGTTTCTTGGTCGGTTTCAGGTTTCCGTATTGTCTAGGTATAATTTAAGATGGAGTCCAGGACAAGGACCACCAAAGGCAGACCCTGCTTCTGATGTAGGATAGTAGTTAATATCACTTAGAAAAAACTAGTCTTGTCTTATATTGTTACTTGGGAGAGATCTCAACACATGGCTTCATGTATACACGACCAATAAGAGGATAATGGAGAGGCATAAAAGGTTCCTGTAAGCTCTGCCTTAACCGCACTTGTGCAGGTGAGGACGGAGCTTGCAGGAATGGGGCAGGGAAAGGAAAAGAACTTGCGGGGACGGGACCGGAAAATGAGTTCCCGCGGGGACGGGGAAAAAATGTGCCCCCCCCATGTCATTCTCTAATTGTGACCAAAGTGATCATGAATCTATACAGGTCATTGGTGAGGTTTCACCTGGAATACTGTTCTCAGGTTGTATCGCCAGAAGGATAAAGTTAGAGGCAGAGATACCCAGTTCCAGGCTGGAGATTTTCAATCAGTCCTAGATTTCTGCCCAAAGACTTGCAGCTCTGATTTCAACAGATTCGGATCAGGCACTTTTGGGATATAAGTTCAAAACCAGGACTGGCCAACAGTCTCCAGCCTTTAACCCTTTCAGGACCAAGGGACATATTTGTCCCATAACTTTAAAATCCTATAAATTTTGATTGGGATAGTCTACAGTTCTAAATTTGATATGTACGGATTCCATATGATACTGCCTTTATGTAAACAAACTGGTTCCGACATTCATTCATTAGCGTCGTTGCTAGATTGACGAGAAGATTCACTTGCCACACTGTCCATAAGCCAGAAGTGTGATTTTTTTAAATAAAAATAATGATATTTCACAAAAAAAAATCAATTTTTTGGCATCTGCAAGCCCTTTTTACCATAAAAATGTCGTCAAAACCACAAAAATTGGCCTACGATCCTTATGGTCCTGAAAGGGTTAACTGGGTAATTTAGCATCTGAGTACAGGTGACCCACAGAACGTTAACCAAACTGGTGCGAGTCTGCTGCACCAGAAGGCAAGTGCAACCAGCTTATGAGCGAGTACCTACTGTCAAAAGATTTTTCTTGCCAGATTTAAGTTCAGCTTGAGGAACCTGAGACACGATCAAACAAATCATTGAGGAGTAAGGAGAAGAAAGAAAAGGAAGGCAGCTCATGCTGACTTTTTCAGGCAGGGGAAAACAAGGAAGGGGGGGAAGAAAAAGGTTAGCCTTGGCTTATCTTTGAACACAAGAGGAGGCGGAGAAAAATTAAAGTTAGCTAGCCCCTAAATACGGTGGGGTGGGAAGCAGAACAGAAAATTGTTTTCAATAAACACAGGGAGAAAAAGTGAGAAACTTTTAATTCCTCTTTTCTAGAAGAAAAGGAAACCTGAACTGTTGTCCCCCCACCCCCGGGAGAAGAGGGGGCACACAAAAGTCCTCAGCTTCCTCCAGAAAGATGCTCAGTTCGGTGAATAGACATCCAGGAACAGAAGTGGCCAAGAAGAGTGTAAGTCAGGGGTGTCCAACCTTTTGGCTCCCCTGGGTCGATTTGGCCGAAAAAAATATTTCTGGGGCCACCCAAACGCGCAAACACTGCAGCAAGACAGAGGAAGTAGCTGGTAAAGCAGTAAACCCCAGGGGCAGCAGAGGAAAACACTGCATCGCCCTTGACCGGGACCACACAAAATACTTCACTGGGCCGCCGTCGGACACCCCTGCTGTAAGTGCTCACCCAGGGGTTTCAAAGTCCCTCCTCCAGGGCCGCAATCCAGTCTTTGTTTTTCAGGATTTCCTCAATGAATATGCATGAGATCTTTTTGCATGCACTGCTTTTATTGTACGCTAATAGATCTCATGCATATTCACTGGGGAAATCCTGAAAACCCGACTGGATTCCTGCCCTGGAGGAGGGACTTTGAGACCTTTGCCAGCTCCCCTGACTGAAAGAAAGTCCACTGAAAGAATATATAGTTAAACATTGCTCGTTTGCTGTTAATTGATTTACTACATTTGCAAAACTACTCTTTGTTCTGTGGCCATGAAGATGCTGATTCTAAGCTACTGTTTGATTTCCGCTCCATGCGGAAATGTTTTTTAGTACATCTGAAAGGCCGCCTCGTCTTTAACTACAGCAGAGCCGCCTCCTTTCCCTCTTTACGCTCCTGCCTACGTTCTTCGGCGAGGTGAGGAATTGCGCCCACCTCCCTTAGCGGCGGTCGGCTCCAGCGAGCGGCTGCCGTGTTTTTTCGCAGCTTCCCCAGCCCCCTCGGCTCAGAGGCTGGTGCCGGACGCGGAGCTCCCGGGCGACGGACGGACAGCTCCGCAGCAGGTAGGACGGGACAGCGGCCTTATCCCTCCCCCCCCCCCCGCCCCCCCAGTCTCGCCGGTCCGAGGGGATCCTCTGCCGTTTGGTGGCGCGGCGGGGGAGCGCGTTAACCGTTTCGCTCCGGGGCTCGGCTCTCTGCAGCCTGAAGCTACAGCCTCCCCCCCTATTCCCTCCCCCCCCAAAAAAAAATATGGTGAGCATAAAGTAAGTTACGTTTTCTTATTAAAAAATATATATATCTATATTTTTCTGGCTGTTTAGCTGCCCGGGGAAGACAGCTGATATCCTTCCCCACCTTTCTTCCTGTACTTGAGACTTGGAAACGGGACAGAGGACGGGGAGCATTTCTTTGGCTTTGGGGGGGGGGGGGGGAGGTTTTCACGTGGGTCGGGCGCTGCTCTTTGGCTGAGGGGCTGCGCTCATCCCCTCCGTGCGGAGCTTCTCGCCATCCCCTGGGTCGGGGGCGCTTGTGCCGATTCTTTTTGGGAGCCCCGAAAGTTGACTGCGGGGTTCGCTTATAATAAACCCCCCCCCCCAAGTCGGTTGCCCTGATGTCGGGAAAGGTAAATGGCCCTTAAAGGTGAAGGAGAGTTTCAGGCCCTCGAGTACAGAAGACTTATTTCATGGGTATAATGCTGCACCAGCTATTACTTCAAATGGAATGAGATGGTTTGCAGGTTGCATTGATCTACCTTGTTGTAATGTTTAAGGGATGTTTACTGTTTTCATAGATTTTTCTGTGCCTATTATTACCCTGAGTAGCCTAAGGAGATATTTATTTTTGGAAAGGGCAATGTGTGGGTGCAAATAGCCTACTAGTGGAGGTGAAAAAGGGAAGGGGTAAAAGGCGGACCTTAAAAATCTGAGGTCCGTGCCACTTGTAGTTTCTGGCTCTGACAGACCTCGATGACAATATAGCGCTGACGGATCCTAATACTTTTCCCTCCCTGTGCTGAGACGGGCTAAATTGTCATCGAGGTCTGTCGGAGCCAGAAACTACAAGTGGCATGGACCTCAGATTTTTAAGGACGTACGGTTTTAGATACGCGAGGTACGTCGAGTCCGCCTTTTACCCCTTCCCCGGTGAAAAAGAACAGTGTCTGAATTAAAGAAAGTATGAGACAGACACAAGAGAATTTCTGAGGGAGAAATGATTGTAAGCTTAGTGGTTACTGTAGTATGGACGAGCAAACCCTACAGCAGGGGTGTCAAAGTCCCTCCTCGAGGGCCGCAATCCAGTCGGGTTTTCAGGATTTCCTCAATGAATATGCATGAGATCTATTATCATACAATGAAAGCAGTGCATGCAAATAGATCTCGTGCATATTCATTGGGGAAATCCTGAAAACCCGACTGGATTGCGGCCCTCGAGGGGGAACTTTGACACCCCTGCCTTACAGGCTCCATGTACTCTATGTTTGCTCAAATTATGAAGCGGCAGAATAGCATATTGTCTTGTAGAATTTTGTAATGCAGAATACATTGAACAGTGGTACCTTGGTTTACGAGCATGATCCGTTCCAGGAGCATGCTCGTAATCCAAAACGCTCGTATATCAAAGCAAAGTTCCCCATAGGATATAATGGAGGCTCGGGCAGTTTGTTGCTGCTGCTGCCGGCGGCCGACATAAACATAACAGAACTGGGGCTCTTTCCGCAGCCGAACCAACCTCGCTGGGGCCTTGCAGCTTTAACTTCTTTTTCGTTCGTTTTGTGCCTTGAGTGCCTACATTCATGCCGGCTTTCTCCTCCTCCTTGCCGCGGTGCTCGTTCAAAGCCGCGGGCAGTGGTTCCCACATGCCCCCCCCCCCAAGACCGACCCGGAAGCCCTCCCTGTGCTGCGGTGCCTACCTTCATGCTGGCTTTCTCCTCCTTCTTGCCGCAGTGCTCGTTGAAAGCCACGGACAGCGGTTCCCACGTGCCCCCGAGGCCGACCCGGAAGCCCTTCTTGTGCCCCGGTGCCTACCTTCATGCTGGCTTTCTCCTCCTTCTTGCCGCGGTGCTCGTTCAAAGCCACGGACAGCGGTTCCCACGTGCCCCCTGAGGCTGACCCGGAAGCCCTCCTTGTGTCGCGGTGCCTACCTTCATGCTGGCTTTCTCCTCCTTCTTGCCGCAGTGCTCGTTGAAAGCCACAGACAGCGGTTCCCACGTGCCCCCGAGGCCGACCCGGAAGCCCTTCTTGTGCCCCGGTGCCTACCTTCATGCTGGCTTTCTCCTCCTTCTTGCCGCGGTGCTCGTTCAAAGCCACGGACAGCGGTTCCCACCTGCCCCCCGTGGCCGACCTGGAAGCCCTCTCTCTGACGTCACAACGTCAGAGGGAACGTCTCCAGGCCGGCCGCAGGAGGCATGCAGGAGCTGCTGCCCGCGGCCCCGAGCGAACACAGCAAGGAGGAGGGAACCGGCAAGAAAGCAATCCTCCAGGGGCGGCAGAGGGAACAAAAGCATTGCCTTCGGGCGGGCCGCCCGGCGCAGCTGGTTGACCACCCTAAAAGGCAAAACTGAAGTGGAAGAGAATCGGAAAGAAAATCTGTAGTCGGTGTGCGTGCATTGCAAGGTATGGAGAGGGGGATGCGGGGTGTTTTACTTCGGGACACGCTCGTATAGCGAGTTAAGCTCGGTTTACGAGACACAGATTTTACAAATGTTTTGCTCGTCTTGCAAAACAACTCGTAAACCGCGGTACTCGTAAACCGAGGTTTGACTGTACTGTGTTCGGATACCATAATCCAGCAATCTCAGAGATGATAAACAACAAAGTTCTTAGGGCTCCTTTTTACGAAGGTGCGCTAGCAGTTTTAGCGTGCGCGCTTAGCACGCGCTACGTTGCCGTGCGCACAACCCACTAACGCCTCCATAGAGCTGGCGTTAGTATTTTCCGTGTAGTGTGGGGTTAGCGTGCGCGGCATTGTAGCGCGCGCTAAAAAACGCTAGCCCTTCGTAAAAGGAGCCCTTAGTTTTAGATACAAAACCTTGTAAAAGTCTTCATGAGTTTCACATTCTAAAAAAAGAAAACAAAAACAAAAACCAATCCAAAATGCGTAAAAATAGTTGACTGATCTACATATCTGCACACTTTCAACTTGGAAAAATTATAGAAATTATAAAAAAAAAAAAATACCCCCAGTATTAATTGCATAAATCTTTATACCCTTTATTATAGCAACCCCAAATTAGTTCTCTCACCAACATCATAAGTTATAAACAGGCAGTAAACCTCTACCCCGTCCTTCTGATCTACAAAATGCCTAATCCTAAAATAATTCTAAAACTCCCTATGAGGAATCCCAAACTCAGTTTGTAACTGCTCAAACCCCTTGAGGGTCCCAGAACGCACGAGCTGATAGATATAATCTATATTTATCCCAATTTAACAAAGTCACTGTACCCCCCCCCACTGCACTTAAGTTCAGAGTTAATGGGTGTCAACGACAATTTATCACACCCCAAAGCCCTATCCCAGATCTCACACTACAAAAATAGTAGAAGTATGGTAAATGGGTTAAGGATCTCGCATCTGGCTCTAAGGCCTAGATTCACTAAACTCACCGATCCAATCCGTAGCTGGGCGACTGATTTACTACGAGTCCTTATGCAAATGAACACGATCGGAGGCACGCCCCACACCGACCCCCATGGATCGCTGCAGAGCAATCTTGACGCATGCGCACACCATATTCTTTGTCTGTAGATGCGGTCCGCGCATGTGCTTGCTCTCTGCACAAGTGGGGGGGGGGAGGGGCTTTAATGGAACAGAACACGCTCGAGTCAGAGTAATATGGAACAGACCACGCTTTTAACCTGGTGGTTAAAACCGCGGGCTCGCACGGCAGGGACAAGGCGGCAGAGAGCAAGAGAGTCGGCAGGGACAGGGCGGCAGAGAGCAGGAGAGTCGGCAGAGCTTGCTTCCTTGTGCTTTTTGCACAAGGGAGATGAATGTTTTAATTTGTTGGTTTTATTTTTGTTTGATAACTTGGGATTTCAGAGCGGCAGGGAGCAGGATGGTCGACAAGGACGTGGGCGACTGGTCCTCAGCAGGCACTTCTTTTTGGATCAGCCAGCCCAATCGGTATTCCTTCTTCTGTTTAGTGAATCGCTGCATTTCTACTTTGCATTCCATTTCTCCTCATTTGCATGCGCAGATCGGATTGGGTGGGAGGTTGATTGGCCAGGAGGGTAGTGAATCGGGTTGGGAGTCGGAGAAGGCTCGCAAAGCTTAATGAATCTAGCCCTAAGAGCCTTATGGGCCTGCCTGTTTCCTACTAAAGATTGTTCAAGCGACACGTATCATTCTGACCCACAGTGCCAATCCCATATATGGTGGATTTGTGCAGCTTCATAATATACTCTAAGATCAAGAATTCCTATACCCCCTCCTTTTCTCCCCATAGAGCTCAGAACGGGTTACATGTCTTCACATTGTCTGCCCCTTGCTATCCAGAAGAAGCAATCCTGCCAGTGAGTCAGCTAAAAGTTTAGCTAAAATCTTAATATCTAAATTTAGAAGGGAAATTGGGCAATATGATCCACATAGTGCTCCGTCGTTGCCTGGTTTACAAGGGATAGTTATACCTGCAGTTTTCATGGAATCAGGGAGTTCTTCCCCCTCCCCCCACCAATGCACCCCATTAAATATCCATATCATCAGAGGTATCAGTTGCAGGGCAAAAGTCTTTTATAGAAGCCGAAGAAAACTCGTCCAACCCAGGCACTTTACCTAGAACATAAGAACATAAGAAATGCCTCCGCTGGGTCAGACCCGAGGTCCATCGCGCCCAGCAGTCCGCTCACGCGGCGGCCCAACAGGTCCAGGACCTGTGCAGTAAATTTCTATCTATATCCCTCTATCCCCTTTTCCAGCAGGAATTTGTCCAAACCTTTCTTAAACCCCAGTACTGTACTCTGCCCTATAACTTCCTCTGGAATTGCATTCCAGGTGTCCACCACACGTTGTGTAAAGAAGAACTTCCTAGCATTAGTTTTGAATTTGCCTCCTTTCAACTTTTCCGAATGCCCTCTTGTATTTTTATTTTCTGAAAGTTTGAAGAATCTGTCCCTCTCTACTCTCTCTATGCCCTTCATGATCTTGTAAGTCTCTATCATATCCCCTCTTAATCTTCTCTTTTCTAGGGAAAAGAGTCCCAGTTTTTCCAATCTCTCAGCATATGAAAGACTTTCCATCCCCTTAATCAATCGTGTTGCTCTCCTCTGAACTCTCTCGAGCAATGCCATATCCTTTTTAAGGTACGGTGACCAATACCTGTAGACAAGTGTTTAATGGTAAGCTAAGGCCCCACTTTTATGAAGCTGCGTTAGGTTTTTTATTGCTGGCTTTGGCGGTAAAAGCTCTGACGCTCATAGGAATTCTATGAGGGTCAGAGCTTTTACCGCCACAGCCAGCGATAAAAAGCCCTAAAGCGGCTTCATAAAAGGGGAGTTAAATTTCCTGAGAATTAATATCAACTTCCAGTTGATCACATAAAGGAGTAGGCACTTATGGCAGAGACGCTTCCCCCCAATAGTCGCCAATAGAATCCTCTGAAACCTTTGCTTTTTGACTATATATTTGTTTGGAAAACTAAACAAATTGCCTCTGAAGTAGAGAATGACATGGGGACAAATTTTACCCTGTCCCTGCGGGAATTCATTTTCCTGTCCCATCCCGGCCAGTACTTTTCCTGTCCCTGCCCCGTTCCCGCAAGCTCTGTCCTAATCTGCACAAGCCTCAAACACTTTAAAATCATAAGTAGCAACATTCTAGAGCTTAAGACTGTGATGTCATAATGCCTCATTCCACCAATGCCTAAGCTCTGTCCTCATCTGCACAAGCCTCAAACACTTTAAAATCATAAGTGTTCGAGGCTTGTGTAGTTAAGGCTGAGCTTACAGGAATGGGGCAGGGACAGCAACAAAACCTGCGGGAACGGGATGGGGAAAAATTTGTCCCCATGTCATTCTCTACTCTGAATGTCTGCTTGCTTATAGAGAAATACTCCCCACTTCTAATACAGAGAATAACCATTTCTTTCTGCCTCTGATGCAGCCTCCTCACAAGCAGCCTTCCAGGCTTATTACTAAATTCAAAATGCATTTGATGGGCTATTTCAGCTTATGAGCAAGATCATCTAAACAGAGCTGAGGTAGTTCTGCTCATTTTTTGTGTAAATCTGATGCATGTTACCAGAATAGCTCAATTTGTGCTGACTCTCTAGAACAATGCCTTGCAAACTTTGCCAAGCCGCGGCACACTAAACGTAGTGGTCGTGGCTCGAGGCATCTGGAAGTGCGTGGATGCCAACGTGATGATGTCGTGTGCATGCATGGTATCATCACGTCTACATCTGCGCAAGCGTGAAGGCCATCTAGACGGGCCCTGAGCCATCAGTAGGGGGAGCCGGAAGGGAAGACGCGGGGAGAGAAGGAGAGGCGCTGGCGCTGGCTGATTGCCTACAGGATGCACCTATCGCCGCAAGAGGTATGTCCTGTAGGCAGTCAGCTGGAACCGGTGCCTCTCCTCCTCCCCACCGTCTCGCAGCACACCTGAAATATCAAGAGGCACATTAATTATAGCCCCGCTAGTGCTGCAAGTACAGGAAGGGAAGGGCCAGGTGTGTGCAGCCGATTGCATGCCGCTGGCTCACAAGCCTTCCCTCCGATGTCAATTCTGATGTCGGAGAAAAGGTCCAGGCCAGCCAATTGTTTCTTGGCTAACACGGACCTTCTGTCTGATGTCATAATTGATGTTGGGGGGGGAAGTGCCCTTCCCTTCCTGTACTTGCTGCACCAGCGGGGCTGTAATTTAAGGAAGTGGGTGGGCGGCAGAGGTGGGGGGAGGAATTGGCAGTGGGTCGGCTTGAGGGTCGGCAGGCTTTGGCGTGGCTTCGGGGAGGGTGAGAGATAATTAAATGGAATGGGTGGGTGGTGGGTGGGTTTGGGGGACAGGCTTTGGTGTGGCTTCGAGGGAGGGTAGGAGGGAATAGAAAGGGATAATTGTTGTGCCTGAGGAAAGAAAGAAAAAAAGAAAGGATGCATAGTCAGAAGAAGTGCAACCAGAGACTCGTGAAATCACCAGGCAACATAGCTAGGAAAAATGATTTTATTTTCAATTTAGTGATCAAAATGTGTCAGTTTCGAGAATTTATATCTGCTGTCTATATTTTGCACTATTTTTTCTGGGTTTCTATAGTTGTATATTTTAAAGTCATCTGACTTGACATCTTTGAAACCTCCCCAATATAAATTATAATTAACATTTTCTCTGCATACAGTGTGCTTTGTGTTTTGTTTTGTTTTTTTTTAAATTTTGTGGTTACCATTATGTATTAATAAGATTATATTGTGTGTATATGAAAAATGGATGGAAGAAATTACATTACAATTAGTATTATTATTATTATGGGGGTGGAATCAGGGGCGGAGTTTGGGTGGGTTTGGGGCGGAGTTTGGGCAGGGGTACTCGGTTGGTGTTTGTTAGGCTTAGGGGGTACTTGGCTTGAAAAGGTTGATAAACACTGCTCTAGAAACACAATGAATGATCCAAACAAAACCTTCTTGGCTAACAATTGCTTCCATTTGTAAGCCTCCCATCTAATAAAAACTCCCCAGATGACAGCCTTCAAGCCCTTCTGCACCATTATTTATTTATTTAATTTGTTTTCTATCCTTTTGTCCCCAAAGAGCTCATAATGAGTTACAGGTTAAACATATATAATATGCAGTAAACAGGTAATGATTTGCATTGGATTTGCCATAATTTCAGTTTACAATACAAGTTTTTATCCTAACTTGATGCCTACTTAGGGGTTTAATACTAATATACAATTTACAGGTTATAATTTGCCTTAGTTACAGTGCAAGATTTTTCAATACAAGTTTTCCTTACGTGACACATACCAGGATCTGGTACCAATATACTGTACATTTCTTTGTAATCCTTCGATCAAGGGCAGTGGAGTTAGGTGAAGAGTTATGTTTTTATTGCTTTCTTAAAGTTGAAGAGTCCTTCAAGGGATCTGATCTGTGGGGGTAGTCGATTCCAGTGGCTTGGTATAAAGTGTGAGTAGGAACGTTGTTTGGTTTGCAGTTGAAGGGCACGACCAGGGGGTGTTTTGAGACATATTTCATCCTGGGAGCAGAGGGACCTGTTCAGCACGTACGGAAGAAGCTTAGCCTTCATGTAGACCGGCAGATTTCCTGCACCACATCCTTAAAGGCATCTTTTCTTCCCGGACCCTGCAGATTCTTAAATTGCACCTCCATGTGCGATTTTCAACATCCTCTAATTTCTCTCAAATTTCCAGTTCTGCTTTCTGCACTACACTTAACTTTAGCTAATTATCATCCACAGAGTTCTTCACCCATTCCATGCCGGATTCCAGGTCCTCTTGCCATTTGCCAAAGTCGGTGATTTCTTGTTTAGTCAGCAACTGCACTTCAAATACCCCTCTCTTTGAGATTTCATAGTTGAAAACGTGCAGGAAAATCGAGTGCTGACAATATGGAGCAGACAATCGTGCGCAGGACATCAGCGCACCGGACTTAAACTTAATTTTAAAGTTCTCCGAGTAGGGGTTTGGGGAGGGAACCCCCGCAGTTAAGTTAGTACTGTTTGCGCTGCCGTTGGGTGGTGGTGTTGGGGGGGAATCCCCCATTATAGAGGGCAGAGGTGTTTTTCCCTTTTTTTAGGGAAAAACGTCAATTTCCACCCCCCTTGGAGCACTTTAAAATTAAGTTTAAGTCTGGCGCTGATGTCCTGCTCACGATTGTCTGCTCCGTATTGTCGGCGCTCGATTGTCTCACGTGCTTTTGTCCCATCACCCTCTTTGAGTGCACTTCCTCTCGCGGAGCTTCCCATACAGTGAGCAGCTCACTATAAAGTATGGAGGAATGCTCTGTTACCTGTCCACCAGTGTTTGGTCCAGCCTGAGCCTCACCATCAATGGTTCCCACTACAGATGTAATCTTGGTGTTGCTGCCTGGGCTACTAGGCTTTGTCACTCCGGTGGTTACTTTACTACCAGTAAATTTGACTTAATTTCTTTCAAATAGAATCCATGTAGCTCCTTTGTGGGCTTCGCAAAAGACACCCCCCTACTTCTTTTGAAGCGAGCCCTACAATATTGTATTTACCCCTTCCCTCCCTTTATTTTTATTTTCAATCTCAATGTATTTATTAACTAACCAAGTTCCTCCTCCCTTTTTGTTCCTGTATGTCAGTCTGTCATGCACTCCTCTTTTTATTAATTTTTTATTTTTCATTTTTTTAAGATATATTTTATTGTAAACAGTTTAGGTACCTGTTTGATAAATGGCATATCAAATAAAGACACTTGGAAAACTCTCCTACAGAACTTCACCCCAGAGTGACCACCCACTCTAGTGATGTCACTTCTTCCAGAACTATCTTATTAATGATGTATAGACTTTTCCTACTGGAATTTGTCCAGACCTTTTTTTTTTTTAAACTCTGCTATGCTAACTGCTTTTACCACTTATGCACAGAGTAGAAAAGTCCTATTTGTTTAAAATGTGCTACTTTGCAACTCCATGATGTATATATGCCCTAGTCTTTGTACTCTTTTGAAAGAGTAAACAATCAATTCATGTTTATCTGTTCCATTGCACTCAGGATTTTATAGTCCATTGTCATATCTCCTCTCAACAGCCTTTCTCCTAGCTGCAGAGCCCTAACCTCTTTAGCCTTTCCTCATAGCAGAATCGTTCCATTCCCTTTATCACTTTGGCCACCCTTCTCTGTACCTTTTCTAATTCCAATATATCTTTCTTTGTGTTCCTTTCTTTTTATCTATCTGCCTGCATACATTGTTCTGTACAATTACCCTCACTTTCTCATGTTTTGCTCAGTAGTAATCCAACCCAAATTATAGATATATATATTTTTTAAAACAGCCTTTCAAAACTGTCCTGACATTTTAAAATGTGAATCTGTCTGATTGCTCTCAACCTCTTTGGGGCACTGGAGAATTGAAACATTCAGGCAGGTCAGAACTGCTTGCAGTCTTATTACGTCTCAGACGAATTGGAATGATTGAGTGTTCAGCAAAAATTAAAGGCATGAAACAAGCATACCAATACAAGCCTAAGCTGGGGGTGTATATGTCCTCTTAGGAACTTCATGTTTTTTATAAGACTCTATGAGCAGATATTGATCTTGGAACTTGCTGTGGACGTTTCACCTTTTGCCGGGAGCATACAGTTCTTAATGGCACTTGGTCAAGAGAAATCTTAAATGTTTTCATGCTGTGGACAGATGATACTCTGCTAAATAGTGTCACTGAAGTTGAGGATCTACCTGATGCTTTTGGTAAGACAGCATTTGCTTTCTTGTTTCCTTTGGCAGTGGTAAGAGCTGTGATGAATTATAAAAATTATGTGGAGGACAAGATGAAAATAATCCCTGCTATTAAAAACCAGATGTTTTGTGTGTGTGTGTATTTTTAGAGGTTTTAAACTCCTAGAGAGTTCTTTGTTACAAATAGATCTGTGCATAATTTTTCTGTAGGTTGCGCTTTCAGAGTGCCCCGATTTTTAGATTTTTCTTTCTCTTACAATATTTGCATTCATTTCGACTGCCTTTGGAAACTTATTGCAGACTTGGATTTTCCGAAAACCTGGGTCAGTGTTAGATTTCCTTGTTGTCTGGGGAAAGCCAGGTAAGCTAATATAGATCCCGAGACCAGGCAATAGCATTCAGTTGCTTAGCAACCATTCACCGTTGTGAAAGCTGAGCAGGAGTGATTTCATCCACACTCTTCAAAATTAGGAAATCTCACAACATACCTGAGCAGAGCACATAACCATGAGAGACAATACTGTTTATGATCCTAGAAATACAACTCTGACTAGTTCATAATGATATCTGTCAGGATTCCTAATTCCCATCCACCATGAAAGAAATGAACTGATTGATGGGGTTCAAAATAGCAGCACAGCTCTGGTTAGCATTTCTGTTCTGTAGCATGCTGCGTGCGGTTCTTGGTGCATCCTTCTTCCTGTATCTATTTTAAATGGCAAAATTAGCAACGAAAGGGCTAAAATTAGATTTTTTAAAAAAATCAATATATCGGCAGAAAATGTCTTTACAGAGTACAAGGAATGAGTAGGAAGAGCGCCAATGATCACAAGAGCGCCAAAACAGTGTCCTTCTTCATTGACGGCGACCAGTGCTGGACGCAGTACTCCAGGTGAGGGCGCACCAGGGCCCGGTACAGCGGCATGATAATCTTCTCCGATCTGTTTGTGATCCCCTTCTTTATCATTCCTAGCATTCTGTTCACCCTTTTCGCTGCCATACGCATTGCACAGACGGCTTCATCAGCTTGTCGATCAGAACTCCCAAGTCTCTTTCCTGGGAGGTCTCTCCAAGTACCGCCCCGGACTTAATTCAAAATGCTTTTCCTCAAACCATACCATTTACTAGGCTCTCTCTAGTCTCTAGTTTTAAAGAGCAGTTCTCACCTTGTGGTTTTCTACAGTAAGCTCACAGCTTGTGGCTTTAAACAGTTCCCTGCAGTTAACTTTATGTTCACTGTAGAAATGAACTTTTCTGACCACATTTTCCAGACAATGACATGTCCACAATAGGATTCTATCCTTTAGCTTATATGCCTGTTCCTTGCACAGCTCGAGCCACGATGCTTATTCTGATTAAGAGATTACTTCTCCTATGCCCCCTGGCCAGCAACATCCATCCTTCTACAGCTGCCTGGCAACACTCATTTCCGGAAAACTATTACAACCTGTTTCTCTGTTAAACCATCACATAAATGCTTCTTCATGGCTTCTAGTTTGAACACGCAGACACTATATCAGTGGTTCCCCAACCCGGTCCTAGAGGCACCTCACCAGTCAGGTTTTCAGGATATCCACAATGAATATTCATGAGAGAAATTTGTACACACTGCACCGCAAATCTCTCTCATGAATATTCATTGTGAATTTGCAAGATATTACTGATATTCTAGAAGATTTCCCTCTCTCAAGTTAAAGAATGGGTTACATGTATAGTGAATTTTGTTTTTGAACAAGATTTGAGTTCTGTCATGAGAATATACTTTAAAAATGGTGTCTCTCCTTACTATGATTTGCCTATATCCGGATTTGCCAAAATCTACACAGGAGAGAAGACGATAATTTGTGGTAATGAGAAAGGAAACGAAAAAATTAGGAGCTACTTATTTACTTGCATACCCATGTAAATGTGTGATTAAATATTTGGGCTTAAGATATATGTTTTTCCATCCAGAACATCTGAGGGCCTTTTTAGATCTCAAGAAGATAACAGTTGACACTGAATGAAGAGGAAATATTAGTATAGGCTGAGGTTATCCATCTAAGCTTTTTTCTTTTTCATGATTTACTTGTACAATATCTGATTCTCCCAAAACTTTTTTTGTCCTCTTCCATTTCAATTTTGTTGTGGTCTGAGGAAGTGTTTATTCTTTATAGTTTACTGTTTACCTCTGCATTATCTATATAAAAGTTGTATTGAGTCGGACACTGTGTTTCTTTAACAAGTGGAATAACTTGTGATTATTTGTTAAATACAATATCCTCTATAATAAAACCCTAAGCGCACATGCACACTTATGATGCCGTGATCCCTGCCGCCGTGATGTGTGCTTCCATGCTGCACATGCGCACTGCCTGCCTTCTGCCCCGATCTCCGATGCCAGCTGACTTCCTGCGCTGCCGCTGCTGGGACGCCTCTTCTCACCCCCAGACCAGCAAACGCAGCAGCTGCAGTTTCATCTTGCAGCCGCGGGGCATTTGCTATGTGGGCCGGCCTAGCAAAAGCTCCAAGGCTGCCCGGGCTAGCGGATGCTGGACAGGGGGAGCAGGGAAAAGAGAAGGGGTACTACTGGACAGGGGGAGCAGGGAAAGGGTGGTGGTGGACAGCCAAGGAAAGAAAGAGACAGACAGCGGCCAAGGAGAGAGAGAGAGAGAAAGACAGACAGACAGAAAGCGGCCAAGGAGAGAGAGAGAGAGAGAGAGAGAGAAAGAAAGAAAGACAGACAAAGGCCAAGGGGAGAGAGAGAGAGAGAAAGAAACAAGCGGCCAAAGAAAGAAAGAGAGAGAGAGAGAAAGAAAGACAGACAGACAACGGTCAAGGAGAGAGAGAGACAGAAAGAAAGACAGACACACACATCTATTCTAGCACCCGTTAATGTAACGGGCTTAAAGACTAGTATAAAAATAAAGATTAAAAAAAAAAAAGAATATTCATTGTGGATATCCTGAAAACTTGACTGGCTGGGGGTGCTTCATGACTAGGTTTGGAAACCAGTGCACTATACACATCCCTCCCAATTATATATATATATATATATATATATATATATATCAATCAAAATTGCATGCACAGATTTGGGGGGGGGGGGGGAGAGGAGAGGGAACACCAAATTGAATGAGCCACTTAGTGCCAATAATTGAGTGCTAATAATCAATTATTGGAACTAATAGGCAACAATTTGAATTTATGCATTTTATCTTCCTAGTCAGGGTTCTATAAAGATGTGTAAATTTCTCTGTGTGGATCTGGAAAGGGGGTGTGGCCATGGGAGGAGCATGAGCAGGTCAGGGTATTTCTAGAATTTGTATGCAGTATTTTAGAATATGATAGATGCACGCCTAATTTAGGGCTCCTTTCACAAAGCCACGTTAGGCTTTTTTATTGCTGGCCACAGTGGTATTAGCTCCGCCACTCATAGAATTCCTAGTGTCGATGCTAATACTGCTGGCGGCACTAAATAAAATCTAATGCAGCTTTGTAAAAGGGGGGGGGGGGTTTAGGTACAAGGATGTATACCTGATTTTACTTGGTGTAAATCTTTGCATCCAAAATTGGGCAAGGATCCCGGAACTAAGCATTATTCTATAAATGATGCCTAATTCGGAGCACTGTTTTTATAGAATAGCGCTTAGCACTCATATTTTTTCGATGCTCAAATTTGGATGCCATTGATTGCTTGTGGCCAGCCCCGGCAGGGCCTTTCCTCTGTTGCATCGGAAGTGACACGGCACAGGAAAGGCCCTTCCAGGGCTGGCTGCAAGCAGCCTGTTTACAGCACTGCTTCTGCTGACCGGCTGCTGCTGCTACTTTGGGAGAGCCACAGGTAAGAAATACTGACTGTGCAGAGTGAGGGGGGGGGAGGGGTGAGGGGGTTCCATTGAAAGGCCAGGCCCAATGGGGGAGGTAGACCAAAAGTGTGTGTGATGGGGAGGAAGGGACATGGATGCTGGACCTTCAGGGTAAAGGGGAGGGGAGATGGGTGGATGCTGGACCCATAAGTGTGTAGGGGGTGTGAAAAAGTGATCCTGACCAGAAAGGAGGGTGGGGAGGGAACAATAGATGCTAGACCTACAAGTGGGGGTAGGGGGATGATAGAGGAGGAAAGAGTGGCTCAAACCAGAAAGGTATGGTATGGGGTATAGTATTACAGTAGTTAGTCCTATTTTTAATAGTAACTCTCAAGCAACCAGAAACTACATTTATCTGGCATCTACCAATCCCCATGGGTGTTGGATAACTGAGAGTCTACTGTAATAAACACAACAGTAAATATATTCAAATACCAATATGCCTTATGGCATAGTAGTTATTTAAAATGTCAACACAATATACATTAAAACATCTTAAGAGATAGCATAGAGTATAAGCAGAGATGGAACATATAGACAGATAAGATAGAGTAACAGGAGTTAGATATATGGGTGACCAACATAAGGAAAAATTGCACATGAAGTCAGAAAATGTGTGGGAAGATGATTTCAACAACAATAAGAGTGGTGTTAGTCCTTGTGTGTATGACTACCTAGTTGATGATTTCATCTGCTTCCTAAACTAGAGGAGCAATCCCAGTCACTCTAGCTCAGGGATGTCCAATGTCGGTCCTCGAGGGCCGCAGTCCAGTCGGATTTTCAGGATTTCCCCAATGAATATACATGAGGTCTATTTGCATGCACTGCTTTCATTGTATGCTAATAGATCTCATGCATATTCATTGGGGAAATCCTGAAAACCCGACTGGATTGCGGCCCTCGAGAACCGACATTGGACACCCCTGCTCTAGCTGGTTCCTATCTCAAAATGACTGCTATGATCTCCACTGGCATGCTAGAGATTGTGGCAGCCATTTTGACAGTGGAGAGGACATGGCCAGGAGCAACTAAGGGTCTTTCCTGCTCCAACTAGCTACTAGACCACCAGGGGATAGCTTTTGTATGATTCACTGGATCTCTTGCAAATCTTTCAAAACAGATAAGATCTGAAAAACGTTTGTGCCTCTGAGGTGATGAATTCATTTTTATTAGAATATTTTTTTCAGCTGCTAGTTGGGGTGCATTAAGCCCTATGTTTTTTTAAGTCTATCTGTGAAATGTTTGGTAGGAAATTTATAGAGATCAGTGTCTGTACATGTTTTGAGTGTTCATAATTTTTCAGGATTAAACATTCAAGCTCTTCAGATGGAAAGTTTCTCTTTGTAAGTGTATTAGCACAGTTATGCCACACTGCTGGTGTGAAAAAGTAATTAAAGGAATGTAAATAATCTCCAAGATTCTCATTTCCCAGGAAACTAATTTCATATCTTGTCCTCAATGTGAATTAGATGCTTAAAAATAATTCTCAGCTCAATCAACATGCAGACATACTGTGTTCCTAAAGTATGCTTCTGAGCTATTAAAATGTTATAGCACACAAACTGATTAGGAAGTTATTTTCCATGAGATTTTTAAAAGGTATTTCCTCTTTATCCCTGCCAGTCCATTCCAGATATGTGGGTTATGGTCTGGAGATAGAGTAAGCCTATTGCTTTCCTGTGTAGTCAGGTCCTAACGCTGCACTGATCTCCATCTCCAGCAGGGAGACATTTGGATTGGTGCAAAAGGATCATTGAGGCTCCAGTGGCAGAGGCTGTTGTGTTGCTGCAGACTGAGCTAGGCTGAGGGGATGTCTATGGTGAGGTGATGGCATTTAGGCTGCGTTCTCCTTAAACAATGGCCCACCTACCTGGGGGTCACACTGCTTGCAGCCTTTGTAATATTAGCAGCCAGAGTCTTCTTTTCTTGGAACTCCTTACGACTTTCAAAATGCTTTTAGAGAAGCAACTTACTGGTATTCTGTTGAGTGAATCATCTCCCTGCATTTGTAGGCCTCAGCATAAGTTTGTAGTAGTGATGGCTCATGATGACAGGAGCTGTGCAGAGAGGACTGTTGTAGTGATTGTGGCAGCTGAAGACAGAGTTCTGTGGCAGGTTTTTCTGCTTCTGGCTTGTGAGAGCTTGCTAGTAAGATCCAGTTGACCAGGGAATTGAAGGTCGGGATGAAAGGAGAATGAAGGTTCTTCTCTGAGGACCTCTCCACATATTGGAAACACTAAAAGCACAATGGTCTGTGGTGAGGCTTTTGTCTGTCTCTATGGAAGGAAGTCCTCTGCCTTCAATACAATTTTTTTCCCCCAGAATTTGTTCCAGAATTGTTGTTTGAGATAACAGCCACCAACTTCAAGTCTAAGCCTAGAAACAGAACTAGCATCCAAGAGGCCCAAGGTGGATGTGAACCAAAACTTCAAGGGGGATGACAGGCTGGACACAGGAAAGGCAGGTGCCCGAGGATGAGGAGAACCACTTGCTGCTAAGGTGTTATCTTTTTGCCTTTGTTTCTTCTTTTTTCATTTTTATTTTTTTATAAAGAGCTGTGCCACAACATGACTGACAGGTCTTTCTGCTGCACCAAACTATATAAGAGAGCAATCCATTTTCTGTTTCTCACTGCTGGTTAGGGTAGAACCCATTCATGTGGATTTGTCTGGCAGGACCCAAGGAAAGGTATTTATGAGTTATGAATTATTTAACCATTCTGGCAATGAGACTTTAGTAATCTGACTGCAGTAAGGCAGAATCTGTCACAGCTATTAAGCAGAAGGTGAGGGCAGTCTTTATATCATAACTTGTAATGGTAATTGCTGTTTCATCAGTTCTCAAGGAATGAATGGTATTTTCTATTTTATATCATGTACTCTTGCTTTGGGCCTCTGGAGAGCTGCTAGTTAACTTTTGCTCATTCATTTATTTATATGTATTATACTCTGTGGATTTCTTGTACTGTATAGAGAATAATAACTGTGTGTTGCAGTTGGGAAGAATCTCTGTCATTCTCCTGTATGTATTATTGCAGTAGAATTGTGAGTTCCAATGTAGAACATGGAACAGCCAATATGTTCCACCATGCATCCAAAATTGCACCCTAGAATGTTTAAAGCCAGTCTACTAATTGATTTGAATATGGGCCCATAAAATATAAGAAGTAAACACATAATGAAATAGGGAAACAGAAAAATAAAATAAATATTTACCGTAAAGGCTTCACCTAAGCCTACTTATGTGGAAAGCAAAAATACAATATGGAAATGTCTTTGCTAGAGCCACATGAACTGTTGAACGAAACCCCTTGGGATAACAAGGATCCAGGTGGCTACTGAAAGGTTGCTTTGAATGCATGCCGCCTAATACTGTAATCTTAGGCCCTGATTCTGTATATAGCGCCCCAAAAATTGGAGCTGACTAGAACAGCGCATAGCGTGATTCTATAAGGCATATGTACCTTTCAGAGAATTGCACTTAGCACCTCTGTGCTTTGCATAACTTAACACACCCATTTAGGCCAGCTGAAACCAGGCCTAAATGCCTGCTCCTAAGTTGTAAGCGCATCTGGCATGTTCTGTGGCAATGCGCATAACTTTTAGGAACGCCAATGATCTGCCCCTAGCCATAGACCCTTTTCAAATTCACACACTGCATTTGGTGTATACTTTTTATAGAATCAGGCTAACCAACTTATGAGCGTAACTTTTAATTAGAGCCAATTAACATCAGTTATGAAGTGCTAATTGCCAATTAACAGTGCTGATTATGGGCCAGATTCACTAACCTGCCCAATCAGGTTCGATCTGGGCAGGTCCGACGAATTCAGCAAACTCCAATATGCAGATGGGGGCAATTGGAGGAACGCTCCCATCTGCCCAGCACTTTTTTTTTAAGCTTTTTTTTTTTACAGCCCGTGGTTTTAACCCGCTTAAAGCCTGTGGGTTAAAACCACGGGCTTACACTGTGGGGAAGGGTGGGAGAGTCGGGGCAGGTGATGAGGGCAGTGTTGGGGCAGGCAGGCGATCAGGGCAGGGTCGGGGCAGCCAGGTGATCAGGGCAGCAGGAGATCGGGGCTGACAGGGCTGAGAATAGGGCGGCAGAAGGCAGTCGGAAAGGGCTTCAGCGACAGGTCCTCAGTAGTCGCTTTTTGGGTTGATCGGCCAGCACAGTCAAATCGGAAAAATTTGTATAGTGAATCACGTCCCTGCCTACTTTGCATGCAGTTCCCCCCCTCATTTGCATGCGCGGATCGGAATCGGATCGCAAAACAGGTTAGTGAATACTGCAGGAGGGAAATCGGGTCGCAAAGGGCTCGCAAACCGATCGGTACACGATCGGTTTGCTTAGTGAATCTAGCCCTAGGTCAATTAAGTTGTGTGTGCACTTCAGCTACATGCACCGATATCTGCACACCACCTTAAGCACCGTTTTCAGAATTTGGTGGTAGTGCCTAAATGTAAGCGCCATTTGCATGCTAAGATTATAGAATGCTAGAACTTACGCAAATGTAACATTCACATGTATACTATATGTGCCGGTAGTGCATAACTGTAGGGGGTGGGCAGGGCATGGTCAGGTTCCATGCTATAACTTTTTTATAAAATACATTTTATGTGCTAACAGATCAGCCTGTCATTCAGATGGCGTAAATGATAGTGCCTAAAGATTGGCACGCAAATGCCAATTTATGCTCTATTCTATAATGGACTCTGGATGCTCAGAAAAATGCCTCTCTAGAATTCTCACTCGGGGCTAGATTCACAAAGCAAACCGATCGTGTACCGACCCCCCTTTATGAGCAAATTTCCCTCTGGCCTGATTCACTTACCTCTCCTGCGATCCGCTTGGAATCCGTGCATGCAAATGAGGTGAAATGCGTGCAAAGTAGGCAGGGGCGCGATTCACAGCACAATCAATCCGATCCGACTGGGCTGGCTGATCAACTGAAGAAGTGACTGCTGGGGACCGGTCGAAAACATCTTTACGACTGGAAGCCCTGCAGTCTGTCCTGCCTGCTTGCCCCGCATGCGGCCCTGCTCTGCACTGATGCACACTTAACTATAAAGAAAACTCGACATATGGCAGTGTCTGCATGGAGTCTTTCCTGTCCCGCTTCCTAATCACCTGAGCTGCCTGGAAAATTCCAATGAACTTGTGGGGAGGTGGAACCTCTTTCGCTCTGAGCTGAATGCTGCCCTGCTCTGCCCCGATCTTCCCCGAATCTCTCCTTCCCTTCCCTGGCCTGCGAGCCCGTGGTTTTAACCCGCGGGTTAAAAGCGGGTTAAAACCACGGGCTCAAACCACGGGCTCGCAGGGCTAAAAACAATAAAAAAAGTTCATTCTTTATTGTGCTTCCTTGGCATGGTGGCTCGTAGTAGGTGTGCCCTAGTTCAGAAGGGTGCCATGCTAGTCTGCTGAATCACCGTAGAACTGCTGCTGCTGCAAAAGCCTGTTCAACAAAAGTAAAAAAAAAAACAAACCACCCCAAAAACTGGCCCCGGCTCAGACAGGCATGCGCAGACCATCTACAGATGGTCTGCTCATGTGCGCAGATCGCACAACAGCAATCCGTGCAGGGAGATGGGGGTGTTCCTCTGATTGCCCCCATCTGCATATTTGTCTTTACTGAATTCATCGGATCGGGCCCGATCGGGCGGGTTAGTGAATCTGGCCCTTGCTGCCCTGCATTTTAGTGGCCAGATTTTGATGACCTTGATAGAATTACCCCCATGGTGTGTGAAAATGTTCTAAATCATTAACGACTTGCAGGAGATAAAAGATAAAGAAGGTTCAATATTAAATGGTGACTGCTGAAAGAAGTTTAACCTTTTTATATGTAATGTGTCACGTACACAACACCCTACTCTTTTTTTCTTCCTTTTGAGAAAAGCCATGATGTTATCTCGGTAATTGAAAATAATCTTTTAAGCCTGCTCTTCAATCAGAGTTTCACACAATTCCTTTCTAAATCATATGCTATCCTACCGTGGATTTCATGATACAAGTGTGGCTGCATGCTATCAGATCAGGGCACCGTGGTGCTCTGGAACATCAAGAACTGAGAGCTTTATTTTCTCAGCGTGAAGGAGGAGTCTTAGCATAAGCAGTTTATAATTTTAGTGCTTACGTATTGTATCTTCCGCAGGGTTTCTCTCTCTCTCTCTCTCGATTTCTCTCTCTCGATTTCTCTCTCTCTCTCTCTCTTTCTCTCTCTCTCTTTCTCTCTCTCTCTCGATTTCTCTCTCTCGATTTCTCTCTCTTTCTCTCTCTCTTTCTCTCTCTCTCTCTCTTTCTTTCTTTCTCTCTTTCTTTCTTTCTCTCTCTCTTTCTCTCTCTCTTTCTCTCTCTCTTTCTTTCTTTCTCTCTCTCGATTTCTCTCTCTCGATTTCTCTCTCTCTCTCTCTCTTTCTCTCTCTCTCTTTCTCTCTCTCTCTCGATTTCTCTCTCTCGATTTCTCTCTCTCTTTCTCTCTCTCTTTCTCTCTCTCTCTCTCTTTCTTTCTTTCTCTCTTTCTTTCTTTCTCTCTCTCTTTCTCTCTCTCTTTCTCTCTCTCTTTCTTTCTTTCTCTCTCTATGGTACCCTGTGGCTGGTTATGTACACAGGTGGCAGGCCAGAAGACACTATCAGGTAAAGAATAATAATAAAAAGACAAATAAAAATTCTCCCTTTACTAGTACATTCAGGGTTCTGCGACACTGATCCCTAGAGCTATATGTATAGAGGTAGCTAGCTGCTTAGAGAAGTTCTCTGCCTGCTCTCACAAAACAAGTTTCTTCTCCCTACACCAAACTACTCACTTCCCCTTCTCATAAACATTGTTCTCTGCCTTTTTCCTTTTTACTGTTCTCGGGCTGAAAAAAGCAAACCCCTGAATCTTTCAAAACAGCCAATAGTAGCTCTCTGCTCTTGGCAGTGGGAGGAATCCACTCAGACAGTCTCCCCATTGCCATGGCATCAGAAGCAATAGCGGCTCTCGGCTGAATTCTTGCACATTGAAAGATTTTGTGAACACGGGAATCCCTCCCTCACATTTTCTTGTTTTGTTATTTAATGCTTATTTACATGATTAAAAGGAGACTCTGAAGCACTTCCTGCTTGACTTCAGCTGATTATTTAGTTAGTGTTGCTTGCGCCTTGCACATCAACTTTTATTCATTAGAGAATGGCTTCTGCAGACTGGCTGATAGGTCTCACCTGGCAAATTATTTATAGTTTATTAAGATTTCCTATACTGCCTTGTCTCATCAAATAGCTCTAAGTGGTTTATAGACTAATATCTCAGTTTTCACAAAGGAACTGCAAATAATAGAAAGGAAAGATTTCTACTTATACTAGGGTTGCCAGATTTTCCAGGTCTGGAAACAGGAAATAGTCAGATGGAGGAAGATTTGGTGAGTAGGATGGATGATCTATGCACTGAAACCCAAACTGCATCAAAACATCCATTGTTTTGCCAGCCTTGTAAGCAGGTACATTGTTTTGCAAAAAAAAAAAAAACAAAACAACAAAACAACAAAACTTCTTTCCACAGCTTCCCTCTCCTTTATTCTTTCAATGCCTTCTTTAATCGGCACAGCAAGTAGTATTCTGCATTAACTGTTTGGCTCCTTGGAAGATAGTCAATCATTACAACACTTTCCTGATCTCAAAACACTATAGCCAAGACCTTTCCTGCTGACTTTTGGGTCTTCAATTTCCTTGGCTTTGACTCTTCTTTTGTCCCAGGATCATAGTGGTATAACCATGTTTCATTAACAGTAGCTAGTCATTCCAAAATATTTGCAACAGCTCACTGAAAATACTGCAAAATCAATTTGGAATTACCCACTTGATGTTATTTCTCATCAACATTTATACATTTGGGCACCTACTTGGCTGACAACTTCTGTATACCCAGCTGCTCATGGATTATACATCCAACACATTCCCTAGATATCTGTAGAAACATAGACTATGACGGCAGAAAAGGGCCATTGGCCCAACATGTCTGCCCACTCGAAGAACCCTCCCCCCTAAGCACTTCCTCGAAGTGAACCCACATGTTTATCCCATTTTTTCTTAAAATCGAGCACGTTGCTGGCCTCAACTACCTGAAGTGGAAGATCATTCCAACGATCAACCACCTTTTTGGTGAAGAAATATTTCCTAATGTCACCATGAAATCTCCAACCCTTGATTTTTAACGGATGCCCTCTTGTTGCCTTAGGTCCTGTAAGGAAAAAGATATCTTCTTCCACCTCAACATGGCCAGTAACATATTTGAACGTCTCTATCATGTCTCCCCTCTCTCTGCGTTCCTCGAGAGAGTATAGCTGCAACTTATCTAGACGGTCTTCATATGGGAGATCCTTGAGTTTTGAGACCATCCTAGTGGCCATTCGCTGAACTGACTCCATTCTCAGCACATACTTTTGATAATGTGGCCTCCAAAATTGAACACAATATTCCAGATGAGGTCTCACCATGGACCTGTACAGCGACATTACAACTTCAGGCTTTCGGCTGACAAAACTTCTTCGGATGCAACCCAGCATTTGTCTAGCCTTGGATGAAGCTTTCTCCACCTGATTGACAGTCTTCATATCTTCACTAATTATTACTCTTAGGTCCCGTTTTGCCACAGTTCATGCTAAGGTCTCACCATTCAGAGTGTAAGTTCTGCATGGGTTTCCACTGCCAAGATGCATAACCTTACACTTTTTGGAATTAAAACTCAGTTGCCAAGTTGTGGCCATTGTTCCAGTAAAAGTAGGTCTTGCGTCATAGTGTCGGGCTTTTGCCCACTACGTTGCACAGTTTAGCGTCATTGGCAAATAATGCAATTTTACCTCGAAGTCCCTTAGGCAGGTCACGTACAAAGATATTAAATAGGACTGGACCCAAGACCGAGCCCTGCAGCACTCCATTGATCACTTCTGATGTTTCAGAGGGAGTACTATTTACCACCACCCTTTGAAGTCTGCCACTGAGCCAGTCTTTAACCCATGCAGTCAATGTTTCTCCTAGTCCCAACAAACTCATCTTGTTCAGTAGTGTCTCAGCAGTTGTTTTAGCTGATATTCGCTGATCTGCCCAAATCAGGTCATGGACATGATCAACAATTTCAGGAGTTGACATCGTTTGAGGTCTTACAGACCTTGCTGCATCTTTGGTCTCAATCTTCATGCTAAAAGTTTGCACACCACTTCTTCACTGTGAAGCATTATGGGCATTTGTCACTCAGTGTTTGCATTATACATCTATGAATTTCATTTGAAGTTTTATTCTACAGGAATAGGAAGTTCATGATGGCTGAGTTCCACACGTGAAAATTTCATACTGTTCATTGACATGATTCAATCAATGATCTGAAACAATGTCAAAACGTAGCATTATGATTCTGCAAATAAAATAACACTTTTCAGCTACAGTGACAAAATATCACTCAGAATTTAGGAAGTTGGTTGGGCTGAGAACTTTTCAGCACCCCCTCATATCCTGTTGTTTGACTTGCATGATGCTATTGACTGTCTGTATATATATATATATATATATATATATATATATATATATATATATATATATATATATATATATATATATATATATATATATATATATATATATATATATATATATATATATATATATACATACATAGATAGATAGATAGATAGATATCTACCTTTCAGTATTTGGATGTAAATAAAGAATGTATTTGGTCTGCTTGACAACCAAACTGCTAATTCTATGCTGGATCTTGCCATAAAATGCTGAAGAGTTGTTTGCATATCACATTCCTTCCACATCTGGTAGATGTTGACCAAATGGTGCATGGTTGCACTTGTAGCTTCTTGACTCTCACATGTGGCATGCAAGTCAGCAGTCACTAAAAAGCTCATGTTTTTCAAGGGAAGACTGATAATGCACATTGTGTCACATTGCTCTTCTGCTGCAAATCCTGCTCTAAGGCTCCCCATCTCTAGTGCACTGCCTAATTGCTCAGATTGACCAGTGAACTAGCAGCTTGTATTGCTTTTAAAATTCTACATGGTATCTTTAATCCTCTTATTCCTTTATTTTGGAATGTTTACCGATTCTCCTTTGCAAGAGGTATCCAACAATTTAACCTCTCCCTTCTAAAAAAAAGGGATTAAAGGAGTCAAGATCTTCAGTCAATCTTTGGTCTTTAAACTCTCTCAACTCTGGAATGATCACCCCCTTTATTTTTTTTTTTTTAAGGAGTTCCAGTTCATTTCAATTTTTCCGTAAATCTTTAAAAACTACTCTATTTGCCAAACATTTTGAAAATTAATTCTTTTTGAAATTTTGCTATTATCTTCTATTTATTCCCCGTTTATTTAATTGCTGTAAACCGAGTCGAGCCTTCTCAGAATGATGACTCGGTATACAAAGTTAAGCTTTAGTTTAGTTTAGATCTGAGCAAAGTTTGAAGCTTTTCTCACCAGACCGAAATAGAAGCAGTGTTTAAAGCACTTCATCTGGTGGTTGTGTATGAGTGTTGCAGGGAGTGTGAGAATGCCTTAGAAGCCGCATCTGTAACTGTGTCAGGCAATATGTAGAGGATGAAGGGACTGTGGAAAGGAAGGAATAGCTCTTGTGTAGCAGATCAGGGCTACCCTAGTGAGGCAGGGGAGTAATAGGGAAACAGAAATCCTTCATCATACTGATGTCTTCCATGTTCTTCTGTATTTCATGATGAGCATTGTCTTACTAAGTTATATCTTGAAAGAAAGCCATATTTCATTGGCAGACTGTTGGCCTTAGGACACTGGCTTTTAGAATCTGGTTTACAGTCCTCTGTATAAAGGCTGTTGTGAGAGGAGAAACTCTCGAATAATCAAAGCAAAGAACTAGGCGTCGGGAGAATGCTTGAAACAGGTGTTCTAATCCTGACCCTACCAATAATGCTAGCTTTGCATGACCCACTTTTGTTAGCTGTATCTCTGTTCAATATTGGCCTAATTAGGCAATAAGAAAACTAATGATGATAATACTTATTGGTCTTCCTTTTCTCAATTAGTAGCTGTCTTGCTGTTTGTCTGCCAAAAACAAGTCATTAAGTCATCCTCGGAGGCAACTACATGTGTGGTTTTAAAGTTCTGTTAATGTAAAGCTGATTAAGATGACAAATAACACACATTTTTTTAGCATAGTTCTTTTCATTACCAATACTTGCTATTGCGTGGCGGACTTGGTGTCCTAAAAGTGATTTTGATAATGTGAAGTTTTTTTTTCATTTCTGGAGCATTAATTTTGAATTTTCGTGTTCTGGGTCTGAGTGCCTAGATTGGAATCCACAGTCATGGGGAGGGGGTGTGTCTTTTAGCGCGCGCTAAATGTTAACGCACCCATTATATTCTATGGACACGGTAGCATTTAGCGCGCGCTAAATCGGCTAGCGCTCCTTAGTAAAAGACCCCCATGGATTCACTGGTGATCATGTTTCACCATCCATTTAGTGGCTGACTATCACCATTCAATGAATAGTGTGTGGCGCTCGCTGAATTAATACACTAACCTGAGGCACAATTATATGGATAGTATTGGCCATTTAGCAAATTAAGAGGGGATGGTTTCAACGCCAGCTACTGTTAAGATGGGTTATTTTACCATTAACTCATTCTGTTTTAGTACAGGTCCCATTTTATGCAGTATGACCTATTACTAAGATACTGGGATAACAGTAAAATAACTTGTCTTAACAGTAACATTGTGTCTCTGAATTCAAAAGGGCCTGGGATAGGCACGTGGGATCTCTCAGAGAGAGAAAGAGATAATAGTCACTGCGAACGGGCAGACTAGATGGGCCATTTGGCCTTTATCTGCCGTCATGTTTCTATAAGGGTCTGGGATAGGCACGTGGGATCTCTCGGAGAGAGAAAGAGACAATGGTCACTGCGGACGGGCAGACTAGATGGGCCATTTGGCCTTTATCTGCCGTCATGTTTCTATAAGGGTCTGGGATAGGCACGTGGGATCTCTCGGAGAGAGAAAGAGACAATGGTCACTGCGGACGGGCAGACTAGATGCCTCTACCTCCCCCCCTCCTTTAATATTTAAACGCACTGGAGAGAAAGTAACAAGAAAGATGTCTAGAAAGTCTATTTTCAGAATGCCTATTTGGATGTTGTGACTAGTAATATGCCCAAGTGCTGGTTTATGCTGTCTTTTGGACATCTATCTTTTTTGAAAATGAGCCCCTTAGGCTATAAGTGGAGTATAAATATTAAATATAGATAAATAAATAATCTGGGCACCTTGATTCATTATAGAATTTACACTCGTCCTGCATTTTGGCTCCCAAATTTGGGTGACCTTTATAGAATTGTCCTCTTAACTGGCAACACATAACTCCCTTTGAATATTGCCCTGAATATTAAAAAAAAAATAAAAAAAAATGGTGAAAAATTTCATGAAAGGAGATTTTAAAACAGAAACTACAGTGTACTTATCCACCTGCATTTTTTTAAATCACGTTTAGCTACCAGTATGTAAAACCCACACACTTTCTGAATTGTACTTTGATGTGCAAAAGGGAGAAAGAAAATCCAACGTGGTCTACAGTAAAACAGCAAGCAGAAAACAACAAACAGACTGCAAGACTTGCTTGACCCCATTTGACCGTGATTGGCGCGTGTTTGTTATCTTTTATGCAGTGTGCTTTATACCTTAACCACCATGGACCCCTGAAGAAGGCGTGTTATCCGAAACACAGACCATGTCGGGTCCCTTGGTTGGCTATAAGGTTGTATATGTTACTGCATTCATGAATAAACAACGTCTGCTGCATCTTGTACTTTGATGTGGCAGACAATATTGATGTGGTTGCAAGACAAAGAAGTGAGTGCCAAATCTGCCATTTGAAAACTGCTGTTTGTCAAACTCATTTCATGTACAATTATACTGTTCTGGACATGCAGTGGGGGAGCAGTAGATGAAAAATATGGAAACATTTCTTTGTTTTTCCATTGTTCTTTTGCCTGTAAATGGAATCGTAGCAGCAAACATTGACAGGATACCATACTTCTCAAACAGTGCTACTGTAGTACATTTTCACTTCAGTTTGCCTACTTAATAAATTCCACCTGCGTCGTCTCCTCCAGCACTAGCTGATAAATCTATGGGTCCTGGAATCTGTACTGACGTGTGTTTATACTCTTATGTAAAATTTAAAAATCTTTAAACTGCTCAGTAGTTTAAGCTGTTCAGCACCGAGGAGAGTGATTGTGCATTTCAGTGTGGGATCAAGGTCTGTTAAAGCTTTTTCTTTATTTTTGACAAGTGCCATGTGGTGTTGGGAAGTTTCTGGCTGAATGAAATATGGGAGGGATACTACTCCGTGAAATATTTTTGATTGAACGTGTAAACATTGAAAAGGTTCTTGAATAATTTCCTGCTATCAGTTATAAAGTTTCCCAGCTGTTTTGCTAAAACTTTTGAGGACTTCCCCCCCCCCCTCAGTAAATAGGTATTTGACAATATATTTTTAAAGTTGCACTTTAGTTTACCACTTGTAAACAACATTTATACACAAAGGGGCTGATTCTCCAAATGGGCATCCAATTGTAGGTGGTGCTAGGCATCCTACCGCTGTCTCACAGCCAATCGGGATGCACGTTAAAAAGAAAATGCAGGCAGGGAAGGATGCCTACATTATAGGCATATTTCATATGCCTATGGAGATACTTAGAGACGCTTATGGACGCCTAAGGTGTGGTGTAGGTGTGGTCTCCACCAGAAGAAGCCTTGGGTGCCTGTAAGCATCCCTACACATCTCTGTAGGAGCGAGACAGACGCCTTCTATGCAGGCCTGTAAAATGCCGGCCTACATTTAAGGCGTTTGTTAGTAAACCTAGATACAATTCTCTATATTGGACATCAATATCTCCTTTTCAGCCACAATATCTGATACCATGATTTAATTTTTGGCCCTTCAGGTCAGCACAGTTGACCACCAGTTTGACACAACTATATTCAGAAAGCCCACCGACCGCAACACTCTACTCTACTACTCGAGTAATCGTCCTCAGAATTTAAAAAAACAGCATCCCTGTGGGACCGTTCCTGAGGTTGAGGCGTTTGTGTTACAATCCAGATGAATTTAAGAGACAAGCCCAGACCATGAGTGGATGCTTCCTGGATAGCGGGTTATCCGGAGTGCCTATAAGTGGGCTAAGTACACCCACAGAGAGTGGCTTCTAATGAAGTCACCTCGCTGTCATGATAACAAAATTACTTGTGTGTTGCCTCATTACCCCCAAGCTCAACAACTCCGCAAAGCAATTAGAAATCATTGGTCTCTCTTAAGTCTCCATCTGATACTGCAGGAACCTCCCCGATTTGCGTTTACCTGTGGGAGGAATCTAGCTGAGGCATTTTCAAGCACTAGGAATATCAAATTGCCTCCACTGGGCACTACAAATGCAATATGTGTGTTTACTGCCAATATGCATTAGAATTCAGCCTGGTGACTGTACCCTCCACGGGCCGGGTGTTTATACTTAATTCATTTTCCAATTGTAATACTCTCCAAATTGTTTATGGTATTTTTGCCCTTGTGGCAGATGGTTCATAGGCCAGACAAAACATAGAATCAAACATCGGATTGCTCAACACCTTAGCAATCTGCATTTGAAGAAGTTGGACACCCCATTGGTTAGTCACTGGGAGGAGGCGGGCCACAGTGTTGAGGAATTGGTTTATTGTATTCATTGTAGCATGACCCGATAGAGGGAGACGTTTCAAGGATTGCTACGTAAGGAGCAGAGGATTATATTTCAGTGGGGCACCATAGAACCAGTCGGCCTCAACAAAGAGGTTGAATGGTATATTCTGTGACACCCCCCCCCCTGGGTTCACTGATTGGGCAGGGGAGGGGCTTGGGAGAGTTAAAAATAGGGAAGAGAAGAGTGAGTGTTATTCAGTTTTTCGGACTCTCTTGTGAGGGAGAGCATGTTTGTAAACCCATGCAGTTGCCACTTATATGATGTATTAATGGATTTCGGGTATGTTCTTGATTATTGTTGAGTGAAGTTGTGTAGTAATTAATATGTTCATTAGATTGTGGATCCTGTAATAAAATAGGCATTTATATTGTAGAAGTTGAAAACCTGTCACAGCTTCAGCTCCTGATGATACTGTAATAGCAAAACGTGGTACTGCGTCGGGCTGGCTGGATACAGTCTAAACTGATATAAGAAGGCATTTTACCAACTTTGAGTACCAGTGAGCGCAAGAAAGGGCGTGTGAGAATTACAAGAAACAACAGACTATGTGGAGCATTAGTATGGATTAATTCAGAAAAGGCTTTTGAATGAATTTTTAACAAAGCTTCAGATTTTCTGCTGCTAAATCACTGTTCAGGTGATTTAGATAGATTTTATTGTCTGTGATCAATTGCAAATATAATATGGATCCATTCATTCTATTTATTATTAGGGGCTGTTAGGTCGCGCACATGTCTATGATCATGTAACTCCATTATATTTGAAATTCCATTGGTTACCAGTGGAATTTAGAATTAAATTGAAAATCCTGATGCTGTCACATAGGGCATTATTTGAGTTACAACCATTATATCTCTCTAATCTAGTATTATTTTACACACCTAGTCGTTCGTTGAAATCTTTAAATGACAATAGAGTAGCTGTTCCCCATATCTCAAAGGCTCACCTTGCCTCAACCAGAAAGGGTGCATTTTTCTACTTGGTTCCAATATTGTGGAGCAATTTACCAGTAGAATTAAGGAAGGAAGAATCATTTCAAAATTTTAAGAGACATCTAAAAGCACATTTTTTTCCAAATCTATTTATTTATTCCATTTGTGCGTCGCACATATCTATACAAGCTCTTGGCGACATTACAGAGGAAGGGGTTAGAAGAGGGTAGGAAGAGCAGGAAGATACAGAAGGAGAAAAGGATACAATGATTAGGTGTCAAATAGATGAGTTTTCAGGTTTCTTCTGGAATTTGTGTGGTTAGATTCCGTCCTGGTCATTTCAGTAAGGTCATTCCAAGTTTTTACGCCTAGAAAGGTGAGCATGGAGTGGAAAATACGTTTGTAGTGCAGATTTTTTGTGGAAGGGAGATTTAGAAATATTCTGTTGAGGGTTCTGCGGGAAGTAGACCATGCCTTGGAGAAGAGCTGGATGAGAGGAGATGCGGAGTTTCCATAAAGTGTACGGTGAATGATGCCTGAAGTTTTGAAGGTTATTCGTGACAGGATGGGTAGCCAGTGCAGTTGCCTGATGAGGGCTGTAATAGTAAGTCATATTTTCTCAAGTTGAAGATTAGTCTGACAGCGGTGTTTTGGATGAGTTGCATTTTGTGAGTCAGAGTGGTGTTGATTCCCATGTAGATGGAGTTGCAGTAGTCAAGTTGTGGAAGTATCATCAGCTGTACAACTAAGGCAAAGTGGTGTTGGTGAAATTTATGGTCTGATTAGTCTTAGTTGTCTCAAGATATAGAGGGATTTCTTTTGGAGACTGGAGATTTGTGGCTCCATGGTAAGTGTGTCTAGGATTCAACCTAGGATTTTGGAGGATTCTTCTACAAGGAGGGTCTTGCCCGATCGAAGAGTAATGCTTGTTGGTGCTGTCTGTTGGGATGTGTGGAAGTATAGAACTTTGGCTCTCCCGAATTGAATAATGGAATGGGGACTGCAATCTGCCTTAATTTGTACTGATTTATGTTGATTTGAATTTATTTATTTCATGTAACAGTTTTAGTGGATATGTTTTAGAAATGTTAATTTCTTTGAGGCTCTCAAGCTCTGCCAGTGGGGGATCTGTGAAGTGTGCTGTGCCGGGAGTTGTATTAAGACCTGCACTAAAATATGACTGTTTGCTATCAGGCCGTTTTCAGAGACTTTTCTATCTCTTAAATCTGTTTTATTTTATTTTTAATTTTTTAACTTCTTTCATTATTTCTATTTTCCATTTCTTTGATCTTGGAAATGTATTATATGTTGTATTACATATTTTTAGTTTATAAGGTACTTTAGCTAGATTGTGAGCCTTTGGGACAGATAGGGTAGTTTTTCTCAAGTACCTAATTTCATTTTAGTCTGATACTTTGTAAACCGCTTAGGTCAGTAAAATGCAGGAGCAAAATATCAAATCTTAAATAAACATAATTAAAGTTATTTATTAAAGAGATTGCATTGATGTAAAACCCCTATCTCGTTAAATTATATGTATCAAGTTCTATATATATAGTGCTTTGAGTTGCATGTGTAAATTTGTGCAGTACCCATTTTGCTTGTAATTGAATAAAAAAATCAGCGCTGATAATTCACTTCTTAACAAGCAATTAATGTTAATTAGTTTCAAATTAAATTTATGCATGTAAAATTAGGCATAGGATTTACTCCTAAAATTTACACATTAGGCTCCTTTTACTAAGAGCTACAATGCCGCAAGCGCTAGATACTAATGCCTCCATTGAGCTGGTGTTAGTTTTTCTGCATAGCGCGGGGGTTAGCATGCACTAATCTGCAGCGCGCGCTAAAAACGCTACCGCAGCTTAGTAAAAGGAGCCCAGGGTGTCAAAAAGGGGGTGTGGAATCATGGGCAGATTGGGGTATATTCCTCAAAGTTATGCACATAATTAAAGCTTATGGGGCCTAACTATAGGCATGGGGATTTGCATCACATTTCTGTTGGTGCAAGTAGATGCATTTAAAGTTAGGCGTGGGTCCCAGGCATAAGCGCTATTCCATAAATCACAGTTAACTTTAAGCACAGTGTATAGAATACCGTACAGCATGGTAGGTTTTTTTGGGTGCTGATTTTTTTTTTTAGGTGCCATATATAAAATCCATGAAGGGTAATTTAAAAATAGGCCACCTCGGTGGGAAGTGTAGGTAGGCACCTATTTTGGGGCTACACTTCCCCCTCCCCATTCACGGTTTCTGCACTCGTGATTTCACATAATCGCAATTTTTTTCTGGGGAGGGGGAAAATAAAAAAAAACATATTTTTTTACCTCCCTGCCGCCTTCCCAGCCTTACCTGGTGGTCTAGCGGGCTTTCGGGGCACTCGTGATTGCACATAATCGCAATTTTTTTCTGGGGAGGGGGAAAATAAAAAAAAACATATTTTTTACCTCCCTGCCGCCTTCCCAGCCTTACCTGGTGGTCTAGCGGGCTTTCGGGGCAGGAGCGATCTTCCTACACTCCTGCCCCGTGCAGATCGCCATGAGGAAATGGCTGCTGTGAGTTCCCGTAGTCTCTCGAGACTACGACAGGAACTCCCTACAGCCATTTCCTCATGGTGATCTGCACGGGGCAGAAGCGTGGGAAGATTGCTCCTGCCCCGAAAGCCTGCTAGACCACAGGTAAGGCCGGAAAGGCGGCAGGGAGGTGGGGATGGGTCAGAGCCGGATAATCGCAGTTTTTTCCCATTCGCGGTCTGGCTTTGCCCGTATCCCCCGCGAATAACGAGGGAGAAGTGTATTTTAAAGAGGTACCCGAGCATCTTTATAAAATGGCCTCACAAATCCTGCAGAGATTGCGACTGAAACACAGCAGTGTATGTTTACACTTGTTTGGGTGTAGGTGTAAATGTAGGCAAGTGAAGTGCTTGCATATGTGTGTATTTTATAAACACAGAGGTTGATATTCCAAGTGATCTAACCAACCGGAAATGGCTCCTGGCTAATTAAGGGCGCCTTTTACAAAGCAGTGGGCCAGCGAGGTAAATGCTCCGACACTCGTGGGAATTCTGTGAGCATCAGAGCATTTACCTTGCCGGCCTGTGGTAGAAACCTCTACTGCGGCTTTGTAAAACTAGTATAAATTGCTTGTTCGGAGCTAACTGGTCATATTCAGTGGAACTTAATTGGTCAGTGCTGCTGAAAATGTCCAGTTAACACCCAACTTGAAACTGGCTATTTTGGTGGCGTTACAGGGTGGAGTCGGGAGTTGGCTGGTTAAGTACCTTCTGATTGCCAGGGGTGGTATTGTGAGGAATAGTGGCTCGTGACCAGTGGGGGGCGATGTCTATGGGACAGTAATGGAATGGACGTCAGTATTTTGTGGAGTTTTTCTACAAAAATGCCTGCTTTTCGTATGATTCTGGGTAACTAGTTAGATACAAGCATATGTGTTAGTTAAGGCCACGCCCAATAGAAGTGTATGAAAAGTTGGTGAATAAAAATCTGAATATGGATGTAGCCAAGGCCAGAAAAACACACTACAGATTAATATTAAGGAAAAACATAATAATATTCTTTTTATGTACTTTGCTATTAAGCTAGATCAGGGGTGCCCACACTTTTTTGACTCGCGAGCTACTTTTAAAATGACCAAGTCAAAATGATCTACCAACAATAAAATTTAAAAAAAAACACAACGCACACTGTACACATAGAATTGTTAATTATCATTCATATTCCGGGGTTTTTTCAAAGAGGTCAAAGCACTGTCACCTCAGTAACAACCATACAAAAATAGACAAATACCCACCCCCTTCCCTTTTTACTAAACCACAATAGCAGTTTTTAGCGTAGGGAGCTGCGCTGAATGCCCAGCGCTGCTCTCGACGCTCATAGGCTCCCTGCGCTAAAAACCACTATTGTGGTTTAGTAAAAGGGGACCATATTGTAAAATATAGACAGCAGATATAAATTCAGACACATTTTGATCACTAAATTGGTGATTTCATGAGTCTCTGGTTGCACTTTCTTCTGACTGTGCATCCAATCTTTCTTTCAGCCTGTATGCTTCCTCTCCTCCACATTTCATTCCCTCCCCCAACTTTTTCTTCCTGAGCGAGCGACCTGTCGATCGCGATCGATGTATTGGGCACCCCTGAGCTAGATCATAGAGGAAATCAGGATATACATGAACTCCATCTCTGTTCTTCTGTGTTTTCTGCTTGGCTTTACTCCATTTTGTGTTCAGCCTATATCCCTAGTCTTTGTTCAGGTTTTTCCTGCTTCTAGTCTCGTGGTTCTAATTGATACCAGATGTGCGTTAGGCTGGTTAGGAAGAGCATATTAGATTACGTATCCCAAACTGAGATATATAACATGCATTAAATATGAATGACATATAATGTGTGAAACTATGAATGTTTGGGGCCCTCGAATGTGTGATATGTGGTGGTATGAATGATCTATAAAAGAAGGGGTACTTAAAGTGAAATGTTTTATATAAGGAAAAATCCTAAGGTAACATCTGGAAATAATTAGAGTCAGAAACTGCTGTACCAGTTTCCAGCATAGGAAGGGGGGCATTGGTAGCCCACACTTAGGATGTGTAGGTGTAACATGAAGTTGTCAGGTTTCAGGGAGAGGGGGGAAACAGCCCCTCCTTCTTCTTGACTGTTATGACGGGAGAACCGAGAATTTCTCAGCACTTTGTAACAAATGCAGGTTCTCTTAATATACTTTTTTAAAAGGACAAAAAGAATATTGGATATATTATAAAATATTAATGTATATTCAAGGTGAATGTAAACAAACAAATATGATTTCTGAAACTTTTAAACATGTAAAGGAATTTTCTTTGTCTAAATTTAAGTACAACCTCTCTTAGTGGATTGGCTGACAGCCAATGATGTCAAATTCTGAGCAAGTTACAAATAAACACTCATAATTGCTGCTGAATATTGACAGTTGACTAGCTCAGCAGGGTTTAACTGGGCAGGAGCTTCTCCTACCTGGTTGAACATAAGAATAGTCTTACTGGGTCAGACTAATGATCTATCTAGCCCAGTAGTCCCTCCTTAGGGTGGCAAATCCAGGTCACTAATACCTGACAAAAACCCAAATAGCAACATTCCATGTTACAGATCCAGGTCAAGCAGTGGCTTCCCCCATGTCTGTCTCAATAACAGACTATGGACTTTTCCTCCAGGAAATTGTCCAATCCTTTCTTAAAACCAGCTACATTGACCACTCTTACCACAACCTCTAGCAACACGTTCCAGAGCTTAACTATTCTCTGAGTGAAAAAATATTTCCTCCTATTGGTTTTAAAAGTATTTCCCCGTAACTTCACCAAGTGTCCCCTAGACCAGTGGTTCCCAACCCTGTCCTGGAGGACCACCAGGCCAATCGGGTTTTCAGGATAGCCCTAATGAATATGCATGAAGCAGATTTGCATGCCTGCCACTTATATGCAAATCTCTCTCATGTATATTGATTAGTGCTAGCCTGAAAACCCGATTGGCCTGGTGAGTCTCCAGGACAGGGTTGGGAACCACTGCCCTAGACTTTGTAATTTTTGATGGGGTAAAAAATCGATTCTACACCACACAGGATTTTGTAGACTTCAGTCATATCTCCTCTTAGCTGACTCTTTTTCCAATCTGAAGAGCCCTAACCTTTTTAGTCTTTCCTCATACAAGAGGAGTTTCATCCCTTTATTATCTTGGTCACTCTTCTTTGAACCTTTTCTAGTTCCGCTATATCTTTCTTGAGATAAGGTGACTAGAATTGAATCGAGTCCTTATTTCTTTAAGCATTCTTTTTTTGTTCTGTGGTTGTATTTTCATGCAGTTAAGAGCAAATTGAGTAACTGTTGGTTAACCTGGAGGTAGGCAGTGACATCTACAGTATACATTGTTAGGGAAGAAGGCTTATTGCTAAAATGTTTGCGTAGTATGGTCAGATTTCCAATTAGATTTCATTTTTCATCTTACTAGAGATTGGGTATAAAATATTGGTATTTTTATGCCACATATATTGTTACAGGGTACTTTTTCTGGTACAATCAGTCATCCATATTTGTATCAGGTAGCAGCAGAGGTGGATGGACAGTAATTTGGGCCCTCAGGCAGTAAGGGCCTATAACCACCTATCAAAAGTGATTAAGCTAGATAGACACTAAGGGATATTGGACCCCTATTGCTGTGGGCCTTTGAGCATTGCGCTGTTGTGCCAATGGTCAGACCACCCCTGTGTAGCAGCCATCCATGCAGAAAAAAATGGTGACAGTTCAAAAGCGCGCGACGACAACCCAGCGCAGACAACTGAGCGCAAGGCGGAAGCGTGCCAAAGAAAAACAGTATTTTAAGGGGCTCCGACAGGGGGTGTTGGTGGGGAACCCCCTAACTTTACTTAACAGAGATCGCACCGGCGTTGTGGGGGGTTTGGGGGGTTGTAGCCCCCCACATTATACTGAAAACTTCACTTTTTCCCTAAAAAATAGGGAAAAATTTAAGTTTCCAGTAAATGAGGGGGTTTACAACCCCCCAAATCCCCCACAACGCCGGTGCGATCTCTGTTAAGTAAAGTGTGTGTGGGGGGGGGGTTACCCACCAACACCCCCTATCAGAGCCCCTTAAAATACTGTTTTTCTTCGGCGTGCTTCCGCCTTGCACTCAGTTATCTGCGTTGGGTTGTCGGCGTGCCTTTGTCGTCGCGCGCTTTTGTCTATGAACCAAAAAAATACAGCACCAAGGTGTAGGATACAAAACTAGTAGCTGTGAGAGTGTTAAAGGAAGTGATGCCTCTCCAGTGTTTCTTCAATAAACAGCTATCTTAGCTGCGGTAGCGGCTTCTGCTTCAGTAATCGCTCTGATGCCCATAGGGATTTAATGGGCGTTGGAGCCTTTGCTACGTGGCAGCTGCTACTGCAAATTTGTAAAAGCGGGTTAATTTTTTTTTCCTTAGGTGTTTTACTGAAGTTTATTGGTTAAAATAGATTGTGAGCCCACCAGGACAGAGAGGGAAAAATGCTTGAATAAATCCATATAAACCGTTCTGAGCTCGTCTGAGCAGTATAGAAAATTAAATATATATAAATAATTTACAGGGGAGGTCAATAAAATAGGCGCTAGCATTTATACACTCATTATGGCACTCTATTAATTCTATAAATGGCACTTAAAATTCAGTGCTGAACAAGATCAGTACTGAACAGTTTCTATAAGGGTCTTTCCAGGATCAGTGCCCTTTATAGAATAGTGGATAGTGCCAGGGTACATGCTCAATTTTGGGTGCCAGGAGTTACATCAACAGTATAAATCCCAGCACGCAAGTTGGGCATGGAACTGCCAAATTTTGTAAGACTATATATATATTTGAAGGGGCTGCCTCAGGCCTGCCCATGCCCCTCCCATGGTCATGCTCCTTTTGCAGATCTGCGCAGAAACGCTCCCCATTTACAGAACAGCATGCATATGTTCATACAGATCTACCATTTCTGCCCTGTTTCGGCACCGCGTGTCCATTAGAACACTTTTTCACACCAAAATTTGACAAAGAAATAGTGCCTGTTTGGCGCCATATATAGAATTTCCCCCTATGCATATAAATATCTGAGTAACAGCACACACAGTCCCCCTATTCTATAAGAAGCGTTTAAAATTGTGCATGCAGTTTTGGTTGCATACCTAAATTGTGCTGTATCCAGAACTGCAGGGTACAGATGAATAGCTGCTTATTTGCTTGACAGGCCCAATCCAGATGAAAGCATTTGATCAACTGGTCTGAGGTGCATTGGAGGAAGATATGCAGTCTGGTTTCTATTGATTTCTCACCTTTGCTTATCCCCCTTCCCCAAGACACAAATCTGTAATTCCACGCAGGGCTACTAATTAAATCATACATTGTAGGATCACTCACTTGGCGATTTTATGAAATTCGACATCTATGAGATTGAAGACTGTGCTCTGCTGAATCACAAGTATTGCTATTAATCTTGTCTTCTGAAAGATGAATGTAAAACTAGAGCCATGATGACAGATTCACTTGCAGGAAGAACACATTCCCCGTGTACAAATTCGTATTTCTCTGGTGTAGAAATAAAGGTTAATAAAAACATAGGTACAGGTAAGAGCAGCGAGCAAACTAGCGACATTTGTAAAGTAACAGATGCTGTTTTATCAAAATTCCGGACAATTGTCAAACATTTTCTAGGATTTCTTCTGTAATTGACAATCGAGCAGGTTTTACAATGTGTTTTCCGTCTCTTAGTCTTTTGCCTGCATTTTAAGACATCCTTAAGTGAAAGTCATGCACCCGGTATGCAAAGAATTTATGTTCCTAGCTGTGAGATTTATACTCCTAAATTGTGGCCTCTTTGAAAAGTTGTTAGGGCTGAGTGCCTAAGTTTCTGCTTAAAATTTCCCAAAGATCTTAAAATTTAGGTGGGCGGTAATGGGGCAGATCTAGGTTGAAGAATCAAATCAGAAGCTTGGCACTGATTTTCCACATTAGGCTCATAAATCTAGGCAAATGAATGGTAGTCCTAAATTTTACAAGCGCTGGCGTAGTAAGGGAGAGTGGCGCCCCCACCGCACGTGCTCCCCCTTCCCTTTTCCCGTACCTTTTTAACTTCTCCGGCCTGAGCAGCATGCCCACGTTGGTGTCGGCTCGCCCTTTGACGTCACTTCCTAGGCGAGGGTCCTAGAAGTGATGTCAGAGAGAACGCCGATGCCGACGCAGGCAGCAACCTCACGCCGGGGAAGTAAAAAAGGTACGGGGGAAGGCAGAGCACATGGCGCGCGGGGGCAGAGAGGAGGAGGAGTTCCATGCCTAATGTGTTAGAAAAAATAGACGCTTTATATTAGAACAGGGGTGTCAAAGCCCCTCCTTGAGGGCCGCAATCCAGTCGGGTTTTCAGGATTTCCAAAATGAATATGCATGAGATCTATTTGCATGCACTGCTTTCATTGTATGCTAATAGATCTCATGCATATTCACTGGGGAAATCCTGAAAACCCGACTGGATTGTGGCCTTCAAGGAGGGACTTTGACACCCCTGTATTAGAAGCAGAGTGAGATACATGTAATATAGAGTGCCAAATATAGGACCAAGTATTTTCTGAAGTTTTACAATCTCTTCTTCCCAAACTCGATAAATTGTTGGGTATAAGGTTTTTAAGCAGGTTGTAGAATTTGGAAGCAACATGTCCTAAAGCCAGAAATTGTCTACAATGAAGTGGGACATCCGGGTTTTACCTTCGCTGAAAGTAACGCAGGGTGGAGTGGGACATCCGGGTTTTACCTTTGCGAAAAGCAATGCGGGGCAGAGCGGTATATCCGGGTTTTACCTTCACCGAAAGCAATGCAGGGGTGGAGCATGACATCCGGGTTTTACCTTCACCAAAAACAACACAGGGCGGAGTAGGACATCCGGGTTTTACCTTCGCTGAAAGTAACGCAGGGTGGAGTGGGACATCCGGGTTTTACCTTCGCGAAAAGCAAAGCGGGGCGGAATGGGACATCCGGGTTTTACCTTCACCAAAAACAATGCGGGGCGGAGCGGGACATCCAGGTTTTACCTTCGCGAAAAGCAACACGGGGTGGAATGGGACATCCGGGTTTTACCTTCGCGAAAAGCAACACGGGGCGGAGCGGTATATCCGGGTTTACTTTCACCGAAAACAATGCAGGGTGGAGCGAGGTGTCCGGGTTTTACTTTATGTTGACTCAGGCCTGCCCTTGCCCTCATGGGATCGGAAAAATTAAGAGGGGACAGATTCAGAACTAATGCGAGGAAGTTCTTCACCCAAAGGGTGGTGGACGCCTGGAATGCGCTTCCAGAGGGTGTGATAGGTCAGAGTACGGTATTGGGGTTTAAGAAGGGATTAGATGATTTCCTGAAGGAAAAAGGGATAGAGAATTACTATACAGGTCCTGGACCTGATGGGCCGCCGCGTGAGTGGACTGCTGGGCACGATGGACCCCTGGTCTGTCTCAGCAGAGGCATTGCTTATGTTAAGTACACTTCTCCCTCCGTATTCACGGTTTCAGCAATCGCGGTTTCGATTATTTGCATTTTTTAGCTTGCTGGCTCATCCCCCAAAATTACATCAGCTTGCATAGAGAAATCGCTGATTCCAAGCATTTACAGAGAAAATAGCTGATTCCCAGCGCTTTCTTCACCGTGTTTTGCCTCTTCTTCAGGAACAGGCCAGGTCTCCCAACATGTTATTCGCGGTTTCACCATATTCACGATTTTTAATAGAAAACAGCGAATAACATAGGAAAAAGTTATTCACGGTTTTTCTGTATTTGCGGGTCTGTTAATCCCCTATCACTGCAAATATGGAGGGAGAAATGTAGACGTGAAGATTTACCAGTCAAAATTTTTGATTTATTTTAGATCTATTTAAAGCAGACTTTAATTGTAATCATTTATAGAACTGAGAGTCTGACAAATGAAATTTGGCTTGAAGCTAACTAAAAGTGAGCCATTTGTTTTTATCATTGCAAAGCGAGCTCATATCCTATATATTTTTATTTTGCTAATTTTTCCAGAATACCTGTTTCTTGTCATTTAAGATACTAGAATTATACCAAATAGGCAAGCAACATGAGGCCGAACATGGAATTTCCAAAATTTAATCCAGTGTCTGAAGCGTTTTAAAAGAAGTAGAAATAATGGCATTATAAGAAGAATTTTGACAAAGTTCCTCATGAGAAGCTCCTGAGATAATTACAGCCATGGGATAGGAGACAATGTTCAGTTGTGGATTAGGAATTCGTCATTGGACAGAAAACAGAGAGTAGGGTTAAATGGCCATTTTCCTCAATGGAGGAGGGTAAATAGTAGATGCTGCAGGGATTTGTATTGGGAATGGTGCTATTCAACTTATTTTTAAGTGATCTGAAAACTGGAGCAACAAGTGAGGTGATTAAATTTGCAGATGACGCTAAACTGTTCAAAGTTGTTAAAATGCATGCAGACTGTGAAAAATTGCAGGCAGACCTTAGGAAATTGGAAGACTGGGCATCGAAATGGCAGATGAAATTTAATGTGGACAAATGTAAAGTGATGCACATTGGGAAGAATAATCCAAATCATAGTTACCGGATGCTGGGGTTCACCTTAGGGGTCAGGGACCAAGAAGAAGGTCTAGGTGTCATTGTAGAGAGTACACTGAAACCTTCTGCCCAATGTGTGGCAGCAGCAGTCAAAAAGAGACAAGATGCAAGAAATTATTAGAACAGGGATGGTAAATAAGACTAAGAATGTTATAATGCTTCTGTATTGTTCCATGGTGCAACCTCACCTTGAGTATTGCATTCAATTCTGGTAGCAGTATCTAAAAAAAGATATAGTAGAATTTGAAAAGGTTCAAAGAAGAGCGACCAAGATGATAAAGGGAAAGACTAAAGAGGTTAGGGCTCTTTAGCTTGGAAAAGAGTTGGCTAAGGGGAGATATGATTGAAGTCTACAAAATCCTGAGTGGTATAGAATGGGTACAAGTGAATCCATTTTTTACTCTATCAAAAATTACAGAGACTAGGGGATTAGGGAAGTTACAGGGAAATACTTTTAAAACCAATAGGAGGAAATATTTTTTCACTCAGAGAATAGGTAAGCTCTGGAATGCGTTAATTTAGATGGGTTAAATTTAGATGGGTTAAAAAAGGTTTTGGACAAGTTTCTGGAGGAAAAGTCCATTGTCTAGTACATACTGCCTTTTTTACAAATGGGTTAATTTAGATGGGTTAAAAAAGGTTTTGGACAAGTTTCTGGAGGAAAAGTCCATTGTCTAGTACATACTGCCTTTTTTACAAAGCCGTGCTAATGGCTGCTGCGTGGCAACAGCCCCGAAGCCCTTTAAATCTCTATGGGCTTCGCGGCAGTTAGCGCAGGGCAGCCGCTAGCACAGCTTTGTAAAAGAGGCCCATAGTCTTGATATGTCTATGTTATACGTGACAATCGGAGGGAAACAAGATTCTATGTATGTCATATGGAAAACGCATAGTTGTAAGCAGTATATAATTTTTTAAATAAATAAATACATACCTAAGGCTTTATATGGTAATGCTCCAAAGCAATTAACATCTCTTTTATGTATTCCAGCTAATTTACAGAGTAACTGTAGCTTTAAACTTCAGTTTCCAGCTCTTTTTAGATTAATTAGGAAGAGTCAACTGGTATGATTGCTTTCTTAGGAGGCAGTTCAGACGTGGAACAGTTTTCCTATAGATATAAGAAGCCTGAATTCATATATTATTTTTCATAAAGCTTTAAAGACCTACTTTTTTTGGGGCATAGCAAGCATTGAATAAATTTGTTAATCAACTGTTTATTAATTTTCTAGAAAAATCATACAAGAGTGTATGATAGAAAATAACAATAATTGCCATAAAAGCACTTATATACTTTACATGAAACAAGAAAAAGAATCCCCCTTCCCTACCCATCCCATCCCATCCCTCCATCCCTTGTTCAAGAGTTTTTTTGAAATGTTTTTTTTCCTGATACGTGCTACTCTGCGTACCAATGAAAGAGAATTATAAGTGCATTGATTAGTTGCAAGATATGCGCTGCTCCATATGGTAGAAAAATTTAACAGCAAGGCTCCTGAGGCAGGCCGTAGAGGCTGAAACATGTGCATGTCGAGCCAACGCGCTCTTAAAGTTTTGAAATAAAGTTGCACTTCAAGATCTTTTGAACATCTCCACTGTTGTTTTTTTAAATTTATTTCTATAATAGAGCACCTAGTAAGAGCTATTTTATAAAAGAAAGTAGACGCCTACTCTCCTGTTTAGAATTCTAGCCTAACCCGATATATTCATACCTAGGGGGTTAGGCACGAGCACCTTGCCAGTCATAGAGCTGCACTTAAATGCTAGAGATACCATGTGTACATTAGTGTCTTTTAAGCGAACTGGGAGTCCTGCCAGGCTATGTCTAAGTGCACACCCCTTGCAAAATTTGAATAATGCTAGTGCTTGCATTGGGAGCCAGTGTGTGTCTAGGTATGCAGTGGTGATGTGATAATATTTGCTTAGTGAATAGATCAGTCTGAAGGCCGTGTTTTGTACGGTCTGTAATTATTTTATCATGTCGGCTGTTGTGCAGATGGGTTCAGTACTATAATATGGTCTGAAGTGCTGCGAAAACGTAGTGCAATGTATGTAGTGAGGTGCTTGGACATCAAACTGTTTGTTCACTAGCCAAGCACAGTGCTGAATTGAATTTTTAGAAGAAACATGTGGGAACTCTTAACTTCCTTTTAAAGTGTCATTTTCTCTCGCTGTGAAAGGATTACAGAAAAGAAATTGATACAGTAAACCCTTCCACGTACATTCTTTATTGTAACATGAGGCAGTGATCCAAGAGGAACGGCTGAACTTTTAGCATTGCTGTTCGTGTAGTTTGAATTTTCTGAAGGGTTACTGGCAGGAATACTTTTTATATTTTGTACTCTGAACCCATTTTGCTGTCCCTGAGCACTTGTAATGCAGCTGACCAGTGCCCTCTTTCCCCCAACCTGTGCAGACATACACATGGTTGGAGCATTAGGGATTTATTATCAGTTGCAGTGTTGGATTCTAAAGTTCTGTCCACGCATGGCGTAAGTTTTACTCCTGTCTGAAAATGCTTTAATCTGCCAAGTTCCCTCCCATTGGATATTTTACATTACATTACATTACATTAGTGATTTCTATTCCGCCTGTGCCTTGCGGTTCTAGGCGGATTACAATTAGAAGAGATCTGGACATTACCGAGAGAATTACATAACAATGGAACAAGTAGTTTACATATTGTGGTAGAGAATTACAAATTAGAGGATATCTGGAGTTTTTCCGATAGAATTACTTAGCAAGATTCAGTAATTACAGGATACAGTGGAGAATAACAATATATTCGGGTAACAGAAGAAAGTTACCTTACTTTGAAGGGATAGGATTGTTGGATACGATGGGTGATGCTTATTTGGGAATCTAATATTTTTGGCAGGTGAGGTTTGAGGAGTTGACTGATGTGTTATTCACGGGGAGAGATCGTGTGCGATTAGGGAGGAGATTAGTAAGTAAGGACGTGTTTTTTGAATAGGAATGTTTTGATTTCTTTTCGAAATACTTTGATGTCTGTTGTATTGATCATCAGATTGGTGATGGTGGGGTCAATTTTCGCTGCCTGTGTCGCTAGAAGGCTGTCGTAAAGTTTCTTACGTCTGGTATCTTTATGAGGGGGGAAGGTGAATAGGTTCTGAGTTCTCCTTGATCTGGGTACTCGGTAGCGGTAAAGGCGGTTGTTTAGGTAACTGGGGGCGGTACCGTGGGTTACTTTAAATAGTAGGCAATAGAGTTTGAATTGGGTTCTTGCTTTTATCGGGAGCCAGTGAGAGTCTACATAGGTGGGGGTGATGTGGTCAAATTTGCTAAGGGAGTAGATGAGTCTGATGGCTGTGTTCTGAACGGCTAAATCTATTCTACAGCAGGCTCTCAACCCAGTTCTCGGACACACTCAGCCTGTATGGTTATCAGGATAGACACAATAAATATGCATAAGAGATCTGAACGCACTGCTTTCAATGAATGCAAATCTCTCTCATGCATATTCATGATGGAAATATTGAAACCTGACTGGAGGAAGAACTACTGCAGTAGAGCAAGGCTTTCTTCCATAGGTGTAGCTGATCAAGCCCTCGAATGGTTTCGTTCTTATTTTTCTGATAGAGCCTCTACAGTACATTTCAATAATTCAAAATCAAAACCCTATCAATCTAACTTCGGTATCCCACAAGGTTCTATCTTATCACCTCTATTATTTAATATCTACTTGGCCCCTCTTCTGACTCTCTGTCAATCAATAGGGTTTACGGTGTATGCCTACGCTGATGATCTCCAACTATTGCACCCCATCGATCCAACTAATCAATCCGAGGTTCAGGCAATTAGCTATAAATTAAGTAAAGTTCATGACTGGTTAAATATTAATAAGCTTTCATTAAGTATTTCAAAAACTAATACTCTCCTATTCCCCGGAAAAGAGGGAGCACAATTAATTTCTCCAGTCATCATCGAAAACATCCCACTTTCACCTATTACAACTACAAAAATTTTAGGTGTCCTTATAGATAATAAGCTAACATTTCGACCACAAATAAGCGCATTGGTTAAAAACTGTTTTTATAAATTAAGAATGATTCGATCATTGGCCCCTCTTCTTGATATTAGTTCCCTTAACGTTCTGATCCATACGCTTGTAATATCAAAAATAGACTACTGTAACTCACTTTTAAAAGGAATTTATCACAAGGACTTAAAACGCCTGCAGCTTATTCAAAATACGGCCATTAAGATAATCTCGGGAGCAAAGAAATATGATCATGTTACCCCTCTGCTTCAAAATGCCCACTGGTTGCCGGTCTCACATAGGGTAACATACAAAATCGCCCTTTTGACATTCAAAACTATGCAGACTAATACCCCAGCTTTCATAGATAGAGTTTTGATTCCATACGACCCTCCGAGATCTTTAAGATTTAACCTTAATATTCCTTCTCTAAAAATTATTGGCACACACCGCACCTCCACTTTTTCTGTGACAGCCCCTACGATCTGGAATGCTCTTCCGCTTTACTTAAAAATGGAAAAAAACTTAAAAAATTTTAAAAGCAACTTAAAATGCTTTCTTTTTAAAGATGCTTTTAACTGAAGTATTGTATTTTAGAGATTAATTTATATCTGTTCTTTTTTTTTTTAACTACATTAATTCCCAGTTCCTTTTGTGTTTACCTTAAATGTTTCTCCCATTTACTATATCAATTGTATTTCCCCCCCTTTCCCACTTGTGTCCATTGTTTGTTAGTCCATAATAACCTAGTATGTATTGTTGTCAGCCTTGCATTTCATAGAAAGTATGTTTTAATTGTTACATCGTTTGTTGAAATGTTATTTTATACTCTGTACAACGCTTTGTAGAATCGAAAAAGCGTTTAATCAAAAAACTAAATAAACAAAAAAAAAAACAAAAAAAGCTGCCCTTCTTCTAATTTATTTAAAACATTTTTTAATCTGCCTTTATCCAAGGCAGCTCACAAATTTCCATACATAACAAAATAAACCTTTTAAAAGGAGACATACATCAATTAGAGGAAAATACAAAGTCACAATATTATATCATCGTGTCCTCAACAAGACTGCATCCAAACTAATTAATTATCAAGTAATCACCATTCTTCAGTTTAGTACACCGTTTTTCAATAAAAACATAACGCAAAAGATGTTTTATATTCACTTAAAGAAGGCTTGAACAAACAGAATGGTTTTAAGCAACTTCCTGAATTGCAGGAGGTTTTTTTACAATGGCATAACGCTTGTCTTTGGTTTGGATTGGCTTCTGTAGTGCATTGTTGAACCGAATATAGACTATAGTATCTTCATCAACCATTGATTGTATTCATACAGTGAAATTGTCTGTTGGAATAGTCATGTTTGCTATGTGGGATTAGAAAAGACAGATCATGTCTACCAGGGATGAAGAGAAGCCGAAGCAGGCCTTTGCTTGCCAGTGAGCTTCTGAACTGTCAAAAACATATTTAAACGAGTACTGTAGAAAAATGTATCAAATGTAACCAGCCTTGGTTCTGGTTCAGTGCCACACACACACTCACACTCACTCACTCACACTCTCACTCACACACACACACTCACTCACTCACTCACACACACACACACACACACACACACACACACACACACACACACACTCTTACACACTCACACACACTTACACACACACACACACACACACACACACACACACTTACACACACACACACACACACACACACACACACACACTTACACACACACACTTACTTTCCTGGCCACAAAGCTATTCCAAAAAAACCCAAAACTGCGATGGTCCTGTTTCAAGTTTCAAGAGTATTGAGGCTTGATATACCACTTTAATTACCAAAGTGGTTTACATTATATAAAATTTAAAATTTAAGTGAAAACGGGGAAATGAAAATATAAAACTATAAAATAAAATACTACTGACGAGACATGGTACAAAAGGGAAATTGATGGGATTACATTATTTAAAAAAGAAAAAGAAAGGGGAATGTCAAGAACGAAAGGGAGAAGGGGAATGTCTGGTATATGGCCTTTGTCTAAGTCTCATATGCATTATAGCCCTAAGGGCTCCTTTTACTAAGGTGTGCTAGCGTTTTTAGCGCATGCACAAGATTAGTGCACGCTATAGCATGTGGTAGCTGAAAAATTACCGCCTGCTTAAAAGGAGGTGGTAGCGGCTAGCGCGCGCATCATTTTAGCGTGCGTTATTCCACGCGTTAAGGCCCTAACACACCTTTGTAAAAGGATCCCTAAGTATAAATCTCATAGGCGTCTTTAAAGAGAGAGGTTTTGAGGGTAGATTTGAAGTTATTGAAGTTAGTTTCCTGTCTTGGGGCTAAAGGGAGGACGTTCCATAATGTGGGTGCAACTACTGAATAGATAATCCCATCCCCTTCAGAACATAGTTATATCACTTTTTCTGTGTGGTTTACGTATTTTAGACAGGTACTTATTTTGTACCTGGGGCAATGAAGTGCTAAGTGACTTGCCCAGAGTCACAATGAGCTGCAGTAGGAATTGAACTCGCATCCTCAGGGTGCTGAGGCAGCTGCTGTAACCACCACTCCTGCTTAGCAGTTTGCGAGTTATAATAGAAGATGACACGCATGGGACTTTGGCGCGCCGACATTGCAGCGCAGACAAATCGGTGCAAGACCCCAGCGAGCCACCTAAAAAGTTACTTTTAAAGAGTTCCGACGTGGGGTGTGAGTGGGGAACCCACCCAGTTTACTTCATACTCTTCGTGCTGCCGTGGGGGGGGGGGGGGGGGGGGTTGGAGGGTTGGAACCCTCCATTATAGAGTAAACTTAACTTTTTCCCAATTTTTTTTTTGGGGGGGGGAAAAGTTGTTTTCTATATAATGTGGGGGTTGCACCCCCCACACTCCCCTCAACGGCAGCGCAAAGAGTACAGCGCGCTGGGGTCTTGTGCCGAAGTCTCACGCGCTTTTGTCCTGTCACCATGCTTAAGTGGGCATTTTTATGGGCAGAGGGTGACTTAGGTGCCGCTAAGCGTGATTCTCCAAAAACGTAGGCGCCTGAAATGTAGGCCTTTAAAACTCTGGTTTACCTTTCCAGCGCCTACGTTCGTAGATATGCACCGCTAGGCGCAATTCTGTGAACAGCACCTGAGCGTGATTGACCTGTGGCTGGTGCCTTTTTTCTAGGTGCCAGCCGATTTAGACGCCGTTTACAGAATCTGGGCCTAATTGTTTTTGGGCTTTTCTAAGAATCTCCTTTATGTCCAGCTACTTCGGATATCTTAGAAACATAGAACATAGAAACATAGAAAGATGACGGCAGAAAAGGGCTATAGCCCATCAAGTCTGCCCACTCTACTGACCCACCCCATTAAGTCTGAGTACTAATGACCTAGTTCCTTAACTCGACCCTCGTAAGGATCCTACTAGGGCATCCCATTTATTCTTAAAGTCAATAACGCTGGTGGCCTTGATCACCTGCTCTGGAAGCTTGTTCCAGTGATCTACAACCCTTTCTGTGAAGAAATACTTCCTTATATCACTATCGAATTTCCCTCCTCTGAGTTTGAATGGATGTCCCCTTGTGACCGAGGGTCCCCTGAGAAAGAAGATGTCTTCTTCCACCTCGACACGTCCCGTGATGTATTTAAATGTCTCAATCATGTCCCCCCTCTCCCTGCGCTCCTCTAGAGTGTAGAGCTGCAATTTGTTTAGTCTTTCTTCGTACGAGAGACCCTTGAGCTCCGAGATCATCCTAGTGGCCATCCGCTGAACCGACTCAACTCTAAGCACGTCTTTACGGTAATGTGGCCTCCAGAATTGCACACAGTATTCCAGATGAGGTCTCACCATGGTTCTGTACAGTGGCATTATGACTTCAGATTTGCGGCTAACGAAGCTTCTATTGATACATCCCATAAGTTGCCTTGCTTTGGATGAGGCCTTCTCTACTTGTTTGGCGGCCTTCATGTCTGCACTGATGATTATTCCCAAGTCTCTTTCTTCTGAAGTCCTAGCTAGTGTTTCTCCATTTAAGGTGTAAGGTTTGCATGGATTTCTGCTACCGAGATGCATAACCTTACATTTCTTAGCGTTGAAGCCCAGCTGCCATGTCGAGGACCAGTTTTCCAATGTAAGCAGATCCTGCGTCATACTATCCTGCAGATTGCTTTCACTTACTATATTACATAGTTTGGCGTCATCTTGACCATGAACTCTAGCTATATCTTCCTCAGCTTTATTGCCAAGTGGAAAAATATTGTTTTAAATCTGCTACCTGTGGAGTGGTTAAAAAATAGTAGCCAGTGGATGTGCTGGATGTTTTATTGAAATAATGAGAAATATATCATGCTTGGAGGGGGAGGGGGCTAGTGTGTGGACCTTAAGGGGTCTGAAATAGCTGGAAAGTGATCAAGGGAGTGACTCATCTGTAGGAAAAACATTTGTAGCCAATTAGGTAAAAGGTCATTTTATATCTTAACTTCTTTTCCCAGACAGCTGTATCGTACTATCATATCTGGTAGACTGAAACAATCCCCTGGATAGTAATTTAGATTAATACTTAAAGATTAAGAATGAATTGCATTTAAAGTTAACAGCACACTGTATAATCGTTTGTCTTCTGGGTTAATTGAAGATTTTATCTCCTTTTATCTTTTTGTTTTTAATTTTGTGGCTATTTGGACTTAAACTGTTTCTTGGATATATAGGGGATCATTTTTCAAAGCTCTTAGACACACAATGTATCATAGGTTACTGTGGTACTTTGTGTGTCTAAGAGTCAGATGGTCTAAAATTGCAGTTAAATTCCTGTGGGTCGCTGTGGTGCCGGTAAATTGTCCAATTTGAAAATAGCGATCGATATGGAAACAATTTCACATGCAAATGAGTTTTGCAGAGGTCTGCCATAATCCCGTCCGATCAGTCATTGGAAAGAGCGACTGACACATGCGCAGAGCCGGCAGGGGAAGCCCCGAAGCAGCCTCCTGCTGCTCAACCGTTTGAGGCAGAAGAGTAGTTATTTTTTATATGGCTCTCTCCCTGCATCCTGGTATGCATGACTTCCTGCATCATTTCCCCGCTCCCCTTTTACTAAGCTGTGGTAGAGGTTTCTCCCGTGTTCCGGAGTACTAAATGCTCCGTAGCTTATAGAATTCCTATGAATGTTGGAGCATTTAGCGTCCCAGGCTGTGGTTGAAACCTCTACTGCAGCTTTGTATAAGGGGCCCTGTGCAGTGGGACTTAGTTACTGATAACATGCATCATCAATATTAATGCATGCTAAAATGGTAGACCAGGTTAGTAAATCCAACCCTGTATCTCGTGACTCTGTGATATAAATAACTAGTCATTAAGCCCGTTATATTAACGGGTGCTAGAATACTGTTCACCCTCTATGTTGCCCCTTCCATTCACTGCCCTCTCTTCTCTTTCCATCCAGTGTGCGCCCCCTCTCTCTCTCTGTCCCATATGGCCTCTCTCCATCTCCTCTTTCCTTTTCCCTTGGTCTGGCATACCTTCCTCCTTCCCTCCATGCCCTGCCATCTGTTCTTCCCTCCAAGCCACTCTCCCCTGTGCTCATTTTCCTCCTTCAACTACTTCATCGGGCAACAGCAGCATTCACAATTCATTGCTGTTGCTGGCTTCAGGCCTTCCTCTCTGGCGGGTCCTGTGTTCATGAAGTAGGCAGGACCCGCCAGAGAGGAAGGCCTGAAGCCGCAACAGCAGTGAATTGTAAACGCTGCTGCTGCCTGAAGCACCCAAGGCAGACAGCTCTCTCCCCTCCCAGCCCAACCCCCGCTGACTTTTCGACCCTCCCGGCGAGATGACTTTAATAGCAAACCTCCCTCCAGCGTTGGCAGCCGCAGCACGCGAAACAGGCTGGTTCGTGGCTTTCTTCTGCTGTTGAGTCTATCTGTCTCGTCATTGATGACATCATTAGTGACGCGGCAGAGGGACTCAACTGCAGGAGAAAGTCACGAAGCAGCCTGTTTAACGTGCTGTGACTGCCAACACTGGAGGGAGGTTTGTGTAGAAGCGATATATGTCTATGTGTCTCTTCCCCTGCAGTACCTTTGCAGCACTTTGCTGCGGCGCATCCTCCCATCCTGAGTCTGTTTCTCCCGCTTTGTGTAGCCGCCGCATGCGCACTCTGGCCACGGACCTACGGATCAGGGATTACAAATCACGCAGGTCTGAGTGCGCATGCGTGGCTAGCGTTTTATTATATAGGATGTTAGTGATATTATAAGCATGCAAATCAAAGTTGTTGGGGTTTTTTTTTTTTTTTTTTTGGGGGGGGGGCGTGTTTCTAACTGCTTTAATTATCCTGCCGAAATCTTCGAGTATGTTAAAACACTGGATTTAACAGAATGGAGTAATTTGGTTTTCTCTCATGCGCACGTTTGTGATGTTACTTGCATCACGTCCGCGCATGCGTAGATGCACTCCAGACTCGGCCCCGATCTCAACAGCTTTTCGAAACCTGGACAAAGTGCTGGGTTTTGGAAAAGCTGTCCGGACGCCCGAACAGTCCTCTAAAAAGAGGACATGCCTCCAAGTATTAGTGAAATAGCTCAGGCTCTGCATACCAATTCTGCTTTTTCATAAATTCTGTGGCTAGTAGCAGGGGGCCTTACTGCTGTTGGGCAGATCCCTTAGTAATAGAATAGAATGTTGGGCATGATAAAGAAGGGAATCACAAGCAGATTGGAGGGTGTTATAATGCCGCTTTATAGAGCATTGGTCAGACCACACTTGGAATGCTGTGTCCGACACTGGTCTCCCTATCTAAAGAAGGATATAAAACTGCTCGAGAGGGTGCAGAGGCAAGCAACAAAGCTGGTAAAAGGTATGGAGAACTTGAGCTACGAAGAACGGCTTGGAAAACTGGGACTGTTCTCCCTTGAGAAGAGGAGACTGCGAGGGGATCTGATTGAGACTTTTAAAATAATAAAAGGAATCGACAAGATAGAGCAGGACAAAAAGTTATTTACGATGTCAAATGTGACTAGGACAAGAGGTCATGGACTGAAGCTGAGGGGGGACAAGCCCAGGACAAATGCCAGGAAGTTCTGCTTCACACAGTGCGTGGTGGACACCTGGAACGCTCTCCCGGTGGAGATTGCTGCGGAACCCACCATTCTAGGATTTAAGGGCAAGTTAGATGCACATCTCCTCGGAAGGCAAATAGAGGGATACCGGTGACTAAGTTTTCGCCAAGTCACACCTGGCTGGGCCTCCGCGTGAACGGATACTGGACTTGATGGACCCAGGGTCTGATCCGGTGATGGCAGTTCTTATGTTCTTAATCACCTCACTCTGAAGAATGGCCTGGCATTTAAGTATCAACACCTTTTTTTTTTTTTGCTAGAAATAACGCACTGCCTGACTTCATCCTGACTTCTTTATGGACCCTGCTTACATTTAGGCTCCTAAATGTACTATTCAGACAGGGACACATTTTTAATTTGCTACATCCTTAAGTTAGGCATCGAGAGATCTTTTGAATATTGGCCTGTATGAGCCACAGGATCACACTGCTCAGACTGCGAGACGTGGCCCAACAACAGCAAGAGATGTGTTAAATTCTCTCCTGCTGCCTGACTGCAGGGGAAGATTGAACAATGCAGAGGTGGTGTGGCAACTTGGAGCTAATAATAGTGTTCGTCTCCAAGCATTCCTCCGCTTTTGTTGTTGCTGCTCCTTCCCCCTAAAAAAATTTTTTATTACAGCAACGTTCATCAGTGGCTGGTGACGCCAGGTTACATCACTGCTTGAAAGGCCAGTGTGAGCCAGGCCACTAAGGAGATAATTCTGTAACTGTGCACCTATGTAAGTACTGATAGAGGCATATTCTGTAAAGGAAAGTCTATGTGTCTGCTTTCTTTTATTGCATACTAGTGTAACCGAGTTTATGCTCATATGTAGAGTTACCAGATGTCTGGATTTGCCTGGATGGCTTTATAAAACCCGGCACTTTGTCCAGGTTTCGAAAAGCTTGCAGCTCGGGACCCGTGTCAGGAGGGCATCTGCACATGTGCGGAGGCAATGTGGTGATGTCACACGCATGCATGTGATGTCATCGTGTCACTTCTACGCATGCACAGATGTCTTCCCGACGTGGCTCCGAGCACAAGAAGAGGTTGGGGGCGGGGCTGTGGCAGAATGGGGCGTGACTTGGGCAGAACAGGGCGGGGTTGGGTGGAATGGACAGGCCTGGGGGGCGGGGTCATGTATCCAGATTTTACGATCACAAAATCTGGTAACCCTACTCATATGTGCTTAGGTGTGAACATTTATGTCATACGTACAGCTGGCATGTGTCTGCCTTGGGGCCAGTGATACAAATTACATGTGTAAATGTTATGTTATGTGCAATCTTATATCCTGCCGAATTCTTACAAATCGGAGTCCTAGGCAGGTTACAAGCAGCATATTGCTACATAGAATCATACATGTTACATAATTATACATGTTACATAAAATTATACCTGTAATCTAAGATAAGCCATCTAAAACAGTAAGTAACCACATTGTCATTCTGTTGAGTGAACATTTATTACAAAGGGGTGATGATGTATAGGGGATGATAGTTGAGGTTAAGGGGTTGTAATTGAGATGGGGTATTTATAAGAATAAATATGTGTACCACCCTTGTGCATGCCCACCCGTAATAAGATGTGCACTTATTTTCAGCATAGCATGTGTGTTACAATTGAGGCAGTGAATACAAATAGATCTCATAGATATTCATTGAGGAAATCCTGAAAACCAGATTGGTTAACGACCCTGGGTACTCGTATAATACAATGGCTTCTGTATGATTTTTCTAGCTGGCTCTCCCCACTTGGAATGGCTGGGAAGAAGTTAGTAAGGCCAGGGCCGGTTTTAGACATGCTGGGGCCCAGGGCAGAAATTAAGGTGGGGGGTCCCTGATCCCCTCTCCTCCCCGCCCCCTCCCTCTAATCTCCCCTCCTGCCATTACTACCACACATAAAAACAACTTTAAATGACTTCTTCCCACACAAAACATAAATGCAGAATTGAGAACCCCAAGAAATTAAACTCCTGTGGTCTGGCAGCCAGAAATCTCCAAGCTCTGCAGCTAGCAGCAGTGTCCCCGAGCAGCCACCAGCTGCAGAGCTTGGAAAGTTCTGGCTAATGGACTGGAGGAAGTGGTCTTCAGCTGACAGGGCTTTGGGATTCCCCATCAGCTTGGGCATTTATATTTTGCATTTGGGCAAGTGGCATGGGGGACGGCAGGGAGAAAATTTGGTGCTCACCCATTTTGAGCTCAGGGCCATTGCCCATCTTCCTGCTTTCCCCCTCCTCCCCCTATCAGCTATGTGCTAAGCCACTGAACACAATACAAAGATCTGTGATAAATATATCCCAAAGCTAACATAGTCCGGTTAACAAATTTAGAAGAAAACACTTTTTCTACCTTTGTTGTCTGGACATTTTATTTTTCCATCATGGAGGTCCCATTTTGTCACTTCTGCTTTTCTGTGTCTTCTGATAATTCTTCTTTTCGTGGCTGTTGTCCATATGTCTCTTCTCCTCTCCCCTGTCTTTTTTATTCCCTCTCTACACCTGTTTTTGATAAACGGATCTTTCCTTTTTAGCTCTTCCCACCCTTTTTATCTTTTCTGCCTCTTCATTCACTCAAATTTCACCCTTATTTTTACTTTTCAGCTACCTACCAACGTTTCATCTTCCAACGTTTCATCTTCCTTTCTCATGCTCTAGCTCTCCCATTTTCTATCTCACTCCTTTCCCAGCCTCCTGTTTCCTTCTATCTACTCCACATTGCCACATTTCTACCACTGTACTTACTTCTCTCTCACTGTTGTCTCGCTCATCTTCTTGCCATCTCTCTTTTGACCTTTAACACATGGCACCACCATTTCCAGAATCTCCCTCCCTCTCTCCACTCTTGTCAGGCTATATCTCCCTGTGCCTTTCTCACCATCCCCTAGCATCTTCTTATCCCATCTCTCTTCCCTCCTGTCCTCCCATAAGGTCCAGCTCTCGTCTCTCTCTCTACCCCATGGGCCAACATTTCTACCTCTTTTCTGTTGTTGTTGTTCTTCTTCCCCCCCCCCCTTGATACTGAATAATAGGACAGAGGGAAAAAAGAGGTGCCTCATCTCTCTCTGCTTTCCATCCCAGACCTAAAATTTTTTCCTCCCTCCTGGTCCACCATCTTTCCCTTTCTCTTCCCAACTACCTTACCCTCCATCCTATATCTTTCCCTTCCTCCACTAGTCCACAATCTCTCCTTTCTCTTTCTAACTGTCTCTCTCCCTCCACACCACCCTGCGTCCAACCTCTCCTTTTCTCTCCCTCCAGACCATTGCCCACCATCTTGCTAATCTCTGCTTCCAGACCCCACAAGTTCTTACCCTTCTTTTCATCTCCCTCCACCCCCCAATCTGGCAGTTCTTTGAACCCTTCCCTTGTTCTACTTTTTTAAAAAGCCAGCTGCTCCAGAGGGCTTCCTTCGGCTGACATGCCTTTTCCCTGCTTTCATATTGTTACCAGATTTTGCGTGAGTAAAATCCAGATCCCTAGACCTGCCCCCAAGCCCGCCCGGTTCCACTCATCCCTGTGGTTACACCCCAGCTCCGTCCTCGGCTCTGCCCCCAGCCCCACCCCTGCTGCCTGGTCATTGGGCAGGAAGGCATCCGCGCATGTGTGCATGCGTACGACATCACAGCATTGCATCCATGTGTGCGCGGATGCCCCCTCCTGATGCGATTTCTTTTCAAAACCCGGACAAAGTGCCGGCTTTTGAAAAGCCGTCCGGACCCCTGGACATGTCCTCAAAAGGAAGATATCTTCGGGGAAATCCAGACATCCGGTAACCCTATACTTTCAGCACCTGTACGACGTCACCCTTGCCTTCCCCGTCCCACTGACAAATTGACCTTAGTGGTGATTCCGAAGCACTGCTTGTGGCCTCCTCCATGTTTTACTTCTTCTGCGGTCCGTCCAAGAGGAAACAGGAAGTTGTGTCATTGGGAGTGGATCATGACAGACGAAAAGCAGGGAGGAGGCCGTAGGCAGGGTTTCAGAATAGTTGTCAGTGAGATGGGGAAGACAAGGGCAATATCGCACCAGCACTAAAAGAAGGGGGAAGGTATGTTAGCCCACCGGGGGTCCCTCCCCCCAGAGCAGTTGCCCTGTTTGCTCTCCCCTAACATTGGCCCTCTGTAAGGCCACTAAGGTACAGGAGTGAGGATATACAGTCTTTTTGCCTTCATCTAAGGAGTGGAATAGAGAAGTCCCAGATTGGGAGTTAATTTATATATTGTCATCACACGAGTAATAGTTATTTAGTAACAGTTTACACTCTCAGAGTTAATTAATCAATGTTACTAGCCAGCGGTGGGCTCACCCTATAGAGAACCCATGGGCTTCTCTACTTTTTAGTAATAAATACAGCTCTCTATAGGGTGAACCCACCGCTGGTTAGTGCCATTGATTAATTAACTTTGAGAGTTAATTTATATGCCATAGGGGAAATGTATGCAGAAAGTGTTATGGAGATTACCTTCCAGAAGTCTTCCAGAACCTATGTGAGGTGAACAATAGGGAATTGTTTTGAAGTGTTCTTACTGGTGTGAAGTGCAGTGGAAGAAGCGAAGAGAGAAGTCCCAAGACAGAAGTAGTATTCCCATATCTACATAAATCTTGTCATGTTATTTTGCCAGAAGAACTGTTCTGATGTTTATCACACAGTATATTATCAGGTAAATATTTGAAAGCCCTTATTGGATATGAGCATATGCTATCTGGATAAGTATCGCTGTCTGATTTTCAACAGATATTGCCCAATGAGTGTTGGGATTATGCATGGGTGGAGCCAGCAGTCTTTTGACTGTAGAATAATTACTGTCCTAATTTTATCTAGTTAGTTATCGGGATAGTGGTTTGAATATCGCCGCAATCTAGATAGTGCGGCTACTTGTCACCCTAGCTAGCAGTACCAGCTGCAATCTTAATGCTGATACTGAATATTTGGGATTTTTTGTAGTACTGTTGTGGCTGGTGTTTAAAAATAAACACCAACTGTGGTAGCTGAATATTGGCTCATTTATTTTTACTATAAAGAAAACACCTAGACTGAACTTTGAGTTTATTGGGTAAAAGACGTGAGAGAATTCAAAGTGAGACCCATGGTCTAGGCCAGGGGTGCCCACACTTTTTGGGCTTGTGAGCTACTTTTAAAATGACCAAGTCAAAATGATCTACCAACAATAAAATAAAAAAAAAAAACCACAAAGCACACTGTACGCTGAGAAAATGTTAATTATCATTCCTATTCCGGGGTTTATTCAGAGAGGTCAAGGCAGATGACTCTATGCACTGTCACCTCAGTAACAATCATACAAAAATAGACAAATATACCCCCTCCCTTTTTACTAAACCACAACAGCAGTTTTTAGCGCAGGGAGCTGCACTGAATGCCCAGCGCTGCTCTCAACGCTCATAGGCTCCCTGCGCTAAAAATCGCTATTGCGGTTTAGTAAAAGGGGACCATAGTGCAAAATATAGACAGCAGATATAAATTCAGACACATTTTGATCACTAAATTTAAAATAAAATAATTTTTCCTACCTTGTTGTCTGGTGATTTCATGAGTCTCTGGTTGCACTTTCATCTTCTGACTGTGCATCCAATCTTTCTTCCCTTCTTTCAGCCAGTATGCTTCCTCTCCTCCAGACCCCATTCCCTCCCCCAACTTTTTCTTCCTCTCTCCCTTCCCTTTCTTTCTCCCTGCCTCCCTTTCTTTTTTTCTGTTTCCCTTCTTTTCTTCTGTCTCCCTGCCTGCCCCCTTTCTTTCTTTCTCCCTGCCCTCCCCCAAACCACTGCCACTAGGCAGGGACAGGGCACAGTGCAGGCAGGCAGGCCCCATACTTCTCTCGTACCCTAAACCATCCCCCTACGTACCCCCCAGTACCTTTTTTAATCATACCCCCTGTACTTTTTAAAATCCCTCCTTCCCTCCCTGGATGGCTAACCTGGTATTTTAAACATCTCCCCACCCTCAGTACCTTTTAAAATCCCTCCCTCCCTCCCTAGATGGCTATCCTGGTATTTTAAACATCCCCTCACCCCCCCCCCGGTAGCTTGATGCAATCCTGGCGGTCCAGCGCTGCATCGGCAGCCTTCTCTGCTGGACAGCCGCCCAAGTCCCCATCTGCCGCGGCAGTAATAGGCAGGTGTGAGCCCCAAGCGTGCCTGCCTAGTCTCGTGCCGCCTGAATGTTGTCAGCACGGCAGGCTCCCCCATCTGCGCCGGAAGTGAAATCCAGACACGAGCCCCGAGCGCGCCTGCCTGGTCCTGCGCCGCCGCTCAAATGGTGCCGTCAACTCCTGCGAGTCTTGCGAGAACCAACAGGACCAGGCAGTCGCGAACCCCGAGCGTGGACTGGGGTAAGGAAGGGCAGGAGGACCCGGACCTGGCCAGCTGTGCACCCCTCCAAGCCGTGCACCCGGAGCAGACCGCCCCCCCCCCCCCTTGGTACACCACCGACCTTCACCCCGCCCTGCCAGCACTCTGATTGACTGGCGTTCTTCAAGAGGCTGGCCAGTCAGGAGGGGAAAAAAGAGAAGGGAAGAAGGGAACCCGCTCTACGATCGACTGGGATCACCTGAGCGAGCGACCTGTTGATCGCGATCGACGTATTGGGCACCCCTGGTCTAGGCAAAGTGTACACAAAGGTAGGGCCTTGAAGTAAGTCTTTCATTGCACCTTTGTACAAGTGCTGCCTGATTTGCCAATGCAAATTGATTCACTGATGCAGTGAGTCCTGACTCCTGACATACCTCCGGACTTCCTAAAGAAGCAGAAGTGGTGGTGCTGACCGGCTTGGCAGATGCAGGGAAGTGAGCAGGCTTCTCCTAGTCTGTCATGCTGGGGCCTTCCTTCTACCACAGACATGAGCAACTCCGGTCCTCGAGGGCCAGAATCCAATCGGGTTTTTAGGACTTCCCCAATGAATATGCATGAGATCTATTTGCATGCACTGCTTTCATTGTATGCTAATAGATCTCTTGCATATTCATTGGGGAAATCCTGAAAACCCAACTGCATTGCGGCCCTCGAGGAGGGACTTTGACACCCCTGTTCTACCGCGTCACTGATGACGTGGGAAGGAGAAGCCCTGTCGGGCAGGCTGCAAGAAGCCTGTTCACCACGCCGCTTCTGCAAAGCCGGTCACCGCCACTGCTGCTGCTACTTTAGGTACACTCTGACTGCCTTTTCCTGCACTAAGTCGGGCCTTATCCAATCAGGAGCTGCTTTGACATGCAGCTCTTGATTGGATAAGGCCCGACTTAGTGCAGGAAGAGGCGGTCGGAGCGTACCACGAGTGATTTCCTGCACTCGCGGCGCTCCAGCTGCTCTCTCCTGCCTCTCCCACTGCCCTCTCCTTGTTGGTGGTTCGCGGTCGGAAAATACTGTGAATGACCGTGAACGACCGGGGGAACACTGTATTGCAATTTTTAACAAAAAAGTTAAATCAAAGTGTTTTACAAGAATAAAATCAAGGGCAAAAATTAAAATGCGATAAAATAAAACAGGGTAAGGGGACCAAGACAAAGCAACAAACTGAATAGGGGAAGGAAATGTTTACAAAGCTTAGGAAAAAACAAAAGCACCTGAACGCCGTCTTAGTAGGGGTGCTAGCACCTCTCCACCCCCACGCCATGCTTGTGCCCTCCCTTCCCCCATACCTCTTTAAATCTTCACCAGCGTGAATAACTTCTCTAGCCTGCTGCTTACGCTGGCTGGTTCCCCTCTGAAATCACTTCCGAGTTGCGGGGCCAGGAAGTGACATCAGAAGAGGGAGAAGCTGCTTGCACTGGTGAAGATTTAAAAAGGTACTGGGGGGGGGGGAGAGGGCACGAGTGTGGCTTGGGGAGCGGGGAGGGGGGGCAGAGAGGAAGGTGTGGGGGGTGCCACTGTCCCTCGCTAGTCACTGCCTGCTGTGCCAAATTGCCACTCCAAATTGGTTTTTTTTAACCTGTTCAAAATACTGCATAATTAACTTAAAGAAGTCCTCCTAGGAACAAAAATCTTAGGGCCTATTCTTAGAAGCATATTCTTAGAAGCATATTCTCTGTTCAATTAAAGCTGGGGTTATGGGCTGGCCAGGTGGCATAGTGACAGAGTTGAGCAGTGCCATGTAGAAAGTCCATGGTTCAGTTCCTGAATGTGATCTTCCACTCCCTGGCTTGGCTGTGGCTTGGGATTTTGTGGAAACAACATTTACAGCCTATTATGTGGCAGCAGTCATGGGCGTTGCTTAAGGGTCACACTCTATGGCTGGATTCAGGGCCCTGGCTTTTAGGATTCTTGAAGGAGCCAGGCCCCACTTGGAGTATTGTGTTCAGTTTTGGAGACCGTATCTGGCGAAAGACGTAAGAAGACTTGAGGCGGTCCAGAGGAGGGCGACGAAAATGATAGGAGGCTTGCGCCAGAAGACGTATGAGGAGAGACTGGAAGCCCTGAATATGTATACCCTAGAGGAAAGGAGAGACAGGGGAGATATGATTCAGACGTTCAAATACTTAAAGGGTATTAACGTAGAACAAAATCTTTTCCTGAGAAAGGAAAATGGTAAAACCAGAGGACATAATTTGAGGTTGAGGGGTGGTAGATTCAGGGGCAATGTTAGGAAATTCTACTTTATGGAGAGGGTGGTGGATGCCTGGAATGCGCTCCCGAGAGAGATGGTGGAGAGTAAAACTGTGACTGAGTTCAAAGAAGCGTGGGATGAACACAGAAGATTTAGAATCAGAAAATAATATTAAATATTGAACTAAGGCCAGTTACTGGGCAGACTTGCACGGTCTGTGTCTGTGTATGGCCGTTTGGTGGAGGATGGGCAGGGGAGGGCTTCAATGGCTGGGAGGGTGTAGATGGGCTGGAGTAAGTCTTAACAGAGATTTCGGCAGTTGGAACCCAAGCATAGTACCGGGTAAAGCTTTGGATTCTTGCCCAGAAATAGCTAAGAAGAAAAAAAAAAAATAAAAAAAAATTTAAATTGAATCAGATTGGGCAGACTGGATGGACCATTCGGGTCTTTATCTGCCGTCATCTACAATGTTACTATGTTACTATGTTACATAGGGTCACTGATCCAGCATTGTTATTAGATTAGGTACATAGGGGTGATATAAAATAGTGGAAAAATCTCTGGCTAGTTGCAACTGAATATTTTATGGCAGTGCTTCTCAACCCACTTTTCGGAGCACACCCAGCCATTGGATTTTTAGAATATCCAGAATAAATATGCAGGAGATAGATTTGCATGCACTGTCTCCTTAATATGCAAATCATTCATTGTGGATATTCTAACTTGGCTGAGTGTTTCCTGGGTTGAGAACTTGTGGTACCGGATACTAGCCTTGTTTCTAACTGAGCAGGAAGTACTGCTAGGTTAAGAAGTAGTTCTGAGTTATGTACCCCTTGTTTATTTTGGAATAGTCGTGCCCTTTATGAACAGTGCCTGGGTAGCAAAAAAAATAGAATCCTCAATCTGCTTCTCTCTTCTCACAGCGTTTCTATATTTCACATAACAGTTCAATAAGTCTGTTCTGGCTGGCTGCTCTCCTGCATGTTTTCTGTCAAAATCTATGATCTTTCAGTTCGTGCACTTGCACAGTTACTGGTAACTGTATTTTGTTACTGAACTGTATTATTTAACTGGCCTTGGTGTGCTAGCAAATGTCCACAATGTTTTGGAGAAGTCTTGCAACAAAAAAGCTTGTTGAGAATGGCGTTATATAACTAAAGTTCTCTGAGGAGAAGCGGGCATAATATTCTCACATGTGGGCGATGCCATCCTCAGAAACCGGTGTGGACACTGCCAAGTTCACTATCACTTTAAATTTTATGCAGTGCCCATACTGCGCTTGTGCCTGTGCTTTCCTGTCTGACGTCAGCTTGTGGGACCATCAGTTCTTAGTTTTCCGTAGAGCCGAGAAACTGTGTCTCCGGTTTCTCCTCAACGTGTCAAATTTAGAAATTGTTTTTGAGCATTCCTAATCATTCTTTTTTTTTTTTTTTATCATTTTCTTCATAATTCTTCATCTTTTGTTCGCCGTTTCCTTGACTTTGATTTAATTTGCTTAATTTTTTTTGGCCTTCAGACCATTTCAAGGCTCTTTTTATGTCCAGGAGCGTAAACGTTGTTTGGTATACTTTTCACTCGATGTGAAAGGTGGCAGTCTTCCTTAGGATCCCAGTCATTTAAACTCTTTAAAAATTGTGGCCTTAATGTTATCAAATCAGACTCTGTAGTTCTTTGAACAAACTTCTTTAATTACTTAAAATAAAGAATAAACATACAGTTCTGAGGTTTTCAAGGCAGTTCTTTACAGAATCTTCACACTCAACCAGCACATCCTATACACAGAGAAGCTGGGAATGTACCCACATACAGTATTTCCCTGCTCATTTGCAGATGGCGGTTCGCGGTCCCGGTCATTCGTGGATTTTCTGACCACGAATGACCGGGCAGGAGAGGGCAGCCGGTGTGCCGGCGAGTGAAGGAAATCACTCACTGTATGCTCTGACCGCCTCTTCCTGAAATAAAGTCGGGCCAAACTATTTAGTGGAGTTGGGACTAAAGAGGACTGTGAAGATTTACAAAGGGACCTGAACCAACTAGAAGAGTGGGCGACGAGATGGTAGATGAAGTTTAATGTAGAGAAATGTAAAGACTTGCATGTAGGAAACAGAAACCCGAAGTACAGCTATATGATGGGAGGGCTGGTAATGGATGAAAATACCCAAGAAAAGGACTTGGGGGTAATAGTGGACAACACAATGAAGCCGTCGGCACAGTGTGCAGCGGCCTCTAAGAAGGCAAATAGAATGCTGGGTACTATCAAGAAAGGTATTACAACCAGAACGAAAGAAGTTATCCTGCCGTTGTATTGGGCGATGGTGCGCCCGCATCTGGAGTACTGCGTCCAATATTGGTCACCATACCTTAAGAAAGATATGGCGATACTCGAGAGGGTTCAGAAGAGAGCGACATGATTGATAAAAGGTATGGAAAACCTTTTATATGCTGAAAGATTAGAGAAATTGGGGCTCTTTTCCCTGGAGAAGCGGAGATCTAGAGGGGACATGATAGAGACTTACAAGAGCATGGAGAAAGTGGAGAGGGACAGATTCTTCAAATGTTTGAAAACTACAAGAACGAGAGGGCATTCGGAAAAATTAAGAGGGGACAGATTCAGAACCAATGCTAGTAAGTTCTTCTTCACCCAAAGGATGGTGGACACCTGGAATGCGCTTCCAGAGGGTGTGATAGGACAGAGTACGGTTTTGGGGTTCAAGAAGGGATTAGATAATTTCCTGAAGGAAAAGGGGATAGAAGGGTATAGATAGATGATTACTATACAGGTCCTGGACCTGAAGGGCCACCGCATGAGTGGACTGCTGGGCGTGATGGACCTCTGGTCTGACCCAGCAGAGGCACTGCTTATGTTCTTACCAATCAGGAGCTGCTCACATGAAATGGGGCGGAGCACTCAACCTTTCTGGGTCATTGAGCCTTTTGATTTTGCTTTGGCCATTTTTCCCTGCCTATTGAAGAGGGTGCCGAGCGGCTTCAAGAACTGTACATCTCAGGCTATGACCCTCATAATTGGTGGATAGGAAACAGAGTGGGGGTAAATGACTAATATTCAGACTGGAAAAGCGTCACGAGTGGAGTGCCGCAGTGGAGTGGGTTCGGTGCTTGAACCCGTGCTCTTCAACATATTTATAAACAATCTGGAAATTGGTATGTCGAGTGAGGTGATTAAATTTGCAGACACAAAGTTATTCAGAGTAGTGAAGATGCAGGAGGATTGTGAAGACCTGAAACGAGACATAAACACGCTTGAGAAATGGGCTGCGACATGGCAAATGAGGTTCAATATGGATAAGTGTAAGGGGATGCATGTCGGTAACAAAAATCTTATACACGAATACAGGATGTCTAGTTTGGAACTTGGAGAGACCCCCCAGGAAAGAGAATTCCGAGGAGTTGGGAAATTCTACGCAAATTCTACTCTGCATAGTTGTGCAGAATTCTGCTAGGAGTAAAATCTACCTGAACTCTGTTGTGTAAATTCATGCATATCTTACATAGCATGTATTTGACAGGCGAAGTTGGAGGGAGTGCTCATATTTAAATGCATAACTTAGACATTCCTAGCCCAGTTCTTGGGGCATACCTAATCCCATTGGGCTTTTAGGATATCCACAATGAATATGCATGAGTTAGATTTGCATACATCGCCTCAATTGCATGCAAATCTGTCTCATGCGGATAACCTGAAAACCCGATGGGACTAGGTGTCCCCCAAGTACTGGGTTGGGAATGACTGTCATAATTTATAGAATCCTTATCTTGTCATATAAGTGTGAACCCTTGCATCAGCTCAATGGCTGGCATAAGTGCTTTCACCTAAAATTCTAGGCATGCATTTCACCTGCAATGTTGGAATTTTCTATAGAATAACTGCCATGTAGGCGCTTTGTTATAGAATTCCCTTCTACTGGTATAAAAAAAAAATCCCTTCTATCTTGCTGCACTGTATGCCTGGAATGGTGTCAGGTCAAAAGTGCGCCGCGACAAAGGCGCGCCCAGACAATTGAGCGCAGCGTGGAGGCGCGCACCGCTGTAAATTACTGTTTTTAGGGCTCTGACGGGGGGGCATGGGGGGGGAATCCCCCACTTTACTTAATAGACATCGCGCCGCGTTGTGGGGGCATTGTGGGGGGTGTGGGGGGTTGTAACCCCCCTTATTTTACTGAAAACTTAACTTTTTCCCTGTTTTTTGGGAAAAAGTTCAGTTTACAGTAAAATGTGGAGGGTTACAACCCCCCAAACCCTCCATAACGCCGGCGTGATGTCTATTAAGTAAACTGGGGGGGTTACCCAACAAAACCCCCCGTCGGAGCCCCTAAAAACTGTAATTTTGTGCGGCGCGCGCCTCTGCGCTGCGCTCAATTGTCGGCGCGTGCTTTTGTCTTTCGCGCTGTTGTCTATGAACCGCCTGGAATAGACTTCCTGAGTCAGTATGTCAAGCTCCATGTCTGACTGTTTTCAAACCTAGACTAAAAGCCCCCTTTTTGGAGGCTGCTTTAAACTCTTAACTCCTACTCACTTGTAAAGTACTCATGTCTATTTTAATCATTCCCGCCGTAAGCAATTCCCTAATTCCTTATTTGTCTTGTTTGTTTTGATTAGATTATAAGCTCTGTTGAACAGGGATTGTCTTTTACCTGTGTAATGTACAGCACTGCATATGTCTAGCGGCACTAAAGAAATGATAAGTAGTAATAAGATTTTAAAAAGGGAAAGTGCAAAGAGCATGACGTGCACATTCATATATTTCTGCCTTCTTTGGCGCAGGTGTGAATACCCACATGCATATCTGCCAGGTTACGCACTTTGCATTTTGTAAAGGAAATATGTAAGCCCTAAACTCTGCCTCTGTTTAAAGTATGTGTAGGATTGTTTCCTGTATATATGGTGGTAGGTTTTGTTTAGCCTGCTTTCTAGGTGTAATACCAACTTTTAGATGTAGATAGCCTTTCTAAAATTATTTTTCACATGTACAGTACTCCCCCCCCCTGAAATTCACGTTGGTTCTGTTCCAGGAACACCCGCGAAGTTTGAAAAACCGTGAATGCAGTTTAGAAGCGGATCGGAGGCAGGAGAGGGCAGCTGGGGTGCTGAAAATCGGGTGCAGGATCATTCTTAGTATTTTCCGACCGCCTCTTCCGGGAACTAAAGTCAGGCTACACCAATCAGGAGCTGTTTTGACACGCTATCTGGCGTGTCAAAGCAGCTCCTGATTGGTGTAGCCTGACTTTAGTACCAGGAAGAGGTAGTCGGAAAATACCGTAAAAGACTGAGTCCGCGATTCGTGAACTGCGAATTCGTGGGAGTATACTGTATTAAGGAGGGAAGTTACCAACGTGGGCTACTGTTAAGATGAGCTATTTTACCACTAGTCTAGTTATAAGAGCATAAGAATAGCCATACTGGGTCAGACTGATGGTATCTTGATTCCAACTGTGGCCAATCCAGGTCACAAGTACCCAGCAGAATCCAAAATAGTAACAGGGTTCCATGGTATCTATCCCAGGGCTAGAAGTAGCTTCCCTGTGTCTATCTCAATAGGAGACTATGGTGCTGATTTTCAAAAAAGATAGACGTTCAAAAGACAGCTTAAACTGGTGCTTAAATGTCTTACTAGTCAAAACATCCAAGTGGGCGTTTTCAAAACTGACTTTCCAGACGTCTTTCTGATTGCTTTGTCTCTAGTGCATCTAAATCTTAAGGGGGCATGTTAGAGGTGTGTTTTGGGTGGGCTTAAGTTGGGTATAGGACTTGAACATTCTGTAGGGATAATCAAACTTTTAATATAACGTCCAGAGCATCATTTAGACGCTTGGAGCTAGGACCTGTTTTAAAAATTAATAAGGGTTGAAAAGGTGCTCAAACTGAAGAGATTATGGCATGACCCCTATTTACTCCCTCAGTGGTCACTGACCCCCTTCCACCATCCAAAGATGTGACCCCCCCCCAGTACATTCCAGCCTGTTTTACAGCTTCAGATGGTCACACAGTTGAGCAGAGTAGAGCAGAACAGAGGGGCACTCTAGGGAGTACTGCAGTGAATATCACATTTAAAATATATACGTGTCACTATAACCTGCTTATATTGTATAGTGAGCCCTCCAATACCCATCCTAAACCTACTGTACCTACATAAAGATAACACCTGCAGGCATAAGGGCTATTATTGTGGTGTACAGGTGGAACAATAAAGTTTTGGGTGGTTTTGGAGAGCTCACCATATAATATAAGCAGGTTATAGTGACATGTTCCTGGGACTTTTAAATGTGACATTCACTGCAGTATCTCCTAGAGTACCCCTCTGCTCAGATGCTTGTGTGGCGTGTATGCTAAGAACGCTGGCTTCTTGGACATACCAATAGCTTGATTTTGTGTGTTTTTCATTTGGACATCTTTGCATTAAAAAATGACCATAAAAGATAGATGTACTAAGGACCAAAACGTCTAGATACGTCATTAAAAAAAAGATAAGACGTCTTGCTTTTTTGAAAATGGACATTTTCTCTACTGGATTTCTGGACGTCTTTCCCAAAATGTCCAAACTCAGACTTAGACGTCCTAGCAAAAATGCCTCTCTATAGATTTTCCTCCAGCAACTTGTTCAAACTTTTTTAAATTCAGATATGCTAATCACTCTAAATCATCTGGCAATGAGTTCCAGAGCTTAACCATTTTATTTTTAAATCTTTTTTTTATTGTAAACCATTTAGATACCTGACTGATAAATGGTATATCAAAAGTAAAGAAACTTTAGAATGAGATCCTGTGTAAAAATAATACAACTTGTGCTGAAATAACCTGTCTTGATAGTAGCCCACCTAAATGTGAAAGATTCATTAAATGCAAAATACCATACCATACATTTTTCTTCTATACCACAAGTTTGACTAGGATTCAATGTGGATTACAATACATTTCTCGATCAAAAATCGTAAACAGTGAATGATAGATTAATGAGAGAGAGCAGTGGTCTCAGACTTGCGGCCCGCCATGTTCTATTTTGTGGCCTGCAGTCTGTACTAGTGCTGTCTGTACTAGTGCTGCCTGGCTTCCCCCCTGGCCTCCTGCTCTTATCTTCAGATAATTACTGCAGCCTGTAGAGGGGATTGCCGGTACTGTAGTGATCCTTGCAGTCTGCCATTGTCCTCAGCAGCATGCTTCTTCTGCTGCGATCCTGCCCCTGATGTCAGAGGAGGGGCGGGACTGCGTCAGAGGGAACATGCTGTGGAGGCCGATGGCAGTCTGCAAGGAACGCTACAGCACCGGCGATCCTCTCTGCAGGCTGTGATAATTAGCTGAAACTAAGACTGGGAGGCCAGGGGGGAAGGTGGAGGACACTGCAAAGAAGGGGGGAACATGCAAGCCTTTTGGGGGGAGAGGGGAGATTGATAAACTATAAAGAGTTTTACCTCAAGCAAAATTGTCATTTCTGTAATAAGACATTAACTATTTTTTCTGCGGCCCTCCAAGTACCTACAAATCCAAAATGTGGCCCTGCAAAGGGTTTGAGTTGGAGACCACTGAGATAGAGTGTTGAGTTTGTGTTACTGGTATGAGGCAAAAAGGTGGGGTTTTAACCTTTTTCTGAAGAAATAGTACATGTTTATTTGGTGCAGGTGTGGTATGTGGTTGTTTCATATTTTGAGTCCCTGAGTCCCTAAATGTCTTGAACAACATGAAAACTACAACCAATATATATTTTGTGCTTTATCCATGTTCTAGAATTATGAGAGCAATGTCATTATTTAACAATCTGGTGTCTTTTTGTCTGTGCAGCGTACAGTAGTACTGCTTCATAATTCTTTACGATCACAGCACGTTACTTCAGAAACATGTACATTCTGCTCAAGTGTAGATGACACAGTAGCTGATTTCAATTTATTTCACAGCATGACAGATTTGAAGCAGAAAGAGGAGAAAAAACTATGATGTTCAATAATTTAGTAAAATGATTTGATAGGGAGTGTACTTCCAGATATTCAAGTGCTCTAGTATAAGAGCAGATGGTTAGGGCGTAGTCCGTAACCCAACAGATGGCTAAGTACAACCCACTAATGATTTAAAATTGAAATAAAGATAGAGAAGCAATGCTAGAAGGTTTAGTTTGTTATGTACCGGTAGACTATAGCCCCTTCTAGTAAACCAAATTTTGGGAACAGCCCTGTTTGAATTCAAGATTGTTTCAGCGTTGTACTTTTTCCATATGAAGTGCTTATTATTCAGTGAGACACGCTTTTTAGTATAGCCAGAGTTAAGGTGGATAAAGCGTTAGTGCCAGATGGAATACAGCACAGACTATTAGAGGTTCAAGAGGAGTTCTGGAAGTGATATGGACTGTTCTGCTCTAGAGAATTGCATGAGGACAGAAATTCTATCCATCCCTCCCTGTCCTCACTGGAATCTGTCCATACCCGCTAAGAACCATTCCATATCTACCTGTACTTTGCAGGTATTTTCAGCACAAAGGATGCAAAGAAAAAAGAGACAGGGAATTTATTGTTAGAAACCAAGGCTTTGCCGTTCTGCAGAAATAATACACACGTTGACTCTGAGCTATCTCGCTAAAAATGTTGGTGCCAAAAGATTATTCTGAAATGGTTTGAGCCTTTAAGAATAATTGAAACTACTCTAAGCAGTAGTGGGGCCAATGCTCCAATAGCTTCATTCAGTTGCTCTAATAGCTTCTCTCACTGTGTACCAAACCTCATTGTGGCATCGCCAGAGATTTGGAGTGCCTTCTCACAGGAAACTTGCAGTTATTTCTCCTATCCCCATGAGAAACCCAAAGTGACTTCCCATCCCAGTGGGATTGCTGTGGACCCAGAAGTCATACCCAGTGGCGTACCTAGGGTATGTGGCACCCGGGGCCCATCATTTTTTTTGACACCCCCCCATGTAAAAAAATATTTTTTGTAATGACCATGAAACGGAATAAATGGTCAGAATAGAAACAGGCAGTGAAAATTTTCTTATATTCCAAACATAACATAACATAACATAAATTATGTCTGAATTGTCATGACATCAGAAGTACATATGGAGTAGTTGCAGGTGATGCTTGGGACAGTTCTGATTGTGTTAGTTCGGTTTTATGTGTTTTTTGAATAGAAGGGTTTTTATTTCTTTTTGAAGGTTTTGCAGTCTGTGGTTGATGTCTGGTTATATTTCAAATCTTGTTGGTCCAAGGCTCTGGTTTTCTTCTGATAACTTGCTTGCCAGGGTCTCCTTCTTTCTTCTTTCTGCATGCTAACCATCCATCTGCCAACTCTGTCCTCCCTTTCCATTTCCCTTCCCTCCCCAGGAAGTCTGGTATCTTTCCTTTTTTTCATCTCCCTCCACAGATCCACCTTTTCTTAACTACCCTTTCATCCGGCATCTCTCCCTTTCTTTTCCCAATTACCCTCCTATCCAGTATCTCTATCCCTCCTCCACACCATCCCTTGTGTCCAATTTCTCTCCCTTTCTGTTCCTTCCCTCCCTAAATCCCATGGTCCATCATCCCTCCCCCTCTCCTCTATTTTCAGACCCATTATTTCTTCCCCCCCCCAAAGTTTGGCATATGCACGTCTCTTTGAACACCCCCTTCCCTCCGTGTACTTCTAAACCAGGGTCCCCCCCAAAGGCCTGTCCCCCTTAAAGGTCTGCCTGTCCCCCCTTGAAGGCCTGCACCCCCCTTGAAGGCCTGTCCCCCCCTTGTAGGCCTGTCCCCCCTTGAAGGCCTGCCTGCCTGTCCCCCCCTTGAAGGCCTGTCCCTCCCCTTGAAGGCCTGTCCCTCCCCTTGAAGGCCTGCACCCCCTTGAAGGTCTGCACCCCCCCTTGAAGGCCTGCCTGCCTGTCCCCCCCTTGAAGGTCTGCACCCCCCCCAAAGGCCTGCACTCCCCCGAAGGCCTGCATTCCCCCTTGAAGGCCTGCACCCCCCCAAGGCCTGCACCCCCCCGAAGGCCTGCCCCCCCCCGAAGGCCTGTCCCCCCCTTGTAGGCCTGTCCCCCCCCTTGTAGGCCTGTCCCCCCCTTGAAGGCCTGTCCACCCCCCTTGAAGGCCTGCACCCCCTTGAAGGTCTGCACTCCCCCCCGAAGACCTGCACCCCCCCGAAGGCCTGTCCTCCCCTTGAAGGCCTGCCTGCCTTTCCCCCCCCCTTGAAGGCCTGCCTGTCCCCACCCTTGAAGGCCTGCCTGCCTGCCTGTCATCCCCCCTCCCCCTTGAAAGCCTGCCTGCCTGCCTGCCCGCCCCACCCTGAAGGCCTGATGCCCCGACCCACCCCGAAGGACCGCTCGCCCCCCTGGCCTCCCCGCACCACTTATGAAGCAGCCGCAGCAGGATCGCGACGTCGGCGATCCCTGCGCTGCTTAGGCGCTGCTTCCTGCGCCGTGGTCCTGCCCCTCCTCTGATGTCAGAGGAGGGGCGGGATCGCGGCGCAGGAAGCAGCGCCCAAGCAGCTCAGGGATCGCTGATGTCGCGATCCTGCTGCGGGCTGCTTCACAGGTGGTGCAGGAAGGTCAGTGGGGCGAGCGGTCCTTCGGGGGTGGGGGGGGACTGAATGGCAAGGCCGGGAGCACCCCCTCAGGGCTGGCACCCGGGGCGGACCGCACCCCCCGCCCTCCCCTTGGTACGCCACTGGTCATACCCATGGGTTTTCTGCAATCTCTATTCCTCTGTGTAGCTCTCTATTCTGCTCAATCTCCAGAGTAAATAGTGGAGTGCCGCAGGGATCTGTACTGGGACCAGTGCTATTTAACTTATTTATAAATGATGTTTTGACGCAGTTGGTGTTTCTGTGCATAGAATCCTACTCACCAGATCTTGCTCCATCTGACCATTTCCTGTTTCTAAACCTTAAAAAAAGAGTTTGATATGGCAACAATTTTCGAGTGATTTGGAGGCGATTTCAGCAGCAGTGCAGTATTTCAGTGATCAGACATCAGAGTACTTTTTGGAAGGGTTACAGAAACTTCAGACACGATGTGCCAAGTTTGTTGAACTTAGGGGTGAATAAGTGGAATAAATTGTTTGTTTCATGGCTCCACATCATTCCTTTCTTGGTTGGGCTGAGAACTTTTCAGCATTCCCTCATAAATGTGGAGTCCACAGTTTAAGAAATAGATTTTTTGAACAGCACTATGGACTGTACTGCTTCCCGATACGTATGCTTTAAACTTATTCCATAACTGATGACAGTACACTGTATAAGAAAGCAAAAGCTTGTGATAGAATTGCATTGTGTAAGGCTGTCAGCCTTGAAGCTTTCTTACTGTAAAGTGTCCACCCTGTGTGAGCCATTTGGCCAGTTTGCTAAATACAATGTAAGTCACCTTTTGCATGATTATAAGGAAGTCATGCATAGGTTATGTTTAAACTTAAATTGTAAGCTCTCTAGGGAAGGGAAGTTTTATTTAGCTGTGTGTGTGCTGATGTTAAATAATAAACAAATTATATATATATATATATATGTATATCATTTCCCATGTAATATATATTCAAACACTTTATACAGATTTTTGGGAAAAATGGGGCTATCAATCATTCTGTAGTTGTGTTCCTTACATGGGGCATTTGCGTAGATTTCCATTCTATTCCATGGAAGCAGGCTCTAGATCAGTGTTTTTCAACCTTTTTACACCTATGGACCGGCAGAAATAAAAAAAATTATTCTGTGGACCGGCGGTGGAAGAACACTGGGCTAAGTCGTGGGCCAGACCCCGCCCATCTCTACCCAATCTCCACCCCAGACCCCACCCCCAGAATAGTACTAATTGTACCTTGCACGTCCCGTGCCTCATCTGGAAGCCTTCCCTCTGATGTTGCAACGTCAGAGAGAAGGCTTCCGGTTCAGGCGCAGGATGCCCTTAGGAGCCACTGCCAGTGGCTTATGCACTGAATCAATTAGGAAGAGGGAGCTGGCTCGAAGATAACGCCGCATCGATCGCACCGTGGACCGGCGGTTGAAGAACACTGTTTTGGGCCTGATGCACGTACTGGCCCTGTGGACCGGCAGGAAATTTCTGTGGACTGGCACTGGTCCATGGATTGGTGGTTGAAGAACACTGGTCTAGATAACACTTGCTCATGGTCTATAGCTTCTTATTGCTTTTTTTTTTTTTTTACAGCCTTCTCATCATGTAGTGATGCCAGTGAAATGGTGTAAATGGATACATTAGAATCCCAGTGATTCAGGCAAATTGGATGAGATTAGATAAGACTAAATGGTGGATCTGTAGTGCAGCATGTCCTTGCATGCATTTTCTGAGCCTTTTCCCAAAGATTTCAGTTTTGTTCTGGTATATGAAATTAATAAACAGACTGCTGAACAAGAATTTGACACTTGGGAGTCCCTTTTACAAAGACACGGTAGCGATGCTGCTACGGTAAACTCACCGAAGCTCAGGTTTGCTAATGGGCATGTTTTGGCACGAATAAGCAATGCCCATGTTTGTAAGAAATGTTTGGGGTATTTTATGTCTCATATTGCAGTAGAAATGGACTTTTGTGGCTATAAGAAACATGGATCTGGCTACCAGTTTGGACAGATATTTTGTTGAAGCTGATGTGCCCCTCGAGCGTGTAAATGCAGAAAAACTTGCCATGTAAGTATATAAGCCCTCTAAGGGCTCCTTTTGACAAAGCCGCGCTAGGGCCTTAACGCGTGGAATAGCGCGCGCTAGCCACTGCCGCCTCCTTTTGAGCAGGCGGTAGATTTTGGCTAGAGCGCGCTGTAGCGCACGCTAATCTGGTGCGTGCGCCTAAACCACTAGCGAACCTTCATAAGAGGAGCCCTAAGTATCAACAAGGCAGGATTAATTCTCCGAGGTCCCCTAGGCCCACAAGTACACTGGGTCCCCTGCCCTGTCCCACCCCATTTATTTACCTGTTTTCTTATTTGTTTTTATGCTTTTTATTAAATGAGTCTTATATATATATATATAAATAGATAGATAGATAGATATAGATATACATATGTATATATAATGTAGATAAATAATAAAGCAATAGGACAAACCACTAATGATTATAATCATAATAAAAAGCAAAATGCCAAAGAATTAACAGACTGCAGGAGAGGAAAAAAGGGAGTATATGTGGATTGAAGCATGGCCAAGATCATATAGAAGTAGCACTATGAAGATGGAGAATAATAAGCACCATAAGTACCATATTGATTAAACTAGTGAGAAAAAGGCAAAAAAAAAAAAAAAAGACAAATACCATGTAGAATAGTAGAGCACAGAACTTACTGCTGAAGAACCTCTGCAAACAAGGTAGGGAGAGCGAGAGGGCACTCTCTAAAGTTGAAAGGGGACAGATTCCGTTCAAACGTAAGGAAGTTCTTCACTCAGAGTGGTAGAAAACTGGAACGCTCTTCCGGAGGCTGTTATAGGGAAAAAAACACCCTTCAGGGATTCATGACAAAGTTGGACAAGTTCCTGCTAAACTGGAACGTACACAGGCGAGGCTGGACTCATTTAGAGCACTGGTCTTTGACCTAAGGGCCACCGCGTGAGTGGACCGCTGGTCTGACCCAGCAGCGGCAATTCTTATGTTCTTAAGAAGGAAAGAAACTGGTAACTATATCAGCATGTGAAAAGATTAAAACTAAAAAGAAATGAATAGAGGGGCGATTAAGCTAACCAAATTATAACATCAAAGAGACCCTTACTTAAATAAAAAATGGTAGTGCTATGGGATGGTGCAAAATGAAATTGAAACCCAAAAATGCCAAAAAAGAAAGGGGGGACGTAGATAAATGAAAATGCCATATGTATTCAAAACCTATAGATATTACTTTTAACCCAAAAAGCAGTAAAAAAAACCCGTATTCTGTGTTGCACTGAAAGAGCCGTCGGGCAAAAGCTAAAAATAAACACAACTCAGCGGAATATTATAAGACACTTGTTTAAAACAAAATTACAAAAGCCAATTTAAACCAGAGATTTGTGAAAAATGAAACATATTGTTTGAAGAATGGCACCGTTGTGCAGCAATGTAAAATGAAATCAGCAGGGAAAAACCCTATGGGGGGGGGGGAGGGGGCAGCACTAAAATCAGATCTGGTTTTTAATAGGTTGTGCACACAGCGCAAGCACCTCTTCCAAGTTTTCAGGCTGCGGTTGTCTCCACGACCTTTTCCACTTTAGAAGATGAGAGGGGGTTAACCCTTTCAGGACCAAGAGACATATTTGTCCCATAACTTTAAAATCCTATAAATTTTGATTGGGATAGTCTACAGTTCTAAATTTAATATGTACGGATTCCATATGATACTGCCTTTATGTAAACAAACTGGTTCCGACATTCATTCATTAGCGTCGTTGCCAGATTGACGAGAAGATTCACTTGCCACACTGTCCATAAGCCAGAAGTTTGATTTTTTTAAATAAAAATAATATTTCACAAAAAAAATCAATTTTTTGGCATCTGCAAGCCCTTTTTACCATAAAAATGTCGTCAAAACCACAAAAATTGGCCTACGATCCTTATGGTCCTGAAAGGGTTAATCGAGATTGCGAGTTTAGGCGGGAGCAAGATGCAAGTGGGGAGAGGGGCCCGCGTTGCCGATCTTTCCCGGGGGGGCCCACGTTGCCATTTGAAAAAACAACAACCCAAATTAAATTATCCTATGATACTATTCTGTTTGGCATGGCTATGAGGAAAAAAAGTCAAATATCATCACATAATAACAAACTATTATTAATCTTGACTGGGGTTGCTATTCAGCATATCACCAATAACTGGAAAAATTATACTAATCTTAATTATACATTTTGGTGGAATTCGGTATGCCATATTTTTAAGATGGAAAGAGCAATTACAATACAGAAAGGGAACTATAATAATTTTATAAAGATCTGGGGGCCATTGGAACGATATTGTAAGGAGTAAACATCATTTTCCTTGGATGAATATATGTACACATAGGGGGGGTGGGAGGGAGTTTTTCTGGAAATTTCACTATATTATGTGTTTATATTACAGTGGTGCCTCACACAACGGACGCCTCGCACAGCGCACGCTGCGCACAACGAACTTTATGTCTTGATTCGTACAACGAACTTCGTTTCACACAACGAAGTCGCCCGAGCTGCATCCTTCCGCGCAGGCACTGCGCTTAACTGCCCTCTCTCCGCCTGGCTCCCTCTTGCCCCCCCGACTCCCCGACACGATCGGGGCAAAAAGGAGCCCAAGCCCTCTTGCCCCGCCGATTCCCCAACTCCCCGACAATATCGGGCCAGGAGGGAGCCCAAGTCCTCCTGGCCACGGCGACCCCCTAACCCCACCCTGCACTACATTACGGGCAGGAGGGATCCCAGGCCCTCCTGCCCTCGATGCAAACCCCCCCCCCAACGACCGCCCCCCCCCAGAACCTCCGACCGCCCCCCCAGCCGACCCGCGACCCCCCTGGCCGACCCCCACAACACCCCCAACCCCCTTCCCCGTACCTTTCTGTAGTTGGCCAGACAGACGGGAGCCAAACCCGCCTGTCCGGCAGGCAGCCAACGACGGAATGAGGCCGGATTGGCCCATCCGTCCCAAAGCTCCGCCTACTGGTGGGGCCTAAGGTGCCTGGGCCAATCAGAATAGGCCCGGGAGCCTTAGGTCCCTCCTGGGGGCGGGGCCTGAGGCACATGGGCCCAACCCGACCATGTGCCTCAGGCCCTGCCCCCAGGAGGGACCTAAGGCTCCCGGGCCTATTCTGATTGGCCCAGGCGCCTTAGGCCCCACCAGTAGGCGGAGCTTTGGGACGGATGGGCCAATCCGGCCTCATTCCGTCGTTGGCTGCCTGCCGGACAGGCGGGTTTGGCTCCCGTCTGTCCGGCCAACTACAGAAAGGTACGGGGAAGGGGGTTGGGGGTGTCGTGGGGGTCGGCCAGGGGGGTCGCGGGTCGGCTGGGGGGGCGGTCGGAGGTTCTTGGGGGGGGCGGTCGTTGGGGGGAGGGGGGGTTTGCGTCGAGGGCAGGAGGGCCTGGGATCCCTCCTGCCCGTAATGTAGTGCAGGGTGGGGTTAGGGGGTCGCCGTAGCCAGGAGGACTTGGGCTCCCTCCTGGCCTGATATTGTCGGGGAGTTGGGGAATCGGCGGGGCAAGAGGGCTTGGGCTCCCTTTTGCCCCGATCGTGTCGGGGAGTCGGGGGGGCAAGAGGGCTTGAGCTCCCTTTTGCCCCGATCGTGTCGGGGAGGCGGGGGGGCAAGAGGGCTTGAGCTCCCTCTTGCCCCGATCGTGTCGGGGGTGCCAGGGACCACACGGAGTCACCCACCGTACCACCCGATTCGGGTAAGCGCAGGTATCGGTGGGTGGCTTATTTGCGGGGGGGTGCCTTATTTTACATTTTTTTCTAAAAAGGGGGAGCTGTCTTATTTGATGGCCCTGCCTTATCATCGGGGAAACACGGTAGAAAAAAAAAAAAAAATGAACAGTTAAGTCCCAGTTTTTGCCGCTGAGACTCTGCCCTCTCTCACTGTAAAATTAGACTCTACTTAGTCTGTCTTTAAATTTAAAAAATGTGTGTTGTTTTAAAAAACAATTATGTTTTTAGATGTATCTAAATAAAAATAATAACCAAAAATTTATCTTTTTTTATGTCATCTTAGCATATTTTATGCTACAGAACGAATTATTTTTTTTAACATGTATTGTTATGGGAAAACGCGTTTCACATAACGAACTTTTCGCATAACAAACTTGCTCCTGGAACGAATTAAGTTCGTTGTGTGAGGCACCACTGTATATTTATGATATAATTGATTATAATATTTGAAAGAAGGTGGGTGGGACGGGATATAATTTTTATGTTTGTAGAATTATATGAGAATTCCAAGTGTTATTGTTGTTACTAACGATATATTCCTGTACGCTTGCTGTAAGTTTTCAAAATGAATAAAGAATAAAAAACAAAACAAAAAAAACCCAACCCCGAGTTGTCTGTTTCTTTGGCGGGCCCCCCATGACAAGTTTGGACCCTAGGCATGTCCCTACTGGGCCTACCCATTAATCCGGCCCTGACTGTCGGGTCTGTAAAGGTGTGTGTAAGTGGCGTAGCACATAGTTGCAATGGGACATGCATGTGAGCAGAGTGTGGGCGTGTCTTTCAATAACACGAATGCTCATAGAATACAATAAATTCCATGCATTGTTTGACAACACGTATGTGATCCCCTGGAAAATGCCTTTGGTGGAAAGGGTAGTGATACAGGATTTTCCAGGGGGGGGTGTCACTGAGATTGCAGTTTGTGGACAGCACAGACTGAAGGGGAGGAGTAGGAGTTCCCTTTTTCCTGAGGGGAGAAGGGAAGGTTATAAAAGACAGTGTAAGAGGAAGTGCAAGGTCTTTGGTGCTCTCTTTCCTGCTGCCAAAGTCCTGTACACTGAGGGAGACTCCTGTTGTATCCAGGAGGGGAAAACAAAAAAACCGTGGAGCTGATCTTGATAAAAACTTTTATTTGAACAGGGTGCAAAAGTAACAAATTAAAAATGTTCAATAGCATAAAAAACATAGTATGTTAGTTGAGCATAGACTCGAAAGGATGCAACAAACTACTGTGTACAGACGAGTCTAGTTTGTAGTTTACAGCAGTACCGGACCCCGGAAGAAGGTAGTTTTCACAACCGAAACACGGCCTGTGTCGGGTCTATGCCAGAACTCGCATACTGTGTTTTTTATGTTGTTGAACATTTTTTTAATTTGTTACTTTTGCACCCTGTTCAAATAAGTTTTTATCAAGATCATCAGCTCCATAGTTTTTTTTTTTTTTTTGTTGTTGTTGTTGTTTTCTGCTTGGCTTCCGTTTCTGTGGAATGATCTTAGTGGACCTTTTTTTATACCCAGGAGGGGGACGGACATGATTGGATTAGACAAGGGAAGCAAAAAAAAAAAAAAAAAGAAGTCTTGGTTGATCCTAATTAGGGTTGCCAAATTTCCTTTTTAACAAAAATGAAGACATGTGGCCCCGCCCCCAGCTCTGCCTTGCTCCGCCTTCAGCTCTACACCTAGTCCCACTCCCCCAGCCGAACCTCCTGTCTCTTTCCCCAAGGTCTGGGGGGGGCCTCTGATTGTGCATGGACGCTAATATGATGATATAACGTGCATGCTTATGACATTATTGCATCGACATCCATGCATGCGCAGAGGGTCCCAGACACGGCCCCAATCTTGGGGACTTCTGAAACCCGAACAAACGGCCAGGTTTTGGAAATCCCTCCGGGTGCCCGGACATTCCTCTAAAAAAAGGATATGTTTGGGTATTCTCAGACATCTGGTAACCCTAATCCTAATTTCCCTTGCCAAACCTGAATAAAAGAAGGGAAATCTCTACTGGCTGGGGGAGTTGGGATAGGGAAGATACATTTGTGAAAGATGACACTATTTGAATCTGATGACTGACACTTGTGAGTATGTAATATACCGTTCAGTTTGTTCCAGTTACCTCTTGGATGCTTCCTGTTTCTTCATCAGAAAGGACAGGGGAGATTGAGTGAGTGATTGGAGCCCTAGGATCTGCATTTCTTTTGGCCTACTGGACTTGTCTGGCCCTGACCTACGCTTGAGCCCAGTAATGGCTGTGAGTGACTGTGACCTGTGTGCCCCATGGGTAGGATGCAAGCGAGGACCCCTCCATTTTGTCATCGATCATCAATATTTTTTGTGAGCCCTGGTGTGGGGTAGGCGAACCCTTCGACCCTGAAGAACTGGCTGGAGCCTGCTGCGCAGCGCTGGTGGGCAAGATGCCAGAGCTACACATAGATGCATCCATTTACCACTGCCATTCACCTCGTATAAAAGGGTATGCCTACATTTAGGAATACCAATGCAGTTTATTTCAGAAGTTTCTTTTGTGAAGAATATTATGTTTAGCTTTCTTTTTTGCTAGGTTAATCTTGGGTATGCCCAACTTCTTTCACACTGAACTCATAAAGTATGTGAGGGCAACAGATGTCTATTGTAATGTAATATAATGCATTCGGTAACGGACTCTCGGTGCTTCATGCATCATCTGGGTGCCTACATCCAGGCATCCATTGATAGAATTGCAACCTATGGGTCCATTATTTTCTCATATCTCTTAATTTTCTCTGTAAGAGTTTTCATCTGCAGTAATTGCACAGAAAACCTTTGTAACTAAACAGTGCCTTTGTAAATAGAATCAAGGGAGAAAAACAAAAGAGAAGGAAAAAAAGGCCTTGATAATGCAAAATTATAACCTTTTATATGATGGGAGCAAATAAACCACCTCTTAACTTAGCAGGATACTATGCTGCAACTTCTAATTATAAATTTTATTTTTTAACTAATAGAAAAGAGATAAGGTTGGGAAGAAACATTTTTTTTGTTGTTGTGACCTATTATAACCAATTTCTTTTCTCTGTAAATAAGCAAGGGACCAATTTTATTTCCTAAAGGTTTATCCCTTAGGCACTGAGGGGCAGCTCAATCACAGGATGCTTAGAATTAAGCATTCAGAGGGCGTGCAGCAAGAGCCTAGTCTATAAGGAAAGGAGGCACAAACAGTCCTTTTTATGGTTTATTTAATTTTTGCTACTGCCTTGTCTAGAAAACTAACAAGGCAGTTTACAGACGAAAGCAGTGTATCGCAAATTGTGTGCCGTGGCAGATTCCAGGTGTGCTGTGAGATGTTGGCAAGGAGGAAAAGCACTGGCGCTGGCCGACTGCTTACAGGATGTGCCTCTTGCGGTGAGAGGCATGTCCTATAGGCAGTCGCCCAACAAAGACGACTCTCCTCCTCACCGGCGTCTCTCCTCATCTCCCCTCCTCCAGGATCCCCCCCATCAGTGAAGTGGCAGGTTCAGGGTCGTGGCTGGAGGGCCTCCGCGCATGTGTGGACGTCAATGTGACATCATCGCATTGATGCCCATGCATTCCTGGCCGTGGCACCAGGTTTAGTGTACCGCGGTGTGGGACACTGGACTAAAAGGATCCTTTTACAAAGCTGCAGTAATCCTTATTGGGGCATATTCTACAAACGGCGCATTAAGTTAGGCGCTGGTTTGCACCCTACCGGCGCCTAACCTATTTGGCAAAACTGGTAAAAAAACAAAAAATCATTTAAAAAATTGTAGGCACCTAAAGGCGCCTAAAAGAACATAGAAACACAGAAATACAGATAAAGGCCAAATGGCTCATCCAGTCTGCCCATCCGCAGCATCCACTATCTTTTCCTCTCCCTAAGAGATCCCATATGCCTGTCCCACGCTTCTTGAATTCAGACACAGTCTTTGTCTTCACCATCTCTACTGGGAGACTATTCCTCACATCTACTACCCCTTTCTGTAAAAAAAATTTTCCTTAGATTATTCCTAAGTCTAACACTTCTTATTGTAACTTCATCCTCTGCCCTCTGTACTGTTCCCTTGGGTTTCTGCAGCCCATGTGCATGACCTTGCATTTCTTAGCATTAAATTTTAGCTGCCAAATTTCAGACCATTCTTCAAGCTTCGCTAGGTCCTTCCTCATGTTATCCACACCATCAGGAGTGTCTACTCTATTGCAGATTTGGTATCATCTGCAAAGAGGCAAATCTTACCTGACAGCCCTTAAACAATATCGCTTACAAGGATATTAAAAAGAACAGGCCCAAGAATCGCACCTTCATCGCATTTATGGAGGCTCCTTAGAACTCCCAAAACATCTATTCTAGCATCCGTTAATATAACGGGCTTAAACACTAATAAAAACATATAATCCTTGAAAGGACTAGCAATGTAGTACTTCTATCTAGCTGCAACTCAACAAACTCGCAGGTAGCTATGTTGCTAGTCCTTTCAAAGATTATATGTTTTTATAAGGTTCTCTCTGTTTAAGTACTATTACATCTTGGACCCCTGAGGAAAGAGTGTTTTCTGAAACACAGACCGTGTTGGGTCCTGTGTACTCATACAAGAGAGCTATATATTTTTAATTTTTTCTGGAATGCTGCATTGTGTTATTTTTTTCCAATAAAGACGAGACTTTCACCTTGTACATCGTATCTGCAGTTTTTCTCTTTGTTTTGATTGTTTGATTCTTTACTGCAGACCTGTTGGATTGTTGTTTGTTTTGGTTAAATCTGGAAACGACCTTAGGCATTCTTAGGCGCCTTATTAGATGCGATTTCCATCAAACATAGGTGCCAGAAATGTAGACCTTCAAAAATTCTGGCCTATGTTTCTGGTGCCTATATTTGAGGTACTATTTGGATCTGTCTGATCACATTGAAAATCAGGGGTGGGAAATTTCATGGCGACACCAGAAAATATTTCTTCACCGAAAGGGTGGTTGATCGCTGGAATAATCTTCCACAACAGGTAATTGAGGCAAGCAGCGTGCCAGATTTTAAGAAAAGGTGGGATCTCTTCATGGAGGTAGTTAGGGGGTGGGCCATTAGTGTGGGCAGACTAGATGGGCCATGGTCCTTTTCTGCTGTCATGTTCTATGTTTCTATGTACAGTGGTACCTCGGTTTACGAATGTTCTATGTTTCTATGTACAACTTTGGAGCGCCCAGCAGAAGTCCTCTAAGATTTTAGGAGTCACTTTAGATAGCGCACTGAGTTTTAAAATTTATGTTAACAATTTTGTCCAGAAATCTTTTTTTTTTTTACATTACAACAGTTAAGAAGGGCGAGATCCTATTTTTTCCAACAACATTACAGGATGCTGGTCTAGTCGACTACTCTATCACTAACAGACTATTGTAATGCACTGCTTTCAGGAATTTCAATGAAACTAATAAAAAACTTCAGCTGATAAAGAATACTGCAATGATGCTTATATTTTATATATCTAGATTTGATCACGTCACACCATTGTTTACAGTTACACTGACTCCCAGTAGAAAAATGGGTCAAATTTAAGTTATGCTGTTTGGCATTTAAGATCTTGTATGGAGATGCTCCTGACAGTTTCTCCAGATTTACTGAATTATTAGGTAGATCCGTTGAACATCGTAACTCTAACCATTTGGTTTTATCTTTTACTTCTCTGAAAGATGTAAAATACAGGATAATGTACTGTAAAACATTTAACTATCGAATTGAAAAAATGTGGATTTTACTTCCTATAGTGTTTCACATTATCTCTATGTACACTCCGTTATGCAAAAATCTGAAAACGGCTTTTTCAGACGTCTTTGTTAAGGGTTTAGATCAGGGGTGTCCAATGTCGGTCCTCGAGGGCCGCAGTCCAGTCGGGTTTTCAGGATTTCCCCAATGAATATGCATTGAAAGCAGTGCATGCAAATAGATCTCATGCATATTCATTGGGGAAATCCTGAAAACCCGACTGGACTGCGGCCCTCGAGGACCGACATTGGACACCCCTGGTTTAGATTGACCTGATTTGACTGATGTTGCATTACAGTATATGTTTATTGGTGTATTGAAAATGCAGTTTGTAACCCACTGCTTCAGAAATCTTTGTTAGGAGTTTAGTCTGATTTTTATTTCTTTTTTTAATTCTTTATTCATTTTAAAACATACACAAGGTGCATAAAAAATACAACAATTGGTACCATAGACAGCACTTATAACTAACAAATAGTAATAGAAATACCATTTCCCCCTCCTCCCCACCCTCCCACCCATCCCGGATGTATATACAATTCTATTAAAAATGGAAAGCTTGTACTAGTGAATGGTTGTTACAAAATCTGTTAATGGGCCCCAAATCTCCTTAAATTTTTTTTACAATGACCAGTTATTTCCAAATTCATATGTTCATATCGATAGAATAAGCATAGGGATTCCCACCAAAAGATATGATTCAGTCTATCCCAATTTTTCCAATTTTTTGTGATCATCTGTATAGCAATCCCAGTCATAACAAGTAGTAGTCTATTCTTAGCTGCAGAAATTGGAGACTTGGGTTGTAATACAATTCCGAATAATACAATATCATATGACATTGAAATGGAAGTATCCAATATCCTATTAATTGTAACCCATATTGACTTCCAGAAGCCAAGTATTAAGGGGCAATAGTACAACAGGTGATCCAGTGTCCCTATTTCTAGATGACAATGGCAGCATCTATTAGACTTTGACCTATCTAATTTTTGCAAACGAACAGGGGTCCAAAAATCCTATATAACAGAAAAAAACAAGTTTGTCTCATAGATGCTGACGTTGTACATCTCATCCTCCAAGACCAAATCCGTGGCCATTGAGTAGCTTTACCTCAATGCTCCAAATATCCCTTAGGCTTGTTTTTGGTTTCTTATTCAAATATTCCAATATTAATTTATACTACTTGGCAGCCTGATGCCCTAGGAAATCTGTCTAGAAACGTAGGCCCGGTAAGCTATACAGATTATTTAAATTTCGCCAATCAGGGAACCCTTTCTGAATGGCCTGCTTCAACTGCAACCATGTATATGCTTGAGACTTTGTAATACTGAATGATTATTGCAGTTGTGAAAAATCAAGCAGTTTTCCATTTGATAATACATCATCCAATGTACCTATACCTGCCTAGTATCCAATGAATCTTGGAGTTCAACCACAAGGACTGACACGTGGATTGTTGCACTGGTACAGGTGTTAGATTGTTAACGAATTTTAATGTTTTCCATGTGGCACAAAGAATACTATTTTCCTTGTAGATTTGAGGCAATTTGATACACAAAATATGGCTTAACCGTAGTGGGGACATAAGTTGCCATTCTAAAATCAGCCAATCTGGAAGATGCTCCAAGACTTCAGGAAGGATCCAATACATACCCTCACGTAGAATAAATGCTTGATGATATCTATAAAAATTTGGGAAATTTACCCCACCCGCCACAGTTGGGTTTTGCAAGGATACTAAGGCTAATCTAGCAGTTTTACTCAGCCAAATAAATTTAATGAAAATTCCATTCAATTTTTTATAAAAGGACCCTTAAAAATAAACCTGCAACATACTCATTTGGTAGCAAACTTTAGTCTGATTTTGATTTTGCATTGTATATTTATTTTTGTGTAGCGATAATGCGGAGAATTTGTGAGGATTTGCTGGAACATGAGATTACATATAACCTAACATAACTTAGCTAGCCACTGAACTACTGAAAGCACGAGCACCTAAGAATGGCAACTTGCGTAAAACAGTATTCTAGAAATTACCGTAGGCACTTAAGGGGGAGCCTTGCCTATGTCCTGTCCATGCTTCGTTCCTGTCTTCGCCCTCTTGCAAATACCTGTCATGTAAGTTAAGTAGCTATTTGCAGAATAGCACTGAAAAGTAGCATCCTGGCATTTAAGTGCTAGTATGCCAAATATTTGCATGCATGGAGGGGCATTTTCAAAACATACATCTAAGTTTGATTTGGATGTATGGCGCTAGACATCCAAAGTCAGCAGTAAGAAAATGCTTATTTTTGAAAGGCAAACCACCATACGTGTAGAAATAGTTAAAAAAAAATTCTCTGTCTGGTCGTCCAGACCATTGGGACACCCAGACCATCAGGACATCTATCTTTATACCACATTTTTGAACAAAATTTTGTCCAAGTCTCAAACGGCCAGAGCAAGACCATTTGGACCAGTCTTCTAATATACTGGCCACCCAGACATGGCAACAGAGCACTGCTTTGAACTTCACAAAATGGGTGCTAGATAAACATCTCATCAAACTCCCTTATAGGTTATGGTGAGCTCCCCCAAATACCCGCAAAACCTAATATATCCACCTGTCTAGCCCTTAGTGTGTGTGGCGCGGAGTATGTGGCGCGGTGGATGAAGCTACAGCCTCAGCACCCTGGGGTTGTGGGTTCAAACCCCGTGCTGCTCCTTATGACCCTGGGCAAGTCACTTAATCCTCCATAGCCCCAGGTACGTTAGATAGATTGTGAGCCCACCGGGACAGATAGGGAAAATGCTTGAGTACCTGATTGTAAAACCGCTTAGAAAACCTTGATAAGCGGTATATAAAATCCTAATAAACTTAAAAAAACCTTAAACTTATGGCTGCAGGTGGCACCTATTTTGCACATTTTACACCATGAATGTCGTGGTTAGAGTGGCTTATGGGTCTTGCTACTCCTCTCTATGGTTCACTAGCCCACCTCCCAGACTATTTAAGACATCTTTGTGCAGCTCTACTAAGCTTTCCTATACCAGGTGCTGATGTTCTGGAGACAGGTATGTACGTTTGTATTCTGATCTTTGTGAGTGTGAGGGGGGTCCGTGAGCACTGGTGGAGTGTGAGGGTGTCATCTGGTCATCTGGTCAGTTTTGACACCTTTGTGGCACTTAGACCCTTCTAAAACAGGTCTAGTTCCAAATGTATAAGTTCTGTCCAGGATGTCTTGCAAAATGTTTGATTATCACTGCAAGACATCCATGTCGAACCTGCCCTTGACACTGCCCAAAGCCTGCCCATAACATGCTTCCGCCACGCCCATTTTGTGCTGTGAATGTGCAGAGGCTGGGACACCTCGCTAGACGTGCAGAAAGACGGTTTTGATTATTGGCACTCAGATGTCCTGATGATTAGGATGTCCAAATGCTGATTTATGATGTTTTTTGGACATTTATATTTTTTTATTATGGGCCCCATAATGCCCGTGTAAAGATTAGAACTTCACTTATAAAATTAATCAAGCCTTAAGAACAGAAGATGCCACCACTGGGTCAGACCAGAGGTCCATCGCGCCCAGCGGTCCGCTCCCGCAGGGGCCCATCAGGTCTGTGACCTGTGAAGTGGTTCCTGACCATTTCTGTAACCTACCTCTACATCTATCTGTAACCCTCAATCCCCTCATCCTTTAGGAACCTATCTAAACCTTCCTTGAAACCCTGTAATGTGCTCTGGCCTATCACAACCTCCGGAAGCGCGTTCCTTGTGTCCACCACCCTCTGGGTATGTGTGTAACATAATACCTACCCAGAACAGAAGCAATAGACCAAACCATTGCAGAATGTTGGTATTCAAAATTTATTCACTAAAAGCAATATTAAAAGCATAAAAACTTGAAGCCCGAAATGACTATGTCTCCCTGTTAAAGGCTGTGTCACTGCAGACAAAGGCTGTGAATTCATAGAAAGCCACTTTCAATCAGATCGATGTCACATTGTAATTACAAAGTTCTGAATGGAAAATATCTTATATCCAAAAAAATACCAATACGTAAAGTTACTATGGATATGATAATCTCTGTTTTGAGTGCTTCTGGATTTTGTTCTATCCTGAAGCTAACTGGGCTGATGTGAAAAACAATATGGGAATAAGACATATTTAAAGTACAGTCAAACCTTGGTTTGTGAGTGTTTTGCAAGACGAGCAAAACACTCAAGCAAATCGTGCCTCGCAAACCAAGCGTTGAATTGATTTGCAAGCCCCCCCCCCCACCGGCATTGCCTCCCTCCGCCCGTGAACACCCCCTCCCTCAAGAACCGGCATTGCCCCCCATGCGAACCGGCAGAGAGAGCAGGAGCCAGAAGGTCTTGAGCATTTGCAGATGCTCAAGGCCCAGCCCAGGTAAGAGGCAGGATTTTCAGGCCCTGGCAATGGCACGTCCTATGGGTTGGTGCTGCATGCCGGTGCCAGATCAGGGTAAGGGCTTGTGTTTGTGCGGGTGGGGGATTCCGGTTTGCGGGGGGGGGGGGCATTCACGAGCAGGGATGGGCGATGCTGGTTCACGGAGGGGGGGGCATTCGGAGGCAGGGGGTGGCGATGCCGGTTCTTGGAGGGAAGGGTGGAAGTGTGCCACTGGCCTTGGGGATGGGGGAGTGAGGTGGAGCAGCGTCAGTGGCCTCAGAATGGGGGAAACAAATCAAGCGAGTTTCCTTTATTTCCTATGGAGAAACTCGATTTGATATACGAGCACTTTGGTTTACAAGCATGCTTCTGGAACGAATTATGCTCGTAAACCAAGGTTCCACTGTATTACCTAAGAAAATCATTTTGATACTGCCTATTATCGATCATATAAGAAAATCTTTTAAAGCACAATAATTCAAATTTAAATAACACAACAAAGAAAGAAAAATAACTAGGGTCTTTTAGACCAGTGATGATGTTCATAGCCACATTGAAGCCACATCACATTTGTTCTAAACCTGTCCCCTCTCAATTTCTCCGAGTGACCCCTTGTACTTGTGGTTCCCCACAGTCTGAAAAATCTGTCCCTGTCCACCTTCTCTATGCCCCTCAGGATTTTGAAGGTTTCTATCATGTCTCCTCTAAGTCTCCGCTTTTCCAGGGAGAACAGCCCCAGCATTTTCAACCTGTCAGCGTATGAAAAGTTTTCCATACCATTTACCAGTTTAGTTGCTCTCCTCTGGACCCCCTCAAGTACTGCCATGTCCTTCTTGAGGTACATTTGTTATATGATGTAACTGTAGCTACTTTTTATGCAGTGACACACTGTTTTACTTGATCTTCCAATTCAGAAATTATTGTGGACTAAGCAAGCTTATTATACTTATTATTTTTTCCATGGAAGATTACCATTTTTGCCTTTCTAAAGATTTAAAATCCACCGTGAGTTTGTGCATGAATTGCTTTCATTAATTTCCATTCATTGCTGTAGTGCAAAGTGTTACAAGCGATTTATGTAATTATGTTGCTGGGATTAAACCTACATTTTCATTTGTTGGGGGTCAGAAGAAATTGAAAAATGAGCTGTGACTAACCAGTTATGTTTGAAGCAAGTAGCATAACCTAAAGCAGAATTAATATCCCTTAGTTTATAAAATATAGAGCAGCATTTTAAAAAGGACGTACAAATGGGATTTGTACATCTAGATTAGGATGTCTCAAGTTTTGCTTGTATCTTAAAACAGGATCTTAAAACCCTGAATCCAACTGGCACAATTGGATCAACCTCTCCGAGACCACCTACCACTCCCTTGCTCCTCTATCCACTAAAACTGTCTTCTACTCCCGCAAGGCCCCCTGGTACCTCCCCTATCACAGACAACTAAAGCAGAAATGTCGAACACTGGAACGAAAATGGAAAAAGTCTAAATCCCCCGCTGACAGACAGTCCTGGAGGGCTATCATTAAGCTCTATAACACAGAATTAAAAAAATCAAGGAAAAACTACTATGGCAACAAAATCTCCAGATCCAACAACCAAAGTAATACACTATTCAACATTTGGCGTTCCATATCCTCTAAACATGATTCCGCCACACTCCCCTCCTCTCCATCTGCTAATGATCTAGCAAAATTCTTCAATGAGAAAGTGACTACCTTACGATGCTCCTTCCCCCCAACACCCGCTTACAACTCTCTGGTGCTCACTACCTCCAACCCTAATCTAACCGAGGCCAACCATATCCCAGCCGATAGATCCTGGACCGCCTTCGAGCTCGTTTCCGACTCCCAGGTCTCCAAACTCTGCCTCAAGTTAAAATCCTGCAACTGTATCTTGGATCCTTTCCCCTCCTACTTATATGAGAATATTCCAGCACAAGCCATCTCATCTCTCACCAAACTTATAAATTCCGCCCTGCTCTCAGGCCTATTTTCTACAGAAATGGGACACATTGCCTTATCCCCTCTATTGAAAAAAATACGATCTAAACCCCGCCTCTCCTTCCAGCTATCGCCCAATAGCTAACATTCCTCTCCTGACCAAAATGCTGGAGTCCATCATAGCCACCCAACTTTCGTCCTATCTTGAGAGATTCTCCATTCTCCTACCCTACCAACATGGATTCAGACCCAACTTCAGCACTGAATCCCTTTTAGCCTCTTTAATTTCAAAGGTCCAACAACTTCACTCCTGCAACAAGTTTGCTGTCCTTCTTCAATTTGACCTTTCTGCAGCTTTCGACATTGTCCATCATGACATACTAATCCTCCAACTTTCTGAAATTGGCATAAACTCCACAGTCTTAGATTGGTTCTCAAAATTCTTACGTTCCCGCTCCTACTTCGTTAACATGAATGGAACCTCATCCTCCCCTTGGAAACCGATCTGTGGAGTCCCCCAGGGCTCACCCCTATCCCCGATTCTTTTCAATGTTTATATGTCCTCCCTGAAACTCCTCCAACTATCCACCTTGGAGACACTTTACACCTACGCCGACGACATCCTTGTCCTTCTTGAGACCGACTCTAACCTCACCAACCTCGCTGATAACATCTCATCTTGTATAACAAATCTCCAATCCTGGGCTCGCACCGTTCAAATGAAGCTAAATGAGACCAAAACAAAACTACTTTGGCTCGGCCCAAAACTAGATCAGTTACCCACCCTCATCCCTCTATCCTCTGGCACCAATCTGCAGCTTGAGCACTCTAGCAAAGTACTGGGAATTACCATTGACTCCTCATTGTCCTTCAACGACCACATCAACTCCCTAGTAAAAAAATGCTTTTTCAATCTTCACATGCTGAGAAAAGTCAGATCCTGCTTTCACCAACAACATTTCGCTGTCCTTGTTCAATCCATTATTCTATCCAGACTAGATTACTGCAACTCCATCTACTTAAGCCTAACAAAGAAAAGTCTTCTCAGACTTCAGCGGATTCAGAACACCGCGGCTAAACTAATCTTCGCAAAAAGCAAATAAGACCATGTCTCCCCGCTTCTGTCTAAGCTTCATTGGCTCCCAGTCATCCTCAGGGTTCACTACAAATGCGCCTGTCTAGCCTTCAAATCTCTCCACGGCATCCTTCCTCCCCTCTTTCCACTATCTTGGCTCTCCTCAAGTCCTGACTCCTCCAGATCCTCTCAAAATTTCAAACTATCCTTCCCCCTCTTTAAAAGGCATATCCCAAACAGGAAAACTTGGAACATCCCTCCTCTTCAGGATCACCGAGCTGTGGAACAGCTTTACTGCCCATCTTCGGAGTTCGTCCTCCCTCCAACACTTCAGAAAACATCTGAAAACTTGGCTTTTCTCCAAAATGTAGCTCCCTCCCTCTCCATTATTCTAAATCCCCCTTTTCCTTTCTGTTTACCAATTCTCTTCCTCTTTCCATTGTAGTTCCCTTCTTGTTTTAATTCCTGTAAACTGTATCGAGCTCCACTCCTGTGGAGATGACGCGTTATATAAACTTAAGGTTTAGTTTAGTATCTGCTGACATGGGAAAATGGACTTTTATGTACTGGCTACATGAAGCAGGAACATCCATTTTAGAAAAATGACCATCTAAAGCACTGTTCAGTCCGTAGGAAATTTCTGCCAGTCCGCGCAGGCCCGGCAAGATTAAGGTGACCTAGGTCCTGTTTTCAGACCCTGTCCCTACCTGTTGCGCAAAAAAAAAAGCCTCCCTCCTTCCTTTCCCCGGGTCGGCTGCTATCTTACTGCCCTGCTGCTGCTGCTAAAGCCGACAGGAAGTCTTCTTTCCGACGTCAATTCTGACGTCGGAGAGGACGTTCTGGGCCAGCCAACAACAGTAGATCTGATGGACAGACATTGGATAACAACTAGGGTACCTGCTGAAACTGAACCTCACTTTGTGTCTTCATCGGGAGCCTCCCTTAGTCCTCCAGCTCATACACCTCTTTCCTCTCCTAAAGGTCTGTTTGATATAGAGCCTCAAAATACATGCTCTATATATCTCCTAACCCTGTTCAACTGGGGTTTGCTTTTATTCCTCATGTGTCATTTTCAAATATGCCACAAATCTTTTCTCAGGAAGTTTCCATTGAAGTTTCTGGTTTGAAGGACAGGGAGGGAGACTTACAAGACATTACTTTAAAAGATTAATGGGACTTAAATCATAGTATGGAGAGAGTGTTAAAATCAGCTATTACCCAGAAAGCAGAGGTTTTCTCAAGAGGTTATGGAGAAACTGTCTTTGGATAAACATTTGTCAGCAGTTCAAACTCAGGTTTCTTTTCTTCCGGCAGTTTCTGGCTCTGCAGTTAAGGATTCTTGTATCTTGCATTTAAAGTTATCAAAAACCAATAAAAACTTATTGAACTTAAAGTTAGAGATGATGGAAAATGCAACTAGAGCTAGACACCTGCATTTTGTTAATTTTCCAATAATTCATTTGCTTTCACCTGAAACTTTATTGAGGAAATACCTCAAGGAAGTTTTAGGTATAGATAATGCTGCAACATTTCGTTTTTCTAATTACTTTTACCTCCCTTCTAAGAATAAAGCTTCTCGTAATGAACAAGGGGTGGTTCAGCTGTCTCTCCTTATATTAATTTAACTGCTTTTCTAGAACATTTTCAAGAGGTGATACAGACTTAGGGTTACCAGATGTTTGGATTTACTTGGACATGTCCTCTTTTTAGAGGATATATCCGGTTGTCTGGGCAGCTTTTCAAAACCCGGCACTTTGTCCGGGCTTTGAAAAGCTTCCACCTTGGGACCTTGTCAGGAGGGCACCTGTGCATGCAATGCAGTGACATCACGTGCATGCAATGCAGTGACATCACGTGCATGCACACATGCGTGTGACATCATCGCTCTGCATCTGCACATGTTCATAGTCTGGCATCTCTATCTCCTTCCCTACCCCCATGCCTGGCATCTATCTCCTCTCTTCTCCTATCTCTCCCTCCATGCTCTGTCACCTCCTCTCCTTCTTTTCTCTCTGGCATTTGTCTCCTTAGTTTCCTTCCCTCCCCAATGCCCTGGCATCTCTCTCCTCTCCTTCCATCTCCCCCTCGCACTCTATTATCTGGCATCTCCTCTCCTTCCTTTCTATCCCTCCCTCCTTCCTTCCTTTCTCCTGGTCTGGCATCTATCTCCTACCCTCCCCCCCATGCTCTGGTATCTATCCCTCCCCCTCCATGGTCTGGTATCTCCTATCCTTTCCCTCCCTCCCATGGACGAGAACAGGTTGAGGGGGCAGAGCTGGGGAGGAACAGGGCATGACTTGGTATAACGGGGCGGGGCTGGGTGGGCTTGGGGGTGGAGCTATGGGTCCCGATTTTATGAGAGTAAAATCTATTCAGACTAAATCTACTCTTTCAGTCACATGCATTAGTGAATATGATAAGTCCTTGATTATGAAGCTTTATTTTAAGAAAAAAGATGCAATTTTTTTTTTTGGTAGGGCAAAGGTGATGATATTCAGAGATACTTTACTCAAGTCACTTAATCCTCCATTACTTCAAGTATAAACATAGATTGTAAGTTCTCCAGGGACTCAGAAATACCTACTATACCTGAACATAATTTATCTTGGGCCACTGGAAAAGAGGTGAGCTAAATCTAAATCCTCTTAACAGTATTATACTACATCCGTCGTAGGAGTTACACTTCCAGTGCAAAATATAAGTGTTTCTATGTTCTACAGAATCTATACTGATCTTGCATGTACTAGGGTCATGGATGTGATATATGCTATACTGTTGTTCAACCAAAGCAGTTTACATTTATTATAAGCAGGTACTTTCTCTGTCCCTAGTAGGATCACACTCTAAGGACTCCTTTTACTAAGCTGCGTAGCACGGGTTTAGCGCGTGCTAAAATTCTGTGTGTGCTAAAAACGTTATCACAGCTTAATAAAAGGAGCCCTAAGTTTTTGTACCTGGAGCATAGCAATGCTACAGTATACTCTTGGCAACTACTTTTTTTTTTTTGTTACTTTAAAACAGTGGTCTCAAACTTGCGGCCCAGGGGCCACATGCGACTCGCCAGGTACTGTTTTGAGGCCCTCGGTATGTTTATCATAATCACAAAAGTAAAATAAGACAGTTTCTTGATCACTCGTATGTCTCTTTAGCTATAAATGATAATATTATAATTAAAACTTGGCCAAAAGGAAGGATTTACAGTATAAACTATAAAGTTTTACCTCATGCAAAATTGTCATTTCTTTAATAAGACATTAACTATTTTTTTTGCGGCCCTCCAAGTACCTACAAATCCAAAATGTGGCCCTGCAAAGGGTTAGAGTTGGAGACCATTGATTTAAAATATTTCTTAAATAAAAGAAATTACAGAATATGGAATTACCATTTCACTAACAGTAGGAAATAATAAAGATATACACGAGTATCATAAAGATTCTATCTGGCCCTCAAGGGAAAAAAACCTTATCTATTTAATCTTAAATAAATAATAGGAAATAATGGGAAATGAATTCCCAATTATCTAAAGCAGGAGTCCCCAAAGTCCCTCCTTGAGGCCCGAATCTAGTCGGGTTTTCAGGATTTCCTCAATGAATATGCATGAGATCTATGTGCATGCACTGCTTTCAATGCATATTAATTGGGGAAATCCTGAAAACCCGACTGGATTCGGCCCTCAAGGGGGGACTTTGGGGACCCCTGATCTAAAGCAATAAAAGCTCACCTCTTCCCCTGACCCTCCATGAGAGTACGCCAATCCAAATTCCCCAAACCTTCTGACAAAGTGCCTCGACCTTTCACTGTCTCAAGTCTCAAACGTTAATGTGCTTCGTCCTGTGACTGACCGTGCCATGTTTTCTCATACAATGTTCTTCCACACCCTGTCATACTGTTCACCATCTTTGTCCTACTATACCATACTAGAATGTCATATTTACCATACTGCCATGCTACAATCTCTCATCCATGTTGGCCACACACAATGTTTGCCGCTCCATGTTTTCCAGGCTATGTTTTGTCAAGTATACTTGCCTTACTATTTTTGCCAAATCGTGTCATGCTATGTTAACCTTGCTTTCTAATACTGTGTTTGCTGTGCTTTATTTCACCATACCATGTTTTGCCATATTATGTTTTGTTTACTGTTTTTATCTTAGACAATAATGGGAAGATATACAGTGATATTCTGTGAACCACTATCAATTAGCTAGCTACTATATTTCACAGTGACTGAATCTTTACATTCGTATGAATTTATCCATATAGTAAATATAAAATTAAAATTATTATGGTGATGTGCTCAGCCCTGTAACCCAATAAATAGTGAAGCCACTACCATGAGTTTAACAAGGGGACCATCATTGCAACCACCTGACCCCAACCCTCCCTTAATGATCTAATAACTATTCAGATACATCGTATGTACTTATCTGAATTGGGAGGTTTAAGCTGTTAAACTTGGTCTTGTTAAATCTCAATGGTGACTGTGTTGTAACAAATAAAGTGAGAATTAAAATTCAAAGATGATTGTGTTTGTCCTCATCAATTCCCGTCCCCCCGACTCGAGTTTCGTCTACTTCGTCGGGGAGGGACACTAATACCGGCTTGCTGAGACCAGATACATTCAAAATCAGATGGCCCGAAGATTTTGAATGTATCTGGTCTCAGCAAGCCGGTATTAGTGTCCCTCCCCGACGAAGTAGACGAAACTCGAGTCGGGGGGACGGGAATTGATGAGGACAAACACAATCATCTTTGAATTTTAATTCTCACTTTATTTGTTACAACACAGTCACCATTGAGATTTAACAAGACCAAGTTTAACAGCTTAAACCTCCCAATTCAGATAAGTACATACGATGTATCTGAATAGTTATTAGATCATTAAGGGAGGGTTGGGGACAGGTGGTTGCAATGATGGTCCCCTTGTTAAACTCATGGTAGTGGCTTCACTATTTATTGGGTTACAGGTCTGAGCACATCACCATAATAATTTTAATTTTATATTTACTATATGGATAAATTCATACGAATGTAAAGATTCAGTCACTGTGAAATATAGTAGCTAGCTAATTGTTTACTGTTTTGCCATCTCTGTCAGACACTGTTTGCCATGCTCTATTCTACCATACTTTGTCTGAGACTGAGTTGTAAGATTTAGAGCTACAGCCTCGGCACTCTGAGGTTGGGGATTCAAACCCACACTGCTCCTTGTGACCCTGGGCAAGTCACTTGGTACTCCATTGCCCCAGGTATATTAGACAGATTGTGAACCCATTGGAACAGAAAGAGAAAAATGCTTCAGAATGTGAATAAATCCATGTAAACCGTTCTGATCTCCCCCTGGGACAACGGTATGGCAAATTGAATAAATAAATAAAGGATGTTCAGCCAGTTTTACCTGGTGCTGACGTTTGAGCACCATTTGCTGAATCTAGCCCGAAGAGAAAATGGTTACTATGGATGGGCAGACTGGATGGGCCATTTGGCCTTTATCTGCCGTCATGTTTCTAACATGGTTATACTTGTATATTTCACATACTATAAAGTTTTACAGGATTCCCTGAGTTCATTAAAATTCTACTGATTTTAAAGCTGCTAGACACCTTATTATAGTAAATATTTTTCTTGCTCTACAGCAGATACTTTGGAACAATAATTTGAAATGCATTGCAATTTTAATAACAGTATTACGTGAATCAAAGCTCCGGGCTATAGCTAACAGGGCCTGCCACTAACCGCCGGAACAGCACAGAAAAATAGTCCTCCAGTGCTCAAAGCTAACGACATTCAAATTAGATGAAGAATATGAGACCAAAAATAAGAGGGAAGAATGTGCCTGGGGGAATGCACAGAAGAGGTTCGCAGTAAATGCAGCTCTTGTGCGTGTGCCCAGGCAAACTCTGAAGTGAAGCATACATCGGCGATGTTCTGTGCTTTTAAATATAGGCTTTTCAAAATTTTTTTGCCTCATCAAAGGCTTATATTTAAGAGTAGAAAACAGGTGCCAATGTGTGGGTGACAAGTCAAAAGCGTACGGGACAACCTCGTGCCGAGAAAGCCGCTCGGACAAATTCGCACAGGACATGAGCGCTCCGGATTAAAACTTAACATTAAAGCACTCAGAGGGTGTGTGTGTGTGGGGAGCTCCCCCCACTTTACTTAGAAGTGTTGCTGCTGCTGTTGAGGGTGGGGGCGGGGGGGAAACCCCCCCCCCCACACACTTAGAGAGGAAACTAATTTTTCCCTAAAAAAGACAGAAAAATTTTACTTTCCTCTGTAATGGGGAGATGCTTTTTCCCCAACCCCCCCCCCCCAAAGGCAGCGGCAACACTTCCAAGTTTGTTTTAATCCGGCGTGCTCACGTCCTGCACGCATTTTTCGGAACAGCTTTGTCAGCGCACGGTTCTGCATGCTTGAGTCTATGAACCCAATGTGTGCTTTTGCTTTTAGGTTTGCTCGGACTTGCACATATTTATTTCTTAGTACTGGAACTTAGAGGCTTGCACAGGCTTCCTTCCTATTCTGAAACAAATGAAAACCTGGGTAGATTTTAAACAGAGAATCATAAGATATCCTCTCGTTAACCCCTTCCCCCCAATCCAGCAGTGGGTTTCCAGTGATAACAGCAGGGTTTGTTTGTTCGCTGTTCTCTGGTTTCCAAGTTTCTTTGTTCTTTGATATACCGTTTATCAGACTGGTACTTAAGCCGGTTTACAATAAAATATTTATTAAAAGAAAATGACAAATAAAAAATTATTAAAAGAGGAGTGCATAACAAACTTAAATACTGGAACAAATAAGGGTAGGAGGGAATTGATAAGTTAATAAATACATTGAGATTAAAAAAAAAAAAAGGGAGGAAAGTGAGGGAAGGGGAGAGTACAATATGGTAGGGTTCGCTTCAAAAGAAGCGTTTTTATTTTTAGCAAAGTCCATAGAGGAACTACATGGATTCTATTAGGAAGAAATTAGGTCAGAGGTCATAGGCATCTTTGAAAAGAAAAGTCTTGAGTTTTGACTTGAATTTGTCGAGAGAGTTTTTCTAAGCGGAGAGCCAATGGGAGGGCATTCCACAGAGAAGGGACAGTAACTGAGAAAATGGTTTTACTTGTTCTCTGAGCATTGGGAGGGCATGGCAGAAGTGATCAGTAACATCTGTCCCACTACATTTGAATGCAATTTGTGGCTATCTTTGGCGTGCACATTGTTTCTCGAACTAAAGCCCTCTTGAGCATTCTGCGCAGATTAAAGCTGGTCCTAGTATAACGCTAATCAGTTCCAACGTTGGCATTAGGGTTTGATCATTGGCCCCCAAGAAAGAGCTTTTCACTACATTTTTTCTCACCCTGCCTAGTTCCTTCTTTGAAGAAATCAGGTCCCTCTTTGCATTTAAGAGGCTTAGAAATTCACACCATGTCTTGATTGCTTTGAGCCAACTTCTTTGGCTTGCTGCTACAATTCTGCATCCAATATGAGGTTCTTACTCTGGTGCTGAAGGTGCTGAATGAGCTCACACTGAGCTATTTGACAGCCAGGTTGACTCATGATGCTCCAGGGAGAGCATTGAACAAAGTGTACATTTTCTGGTCAATTCTGGAACCCTGAGAGTTGCATTTATGTACGTGTTATGCATGTAAATGTTTATAATAGTAGCGCTTATATATATTTGTGTACACTTACATGTGTGTGTACATATATGTGTGCAGTTACATGTGTAAATGCTGGCTTGCCACCTAAATACACCTAACAAAGGAAAAAACTGCAGAGGTGATGTACAAGATGCCAAGTCTTTATTCAACAAACATTGCTTAGACATAAACAGTTTGTATCCAAGGTATGGTTCAAAAGAGTGATGAACCGGGATCCAGCACGGACCGTGTTTTGAAAAACAAAAAGCTCCTTCCTCAGGGGTCCTAAAAATATATAAACCTCATCCTAGGGTACCATACGGATTACAACTGGAAAAAAGGCGATTTAGTAGGCTGATAAATGAGTCGAGTTGGCTCCTTCGCAGTTCAAAAATGAAAGCTCTCTGGGGTCATTCAACAATATTTCAAGTAAGGAAAAGTCCCAAGAACTAAAAGAATTAATGTAAGACTTAGACTTTAAACAGAGTAAATGCACTGGAATCCACAAGCAACCTTGCAGAGTTTTGGAAATGTGCTCTTCCTCCTAAGTAAATAAGGGGGCCTTTTTACTAAGCTAAGGTAAAAAGTTCCCATAGCATGCCTTTCCATGGGTTTTTCCCACATGCTAAGGTCATTTTTACTGCAGTTGCTAAATGGCCGATTTTTCACTTTTTAGAAGTTGTTTTTTTTTTTTTTTTTTGCATTAATGGCCATACGCTAATGTTGCCATTAGTATGCAGCCATTAGAAGAAATGATCACGTGAACACTTACTGACACCTATTTTGTAGGTGGTAAGGGCTCACACGGTAATGCTGTCCTAACCAGTTAGGCCCGGAATCTCTAAATGGTGATGGTTTTTTAGGTGCACGTAGATGCCCAAACTCAGTAAAAAAAAAAAACACAGTTGAAACAAAATTTTTAAGTAAGTTTTAAGGCACCTTCTAGCGCCTAAAAGAATTGGTACCAGAATCGTGCCTCCACAGGTGTTTTATGGTGTCTAACGCAACTGTGGGCATGGCTAATGCTGGAAATACAAATTTATATCGGGCTCAAAAGTTTTAAGACCTCTTTAGAAGTCAAAACAGTGAATCGTCAGGTAAAAAAAGGCCTTAAGGTGTTTGTCTAAGTATTCAGACCCATGGACCTCAAAAGTACCGTGCTGTATGTCTAATCTCTTCAAAAAACATACAGACCAATTGCGGCACCCATGGTCGTCATAGGTCTCTATAACATTTTTTAATTTTTAATTTTTAAGTTTTTATCTTAGTTTTTTAGCTTATAGATATTTAGCATATCAAAAAGTACATATCTTTCATCTACGCGGGTGGGGGTAAGCACTCCGACATAGACTATGTTTCGCCCCAAATGGGCTGTATCAAGGAATCCCCCTGCAAGAATAGAATTATGTTATAGTTTATCTTAATCAAAATAATCTTAATAAATTTAAACCAGTAAATAGAGCAAAACATTCAGCAATACCTTATATCAAGCGACTCATGCTTCCCGCTATAGATTTTTAAATCAGGAAACATGGCCGCGGCGTTCTCGGCTATAAATAGCCATAGTACTTTGTTTGAAAAACGGGGTGACGTACTAGCCGGCGTGAAACGCACCTACTGCCTGATTGGCCTACTAAGGCCGTTTTAAATTAAAGAGAACCATTCGATTTCAGCATTCAAACCTAAAGGCATAACAGTATTTAGCATATATATCCATTTCTGTTCCTTAAAGTTTAGTTTTAGAAGAAGGTCCTTCTACTCCAAAAATTTATATGCTGCCTAAGATACACAAAAGACTTCAAGCCCCTCCGGGACGACCCATTGTCTCCACTCGACGATCGATTCTTGAACCGTTGTCTAAATTTGTGGACCATTTTTTAAACTCTGAAGTCCTGAAAATTCCATCTTACCTAAAAGATTCTGCCCATCTGTTACGCATAATTGAAGAGAATAAAAATGTTGACAACATTACTTTCTTTGTGACTCTTGATATAACATCTTTATATACACAAATACCTCAAGAGGCTGCTTTGGATGTGATTAAAGAAGTTCTTATGCTAAAAGATTTGGGTAGATTTAATCATGAATGGCTTTTGGAACTAGCCAGATTAGTGATAACTGAAAATTTCTTTTGGTACGATGGGGATTTCTATAAGCAAATTCAGGGGGTTGCAATGGGAGCTACCCTAGCTCCATCGGTAGCTAGTATATATGTCGCTTCTTTTGAACAACATAAAGTTTTTTCTGCTCCTAATTTCCAGCATGTTATCCTCTGGAAGAGATATTTGGATGATATTTTAATTTTTTGGGATGGATCTGAACCTGAACTGGAAAGTTTTTTAACCTGGCTTAACTCTCTCAACCCCTGCCTGTTTTTTACTATGACCTATCATAAAGACCATATTTCATTTCTTGATATCCTATTGATGAAAGATAAAAATCAACAAATTAAAACAACGCTGTTTAGGAAAGAAGTGGATAGAAATCATTTCCTTCACTTCTCCAGTTTTCACCCTTTTTTTCTTAAGTTTAATATTCCTGTGAGCCAATTCCTACGTATTAGGAAATTATGTTCTTCTGAGGAAGAATTTGAAAAACAAGCCAAGATACTTAGTGGTCGATTCTATGAGAGGGGTTACTCTAGAAAATCTGTTCGGCGAGCATACCTTAGGGCGAAGTATGCTCAAAGATCCCTTCTCCTGAGAGAAAAAAATGAAGACACTCAGGATGATCACTTGATAGTAGTATTACCTTTTACACCTCTCAGTACCGCATTTTTTGCTGTGATTAAAAAACATTGGCAGATTCTTCAGCTGAGCTCCCAGTTTCAGAATTATCCGATTGCTTCGTATAAGAGAGGGAGGACGGTGGGAGAACTTCTATCTACTTATCGATATGAAATCAAAAGAAGAAATGATCGGACTATATTTAACCATCAAGCTTGTACCCAATGTCAATGGTGCGATTTAACGCTACAGGGTCCTGTATGGAATGATCCGCGGACCAATAAGACCTACCGAGCTTGGTCTAATACATCCTGTCAGAGCTCTTCAGTTATCTATATGATCTTATGTCCTTGTCAATTGCTCTATATAGGGCGAACGAGTAGAAAAATTAATGTACGTTTAAATGAACATAAATCCAAGATTAACACAGGGAATTTAGAGGCTCCCCTTGTTCAACATTGGAGGGAGAAAAAGCATAAAATTTCAGATCTCAAATGGCGGGTCATAGATCAGGTTGTGGGTAGATGGGAGGGTGGAAATATCAAAGAAAAACTAAACTTTAAGGAACAGAAATGGATATATATGCTAAATACTGTTATGCCTTTAGGTTTGAATGCTGAAATCGAATGGTTCTCTTTAATTTAAAACGGCCTTAGTAGGCCAATCAGGCAGTAAGTGTGTTTCACGCCGGCTAGTACGTCACCCCGTTTTTCAAACAAAGTACTATGGCTATTTATAGCCGAGAACGCCGCGGCCATGTTTCCTGATTTAAAAATCTATAGCGGGAAGCATGAGTCGCTTGATATAAGGTATTGCTGAATGTTTTGCTCTATTTACTGGTTTAAATTTATTAAGATTATTTTGAATAAGATAAACTATAACATAATTCTATTCTTGCAGGGGGATTCCTTGATACAGCCCATTTGGGGCGAAACATAGTCTATGTCGGAGTGCTTACCCCCACCCGCGTAGATGAAAGATAAGTATTTTTTGATATGCTAAATATCTATAAGCTAAAAAACTAAGATAAAAACTTAAAAATTAAAAAATGTTATAGAGACCTATGACGACCATGGGTGCCGCAATTGGTCTGTATGTTTTTTGAAGAGATTAGACATACAGCACGGTACTTCTGAGGTCTATGGGTCTGAATACTTAGACAAACACCTTAAGGCCTTTTTTAATGCTGGAAATGGCATTAGGCGGCCTAAAATGCCTACAGAGATGCAATTCACATCATAGGTAGGTGCTGGAAATGTAGGCCAGGAAAACCTAATCTAATCTAATTTCCATTTTATATACCGGATCATTCCAGCAAGGACTCGATCCGGTTAACAAAGTTTAAAAGAATCTATATAATAAAACCGTAGGCGCATGCGCAGTCTTATCGGCGTGCTTCCATGATCCGTAGGTCCGTGGCCGCCAAGAGTGCAGCATGCCCCGCGCTTACTACGGCCCCACGCGCAGCTGAGTTCGGCACGGCGGTTTCCCCAGATAGGGGAAGTCTAACAACTCACTCCCGACGCGCAGCTGAGTTCGGCACGGCGATTTCCCCGGTTTCCCCAGATAGGGGAAGCCGAACAGCTCACTCCCGGCTCTCCTCGGCACGGCGGTTTCCCCAGATAGGGGAAGCCGAACAGCTCACTCCCGCCTTATGGTCCTGCCGCCGCTCCTGTTCACAGCGGCCTGCATGTCGACGACTCCCCCCCCATCCTCCCGCAACAGCCGCTACCGCTCATGTTCAAAGCGGCCTGCTGAGGTTCGCGGCCGGCTGTAGCGAACCTCTCAGGCCGCTCTCCACATGGTAGCACGTTCCCTCTGACGCGATCGCGTCAGAGGGAACATGCTACTGAGGTGGACAGCGGCCTGCGAGGTTCGATACAGCCGGCCGCGAACCTCAGCAGGCCGCTTTAAATAGGAGTGGCAGCGGTGGCAGAAACCATGGATGCAGGGAGGGGAAGAGGAAAAAGAAGGGCATGGAGCAGACAGGAAAGGGGGCTGTTTTGGTGGGAGGGTTGTGATGAGTGCAGACAGCAATCATGGGGGGGGGGAACAGAAAGGGACCATGGAGCAGGTAAGCATTGCAGAAGAGGGGGAGAGGGAAAGGGGCTGCTTTGGGGGGAAGGGTGTGCTGGGGGCAGACAGCAATCAGGTGGGGGAGGAACAGAAGGGGGCCACGGAGCAGGTAGGCATTGCAAAACAGGGGGAGAGGGAAAGGGGGCTGTTTTGACAAGCAGGGGGGCCAGGGAGATAGACAGAAAGAAAGACGGACAGACAGAGGATCAGGGAGACACACAGACACAAAGAATGACAGACAGACAGCGTCCAAGGAGAGAGAGACAAATTAAAAAAAAACAAAAAAACGTACAGACATCTACTCTGGGCGGCGGGAGGAAGGCAGTTCGGAGTGCTGCTGGAAGTGGCTGCTGGGAGGAGGGCTTCGAGCCGCAGAAGACTGTCCACAAAGCCCCAGAGTTGGGCCAACCTCTCCTTCCTCACCGACGCTGAAGAAGTTGCAGGCCCCGCTCCCTCTCGCGCTCTGAGCACTCACGATTGGCTGAAGGGTGTCGTGCCGATGCTGCAGGTACAGGAGGATGCTTTTGTTGGAGAGGTTTGCTGGGGGCCAGACAGCTTTGCTCGGAGGGGGGAGGGAAGGGGAAGACAGAAGGGGGCCATGGAGAGACAGTCAGGGAGAGGGGAAGGGGTATGCTGGGGGCAGACAACTTTGCTCTGGGGGGGTGGGGCAATGATACAAGGACACAGACACAAAGAATGACACACAGGAGCCAGAGAGACAGACAGAAAGGAAGACATTCAGGCAGCGTCCAAGGAGAGACAGCCAGTGTCCAAGGAGAGAAAAACAAATAAACATAGACAGACAGACAGCGGTCAAGGGGAGAGAGAGAAAGAAAGAAAAACAGACACACACATCTATTCTAGCACCCGTTAATCTAACGGACTTAAACACTAGTATAATATAAAACAATAATGAAGGTAATATAAAAATTTTCAATAAATTAGATCAGTCCTCAGTTAAGAATCTCTGAAAGAGATAAGTTTTCAGATTTTTTCCTAAAAAGTGATAGAGATAATGACGTTCTGATAATCGAGGGAAGATCGTTCCAAACTTTTACCAAGGAATAGGCTAAGGAATGTGAGAATTTACCTAGGATTTTAATCCCTTTAACAGAAGGGAAAACAATTTAAATTTATGTGTATTCCTGGTCGTGTGAAACCGAAGAGAGTTAAATGATAGAGGTAATAAAGTCGAAAAAATTCCATGTAAAATTTAAAAAATTACCTTGGCACATTTAAATTGAATTCGCCAGTAAATAGGATGCCAATGAAGTAACCTCAACAATGGAGAGCAGGATCATATATATGTCTTCCAAAAATTAATTTGGCCGCAGTGTTCTGAATAACATAGAAACATAGAACATGACGTCAGAAAAGGGCCATGACCCATCTAGTCTGCCCACACTAATGGCCCACCCCCTAACTATCTCCATGAAGAGATCCCACATGCCAATCCCATCTTTTCTTAAAATCTGGCACGCTGCTGGCCTCAATTACCTGTTGTGGAAGATTATTCCAGCGATCAAGCACCCTTTCGGTGGAGAAAGTTGTAGCTGGAAGCGCAATTTTGTACCCAGCGGTATCATGTGATTGGCATGCGATTGGTGGCTGCTTTTAAGGTGGCCGTCGACAATGGTGCTGGTTACAGAGTATAGGCCTTAGTGAATAGTACATAATTTTAAGCTGTGTTTAGCTGCTTTAGTTAGCAACATATGCCTAGTAAAAGGACCCCTTACAGAAGAGGCTTCGGATAATACAATATATAAATATAAATGAAGAAATAAATAAGGAGGCTTCAGAATATGCATGTTATAAAGATAAATAAATAAATTTAGAAAAGAGGCTTGAAGAATGTAGTGTATAAATATAAGTACATAAATAAATAACGCACCTCATGTTTATTTTATCGGCACAGTATTTCTATATGAAATAATTCAGCTGTAATCCAGAACACCTCCTTTTGATTAAGAGTGCATCAGCAAATCTGTTTCTGCGAGTGAAATAAATCTGATTGGAAAAAATAGGGTTTAAGCTTTAGCATAATTTTACAAGGAAATGATCGTGTTGAACATTAAAAGCAGCAACGAGGTTTTTATTCCCCGTGCTCAATAAGCTAAAATAATATAGTATATAGCTGCATTGCCTATGCTCTGAAATTTAAAGAACAAAAGATCACAGATAAAGGAAGCACATCCTTATATTATGGAATCTAGTTTTCAGTTCCGTTTTTTTCTATTTGTTTTTAAGTTTTTGTATTTGATCGGGCAGCTGAATTTTAAGGTATTGTTTATGTTGGTGCTGAATATTGATCCTAATAACTCTGATCGGGTAGAAGAGACACCAGGAAATATTTCTTCACCGAGAGAGTGGTTGTTCCTTGGAACAAGCTCCCAGTGCAGGTGATCGAGGCAAACAGCGTGCAAGAATTTAAGAGCAAATGGGATGCCCATGTGGGATCCCTTAGAGCAGGGGTGCCCAACGGGTCGATCGCGATCGACCAGTAGCTCAGGAAGGCAACTCGAGTCGATCGCACTCGTGTTGCCGTCCTGATCTACGGGCCGATCAGCCTTCCTCTCCAGTGTTCTCCCTAGGGCCTTTTAGCTGGGCGGTCCGCCCAGCTGTCATCTGCTACTGCTGAACATTAAAAAAAAAAAAAAAAAAACTGGCTTGGAGATTTCAGTCCCTAGCGAACTTATGCTCCGGGCTCTAACGTGTGCGTGCAGGCTTCTCTTCTCTTCCCTCCGAAACCGGAAGTTATGTCCGGGGAGGGGGGGGGGAAGAAGGGAAGCCTGCACGCACATGTTGAGAGCCCTGAAGCAAGCGTTCGCTACGGGCTAATGCGGGAGACAGGTTAGTGAAGCATTTGTTCTTCTTCCTGCCGGATCCTGCCTACTTTCTGTTTCCGCGAAGGCAGGACCCGGCAGCATTTCCCCCAATAGGTTGATCACGATCTTGGGCTGATCAGCCTTCCTCTTCCCGACGGCAGAATTGACGTCGGGGAGAGGAATGCTGGTTGGCCGAAGCATGGAGAGCTTGGGGCCTGTTATTGGTGGCGTTTGGGTCCTGGTCCCCGATGGTAATGGCAGTAGCAGTGGCTTGGGGGAGGGCAGAGAAAGAAAGAAAAAGGGCAGGCAGGAAGACAGAAGGAAAGAAGTGAAACAGAAAAAAATGAAAAGGAGGCAGAGAGAAAGAAAGGGCAGGGAAGAGGAAGGAAAAGTTGGGGGGAAGGAATGAGGTCTGGAGGAGAGGAAGCATACAGGCTAAAAGAAGGGAAGAAAGATTGGATGCACAGTCAGAAGAAGAAAGTGCTACCAGAGACTCATGAAATCACCAGACAAGGTAGGGAAAATGATTTTATTTTAAATTTAGTGATCAAAATGTGTCTGAATTTATATCTGCTGTCTATATTTTACACTAAGGTCCCCTTTTACTAAACCGCAATAGAGGTTTTTAGCGCAGGGAGCCTATGAGTGTCGAGAGCAGCGCTGGGCATTCAGCGCAGCTCCCTGCGCTAAAAACTGCTATCGTGGTTTAGTAAAAAGGGAGGGGGTATATTTGTCTATTTTTGTATGGTTGTTACTGAGGTTATAGTGCTTAGAGTCATCTGCTTTGACCTCTTTGAAAAACCCTGGAATAGGAATGATAATTAACATTTTCTATGCGTACAGTGTGCTTTGTGTTTTTTTTTAAATTTTATTGTTGGTAGATCATTTTGACTTGGTCATTTAAAAAGTAGCTCGCAAGCCCAAAAAGTGTGGGCACCCCTGCCTTAGAGGGTTAAGCCAAGGGAACCTGTCACCAGGAGTGGGATCCCTAGGATAGTAGACTTGGGGGTGGGTCAGTAGAGTGGGCAGACCTGATGGGCTATGGCCCTTATCTGCCGTCATCTTCTATGTTTCTATCCAGTTAGATATTTCTGACTGGTTCCAACTAATATTCAGCAGTATTCTAACCGTAGCATTACCAGGTTAGTTCCTGAGCAGTTTCCGACAAGGTATAGGTGACTGCAGATATGTCGGACCACTTATCACACAGCCCCCTATTTTGAGTTGGGTTTCTCGTGTTCTAATGATTATAATTCATGAGCATCAAATTAAATACTTGCCACATGGTTTTCTGGCTGATATTCAGCCAATAGAGGCCAGTGTTTTTTTAAAAATGATGATCATTGCTGGATAGATTAGCCCAAGATATTTAGGGCTCCTTTCGCTAAGGTGCGCTAGCATTTTTAGCACGCGCAAGCTAAAAAATTACCGCCTGTTTAAAAGGAGGCGGTAGCGGCTAGTGTACGCAGCATTTTAGCATGCGCTATTCCGTGCGTTAAGGCCCTAACACACCTTTGTAAAAGGAGCCCTTAGTGCTGAGGCATTCCGCTGCTAAATTTGGTAGGGACAGTGGCGTAGTAAGGGAGAGGGGGGCGTGACCCCCCTCCTCTTTGGCTCCCCGCTCCTCTCCTTGAATAACTTTGCGTCTCTACTAGCCAGGAGAAGCCACTTAAATCACTTTGAATATTGGTCAGTTTATTTATTGTTAAGGTCAGGACCTTACAGAATACTATCACATCTGTTTGCTTCATTTTTACAATAAACATATTCTGCTAAAAGACATATCATTTATATTGTCAGCCTTCACAGAAATGGATTAAACACAAATTCTTGACCTGATATCACAGTTTATTAAATGTATCAGATGCACAAAGATTGCACTACATATCTTCAAAAAGCATGTGATAAGCCTTTCACAATCTCACACAGCTGCTTTTGGCGGAAGGGGAGCAGTTTATCATGCAAGTTTTTGTTTGTTTGTTTTTCACTTGGATTTTTTTGTGCTGGTTTCTCTCTGCGATTCTGTTGAATTAATGGAAACTTGATATCTTTTTTGATAGCTTTGTATGTGACCAATGTTTGCGCAGTCTCTTGGTGCATGAATGATGTATTCTGAAAGACATGCACCTGACAGACAAACAAGACTTCTTCCTACTGATACAGTACTTGCCATTTATTTTAATTTAATTCCTAATAGCCTGTTCTTTAAAAATAATGCTTTGAAACAGATTACATATATCAACTCATACATGATACAAAATGTTAAAAATTGTCTTACTAACATTTCAAACTAGCTGTCCCACCTTTTAGATTTCTTGCCCTCAGAAATGTCAATAACAAATCTGCAAAAAATTGCCTCATCTTTAATTTATTGTGAAAGATGACGTGACTTCTCTCAAAACATAATGGCATTAGCAATGTATTCCATTCATATGGGACTTGACCTTTCAAGGTCTTCTGTATAGTGGCCGATAATTTGCAGTCTTTGACTGATGCTGTGGTTAACAATATTAGTCCTTAGCTCTCAAAAAGTCTCAGAAGCCAAATATACTCTGCTCCTAATTCCCAAATATATCTATGCACCGTAACAAACAATTTAAATGTAATTCTTTTTTTTTTTTTATAGATCTTTATTAATTTTCAAAACTAATACAAACTGTCAAAAATTAGACATACATTTGTTACAAAATAAGCACTTAAATTCCATCAACAAAGAAGATAATAAATATCCCTCCCCTCCCATCCAACAATTTGATCAAGAAATGAACCAAAAATATATCCCCCCCCACCTACCCCGTCCTGGACATGTACAAAAATAAAGAAAAGATTTGATTTTTAATTCTTAATTTCACTGGTGCTCAACCTATTGTAATGTGGGTCGCCCCTAGTTTATATCTCTTATCATTTTAGCAGCTATGTTTTAGTCCAGGGATCTCAAAGTCCCTCCTTGAGAGCCGCAATCCAGTCGGGTTTTCAGGATTTCCTCAATGAATATGCATTGAAAGCAGTGCATGCACATAGATCTCATGTATATTCATTAGGGAAATCCTGAAAACCCGACTGGATTGCGGCCCTCAAGGAGGGACTTTGAGACCTCTGTTCTAGTCCAACTGCAATCTGGCACAGTTCTGTTTTGCAAATGTTAATAAGTGACCAGGTTTGGAGGAAGGTGACTTAGGTAGACATCACACATGAAATCATGCTCTGAAGACTGACATGGACTTGGCTTTGAACAAAACTATGCATATAGAAATCCATAAAAATGTGATTCTGTTGGTGACTGGTGAGCTGGAATGATTTGGATCGTAAGCTAAAAAGAGCTGGAAGGCCTTCCTGGATAACACTGTGGGCTCCTTTTACAAAGGTGCATTAGGGCTTTAACGCGCAGAATAGTGTGTGCTGAATTGCCACGCGTTAGTTCTAGAAGCGTAGCGTGGGTTTAGCATGCGCTAAAATCCTGCATGCGCTAAAAACGCTAGCGCACCTTAGTTAAAGGAGCCCTATGTGATGGACGAGAAAAATATATATTCACAATCTAAAGTTTGGAGCTTCTTTTGCATTACATCCATACGAGTTGGTGGATAGAAAGTAGGGAGAACTATGGGTTGATTGATGAGTTATTATGACAAAACCTTGGGTGGAAAATGGTGGGTGTGTTCTCATGAGAACTCTCTTAGAAGATTGGGTGTAAGGGGAGAAATGATCCAGGACCTGAAGGTTGCTGACATGTTGAGCTGAACTGATGGCAACAAGAAAATGTTTTCCATGTAACAGATTTTAGGCGTGCAGTGTCTAGTGGTATTAAAGAAGGATTCATCAGTTGAGCAAGGACTCCATTGACATCCCACTGCATAAGTGGTACCTTAATAGGGCGTTTTAAATTGAGAAATCCTTGCATATCTGAGATACTATTGGCTGGGCAGAGAAGGGCTTGTTTTGTAAAGTATCATGGTATTCATAAGCATGCCGAGGTAAACCCTATAGAAATTGTCTTTAGGCCAGATTGAAATAGCTGAAAAAGATTTTCAAGGATTTTAAGCAGTAGGCAGGTGAAGATGTCCATATGGTGGGCAGAGCATCAGAGTGAAAAAGTATAAGATCTCCTAAATCAGGGGTGGGCCCAAGGTCCTCGAGGGTCATAACCAGTTGGGTTTTCAAGATTTTGGGAGGTATACCAAGGCTGATTCTCTATATATTCATTAAGTGTTTTGAAGCTTATTAAGTAATTTGTTGTTTTAATGTATTAATTTGTTATAAATTATACAGTATATGTTTGTTGAAATCCCCTAGAAAAGTTGATAGAGTGGAATTTCAATTTTTTTAAATAAATACATTTGCATGAGATCTATTTGTCTACAAAGAAAGCAGTGCATTCAAATCAATCTCATGCATGTTCATTATGGAGATCTTGAAAACCTGACTAGTTGTGGCTCTCAAGGACCATGGTTGCTTATCCCTGTCCTAGATAGTAGTTTTCTGGGTGCATCATGAACTTCCTGCAGATCAGAAGAAAGTAGAAGATCCACCGTCATCTGTTTTAGAAGATCTTATGAGCAGAGCTGATTGCTGGAGGTTGGGTATAGGAAATCTCCTGTTGCATGATGAGGTTGGGGTAGAAAGGCAAACATCAGATTGTCAATTAGAAAATATGGCAGATATGAAAATCATGCTCTGTGGGGCCAATATAGGACAATGAGCATTAGCAGTATGTCATCTTCTGCAGTTTCTGCATCATCTTAGTAATCGGTGATATGAACAGATAGGCATAGAGGAAAGAATGATTCTAACTGATTGCAAAAGTGTTCAAGGCCATTCTGGGTTGGAGCATCTACCAGTGCAGAGCTTCACAGGTTGATGTATTGGTAATTTTTCAGAAGAACAGCTGTGTGATTTGGTTCTATTGGAATTTTAGTTGCCACTATAGGAAGAACATGAAGAGCTTGGCCAGAGAGATAACATGGACTGTCATGGGGGGCGCTAGAGAGCCCGATGTGTTAAGTCGCCATAGGCACGAGCTCCGGAGGGCTGACTCGTTGAAAACTCGAGCGAACGACTTTATCGCCCTAAAATCAGCCACAACTACTCCTCACATCTGGCTTAATATGGCTTCAAGTAAGCCGAATAAAAGAAAAAGTGCTGAGCCTTCAACACCAACGAAAAACGGCTCTGCTAAGCTCGATGACAATGCTTTGTCCGCCATCTTGGAAGAGCTCCGCTCTATCAAGGAGCTGCTGATAGAAATGAAGCAGGAAATCACGGAGGTAAAATCTGATCTTGCAGCTCTAAACGAAGAATTCGCAACGGCTAGGGCTAGAACTGACACCCTGGACGCTAGGGTCACTGTAACTGAAAACTCAGTTCGTCAGTTGCATCGGCAATCCGCCCGCATTACATTACTAGAGCGCGCGTTGGAAGACTCAGATAATCGTTCACGGAGGAATGGGTTTCGTCTGTTGGGCCTAGCGGAAGGGCGGGAAGCCTGTGATTTGGTGGATTTTCTAGCAGCATTACTGCCGCAAATATTACAGATGAATGATGATATAAAGCTGGAATTTGACAGCGCACACCGTCTCCCGCAGCCTAATGACCTGCACAAAAAATATCCCTGACCCATTCTGGTGACAATGCTGCGGCATCAACAAGTCATGAAGATTATGCAGCATGCTAAGCTGCACGCTCCTATAACTTTTGAGGGCAGTAAACTAATCATATTACCTGATCTAACTAAAGAAACTGCAAAAAGAAGAAAACTTCTACTTTCCTATAGACCCCAGCTTAAAAATATTGGGGCTCGCTTTGGGATGCTATATCCCGCCCGTATGAGGGTTACACACAATAATACCACCAAAGATTACTATAGCCCTGCAGAACTCGCTGACTTCATTGACAGTGTAAAACCTACCTCTATTGATAAAACTTGAGTTAGCTACATGCTTCCTAGGGTTCACATCAGCCACATGTTATTTCTTGTGTATATTTCTGGTGGTCAATGTTAATTAGATGCACTGTTATATGCGATCACTGACTTAACATTTTCTTATGTTTTAGGTCATTTTCACATCACTCTTTTTTAAGCCGCCGGAGACCAGCCTATTGAGCTTCTTATCTCATCAGTCTTTAGACCCACAGGGGTATTAGTTATGTTACTGTTGTTGTTTATGGCTTTGCAGTTAATGATACTAAAGATATTAAGGCTCAGGACATTTGATGCTATGATTCTTATCAATATTAATGCTATGTTATTTGCTTATAACAGCCCATTTTTACACCTTGCTAACCTATTGAATGTATTATTGTTCTCATCATCTGACATTCTCCTATGTCTATAACATGCTTATTGTTAAATGTGAAGGGATTCAATAATCCAGTGAAAAGATGCAAAATATTGAACTATACAAACCAATATATCCCAGATGCGGTGTTCTACCAGGAAACTCATCTCTCTACAGCTGAAGCACTCAAAATTGCACCTCCTTGGGCATACCCACCCCTGATTTCACCATCACTTAGGAAAAAGAATGGAGTTATAACATTCCTCCGAAGGCAACCTGACTTCACCATAATTTCCTCTTCATCAGATACAGAAGGTCGCTGGATTAAACTCTCCATTACTATAGCAAATAAACCTCTTCATCTCATTAACATATATGCGCCTAATCAGGACTGTCCATCCTTTTTTGATTCCCTGGTGCTTGAGATTCTGAGCTGTGGAGACCAACCATGCTTTATAGGAGGAGACTTCAATTTAATACTTAATCTTCTTAAAGACCGGAAATCAAGAGCAAGCTATAAGAAATCAAGATTGTGGTCGGCACTCCAAGACATGCTGTATCAGTTCAAGTTGTTGGACCCATGGAGACTTTTGCACCCTGATGAGGAGGCGTTCACCTTCTTTTCACCGCCTCATTCATCATATTCACGGATTGACTTCTTTTTGATTAGTCATTCACTGGTTGATAAACTGGCAACTTCTGAGCTCCACCAAATATTAATCTCAGACCAGCTTCTGTTCTTTTATCACTACAAGGTCTTGCTCCAACTAGGGTTAAATGTATTTGGCGTTTTAATTCAGCCTTATTATCGGATCAACCATTTATTGACTGTGTTCGTTCACATATTTTAGAATTTTTTGATATTAACCAGATTGAACAGACTTCGTGGCAAAATACCTGGGACACCTTTAAATCGTATATTAGAGGAATCATTATCTCTTATGCATCCAAAAAAACGCAAAATAGATAGATTGCAACTACAATTATTGCATGATGAAATAGCTGGTCTTGAAGTGGCTCACTTAGCAGATTTATCGAATCTGCCTTTGCAAGAGCAATTGAGGAAACTACGGTACGAATACAATCTACAACTAAGCAAAACTGCGGCTTCTGAAGTCTATTTACAGGCTGCACATTACTATGCTACGTCGAACAAAGTTGGGCATCAGCTGGCTGACTCCTAAAGGTAAAGGCAGAAAGAACCTCCATACCGGTGATAAATTCTTCTGCTGGGGACACATTATATCACACATCAGAAATTTGTGACTCTTTTCATTCCTTTTATGAGGATCTCTATTCAACAGAAACTCCCGATGAAAATTCCATTATTGAATTTCTGCATGGACTGGAGGGCCCCAAGTTAGACTTGGAAGATGTGGCGGTCTTGAATGCACCAATACAGTTGGAAAATCTGAAAGAGGCCTTGTCATCCATGGCTAAGCGCAAGTCACCTGGACCGGATGGTCTCACGGTAGAGTTCTACCTTGCTTTCCAAGACGTCCTGCTGCCTATCCTACTGTCTTACCTTCATCATCTTATCTCTCAAGGATCTGCTACTGGTTCCATCATTGAAGCATTGATAATAGTATTACTAAAACCTGACAAGGACCCTTTATTGGTCCAAAACTATCGACCTTTGTCCCTTATAAATGTGGACGCAAAAATTTTTGCCAAGGTCCTGGCTGGTCGATTACAGCTTGTTCTACCTAAAATCATCAGTGTTGATCAGAATGGTTTCATGAAGGGGAGATCAGCCAGTGATAATACAAGACTCTTCTCTCATATATTGTCCTGTGTCCCCTCTACAATGTCGTCTTTTGTGAGTATGGCAGTGGATACTGAGAAGGCGTTCGACCGTGTGGAATGGTCATTTATGTTTCAAGTCCTGAGATGGTTCGGCTTTCCGGAGACCTTTCTTCAAATGCTCAAAGTTCTCTACTCTAATCCAACTACTAGACTTCGGATCAACAACGTACTTACTGCTGCCTTCACACCGTCCAGAGGTACACGACAAGGCTGCCCATTGTCACCGCTTCTTTTTAATCTGGCTTTGGAACCCCTTCTCATAAGCATCAGATCCACTTCTACCATTAAGGGTCTGGAAATAGAGGACCTTACAGTTAAATTGTCAGCTTATGCAGATGATATCCAAATTTATACCACTGTTGAATCACTACCATCTGTTCTACAGTGTATACGATCTTATTCAAAAGTGTCAGGATATAAACTTAACTCTACTAAAACAGAGATTATGCCACTTGGGGATTTTCCTTGCAGTGATATTATTGCTGATCTTCATCTTAAGTATACTCCTACCAAAATGAAATACCTGGGTGTTTTCTTCGGAACATCGATTGAAGAGACAATGTCATATAATGTTGATTATATTCTCCAGATAATAAGCTCTACCACCAGCAGATGGTCGCCCCTGAAATTATCTTGGTGGGGCCGTCTTGATTCTATAACGATGGTTCTGGTACCTAAACTTACATATGTATTGTCTATGCTACCATTTTTATTACCAGCTTCTGCTTACAAGAAGTTTGAATCTTTGATGGTACAATTTTTATGGAATGGCAAGGTACCTCGCATAGCCTTGAAGAAGCTGAAATGCTCTAAAGAAAATGGAGGAGTAAATTTTCCTAGCCTTTATGAATATCATCTAGCCTTCCTATGTAGACAGGGCTCCTACTGGCTGCAAGATACTCCTGACCTACCTATTCCGACTTGGCTTGCTTTGGAACGCAAGCTATTTGACTCGTACTATCTACAGTATATATCTTTTGCTACTCCTGACAACCGGATCAAGAAGCATCATATTTTGGCTTCTACTAGGACGGCTCTATGAGCAGTGGATTGCCTTGCACCTGTGCAATGGAATTCTACCCTACATTCACCTCTTTGGAGAAACCCTCACGTGAAGATTCAGGGTCAATACATTAAATGGAAGTCTTGGAGGAAACGCGGACTATGGGCTTTTCATCATCTACTGTCTTCCTCTGATTTTGTCGACTTTCACACACTATGTTCTACTTATGGGCTGGAACCTTCCCAACAATACCAATGGCTGCAACTGCAGCATGCTATTAGAGCATATTTAAAGTCAACCAAGCTTGTACCAACTGCACCTTCCATACTAACATGGTCATCAGCTCTCCTCTTCCAACCTGGTCAAGCCTCTTATTGGTATAGGTTTCTCCATAATAAGAAATATGTGCCCTCCCCTGCTTTATATGAAATATGGGCTTTAGATACCAAATTGGATCTTGATTATACAGGTTGGTCTGATAATTGGTTAATGTCCTTTCGAGCCTTAAAGTCCTCTGCTATACAACAAATGGTTCTATATTTATACCACAGGGCTTATTGGACACCTGTTAAGCTATCAAAAATGAAGGACACTGTATCTTACAGATGCTGGTCTTGTCTCAAAGATATTGGTACGTTGAGTCATATGATATACAATTGTCCACACTTACAACTATTATGGGAAGCAGTTTGGTCTAAGATTTGTGAGTTACTTCCTATTACTGATAAGTTATCATATGCGATTGTTATATTTGGAGCTAGTGCATTGAGGGTACCACTTGATACCTATTATTGTTGCTAACGATCAAAACTATTCTCTCATGCTGGAAAGATTTTACTTCTATTAATTTTAATATGTGGTGGAATACAGTGTGTCTTTATTCTAAGTATGAACATATTCCCTCACAACTTTTCGAAAAATATGGTTACCTGTACTAGAGTATTGCAAGGGTGATTGATTGACTATTGTTCTGATAGCAATAACTTAGCATAACTTTGTAATGACTGTTCATGTCGGATCTATACTGCATTGTCATGTATGCACTTATAGTTACTGTTTTTCTTGGTTCTGTTATTTTCTATGCAAATATTAATTAAAAAAAAAAAATATTGAACTTAAAAAAAAAACATGGACTGTCACTGTCATGCATTGTCACTGAGGTCTAATGACCAACATTTATTAATCATCCCCTCCCTTAAAATTATTAATACACGACAGCATTTCATCTTTTCCGTTACAGCTCCTCAAACATGGAATTCTCTTCCAATTTACTTAAGAGAGGAAAAAAAAACTTGGAGAAATTTAAGAGCAAACTCAAAAGCTTTCTTTTTAAAGATGCATTTAATGACAAAAAGAATTGTCTAGGAGTTTCATTTTATCTTCATATCTTTTGAGATTCTTTGTTCTTTCCCTTCCTATTGTTTTTAACCTTACTTGTCTTTTTTTTTCTATTAATTAGATTGTATTTCTTTTCCCAATCTTTCCTCATGTTTTATTATGTTTTTAAAAATAGTCTTTATTATGTTTTGTAAGATTTAGTTTTTTGTTAGTTATGTTTGTCCCCCAATTTTGTAATTTTATTGATTTGTTCATCGCTTAGAATTTGGAATAAGCGAGTAATCAAATTTTATAATAAACTTGAAACTTGAATTGAGAAGTCATGGCATTTCACAGGCCAGGGACACTTGCGCTACAATGATCTCTGATGCAGGGGAGATAATGGTGTCTTTACATAGGGATGGGGAAAAAACCTTGGCTTCTGATGTGACTGTTCTTGCAACCATAGTCTATTGATTGAGTTGGAGGAAACTTAGGGCTCCTTTTACGAAGGCACATTAGGGCCTTAACGCGTGGAATAGCGCGCACTAGCCACTCCCACCTCCTCTTGAGCAGGCGGTAGTTTTTCAGCTAGCGCGCGCTAATCCAGTGTGTGCGCTAAAAACGCTAGCGCACCTTCATAAAAGGAGCCCTTAGGACTCCTTTTACGAAGGTGCGCTAGGGTTTACAGCGCGCGCAGCCAAAAATCTACTGCCTCCTAAAAAGGAAGCGGTAGTGGCTAGCGCACTTGGGAATTTAACATGCACTGTTGCGTTCGTTAAGGCCCTAGCGCACCTTTGTAAAAGGAGCCCTTGGCTGCTTCTTGTGGGGTTCTTCCTGAAGTGAGCCAGTTGTCTAGGACAGTGGTTCTCAACCCTGTCCTGGAGGACCACTAGGCCAGTCGGGTTTTCAGGATAGCCCTAATGAATATGCATGGAGCAGATCTGCATGCCTGACACCTCCATTATAGGCAGATCTCTCTCATGCATATTCATTAGGGCTATCCTGAAAACCCAGCCTGGTGGTCCTCGAGGACAGGGTTGGGAACCTCTGGTCTATGAGACATGCAGAAGGCTTGTTTGTGAGCATGTACTGCTATGTACTTGGTGAAGACTTTAGGGGCTAGAGAGGGGCCAAATGGTAGGACCTTGTGTTGATAGTACTTTCCCAAGACAGAAAAATGCAGGAATTTATGGAGGGAAGAACGCATTGAAATATGAGTGTAAGCATCTTCAAGGTTTAAGCAATTAACCACTTGCTACTCTGGAGAAGAGGCAAAATGGTGTCCAAGGAGTGCATTTTGAACTTCTCCTTTCTGACAAATTTACTCAGAGCCCAAAGATCAAGGCAAGGGCAAAGGCCTCTGCTCTTTTTGGGGATGAAGAAGTACTGAGAGAAAACCATGATATAGTGGCCCATGCAAAGTAGCCAGAAGAATGCTAGACTGTATAGAGAGAGATGTAACCTGCAGAAGAAAGAAGGTGTTGATACCCCTGTACAAGTCGTTGGTGAATCCCCACTTACAGTATTGTGTTCAGTTCTGAAGGCCCTATCTGGCTAAGGATATAAGAAAACTTAAAGCAGCCTTGAAAGTGTTCTTCAACCTTTTTACACCTATGGACCGGTAGGTATAAAAGAATTATTTTGTGGACCGGTATCAGTCCGCGGACTGGCAGTTAAAGAACACTGGGCTAAGTTGTGGGCCAGACCCCGCCCATCTCTACCCAATCTCCACCCCAGACCCCACCCCCATGATAGTACTAATTGTAACACTATTTTTTCCATTCATTTTTCATAGATACACACAAAATAATCTTATTAACAACACATAATGGTTAACCACAAAATTAAACTAAACAAAGCACACTGATAGCAGATGTAAATTCTTAAAATTGCCATAATTCAATCACTAAATTCAAAAATAAAATCATTCCACCCCTACCTTTGTTGTCTCCCTCCCTCTATGCTATGCCTTACCCTCTGGCCATTTTATGATGCTCCCGGTGTTATCTTCAGGCCGGCTCCCTCTTCCTCACTGATGCAGTGCACAAAGCTGTGGGCAGCGGCTCCTTGTGTGTCCCGCGCCTCATCTGGAAGCCTTTCCTCTGACGTTGCGACGTCGGAGAGAAGGCTTCCGGTTCAGGCGCAGGACACGCGTAGGAGCCGATGCCCGTTGCTTTGTGCACTGAATCAGTGAGGAAGAGGGAGCTGGCTCGAAGATAATGCCGCACTGAGCGCACCATGGACTGGCGGTTGAAGAACACTGTTTTGGACCTGATGCACGTGCCGGCACTGTGGACCGGCAGAAAATTTCTGTGGACACTGGTCTAGAGGAAGGCAACAAAAATGGTAGGGGGTTTGAGCCAAAAGACATACGAGAAGAGACTGGAAGACCTAAATATGTATACTCTATAAGGAGGGATAGGGGTGATATGATACAGATTTTAAATACTTGAAAGATATTAATATAGAACTAAATCTTTTCCAGAGATGGGAAAATATTAAAAGTAGAGGGCATAAATTGAGGTTGCGGGGTGGTAGACTTAGAAGTAATGCCCTCTGTAATTCTTATTTTTTTTTTTTTAATACTTTTTATTGTGAAATATTTGAAGCTTGTATATTCACAAATTACATGAATGAAAGGAAATTTGGCAAAAAAAATAAAGGAAAAATATAATCTACTTATAAAGAAGAAAAAAAAAAAAGCCCAAGGCAGTTCTAAGGAGGAATGGAAACATGACTAGTTTTTTCAATTAATTATTCAGAGCGCAGTCTTTTAAAGAGATCAAGGTGCCTTTTTATACTTAGTAGATTCATCTGATTGGTTTTGGGCTTCTTGTGCAAGCTTTATTGAACTATTTCTGATTGATTATTTTGTGTTTTGTAGGTTAAAAGGGATAGACTTAGAGGTAACATCATAAAATATTTTTTCATGGAAAGGATGGTGGAGACAAAAAAATGTATCTGGATTCAAGAACACTTGGGACAAGTACATTGGATCTCTAAGGGAAAGGAGGGGAGAGTAGATGCCATGGATAGGTAGGCTAGGTAGGCCATGGGTCTTTATTTGCCTCCATTTTCTATACAGTGGTACCTCGGAATCCGAACTTAATCCGTTCCCGAACTCAGTTCGAGTTCCGACAACGTTCGCGTTCCAAGACAATTTTTCCCATTGAAAACAATAGAAACGGCATTAATCAGTTCTGGTACCTCGGAATCTGAACGTAATCCGTTCCTGAACTCAGTTCGAGTTCCGAAATGTTCGAGTTCTGGGGCGTTCGGATTCCAAGGTACCACTGAATTTCTATGTTTTATGATTCCCCTGTACTACTTTACTGGTGTATTGCTTTTGGAGTATGATATATTCATGAGTTAGGGCAGATGTTTTTTGTACTGTGTCAGCAGCAGCTATCACTGCTACAGAGCATTTGCAGAGCTTGTAAGAGGTAACTAAAAAGAAACAAAGATTTTTCTTTGAGGAGAATGTTTTAAGTGAGGTACTGCGCTCCTTCAGCTCACGGTAGCTACTCCTTTGGGTTTTAGAATCTTTGTCAGTTAAATGTATGTGAACGGGGTTTTCGTTTTCCAGTCCACACTAGTGTGAAGTATGTCAACAAAATGAAATTAATCCACATTTAATTCTGAAAGTGGGCCCCTTGTCTGAATAGAACAGGGGGAGCAGAGAGAGATTAACCGATCCAAACCTCGATCTAAGATCAGTTGTTCCAGAATTAGAGGAGTTTTAAAATAAAGACAAATAGAGGATGTCTCTTTGTATTTCTGGATGCTACTTCTGGATGTACCTTCCCTTGATCTTCAGTAGTGCTTCGTAATTCACCTGTGCCTAGTGGCATTTCTATGCTCTGTTTCCCAGGACTCATCCTGTGCTAACCTGTACATCCCCCATGTCTCCTGTTTCTTGCTGAATAGATACAGAGCTCTATACTTGTCTTTCTCTCACTAGTGCCCCTAATACAAAATTTAAAGTGCTGAACAGAAGACAGCACTATCTTTCATGATATATAGTCAGGATTTTCTCAGTCTTAGTATATTTCTTATGTAATTCATATTCACAAAAATAAATATCTGAATGTGTATTTTTTACTCAAGTACTGGAATGACGGTGGCTTGTTGCATCCATCTAGTTTAATCCTTGTCCATTGTTAATCAATGTTGACAACCATGTAATGGTTTTTTAAACCACTTGCTCATTTTCTAAGATCTGCGTCCCCAGCATTTTTAGTAAACAGCTATCAGGCAGAGTAGCAAAATCAAATAATATAATACTGTAATACTCTACCACCTTTGGCTTTTGTCACTTTCTCAGGCAATACTCGTATAGGCTTATTGGCCTGGTTACAAAAATAAATGAATAGGCTTTTTTTGTCTTAAGTCAGTGAAGAATCCCTGTCCTTTATTGTTGTTTTTTTTTTCTTCAGGAATACTTTATCCTTTCTATTATTGCCAAATTTGACTTTGCTATAGACTTCATGCTGGGATAAACATGTGAGATCTCTCAGAAAGAGAAAGAGATCATGCTTACTGTGGATGGGCAGACTAGATGGGCCATTTGGCCTTTATCTGCTGTCATGTTTCTATGTTTATATGCTGTAAGGCTAGCACTTACCTACTGTATATACTCGACTATAGATTGATCCTATGCATAGGTTAAGAGCAGTTTTAAACCTGAAAAAGGTCTAAAATCCCCTGACCTGTGCATAGGTTGACCAATATGCCAACCCTATCTGGGCCAGTACCTCTATCTCCCTCCCTCAATCTCTGCTAGACAGCTGTTGCTGCTGCTACTCCCACTGCTGACCCTACCGCTACCCAGTCATCCTGGAAATCCCCACCTTACTCCCTCTGTAGCGGTATCTATTAAAAATACCTTCATTGACTTATTTCCTGTTTGTCAAAAGAGAATTATAGAGAGTGCTCTGTAGCAGGTTGCAAGCTGCCTCCAAGGAATTCTGCAGCAGCATTGAAGGTGCTTTTAGCAAGTACCCTAAAGGTACCGTACAGTAGCAGGTACAGTAGCAGGTACAGTAAGAGCAGTAGGGATTCCTGGGCTGGTGGGGGGTTGGGAGGGAGCAGCTTTCCAGTGAAGGTGCTGGCCCAGTCACATAGGTAAGACAACTCTGTTTTTTTCCTGTGCTTTTTGGGCCCAAATTTCTTGACTTTAGTCGAGTATATACAATGGTTATCTGTATCTTGACTAAGGTGTGCATTTGTTGTGGTTTTGAACAGCACCCCTTCCAATTTCCTGTCATAAATAGTGCACGCTCTTTGGTTCAAATAGGGCATACTCTTATGAACACATTTCATAAAACAGTGCCTTGAAAAAGTGGGGTGGGGGGGGGGGAGGAACAAGACTAAATAAAATCTCATAAATGACACAGGAAACTAAACAAAATTAAAAATTTTGCCTGCACATCACTAGCTTTGCCTGATATATCTTCACATCAATGGGCAATTCTATGACCTAGGTACTAACGTTTAAGTGTGTTATGTATATAAATGTTAAGAATATTAGCATTTATGCATGTATGTTTGAATTTAAGCACGTAAATGCTAGCATGTCATCTAACTGACATAGTAGATATTTTCAAGGGGATCATACAAAGGGGTGGGGCAAGAGTTGTTATAAATCCAGAGGCTCCCTCTCTGAGTCCAGATGATCGCTTCATCCCAAACCTCTTAACTTGCTCTTGGACTCTTCTTCCTTGACTTCTAGTCCCTTAACAGACGAAGCTAGAGTCAGTAGTGATAGAGATCATTTGGAAGAATCTGAGGTATGCCCATTGAGAGAGTTGATGTATTATGATAGCCCAATATTGTTTATGACGCTGTCAGTTTGATAAATCCATAAATCCCACAACGGCATTTAATAGACTTTAAAATGCATAATTTATGAATGAAATTTTATAAATAATAGCTCTATGGTCTTTAGTTCCAGCCAACCACCAGCCAAACAAAACAAGCCTTCAAATAGTTTGGCTGGTGGTTGGCTGGAACTAAAGACCATAGAGCTACTATTTATAAAATCATTGAGAGAGTTGGCCACAGATGTCCCAAATCCAGATGCTAATGAGAGAACTCCAGTTGTGTCTACATTAAGAACATAAGAATAGCCTTACTGGGTCAGCCCAATGGTTCATCTATCCCAGTAGCTTGTCCTCACAGTGGCCAATCCAGGTCACCAGTACCTAACAAAACCCCCAAAAGTAGCAACATTCCATGCTACCGATCCAGGACATATCTGTCTTAATAACAGACTGTGGACTTTTCCTCCATGATATTTTCCAAACCTTTCTTAAAACCAGCTACGTTAACCGCTCTTACAACACATTCCAGAGCTTAACTATTCTCTGAGAGGAAAAAAATATTTCCTCCTATTGGCTTTAAAAGTATTTTCCTGTATTTTCATTGAATTCTTAAATTATCTTTGAAACCAATTTCATTGGAGGATGTGTAAGATGCCAGCCTGGTACATCTGTTCTCCCTAAGGATGTTTCAAATATAGAACTGTGGAAAGTTATATATAGTTCTTTCTCTGGAGAGGCTGTCTCTAAGGTTACTGGTTTGGAAACTGATGTGAACTCATAAAATGAGAAATTGCAGGATCAAGCTGAGAAAATCCAGGCTTTGGAAGAAACCGATGTCTCCTTAGTGAAAGGAAATTAGTTATTAGAAAATAGATTAGAAAAAGTAGATTTTTTAAAAAAATTTCTTTATAATTCTGTGATTTCCGCTGCAGAAATGTTGAAACAGTATTTGGTCGAAATCCTCTCTATGGAACACTCATCCCTACCAAAAATTTCTAAATCTTAGTATATTTCTGCATCTATTAAGAATATTTATGGAGGTAGTATTGAGGAAGTGATAAAGATGGATTTAACCACTATGCTGGAAACTAGTACACAGAAAACCTTCTCAAGGGCCACTGTGTTAGTGTCTTTTGAGAATGGTGAGGATAGACATAAGGTTTTAGTTAATTTTATTTGTGAAAGACAGGCTTTATATTTTTCCTGAAGATTCTCGTGGAACTCAGATGTTCAGATGAGAATTTCTTTCTTTCTTTTAAATTTTAGTATAAATCATTTTTAGGCCCAAGGCTATGGGCTCCTTTTACTAAGCTGTGCTAGTGGGTTTAGCGTGTGCTGCATTGCCATGTGCGCTAGACGCTAATGCCAGAGAGAGAGCGAGAACCAGAAGGCCTTGAGCATGCGCAGATGCTCAACGCCCAGGCAAGAGGCAGGAACTTCTTTCACCGGCACCGGCATGTCCTGGGGTAAGACTGAATGTTGTTCGGGCAGAGGGGGATGCTGGTTTGCGCGGGAGGGGGTGGTTCTCAGGGGGAAGGGGGCCTTCGCGAACGACGGGGAGGAAGCGATGCCAGTTCTTAGGGGGGTGGAGCAGTGCTGCTGGCCTTGGGGGATGTGGGTAGGTGGGAACGTGTCAAGCGAGTTTCCCTTACTTCTTATGGGGAAACTCACTTTGATATACGAGTAATTTGGTTTACGAGCATGCTTCTGGAACGAATTATGCTCGTAAACCAAGGTTCCACTGTCTAGATCAAGTCCCATATTTCTTAAAACTACTCAAACTAGATTGCTGTTGTAAATATTGAAGTTGATTGGCTCATTATCCTGCCCAATTTTGGGCACCAGAATTTGGGTACCATATAAGGAATCTGGGGGTTAAGTTATAAATGTTCACACTAGTAATATAGGTTTGATTTCTGCACCTGCCTTTGTCTTTATAAAATAACTAGTTTTTTAACCCATTACATTAACGGATGCTAGAATAAATGTGTAGACTTAGGCCTTTCTTTCTTTCCTTCTTTCCTTCCCCTGTCTGTTTTCCTTTTTCCCTTACTTTTACCTCCCCCATGTCCAGCAGCACCCCTTCCTGCTCCCCCTGTCCAGCAGTAGCCCTTCTCCTTTCCTTTTACCTCCCCCCTATCCAGTAGTACTCCTTCTCCCTTACCTGCTCACTGTCAAGCATCCGCTAGGCCGGGCAGCCTCGGGGTTTTTGCTAGGCCAGCCCGCTTCACATTATTGAAGTGGGCAAGCCTAGCAAATGCCCCCGCGGCTGCTGCCGCTCCTGGTCTGGGAGTGAGAAGGAGAGGCATTGTCAGAAGTCAGCTGGCGTCAGAGATCGGGGCAGGAACGTTGCTGGGGAAACCGCCACACGTGTCGCAAACCGCCAAAGGCTCCTACTATGCATGCAGTGACACAGAGCCATGGATCAGGGATCACGGCCGCACGAAGTTTCAACTGCGCATGCGTGCTAAGGGCTTTATTATAGCGGATAATTATAGCCTACGTGCCCTCTTGAAATGAATGCTTTATAAAGTTACCCTCTAGAACAGTAATTCTGCAATGTAGGTTCCCACATTTATGTGAACATCATGTGCGTAAATGTCTATAATGCTAGTACTTATCTATAATGCTAGTATGTGCGCACATACCCATGTAAATGCTAGCAGGGCATCTAGGCTCTATTCTGCAAATAGCCAATTAACTTGCATAGTGCGTATTTACAAGGGAGGGATACACAGGGACAGAAAATGTGGAGTACTGCGTCCAATATTGGTCGCCTTACGTTAAGAAGGACATGGCATTACTCAAGAGGGTTCAGAGGAGAGCGACACGTCTGATAAAAGGGATGGAAAACCTTTCATATGCTGAGAGATTGGAGAAACTAGGACTCTTTTCCCTGGAGAAGAGGAGACTTAGAGGGGATATGATAGAGACTTATAAGATCATGAGGGGCATAGAGAGAGTAGAGAGGGACAGATTCTTCAAACTTTCAAAAAATAAAAGAACAAGAGGGCATTCAGAAAAGTTGAAAGGGAACAGATTCAAAATGAATGCTAGCAAGTTCTTCTTTACCCGTGTGGTGGACACCTGGAATGCGCTTCCAGAGGGCATAATAGGGCAGAGTACGGTACTGGGGTTCAAGAGAGGATTGGACAATTTCCTGCTGGAAAAGGGGATAGAAGGGTATAGATAGAAGATTACTGTGCAGGTCCTGGACCTGTTGGGCCACCGCGTGAGCGGACTGCTGGGCACGAAGGACCTTGGGTCTGACCCAGCAGAGGCAATGCTTATGTTTTTATGTGCAGACACAAATGGGACCTAAGATCACTCTTCCTCCTCCAAGCTGCCCACCTTCTTTTTTTTACTTCTGTTCACGGCAAGGCTGGCTGGCTGCCTGGTTCCCGCTGCTTCATGCCAGAACTGCCGGCTGCCGCGACTGCCTCCTCTTCCGTTCTCTCACGGCATAGCGGTGCACCAGGTTGCCTGCCGGGTCCTGCGCCAGTTCCCGTGAGAACTTGGTTCTCGTGGGAAGCGGAGCGGGTTCAGGCAGGCAACCTGGTGCGCCGCTATGCTGCGAGAGAATGGGAGGCAGTCGCGTTAGCTGGCAGTTCTGGGAGGAAGTGGCGGGAACCAGGCAACCAGCCAGCCTTGCCGTGAACAGAAGTAAAACAAAAAAGGTACGTGTGAGAGGTGTGAGGGGGGGCGGTGGGGAGGAGGAAGAGGGCCAGGGCCTGCCTGTTGCCTGCTAGCCAGCTGAGGGCGCCGCTTCCAGCGAGAGAGGGCGGCCGCACTAAAAATAAGTAATGGGGGGAGCACTTTGGGTATTCGCTCCATAAGATGCACCCTAATTTCCACCCACTTTTGGGGGGAAAAAAGTGCGTCTAATGGAGCGAAAAATATGATAATTAACTTTAATAGTGCGGTCAATTACCACACCATTTAAGCTTTTTAAAACAATTTGGATTGTGTCCAGGTTTTAGTTAGGCATCGCTATGTGTCCACAATTAGGGTGCCTAGCGACACCTAATTTAGGCGTCCTTTATAGAATTTGACCCTAGGTGCACCAATATTAGATTTGTATTTTATAATGGAAGCTGGGAGTTCAGGAACCTTTGATCCTACCACATGATCTTGGGGCACCTAAATAGAGGCACCTACTTACTGTATATATTTGAATATAAGTCAATCCAAATATAAATCAAGACCCCCATTCCCCCCCAAAGGAGGAAAAATGGTTGACTCGAATATAAGTCAGGCGGCATCATAATTATTTATTATTTATTCAATTTCAAGTGGACTGCACCCAGTCCCCTTCCCTCCCTCCCCTGTCAGGCACTGAACTCAGCCCATTCCCCTCCCTCCCTGTCAGGCTCTGCACCCAGCCCCCTTCTTTCCTTCCTTCCCTCCCCTGTCAGATTCTGCACGCAGCCCCCTCCCTCCCTCCCTCCCAGGCTCTGCACCCTGTTCCCCTTCCTTGCCCTGTCTGTCATACCTCCTCTGCCGATCCCTGGTGGTCCAGAGGTGCAGCGGGCAGGAGAGAGCTTTCCGTGCTCCTGGCCCGCTGCTAACCCGGTTGGTCAGTGGCTGCCTCGAATTATAGTTTCTTCAGCCGCTGAGCGGCACTGAGCAGGAGCGCGCGTAATTCACGGCAGCCACCGACTGACTGGGTTAGCAGTGGGGCAGGAGCGCGGAAAGCTCACATCTACCTCCTGCACCTCTGGACCACCAGGGATTGGCAGAGGAGGTACAGGGCAGGGAGGGGATACAGGTTTCTCAAAAATAAAGTGCTTTATTGTAGGAAAAGAATCTCAGAAATCCACACCAAAAGATCATGTAATCTCTTATAGGCTTAAATGTGGATAAGGGTGTCATTCATTGATCCAAAAACCTTCAGTAAAATTGTGGAATCTTAAGCAAACTTTATTTATTTATTATTTTCCTTTTTTTAATGTTTTCCTTTTTTAAAATTTTTCAATCATATCCCGTCAAAAAAAAAAAAAAATAATGAAAAAGATCAGAAATCAGCAGACCACTTATCCCATTTATCTCCTTTCGATCAATTGACTGTCTGTGCACCATGATAATTGTACTGCTCACTATGCCAAATATCTGCCGACCCGGCCCGTTTCGTCCTTGACCATTGGGCTTTCTCAAGGCAAAAAATCCTTCACGACACGACATTTATAAAGATTTTGCTCCTACCACATGGTTTTGGGCCAGCTAAGAGGCACTCACTTATATGTCCTCCTAAATGTTCATGAAAAAAATTCAGGCCCGTTTTTATATCAATGGGGCCTCAGTGAGGGAAATAGAGATAAAGTTAGAGAAGATGATTGGATTAGATGAGAGCTAAGTTAGTTTCTGGAAAAGAATGGAAATTAAATGAAAGTGGCAGGCAGGCTGGTCTAACAGATTAATGTAATTTTGAAGCAAAATGTCACGATATACAATGCTACTTTCTGTATAACCGTTTAACTCTTGTAGAAATGCCGGAGCTTACTTCTGTACTGATTTTAATACACTGCATTAGAAGTGATGAAATATTATAGTCCTTATTAAGTTTAAGTATTCTTATAAAACAATATAATGTGAACACTTGTTAGGGATATAAATGGTTTCAGTTAAGTGCAGCTTAAATTTGTTTATCTTATATGAATGTATAAGGAAGACAAACTTATCAGCAGAAAAAGAAAATATTCTGTAGTTTGGACTATAGTTGCTGCAGCATTTTTTTTGGTGGGGAGGAGGGTGATAGTGTAGAGGATATGTGTGTATGTGTCTGTGGGGTTCTTGAGATAAAGGAAGTGGGGAGCATGAAACAGTAGCATAGCCAGAGAGCAAAGTGGTTGGGTCAAAATTTTCATCTCTGCCCCCACCCCCCCAACAAAGGCAAAACCAAATATAATTTTTGCTCCATACCGCCCCCCAAGGTAAATTGCATATCTGTGCTGGTGGGGATCCCCAAACCCCGTCAGCTGAAGATCACCTCTCTGCCAAAGAGTTTACACTGTTTCAGACCTGCAGCCACCAGCCTCCGTGTGCGTATGCTAAGGTTTGCACTAGCGTGAAAACTGAGCATGTGCGAGGGAGGGCATAGCCTGAAGCTGGGAAAGGTGCTGGCAGCTGCTCAACAACTTGGGAATCCCACCAGCCACACTAAAGGAGATGAAATTATGGGCGGGCCTGAGTGCAAACTGGGTGGGTCCGGGCTTACCTGTGGCTATGCCACTGGCATGGAAGCTCCTTCAAAGAACCTGTTGAATATTTTCTTACAGAAAACATACAGTATAGAGGCTCTTCAAGAATAGTTTCACATTTTGTGGTTTTTAAGGCATGGTGGTTTTATTGTGATAAGAAATGAACCGGGCTTTGGAAGTATTTTCAGGATCATTGCTGTGGATGGGGATGGCTAGTGTGTATTCTTGGTATTTAGATATGTCTCTGTAAATTGTCCTTTCCTCTCCCCCAACCCTCAGCTCCATCCTTGGCTAGTTATAAAATTAAGGGAAAGGAAAGTTGTTTCAGGAAAGCGGTTTCTTCCAGGAAAAGGAGGTAAAGTGCGAGGTTATAAAATTTGCAGACGATACCAAACTGTGCGGCAGAATTAGATCCAGGGAGGAGTGTGAGGACCTGCAAAGGGACCTGGACAAGCTGGAAGACTGGGCAAACAAATGGCAAATGCGCTTTAACGTGGAAAAATGCAAGGTCATGCATATAGGGAAAAGGAACCCGTTGTTCAACTACAAATTGGGGGGGGCATTGCTGGGAGACAGCAGTCTAGAGAGAGACTTGGGTGTGCTGGTAGATGCATCACTGAAGCCATCTGCGCAGTGCGCAGCAGCCTCGAAAAAAGCCAACAGGATGCTGGGCATCATAAAGAGGGGCATAACAACCAGGACGCGGGAAGTCATCATGCCATTGTATCGAGCGATGGTGCGTCCACATCTGGAATACTGCGTTCAATATTGGTCGCCGTACCTCAAGAAGGACATGGCAGTACTTGAGAGAGTCCAAAGGAGAGCAACAAAACTGGTAAGGGGGCTGGAACACTGCCCGTACGCCGAGAGGTTGGATAGGCTGGGGCTCTTCTCTCTGGAAAAAAGGAGGCTCAGGGGAGATATGATAGAGACCTTCAAGATCATGAGGGGCATAGAGAGGGTGGATAGGGACAGATTCTTCAGGCTGAAGGGGACAACAGGTACGAGGGGGCATTCGGAGAAACTGAAGGGAGATAGGTTCAAAACAAATGCAAGGAAGTTTTTTTTCACCCAAAGGGTCGTGGACACCTGGAATGCGCTACCGGAGGAAGTGATCAGGCAGAGTACGAAACAGGGATTGGACGGATTCCTGAGGGATAAAGGGATCGTGGGATACTGAGAGAGGTGCTGGGATGTAACACAGGTATAGAAAGCAAACCAGGTAATAAGTATAGAAACCCAACCAGGTAGTGCATGTGCAAGACCAGAGGGTTAGGACTTCGATGGGAAGATAGGACTCAATGGGAAACCAAGGTGGCAAGGGGGCTCCTTCTGGTGATTCAGACAGGTCGTGACCTGTTTGGGCCGCCGCGGGAGCGGACTGCTGGGCAGGATGGACCTATGGTCTGACCCGGCGGAGGCACTGCTTATGTTCTTATGTTCTTATGATCCAGTAATTAGCCAATTGGTTTCCAAGTCTTTCTTTCTCAATATTTAAAAAAGTGTCGCAAACTTTTCCGCTGTGAAACACTAAACTAGGGGCCACATCTACAGGGCCTCTGAGCATGCGTGGATGTTGACCGGTGAAATCACATGCATGTGTGTGATGTCATCACGACGACTTCCGCGCATGCTCAGAGGCACTCCAGACGCGGCCCTCAGCTCGGGGGCTTTCCAAAACCCAGACAAACTACCGGATTATGGAAATCCCTCCATCGGCAGGGGGGCAGAGAGGAGGAGAGGCACTGGCGCCTGTACTGGCAGTGACAGGCTCCTGTCTCGCCGTGAAACAGTTTGCAATTCACCGATTTAAAAAAAAATGTTTTCACAGTGCACCAGCAGAACAGAGCAGACACGAAGCAGCAAGAGAGAATGATTTACACAAGGAAAATATATGTTCAAATAATAGGTTGCCTAAGGACAAAAATAAGTGGCAGTGATATATAGGTGTTCAGAGACTTGAGGTCACAGTGTAATTTGAGCTTTTAAAACCTTCTATGAGCTCACCGTTTGGTTTGAATATACAACTCAAGTTGGTGAATTTTAAGGCAGTAACACATTATCTATTGCAGCCATTGTTGTGCTTATGGTACAGAATGGTAATATTTATGCATTTGGATTTGACTCGCAGTTGTTTCAGTTGTAGTTCAAGATGAGTTACAGTCAGGCACAGTAGGTATTTTTCTGCCTCTGGGAGGCCCACAATCTAAGTCTGCAGTTAATAGAGGGTTAATTGACTTGTGCAAGGTCACAAGAAGCCACAGTGGAATTTGAACTAGGCTCCCCTGATCCTCAGTCCACTGCCTTAACCACTAGGTTACCTCTAATGTCCTGAGTCAGGATGGCTAGATTCCTCTCTGGGTCACTCCCGTGCATGCTTTCTTCTGTGGCCCAACACATCACTTTCCACATACTTTTTGAACATAGTAGATGACGGCAGATAAAGACAGATAAATGGTCCATCCAGTCTGCCCAACCTGATTCAATTTAAATTTTTTTTTTCTTCTTAGCTATTTCTGGGCAAGAATCCAAAGCTCTACCTGGCTCTACTGTGCTTGGGTTCCAACTGCCGAAAACTCTGTCAAAACCTACTCCAGCCCATCTACACCCTCCCAGCTATTGAAGCCCTCTCCAGCCCATCCTCCCCCAAACAGCCATATACAGACACAGGCCGTGCAAGTCTGCCCAGTACTGGCCTTAGTTCAATATTTAATATTATTTTCTGATTCTAGATCCTCTGTGTTCATCCCACACTTCTTTGAACTCGGGCACAGTTTTCCTCTCCACCTCTCTTGGGAGTGCATTCCAGGCATCAACACCCTCTCTGTAAAGTAGAATTTCCTAACATTGCTCTTGAATCTATCACCCCTCAACCTCAAATTATCTCATCTGGTTTTATCATTTCCCTTCCTTTGGAAAAGATTTTGTTCTACATTAATACCCTTCAAGTATTTGAATGTCTGAATCATATCTCCCTTGTCCCTCCTTTCCTCTAGGGTAGGGGTCTCCAAAGTTCCTCTTCGAGGGCCGAATCCAGTCAGGTTTTCGGGATTTCCCCAATGAATATGCATGAGATCTATGTGCATGTACTGCTTTCAATGCATATTCATTGGGGAAATCCCGAAAACCTGACTGGATTCGGCCCTTGAGGGAGGGACTTTGGAGACCCCTGCTCAAGGGTATACATATTCAGAGCTTCTTGTCTCTCCTCATACGTCTTCTGGCGCAAGCCTCCTATCATTTTCATCACCCTCCTCTGGACTGCTTCAAGTCTTCTTATGTCCTTCGCCAGATACGGTCTCCAAAACTGAATACAATACTCCAAGTGGAGCCTCACCAAGGACCTGTACAGGGGCATTAACACCTTCTTCCTTCTTCTGGCTACGCCTCTCTTTATACAGCCCAGCATCCTTCTGGCAGCAGCCACCGCCTTGTCACACTGTTTTTTCACCTTTAGATCTTCGGACACTATCACCCCAAGGTCCCTTTTTGACTCAAAACAGAGATTTATAAAAATACTTATCTCTTCAAATCCTCATTTAACCTTTAGAAAAACCTTTTGGAGTACATGTAAACAATCAATACTTTCATACACATCTTCCCCAACCTACTCGTTTGTTCCTACCCACATCATACCCCTTTCTTCCCTTGAGGAAACTACAATTTGTAACTATTATTCCCTAATGTTCTTTCCTAATGTTTCACAGTTCGTCTGTATTGTCAATCTGTCGTAGCACCTTGAAAATTGTTAATGTAAAATAACTTGTTTTATTGTTCTATACTATAATTCTTTTATTATGTAATTCGCTTAGATTTAATAGGCGAACCATCAAATTTTAATAAACTTGAAACTTGAAACTTGAAACATAGCTCACATGTACGAATTAAGCATATTTGCAAATCCCTTGGAAGCCCAAAGTAAAAAAGCTAGACATGCTTAGTTTAACATGATCACAGTACTTAGCTTCCTCAAGCTTGCTGTATTTAGCCAGTGCTTTTAAGGATTTTGTGCATGACTTCATCTTGTCTACATCTGACTCAATTTAATTTGAATGAGGATGGTTATGTTTTTCTAAAAAATTATATCCTCTGCTACAGTTGAGCTATGTTCTGTTCTGATATGATCTCACTTTGGACATTTTGATAAATGGGAAGAAATATTTTGAGATGTCATCTGTATCATGATGGCATGCAATAAAAATGATTCAGAAATAATCCAGTCAGTATCCAGCTTGTGGAGGTCAGCATTTTTAAAGCTCTGACTGCCTTGGGCTGAATTGGGCCTTGATGTTCAGTGCTGAACCTAATACAGGTACTGCTATAGAGTGTTCAGGACTTTTGCAACTTATAGAAGTTATCTAACATCAGAGGGAAGGCTTCTGTGCCAGTTGTGTGCTGAGTGTAGGAGCCACAGTGCACGGTTTTGTAAAGAGAAATGAGTGTGGCTGGAAGAAGAAGGAGGAGGGAGCCGGTCAGACGAAGGTAAACACTCGCGAGGGAGGCACCAACTTGGGACACAGAATGAATGAAGGAAGGAAGGGAGAGAGGGAGAGGGGTGCATTAGGACACTGGAGGGAGAAGCAGGATCCCCATTTGTAAGTATGAGTCAGACGCAAGTCAGATTCTCGTAATCCAGGAACTGCCTGTATTTAGTTTATCTGCGGATCTGTGAGCTGAGCCCAAATTTGCATACCCGACTTTGGCTTACCTATACAGAATGTGGCAGAGAGTGTCTCCTATTTCAACTTGTCAAGGTAATTGTGCAGACCTCTGATAAACAAGAAGGTTTCCAACAAATCCAGGATAAAATTGAAGGTGAAAGGAGAACCGTAATCTCAAGAATCTCATGACCAGTATAGCAGATCGTCGGCCAAAGTCTCTACCTGACAGCAGACTGCAAACCTCTAGAGGCTCCAGGTGGCCTAATTTTTGTGGCTCCAGGCATTTTTGGCAGTTCTCAGGAGGATCATCCTCTCAGAGATCCTTCCAGGGAGCCAGACATTCTCAGATCCCAGGCAGTTAAGCCTCCAGTTCTTGTTCCACTGCAACCTCCAAGAAAGCACAATGACGCCAGGTCTGGAGTGGTTCCCCTGAAGATAGGGGGTCAGCTCTTGAACTATGCAGAGGCCTGGGTAAAGGTCTCATCAGACCGCTGAGGGCTGGCGATTATTCAGGGTGGTTACAAGCTCAAATTCACGTAGCCATTACTCCATTCGCTGGTTACTCCCCTGTGGAGTAACCAGCGAATGCAAGCAAGGCTGCAGCTACAGTTCAGAAGTGCTGTTAGATATATTTTTATTTATTTATTCAATTTTTTATACTGTTCTCCCTGGAGAGCTCAGAACAGTTTATATGAATTTATTCAGGTACTCAAGCATTTTTCCCTGTCTGTCCTGGTAGGCTCACAATCTATCTAGGGCAATGGGGGGATTAAATGGCTTGCCCAAGGTCACAAGGAGCAGAGTAGGTTTGACCATTGCATCACACTTTCCCCATACTCTCAGGAAATAGTCTGTGCCGCCTGAAGATTCGGCCTTGGGCAGATACTCCATTTTGTCCAAGAAAGGCTCAGATGATTGCACATCAATGCAGCACTGAAAGTTCCGTGCTTCGCATGGAGACAATATGATCAGTCATAGCGGCAGTGACACTGGCCTCTCTGGATTTGATAGAGGCCTACCTGCACATTCCCATCTTTCCAGAACACAGAAAGTTCCTGAGAATTCATGTCCTGGAAAACCAGTTCTTGGCTCTTACCTTTGGGCTGACAACAGCACATCACATGTTTGCCAAGGTGATGGTGTTTGCAGATTAAGGGGTCCTTATACTAACATGTACTAAGTTAATGTCTGATTTGATTCATGTAAACTGTTAGCAAATTAATGTAGTAACCATTACCATATTCTCTTGGTCGGCATGTACTAACTAACACACCAAGGGGCTAATTTTGTAAGTGGTGCCTGTCACCTGCTGCATTTCAATCATGGATAGGTGCCACATACATAATCAGGGATATCGACACCTAGCAAGGATCTTAGGCACCAGAAATGTAGGCCAGGGTTTTATAGGCCTGCATTTCTATGTCTAGGGTCCATGCAGAATCGCAGCCAGCAGCACCTAGTGATGCCAAAGTCCGGTGCTACCACTAAACATGCCTACTTCTGGGCTTCGACATCACTTGCCACTAGGTGCCATGGACCCAGGCGCTGGTAGCAGAGGGTGCCTAGCGGAGCCTAATTTCTTAAAATGAGTCTTTAATTAGTTTTTAATAGTGCAATCTAATATTGCACCACTTAAAACCAATTAAAACACTTAAGATAGGCACTGGCAGTTGCGATCTAGGTGCCTGCTGCCATCTTACTTTTGGTGAGTTTTAGAGAATCTGGGCCTAAGTGTATTCTGTGTTGTGGGGTAGAAAATAAGGATAGACTGCACACTGCAGTTTGTTTGTGGTACCTTATAATGTGCTTTCACTGATTCAGATATACTTAGGGGAGAATTAATCAAGGAATATAATGGGTGTCTTAGCATTTAACATGCTCTAAATTGGCTAGCGCCCCTTGATGTATTCCTCTCTTACTGCTTTATCACTTACCAAGCACTAACTGACAGATTCTGTATTTGGGTGCCTAAAAAGATAATTGTCTAAAGTTAGGCTCCTATTCCATGTCAATCACACTTAGGCGCTCATTACAGAATCATGGCTAACTAAAACTTTTGTGCCTAAAATGTAGTACTTTAGAGAATCACACCTAATGACGCTTAAGTCTTTCTCCGCCCCCTAAACACGCCTACTTTGGAGTTAGGCACCATTAGGCACCATAGGATAGACGCCTATCTTGTGTAGAATCATACCTAAGAAGATAGGCACCTATAATCCAATTAATTTTTATTTTTTTCAATTATAAGGATATTAAAGTTCATAATTGAAGCCAATATATTAATTAAGTTACCATATTTTCCACTCCATAAGATGTACTTTTTCCGCTCCCCCCAAAAGTGGATGGAAATAGAAGTGCATCTTATGGAGCAAATATGCCCCATTTACTTTTAATATACCTTTAAACTCTGGTGGTCCAGTGGTGTATGAACTGACGGCAGCCATTCAGGGAACAGCGCGGGCCCAGGCTGGAGCGCAAAGGGCTCGCTCCTGCCTTGTGCATCGCTGGCCCTGAGATGAGGAGGCAGCTGTCCAGCGAGGGAGAGGGGCAGGAGCACGGAAGGCTCACTCCTACTGATACACCGCTGGACCACCAGAGTTTAGAGGTGCCCGGGGGGTGGGGGGGGGAAGGACTGGAACTGCCTACCACTTAGACCTGCCCTGTACCCTGTCCTGACCTGCCACTAAACCACCAGAAGGGATACAGGATACAGGGCAGGGGGACAGGGTACAGAGCCTGGCAAAGAATGTGGGCTTGGGTGTAGAGCCTGGCAGGGAGTGAGGGGGGCTGGGTGCAGAGCCTGGTATATATTAGTACACAATTTGGTTCAAAATGTTTTATTTCTTGTTTTCCTCCTCTAAATTTAGGGTGCGTCTTATATTGCAAAAAATACGGTAGGTGCCTATTTGGCACCTAATTTTAGACACCTTTTATAGAATTTCCCTCTAAAGGTTTCTTCTGTGAGGTAAATGTGTAGGAAGATGCTGAGAACACCCCCAAAATTTACTGCACAGAAATAATACAGGTCATGGTGATCTGCTAAACCAGTATTTTATATGAGCGCTTAACAAAAAGATGGTATCTGTGAAATAAATAATGCCATCTGTGAATTTTCAAATAGAGGTGTGATGTCTGAATATGAGCAGAAGAAAAAGCAAAGAAATAACTTTCACAGATACATGCGATTACACTCAGAATTACTCAGAGAACATAGGTAATATCAGTTCTATTAAGTGTAATGTCCAGAGTTCCTTAGAGACCGTGCTTAAATCAGTTGGCTGGTGTAAGTATGTCTTTTTAAACAAAGGGCATAATGACAGAACTAGATAAGTGTTGACCTTACAGCCTGATGTCTGTAGCAAGAACAAATCTGGAAATAATAGAGGAGATAACAAAGTACTTCTGAGAAAAGAAAAAAACAAAACACCTCAGTAAGGGCCAGGGATTCTGCATTGATTTAAAACAAAGTGGGCCATTTATTTTGCATCCAGGCCAACTAACATGTGGTGCTTGAGAATATTATACAGGGCAAAGATGATGGATTATTGCTATATAGCTTGATTTTGATAACTCATTTGGCTACTTTGATAATAGTTTGCTAAAAATGCTGGGAACACATCAGTTGGAAAATTTTTAAGTGGTATAATAACCCATTACATGGCTGTCAATATTGATTAACAATGGACAAGGATTAAATAGGATAAGTATAAGTATGGTGCCACAAGGGTCAAATTCAGATTTTATTTAGAGTATTCATTCATGATTTCTGAATGCATTTGGAACTCGAATTACTGGTTTTTACAGAAGATTCAAAATTAAGTTCAATTATTATTAAGTGCAATTATGAAATTGGCAACCTAGAAAATAGAGGTAAATCAGTTTCAGAAAAGACAAATGTGGGCTGATCCTCAACAGGGATAATTAACATACAATATATAAATTTGATGAAAAAGAGATGGGTATTAATAATAATAATAATAATAATAATAATAATAATTTATTTCTTATATACCGCTATACCGTGAAGTTCAAAGCAGTTTACAGTAAAGATACATTTTTACAGTACATGGGATACAAGTGGTTTACAATAGAGATACATTTTGTCAGGATGTGTTATGATACTGAAGGGATGACTGCCTATAAATATATGCTCATTTTTATGTTCCAGTAAGTCATCAGGTGTACATGGTTGAACAAGGATGGCTAATAAGCTTAGGGATTGACTAGAAGCATTTTTCACTGCTTTTCAGCACCAGGACAGCTCCTGTAATGGACATATGGCTTGAATCAGGACCGCTTGGGGCAAGTTTTCATTTTGGCTCTGGCAGCAGTAACGCTGGAGTTTCAAGGGATATCTTTGCTATGAGTTGCTCACTGGAGCCTTCAATACTATCCAGAAGTGATAGTGAGGAAGAGTGAGCTGAGCTGGCAAAACCCAGCTTGTGGAGAGGGTGATCTGCTGCTAAATGGGTGCGCCTAAATGTTATACCATGTACGGTCGCTAAATGCGATTCTATCTTCTATAGTGTGATCCTTTTATAGAATCATGCTATGCTGATTGGTGTTAATTTTTTTGGCGCCTTTTTATTTTTATTTTTTTTAGAATTTGGCCCCTGATTCCAGGATGTAGACACCACCAGGACTGCTCTTAGTGCCACCAAAGAGACACAACATAGGTATAAGTTGTTTCTTCAAAGAGGGCTTTACTTTTGTGATTTCAGTATCTGAAAAATTCATTCATTCAATTTTCTATACCGTTCTCCCATGGGAGCTCAGAACGGTTTACATGAATTTATTCAGGTACTCAAGCATTTAGATATGATTGTTTGATCCTAAACATTGAAAGTTTTTTTGGATAGTAAGAAACATGTAAGTTTGTTTTGAATGGTTAGCTTAATGGTTTGGGGGTTGGGTACTAGCTTCCTTGTTCTTTTTATATCTGTACCCTTTTTTGTTGAGGATTAAGTAGAAGAGTGGTAGATTTGGGGAGGGGGGATGGTCTGCTTTATTTCTGCTTAATTGATTTCCTTTGGAGTGTTTACTCCTACATTCTGTGCAAGGGTTGTTGCCTAATTTAGCCAGTTGCATTCAGCATTTTAAAAATTCTTGACTGTGCAGACAGAATTAGGCCCAATATACAATGCCAGGTCATGTCCACGCATTGGTATTGACTGCATGGGTCTGATGATCCAAGAACTTGCACCTGATTTTATTTGGATTCTGGCTGATATTCAGCCAGGACCATTCCTGACTAAATATTGGCCTGGATCTGTATAAGGATGTTGGTTAAGTGCACTTTCCCCTCGTTCTGATGCCCCCTCCATCCCAATCCCTCTGAACACTTAAGCCCTGATTCTACAAAATCCACCTAAAGTTAGGCACCAATATTGGCATCAATTCTATAAAACTTAGGTGCCCATTATAGTATCATGCTTAATATTGTCTAAGCATACTTAGGCTGTGCTCAGCATCCTAACATTTAGGTATCCCCAATTTATGCCAAGGGTTTCTTTGCCTAAAGTTAGGCACTGATATTGGAGCCTAAAGACACCTAATTCATAAAGTGTAGGCACTTTGGACTAGGCGCCTACGTTTTACAATCAAGGTTTTTGACTTAGGTGCCTAACTTTCAATTAAGATCAACTAAAGATGATTGTGGGGTGTTGAGTGCCAGTATTGGCACCAATTAAGCCTGTTGATCAATTAAGTTAGGTATTGATATTGGTGCCTAACTTTAGGCAGACTTTATAGAATCGGCCTGAAAGTCCAACTATCCAGGCAGACTTGAGTTCCGGTGTAGCTATCATAGTCATATAATTTTGATTTAATCTTAGTTGTTTAAAGGATCCTGCGTACATTTTATATTTTTTTAAGTTTCAGTGAGATCTATTGCATTCTTCTTGAACTGCAGTTTCTAACAGCACCAGATCTGTTAATGAAATTTCTGCTAATTGCTACTGTCTAGTTTCCTGATGACAAATTCATGAAGAGTGCAAGAAGACTTTTGACCAGTTAACTGCATGCTTTCATCTTGTCTTCCCATCTGTATTACAAAGGCACAAGGCACAACATCTGTATCCACAGTTTTTTTTGTTACAAAGGCACAAGGACATTTATAGAACGGGAAGGCTAAACTCATCTGCATTTATCACACATCTGCTTTCCATCTTCAGTCTTTTCAAAAGATAAAACATTTATATGAATCTGAGAGAACTAAGAAGGAATTTGGCAAGTGACAATACAGTAGGTCAAAACATTTCATCTTTGTTTTCAGGTATTTAGAGAATAGAGAACAGTAGTGAGATATGGTTGTGGTGTTAAGGGATCACTATAAGATCAGGAAAGTCTTTGGTAACGAGGACACAATTTGATAAGCTGCAAGATAGTGGTATCAGTAGAAGTTTGGACATTAAAATCTTTGGAGCATCAAATACGTTTCTAATGTAATAGCTAGAAAGATTTTTATTGCAAATTCAAAAGAAGGCAAAGCCAGTGTGCTTCCATTGAAGACATAAAATTACCTGTACTGGTTATGCTTGCAATGTCTTTTAGCTCAAGGGAATTGTGTTAATCACGGGAAAGCAAAATTCAGCTATATTGCTCTCTTGCAGACGAAATGCAGGCCATTTCCATCTGGAAAGAAAAATTGCTCGGTTCTCACATTCTTGACAAAGCTGCCATTTTGTCTTTTGGCAAGATTCCAGCATTCAAGGAACAACATAATGTGGTTGGCAGAAAGATATTTTCTGTTCAAGGATGGAAAACAAGCCATATCAAATAGATATTTAGGAATTCTTGGCAAATAGAAAAAAATGGGATTCATTACCTGGGGAGAAACTCTGCAGTATGATTGGGGAACAGATTTACTAAAACATGCAAACACATTTACTAACATTAATACGCATTATTTACAGCAAGTCACATTTAATTTGATGGGATCTGTTTACCAATAATGCACTTTAATAACATAAGTGCATTCCTAATGTGGTAGTGCACAGAAGCATTACAGGTGGCAGATGCACCCTGTCGTGTGCCTAATTTTGCACCATTTATAGAATGCAGAGGATAAGACCTGATCTTATAACAGGTTTCTCGTTTGAGGAGTCCTAAAAGATACTCATTTTAAGCCTTTTATATAATGGCAGCATGGGCATCTACAGTATATACCTTTTTAATACAGACTCTCAGATATAGATCAGGCTCCCACAATACACAGATGCTGATGCACACATTTTATTTTCTCCAAGGGAGATGTAAATGAGTGTAAGTGTACACTGTGGGGCTAATTTTTGAAAAATGCAGACATCTAAAACATGGCTTAAACCGACACTTGGACGTCGTAATCGCCAGGATATCCAAGTGCTGATTTTCAAAACTGTCTGCACATAGTTTTGGGTACACCAACAGTAGCACGCAGGACAATTGTGCCCTGACAATTCCGCTCCGTCAAATGCGCGCACCGACAAGTGCACGCATGAAGGGAGTGGAATTGTCAGGGTGCAATTAAGTGTACCTCGGTGTATCAAGGCCCTGATTGCCTGAGGTACCTCAAGGAACGGGGCCTGAGTGGGGTGAGCGAGACTGTAAAAGGCATTGGAAATGGAAGGCATTCATTGGCAAATGGAAGAACGTGGAAGGCATTGTAAGTGTAGTGGGGAGGGGTGTTCCCTCCCCCACCCCCCTTAGAGTGCAAAGGGGAAGGAAAGTATGATGGTCCATGCACAATATATGATATATAAATAATTCTGATATTTATGTTGGAAAATATTAGGTTATAGGCTTGAGAGTTTTTAGATAATGCTGCAGAGTTCTTGCCTCAATGTTTTGACTGGTTTTTTTTTTATATTTGCTTTCGTAAAAATAGACATTTCGCCTAAAAGCTTCCCTGTAATCTTCTGGAAATGACCAGAATCTCTTCCATTTGTAATCCGCCTAGAACCACAAGGTATTGGCAGAATAAAAGAAACTAATGTAATATATAAAATTATCCCCTGAATAGCTAATTTCTGCTTTTGATGCCCTTCCTCACTGTGGCTGAAACTAAAAACTATCTTGGCACATCTCTGATGAGGAATGTTATGACAAAAATCTAACCCACCCTGTAGACTAATTCTGTTTACTCTCTTTCTTTCTTTTTTTTTTTTTTTTACCCTTGCAGCAGTATTGGACTCTTAAAAGAGCTGTCAGTTTGCAGACAGACTGGACTCATGTAGAAAGAGGATCAGTTTCAGTTAATTGCAACCCTTTCCCCTTCTCTGCTGTACCAAGGACCGAGGCATGATTTTCCTCTTAAGCCTTTGAGACTTTTAAAGGAAATAGGATAATGGCAGAATGCAGTCTCAGAGCTGGGCGGGTTCATCTCTGGTTTGGCATGCAAAACTGCTATTCCTGAATGACACCACTACTTTAGAAGTTAATGTGGAAAAGATGCCTGATGGTTTGGTCTCTCAGGCTTCACATCTTGATTTATTCAATTCAGCAAATAACGAGGATTTATAAAGCTGAAATGTTAGCCCTCTTTTCCATGGCATCCTTATTCGATGTGATAGTTGAGCCCTGGAGTGATGACAGCTTTACAGGTCAGTACTGTCTAGTTGTTATGTGTTCTGGGTGATACAGGGTAGTGAAAGGATTCTGAACTTGGACAAGTAACTTGTTCTGCTTCTCATTAAAGCATAATTGATTGTGGTAATAAGAATCACATACATAGTAACATAGTAAATGACAGCAGATAAAGAGCTGCCCATAAGTTATACCCATTAAAAAATACATGATTAAATTATCTTGGTCTCTTCTTTGATATTTCTGGGCCATAGATTGTAAAGTCTGGTATTGTCCTAGGTTCCAAATGCTGAAGTTGCCGTCTAAGAATACTCTTATTTTACCTGTCCCCTATAGGAGATGTAATACTCTTTTCTTGAAAACTGTCACGACTGCCTTGAAGATGTCTATCTGTGATTAACTGTAAATGATTTATCAGACCTAGTTGTAACCCTATTTATCCTGGCATACAGGATATGGTCCAGCTGAAATAACAGAAGAACATCCTGGAGAATGCCATATCTTTCTAAATTTATATAGTGAAATTTGTAGCAAATCAAGGGACTTATAATGGGATTAATAAAATAAATAAAAAACTCCCCACCTTATGTTCTTCTTTTCTTTAATTTATTGTAGTTCCCCCCACTCACCTTTTGTATATGTTTGTCTCTATATTTGACTTTTAAGTGTTTCGTCCTCCCCCTGTTTTTTATATAAATTGTACATCGCTTTGAAACTTGATAATTGCTATTTAATCAAAATTTTTAATTAAACTTGAAACTTTACTGATGCAGACTCTAGCATAATCTAATGCAATATCTATGCACAAGTTTCTGTGTGCCCGATGCAGAAAAGGATTTTGCACAGAAGCTAGCCCCATGCAAAGACTTGAGTTAGGCACTAGGGCACAGCGTTTTAAAATGAATGATAATGAGGCTATTCTCTGCAATGGGGCAGAGCAGCTAAGTATGCAGAAGACTTTAAAGCGAGCACAATGCAAGAACTTGAACACCAGGTCAGAGGAGCTATAGAAGGGTTAGCTCATTCTCCTGAAGTCTGTGAGGCCGTATTGACAGTTTCTTTTTTGAGAGGGCCAGCATAACAGCACGCACAACAGAATGAGAGGTGATGGTTCTGCACGTGTGCTGGAATGTTGTTTTGCATTTTGGAAATATTTTATGCACAAGAAATATTTGTAGTGCCAATATTATATCTACAGAATAGCATTCTAGCACATGCGTGGATGTGTGCCGACACCGTTCATTTTACACAGCACTAGTTGTGCTCAGCACAGAACCTTCTGCACATGTGTCCAGGATGGTTGCCTCAAATAGGACACAAGTTGTGTTACTGTATTTGCATTATTTCCTCATTAGAATTTGCGCACTCAGCCATTGGCACATGGCTCTAATGCACGACATTCTGCTGTTGCGGGTATGTAAAAAATTTTTATTAGCTGATGTATCAGTTTTTGTGAGTTACGGCCTGATGATGTCCTTTTTCCCAACAAAACACATAAGAGAAATCTTCAAAGGATATGTAAAGGAAAACAAACAGTGGAGATGGCCAAGAATAGGAGTGAATCCACAGGTCCAAGAATAAATCCTTTATTAATCACTGACCTGACATGGCTGTGTTTCAGTACAATGCAAGAAGATAAATTTGCACACACTTGTCCCTTTCTTCCCCCCCTCCTCACTTATTGCACCCCCCCTCTTGAAGTTCATATTTTCCCAGCTCTCCTCCACATGCATAGTCTCAGGACTTAGCTCCTCTTTTCTCTACCCTCCACAGTAGGATTCCTGCCATTTTCCTTAGGACTCCAGCCATTGGAGAAAAGATTTCAAATATATTCCTTAACTGTGGAGCCTAATCTGTTAACAATAGAGGAGGAGGAGGAACAATGCATTATTGAAAGAAGAATGTCAGGTTATCACACACGGTCAGTGGAGGCTGCCACTAACCTTGACCTCTGGATCTTTCAATTAAGAAAACTGGTATAAAGGTGCATAGACATCTTTTTTTTGTATAGAGTTAGGTTTCTTTTTTGGACTTCTTACCTAGGCATTCTGTTGCTAAATTATACCCCCTACATTAAGAGTTATCTCTTTTGGTGGAGGTGAAGTTTAGGGTATTCAGGGGCTGGCCAAAAAAGCTATCCATCTAAGTCAGGGTTTCTCTCAACCAACTCCTCGGGATATACTTAGTCAGTCAGGTTTTCAGGATATCCACACTGAATATGCATGGAGATAGATTGGTCAATATTCTCAATGGAGAAGGGTAAATAGTGGGATTCCTCAGGGATCTGTGCCGGGACTGCTGCTTTTTAACATATTTATCAATGATCTAGAGATGGGAATAACTAATGAGATAATTAAATTTGCTGATGACACAAAGTTGTTTAAAGTTGTTAAATCACAAGAGGATTGTGAAAAATTGCAAGAGGACCTTGTGAGACTGGAAGACTGGGTGTCAAAATGGCAGATGATGTTTAATGTGAGCAAGTGCAAAGTGATGCATATGGGAAAGAGGAACCCGAACTATAGCTATGTGATGCAGGGTTATGCGTTAGGAGTCACTGCCTAGGAAAAGTATCTAGGTGTCTTGCTTTCTACAGATGAGGTAATTCATCAGGCAAACAGACAGAATATAGAACACTCGCACATGTGAACCAGTGAAAGACACAGATATCTGAGCAGGGCAGGGCAGTCTAGGGGGTACTGCAGTGAACATCATATTTTAAAAAAGTCCCAGGTACACATTTCACCATAACCTACTGAGCAAGGGACATTGACGCCTTCTTGAAAGCTGAAGGTTTGAAAAATAATAAAAAAAACATGCAAAATTACACCAGCGCAAGGTTTTAAAAATTATAATTAAGATTTATTGAGTTATTGTTTCTATTTTTCCATTATGAGATTCAAAAGAATAAAGCATAATTGCTTGCATTAACAGTTGCGCTAATGGGAGATCGTTATAGTTACCAAATACTGGCCTTCTGATAACGAGCTCAGCTTAATATCTCAAGTCACTCTATTATATACTTTTGGCTCAGTGACATCATCAGTTTGACAACCAATAAAAATTAACATGGGTGGTCTTAAAAGTTAGACAAAGTATTAGAACATTATATTTGTTTACTTATATTCATTTCTGAATATAAATCATAATTTTCATAAAAGTATATTAAGAACATTATTTGTTAAAAAGATGCTGAAAAGTTCTCAGCCTTAGAGGAAAAGAGAAGCTCTCCCTAAACTGACAGGCTATGGATCTGCACACAGAAACCTCAGCCTGGAGGAGGAGGAGGAGGGGCTGGTCTCCCCCTCTCTACACTAGAGACTGCTACTCATTTCCAAATGTTTTAGGATTTCTTTAGGTTGCAAATATATATAATATGTTTTTCAAAACCCATTCTTTTGTTCAATACACAGCCACACATTCACTCCAGGGGCCCCCATTCATTCATAATTTTCATTCATAACTCGGCCATTCATACTTAATGCATTTTATATCTTAGTTTAGGACACGTTATCTTCCTAGCCAGTCTAAAACACATCTGGTATTAATTAACACTACGATGCTGAGAACAAAGACTTGGAAAACAAAATGGATTCCAAAGACTGAGAAGATATAGAAAAGATAGAGAACCAAAATGGATTCCATGTATCCTTTGGTTTCCTTCATGATCTGGCCCAACAGCAAAGTACATAAAAAGAACACCATTCTTTCCCTTATATTAATCTGTAGTGTGTTTTTCTGGCTTTAGCTTCATTTATATTCAGATTTTTATTCACCAGTTTGTCATACGCTTCTATTGGGCGTGGCCTTAACTAACACATATGCTTGTATCTAACTAGAATTACCCAGAATCATACGAAAAACAGGCACTTTTGTAGAAAAACTCCACAAAAATACTGCACTATCATGTTCTGATATCCATTCCATTACCGTCCCATAAACATCACCCCCTACTGGCCACGAGCCACTACTCACTACTTATATTGTATGGTGAGTCCTCCAAAACCTATTGTACCTAATAAAAATTTCAATCTGCCAGATGTGGACTGGTAAGGGGAAAGGACTGGTAAGAGGAAAGGAACTTGTACTGTATACTGTCTTTTTGTAGTTTTACAACCATATTCAAAGCAGTCTATGTACCAGGTACTTCAAGCATTTTCTCTATCTGTACCAGTGGGCTCACAATCTATCTAATATACCAGGGGCAGTGGAGGATTGCCCAGGGTCATAGGAAGCAGTATGGGGGTTTGAGCCCACAACCTCAGGGTACTCAGGCTGTAGCTCTAACCCACTATAGAAGAGAAGAAGACAAAAGAGGTGACCTGTGATGCTCAATCTATTTATTCACTATACTGGATGCGTAAGATTGTTGCCAGCATAGTGATCAGGACCCCTGAGGCAGGCCTTACATTCGAAACACGTATCTGTTGGGTCTTAACAGTGAATAAATAGATTGAGCATTACAGGTCACCTCTTTTGCTCTACCTTGAAGAGGTAGAATCTCCTGTATTCGTGTATCACTCTAACCACTAAGCCACACTCTCCAGTTGCGGAATTGAAAAGAAGTAGAGGTAGTAGATGCCCTTCAAGGGTCTCTGCTCAGACATATGGTGACGAATTGACAAGGGAAAAGCAATGCTAGATCTGGTGCTCACAAATGGGGAAAGTGTCTCTAATATCTGAGTGGGTGTCTATCTAGACAGTAATGATCATCAAACGGTTTGGTTTGATATAACAACTAAAGTGGAGGGCAGCCACACAAAACTCAGGCATGGATTTCAAATGTGTGGACTGAAGGAAGTATGGAGGAGTATCTGAAGAAAGAGCTAATAGGATAGGAAGACATAAGACAAGTGGAAAAAGAGTGGTCTAAGCTGAAAGGAGCAATAAAAATGGCTACCAACCTTTATTTGTTTTATAACTGTATATCACTGGGCTTATCTTTATGGTGACTAGGCGGTATATTACGTTTAATAAATCTGTAATCTATAAAGAGTTGAATTGCAAAACTCTTAATATTTTGGCTTTGCAAGGTGGTTTTAAATATCAGAGCAGTAATCAAAATTGTTTTCACAATCAGTTCTGCAAAGTCTATGTCCAAATGAGCAATTAGCTGGCACACATGACTTGAAACGGGTATAAGTTCCAATGGTATGCGTGAATTGCCCTTGCAGCATAGGGAAAGGAAAGCGATTGGGACTTGTATACTGGTTTTTTTGTAGTTTTTCCAACCACACTCAAAGCCTTTTACATACAGGTATTACAAGCATTTTCCCTATCTTTCCCAGCGGGTTCGCAATCTATCTAATGTACCGGGGGCAGTGGAGGATTAAGCGACTTGCCCACGGTCAGAGGGAGCAGCACAGGGTTTGAACCCACAACTTAGACTGTAGCTCTAATCACTGCACCATACTCAGACCTGACCACACTTTTCAGACCTGACTAAACTACGCCTAGAAAATGTTTCCTTCAGAAATATGGAAATATCAGCTTTTTAAAAAAAAAATTGTGTGTAACTTGTTATTTACATATGGAAATGCCATGTAACCCTTCTAAATCGACCTACTGTATAGATAACAGATATTTGTCTTGCCTTCTGCAGGTGAGGTAATTCATCAGGTATACAGAATATAGAACACTCACTCATGTGAACCAGTCTAGCTTCAGCCAGGTAAGAACTCTCAATAAATTGTGTGGGTTGTTCAAAATTGCCCCACTTTGACGCATACATTTAGCCACCGAATGTTTGCCTAGCTTATAAGATACTAGCACTTATGCACAAGATTCATACAGTTGCATGTGTGCTAACTGACCGCTAAGAACTTAAATTCTATAAATGCCACCTACAAAAATTGGCACTGCAAAAAAAAAGAATGCTTAGCACTGTTCTGTGTACACCGCTTAAAGTTAAGCATGGTTTCTACAAAAACCCGTATGCCAAATCCTGCGCCTAATTTCAGTGGCGTACCAAGGGGAGGGGGTGGTGGTCCGCCCCAGGTGCCAGCCATGAGGGGGGGTGTTCCCGGCCTGGGAGTCATGGTCCAGGAACTTCCCTTCTCAAGGCCTGGTGATAAGGCTCTGGATAGTCGCCGTGGCCCAGCATGTACCCAGCCTTCTCTCCCTTTACCTTCAGTGAAGCTGAAAAAACTGCCGGCCTCGGCAGTGATTCAGTTATGTTGCCCGCGGCTCCCCTTCTTGCTTTCCACGTCTGCCAATGACACAACTTCCTGTTTCTGCCCTGGTGGATTGCAGAGGCAGACACAGAAAGCAGGAAGGGGAGCCGTGGGCAACGTAGCTGAATCACTGCTGAAGCTGGCAGCTTTTTCAGCTTCACAGAAGGTAAAGGGAGAAGGCTGGGAACATGCTGGGCCACGGGGACTATCCAGAGCCTTGGCAACGGGCCATGAGAAAGGAAGTTCTCGGACCATGACTCCTAGGCCGGGAACATGGCTGGCATCTGGGGGGAACATTACTAAAAATATTTTTTACATTGGGAGGAGGGTGTCAAAAATGATGGCAGGGGGTGTCAAAAAACAATGGGCACCGGGAGTCACATACCCTAGGTATGCCTCTGCCTAAGTTTAGAAGCAAGCATTTACCCCCAACTAAAAATTGGCAATCCTCATGCCTAAATTAGGTGTGGATCCCTGGTATTCTATAATTATGCATGTAACTTGGAGAAATGTTCCTGATCCTCCAATGACAAGTTTCAAGTTTATTTACATTTTAATATATCGACCATCAACGTGTATCTGGCCAGTATACATCACTTAAAATATTTAAAATAAATTTTAGAAGGGGGTAGGGAAAGGAAAAGTGAATATTAAGTAGTCAAAATACAATTACGACCATGAATTTGAGGGTGAAGAGGGAGGGAAAGTTTGTAATTACATCGTCAAAACAAATTAAAAAAATTAAGTGAGGGGAAGAGGCGGAAACCCCCCCCATCAGGGAGGGGGATCGCTTCTTAAAAGCGGTTCGTTTTAAATACTACCATGCTGTTAGAAAAGGAAATTATTAAACGCTATGGTATGCGTCTTGGAATAGTTTAGTTTAGTCTTGGAATAGTTTAGTTTAGTCTTGAATTTATCGAGTGAATTTTCTTGGCGGAGTTGAGGTAGCATGGCATTCCACTCCTAGCCACACCTATTTTGTAGACACGTGCATAAAAAGTACTTGTGGAACCCAGTGCCTACATTTACATGCATAAATATGAATTAAATGCAATTAGCACCAATCAGGGGCAGTGGAATATCTTTTTGTTTGGTGGTGTCCAACTCTGGTCTAGACCCCACCCCCATAATTACATTACAGATTTCTATTCCGCCATTACCTTTTGGTTCAAAGCGGATTACAAAAAGAGTTATGGAAGAAGGGTTACAATGTTAGATCAGAGAAGGTTTCCAAGAGAGGAAAAGTAAGATCTGGGGTTAGGGAGGGGATGGTAAGAGAAGGGTTAAGCTTTATCATGGTATTAAGCTTTATTAAGGGATTTCTTGAAGAGAATAGTTTTTATTTCCTTTCTGAACATCTTGTAGTCTGGGGTTGTTTTCAATAGGTTGGAGACTTGGTTGTCTATCTTCGCTGCCTGAGTGGCCATTAGTCCGTTGTATAGTTTTTTACGTTTTACTTCTTTGATTGGGGGGTAAGTGAATGGGGTGTGTTTTTCTATGCCTGTTAGAGGTGGTTTGGATGAGGTGGTCGTTTAGATAGGTTGGGCTGTCTCCATTTATAGTTTTAAATAGTATACAGTAGAATATACAGACAATATAATCTTGTTAACTATTTTATTATGTCAGGGTCTTATTTTTATTTAACTTTAATTCTCTTTTGTTTTATTTTAATTCAATTTTGTTCTTTTGGTTTTACTTTGGTCTTCTTTTTTGTATCCTTAGTATGTAAGCAGTTGTTCATTCAGATGCTTTAGTCAGATTGTGAGCCCATTGGACACTTAGGGATATTTTCCAAGCACCTAATACTAGATACTTTATTGTTTGTGAACTGCTGTGAACTTCGAAGAGGTATTGGTGATATGCAAATAAAAATTGTATTGTATTTATAATGGAAGCCACAAAATTAAACTACACAAAGCACACTGAAACATCTGCATTCCTTTGTGCCATGTTTTGAAAGGAGTTTTTCCTCTCTCTTCTTAAAGCGGCTAATCAACCCCATTCTACCTCTATATAATGTAATAAAAAAATTATAACACCCAGATCATCACATAAAAAGCCTCTCCTTTCTCAGCCCCCAATAACTGACGCTTTAATAGGAATTCCATCTACTAGCTTAACAATATTTAATTCAGCTGTACCAAATTAACTAAAAAATGTACACATAGCACCTGAAAAATGAAAATTGTCAAGCTACTAAATATTTCATTTACTACTGATAATGGGCTTTAAACAACATTTGGGACATCCCCCCATATGCTCTACAACTCCCTCCCCAATGCTTTCCTCTATAGCCCCCCTCCCCGATGCTGTCCTCTACAGCTCTTCCCATGTTGTCCAGCCCCCTCCCTGATGCTCTCCCAAGACGCTACAGTCCAACATTGGAAAAAGAGAAAAAGTAATGCATGTTCTCCTCTGCTGTGCAAAATATAAAGATAACAGAAGTAAATATCAAAAACTGATATATTACAATATAGTCATTACACTGTAGGTTAACAAAAACAAAATAAAATTTGGATAATATGATGTCATTTTATTGGACATTTTTTTCAATTAGGCTTTAGAGGCCAGATCTTCTTTCCTCAGGTCAGGACAGTATTCAGCAGTTATGGTACCCTGTTCTGATATGAGGAAGGAGGGTTTGGTCTCCAAACATTGATGTTTATTAACACAAGTTAGTATTTTTTCTAAACTAAAACTAATAAATCATTTTTTTAGTTGTCTGGTTATTTACTAATTATGTTGGTCCCAGTCTCTGGTTTCCGCTTTCCTTGTTTTCCTCATAACTCTCTTGTCAAGAATTCCTGCCAATTTGTCATTTTTCTTTTTTCTTCTCCTTTTCCACTCAGCTTTCTTTAATTTATTTTTTTGCCTCTGTCCAGATTTTTTTTTCCCCCACTATATTTACCTACAGCTTGCCATCTCTTTCCCTCACTCTGGCTCTCCTATTTCACTTACTTTTATTTCTTTATTTCTCCGTCTCACTAAATCTATCCTCTTTTTTTTTCCCCCCCCATCCAGCATTTGACCCTGTCTCCCACATCTATGGCACAATCTGGGTGCTCAGAATGACCCCAAAATTTTGTATATGGCATCTTAAAAATCAGCGCTGATCAGAATGGCACTTAGCACAATTTTATAAAGGTGCTTGCCATATATAGAATCAAGTGTAGCACCTGTACATGTGACTAACATAGGCTCAGCCATTTAGGCAAATGAAAACCAGGCCTAAATGCCTCTGCCAATGTTGTACAGGGATCGGGTGTATTCTGTAATAATGTGCCTATCTTTTAGGAACACCCATGATCTGTCCATGCTCCTCCCTTGGCCACACCCCTTGTGACATTCATGCACTAGAATTTTTAAGCACTACTTTATGGTATGCACTTTAGAAAGTTGTGTGCACAACTTCTAATTAGTGCACGTGTGGTGGACACCTGGAATGCGCTTCCAGAGGATGTGATTGGGCAGAGTACGGTACTGAGGTTCAAGAAAGGATTAGACAAATTCCTACTGGAAAAGAGGATAGAGGGGTATAGATAGAAGATTACTGCACAGGTCCTGGACCTGCTGGGCCACCGCGTGAGCGGACTGCTGGGCACAATGGACCTCGGGTCTGACCTAGCGGAGGCATTGCTTATGTTCTTATGTTCTAATTGCCAGTTATCATCACTGATTAGCTTGTTAAATTAAGTTGCACGCTATATAGAATCCAGGTCTCAATGTACCGTATCTAGCACCAAATTTGTGGTGCCTAGTTGTAGAATTGCCCCCAAGCCCCCAGATTCTATATTGGCCAAACTTGGGCACAGATCCTAAATCCTTGTGCAAACTAATTAGTTGGCTAAAGCACAAGACAAAAAATCCAGACTGGATATAATGGAGAAATATTTTTAAGGATCTCAAGCGCTCACAGCTAAAAGCCTGATGTATTTTACAAGCTAATAACCATAGGGTGAGCTATCATTGGTCCTATAAATTCTCCAATTTTCTTAATTTTTATCAAAACATTCTTTGTTCATTTTTTCATTTTAGTTATTTTAAATAATTTAAACGTGTTAGATATTATGCAAACTTATTTAACTTCATAAAATTACTTTGCAATCTTATTTTGATTCATATACTGGCCTTCAATTAACAAACAGTACTCTTTCATTCAACCATACAAGTTATAGAGTACTTAGCTTCATGACGACGGAAGATCTCCGTTTCGCTCTTACTAATTTTAGAAGAGCTTCATCAGGAAAGGTGCCAGCAGTAACACTATTTATGCCGGCAGCAGTCTCAAGTCAAAGAGATGAAAGATTGCAGAATGCAGAGGCACATTGTGTCTAACTTGTCTATCGCACTAAGGCCAGTATATGAATCAAAATAAGATTGCAAAGTAATTTTATGAAGTTAAATAAGTTTGCATAATATCTAACACGTTTAAATTATTTAAAATAACTAAAATGAAAAAATGAAAAAAGAATGTTTTGATAAAAATTAAGAAAATTGGAGAATTTATAGGACCAATGGTAGCTCACCCTATGGTTATTAGCTTGTAAAATACATCAGGCTTTTAGCTGTGAGCGCTTGAGATCCTTAAAAATATTTCTCCATTATATCCAGTCTGGATTTTTTGTCTTGTGCTTTAGCCAATTTAATTAGGATTTAGTGTGTTTCACAAGTTTTTTGAGGTTTATCAAACTAATTAGTTAACAAGCCATTAACAATTTAATTGATATTAACTGGCACTCATATGGGTGTGTGTGCAGATCTGGCCTGCACTCTATTTTATAACATGTGCACCTAAATTTCATAGCATGTAACTCAAAAGTGGGATGTGGCCATGGGAGAAGCATAAGCGGGTCAGGGTCATTCCTAGAATATAGGCGCGATGTTATAAAATACTTGGATTTGCACGCTCAACTGATGATAGTTGGGTAGGTGGATTTATATCAGGTTTCAGTACACATAGGTTCTTGTGCCCAAAGTCAGGCACAGGAAACTTGCCAAACTACATCTTCTGTAAAACACACTCGGGACCTGACTCTCTTTTGGGCGCCAACATCAGCAGCCACCGATCGCATGTCAGTCATGCGTTTGTGTCCAAAAGAGAATCGCGTCTACAGTCCCGGTCAGATTCCTGAAATGTAGGCCAGCATTTTGCAGGCCCACATTTAAGGTGTCTGTCTCATGTCTACATAGACGGGTAGCAATGCTGAAGCCCACCCAAGGCCACTTACGGGCAAAGCCAAACCCATACCCCACTATGGGCATGCTTAAGCATCACTAAGCACCTACATAGATGTGCTCGAGTCTCCGTAGACGTGCTCCAGAGGCCTACAATGTGGGCATTCTGTCTTGGAGAGTTTAAAAAAAAATGTGTGTCCCAACTGGCTGCTAGATGGCGGTAGGATGCCTACCGCTGCCTGCCATTGGGACGTGCATTTTTGAGAATTGGGTCCTCCGGGCAGAGCACCTTTACAGAATATTATTTACCACATATTGTCCCGGCACCTAAATTTTGGCACCATGTACTGAATCTAACCTTGGATATCTTTTCTCAGCTCTGTTTACCACCTCAGATGCTTTTTTGGAGTATCACAGTAACAGTCTGATCCAATTATATTATACTGGTCAACCTTTGCCAAGAAATTAGGGAAAGGGATTTGGACTTGGATACCACCTTTTTGTAGTTTTACAGCCACACTCAAAGTGCTTTGCATACAGGTACTTTAAGCATTTTCCCTATCTGTTCCGGTGGGCTCACAATATATCTAATGTACCTGGGGCAGTGGGGGATTAAGTTTGGGGGAGCAGCAGTTTCTTTAAATCTTACTTGCTTACTCTCTGTGGCTGAAAACCAAGCTGCTGGTAATTTTTCAGCACAATGTCTTCTGTCTAAACGGTCTGTGAACATTAGCATACTGTGCTAGCAGCTTTCTAAACACAGAAGGGCACAAGACCCATTCTGGCAGTACAAAGTTTATATCTTTAGCAATTCCCAGGCACATCCCTATTTCTCAAGTCCTTCTGTGCTGTGCCTGGAGTCTGGTCCATTTACGTTTGAAACACATTTATATGCATGCTAGTGTTCATGCCACAGCAGGAATTAACAGGACTGTCGTTTAGAAGCTGTCAGTGGTGTCTGGAGGATAATATAATAGGTGATGTGCCTTTGACCTTGAGGCAGCGTTTTCAAAAGCAAGGCTCACCTGACTGTCCTCAGTGACTGATAGAAACATAAAAAAACATAGTAGAGAAAAATGAAGGCAGATAAAGACCATATGGCCTATCTAGTCTGCCTATCCATGCCATCTGCTACCCCTTCCTCTCCCTTAGAGATCTACTGTACTTATCCCAAGCTTTCCTGAACTTAGCTACATTTTTCATCACCACCAGCTCCACCGGGAGGCTATTCCAAGTATTTACCACCTTTCCGTGGAAAAGTTTTTCTGAGGTTACTTCCAAATTTTGCTCCTTTCACCTTCATCCTATGCCCCCTTGTTCCAGTTTCCTTTCAGTTGAAAGAGACTCGCCTGATACATATTTATGCCACATAGGTATTTAAACATCTCTATCATATCTCCTCTCTCCCCTCCAAAGTATACATATTGAAATCTTTAAGTCCGTCCTGTATATGTTATGATGATCACCAACCATTTTAGTAGCCTTCCTCTGGGCCAATTCTGTCGTGTTTATATCTTTTCGAAGGTGCAGTCTCAAGAATTGTACATGAGGTCTCACCAGAGGAATTGTAAATGAGGTCTCGCCAGAGTCTTACACAGGGGTGTCAGTACCTCATTTTTCTTTCTGGTCATTCCTCTCCCTATGCATCCTTTCTAGAATACTAGCTTAGCGTGGATCTTCCGACTATCACTCTGTGCTGGAGTTAGGCCTACTAAAACCTGGTGTAATGCCAGCTCCCAACTTAGACATGGGTAGAAAATTATTCTGTAACATTGTGCCTAAATTCTGGGAATGCCCTTGACCCGCCTATGCCCCTATCATGGCCACAACCCTTTATGAGTTGTGCGCAAGACAACATAGGCACGCAGTGTTATAAGTGCATAGGGAGATCTGCACGGAAGCCCTAATTAGTGCTAGTTAACATAAATAATTGATACTGTCTCGTTGACTAATTAGTTTGCAAGCTGATCTGAGATCAGTGCCTACATTCGGATACCCTTTAGAAAATCCTGGGGATAATGCACACTGTTGTTGGGGAATGAGATTTCATTGCAGCCAACAGCCTATGCATACTATTTGGTTCACAGTCATTCACGCGTGGGACAAAGCTGTGCCGACATTTGAGCCCAGACAATTGGGCGCAAGATTCCAGCACACCACCGGAAAAGTTAATTTTAAAGAGCTCCGACAGGGGGGGATACTGGGGGGGGAACCTCCCCAGTTTACTTAATAGTGTTTAATAGTGTTTGCGCTGCCGTGGAGGGGAGGGAGTTGGAACCCCCCATTATAGAGGAAACTTAACTTTTTCAGTGGGGGTTTACCCCCCCCCCACACCACCCGTCGGAGCTCTTTAAAATTAACTTTTACAGCGGCACACTGGAGTCTTGCGCGCAATTGTCTGGGCCGAAATGTCGGTGCGGCTTTGTCCGGTGTGCTTTTGTCCTGTCACCTACTAGGTTATGTACAGCTGAGCTGTTCAGAGTTCTTGCATAAGAGTGGAGAGAGGGGGATTGGTTGCAAATGACAACATTTGGAGTACATGCTATTGGTCAAACCAAACCTTTTTTTTTTCCTTGTTCTCATTTGATAATGTAATTCCACCATTAGGCAGGGGAGCGATTTATGCTGACAGCTAGAGAAAGCTGTGCAATATAATTAATAGAAAAAGAAAAAAATGAAAAAAAGCTAAGTTATCATCTTTTCTATATAATTTATTATGAGTGAATAATTATCTAATTGACTACTTACAAAGCCATAGGGGATGAATGAAGATCTTAAGAATTTTTTGAGGTATCGTTTACTTCAAAAGGTCTTTCTGACACCCCATTAAATAGTATATTTCACATCACTGGAAATTTTGGTATTTTGGTTAATCTGTCTTGGGTTCACTTTAAGAATTGTTAGAATGTCATCATTTAAACCAGGCTCTTACTTTATGGCTCATTCCCAATATTTATATATTAAAACTACAGCCTCAGCACCCTGAGGCTGTGGGTTCAAACCCACACTGCTGCTTGTTACCCTGGGCAAGTCACTTGCCCCAGGTACATTAGATAGATTGTGAGCCCGCAAGGGAAGACAGGGAAAATGTTGAGTACCTGAATAAATTCATGTAAACTGTTCTGAGCTCCTCTGGGAGAACAGTATAGAAAATTGAGTAAATAAAATAAATAAATCATAGGAAGTGAGTGGCACAGGATAAATTAAAATAAAAAAGGACTTAAAATAAATAAAAAGAAACTGGATGAGAAAAAAAGAATGAATTTGAAAATGTGTGGAAAATGGACTTAGAAAAGGGAAGGTTTTACTCAGATATTTATAGAAAAGCTTAAACGGTGTGATTGACTTGCTCTGTGTTGTTGATTTTGTCATAATGCAAGGCTGTTGCCATGGCACGTGCAGATGCTTATTCCAGTGAATGGTGCATTATGGTATGGCATGGCATGCATACCTTATAGTTAAGTCCCAGTATGGGTCTAAGTTGGTTTGCAACTTTTATGCAACAGGCAGTGTTTGAGAGTTGCCTAAATCAATTTCAAGAAAAGTGGAGACTTGGTACTATTTTTATCTGTGCATCTCTGAATAGCATTATATTTGGTGGAATTTTCTGGAAAATTGTGGCTGAGATATCCTTTATGAATCATAGGCAAAATAAAAAAATATATGTCAGCATGTCCACTATGGACTTTTCCATAGACACAATTCAAATTGTAGCACTGAAGACGAAATACAGCTTTTTGTCAGACTCCCAAACACAATATCTAGAAATGGAATTGAAAATGTCAATACAAGGTTTGGACAAGTTCCTGGAGGAAAAGTCCATAGTCTGTTATTGAGAAAGAGAGGGGGGAAGTCACTGCTTGCCCTGTATTGGTAGCATGGAATATTGCTACACCTTGTGTTTTGGCCAGTTATTAGTGACCTGGATTAGCCACTGTGAGAACGGACTACTGGGCTTGATGGACCATTGGTCTGACCCAATAAGGCTGTTCTTATGAATAAACCCTGTTCAAGATATCCAGACTTGAACTATGTTATTGCAGCCTGTATAATTAACATGTTTACTAGTTTATATTTTATAAAGTAGTTACCTGTTTTTTTTTGTTTACCTGTTGCCTATTTTTGACAAAGTAACAATAATCATTCTAGAACTTTTGAATATAAATCCTAGGACTTGATCTGAATATTGACTGTTAAACGATTGGTTGCAAAGCTGAGATACACCATGATGTCAGCCAGACTCCCATGCCATCATCGGATGTTAACTCACTCATGGCGTTCTAACTTTGTCCACTTTCATGGTGGCTCAAAAGTAAACACCAGTTTTGAGATTCATTAAAAAAAACACCTGATTTTGTAAAAAGTGCCTTCTGTGACGCCAACTGATGATGCAACCAGCTACGGGTTCAGTAACTGAAAAAGCATATATAGATCTTTCATGACGTGAGTATTCCTGTTTTGCAGTCTCTTTATGTGGCTGCCTTGTCTTCAACAAGGCTTAAGATCTCCATTTTTCAGGGGTTTTTTTCTTTCCAAATTCTTAGATACTTCATGATTTACAGAGCACTTGGGGACTTTTTTTTTTCAGCTGATTTACTCAGTCACTTCATTAATCATCATCCTTGCTTGCATCTTCATATATTGAGTCAAAGCAGTGCAGATGATAGCGAGTGAGAGACAAAAAAAGCGTGTGCCAGAAATGCAGAGCAGCCAGAATACACTGAGATCTGATATCTACCATGGTAATTAAGAGACGTTCTTGAATAAGAAGTGTAGTAAAGAGCAAAACTGAAATTTTATTTGTTTAATACTTAAGAAACTTATTTTAAATTTTGTGTTTAAATAGTTTTTAAATTAATCTTACATTATGACAAAAGACATCACCAATTACAAACATTAAAAAAAAATCAACCAAAAATATAGAAAAAGTAAACATATACTCATCTACAAAATATAGGAAATATGGAGCCAGGTTTAGGAAATGAGGAAAAACAAGAGTTTTTTTAAAATAGTTAACATCAAATGTTAATCTCCTAGTAGAATACTTCTAGTCAGTCTCTACAAAATACACAGGTACAAGCAAAATGAAGCAACCCCCCCCACAAAAAAAAACTAAAACCCTAACACTCGATCTCTTGGTCTTAAGAACCGATAATTCCTTGTGTCATTTCTGTGTAGCCCTTGATAAATCAAGAAAAACTTACTTTAGATCCCCAAAATAATTGACCCATTTATACAAAAATAAAGATGAAAAACTGCATTGCAATCTGGCTCCAGAGCAAATTGTTGTCACCAGAGTTGTTGGTTGAATGATAACCTCCAAAGAGGACTCCAAAAATTCTGTCAAATTCATTCTAGATGCAGAGTCCAGTTATTAGTCTCAGAATGGCCCACTAGAGTTAAATATTGAGCTGTCACAATCGGAGGGAACTTCCTCAGACATTTTCAAAATCTCAAATGTAACACCTCCTTGTGATTATCCCTGGCTTTGAGGCCTGACTTGGCAGGAATTCCCCCTGGGCCATCTCCATCAGTCCCTAAAGTGTGTGGTGCCTGGTGCCTTCATCAGGGCAGGAAGGTTATTTGTGGATAAGATTTGCTTCTTTCTCCCCAGTAAATACAAACAAAATACCACTGTGAGTTTAGCTCTCTTAGGATTTTAGTGCTGTGTCATCTGTGCCTACTTTTACAGTTTTCCAGTGTAGAGGAATTACTTTATATTAATCATTTATCTCTCTAAGGATGTAAAAAGGCTTCAAACAGTTTCAAAGAAAAATGATAAAAATTATTTGGCATTTGAATCAAAAGACATATGAGAAGAGACTTGGGGAACTGAATATGTATAATCTAGAGGAAAGGAGGGATGGGGTGATATGATGCAGACTTTTAACTATTTGAAAAGTATTAATATGTAAGCATCTTTTCTAGAGAAGGGAATTGAGGTTGCAGTGAGGTCAACTTGGCAGTAACATAGTAATTGACGGCAGATAAAGACCTGAATGGTCCATCCAGTCTGCTTTGTAATCACGATGTCATGATTAAATTAAAATGTTTTTTTTTTCTTTATTTCTGGGCCATAGACCTTAGGACCCAGATTCTATCATCGGAGCCTAAATTTAGGCATCGGTAGGCGCTCTGCCAATGGTCAGAAATGGCAGGGTTGAAGCGCCTACTGAAGATTAAATTAAAGGCGGCTAAAATGGCCACTGGAATTGCAGCTAGCTTGGCGCTTTAGATCACCTAATGCCAAAGTAAGCATGGCCAACACCCGAAGTGGTGTTAGGTGATCTATAGTGTCAAGCTAGCCGCGAATCACACCAAGATAGGTGGCTGAAATGTTGGCTACTACATGCATGATTAAAATACATACAAGAATGTGAGTCATTTAAAACAACATGAAGTCCAACTCTAAATAAGAACATAAAAATGGAAAATAAAATATCAAATATCACGCCTCCGATATTTCCCACCATATATGAGCCAATGCAGTTTAGCTGCACGGTTCATTTTCACAGTGCCTCTCTTATAATATGATTCTTCCTCTCTACTTATCTTTCTGAGTTTTTCTTGGCTCGCCATTACACATTCTATGGTTTTATTTGCTGTCAGCCTTACTTGCTTCATTTACTATACTGCACTTTATTTGCCATATTTTTATCTGTTTTCCATGTATCATTGGTGCATTGAATGTTATAACTTGCAGCATTGGTCCATAGTTATTCATTGCTGTATGATATTTTTCCTATAAGTTATAATAATATTATATATATATATATATATATATATATATATATATATATATATATATATATATACAGTGGTACCTCAGTTTACAAGTGCACCTGTTTGCTAGTGTTTTGCAAGACGAGCAAAACATTTGCAAAATCAGCGCCTTGGAAACTGAGCTTGCCTCGATTTGCGAGTGGCACCCCCCCACGATCCGGCACCCTCCCCCCCGCTATCCGGCACCCCCCTGCTCACGTCGCACCCCCCAGCCGCGATCTGAAATCCCCCAGCACCTACCCGAACACACTGCTTACCCCCATCTGGCCACCGACACCAACGCATAGGACATGCCGGTGCCGGTGCCCGAAGATCTGCATCCTCTTCTTTGCTGGGCCTTGAGCATCTGCGCATGCTCAAGGCCTGTGAGTTCACGCTCTCTCAGAGATCTCTGAGAATCTTGGAGAGAGCGTGAACTCGCAGGCCTTGAGCACCCGAACACGCTGCTTACCCCCATCCGGCCACTGGCACTGGCATGTCCTGTGCGTTGGTGCCGGTGTCGGTGGCCAGATGGGGCTAAGCAGTGTGTTCGGGTGGGTGCTGGGGGATTTCAGATCGCGGCGGGGGGGGGGGGGGGCGGTGCGACACTAGTGGGGGGATGCCGGATCACGGGGGGGGGGGGGTGGATCACACGGGGGGGGCCTTCGGGGGGAGCAATGCCGGTTCTCGGGGGGGGGGAGTAAAGCAGCGCCGCTGGCCTTGGGGTGTGGAGGTGGGTGGGAACGTATCAAGCGAGTTTCCCTTAGTTCCTATGGGGAAACTTGCTTTGATATACGAGTATTTTGGTTTATGAGCATGTTTCTGGAACGAATTATGCTCGTAAACCAAGGTACCACTGTATATATAACTTTATTTTCTGATTTTCTGTTCTTATTTAGAGTTGAACTTCATGTTGTTTTTTATCGTTGGCCACTGCGGTAAAAGCTCTGACACTCATAGGATGTTTTCTTGTTTGTGTGTTCTGCAGAGCATCTGAACTCAGATTTAGACATCATATCATAAATGCCCTTTCACTTTAGTATGTAGAAATTCGGGCCTCTTTTAGCCAAAACCTGTATCTACTGCCTTTCCATCACTGATGACCCTTCTATGTTAGCTCCTTTGGAAACTGAGTACTCTTTTGGACAATATCTGTAGCTGTAGCCTTTGCAGCACTAAAGCGCTCTTCTAGCTTCTTTAAAATCTGAACCCTCTCTTGCCCAAAACCTGTGGCTTTAGCCTTGTTCAGTATTGAGAAAAAATCCTTTCCTCTCAGGCAGAGAGAGAAAGAGAGAGAGAGAAAAAAAATATATATTCCCTCAATTTTAGCTCCTTTTGAATTCTAGCCTTCTGTAGGCTAAGACTTTTAATTATATCTTTTCTGCTAAATCTGCCTCCTGGTTGTTCTTGTTGTTGTTTTCCAACCAAAATCTGGTCTAGTAGTAATCCAATTGAGTCCTATTTTTTTTCCATTTCCTAACCCATCACTCTAAAGCCAACAAATCACCTAGGTCTACTACATCAACTGCCCTTTTTTATACTGTAAGGATAGGGCATTTGTCTTGCCACCAAAAAGTGCATACATTTAAACATACTCTGATCCCTTTACATTTAGCAATTATAATAATTTTATTTATTTTATTTAAAAACATATCCCGCTTAAACCTAAGTGGTTCTCAAGATACATACAGTTTTTAAAAACAATACAACGAATATTAAATTTTTTTTTTCCAAAAGTATAATTAAAGTGAGCAGCTTTCAAGAAAAGGCCTCTATAAATAAAGTCGTTTATAACACCTTTTAAATTTCTGAATGTGACCCTGTAAGATTATTCCATAGTAGCACCCCTGCCACTGAGATTACTGAAGCCCTCATTTTTTAGTAATGTATGCTTGTCAGCCCTTCACTAACTACCTAAAGTGTCCCCTCTGACCTCAGGGCTCGACCTGGTTGATATACTTCCAAATACCAGGGATATGAAAGTGTATCACTTTAAAAATCAACAAAAGAACTTTATAAACAATCCAATATTTCACTGGTAACTAATGAAGTTGTTTCAGTAAAGGTGAGATATGATTGAACCTGCTCTCTTCACAGATCAACCGAGTTGCTGCATTTTGAACAACTTGCAAAGCTTTATATCTGGCAGCTGTAATCCCCAGATACAGTGCATTACAGTAATCTAATTGTTGAATAATAACAGTTTGCACAATGATCCTAAAATCATAGTGTGGCAACATCACTTTATATGTACAAATGATCGCAGTAAGTTCAGTAAATTGCAAATGGCTGTGTCCTTTCCTCCCTAGCTGCACTGCATGTAATATAACATTTTCCCTGGCTGCCCGGGAACCAGTGGCGTACCTACCATATGTGACACCCGGGGCCCATCATTTTTTGACACCCCCCCATCTATATGAAAAATATGATTTTTAGTAACAATCCACATATCACACAACAAGAGTGTACCTAGGAAAAGGCAGCATCTTAAACACTGCAGTGAGCACTAGAACACCAACACATACATTGTAAAACTAAACAAGCCAGATCCCGCAGTTAGTTGATCCTGCAATCAATGCCAACTGAAAACTATGATCTTTTCATACACTCAGAACAGAGATACACTCTCACCCAATATGGAATAATCACAAGCTAAAAATAGAAATATGTAGACAAAAGTTAAACTGAACTGCCAAGAAACCAGACCCTGGATACAATGCAACACCACAAAAACAGTAACACATGTCCTCTAATACAGTGCAAAATATAAAGACAGTAGATGTAAATTTGAAAAACTGATACATAACAATCACTACTTTACAAATTAACAATTAAAAATAAAACAAATAATGAGAAATTAAAATATACCATTTTATTGGACTAATCCCCGTAAGCTCGGTCCCCATCCCCACAAACCACCTGATCTCCATCCACACAAGCCTTGAATTGTTTTATATTGAACTTATTATATTAAAGTATAAAAAGAAACAATATTCTGTACAATTGTCAATTTATAAATTAGCGTCTTCTCCCCATTCTCTCTTACCCATTTCCCTTCAGCGTCCTCAGCCCACTCTCCACTTTCCTTCAGCGCACGCACATAAAAACAAACAAGTAATTTTATATCATTTTCATTCTATTCATTCATAGAAATTAAAGTCTAAATAATGCCAGTCACATAACAAAACATGATTTTACAAAAATAATTCCCTGCACAGTCAAGCCTGCAAGGATTACTAGATGTCTTTCAGCAGCTCCCCTCCCTCCCCCTTACCTTTGTGGCCAAGTCAATGATCTACCAACAATAAAATTTTAAAAACACAAAGCACACTGTACGCAGAAAAAATGTTAATTATCATTTATATTCCGGGGATTTTCAAAGAGTCAAGGCAGATGACTTTATGCAATGTCATCTCAGTAACAACTATATAAAAATAGACAAATATACCCCCTCCCTTTTTACTAAACCGCAATAGTGGTTTTTAGCGCAGGGAGCTGCGCTGAATGCCCCACGCTGCTCTCGACACTCATAGGCTCCCTGCGCTAAAAAACGCTATTGCGGTTTAGTAAAAGGGGGCCATAGTGCAAAATTAGACAGCATATATAAATTCTCAAAAAGGACACATATAAATTCTCAAAAAGGACACATTTTGATCACTAAATTGAAAATAAAATCATTTTTCTTACCTTTGGTAATTTCATCAGTCTCTGGTTGCACTTTATTCTTCTGACTGTGCATCCAATATTTCTTCCCTTCTTTCAGCCTCCTGTATGCTTCCTCTCCTCCAGATCTCATTCCCTCCCCAAACTTTTTCTTTGTTTCACCCTGAACCCTTCTTTCTTTTTCTCTCTCTCCATACCCCTTTCTTTCTGTATGTCTGTCTTTCTCTCTCTCTCCGTGCCCCATTTCTTTCTTTCTTTCACCCTGCCCCCTTCTTTCTTTCTCTCTCCATGCCCTCTTTCGTTCTGTATGTCTGTCTTTTTCTCTCTCTCTCTCTCCGTGCCCCATTTTTCTTTGTTTCACCCTGCCCCCTTTCTTTCTTTCTGGCTCCCTGTCCCCCTCCTTCTTTCTTTCTCCTTGCCCTCCCCTTCCCTCCCCCATGCCACCACCATTGGGGAAACGCTGCCACTGCCGCCATCGGGAACAGGCCGGCGCTGAGTTCGCCCTGTTTCTCTTCCCCGTGGGGCCGACCAATTCTCACCGCCCGACGTCAATTCTAACGTTGGAGAGGATGTTCTGGGCCAGCCAGGCAGCGATTGGCTGGCCCAGAACGTCCTCTCTGATGTCAGAATTGACGCGGGTGGCTAGAGTTGGTCGGCCCCAAAAGGAAAAGCAAGGAGAACTTGGTGCCGGCCTGTTCCCGATGGCGGTGGTGGCACTCAAGTGGCTAAAGAGCCGCAGTTTGCCAGCCTAGGGAGAACACTGGAGGGTGGCCAGCTGTGCACCCCCTTGGGGCGTAAACCCGGGGTGGACCTCCCCCCCCCCACCTTGGTATGCCACTGTCTGTACCTCACTCCCTCCCTATGACCAAAAATTCTCTTTTATTGCATTCCCCGTGTATACAACCATCTCTTTCCCTCCCTTCCTCTCTCCCAAGTCCATGCCTTCTATGTCCAAAAACACATTCCGTCCCCCAGCTCAGCATCTCTTTCCCTCCCTTCCTCTCTCCCAAGTCCATGCCTTCTGTGTCCAAAAATGCACTCCCTCCCCCACCTCTTTCCCTCCCTTCCTCCATCCTCTCTCCCAAGTTCATGCCTTGTGTCCAAAAATGCACTCCCTCCCCCCTTTTGTGTTCCGCGTTTGCCTCCTAGCCTTCATCTTAGCAACTTTCTCAGCCATCCGGACCGTCCCTCCTCCTCCTTCTCCAGCCTCTGTCGCACCACCTCATCTGGGACGCAGCCTTAGCTTCCACTGGGGTGGCGTGACCTGCACCCTCCCTGGCAGAGACGGGGGCACGACTTGAACTCGCGTTTTGGGACCGGCAGTTTGTGAAATGCCTGGGCTGTATTTATCCCCCGTTTGTTTTTATTGCAACCCACTAGGGCAGAGCTTCTTAAACTCTATGGGGAGGGAGGGGGGATTCTCTACAGCCAGGATATCCACAATGAATATCTATATAAATCATCTGCATATAAATAATAATTTAATTTTATATACCGCCATACCCAAAAAGTTCTAGGCAGTTTACAACAATCAATTAAAATATAAACAATGCAAAACATTGAAAACAACAAGTTATATGCATATAATATAAGAAAACTACATACATTTAATCAAAAGTTATCTTATACCGATTCGTTGTGGACATCCTAAAGTCTTGACCGGTTGAGGGCAGGATTGGGAAAAAAAACCCCAACAACCCATGTATTGCCTTATTTCCAGGTTTGGGTGAAACTCGAGCCGCGAGGCTCGTCTTCTGTTCTTACCTGCCCTGCCACGCACACATAGCCGACCGGAAGTGTTCCCCGATGTCAGCGCTGATGTCGGAGGGAGGGCTTAAGCAAAGCCTGCCCTCTGACATCAGCGCTGACATCTGGGAAGACTTCCGGTCGGGTCTGTGTGCGCGGCAGGGCAGGTAAGAACAGAAGACGAGCCTCGCGGCTCGAGTTGTATTTAACCCCGTGGGTCCCCCGTCATCCCAGTTCAGCTCTGTCTTGTGCACCCCTTTGGGGCGTGCACCCGGGGCGTACCGCCCCCCCCCCCAGGTACGCCACTGCAGGGAACTAGCCCAAGTGTCGGTATGCCTTCAACAAACAAATCCTGTCTCATTTAAAAACTCTCTTCAGATGTTTTCACAAGTACTTATGTAGCATATCAGCAGGAAGAGAGTAAAGGTGACAAAAATCTAAGGGCACTTCTTGCTTGATTCTTCAGAACCTCCAGCCTCCTATATAAAGTTAGCTTTTGCCAGTGCTCCATTTATCTCTCGCTAGGCAGTCATTTTTATTTCCAAAGTTGCCAATTTAGTAGCATGTTGATCTAAAGCGGACATCAGTAGTTCCAGAAACTGCTGTTAAATCTCCCACAAATTTAGAGGGAAAGTTCCGAAAGAGTTGTGAAGGGTCTGCATGGTGTCTCAGCCAGCTTCTGCAACATTAAAGCTCCTATTTAGGTGCACCTCTTAAACACATGCTGACTTACGCAACACCTATTTTCCTTCAGAATGAGATCTGATATCCAAAGGGCAGGAGCTACTATTGAAGGTCCTTTGAGTAGAGGGAGAGGCCATGGGTATTCTTCTTCTTTCACTCCCACAACTTTCCCCAGTAGGGCTAGTGCTTTCAGGTTGAGGTGGTGCCAACCTCAATGTAGGGTTCAGCAAGACCAGGCTCACACTTTCAGTGGGGTGGAAGAGGCAATCACTTCAGGACAGAAAGGAACCTGGAACCTCTCCAAAGTTGATTGCCACAGATTTTGGGTTTCCCCCCACTGTTAAGGGCATTTACCAAGCTCTCCCTTTCCTCCTCTTGGGTTTGAGCTCCACAGGGTTTGAGCTCTGAGTTAGTACAACCGAAGAGATCTCTTCCAGTCTTTCTATTCACACCACCATCTAGGCTCTGATTTTATTCAGGAATATATGCATCTTATTCCTGATGCACTAATGAGAATTGCTGTACTAGGACAGACTGAAAGTCTATCAAGTCCAATATCCTGTTTCCAATAGTGGCCAACCCAGGTCTCAAGTACCTAGCTAGTTTTAAAAAAGGTTTGGACAGTTTTCTGAAGGAAAAGTCCATAGTCTGTTATTGAGAAAGACATGGGGGAAGCCACTGCTTGCTCTGGATCAGTAGCATGGAATATTGCTACTCCTTTTCACCAGGTGCTAATGACCTGGATTGGCTACCGTGAGAACGGGCTACTGGGCTTGATGGATTATTGGTCTGACCCAGTAAGGCTATTCTTATGTTCTTATGATTGCAAGTACAAAACAGATTTTATGCTGCTTATCCCAGGAATAAGCAGTGGATTTTCCCAGGCCATCTCAATAATGGTCTTTGGTCTTCTCTTTTAGGAAATTATCCAAACCTTTTTAAAACCCCGCTAAGCTAACTGATTTCACCACATTCTCTGGCAACGAATTTCCCTGATTTGTTTTAAAACTATTACTTTAGTAGCTTCATCGCATGCCCCCTGTGTGTAAATGATCAGCAAATTATACTGTAGTCATAAAAGTTTGGCACAAGAGATTGCCTGTTACTGAACAGATTAATGTGCTTCTGAAGAAGGATTCCAGGTTGTTAGAGGCAGTTGGTCTAACTAAGGCCTTATATTGACTTTTTCACTACATAATAACTTGAGTTGTAAATTATGAGCGGAGAAGTGGCATATTTTGGTGCTCTTTTATAGAGATGCACAGGTGCATATATGTATGACTATATAATGCTAGCTCACATCCAGCAGTAATCATGCTTGGACTGAAGGTGCAGATATCATGCTGGCTTGGGAGGAGATATAAATGCTAGTGCATACTTTATATAAATAAATGTATATATATCTTATAAAATATGTATATAAATCATAATGCCACCCACACTCCCCTTTAATACCCCCTGTGCTGTGCTATAAATCAGTGTTTCTCAACTCGGTCCTGGAGTACCCCCTTGCCAGTCAGGTTTTCAGGATATCCACATTGAATTTGCATAAACTTGATTTGCATACACTGCCTCCATTATATGCAAATGTTTTTCGTGCATATTCATTGTGGATATCTTGAAAACCTGACTGGCAAAGAAGTAGTCCAGGATCGAGTTGAGAAACACTGATATAAGGGATATGCTGTGACCAATAATATCTGCTCTTTGCCATGATGCCATGATTAATTTTCTCATTGTGTGTTCAGTAACTAACGCCCAAAAGAGGACCAAATATAATTGACTGGGCAATCCACCAAATCTATCTGATCATGTGTATAGTTTTTCCACTTCTGGGGTAGATTTTAAATAAACCTACTTGAGATTTATTATCTTTATTTGGAAAAAAAAATTCAGCAATTCCTGTGCTATTAAATTCAGCTGCACTTTTTGTCTTGGAGGGATTTTAACATTTTTTAACTATTGCCTCATTTATTACAGTTTTTAGATATTGCAATTGAATAATATTTTTTCTTCTTGATTTCCAGCCATACACCTCCCCTTGGATTTAATATCTGCAGCTTCAAAAAATAATTAAGCATTCCTGAAGCCATTCCCTTTAATTTTCACATAGAGATCATTCTGCATAAGAAATGGAATTTTAAAGTAATCTGCTTCACAGTTATGAAGTCACTCCAGTACCTCCAGGATAAATACAGATTATGCATTCCAGGATTTGTTTGCAATTTTAGGGGCAGAGGGAGACCAAGGAAGCAGTTCAGTGGTACTAAAAATACACGGTTATCAAGCAAGAAACAATAACTTCCAGGGTATTAAGGGCTGAAGTGTTTCACAAGTCTCCTGTATGGTCAGGAAAGGCTCCTAGAAGAAACATCACAGCAGGCTTGCATGCTAATGATTGCGAATGACAAGGACTCAGTGAATGTCAGTGCCGCACATACTGTGCACTGTTCATTTTTCTTATCTGTATGACCTCTCCTTTGAAATGACTGATGGAATTCTTGTAAATTAGCATCTTGGCTTTAGGGCATCTGCCACCCTGGAAGCACGTGATAATCTCTGTAACCGAACAAAATAGACGCCATCTAAGCACCATGAAGGTTATTTATCTCTGAAAAGGCTGCTCTGTAATACTTAAGAACTTAATCGGCCGTCTCCTTCAGTGCACTTTCATAATGCGAAAGGGTATGTTTGCAAATATATACCCTCATATTTCACAGCGACCATTTTCATAATTGGTGAGAATAAAAGGCAGTGGCTGTTAGGAAGAATGTACAAATATCTCTGTTCTAATGCCCTGCTGCTGTGATGACCTATTTTGCACAAACATCTGTTCTGTTGATGAACCATCTACAGATGCAGGCTGGCAAAGTCGCTGTGCCAGTACATAAACCAGACGCCCATTCCATAATACAGATGCTTCATTTTGTGGATTGGTGTTGAGGTGCGCTTAAAATCATTTTAAATTCCATTCCGTTTGCTTTCTGGTTTTATTTTTTTTAAATAGCTGCTTGATTTGCGGAATTTCATTTAAAAGTTCCCCGTTCTGAAGACTGCATTGCAGAGGTCCCAGGGCAGCAACTAAACATGTTATAGCTGGAGCAGGTTACTGAATATGGTTAGAATAGCAAGCTCCTATTGCAGGAGCTCTCTGGAGTAATTTACAGTTAGAACAGTCTCACGTGCTTTCCTTGCCAGAATTTCCAACATAACGATAATCTGAATGGCATATTAATAGATATTTGCAAATATAGCCATGCGGAAGTATAACAATTTATGCTTAAGACTGCCCATCACCTTGGTGCAAAAATGTATGAAACCACATGAGCTAAAAGTGTTAGTGACAGGACTGTGAATGGCTTCAGTCTGAAACCAAGCACACAAAAAATAAGTTTTTAGCAGGGACTGCAGTGTTTTTTCTGAATCTCAGAGAACCAGGGTCCCCCCTACCGGAATTGCAGATGGCACTGTAAATCTTTAACCCCTCTCTTTTATTAAAGCTGGCAGTGCGGACCGGCACGGTAAATGCTCCAGCGCCCATAGGAATTGAATGGGTATTTTCCATATAGCACTCTGCGCGGCTTTGTAAAAAAAAAAAAGAAAAAAAAGGGGGGGGGGGGTGTAAGTGAAGCAGTACCAACGGACCAGATGTTGTTTAAAACAATAATAATAATTGATGAGTTACCCAGCCAATTCTGCAGAGGTCACATGGGAGACTGTGCAGGTGGGTGAAGGAGAAGAAGGTCACAGTGATGGAAGGTGTTTTTTTTTTTTTGCTTCTCTACAGAAAGAACTGAAATAGGTTTTAGTGATTTTTAGTGATTAATTTGAAGCCAAAGCGACCTGTGGCTCTTAGATATGTGTTGCACCTTTGATTTTAAATCTGAATTTGGACTGATAAACCTGTGTTTGAGCTGCTTTTTCTCCTTACCCGAGCACCTGCACTCCTGCATGCTCTATAGCAGTTTAAAAAGAAATTGAAAACACATTTGTTGGTTAAAGCTTTCTTAATGGTGTATGAGGCAGCAGGAGTTTTATTTTTATTTTTTAATTTATTTATCGAGTTTTCATAACATATCAAGTATCCACTTGTACAGAAAGATAAAGTTAAACAGAAAAGAAAAAAATACTTTCCTAATAATAAAAGATTAAGCAATATAATAGACTTTAACTCAAGTCCTCAAACCAGAATCCAAGGATTAGAATCAGCGAGCAATTAATAACACAAATAGGAAACATAAGAAATAAGGACGTTCCATTAGTTAGGAAGTATGTCAGACTTCAGTAAGCACTCATGTTGTCAGGAGTTTTAGACTATTTGTGCGGCGGTCTTTGGCCTCTCCATGTTGTAGTGTTTTTATTTGAGTTGTATTTTTTTACTATTTTATTTATCTACTAGTCTTTAAGCCCGTTACATTAACGGGTGCTAGAGTAGATGTCTGTATGTATGGTGTGTTGTTGTTTTTTTTTTATTTGTCTCTCTCCCATGACGCTGTCTGTCTGTCATTCTTTGTGTCTGTGTCTCTCCCAGGTAGCCTGCCTGTCTGTGCGTCTTTCTTTCTGTCTGTCTCCCTGGCCCCCCCTGCTTGCCAAAGCAGCCCCCTTTCACCTCTCCCCCCTGTTGTGCAATGCCTGCCTGCTTCCCCTTCTGTTCCTTCCTCCCCCCGATTGCTGTCTGCCCCCAGCACAACTCCCCCCCCCAAAGCAGCTCCCTTTCCCCCTGTTGTGCAATGCCTGCCTGCTTCATGGCCCCCCATCTGTTCCTCCCCCCGATTGCTGTCTGGCCCCAGCACACCCCTCCCCCCAAAGCAGCTCTCTTTCCTGCCTGCTCCATAGCCCTTCTTTTTCGCTTCCCCTCCCGTTCTTCCCCTCCCTCCATCCACCCATGGTTGCTGCCGCCGCTGCCGCTCCTGTTCAAAGTGGCCTGCTTAGGTTCACGAACGGCTGTAGTGAACCTCGCAGGCCGCTCTCCATATGGTAGCATGTTCCCTCTGACGCAATCGCGTCAGAGGGAACGTGCTCCATGTGGAGAGCGGCCTGCGAGGTTCGCTACAGCCGGCCGCAAACCTCAGCAGGCCGCTTCAAACAGGAGCAGCAGCAGTTGATGCGGGAGGGGGGACTCGTGGACGTGTTCCCTACCGGACACTGCCGCCGCCAGCGCTGCTCCGCACCCCCTTCATCTTGCCCTCTGGTGCACCAAGCCAGCGCGTGCGCATAAACCGCTGGCCACCCACCTCGGTGGGGGGGAGGTGGGAGGAAGAGAGAGAGCGGAGAGGCGGCGACGGCAAAGTTAGTGTAAGGGAGACGCTGCGTCTTTCAACAGGGAGCAGGACAGAGCATAAGCCGCGCATGCGCACTTCCTATGTGTCGCTACAGCTCATGGAAAACCGGCGCACACATAGGAAGTGCGCATGCGCGGCCTAGCATTTTATTATATTAGATTTATTCAATTTTCTTTACCATTCTCCCAAGGGAGCTCAGAACAGTTTACATTAATTTATTCAGGTACTCAAACATTTTTCCCTATCTGTCCCGGCAGGCTCACAATCTATCTAATGTACCTGGGGCTATGGGGGGATTAAGTGGGTCACAAGGAGCAGCGTGGGTTTGAACCCACAACCTCAGGGTGCTGAGGCTGTAGCTTTAACCACTGTGCCACACACGTTTTATCTTGTGAGCCGCTTAGTTGTAAGCAGGCTGCAAATTACTAAAATAAATAAAAATAAATTTACCAATTTGAAATCTTTACCAGGTGGCTTTCTATTCTGACTTTAAATTAAAGCTGTCATACAGGGAGATTATTATAGATGGCTGTGAATAAATTGTTTGATTTTCTTTTGTGATTTAGATGATTAAAGATGCTTCCTTATGATAGATAAGTTTTTGTATGATTAAATATTTCAAAATGACTCTTAGAGCATAATAAAAAAAACTTAGACGTCCAAAATAAGGCCTAGGTCGGCACTTGAATGTTTGGCTGAGGGGAGGGGCAGCTGCTGCTGCGACGATATGGGTGAGGGGTGTGTCTCCAACACACCTCCTCAGTACAACCACAAAGAATTGTCATTCCATGTGTAGGGCTATATATAGACGTACAGGACGTGGGGAATCTCCTATTACTACTGTGGTATCATTTTGATGTCATCGGGAAAGTTTTAAAGGGACTTATTTGGATGTCTTGTGAGCCATATAATGGAAATTATGGGGCGTCTAACTTAGACATTTTAGGGATGGTGTAATCGATACCCTTTATACATCCAGGAGAATGTATTTTACATGGTGATCTTTTAAACATTTATCTAGTTCATTTTCATAATGTCCTGTGTTCCTGGACATCATTTTTTATTTTTTTTTTATTTTTTTACAAGAATGGAATTTATAAACAGAGAAAAAAAGGAAATAAACTACTATTGTAGTAATACTAAAAACAACCAACAATTTCCATCAAGCCCACATTAAGGGAGATTACTTAATTTAAACAGAAAAATTTACAAATATAATAAAAAAAAATTTTCTAGAAATATACTTCAAGTAAATATTTTTGCAAAAAATCAAAATTCTCTTTTATTCCTGGTCTCATTCAAATTAACTCCTATAGAGAGTAGCTACTAAATTCAAGTTATAACGACTTATGGGTTTCTTGAACCAGTAAAAACTGTTCTCATTGTAAAGGATCTCAGAAGATGTAATCTTTGTCCTGATACTTTAATAAACATTTGCAAGGGAATTTTAAATAGAAAGATGCTTTGATTGCCAAGACATGAGGTTTTAATGTTAGAAACGCCTTTCTTTTAAACTGTGTTGTCTTAGCAACATCCGGAGAAACCAAAACATTGTCCCCAAATAATTTTTTATTTTGAAAGTAGGTTTTTAAAATCAGTATTTTATCAGATTCATTTAAACATTTTACTAATAGGACATCGTTTTGATTATGGCCCAATATTTTAGATGTCCAACTCTGGACGTTTTGATTTGAGCTTAGATGTCTTATCGAAAAAGGCACCCCTCTGTATACTAAGGGGCTCATTTTCAAAGCAGAATCAGCAGGTCAAATATACCCAGAAATAGATCTAACATTTGAGGCACCAAAATGAGTGTTGGCTAGTGTTATCATTCCTTCCAAACAGAGGAAAAGCCTGGTCTAAAAGCCACCACTATAAGGCTGATAATTTATATTGAGACAAAGCGTCACTGCCTCTCTTGAATCACGTCTCAATTTTACTCCTCACTATGTGCTGTTTAAACCATTTTCATTTCAGATATGTGTTATGTTTGTTAATGGACCTCAGCAATACCCTCCTCCATCCGTTGTAGCAAATTTTTAAACGGGGAGTCTTGAGAGCAAAAATCCTCACCGGTCCAATTGTTACTATCTTTTATGCTGAAACTTTTAAATTTTTAAATTATTGAAACCTTGAATCTTTTCAATTCTTAGATATGTAATGTAATGTAATGTAATTTATTTCTTATATACCGCTACATCTGTTAGGTTCTAAGCGGTTTACAGAAAATATACATTAGGATTAAAAATAAGAAAGGTACTTGAAAAATTCCCTTACTGTCCCGAAGGCTCACAATCTTACTAAAGTACCTGGAGGGTAATAGAGAAGTGAGAAGTAGATATAGAGGAAAAATAAAAAAAAAATAAACATTTTAACAAGACAGCATTGATCTAGATATTTTGGAAGGTAGAAGAAAGGAGGGAAAGGAATATATGCAGAAGAGGGAACCGTTGAACAGTAGAATTCTGGAGTAATTTAAATGATAGAAATAGAACAAAACAAAGACAAAAGGCAAAACAATAGATAAGATTACAGATAAATCATAAGCTGGAAAGAAAAATAAAACTTTGTCTTCAATCCACGGTTTCAGTGTCATTGATGAAGTGGAGTAAGTAAGTTTAGGAGGAGGGATGACGTTTCCAGAAAAAGGGCTAACAGTCCCAAGATGTCTATGTCTCCTCCCCTGCGATGGACTCCTATCCATGTATTCCTTCCTAGACACACTGCCCGTGCCCCAGCCGCTCCAAGGAGGCTGCCCCAGATGAGGCTCACGGTGATTGCAGGATTTTCTCCTATGATGGAAAGCTGCCCAGATCTTATAGTCGGTGTATGCTGGTGCCGCTTGTAGCTTGGCAGGTGACTCCCGGTGATCTTCAGAAAGATCTTGGTTGTGTTTTGCAAATATGCAACGGCGGCTGTCGTTATGAGAGGTTCCAGATCATAGAGACACTTGCCAAAAATAGGGATCCAGAATGGGACCTCCGAAGAGGGATGACCGGATGAGGCCAGTGAGGACAAGTAGGTCTAAGACAGCAGGGCCAAAAGCTGGGATGACAAGAGGCTTGGTCATTGCCGATACAGGCACCGATCTCTCAGTCCTCTCCCGTTTCCTCCTCCTGTCTCCCCGGTCCTGAAGCCAAACCTGCACTCCAGATCCTGCCATAACAAGGTTCATCGCCAGTTCCTCCCCTCGCTCCAGTACAATCCAACGAGTATATCTGGACAGTGGATCTTTCGAAAAGCTCCCTCCAGCTTCTCCAATTGCAGGCTGTCGGCAGAAGTGCGGCATCTGCGTTGCCTTTGCTTCAGGAGCCCTGCTCGATTGAAGCTTCCGGCCGCCCGCCCGGGATCCGCCTCCTCCTTTTTCGCTCCTAAATAGGAGCAAATTGCAGCACGCAGCCATCGGCACACCGGAGCAGAGGATTCAGACCAGGTCTTCAACAACTTCAACCAGGACAAGGTCTCAGTCCGGTCTCTCCCAGCTGTCACCATAAAGTCCATCAATTTCAGTGCAGGGCCCTTCAACTGTCGAGCTGGATCCAACGGTCAAATCATAAAACAGTAAGTAATTTGAAAAATAAATATAGACTTATGTATGTACTTATCTTTTACATGCAGCGGTTGGACCCGACATGTTTCGCTTCCGCTTCGTCAGGGATCCATACTACAAATAAATATAGCTTATATCAGTACACAATTACCAATATCCTACTATGAGTTAAAACTTTCATACTCATTTTCCTCAATCACTCACCTTAAGCCGCTTAACATCCACCCCGCTCTAAGTTTAAATTGCAAGATGGCGGCGGCCTCTTTCATGTAGCTATTTATAGATCTTGTGAAGAAGACCAACCCCCTACTTGCTCCAATGTGCATCCAATCACAATTCAATATAGAATTAAGGGGGAACTCTCAACAACTAAACCTGGAGAAATCAATATAAGGTAGACCATTCTATTTCCGAATTTAACCCCACAGGTTCCACCGTATTAAGCCGGTGGATCCAGCGCTGCTCTTTAACATTTAAAGCTGCCTCGATGTTACCACCCACCCTCCCCTCGCTGACGTCATCTATGATTCTCCATCTTAAATCAAGTATAGAATGGTTCAACTGCAACATATGCTGAACCATCGGTGCTTCCTTCTTTTTATTCTTTATGCGTGATTTATGTTCGTTAAGATGAATCTTCACTGGTCTGCTGGTCCTCCCTATGTATATTAAGTTGCAGGGGCATATGATTATATAAATCACCCCCCTGCTGTTGCAATCAGAAATGGATTTAGATTCAATGGTGATATATTTACCAGGCACCTCCCACCTTGCCCCCTCTATGGTGATATTACACCATTGCCATTTTCCGCACGCTTGATGTCTCCCCTGCTTGATTTCAGCATAATCATGAAACTTCTTAAAATTTAGAACCTGTCCAATAGTTTTACCTCTCTGGAAAGCTATCATAGGGAAATCTCTTAGATTTGTGTGCAGCCCCAATATGTGCCAATGTTTCCTCATAAACTGTATGAGCAATTTTGTAGCCCTTGAAAATGGTAAAACACATATGAGTCGTTCATCTTCCTCTTCCTTCTTCCTCTCCTCAAGCAATAGTTCCCTATGTGCATACCGTGATCTTAGGTAAGCTTTCTTTAATGCCCTCTTCGGGTAACCTCTCTCCAAAAATCTGCCTTCTAGCACCTTAGCTTGATGTTTAAAATCGCTACTCTCTGCCAACCTCATTTGCATGTGCGTTTTGGGGAGCATGACTCACCTTTTTGAAATTGCTACAATAACGGCTGCAGCAGCGCCCCATAAGTTTTGAAAATCTAGTCCCTAGTGCCCAGCTTTCACTAATATGCTTAACTATAACAATCACACCCATAACTGCTAGTATTGTCTAACTTGCATGTACAGATTGGCACCTAACAGGTAATCTGTTATGAATGAAGGGGGTATGGATGTAAATAAACCACAGAGCAATCCATTTTCAAAATTCAGCATTAAATGATTCACTTTCAACCAGACTGCCACAAGATTCAGGCAGCTATTAATCCACTTAATCGACATAGACAAGGCAGATCCCAAATGGCTGTAAGTTGGATATTCTTAGCAAAAAGATAAGACAGCTCATGCCCTTCAGCGAGAATGGCTCTGCTCTTGTGAAGGCATTGTTTTTTCATGTTGTTTTCACATTTTGATGGATAAATGCAAAATTGTAGTGAGGCAAAACTCTCAGGATCCCAGCATCCAGTTCTACACCAATCTGTAATGCCTGAGAAATTCCTACCTTCACCTGCTGAATCACTAGGGGGAAGTTTGTCTGCCATAGGCTTTGGAATGGAGCTGATACTTGAGAGGGAAGTCCTGGCAGTCCTGTGAAGGTTGAGATTGGTCCATTGGGCTATATGGACGGGCTGCTTTTCGGAAGTGGATGTGAAACACTCCATCACTGAGTCTCGCAAGAACTAGAGTGTGTAAGTGTTGGACCAAAGAATGAAATGCACACTAAAATTCAGTGCTTGGGGAGATACTACTGATGACACTTGGTCCTTAGAGGTAGATTCTGAAATTTTGTGGCTTAAATCTAGAGTACTGCTGAGTCAGTCTGCCAGTTAACTCTTTATACTACAGGAATGTTGCTGTTAGTATGGAAAAGCCTGTTTCCTCAAAACTTTGCTTATGTTGGACATTCATTCTAGATTGGGGGTTTTTTCTCCATGAAATTTTTTTTTTTTTTTTTTTAAATCTTTATTTTCATTTTATAGTATTGACATAATATTAGTCAAAACAAGAAAATAATACAAGTCAGTTCAAAGATTAAAATGAGACAACCCGACCATGTGCCCAAGGCCCCGCCCCCAGGAGGGACCTAAGGCACCGGGCCTATTCTGATTGGCCCAGGCGCCTTAGGCCCCACCAGTAGGCGGAGTTTTGGGACGGATGGGCCAATCCGGCCTCATTCCGTCGTTGGCTGCCCGCTGGACAGGCGGGTTTGGCTCCCGTCTGTCCAGCCAACTACACAAAGGTACGGGGAAGGGGGGGGTGGGGTGTCGTGGGGGTCGGCCAGGGGGGTCGCGGAGGGGCGGTCGGAGGTTCTTGGGGGGGCGGTCGTTGGGGGAAGGGGGGTTTGCGTCGAGGGCAGGAGGGCCTGGGATCCCTCCTGCCCGTAATGTAGTGCAGGGTGGGGGTAGGGGGTTGCCGTGGCCAGGAGGGTTTGGGCTCCCTCCTGGCCCGAACAACTAGCGGGAGGGGGGGGGTCGCTGGGGCCAGGAGGACTTGGGCTCCCTCCTGGCCCGAACAACTAGCGGGGGGGGGGGGGGTCGCCAGGGCCAGGAGGACTTGGGCTCCCTCCTGGCCCGATATTGTCGGGGAATTGGGGGGGCAAGAGGGCTTGAGCTCCCTCTTGCCCCGATCGTGTCGGGGGTGCCGCGGTTGGCTGGGGCAAGAGGGCTTGAGCTCCCTCTTGCCCCGTTCGTGTCGGGGAGTCGGGACCACCATGAGGAAGCAGCAGGACACTGGTAGGAGCTTCTACATGATGGGGGGGTCGGGAGGCTGTGGGGGTGCGAGCGGCCCTTCAGGGTGGGGGTGCGGGTGGGAGTGCGTGCGAGCGGTCCTTCGGGGTGGGGGTGCAAGCGGTCCTGCGGGGGGGGGGTGAATCGGACGTCGGGGGCATCAGGCTTTCAGGGTGGGGACAGGACTTCAAGGGGGAGAGGAGAGTCGGGGCAGGCGAAAGGAGAGTCGGGCAGCATGCGCGGTATACGGGTGTGCGCGGTATATAAAAATTTCTGTACATAAATGTGTGTTTTTCGCGCGCTATACCCGTGTGTGCGTTTTACACGGGTGCGCGTTATCTACGTGAAAATATGGTAATCTTTTTAGAAAAGACTAGAGATGATCACGTCTGTGTTCCCAAGTGATCAGGACAGTACATATCCCTATTATTTTAGAAATAGGTCTACATTAGTGATGGGCTAGAAAATATGTCTGTGCCTTGATTTAAGTTTTGCAACCTGGAAAGAAATTATTGGGACTTATTCAACCTTCTGGTCTGTTTTCTTGTAAATGTGTGGTGGTGGTTGTTTTTTTTTCCTTTACTAAATATGTGCTTTATGAGCTCTCACAATTACTTTTTTCATTGATTCTAGGAATGATTCCATTAGCTATTGAACATTAGCACTACTTAAGCTCTAATAGCAGGTTTGGTATAGAGATGGTAATTATTATTTTTTGCTAGTTCTATTTTCTCTTATGCTTTTACTTATGTACAGCTTGCGCCGGAGATGTTACTCATTCTTTTCCTTCTTCCAGCTGTGCTGTTTGGGGGTAATCCTGCAAGGAGCTGGCTATAGCATATGGGCAGAGTTTAGACCAGACATGGGCAACTCCGGTCTTTGAGGGCCGGAATCCAGTCGGGTTTTCAGGATTTCCCCAATGAATATGCATGAGATCTATTTGCATGCACTGCTTTCAATGCATATTCTTTGGGGAAATCCTGAAAACCTGATTGGATTCCGGCCCTCGAGGACCGGAATTGCCCATGTCTGGTTTAGACGAAGCGTGGATGTAGAGTAGAAGCCTGTAAATACAAAATGACCTATTAGTCTGTGCGCAAGATGTTAAATTCAGACCATCAACTTGCTTAGGACTGGATTCTGCAACCGCCGCCAGGATAGGCCGGGGCCTCCCAAACTGGCATTGATCACGTGTCAGTCATGCACAGACGCCAGTTGCAAAATTGTGGACACATCAAACAGGCTCCAGAAATATAGGCCAGGGTTTTGAAGGCCTACCTTGCCGGCACCTATGTTTAGTGTGAATCACGGCTGCTGAGGTGCCTAAGGACGCCTACGGTCCTTTCCAGCATTAGCCTTGCCTTCTTCAACCTTAGGCACCTTTTGCACCTCCATAGCCACGATTAGTGCACTGGTTCAGGAGGCGCTGGTAGGTGTCCAAAATTTATTAAGCTAGGTTTGGTCACTTAAGTTAGGCGGTGGTGCAGCACCTGCCACTGCCTAATTTGAAGAGCCATTTGTAGAATTGGCCCCTTAGTGTATGTATGCAAGGGGGGATACTGGGCGGGACCAACATTTATGTGCTTAGCTTACAGAATTCTGTATTAAAGTGCCACAGTAAAGTGTGCCCATAGTGAAAGAATAGCCTTACTGGATCAAACCAATGTAATGTAATTTATTTCTTATATACCGCTAAACTCCGTTAGGATTCTAAGCGGTTTACAGGAAAATAGACAATAGGGTGCATTAAAATTATAAGTAAAATAGGTACTTAGAAATTCCCTTACTGTCCCGAAGGCTCACAATCTAACTAAAGTACCTGGAAAAATGACAATTAGTAGAGTAATGAAGAAATAAAATAGAGAATAGATGAGAAAAATAAGAAAATAAACATTCTAATAAGACTACAATGATCTAAAGGACTTTGAAAGGTTGAAAAAAGAGGGGAGATAAGAATAGATGCAGAGGGAGAACCGTTGAAGCAATAGAATTCTGGGGAAATTTAAATGAAATTTGAATGATAAAATAAAACAAAATAAGTGGTAAAACAATAAGTGAGATTAAAAATATATCATAAACTAAAAAGAAGTGAAAATAAAATCAAAACAGTCAAAACTGAAGTCTAGCTTGAACGGGTCCCCGAGCCGGCCGTTGGTCCGATGGCCGGACTGCAGCTCTCCTCCGTTGGCTCTCCCCTACTGGAATGGGGGAGGAGCGAAGACAGTGTCGGGTGCCCCGCTGGAACGAGCCCCCGAGCCGACCGTTGGTCCGATGGCCGGACTGCAGCCCTCCTCCGTCGGCTCTCCCCTCCTGGAATGGGGGAGGAGCGAAGACAGTGTCGGGTGCCCCGCTGGAACGGGCCCCCAAGCCGACCGTTGGTCCGATGGCCGGACTGCAGCCCTCCTCCGTCGGCTCTCCCCTGCTGGAATGGTGTTAGATGGTGTTACAGGGTTTGGTTTTGTTCTTTTACTTTTCCCATCTGTAGCAAATACAGTATCCAATGTAAGTTGTTTTCTTGAAGCCATCTGAAATCACTTTAGTTAAACTGAAGGGATTAAATAGTTATAAAATCTTTAGTGAGAATGTCCAGGGAGAGGAGCTCTGCACTCAAACTGCCATCCTCTTCGCCTCCAAGTTCCGGAATGGCCCATCTAGTCCAGTATCCTGTCTTCACGGAGGCCAAACCAAATCACAAGTACCTGGGGAAAACCCCAATAGTGGCAGCATTCCATGCCACCAATCCAGAGCAAGCAGTGGCTCCTCCCATGTCTGTCTCAACAGCAGTTTATGGACTTTTCCTCCAGGAACCTGTCCAAACCTTTTTTTTTTTTTTTTTTTTTTTTTAAAAACAGCTACATTAACCACTCTTACCACATCCTATGGCAATGCATTCCAAAGCTTAACTACTTCTGAGTGAAAAAAAAACAACTTCCTCCTATTCACTCAGAGAATAGTTAAGCTGTGGAAGTGGAAGTGGGTGCACCTCAGTGTAGACACATTGATGCCATCTTATACTAGTATTCTATAATGGAATCTTATGGCCCAGTTGTTGTTATAGAATTAGCACTCAGCTTGCAGTCTCTAGGCACCTAAATCGTGGCACCCAGTTATAGAATTCTACCCTATCCCCCCCCTCATTCTATACTCTTACTGCTATATTTTGAAGTAACTAGGAGGTTTATGGTAAAATAACTCATCTTAACGGAAGCCCATGTTGATAACATCTCCACTTATTTTTTGTTGCATGGCGAATGGTGGTGGTAGTTTAATAATTTTGTGAAAACGAGGTTTGCCTCGCCAGGTAGATCAGGTGAGAAACCTTGAATAAGAAACTGGTAATATATCTTTGATCATGTAAAAACCAGCCAGTATTATACATCCCCTTGGCTCTTATACTTTTAAAAAATTGTCTCCTTAGGACCAGCATGATCTCGTTTATACTAATATTCTATGTTTTTATAGTCTAATTCTTGGGTTGGGGAACAAGGGAGGCTTATCATAAGTGAGAAGGGGTAAAATGCGGACCTTACAGACATTGCGGATCTAAAACCGCAAGTCCTTAAAAATCTGAGGTCCGTGTAATGAAGTCGTTGATGGATCCTAATACTTTTCCCTCCCTATGCTGAGACTAGCGGCAAAACTTTTGCCCTGAGGTCCGTACCACTTTTAGTCTCAGCATAGGGAGGGAAAAGCATTAGGATCCGTCAGCACTAAAATGTCATAGAGGTACTTTCCCCTAGTGTTGAACACTTACATAAAGATTCCCAGCTTTTTCTCACCTTTGCCGACTCCTAGCGAAAGATACCGTACTGAAGGTGGGGAATTACTCCATTAAACTTGCACGAAATTTCGTGTTATCCTTGCTTAATATTGATGAGGGCCATGCACAGCTACAGGTAGTTGAGGTGTGAAGGACTATTAAATGAATATGGGGAGAGGCCTTACAGGGAGGTTTTAAAACCCGTGACCCAGTGACTTCATTGCACGGACCTCAGATTTTTAAGGATGTGCGGTTTTAGATCTGTGAGGTCTGTGATGTCCGCGTTTTACCCCTTCCCATCATAAGTGATGAATTTAGAAAACTACAATCTTAATGGTAGATCATATGGGTCCACACACCATGTTTAAGTGCATAACACTTCTGTTGCAGAATCTTTAACTTGTTTTTGTAATCAAGTTGAGTTTGTGCTATTTCTTTAGATTTGAAATTAACACTCAATATAACTACTTTCTGGAAATTTACTCTGGAATCTATCTGCATCCCAGGGTGCATTGGGAAGGGGAAGGGCCCATCTTTGCCAATTAGGGCCTTAGACCTCTTCCAGTGCATCCCAGAGTGCACCGGGAAGGGGAAGGCCCACCATTTTGAAGAAGCAGGCCTACTGGCAGGAGGAAATAGGCATCTCTCTTGCCGATCTTCCAGTAAAGGTATGGGGGTGTCAGGGGTCGGGGGGGGGGGGTTCATTCAGTCAGGAGGGAGTGGGCATCCCTCCTGCAGATTTTGGTGTGTGGTTGGTGTCGGAGGGAGGGGGGTCATTCAGGAGAGGGGGTCTTCTGCCTGTCACTGATGCTGCTTTCCCTGCTGGCTGAGATGATCACAGGAAATCCTCGATCAGCTGAGCCAGCAGGACTTCCTTAAGTTGCCATCCTCGGAGCTTCTCCTGCCGGCTCAGCTGATGAACCAGCAGGGGAAGTCCCAAACAGCTGAGCACAGGGGAAGCCCCAAAGCCAGTGGCTTTGGAAAGTCCTGCTGGCTCAGCTGACCAGGAATTCCCTTTCTGCATCAGCTGAGCCGGAAGTGAGAACAGCAACGGCAGGCAGAAGAAAGCTTTTTAAATTTTGATAGGAGGGATGAGGGGAGGAGCTGTGCCTAGCGATTGCTTTTCTGAGCAGGTGCTAGGCACAGTTCATCCCTCTTTTACCAGGGCTGCTCCAAAATCAGGCACAATTCTCTAATCGGCGCTGTCGCGTGATTGACACATGATCAGCAACCCCTTTTAAGGTGGCCGCCGACATGGGTGCCAGTTTGAGAATCCGGGGGTTAGCAGTCATGGCCAAACCCTGCAAACTGCACAACCTTGCGTCATATTCTCCACACAGACGAATCACTCTGTTTACCTTATCTTATCTAACTGGATTGCATTCAAACTACTGTACTGCATATAATGTATACAATGTCTTCACTATAATTCCCACTATGATAGATTCAACTTTTCCTTCCCCAGTAACTACCACACCTAATCTGTTTAACTTACAGTGGTGCCTCACACAACGAACTTAATTCGTTCCAGGAGCAAGTTTGTTATGCGAAAAGTTCGTTATGTGAAATGCGTTTTCCCATAACAATACATGTTAAAAAAAATTATTCGTTCTGCAGCATAAAATATGCTAAGATGACATAAAAAAAGATAAATTTGTCAAAATGGTGAAAATGGTGGTCTTGCTGAGGCCAAACTCTTTGACGAGGTCACACTGTTTTACCCCACATTCACTCCTTCTAATTATTTCCCGTTTCATTTCAACAGAAATCACCTTCCTGCTTTTTTTAGATTGAGTTTATCTTAAAAGGACGACTGCCGTGATACGTGCGTGCGTGATTTAATTCGTAATGAAGAACGATTGCCGCGATACGTGCTTAAGTTAAGCGCAGTGACTAACGACTGCCTGCAGTGCCTGCGCGGAAGGATGCAATACATCGGCAGCGATCGTGGAAGCTCGGGCGACTTTGTTGTGTGAAACGAAGTTCGTTGTATGAATCATGACATGAAGTTCGTTGTGTGCAGCGTTCGCTGTGCGAGGCGTTCTTTATGCGAGGCACCACTGTATATTTACTGTTGTACCTCCTAAGCCTTGAACCTAGATAGGCATAGAGTAACCCAGGAATTGTAGATTAGATTAGTACCCCAATGGCCACACATAGATGCTTGATAGTTTGTAGAATATCATAACTCATCCCAGGCCATTTTTGCTGCGTCTTCCTCATTGGTTGCTACCATCCTCGGTAAAAGAATGTGCAAGATTTTGTACTTAATCCATTATCCAGGACTTGTCTATCCCCCACCTCACATCTCACATTTTGTCATCATTACTTGTTCAGTCATCATACCAAACCCTCTATTTATAACATGAAAGACAACGAATTTTGCCTTATTTTCATTAGCGTGCATACAGCCCAGATTAATATCTTTATATTTAGGATGATTATATCGCAAGATAAAACAAATTGAACTGCAAATGGGATAAAGATTTTGCATGTCTCACTGAACTCTAGCAAAGGGGCAGTGTTTTATATCATTAACTTGCTATGCTCGATCTGTTAGCAGTAACTAAAAAATATTACTGACCTAACTTACAATGCAAGGGAGAAACACTTGCTTGTTTCTCTCAAAATTTGGTGTATCCAAGTTTATTTAAAATTTGCTAAAATTGCTTTTTCATAAATTCAAAGCGATTTACAATAGTAAAAAACAGAGGAAAAAAAAAAGGGGAGACAGACAAATTAGGACAATACTGACTTACTGAAACAGGGAAGTACGGGGAAGAACTACAATTGGTATAGGAAAGAGAACGAAAAAGGGAAACAAACATAAGAGAATAACATAGGTGGTAGTATGCCTTCGTAAGCGTCGGTGTCCTATTAATACGAAGCTGAGTTATTCAAAGGTGTCCCTAAATAGGTAACTTCTTAATTTCCCTTTAAACTTCTCAAGGGTTTTTTCCTCCTTTACCTGGGCCGGTAATAGGTTCCACATTTGAGGGGCTATAACTGAAAAATGTGTATTGCGCCTGGTGTCGATTATTCTCAAAGATAAAATTGTTAGAAGGCTTTTTTCCTCAGATCGTAGAGTACGAAACGGAATGTAAGGGATAATTACTCTATCTAGGAATAGTGGGACGTTGGACGTTAAATGTGATTAACGTCAGTTTATATGTAATTCTGTGATTGATAGGGAGCCAATTTGCATTCCTTAGTAATGGTGCGACATGATCACTTTTTTTTTTGTAATTATTTTTATTGTGGTATATTGTATTTGTAATTTTCTGATTTCCTTTTGAGCAGGGCAGACTTATCCATTAGGCACAAAAGGCATGGTGCCTTGAGCTTATGAATAGTTTTGGGGTTTTGTTTTTTTTAATCAAAGAATAAAAACAAAATAGAAATTATTTATTTTCATATCTCACCTTTTGGCCTTGAAACTAGACACAATAAATAGAATCCAAATATATAAATACACATACAATTCAAATTAAAAGCTCCACTCAGATTAAATGCCATCAAGGGAGGGGCCCACAAAGGCAAAAGTGCCTAGGGATTGCAAAAGTCATAAAGCAGCTCTGTCAGCATGATCCTATAGTTTGCCATTGCAAAAAAATGATTTCAGCTGTGCTAATGTGTTTCCGGGATGAAATAAGGTCACTTTCCTAATGAAAATCAATAATGTCCCTCCCTTGGATTGAGGGCATGACACTGCAGTGCGTCTCTTTCCCTCCCCTTCCCTTTCTCATTTGAACTCCCAAGAGAATGCTATTTTTATTGTCTTGATATATGAAGGAATGTGATGTGCATAGCCGTCAAGGTAATTTCTGTACTTCTTAATATATCAGCTGTAGAAAACAATTGCGTTAACAGGATGACCTTCAAAAAATATTCCTGCTGGAATTCTACATAATGGGATTAGTATTCTCCAACAATATCATGCTTGTAATTATATATACTGCGATAACTCATTCTTACACATTCAGGGTTTATGAATGTATCATTTTGAACAGTTCTATTGTTCTAATTGTCTGCGTTTTGTTCTTTTCTTCGACTTAGAACCCTTACCCACCGAGCAGCATCACCCAGTTCTGTATTCTAAGCTCGCAGCTTTTTTTTTGTCAGTAATTAGGCTTTACTAATTTACATGCTGTCTTATTTTCTACTTTGGAAGCTTTCTAGTTCATAGAATCGGGACGTTTTCCCATCCTGCAACAGTGCTTTGATATCATGATTTATTAAGGTACTAGGAGAAATATTGATCCTGCTAATAGCTTCAGCCTTGCCATCTAGGGCTTTACATTTTACTCAGCTGAAAGGGCCATATTCTCTCCTTCATCGTCTGAAGGACCATAAATGCTGTGGCCTTTTCTTAGCAATTACAACATTTACTAAAGCTGTAGTAAGAGTCAGGTATTTATAGACTAATTAAGCATGACCAAACAGTGTATCCTTTATCTAGAAAGAAGACTAAGGTTGTAATTATATTGAATAAAACCAGTGCAAAGTTTATCTTGGTCTGAAAATAGAAAATGGATGCAATTTTCAAACAAATGCATATTATGAAATGTTTTACAATCACTCTGTAATACAGGAACAGTAACAGACACCCTCACAACATTGGCAGAAAAAGGAGGATCTGTATGTTCTCTTTCTCTATCCGACCATAGCTCTTACTTCATCAGCCCAGCTTCACCTAGGTGCAGGCCATTGAAGCCAAGTCACCTGAGTTTCAGGTTCTGCAGGCCTGAGGCTGATGCGTGAACCTCCTTGAAACAGTACCTATGTATACTATGGGGTAATTCTATAAGGTGCTGCCTAGTGCACAATAATGCATATAAATTATTGTATTCTATGATTTATGCCTGTTATGGCAAACATTTAGGTGGAAGCATTTTCACCAGCTATAGGGATGGTATATAGTAGGGGTACCCACACTTTTTGGGCTTGCGAGCTACTTTTAAAATGACCAAGTCAAAATGATCTACCAACAATAAAATTTTTAAAAAACACAAAGCAGAGAAAATGTTAATTATCATTTATACTCCGGGGTTTTTTCAAAGAGGTCAATGCAGATGACTCTATGCACTGTTACCTCGGTAACAACCATTCAAAAATAGACAAATATACCCCCCTCCCTTTTTACTAAACCGCGATAGCAGTTTTTAGCGCAGGGAGCTGCGCTGAATGCCCCGCTCTGCTCTCGATGCTCATAGGCTCCCTGTGCTAAAAACTGCTATTGCGGTTTAGTAAAAGGGGGCCATAGTGCAAAATATAGACAGCAGATATAAATTCTCAAAACGGACACATTTTGATCACTAAATTGAAAATAAAATCATTTTTCCTACCTTTATTGTCTGGTGATTTCATAAGTCTCTGGTTGTACTTTCTTCTTCTGACTGTGCATCCAAAATTTCTTCCCTTCTTTCAGCATCCTAAATGCTTCCTCTCCTCCAGACCTCATTCCCTCCCCCAACTTTTTCTTCCTCTCTCCCTGTCCTTTCTTTCTTCATGCCTCCTTTCTTTCTGTTTCCCTTCTTTCTTTCTGTCTTCCTGCCTGCCCCCCTTTCTTTCTTTCTCCCTGCCCTCTCCCAAACCACTGCCACTGCCGTCGGGGAACAGGCCCCCAAGCCACCGCCGTCCCAAGCTCTCTCTGCTTCCCTGCGTCGGGCCAACCAGCATTCCTCTCCGACGGCAGAATTGACGTCAAGGAGAGGAATACTGATCATCCCGGTAGATTGTGAAGGCAATGCGAGTCTATCACGGAGCCCGGGATGGGCTCTACGATCGACTCACTTTGCCTTCGCGATCTACCGGTCGATCGCGATTGACGTATTGGCTACCCCTGATATATAGGATCAGACCCTAAATGTGGGTACATTTTCTGTCACTTTTGTACCTATTTGTGTTTATAGCCTAGATTTGAAATAGGCACCTGCATATTCTCTTATCCTAGGTGGTATGTTATAGAATTACTCTATTTCCAGGCCACCCCCATGTGAAAATACACATCTGGAATTCTAATCTAATCTAATCAGGATTTCTTAATGACACTTCTCCAGAATAGGTTCAACGTGATTTACAAGATAAGAGGCCCATGCAGCATCATGGGGAAAGTTACATCGCATAGAACAGTGGTCTCAAACTCGCAGTCCACAGGCCGCATGCTGTCCACCAGGTACTATTTTGAGGCCCTTGGTATTATAAAGAATGATTCTTTATGGAAAACTTATGCTTTAAGTGTCCGGCTGTCGTGTCCAACAGGCGCGTTCTGGAACATTTTCCGCCTCGCTGCTGTAGCCTCACACAAGCGCTTTCCTGCATCTGTACACGATTTTGAGGTGGAGAGGACAATCGCATACAGACGCAGGAAAGCGCTTGCGTGAGGTTACAGCAGTGAGGCGGGCAACGTTCCAGAACGTAAGGTAACCACTGGAGGCAGTGCAGCTTGTGTGTGTGTTCGGTGCTGGAGGAGGTGAGAGCTGAAGGCAGTTGCGGACACGACCGCCGAACACTTAAGGCACAAGTTTTCTATAAAGATTCATTCTTTATAACACTGAGGGCCTCAAAATAGTTGGTCCAAAATCTTGTCTCTTGCAGTTGGTACGTTGATAGTTTTTCACTTTCTGCATGTTGCATGCTTTCAGCTGGGTATAGCTGAAATGATCAGAAGCAATTAAGGTTATAGTTTATAAATCTTTCCTTAATTGCTACTGATAATTTCAGATTCCAGATAATCCACATTTGTAAGTACTTGGAGGGCTACAGAAAAAATAGTTAATGTCTTATTAAAGAAATGACAACTTTGCATGAGGTAAAACTATAATGAGGTTTACCTCATGCAAAGTTGTCATTTCTTTAATAAGACATTAAAGGATTTTTTAATATTGAGGCGAAGGGTTCTTTTCCTACCAGCTACTGCTAGAACTCCCTCACAATGTTGTCTCCCTCAACAGTACCCTGAGTCTTCTCCCTGTGGTGAGAGTTCTTCCTCCCCTACTTCCATTGGTGTAACTTTTCCCTGTATTGTTACATAGGCTTCCTCCTCAATGTATTATAACTGCTTCCCCTCTCGTAATAATGTGACCCTCCTCCACAATGTATTTTTGTAATGCTCCCCCTTTTATGACAGTTCTACGTTCTTCTATGTCAGCGGTTTCAAACTCAAACCCTTTGCAGGGCCATGTGTAGGTAGTTGGAGGGCCGCAGAAAAAAATACATCTCACCATGAAAGGACTGTGAGGACAGTATTGAGGCAATGATTACATACCTCCTGTGGAAGAAGCCATATTGTTGCTTCTACAAAGAGGTACAAACAAATGGGTAAGGACTAAGCCAGCTAGATTAATGCCTTTGAAATCTGACTGGGCTAACCAATTAAATCTAACCTCACGAGTTTCACTAGCTGGTTATATTTGGCCAGTTAAATTCTGGCGGAGGCAGCAGGAAAATGCAGTAGTAAAATGGCCAATTTTCTATTTTTATTTATTTTTTTAAAATTAATGGCTAATGTTGCTATTAGCGCATGGCCATTAGTAGGAATTAGTGTGTGAGCACTTACTGCCATCCATTTTGTTTTGTTTTTTTGTTTTTGTTTTTTTAATATTTTATTTATCAATTTTTCATTCTTACAATATTTTAATTGTACATAAAACTTCAAATAATACATGAAAAATTGTGATTACAAATAATTCAATTTATCATATAAAATATAACCCTCCCCTTTTTTCATTTCTTAAATCCATATAATATACATTCCCCTCCCCTCCCCATTCTAATATAACCATTATTAATGTGCTATGAAATCTGATCATTGGAATAACGAGTCAATGGTTCCCAAATTTTCTTAAAATTATGAATATTTCCCTGTTGTAATGCTATTGTTTTTTTCCATTTTGTATATATGACAAACTGAATTCCACCAAAATGTATAGTTTAATTTGGTATAATCCTTCCAATTTTGAGTTATTTGTTGCATGGCGACCCCTGTCAATATTTTTTTTTTTTTTTTAAAACGTATGTTTATTAGCAGTGAAAGATACACCACCCAACAAGGCGCTTCAACAAGCAACAATAGGGCAACATGTGTCCATAACAAGTGAAAATACAGTGGCAGAGGCAAAGCTTCCCAAACAGCCCCCCCACACAAATACAATATGTAACAAGTAGAAAGAGGCATCGAGGGCATCGGAAACTAAAGCGATGTAGGACAACAGAAATAGATAAAGCCGCCCAGCAGGGACGGCGATCTCACACCTTTTTATATATCATACAAAACCCATGTAAACCACAAGTAACTCGCAACACCACTCACGCATTGCACCATCCTCACCACTCAAACAGAGCCCTCATTCCCCCATTCCCCTCCCTCCCACCCTCCCCCCCATCCCTGGGGCACCAAAGCATGATAGAGGGAAAGAATAATGGATTATGTCAGGGGTGTTGCAGGAGGAACACAAAATAAAACTAAACAGGCGCCAGTCCCCCGTCCTGTTCTTGTGATGGCACCAGGTCCCTCAGTCTCTCCCACAGGCCAACGTAATGCTTCTTAAGCGCACTCGGGTACCTAGCATACAATCGAATTTCAAACTGAGCCACTTCCCGAAGTCTACTCCTCCAGTGGGGACAGAAGGATACAGACAGCGGCCAAGGAGCGAGAGATAAAGAAACACAGACAGACAGACACATCTATTCTAGCACCCGTTAATGTAACGGGCTTAAAGACTAGTATATATATAATTTGTAGAAGGAGATTCACAATCAGACTCCTCCAATGTTCTCACCCTTCCAACTATGTTATTCGCAATTTCAGTATGACAGACCCTCAGAGGTACCACCAAAGATACTCAAAACAATTTCATTATATCTGGCTTAACGTACCCATTCCTCACCGGGTCTTCTTTAATCGATAAAATTTAAGATTGATTAAAGAAGACCCGGTGAGGAATGGGTACGTTAAGCCAGATACAATTGAATTGTTTTGAGCATCTTTGGTGGTACCTCCGCACTACCGTACGACATAAACATTTATGGCAGAGCTGGTATAAATGTGTATACCTATTTTCCAGTGTAAATTACACATGTACAAGTTTACACCCATATGTACACCCACTTGTGAAAAATGCACTATGTATGATATATGCAAAATACTGCAGTGCGATTAATTTCTGGGGTACCTAGATTTGAGCATATTTTGTCAGTGTTGAAACAGCTACACTGGTTACCGATGGAGTTTAGGATTGAATATATTTTTTGACAATTGTGCATCAAACAATCTATGACACAGCACCCTGGTATTTAACACAGGCACTGAGGAAGTACTTGCCACCATGTTCTTTAAGATTTGAAACAGCGAAGCGATTGTCCATTGTCAGTTGGGGAGATTAACTATAAGAGGACACGGACAATAGCAATGTCAGCTACAGGTCCACTATTGTGGAACCAGCTGCCAGGTCATTTGAGAATATGTAGGGAGTTAAAATCTTTCAAAAAGAAATTGAAAACGTAATTATTTGTACAAGCTTTTTTTTTTAGAGCAAAATGTTGTGAAATATTCCTTTTGACCTATTACCACTTTCTTTCTTTCACCTCTTAAGTTCAATCAATTTGTACCTTCTTTTAGTCTTTTGTAAACCGCATAGAACTTCATGGTATATAACTGTGGTATATAAACTGTTATTATTATTATTGTTATTTTGGATTGAAATGTCTTTGTGAGATTTTATATTTTAAATTTTAGAAGAGGGAATGATGCAGTAGGGTTACTTGTCGCAGTTTGTTTTGTTGTGAAGATTATGTGAAATATTCTGTGTTTGTTTTATTGCAATACGGAAAATAATTTTTTTAAATAAATAAATATAGACAGAATAGCACTTAGTTGGATATTTGACAGTTAGGTGCATAAGTATATCCATGTATGTATATGCTGGTATTCTAATCAAATTTACATGCATACTTGGTGTGCAAATGTTGGTGACTTCTCTATACAATTGCTCCTCGTAATGCTGTTGTACCTGCAGAAATGGCTTATAAAATGATTTTAGTGAGTGGCTTACTATAGCATGTGGGCTAAATGACCTTACAGTCCAAGTTAAGCTTCAGTGCTTACGCCCCCCCCCCCCCACCTCATCTCTTAACCAATGCATAAAAACCTCTCTCCCTTATATTTTTCCATTTGTCTCCGTACATATGAATCACTGATTTCTGTTTTGTTTTCTGAAAGAGAATCAATATAACCTTGTACTGCTTTATGGTCCTTAAATGCTTGGTCTTATTATTCACAGCGACTTTCATCCTTCCTGCACAGAACAATGTGAACTTTGCTTTCATATTTCTAGTTGCTCTTGCATTGCCAGAAACATTGTTTTTCTGTATTACTTTATTTAAATCCGCAAGAATCAAATTTTTTTCTTTTCCACAGTTCAGGTGTGCATATCCTTGACTTGTTTTACAAATTGATAGTATCTCAAGATATAAATCACCATTGAATGGGTATTTTTTTGTTGCTGGTAGTATAGGAGGGCTTACTTTTAAAATTACAGAATGCTTTAGAAATTGAATTTATCTGTACTTTGGCAGGCATGTCTCTATAAATTTCAGGAGTCAGCATTTCCTCACTAGCTCAGGCTCGTCTCATTGAGGCATTTAAACAACCATGGGTTCTTCTAAGACTCTGAAAGACCTTGCAAACTGACTCTGGGTGAATTTAAAGAAAAACAAGACTACAGTTCTACTCAGTAAATTCAATGGACAGATTATTTCTGTAGGTCCTATAAGAAAAGTTTATAGATCTTAATTAAGATGTAGTTGGGAAAATCCACTATTTTTTCCTGGGATAAGTAACATAAAATCTATTACGGAACTAAGATGATGATGCGATAAACCGCCTAGAACTTTTGGTTATGGCGGTATAAAAGATTAAAGTTCTTATTATTAAACAGTTCCTCACAAAACTTCATTGCAGATGAGGATTCATGTGGTCATTGAGCTGTGACCGTGGCAATCTGAAGTGACTGTGCCCCAAACATTTGGGTGTTGATCTGCTACAGAAGAGAATTTTCATTTCTATCATATTTCCACAGAAAGGTGGTATTTCAAATCCATGACTACCTTTATACATGTAACTGGCATGTAAATATTTGTGCTTGCTTCATAGAATTACTCCTATGTGTGGCTATGGGGTTCATTTTCAAAAGAGAAAAACATCTAAAAAAAATGGCATTTGGTCATTTTGTTTGCAAAAATGTCCAAATTGCCATTTTTGAAACCCCTTTTGTAGATGGGTTTCTAAGCTGTATGTCTGCAGTATATCTAAATCTCAAGGGAGTATGTTGGGGTGTGTTTTGGGTGGGATTAGGGCGGACTTATGGTTGGACGTGAGGAGTATTAAGACCTTCATGAGCTTGAAGGTGAAGACCCAACCCCAGAAGGAAGATTTAAGAGAGAAATTGTGCTGCTGAGTTGAACTTGCACAAGACTGATGAACAATGCAAAAATCATATCTTTCCTGTCAGCACAAATAATATGCTTCTGTGAGAAGTTTATCTTTAACCCAGAGACAGGCAAACATCTGCTGTGACAGCATTGGATATTCTAGGACTTTCCAAGAAATGCTTGGGTCACAAGAAAGAAACCAAGCCACATGACTCCAGGTCAGGACGACTTACCAAAAGTCACATCAGCCACAGATGAAAAATGCTGACAGAAGTGCTGACAGATCTACAATCAAGCCCTAGAGGGAGGGGGCACACTCTCAAGAATTATTGACCTTAACTAGTGTTAAAGCCCGTTACATTAATGGGTGCTAGAAAGCAGCCCCCTTTCCCTCTCCCCCTCCAGTTCCTCCCTGACTGTCTCTCCATGGCCCCCCTTCTGTCTTCCCCCCAAGCAAAGCTGTCTGCCTCCCAGCACACCCCTCCCTCAAAGCAGCCCCCTTTCCCTCTCCCCCCTCTAGTTCCTCTCTGACTGTCTCTCTGTGGCCCCCCTTCTGTCTTCCCCCCCAAGCAAAGCTGTCTGGCTCTCAGCACACCCCTACCCCAAAGCATCCCCCTTTCCCTCTCCCCCTCCAGTTCCTCCCTGACTGTCTCTCTGTGGCCCCCCTTCTGTCTTCCCCTCCCAAGCAAAGTTGTCTGCCTCTCAGCACACCCCTACCCCAAAGCAGCCTCTTTTCCCTCTCCCCCTCCTTTGAGAATTTTTACCTGCATGGGACACCTGCAGCACTGGCACCATACCCTCCAGCCATTCCTCTGAGCGAAACTGCCACCACCGCTCAAACTCCTTCACGCGCTGCCAGCCTACACGCTGTTGAGGCTGCCACGCACTGTCGCCGCGGTCTGGCCGGTTCCCTTAGTCCCTTGCCGCCCCCCCCTGCCTCCTTCCCTTCCCGCAGTCCCGACAATCCTGTGGACTCTAGCAGCGACCGCAGCACTCTAAACACGCTGCTTCGTGGCCTTCTTCTGCCCTGATTTGCTCTGCCGTGTCGGCATGTAAAAGGCCATGAAGCAGCGTGTTTAGAGTGCTGCGGCTGCTGCTGGAGTCTGTACGTTTGTCGGGACCGCGGGAAGGGAAGAGGGGCGGCGACAAGGGACTAAGGGAGCTGGCCAGACCACAGGAAGGGAGGGTCAAATGGGAGGGTCAGACCGCAGTGGGAGGGTCGGATGGGAGGCTGAATGGGAGTTTGGGTGTGCCGGGGAAGGGGGCGAAGATGCCGCCGCCGAAGACGAACTGTCTTACAGGGAGGGGAAAAACCCTAAGTGCGCATGCGCACTCCTGCAGCCACAGACCTACAGATCATGGAAGCACGCAGTTAAGAGTGTGCATGCGCGGCTAGGGTTTTATTATATAGGATATTAACAATTCATTGTCAGGGAAAATACAGAAGCCATATTTGGTTCCAGATGACATCATGCTTCATTATGACTCTATGACCAATATGTATGCCATCCAATGAACAGTAATGACAAATGTAACAAACCAAGTATGTAATCTGTAACTAGGATGTACTTGTAATTTTAGGCTATTGTATTAGAGTATAAAAGTAGTAGCCTGTCTGGTCTAAGCCCAGAACGGATCCATATCAGAAGCCGGCTACTCTGTGTGTAATCCGTTAGCTCGATCTGCTGTACTTTTGATCAATGTAAGCTGACTTTTGTTTATTTCTAATAAACCTCTAATATATACATTCAGCAATTGGGTTGTCGTTTGAGTTCATTCTACTTCCTGTGAAGGGGCTTGCAGCGCCCTACTTCAGACGTCATTCTGGAACATTACAGGGCAAAACCTGGATGTTTGAGGCTAGACCTCTTTCAATAATGAATAGGTAAAAAGGTATCCGATCTGACCAGATGACCACTGGGGGAATTAAAGCATGATTCCCCCCTTACATCCCCAGCCCTAAGATGCAAAAAAACCCAGTACATGCCAGCTTGTTTGACAGCTTCAGGTGTTATGGCAAATACTATTAGAGCAGCAAGCAGGTCTCTGGAGTAGCCTAGTGGTTGATGCAGTGGACTATAGAGATGGGTGGTGAAAAATGTTAACCCTCCAAAACCCACCCAACTACCATATAGGTAACACCTGCAGGAGTTATTGGGGTTATATACTGTACACTTGGGTACAGTAGGTTTTAGGTGAGTTTTGGAGGGCTCACCATACAATGTGCAGTCTACTAAGAATGCTGGCCCACTCCTATGTCCCAATGGCTGGTTTTTGTGTGATTTTCATTTGAACTTTTTTTTCTCTCTCAAAAATGTTATAAAAGATAGATGCACTGAAGATAAGAACATCTAGGAGGGCCATTTTCAAAACAAAAAGATAGACGGTTTTCTATTTTGAAAATGGTCTTGTTCGTTACTAGATTTTTGGATGTTTTCTGCAAAATGTCTTAAACTTGGATTTATGAGCTAAAGCACAAAAGCAAGAAGTCACTAAAAAAGTTTTACATATAAGTTAAGATAATTAGGACCCGGTGACGAATTGACACATAAAGCTTAGAGCAATGAGATTTATTTGAGCTCTAAATGGTGCCGCTGAGGATCCTGAAAAATTTGCAATACATAAGGGTATATTCAAGTGGTAGCTAAACTGATTACTACTTGTTAGTGAAAGTTGTGGATATAACACCCTTGTGAAGAAATCTAATAAGAGTGTGCATATTTCATAATTTAAACTTGGATTTAGGCATATTGAAAATGCTCTTTATTAAATGTGTCTCCCTTGTAGGTTATTCACATGCACTACATGTACAGAATAATGTACCTGTGAACTCTGCCCAAACACCACCCTTTTATATACCTACCAGTAAAGTATACACTATCATATCATGGTGCGTACTTTTACACTGGTCAGTATTTTACGAGACCTTTTACACGTATATGACACATATGCACGGAAATGACTTGATAAAATTACCCCTATTGGAGGTAATTCTATAAAATAGGTGTTAACATTTATATACCTGTTGGGTGTGAATTTAGCATGTATGCACATGCTAGTATATATTTACATGTACAAGTGATATACTACAAATATACAAATATCTTGCATAATGTGGAGCCTGTTCAAATAAAAGAACTGTCTTCTCATTCAAATTGGTAACCAAACTTCAGGATTGCAACCGTCACGTTTGAAAGTCACTCAGAGGTATAGAGTTCTTCAAGAAGAGAGTTGCGCCCTCTAGTGATGAACCAAAGTTTAAATTCTCAGCACCGACAGCGTTCTTTTGACGATGTTACCACATCGCAAACTTGAAGCATTCTATCAGCATTGAAAAGGTTTTTCAGTTTACATGCAATAGGGTCTCCTGAAGAAGGAATCGAAACGGGGCCACGTAGAGACCCCGAACCTGTTATAAACTGAATTATCAAGCTGCTCTCAATTTTCTCACAGAGCGATGTTCATTTGAAAAGATTTGTAAAGATAAGAAAAAACAAAGTATTTTCATACAAGTGTTTGAAAGACTGTAAAGACATTTATTTATTTATTTACTTTTGTAATCAAACTTGGAGCGTAACCAGCACTAATAAAGTTGCAACGACTGAAAAATATAATGTGGAGCCTGGGCAGGACTCACAGTCATGACCTGGGAGAACATCAGCTAGTCAGGTTTTTCAGGATATCTGTAATGAATATTCACGAGATTGATTTGCATACATTGCTTCCACTACATGCACATTTCTCTCTTGCATATTCAGTGTGGATATCCAGAAAAGCTGACAAGTTTGAGAACTAGTGCTATAAGGTAGACACATGAGCGCGAGTCCTGCCCAGTATGTACACGTTAACCACTGCCTTATAGAATACTATAAAGTACACACACACACCTTTGTTATTTAGGTGTCCTCAGTTGTACCAACTCTGTGGTTGGCATAAGTGGTTGTGTCTAAATACCACACATGTATTACCTATTACTTTCCTTTACAGAATATTAGTGTAAGTTCCTCTTTTCCTGTACAGTAAAGGTTCCGATTGAGACTTAAAGATCTCAAGATGTATACTTTGGAGGAAAGGGGAGATATGATAGAGACGCTTAAATACCTACATGGCGTAAATGCGCATGAGACGAGTCTTTTTCATTTGAAAGGAAACTCTGGAATGAGAGGGCTTAAGATGAAGAGATGATAGGCTCAGGAGTAATCTAAGGAAATATTTTTTTTTACAGAAAGAGTGGTAGGTAGTGGAGACAGAGACTGTGTCTGAATTCAAGAAAGCCTGGGATAGCCACGTGGGATCTCTTAAGAGAGAGGAAGAGATAATGGTTACTGCGGATGGGCAGACTGGATGGGTCATTTGGCCTTTATCTGCCATCATGTTTTTATGTTTCAATCAGAAACCCACTGGGTGCCTATTTCTAGGTACCCCCTTATAGAATTCATACTTAGGGGGTCCATCCCCAGATTCTGGGAAGGCCACCCAGAAAAGACAACTCAGCTCTGTAGAAAACCTCTTTCTTATCTCACTGAAAAGTTCAGGCACTGTGAAGATCTCTTGGGCCTTTTATCTACCTCCACCAGAGGCAATTTTCAACCAGGTTAATCGAGCCAGTAAACTACTTACCAGAATGAATCCCTTTCAAATTTTGGATGTGGATTTCGGATTTAGTACTTGCATTTTCCAAATGCAAGCTCAAGCTCAGTTACATTCAAATATATGAATTATTATTTCCATCATTTGTGCGATTGTGTTATCTTATTATAGTCACAGTGCCCTGCATGAGTCTTTCAAACAGTGATTATTGGAAATTCAAAGAGGGAGAAGAGAATCGCAGTGGCTCTGCTGTGATGAGTTTATGCAGATGGAAACATGCTGCTGGGTGAAATTTTAGCTTGGGAGCAAGACTCTGGGGTATTTATGCTATATATAAATCACATGTTTCCATGGGGCCACTGCAGTGGCATGCATTGGAGATTGTGTGTTCAGGGTCTGGAAAGAGATGCTCACAATACAGCTTGTGTGTCCGTGCCTGCTCTAAGTATCAAGCTTGTTCAGACTTGTATTGGTTGGGTCTGACGACAATAACAGAAAGTATGAATGATGCAAAGCCACTTATGGACCTACTTTAATTAACTATACTTCTGATGTTGACAACAGCCATTTAAAGGCCAGGGGGTTCAATTTAGTGGCTGTTTGCTACATCGCAAATTAAGATACATGCTGTAAAGAGAAAGCACTGGCTTATGTTTTACTAACAGGAAGTCAATAGTCTCTAAAGAGTGCCTCAAGTTTTTTATTCTTCTCTTAATGAGTCTGAATAGATTAGAGAATTATCCAGCTTTTATGATTTGCACTGTGCACTTGAAGAGTTCTTGTCATTTTGCTGGTTGAATTAAAGTGGAAGAAAGAAATGTACTTTTATTGAAATGGTTTGTAAGCTATGGTAGTGCTCTGAGCATCCTGTACTCCATTCCACAACATAGAGAGGGTAATTCTGTGCTAAATGTAGATGGCAAGAATGTGCTTAAATGCTACTATTCAAATCATTTATGTGCTTACGTGAACACGTGTGCTTAAATGACTATTTTCCAACATAGAAACATGAAGGCTGATAAAGGCCAAATGGTCCATCTAGTCTGTCCATCTGCAATAATCATTATCTCTTCCTCTCTCTAAGAGATGCCACGTGACTATCCCATGCTTTCTTGAATTCAGAGACAGTCTTTGTCTCCACCACCTCTTCTGGGAGACTGTCCTACGCATCTACCAAAAGTATTTCCATAGATTACTCCTTAGCCTATCGTCTCTTAACTTCATCCTATGTCCTCTCATTCCAGAGCTTCCTTTCAAATGGAAGAGAATCATCTCATGCGCATTTACGCCACGTAGGTATTTAAACATCTCTATCAGAACATAACTTATAACATAGACTACTTCTATGCAGCAGCCCAAGGCATGCACTACGTTTACTGTGGATGGGCATACTGGATGGGCCATTTGGCCTTTATCTGCCATCATGTTTCTATGTTTCTAATATTCACCAGCCTACCTGTGGCACTCAGGCAGGGTCAAGATCTAGGGTTATCAGATGTCCAGATTTATCCGGAAATGTCCTCTTTATAGAGGTCTGTCCAAGTGTCCAGACGGCTTTTCAAAACCCAGCACTTTGTCCGGGTTTTGAAAAGCATTGAGATCGGGGCCGCATCTGGAGGACATCTGCGACACGGTGACATCACACGCACGCACGCAAGCGTTGATATCATTGTGTCGCATCTGCGCATGCGCAGATGTCCTCCAGACTCGGCCCCAAAGAGTCAAGATTGTGTGGGGCTGGGTTTGCGGGGCAGAATGAGGTGGGGCCACATGTCCTCTTTTTTAAAAAAAAATATCACTAACAATTGGAAGGATTGCAGTAGACTTAATTTCAATTTTTGGTGGAACTCATTATGTCACATGTTTAAAATGGAAAGATCACTAGCTGTACAAAATGGAAACTATAAGACTTTTTTTAAAATCTGGGAACCATTGACATCTTTTTGTGATGATTAAATACCATTTTTCTTATATTTTATTGAAATATGCACCTTAAAATACTAGAGAGGGATAGGGTTTTTATTATATTGTTCATTTTTATAATTTTGGGGAAGTGGGGAGGGATATGGGTTTACATATACAATTTATGTTTTTCTTGTTAGATTTACAAGTGATGATTTCAATATTATCTATGGGTATATTTGTACACTTCTTAAAAGTTTTACATAAAGTAAAGATTGTTAGCATAGGGATGGGGAGGTATGTTAAGTGTTTAATGGGTTTATTCTTAATGATTCAAATGGGTGGGGGAGGGGATACTCTTATTTGTTTTTAGACAATAATTGTTAAGAATGTCAAGTGATTTGTATGAATTTTCTGTTTGAATATTGTACACTTGGTGCAAAATTTGAAAATGAATAAAGATTAAAAAAAAATAATAATAAAAATTTTTTTATAGCAAAAATCTGGTAACCCTATCAAGGTCCCAAGTTAAACTTGGCCTACCTAGCTGTTGTGGTTATAGTTCAAACATGTGGAAGCATATGCAGTAGGCCTGTGCTGCTTTCCTCTGGGCCTCCTTAACCTAGCTGTGCCCTGAGCTTTTATACTTCCTGGACCATGCTGGGAGATTGGGGAGTGTCGGGGTGAAGTGTTGGGAGTTCAGGGTGTGTCAAGGTGGGGTGCCGGATGTTCAGGGAGTGCTGTGGTTTGGAGTGGGCATTGGGGTATGATGGGGCCCAGCGGCAGGAAGGAGTGAGCATTCCTCCTGCCGATTGTGCTAAGAAAAGGTACAGGGTGTGTGGGGGTTATTGGGGGATGTTGGGGGGGGGGGGTGTAGTTGTGTGTGTGTGTGTGTGGGGGGGGTGTCTCTGTGTATGGGGTTGCGGGATCAGTGAGTGTGAGGGAGGGAGAGAGGAATCAGATCTCCCTGCCAATTCAGCGTATAAATAAATTCAGCTATACTATTCAATCTACCATTAATGTTTTGGGAATAATATTGGACCGGGCCTTGATTATGAAGAACCAGGTAGACTCTTTGGTCAGAAAGGGTTTCTTTACTCTTTGGAAGCTTTGGTCTGTTAGGGCGTATTTTGATGTTTCATCATTTAGAATTTTGGTACAGTTTCTTATACTAAGTTTCCAAGTTTATTGATTTTTAATATACCGACCATCAGCAAGTATCTAGCCGGTTTACAATAAAAGATAAAATAGAAATAAAATTATGCTTGTAGATTGTAAAACTAAATAAAAGAGCAAAAGGGGAAGTGAACATTAAAGACATTTAACAATGACAGACATGAAAGTGGGGTTGACAAGGGAGGGAAGGGGAAAGTTACATTATTAGTGGTGAAAAGAGGGTAAAAGAAAGAAAGAAAAAAAAAGTTTTGAATGTGAGAGGGAGGGGGAGGGGAGGAACAGAAGGGAGTGAGGTCGCTTCATAAAAGCGATTGGGTGATTACTGCAATATTGCCTATTTGGCAATTTCCCAGAAGAATACGCAACAATTGTAAATAGTACAAAACGCGGCGGTCAGGCTGATTTTTAGATTGAAGAAATATGATCTCGTAACACCCTCCTATCCAGTACTGCATTGGCTGCCAATGGAGGCGTGGGTGAAGTTTAAGTTTGGTTGCTTCTGTTTTAAGGCTTTGTTTGGTTTAGCTCCCAAATATATAATTGAGCTTTTCTCTTTTGCAACCAACAGACATAAGAAAAACTCACATCTGAATTTTGTTTTTCCGCCTGTTAGAGGATATAAACTTAAAAAAACATCATCAAAATCTTTTTTCATATCAAGCAGCGTTATGGGGTAAGGATTTTGATCAATTGCTTTTGCTTATTGACACTTATGGGGAATTTAGGAGACATCTAAAAACATATGTTTTCGAAGTATTTAGGCAGGTAATTCGTAAAAATTGTATTATGCACTATTTTGATCATTGTAGTGTCTCTAATTATTGGCTTTTAACTTTTTTAGTTCTATTCAACTTCTTTTATTGGTTTTTTTTTTAAACTATTATGAACAGCATAGAATTTTACAGCCTTGCGGTATATAAACAGATTATTAAACTGATTATTATTATCAGCTGAGCCGGCAGGACTCCCCGAAATCGGCTCAGCTGATTGGGATTCCCTTGTGATCAGCTGATGGGAAGCCTAGGGTTTTTTTTTTCTGCTTTTTGGGTAGTGGGAGAGATTCATGACCACTGGACAAGTAAAAAGGGGGGGGGGGGGATCATGTGTTAAACCCACCATTGGTCATCTTGTCAGTTTGGTCACCTTTAGGGCACTTAGACCTACTATACATTCGTCTAAGTCCTGGCGTGTAAGTTCCACCTAGGATGTCCTGGGAAAGCTTAGATTATTGCTTCTGGATGTCCAGAAAGTTTGTTTTGATTATCAGCACTTGGGCATCCCTGCTATTATTTATTTTAACAATGTATATACCACCTATGATCTAAGTGGTTTCCATAAAATGAACATACATAATTATAAACACAAAACTTAAAATTAATAGACTTCCATTCACTTCTATCTAAAATTACAAACTTCACTCACTCTCAGCAAACAACCAATTCACAGCCTAGAAAATCCTACAAACAGTCTATTTATAACATAGATGATCAAAAACTGTCTTCGTGTGGACTCCAAAGACCAAAACCAAAACAGAAACTACTTATTCTATAAAGAGCAAACTGAACCATGAGCTGGATTGGCTCTGCCACAAACAGCTTAGTTTTTAACAGTTTCTTAAAACTAAAGCAGTCAGTACATAATCATAGGCGTCCCGACAACTTATTCCAGAGAGATACTCCAGCAATTTTGAATATTAGCCAGGTTTTTGGACATTTTAAGTTTTGTTTGAGCCCCTCTCTGTGTCTTTATACAATAAGCCCAAAATAGGTATCCATTTGGACTTCCAACCTAGACAACATGTTGTAAAATTGCCCTTTATTTCAGTGTACTTTCATGGGTTCTCTCTACTTCTCAAATATAGGCAAACAACATCTCAGCAAAAATCATGCTCTGATTATGGTGTAAATCTCCAAGAACAGTTTTAAAAGTTCAGGGTGTTCTTCTCTGTCCCATCCTGAGCATAGACAAGCTCACTCTACATACAATATCTCAGCCGAAAAAAGAAAAATGATCGCTTCAAATCCTCAGTTACAGCTCAAAACCAAGGTTAGCAGAACCCTCTACATCTCACTTCTAGTGCATTCCACATGTAACATTCCAACAAAAAGAAAAGCCTGCCAGCTGCTGAAATTCAAGGTTTCACGAAGAAAAAAATCGAACCAATCTGCAGTAAATGTCACAAAATCCAAAACAGAAACTTGATGTACTTGATGCAGGAACTTTATTTTAATCAATAAAACGTATGAAAGTGGTCCACCTTGTTATTGAGAAACAAGGACCCAACACATGGTCTAAGGAAATACTTTTTTACAGAAAGGGTGGTGGATGTGTGGAACAGTCTCCCGGAAGAGGTGGTGGAGACAGAGACTGTGGCTGAATTCAAGAAAGCGTGGGATAGGCACGTTGAATCTCTCGGAGAGAGAAAGAGATAATGGCTACTTTGGATGGGCAGACTAGAAAGGCCATTTGGCCTTTATCTGCCACCATGTTTCTATGCTTCGATTCACACATCTTCCTCAGGGGTCCGATGTGTTCCTTGTATAATGAACCATGAAAGATTCTGAAGCTTGTTAGGCTGAGGGTAAAAGCATGAAAGGTGCGCCTTGGTGCGAAGGTGACGACAAAAGTTTAACAGTTCAAAAGGGTTTATGGAAGATTTTTTTCACACTTTTTCAAGCCCAAACACAACTTGCAAATGGTTTCTGGCAAAAGGACTTTTACCCTATACAACCCTTGGATAATAACGATCCTCTGTATCCTTCATTCTGATCTGCTCTATTTGCCATCAGCCTTCCCTGTACAAATTTCTCTATCAACTCTGCTTCCAGCCCCGATCTGTCTCCATAGTTTGCCTTCCTTTTATCTCCACGCATCCTATGCTCAAAGATTTCACCCAAAGAGACTTTTCGGAGCATTTTCAAAGCACAAAAACATCCAAAAATCACCTTGGACTTTGGAGTTAAACTCACAGTATCACACAGTAAATGATGGCAGATAAAGACCCCTAGCTAGATATTTGGTTGTATGGGGGGTATGAGTGATTGAGTGCATGGTGAGTGATTGTTATGATTTACAGATGGTTGATTGTGGATTGGTTATGACTAGATGGGGGGTCTCATATTACCTAAAATGTCAATTGTGATGGGCATCTACCCAAGGGTATACAGTTCTGTGACTTCTTGTTCCCTCCTGCCACCTCCATCTTCCGTACCAAACCCCTGCCCCCCTCCGCTCTCCTGCTCCTTTTGCACCACACTCCCTACTTTCCCATCCTGTACCTCTTAAAATCTCCACCAGTGTGAGCAGCTTCTCCAGGCTACTGCTTGCGCTGGTTTTCCCTCGAGTGAAACACGACCGTGTTGGGAGAGGCATTTACTAAACTTTAAGATAAGTGAAAAAGATATTTATATTTACATAAATTAAAAAACTAAAATATTATTGAAAAAATAAAAAGAATTATAAATCTTATCAAGAAATGAGCCAATGAAGATGATGGCTCATGCATTTACTATTGCATGAGTTAAGAGCCTGCTGAGTATCAGTTGCTAAAAAACAGAAAAATATATAAATTTAGGGGTAATGTTTCTGATATGGTATTGTTTTTAAATATAAGCATGATTACTGTTGTCCCCCATCATTGTCAGAGTATAGAACAGAGCAGGTCCTGCTACAGATAAATTGAAATCCAACCTCTCTCTCTATATATCTCTGTTTGCAGTTGAATTTTCTTTCTTTTTAATTTTGGCTCCATCGTCCCTTTTCTTGTCATTTGAATAGAAAAAGATTTATTTCTTAAACAAAGATAAAGATATCAGGCTGGTGTAGGTCGTAAACCTCCAACACATTTCAGCTTCTTCTGAGACTCAGTTGCTGAGCCTCAAAGAGATCGGCAAGTGGCCATGACATGCTTTGATTACCAATGATCCTTTGCCACATGGTTTCCCCTAAGCTGGCTGACAGCAGCACTTATAAAATTAAACTTTAATGCTTCAACTTATAAACCTAAATGAAATGTCCTGGCTCCTCAGAGAGGTATTACACTAGTCTCCTTAGAACTCATTGCTGCCCATGCTATATACTGACAGTTCGTTTCTATAACTGCATCAGAAATGCAATACTTACAGTATGTAGATTTCTGGCGAGGCTCTACCTTATTTGTATTCTTTTATGAATTTTATTTATTTAGGGGTCAATGCTGAAAGTGACTTAACTAGCCAGAAGCGACTCCTAGCTGGTTAAATCGCCTGTTTGGGGCTAACTGCTAATTTCCGGTGGCACTTAACCGGTTAGAACCGCTGTAAATAATCGATTAGCGCCAAACTGAAAACCAGCTATTTTGAGGGCATTCTAGAGTTGCAGTCGGCAATTGGCTGGTTAAGTGCCTGTATTCAGCACTTAACCATCCAGGTTAACTGTATAAATAGGATCACATATAAGTCAGTTCTATCTTTATGCTGTATCCCATAGCTGTTAAATGTTATGTTATGATAATCATGTTTTCAATTCCGCATTTACCTATTCAGTTCAATGTCAGATTACGCTACAAGAGGTTGGATCGGTTACCCAGGAAGTTACAATGGACAGTTTAGTTTGACACCCTTAGGGCCCCTTTTACAAAGCCGCAGTGGCGATGATGCCACGGTAAATGCACCAAAGCCCATTCAATTCCTATGGGCTTCGGTGCATTGACTGTGGCAGCATCGCTACCACGGCTTTGTAAAAGGCGCCATTAACTGGCTCCAGAAACCTATAAATGCAATGTCAGTGCCTGGATATGGCCCGGATTTACATTTCCCATTGAGTGGGAGTGTGTGGCGCAGGAGTTAGAGCGCCCCAGCACCCTGAGACTGTGGGTTCAAATCCTGCACTTAAGTGCATCTTGAAGTTCACACAACTCATAGTATTCTATAAGTTGTATGTGTTGCTAGGAGAAACACCCACGACACACCTGGGCTCCACCCAGAGATACAGCCTATTTGCATTTAGTTGCTAAGTGACATGCGTATCATGTTTACAGACTAGTGCCTTAGCACTTAGGTAGGCAAGTACAAATTAAGGGGACTGTTCTCATGAGTAAGTGCTGGTATCCCATAAACAATTGGGACTGGATATTGCGCCTACCAGCAACCTTAGTGTTTTAATCGGTTTTAAGTGGCGGATAATTGTAAAGGTAGTAGGGGGGTTGAATTATCAAATCTTATGAAGAAAAAGGAGGTAAAAAATGAAGTGAAATATTAATGTTGTAGAGGACTCCTAAATGAACAAAAGGAATTTTTAAATGAATAGTATAAGAGAATTCTATACTTTTTGTCACATACACTCAGACATGTGTGATTCAGCCAGAAGCCAGAGCTCCTATAGCCAAACCCACCGCCCCATCACTGTGTATGGAAGTATTGAGTAAAGTGCTAATGTGTGCTAATTCAATGCTACAATTAATCTGGCGATGGCAGAAAAAGAACTCTTCCACTTATCTCTTAAAAGTTCTTAACAGGTCCCGACATGGACCATGTTTCGCAGTTTTGTTTCAAGGAACCCCCAAAAAAGGCTTAGTGGTTCAAATGCCAAAGAGACCAGTGATAGTGCAATTGTAGCAATAATCGCGTGTTCATATATACTTAATTTGCAACGACTCCTTGACTTCTGTTTTCATGTCGGGACCTGTTAAAAACTTTTAAGAGATAAGTGGAAGAGTTCTTTTTTGCCATTGCAAGATTATTTTTAGCATTGAATTAGCACACATTAGCACTTTACTCAATACTTCCATACACAGTGATGGGGCGGTGGGTTTGGCTATAGGAGCTCTGGCTTCTGGATAATTGGTCATGCCATTAAAAACCAATTCAAAACTCATTTAAAAATTAGGCGCAATTAGGCACCCTGCAGGACCAGTGTCTGGGACTGTGGTGCCTAGTGACGTCAAAGCCTGAAAGTGGGTGTGTTTAGGGGCAGTGCTGGCCACGATTCTGCAAGGACCCTAGGCACCAGAAATATAGGTCTCTCAAACCCAGGCCTATATTTCCAGCACCTAGGGTCCTCATAAGCCGAACCTGTTCATGATTGACACACGGCAGATGTCACTTACAGAATCAGGTGCTTAATTTAGGTGCATCTTACAGACTTGCCCTCCTTTCATCACAGAATTGAAAATTTTGATAATTATTTCAGGCTATTAAATTTGAAACTTCTGAATTTCCAATTACTGCTGCTCCTAAGGAGCTTTTTTCATACTGATTCCTTAGGAAAAATTTATGAGTTTACTGATCAAACTTTACCTCCTTTGCACAGGATATATTTTATTTCTAAGGCAAGGTGAACTCAGGAGCTGTCAAAAAGATCACTGGAAGAAGTATTTTCTGCTAGTTTGGACATAACTGATATATTGGAAAGCTCTGCAGAAGAAATCATAGAGAAATATATTCTTGTTACTTTTGTCCTCTTCCGGGAAAAAGAGGCTCTATTTCGTTCCTCTACTTCTATTTTCTTGGAAAGAAAAATCTCTATATTCCTGGATGTTTGTAAATGGACTTAAAATAAGAGAAAAATCTTTTTGAGTTATCCTCAAGTTTTGTCTGTTGGGACAAAATTTCAGCTAAAATATCCTTGTAAATGCCTTGTTCAATTTGAAAATATTAAATACGTGTTTTGTGATGATGCACAATTACAATTTTTTCTTTAAAGATAAAGAGTTGTCAATGTGGCCACTTCAACTCCATAAGTGACTTTTTTTTTTAATGGCCTATTGATGTATGACTAGGTAGTCCTACTCTTCCGTACTGCTTTGTTTTCTACCTTTAATCCATCTTCCTTTGGTTGTTTACTTGGTCTTGTCTCTCTCTATATGTGGACTTCTATATTTGAGTGTGAGATATATTCTGTGATGGATGAGATTTCTTTGCTTCTTCTGTAATAGCTCTTATTTTCTTGTTCAAAACAATCAACCTCTTTTACAAAGCACTTATCCTCCTCCGCTCCTTCCCTGCCTCCCCAGGACCATGCGCACGCACCCCTTCTCACACCAGTGTTGCCTCTTCCCCCTGACATCACTTTCCGGACCCGTGCCTAGGAAGTGATGTCAGAGGAAGAGCTGACACTGGCACAAGCAGTAGGTTGGGGTTGCTGCTCATGCTGGGAATGTTAAAGAGGTATGGGGGAAAGGAAGAGGCGCACACGCGCATCAGGAGGGGGTGGGGAATAAGCGGATGGGGGGGTGGGGACCACCATCCCAGACGACTCTTGCCCTTGCTACGCCACTGCCTGCAGTAAACATGTGTTAGTGCATACCCCATCTTAGTGGAAGGGCTCCTTAAGGGTGGTACCATGTTTCCCTAAAAATAAGACACTGTCTTATATTAATTTTGGGCCCAAAAAAGGCACTAGGTCTTATTTTCGGATAGGTCTTATTTTTTTTTTTTCCATGTACAATAATCATCTCTCCCTTCCTCTCCTCCACCCTAATTCTTTCTATTTTCTTTCTCTTCCCCACATGTTCAGCATCTTTCCTCCCCTTTCACCCATCCCCTTGTGCAGTGTATTTCTATCCCTCCCATCCTCCTTTGCAGCAGAACCCTTGCTGCTTCTATCCCTCCCTCTCATCCCCCTGTGCAGCAGAACCCTTGGAGCTTCTATCCCTCCCTTTTTCCCATCCCCCTATGCAGCATCTTTCTATCCCTCCCATCCCCCCCGCTGCTGCAACGCACCGCCCCCCAGCTGACCCTTTCATCTCTCCCTCCCATCCTACCCTGAAAATCATGCTAGGGCTTATTTTTGGAGAAATTACGGTAGTTATCAAGCTGCATTAGAACAATAATATACATTGGGACTCTTATACTAAAAATCTGGGCTTAACGTGCAAGATGTGCTAAGCCCAGATTTAATGTGGCATTTTGTAGAGACTTTTGCTTCCTCTTTTTTTTTTTCTTTTCTTGCAGGCCATGTTCTACTGTTCCCATTTGTGGTACCTGCAAAGAATTAATGCGAGAACGCTTCCTGCTTCCTGTTTAGGAAGCACTTAGTGCTCCACTTTAACCCTGCATTAATCAGTGAGCTTTCTAATCATAAAGTGCTAGCTAAATAACACGAGAATGTTTGTGAATTTTAGTAGTATAGAATATTTGTAATAAATCAATCAATCAGGATGCGATCTTGGATCCCTGCTACATAATCATTTCTCAAGTTTCTTGAATGAACTACAGGAATGCTAAGTGTGCCCAAGATTTGCATCCCAGACCTCTGTCCCTCTAGAGGTCTTTTTGAAACCTCTTGGGATCTTTATTAAATACCTGATTCCTATCCTGATTGAATCTGAGCTGGTCTGTTTGAGACAAACATCTTCTAAATTCATTGGACTGAGATTCATCCAACTGTCTTCTTCAGAAACTGGAAAGGAAAAGATCCTTCTTTTCTCTTCCTGGAACCTTGGAGCATAACCCATGGCTGCTTCCTTTGGTCCATGGAGTATAGAGAATTACAGTATAGCCCCTTGCTACAATACCATGTCCATTTCCTCCTGTACTCAGTCTGTGAATCTTGGTGTCACCTTTTATGTTCAGCTACCCTCTTTGCAAGATTGATTGCAAAATTACTTCTAAAAATTACTTCATCCTCTGGGAAACTTCCTCTTATCAGAATTTCCCCATTTTAACACATAGAAAAATCTCGTAGTAGAACCTTAGGGGTCTCTACATCAGCAGTAAGTACAAATTATTAACTTTATTATTATAACTTGGACATTATCAGTGTCACATAGTCATTCAGTTTGCAACTGCTGTGATAGTTGGCTCAAAAATTATGGATTCTATTCAGCTCAGAGCTGGCAAGCAGTCTGGCTTAAAAAGTACTTTAATGCTATTAACAGCACCGTGATAAACTCCTTACAGAAAAGGTAATCGGAGATTTGCCGCCCTTTTTGCCTAGCAATCTTAAAGTGTTCTGGAAAACAGCTAGCACTTCCAGTGGTCTGGGAGTTAATCTGTCCAAAATCCTTTAATTCCTTCTCACCAGACTTCATTGTTATCTGTGTCCAGCTTGAACAGTATTGAAGGAGCTGGTGCAAATGGAGATTAGTTTAGTATATTGACTGACCCAGATTAGGTATTTGTTCACTTATCGTTTCAGGTTAGTAGAATGAGTTGAGGGTTTTTTTTTTTTTCTCTCTGTTTTGTTTTGACTGTCATGCCCAAGAAGATATATCTAGAATTTTAAACCTGAAGTAAACAGGAGGTAGGTAATTTTCAGAATTGTTTTCTTGGGTAAAATACTGCTTTCCTCGTAGAAATAGACTTATATAAAATTGTCTGCCTGTAAGGTGAGTAAATCCACATGCCTGTATTAGTGTAGGCATGAACATAAGAATTGCTGCTGCTGGGTCAGACCAGTGGTCCATCGTGCCCATCAGTTCGCTCACACGGCGGCCCTCTGGTCAAAGACCAGTGGCCTAACTGAGACTAGCCCTACCTGCGTATGTTCCGGTTCATCAGGAACTTGTCTAACTTTGTCTTGAATCCCTGGAGGGTGTTTTCCCCTATGACAAGACTCCGGAAGAGCATTCCAGTTTTCTACCACTCTCTGGGTGAAGAAGAACTTCCATACATTCGTACGGAATCTATCCCTTTCAATTTTAGAGTGCCCTCGCGTTCTCTCTACCTTGGAGAGGGTGAACAACCTGTCCTTATCTACTAAGTCTATTCCCTTCAGTACCTTGAATGTTTCAATCATGTTGCCTCTCAATCTCCTCTGTTCGAGGGAGAAAAGGCCCAGTTTCTCTAATCTTTCACTGTACGGCAACTCCTCCAGCCCCTTAACCATTTTAGTGGCTTTTCTCTGGCCCTTTCGAGTAGTACCGTGTCCTTCTTCATGTACGGCGACCAGTGCTGACCGCAGTACTCCAGGTAAGGGCGCACCATGGCCCGGTACAGCGGCATGATAACCTTCTCCGATCTGTTCGTGATCCCCTTCTTTATCATTCCTAGCATTCTGTTCGCCCTTTTCGCACAGTGAGGGAAAGGTTTACATGTACACACATGTGAAAATTCCAGCTCATGCATATAAATGAAGTAGGCTTGCATATAAGTGTGTAATTTCTCTTGGGTAGATTTCAACACAGAACACACATATTTTTGCTTGGAAAAAATCCAGCTCAAGCTGGACGCATAATTCTGATCATTTATTTATCGGTGTTTTATGACCTTCCTTTATGAAGCAATTCACTCAAGGAAGTACACAACAGTTTCACAGAGGCATGCAGTTATAAATGTAGCCCTAAAGTGTATTTAGAAAATGTCAGCTAGGTAGATGTGATGATATGAAAACAAGCATATTTCAAAAGCCACATTTGAATAAATGGCTATTTAGAGGGGTAGTTATGAACTTCGTTAAGGGAATAATATTTGCTTCAATGTGTGTTAAATGGCAAAAATCATGTATTATTTTACTGTGATGCAGTATATGTTGTATTCCACCCCTTCTTTTTTTTCATCGTTGGTTTTGCCTATCCTTTTTGACAATGGAGTTCTTTTCTATTTCTCCTATATTAGTTTGAACACTGCTTTGCTCGGCTATAAAGGAGGTATAAAAAGTGCAATTAAACAAACATTTATGTGGCTTTTGACTGCATCATAATGCAATGCAAATGCTTGCAAAGTGCCTCATTACTATGCAGATCAAACAACACAGCTTACATTGAACTTCACAAGCTGTGTTATTGCCGGAAAAACAATGCCAGCTACATGCAGTCTGATGCTCCCACATAGCTTTTCTTAGGAGAACATTATGATAGATTGAATCTTTACTGATAGTACTGTGAGATTACCACTAGGGTTCAGCTGTATTGTACCACCTGAACCTACTGCCAGAGAATGTAGGAGTAACTGGGGACTACCAGTGAGTTCTTGATGTGGGTCCAGGGACGTTGGGGGGAACTTTAGAGTGAAAGAGGGTCCATAGATGATTTTAGGGGGGTAGAGAGGTCTGCTAATGGCCTAGTACTCTTAGGGAGAACAATAACACAGCTCTTGGAATTGATTACAGATTGTGTTATAAATTTACTGAGGAAGGCACTAATCTGTTGTACTGACTTACCTGCAGGTTAGTAACTCCTGTGGTAAATTAAGCTGTGGTAAAATGTAAGATTTTACCCCAGCTTTGCTATTAGCCATCTTCTCTTGGTAAAGTGGCTGTCTGAAACTTTCCCAACTTTTCCCTGGATAAAAATTATGTTTGAGGATCAACTGGGGGTGGGGAGGAAGGAAGTGGACTTGGAGGCAGGATTACATTGGGACTTTTGCATTTTCTTTTTTTAATTATTATTCTTATAGACTTCATGGTAATGGCAAAAAAAATCACCATATATAGGTAGCCCAGAATTTAGAGAATGACAAGGGGACAAATTTGTCCCCGTCCCCACAGGATCTATCTCCATCCCTGTCCCCATGAGTTCTGTCCCTGTCCCTGCCCCATCCCTGTAAGATCTGTCCTCATCTGCACAAGCCTCAAAATGATTTGAAAGTGTTCAATGGCCGAGCTTGTAGGGATGGGGCAGAACAGGGATGGCTCCCTTCTGATGTCACATTCTGGTCCTGCGAAGACGGTGCCAGGGGCAGTTCATGCCTTCCCCCCTTACTACACCACTAATTGAAAGTTATTTTTTAAATCCAGTGTGGTACTGGGAGGGTGCCCAATGTAACACCAATTTTTAAAAAGGGTTCCAGAGGTGATCTGGGAAATTATAGACTGGTGAATCTGATGTCAGTGCCAGGCAAAATGGTAGAGACTATTATAAAGAACAAAATGACAGAGCATGGATTAATGAGACAAAGCCAACATGGATTTAGTCAAGAGAAATCTTGCCTCACCAATCTACTACATTTTTTGTTTTGAAAGGGTGAATAAATATGTGGATAAAGGTGAGGTGGTTGGTATTGTGATTCTGGATTTTCAAAAAGCATTTGATAAAGTACCTCATAGAAGACTCCTGAGAAAATTAGAAATTCATGGAATAGGAGGCAATGGCCTATTATGGATCAAGATTTGGTTTAAAGATAGAAAACAGGGAGTAGGATTCAATGATCAACATTCTTAATAGAGGAGGGTAATTAGTGGGGTTCCCCAGGGGTCTGTGCTGGGACTGCTGCATTTTAGCATATTTATCAATGATCTAGAAATTGGAATAACTAGTGAGATGATTCAGTTTGCTGATGATATAAAGTAGTTCAAAGTTGTTAAATTGGAAGAGGATTGTGAAAAATTGGAAGAGGACCTTGCAATACTAAAAGAATGGGCATAAAAAATGGCAGATGACATTTAATGTGAGCAAGTGCAAAGTGATGCATGTGGGAAGAGGAACCTGAAGTATTGCTACGTGGTGCAAGGTTCCATTTTAGGAGTCACTGCCCAAGAAAAGGATCTAGGTATTATTGTTGAGGATACGTTGAAACCCGCAGCTCAGTGTATATCGGCAGCTAAGGAATCAAATAGAATATTAGGAATCAGGAAAGGAATGGAAAACAAAGAAGAGAATGTTATAATGCCCTTGTATCACTCCATTTTGTGGCTGCACCACAAATACTGTGTACAGTTCTGGTCGCTGCATCTCAAAGAAGATATAGTGGAATTAAAAAGTTACAGAGAATGGTGGTGAAAATAATGAAAGGGATGGTACAACTTCCCTATGAGGAAAGGCTAAAGTAGCTAAGGCTCTTCAGCCTGGAGAAGAGATGGCCGAGGGGAGATATGATAGAGATCTATAAAATACCAAGTGAAGTAGATGTAAATTACTTGTTTACTCTTTCCCAAAAATTTAGGACTAGGGGGCATGCGGTGAAGCTGCGTACTAAGTAGCAGATTGAAAGCTAACTGGAGAAAATATCTCTTCACTCAATGTGCATCTGAGGGAGTGAGGGTTACTCCCTTACTGATACTGCGATTACACCACTGTATAGTAGGGGGTGTTAGCTCACAGAGTGGAAGAATAAGCCACCTTAGTGTCAAGGGGGTGGGACTCGGGCATAGAGGAGTTCATATGCCCTAGAGTGGAGTAGTTCAAGCAGGCCTTGAAGCAAGAGGTCTCCAGAAGGAGAGATCTTCCCTAGCTGTGGGTTGAGAGGCCGGGGAAAGCAGAGTGGCTCTCAGGTGACTGTGAGAAAGACTGGCAAGGGAAGATGCCTGTTACTTATTCGAAGACTTTGATGTTAAGTATAAAAAGCTGAAGGCAAGCCTGTGTGTGGTTAGATAATCCCTAGCTGTGGGTTGAGGAGAAACCCAAGGAAGCAGTGCAGCTGTGAGAAAGACTGTCAAACTGAGACAGTTGCTTTCTGCTAAGGTAAGCCAATTTCTTATGCTGAGTATATGTGGACTTGCTCTGGGGCCAGACCATGATACCTGGCTTGAGAAAGACTGTACTAAAATCCTCAGAAAAAAATAGGCTATAACGTGAGTCCTACACAACATCCAAAGGTTGAAATAGAAGGTTATTAGGATCTCAAGTGCTCACAGTTATATGCCAACTGACCAAGTCTAGGCAGATAACTAACTTGTGAGCTATCATCGGTCCTTTAATTCCTTGTTGTGTTATTTTATTTCAATTATTTTAATCTTATTGTGCAATTTGTTATATTTATACTACTATTGCATTTATAATTATTCAGATACTTAGCTCGGGTGTAGATTCATAACCCGGCCAGTTGAAGACCAAACAGAACGACGGAAGATCTCCGTTTCGCTTTCAATAATCATGGAAGAGCTTCATCAGGAACAGTGCAGAATAACAGCACTGTTTATTTCAACGGCCCTGCATAGCCGAATGGTGGACCTGGTTTAAACTAGTCCGAGCATGTCTATTTGTTTCATCAGCCCTGCATAGCCAGATACCGGACACAACAAGGAGTTAAAGGACCGATGATAGCTCACAAGTTAGTTATCTGCCTAGACTTGGTCAGTTGGCATATAACTGTGAGCACTTGAGATCCTAATAACCTTCTATTTCAACCTTTGGATGTTGTGTAGGACTCACGTTATAGCCTATTTTTTCTGAGGATTTTATTGAGAAAGACTGTTACAACCTGTGTTTGTGGCATGGCACTCGATGACCACAAACATTATCTTGAGCTCTATAAACCACAGGACATTAAAAAACTTATACCTTTGAACTAAAAGACTATTTCCCCTTTTCCTGAGCCTGTGAAGTAACAGGGCTCAGGTTTCTGGATTAATAAAGAGTTTTGTTGCACCTTTTATGTGTGTCTGTCAGTGTGTGCACAGGCTTAACTCTAAAATCCGCTCAGGCTAATAAGGTGTAATTAAATTCTGAAATTCATTGCCAGAGAATGTGGTGAAAGTAGTTAGTTTAGCAGTGTTTAAAAAGGTTTGATTTTCTAAAAGAAAGTCCATAAGCCATTATTAAGATAGTTATGAGCTCATGATGATGAAAATTCAGCATACTGCTTCAATTTGCTGCATCATCTCTCTAGTACTTTCCAAACAAGCATATTACTGTGACACTATTGCTAAGGTCTACAACCCAATCTGGTTTTCATGATTTCCACAATATGAGCTCTATGTACATGCAGTGAATGCAAATAAATCTAATACATATTCATTGTAGAAATCCTGAAAACCAGGCTGGGTTGTAAACTTCAAGGCTGGATTTGAGGACCCCTGACTTACAGGCAGACTTATTTGCAGATAAAAAGGAAGTGGAACTGTGGAGCCAGGAAAGGCTTAGGTGGGCCAGGAGCAGGGGTGGGGGTGGATTAGGGATTACAGTAACTGTTCTTTGCTTTGTTCCAGGCTCGTAATCTACCCTCCTCTTCCCTGCAGGCTGCTTTGAAGGGAGCAGAATGCCCTTCAATGGAATCAGATAATAAGTGGTGGAACTGTGTTCCAGGCTATTCCTTCCCCCCTTCCCCCTCCCCCCCATTAAGCCCTTCTTACAGACACCGAGAATGCTAGAGCATTGGTTTCCAACTCTTGTCCTGGAAGACCACCAACCAGTTGGGTTTTCAGGATGGCTCTATTGAATATGCATGAGAGAGATTTGCATATAATGGAGGTGACAGGCATGCAAATCTGCTCCATGCATATTCATTAGAGATATCAAGTAAACCTGACTGACTGGTGGTCCTCTAGGACAGAGTTGGGAACCCCTGTGCTAGAGAGTTCACCAAAATGTAGAATGTGCGTTGGAGGATGCCCATGCGCTCCACCCACCAAACAAAGCCATGACAAAGATTCTACTAGCATTTAATCATTTTACAGTGTATACACAGTACATGTTCTCGCAAACTGCTTGACATTCATTCATGGACATAAATTTTGGATAAATAATATAATTCAGTTTGAACAGCTCACATACAGTGTAGGTCTATAGTTTACTAAACTGTGAATCTAAATTCCCAGTCAGTTCAGTAATTTACGAGCTGCCAACAAATGACAGAAAATTGCTGCAATCAGTGTTGCATGTTATTAGAATATGTAAAATAATTATCCAGTGTTTTTACTGTGTTCTCTCTTTTTTAAAAATCTTTATTAAGTTTTCAAAGCTAACAAAAAGTGCAAAACAATATACATACATATATTAATAATCATAATAAGAACTTATAATCAATCAGTAACAATACAGAAAGGATAAAACCCCATCTCTCTTCCAGTGTTTTCAATCAGGGAATAAAACCAAACAAAAGAGATACCCCCCTCCCCTGGATGTGTGTGCTAAAACAACAAAAAATAAAAATAAAAGACAACTTTAACGAAGCCACAAAAGTCGTCAATGGACCCCAAACTAATTTAAATAACTTATTATGCCCCAGCATGTCAGCGTTCATCTTCTCATACTTATAAGCATAAATTCGCCCACCAAAAAATAAAACTAAGGTGATCCCAATTTTTCCAATTGCGAGTACCGTATATACTCAAATATAAACCGGGACAAAAATGGGGTCCCGGTTTATATTCAGGTCATCCCCCAGTGACCACCCGAAACCCTCCCGGACTTCTGCAGGCCTGCCTTAGGCCGGGACAGGAGGGATCCCTCCCGTCTCCTGCCCAGCCGACACTAATAATTACCACCCTTCCTCCTTCCCTCCCTCGCTTACCTATTCCTTGGTGGTCCAGCGTGTATCCCGCGCTGAAATCTTTTGTAAAGGTAGTAGCTAGCGGCGCACCCAGGCCGGCATGCAGAAGCGAGCTTTTCGTGCTGCTGGACGGCCCTGCACCGCTCCTTGATAGGCTGCTGCGAGTTCCCATTTCTTGATGCATTTTAGTAAAAGGGCCCCTAAACTTAACTGGTTGCAGAACCTTCAGTAGCAATAATTGCAACCAAACACTTCCTTTTTTTTTTTTTTTTTCAGTTCAATAATTTTTATTAAGTATTTTAAAGGATACAAGAATCATTTAAAGTACATAGAAACAAAATAAAGCTTTCTGTATATAGAGTATACAAATCTATGTTTAGCTATAGAGGAGCAAAGGCTCCAATTATTGAAGGTGCATGTAAGGGATATGTAAGATAAAGATATCCGTCTTTCACATCACTGATGAGGCATCTTAGCTCACTTCTCTTTATAGAACTGCTATAATTCGGATACATTGCCAGGTTTTCGTTCATGAACTGTTAATTTCAAGGTCCTGCTACAGCATCTTTATTGGGTTCAACTTAGGAAAAATAAGAGCCGAAGAGGTCACAATAGTGGTTCTAGATCATGGGTGGTCAATGAGGGCCAGAATCCAGTCGGGTTTTTAGGATTTCCCCAATGATTATGCATGAAATCCATTTGCATACAATGGGAGGCAGTGCATGCAAATAGATCTCATGCATATTCATTGGGGAAATCCTGAAAACCCAACTGGATTCCAGCCCTCATTGCCTACCCTATTCTAGATCAATGGTTAAGACACATCTTTTTGGTTTAGCTTTTTTTTTAAAAAAATTGAAATTTATCAAATTCAACAAGAAACTCTTGTTCAAGAAATACAGAAAGAAACTCAAATAATTAAAGAAATTTTCAATTAACATAAAAATTGCTATCTTCCTTAGACCCCAATAACAAGGAGGGCAGACCTTTGTAAAGAGAAGAAAATCATATTTAAGACCCCAAAAGAATAAGAAAAAAGCTTAATCTTATGGATATTAAAAGTCCTAATATCCATAAGAGCGCTTCTTAATCTCTCCCAAACATTCACATCACCAGCTTCTTCATATCCAAGAAAGTTCTCAGTTCCGGTGCATAGAAGACATATTTCATTCCCAAGTACTTAATCATACACTTGCATGGATATACCAAAAGGAATACCAATACTCAGTGACTCAGATCTCATTGCAAGAAATAATTTTCTTCTTTCTTGTGTTTGGCGAGTTAAATCGGGAAACATCCAAACTTTTTTACCATAGAACAATATTTGTGAATTCCGATAATACAATTTAAATATAGCATTAACATCTTGCTTGAATACTAGGGAAACCAATAAAGTAGCTCTTTCAGTTGCTTCTGATATACTTGTTTCAAGCAAGTCTGTTTTAAATGGCACATAATATATTTTATTTAATGGAGGAAAAGCTTCCAAAGAAAATTTCAGAACTTCATTCAAATATTTTTTAAATAAATCCAGAGAAGACATTAGTGGTGATTTAGGAAAATTTAACAAACGGATAGTCAGTCTGTGATTGAAATTTTCCAATTGTTCTATCTTTCTATTCAAAGAAACTTTATCTTTCACAATTTCAGATGTTAAGTCTTGGAGAGTATCAACCTTTGCTTTAAGTTTTATGTTTCAAGTTTTATTAAAATTTTGATGTATCGCAATATCATTAATTCAAAGCGATTTACAATTTGAAACAGGTTCTTAAATATTAACTAAAACTAACACAAACAAACCCGACGTACCAATACATAAGGGAAGTAGGGAGAACTACAATAAGTATAGTAAAGGATACATACATAATTTGCTTTAAATCAGAGGCAAAGTCTTCTTTTATACTTTCCACTCTTTTCTCTAAAGAGGCAGCAGTACTTACAAGCTGAGAAGTATCTTGAGAAGATTTGGTAATGTTACTGTTTAGGTGCTGGAGAATTTCCCATATATTCTCCAGAGTTATCACTGGCAGTTTTGTTAGCTGGGAGCAAACTCCAGCTCCAACTCCCAGCTTTTCCTGCTCTCCCATGTTCCTCGCTGCAAGTGCCCCTCGAAACAGGTTTTCCTTTGCGTGAGAATTCTCACGAGACTTTCCCAACGCTGCAGCATTGAGAGCAGAGCATGGTAAAGTGACGACTCCAGGAGGTGAAAGCGATGTTTCAAAGTCTAGCTCCACGGTTTCTCCTCCAGCCGAGAAGGCAGCAGACACACCTCCGGATCCTTCCTGGGACCTCAAAGTTGTGTAGAACTCCAAAATAGAGTGCTGGGCAGGGGAAGACGTTCTAACCATCGAGGGCATGGAATGAACGCTTCCTTTCCGTTTAGTGTACGGCATAGCGATCAGGTAGGAGTTAGTTTGCAGACTCTGCCTCGCTCAATCGTAGACGCTGTCACTTGTCCGCCGCCATCTTAGATCCGCCCTCATTCTGTCTGGAAAGCTTCTTACAGCAATGCACCGAGGCTTAAAATAGGTTTAATGCTGGTATTCCTGGTTTAGCATTTTTATGAGAAGTTTGGTAAATTGCGATCCTGTTTTTTGGCAACTATTGAAACAAGATTTAAACAAAATTATTTTCTTTTTGGATTTAGATTACTTAGATTTAATTAATTTTTTAAATTTTTATTTCATTTCTGTTCTTTCTCTATTGTTTTTTCTTTGCTGCTCTACTTTTTATGGCGTTCTTTTCTTGTTTTTATATATTTTGTACACCGTGCTGTTGACAAACTGAAGTGCGGTTAAAACTTCATAAACCTAAACATAAGTTCAGACTGAGTGGAGTGGAGGAGGACCTTCAGTGAATCTTCCCTGACAAATGATTCTTGGGCACTTTTTCAATCCTTGTTTTCAAGGATTAACTTATTTTCTTGTTCAGTCACTCAAGAAATAGGCTAGACCAGTGGTCTCAAACTCAAATCCTTTGTAGAGCCACATTTTGGATTTGTAGGTACTTGGAGGGCCACAGAAAAAATAGTTCATGTCTTATTAAAGAAATGACAACTTTGCATGAGGTAAAACTCTTTATAGTTTAAAAATCTTTCCTTTTGGCTAAGTCTTTATAATAATATTGTAATTTATAGCTAAAGAGACAGATGATCAAGAAACTGTTTTATTTTACTTTTGTGATTATGATAAACATATCAAGGTCCTCAAAATAGTACCTGGCGGGCCGCATGTGGCCCCCAGGCTGCAAGTTTGAGACCACTGGGCTAGACCTTATAAATGTGCAATCATGATGTCTTTAATGTAGGATTACCAGACATCCGGATTTCCCCGGACATGTCCTCGGGAAGGGGCAACCGCGCATGCACGTGTGGATGCTATCTGGGAGCGGGGCTGGGGGATGGAACGGGACTTGATACAGGCAGAACGGGGCAGGCCTGGGAGCGTGGCCATGGGTCCGGATTTTCCTTCGGGAAAATCTGGTAACCCTATTTTAATGTTAATATGAAATACTTTGAAATTTGATTGACGGGTTTCAAATTCTACTCTTAAAAGCTATTAAAGCAGCATTGTTGCCTGATTGATTCATATTGATCAAAATTAAGGGCTCCTTATACAAAGGTGCGTTAGGGCCTTAATGTGCGGAATAGCATGCGCTAAAATGCCGCACGTACTAGCCGCTACCGGTAATTTTTCGGCTAGCGCGCGCGCTAAAAATGCTAGCGCACCTTAGTAAAAGGAGCTCTAAGTGAGGTGTACAGTTTATCCCAGGACAAGCAGGCATATATTCTCACATGTGGGTGACGTCATCTACGGAGCCCCGGCGCGGACAGCTTTTCAAGCAAACTTGATTAAAGTTTCAAGTTTGCACACTGCACCACGCATGTGCGTGCCTTCTCGCCCACTAGAGGGCGCATCCCACCTCGTGGTCCTCAGTTCAAATTTTTCCGCGGAGCAAGAAAGCCCTGTGGATCTGAGCTCCAGTGTTTTTGCCTTCTAGCTGCCGCGTTTAGTTTGTTTTTCCCTTCGAATTAGTTCGCGGTACTCTTTTCCTTTCGTTTCTTTTCAAAAAAAAAAAAAAAAAAAAGTAACTTTCGTTTTTCGTCGGGTTCCGGGGGTTCCCGGAAGCCGTGGCCGCGGGACGTCGGTACGTTCCCGGCCTTCTTCTTTTTCTTCGTGGATGTCCCGTCCTGTTACGGGATTCAAAAAGTGCAGCCGGTGTGAGAGGTTGCTTTCCATCACTGACCCTCACCGGTGGTGCATTGTCTGTCTTGGGCCCGAACATCCGACAGACTCGTGTGATCGCTGTGCTACCTTCCAAAACAGGGCCCTCCGTCGCCGTAAGGCAAGAATGGCCGAATTGTTCGCCGTCGACGCGCCGCCTAAGGCCTCGACGTCGGCCTCGGCTTCGGCCCCGGCCTTGACCTCGGCCTCGGCGTCCTCGGGGGCCTCGGCCTCGCCTCGGCCCTCCTCCTCGAAGGCGTCGTCAGTGAAGCAAGCTTCGGGTAAGTCCTCTGTTCCATCCCCTTCAGCAAAGAAGCCATCCTCGAGTCAGGCCAAGGCGGGTGGGTCGACCCCGGCCCCGCATCGGACCTCGACTCCGCACACCCCGAGGGAATACTCGAGACCGAGGTCGCCCTCCAGGGAGTGTGCCCCGGACTCGGAACTCCCCACCTTCGTGGGGATTCCGGCCTTCCAGGATCTCCTCCGAGCTCTGATCTCATCGGAGCTGTCGGGAGCCCTGGAAGTGTTGCAGCGTGCTGCGGTTCCGGCGGCCTCGACCTCGGCCTGGACGCCTTCGGTCTCGGAGGCCCCGGCCTCGGCTCCCTCGGGAGCCCCGGCCTCGGCGACCTCGGTCTCTGGTACTGGGACCCCGTTCACCTCGGTCTCGGCCCCGCCCCGGACCTCGACCTCGGGGGAACCCCCTGAGCGGAGTGTAAGGCCCAAAGAAAAGTTGCGCAGAGTGCGCCGTCTTTCCTCCTCTTCCTCCGGGTCTTCCAGACACACCTCGCCCTCGACGCGACCTCGGACGGGGCGTCGATCGAGGAAGTCTAAGCGGCCCCGAGGCTCGCCTCGGCGCGACCGTTCCTTGTCCTTCGGGGGCGAGGCGTTGCAGGTGTCGGAGTTGCGCCTCAACAACCCGAGGCTCCTCCGCTCACCCCATGGGAAGTCTTCCCGGGCCGCCTCGCCGAGGAAACGGGAGAGTGTCCCACGAACCCCGGGGTCCTCACCCAAGGGTTCTGCGAGGAGGACAACTTCCCCTTCCCCCTCGAGGGCCCTCGAGAGGGGATCCTGGGATTCGGGATCGGTTAGGGATCCTCATTATTCCCATGAGGCCTCCCCCCTCTCCTCTGTGGGGCGGTCGAGAACCCCCTCTCCCCAGGCTAGGCCGTCCTCATTTTCATCCTTCGTTCAGGACATGGCCCAAGCCCTGGGGATTGACCTGATGGTAGGCTCTCGGTATTCCAAAGAATTTTTGGAGGAACAGGACCTCCCCATTCTTCCTAGGGAGGTGCCTAGACTCCCTCTCAACAGTGTCCTTCTGCAAACCTGGCTGAAGAACTTGTCAAACCCTCTTACAGTCACGTCTGTGCCTTCAAAAATGGAATCGAAGTATAGGACGATTCCCCCTAAAGGGTTCGATAAGGCGCAGCTCTCACACCAGTCTCTTCTGGTGGAGTCTGCTCTTAAAAAATCACAGCCCTCACGGGTTTCTGCGGCGGTTCCACCAGGCAGGGAGGGGCGGACCCTGGACAAGTTTGGCCGCCGCCTCTATTCAAATTCCCTGATGGCCACCAGGGTTCTAAACTACGCCTTCACCTTTTCCTCCTTTTTACGTGGTATGGTGAAGGACCTTCCTCAATATCGGAACTCGTTACCGGACTCCCAAAGAGCAGGATTCGACAAGTTTATGTCCAACCTGTCTCAATTGCGGTTGTACCTATTCCATGCAGTGTACGACGCCTTTGAGCTGGTTTCGAGGGTGTCGGCCCTCGCGGTGGCCATGCGCCGCTTGGCCTGGCTTCGCACCCTCGACATGGACCCAAACCTGCAGGAACGCCTGGCAGACTTGCCTTGTGTGGGGTCCGAGTTATTCGACGAGTCATTGGATGCGGCGACCAAGCGCTTGTCGGAACAGGAGCGCTCTCTAGCATCCCTGGTCCGCCCCAAACCTAGGCCCCCGCCGCAGAAACCCTTTCGGCCTCCGCCGCGCCGATACCCTCAGAAGTCGACCCCGGCTTTCTCGAGACCGCCTCCGAGACGTCCGTCTCAGCGAGGCAGAGGGGGACAACCCCAAGCCCCGGCGCAGGGCCCTTCTAAGCCAGCGCCTTCCTTTTGACGGGATGAGCGGACGGGGCGGGTTCCCCTCCGCACTTTCTCAGGAACCCCTTCCTATCGGGGGCCGTCTTCGGTTCTTCCGGGAGGCATGGACCGGGATTACCTCAGACGCTTGGGTGCTCCGGATCGTCTCCGAGGGCTACTCGCTCAACTTTGTGTCCTCGCCGCCGGACAGTCCCCCAAGTTTAGTCCCCTGCAACCGTTCGCAGCTACCGACCCTTATAACCGAAGCCAAAGCCCTCTTGAAGCTTCGGGCGGTCGAGCCGGTCCCCAAGGACCAGTGGGGTACGGGGTTTTACTCCCGCTACTTTTTGGTCCCAAAAAAGACCGGGGACCTGCGCCCCATACTGGACCTCAGGAAGCTCAACAAATTCCTGGCCCGGGAGAAGTTTCGAATGCTATCTCTCCCGGTTCTGTACCCCCTCTTGGGGGAAGGGGACTGGATGTGCTCCCTCGACCTGAAGGAAGCATACACCCATGTTCCGGTGCACCCCGCCTGTCGAAGATTCTTACGATTCCAGGTGGGGGACCTCCACCTCCAGTACAGGGTACTGCCCTTCGGCCTGGCCGCGTCCCCACGAGTATTCACGAAGTGCATGGTGGTGGTTGCAGCAGCCCTCAGGTCACGTGGACTCCATGTGTTCCCTTACCTGGACGATTGGCTCATCAAAGCCCCGACCAGGGAGGGGGTTATCTCAGCGACCCGACAGTCTATTGCCTTCCTGCAAACTCTCGGGTTCGAGATAAACTTTCCAAAGTCTCAGTTGAGACCGTCGCAGTCTCTTCAATTCATAGGTGCTGTGCTGGACACGGTGCGCCTACGCTCCTACCTGCCGACCCAGCGGTTGGAAGCCTTGGTACGGATGAGCCGCCAGGTCTCCCAACTATCGAGGGTGTCGGCCAAGCGCGTGATGATGCTGCTGGGCCATATGGCCTCGACGGTACATGTCACGCCGTTTGCGAGGCTACACCTGAGGACCCCTCAGTGGACCCTCGCGTCCCAGTGGCGCCAGGAGTGCGACCCGGTGTCTCGCCTCATTTCGGTAACTCCGCCCTTGCGGAAATCGCTGCGTTGGTGGACAGACTCTTCAAATCTGTCCATGGGACTATTGTTTCGCACTCCGCCTTTTCGCAAGGTCCTGACCACGGACTCCTCGGAGTACGCGTGGGGAGCCCATCTCGACGGTCTTCGCACGCAGGGCCTGTGGTCGTCAGAAGACCGTCAGTGTCATATCAACGTGCTAGAGCTGCGAGCCATCTTCCTAGCACTTCGAGCCTTCGTTCACATATTGCAGGACCAGGTGGTCCTCGTCCGCACGGACAATCAAGTGGCAATGTATTACGTGAACAAGCAGGGAGGAACAGGGTCATGGCCCCTCTGCTCCGAAGCTCTTCGCCTCTGGGAGTGGGCGGCCTCCCGGAACATCTTCCTCCGGGCGGTCTACATCCAAGGAGAACGGAATTGCCTGGCGGACAAACTGAGTCGACTTCTGCAACCGCACGAGTGGACTCTACACCCAGCAGTTCTACGCGAGGTCTTCGCACGCTGGGGAACGCCACAGGTGGATCTGTTTGCCTCTCCGGAGACACACAAACTACCACTATATTGTTCTCGGATGTACTCGCAGGACCGTCTGGAAGCGGATGCCTTCCTACTCGACTGGGAAGGGAGGTTCCTGTATGCATTCCCTCCGTTCCCGCTGATCATGCGAACGTTGGTACACCTAAAATCGTCCACGGCCACGATGATTCTCATAGCACCTCGGTGGCCGCGTCAGCACTGGTTCTCCCTGCTGCTCCAGCTCAGTGCCAGAGAGCCTCTCCCCCTGCCTGTCTCTCCTTCTCTGCTGTCTCAGAGTCAAGGATCCATGTTACATCCCAATCTGCAGTCATTGCACCTGACAGCCTGGTTTCTTGTTCCCTGACTCCTCCGGACCTGTCTCAATCGGTGAAGGAGGTGTTGGAAGCCTCCCGCAAGATCTCGACGAGGCTTTGCTATGCGCAGAAATGGACCAGGTTTTCCACCTGGTGCTCGTCTTTTCACCTGGATCCGGTATCAGTTCCGGTATCCTCGGTTTTAGAATATTTGTTTCATTTGTCGCGCTCCGGCTTGAAAACCACTTCGGTGCGGGTTCATCTCAGTGCGATTTCTGCTTTCCACCAACCTCTGGAGGGACGCCCTCTGTCACTCCATCCCTTGGTGACACGCTTCATGAAAGGGTTACTCAGGGTTTGTCCCCCTCTTAAGCCTCCGTCTGTCGTGTGGAATTTGAATGTGGTTCTGGCTCAACTGATGAAACCCCCGTTTGAGCCACTCAACAAGTCCCTCTTGAAATTTCTGACTTGGAAGGCGGTGTTTCTAATTGCCCTCACCTCCGCCAGGCGGATCGGGGAGTTGCAAGCCTTGGTTGCGGACCCCCCTTTCACTGTCTTTCATCACGACAAGGTGGTTCTCCGCACCCATCCTAAGTTTTTACCTAAAGTTGTTTCTGACTTCCACCTCAATCAGTCCATTGTCCTTCCTGTGTTCTTCCCGAAGCCCCACTCCCATCCTGGCGAGACGGCGCTTCACACGCTTGACTGTAAGAGGGCGTTGGCATTCTATCTTCAACGCACCAGGCCTCATCGGAAGGTTCCTCAATTGTTTTTGTCCTTCGATCCCAATCGATTAGGGCATCCAGTTTCCAAGCGCACTCTGTCTAACTGGTTGGCCGCTTGCATTTCCTTTTGCTACGCTCAGGCTGGCCTTCCTCCCCCGGGTCGAGTCACGGGGCACAAGGTCCGAGCGATGGCAGCTTCGATAGCTTTCCTCCGATCCACTCCGATGGAGGACATATGTAAGGCTGCCACTTGGTCTTCGGTTCATACATTCACCTCTCATTACTGTCTGGACACTTTATCCAGAAGTGACGGCCGGTTTGGCCAGTCAGTATTGCAAAATCTGTTTTCCTAAATTGCCATCCTCCCACCTGCCCTTTTTTGGTTAGCTTGGAGGTCACCCACATGTGAGAATATCATGCCTGCTTGTCCTGGGATAAAGCACAGTTACTTACCGTAACAGGTGTTATCCAGGGACAGCAGGCATATATTCTCACAACCCGCCCGCCTCCCCGGGGATGGCTTCCTTGCTAGTTATGGAACTGAGGACCACGAGGTGGGATGCGCCCTCTAGTGGGCGAGAAGGCACGCACATGCGTGGTGCAGTGTGCAAACTTGAAACTTTAATCAAGTTTGCTTGAAAAGCTGTCCGCGCCGGGGCTCCGTAGATGACGTCACCCACATGTGAGAATATATGCCTGCTGTCCCTGGATAACACCTGTTACGGTAAGTAACTGTGCTTTTCCTGCTCTTGCTCTCGGAAGCTAAGCAGGGTCGGGCCTGGCTAGTACCTGGATGGGGGATGGCTGGGGAACACCAGCACTCTATCTTGGGCAGCAGCAACATAGTGGAGCCATACACTGTGCAGGAGAAGGCAATGGCAAACCACTCCTGTATTCTACCTTGAAACATCACAGGGAGGAGTCCTCACTGTGCATGCAGCCATGGGTTGGTGGTTGACTCGGAGGCATGCACACACCGTTTTCCCTGCGGTTTCTTTTACTTCCATATTGCCTGACAGTAGAGAATATGCCTGCAAGCACATTTTGGATTTGAAATTGAAATATAGCTGCCAATGCACTTATTTTGGCCATTATTAACCTTACCTTTCTTGCAGTATGGAAACTTCATTTTGGTTAAATAATAAAGAGGTCATTTACAAACTGCCAGAACATGCTAGAACTATTATCACACTTTGGGCAGAATTCAATAACTTGCCAGATCGGGCCTGATCCTGGCGGATCCAACCAATTCAGAAACCAAAAATATGCAGATGGGGGCGATCGGAGGAATGCCCCCATCTGCCTGCATGGATCGCGCACGCGCAGACCATAGGAGCAGCGATCTTGGCTTTTTTTTTTTTTTGATACTTTTTTGTACTTTGGGTGGCAGGACTTCGGGGAGACTGAACCAAATGCCGCCACCTCCATTGACCCCCAACCCGCGTGACTCCTAGAAAGCTGGTCCCACTCTTGCCAGCTGTCGCCCTCACTAATAATAAAAAGATAAATGGAGCCCGTGGTTTTAACCCGCGGGTTAAAACCACGGGCTTGCACTGCGGGGAAGGGTGGGAGAGTCCAGGCAGGCAGGAAATCATGGCAGTTCGGGCAGGCAGGAGAAGAGCATCGGAAAGACGAGCAGCAGGAGATGAGAAGCAGGGCAGCATTCGGGGCGAGCAGGCAGGAGAGATTGCAGGGCAGAGAGCAGGGCTTCCAGTCGGAAAGACGTTTTCAGCTGGTTCCCAGCAGTCGCTTCTTCAGGTGATCGGCCAGCCCAGTCGGATCGGAAATTTGGTGTAGTGAATCAGGTCGTTGTCCAATTTGCTTGCATTTAACCTCATTTGCATGCATGGATTCAAAGGGGTAAGTGAATCAGGCTGGATGAAAATTTGATAGTAAAGGGGTCGCAAACCGATCGGTACACGATTGGTTTGCTTTGTGAATTTAGCCCTTTATTTGCCCCACAGCCCATCTTATTCCTAGGGCCCTGCAGCAAATAAAGGAATCTTTTTATTAAGGTGTGCTAACGGATTTAGCATGCACTAATGCAGGGGTAGGGAACTCCGGTCCTCGAGAGCCATATTCCAGTCAGGTTTTCAGGATTTCCCCAATGAATATACATGAGATCTATTGGCATGCACTGCTTTCAATGCATATTCATTGGGGAAACCCTGAAAACCCAACTGGAATACGGCTCTCGAGGACCGGAGTTCCCTACCCCTGCACTAATGGATTAGAATGCGTTAAGTGGCTGTGCAGCCTATAAGTATACAATGGGCTGTGGAGCATTTAGCACATGCGTTGTGCACCGTAGCAAAAGGACGCCAAAGTGCATTAGTCAGTGGCCACCTAGGATTAATGAAAGAGTGGTTTCACGTTTCCGTTTTATTTGATGCACTGCCTTGCAGATGAACTATCAAGGCAGTGTTCAGTCAAATAAATACAGTAGTTGTGGGGATTTTAGAAAAAAAAAACTGAAAAGAAGCAGAAAAATGAACAGAGCGGCATCAGAACCTAGTGGGAAAAAGAACAGTATCCTAAAGCTAATCATGATAAGGAATTTAAGAGAGAAATATAGACATTTGCTTTGGGGGGTACTTTTTCTTTTAGTACAACTATAGGATTACTAGTAACTGGGCAGATCAGGCACATTTATCTTTTGTTTGACAGTAACAGGAAAGCAGCAGTTGGCGTACCCATCTGCTAAATATTGCCTTCCAGTTGCCCCTGTTCTATATGCAATCTTTAACATTTACTTATTCTCCCCTCTCCCCGGTATTAAGGAATTCTTCCAGCTGTCAATGGTAAAAGCTTCCCTAGATGTCCCTTATATGGCAGCTTGATCTCTAGTGGACCTTATGTTCACCACTGCTATTTTGAACCCAGTGCTGGCAAGGGACAGAAGCAACTGGGAATCACTCCTGCCCTGACTCTACTAGACGCCAGGGATTAGTAAAGCTAGGTCCTGGAAGGATGTGGCTACATGAAGGTGGGGAAGGGGGTATTTTTGTGGATGGGAGTGTCTGCAGAGTAAGGGAATAATCTAATATAATAAAACCCTAAGCGTGCATGCACACTCTTACCTGCGTGTTCCGTTTTCCGTGAGCTGTAGGGCCCCGCCAACAAGAGTGTGTATGCGTGCTTCTACTCCCTCCCTCCTTCCCTCACTGTAAGTTTGCCGCCATCATCGCCCAATTCCTCCCATGCACCCTTTCCCGCCGCACACGAACCCCCATTGACCCTCCCACTGTGAGACGCACAAAACTCCCGGCTCCAGCAGCGGCCGCATAACACTAAAGACGCTGCTTCGCAGCCTTCCTATGCTCTGATTTCCTCTGCCGCATCTCTGATGACATCATCAGAGACGTCAACAGAGGAAATCAGAGCATGGGAAGGCCGCAAAGCAGCGTCTTTAGTGTGATGGGGCTGCTGCTGGAATCAGTAGGTTTGACGGTCGTCTCGCGGTGGGAGGATCAGTGGGGTCAGCTGCACGGCGGCGATAGTGGCGGGGGGAGAGGGTTCTACTGCACAGGGGGATGGCTGGCAGGTAGGTTGGCTTCGGAGGGTGTGAGAGGGACAAAGTCTGAAAGGCAGTGAGGGGGAGCAGGGAAGAGGTGCTGCTGGGCCAGGGGAGCAGGGAAGAGGTGCTGCTGGACAGAGGGAGCAGGGAAGAGGTGCTGCTGGACAGAGGGAGCAGGGAAGAAGGGCAGGGGGAGTACGGAATAGGTGCTGCTGGACAAGGGGAGCAGGGAAGAGGGACTGGAGGAGCAGGGAAGAGGTGCTGCTAGACTGGGGGAGCACGGAAGAGGTGCTGCTGCACAGAGAAGTAGGTTGGGGAGGGAAATGCTGCTGCTGCACAGGAAAATGGAGGGGGAGGGTATGCTTCTGCTGCTACTGCACAGGGAAGTGGAGTGGGGAGCGAAATGCTGCTGGTGAGAAAAGGGGGCTGGGGCTGAAAGGGAAAAGATGGGAGAAGGGGTCTGGGGGAGGGTAAAAATGGGTTTGGAGCTGGAGCTGGGGCTGAAAATAGGGGACATGTGAGGGAAGGAGGCTTTACTAGCACCCGTTAATGTAACGGGCTTAAACACTAGTAATAATAATTTTATTCTTTTATACTGCCATTACCAGTGAAAGGTCACTTTGGTCAGCCACAAAACTTAGAGACTTGAAGAAAGCAACAGGTATATTTTATCCAGCATATGTGGACTCCTGAGCCGCCAAGCTGGCAACTTCCGAAGTCCCAAAACCAGGAAGTTACAGTGATATTTATACATTTTCTGGCTAAATAACTGAATGCTAGAAAAAACTTCTCACGTGTTACTTTTCTTAACAATCATTGGTCCTAAGCAGGTCACTAGCAGGTCACTTATCTAAGCCCTGCAGTCTCTCTGTTACATGTCCAGGAGGGCGGAATACAATACTGTGTATGCTGAGATAACCATAAAAAGCTAAAACGCCCAAGATACAACACCCAGTGCAGGCAGGCTAGAACATGAGATAAGTCAGGTCTGCAATTAAACATAATTCAGCATTTTATTAAGGAGAAAACTTAGTTCAAGTCTCAGGAAAACCAGTCCCAGACTCCATCACCAGAAGTTCTAGGCGGTTTACACTAAGAGAAACTGGACAGCCAGCGAAATACATTCATACCATAAAAATCAAATCATACAATAAAAAGTTAAAAATATGGTTACAATCTTAAGAATACCAAGTTAAGTAATAAATTTGTCAAACAGAGAAGACTTGATTCATTTTCGAAAAGAACATTAAGACGTGGCTTGATGAATACATTCACCAATGGATCAGAATGGGGTTCCTTATATTTGGGGGGAGGGAGGAGCATCAGGAGATGGCTTTTAGGGGGGATTGAGGAGGGCAGCAGGTTCTAAGGGTAATGGCCCCTTTAAGAGGCTCTCGCTTATTTACGAATCCACACCTATTCACCTGTCTACCCCAGCCTAATCTAGCTCAATGTAGTTTGTCTTGAGCTACCAATCAAAACAAACCTTGATCATCTCATCCCCTAACTGACCTACCCATCTACTATCCCAACACTATCCAACCCCATTTAACTATCCCTTATCAACTTATCTACTCCCACATGCTCACTCATCCAGTCCACTACCCATTACCCCATCTGTCCGACTTATCTACCACAGCTCATCACCCCCACCCACTCTCCTACCCTCCCACCCTCCTATCCACCTCCCTCCAACCCACTCTCTAACCAACTGCATCAAGTTATTAGTTAGAGGTATAAATTAAATTAGACTTCTACCTCTAACCATTGAAGTTAAACGTAAGTAGTTATCTTTACTTCCATTTTACCTATTTTTAAATTTTTTTTTTTTAACTTCTGCAGAGAAAAAAAAAGAGGAGGAGGACTAGCAATAATAATCAAGAATTCCCTAACTCTAAACATACTTGAAAAAACATCCACCCCGCAAATGGATTTCCTAGCATGTCATCTCACAAACCCAACACTAAAAAACTCACTAAACTGCTTGCTCTGCTACATAACACCAGGAAACTGGACCACAGTGAGACCTGAATTTGAAAACTTCATCTACCAAAACTCATTAACAGCAGAATATAACCTCATCCTAGGAGACCTAAACCTACACCTAGAAGACACAACCTCCACACCGGCAAATAACTGTCTATCCTTCCTCAAAGCCTTATCCTTCCAGATCCTAAACCCACAAACCACCCATGAAAAAGGTCATCAACTGGACATTGCTGCATTCATGACTCACCAACCATCCAATCCAGCAATCCAAACTCCTAACGGAACATGGTCCCCATCCCTATGGTCAGACCACTACACATACAACTTCAACATCAACTGGACCATGACCAAACACACACCTCAATCAAAAAAAACCACATACACCACACGCAAACATATCGACCCAACCATTTTTTGGTCAAATGTAGATGAAACTATACAAGACTGCGACCCAAAAAACTTCATCTCCCACTGGAAAAATGTGTCCACCAACATCCTTGATGATCTGGCCCCCATACAAACCAAAACCAGAACCAGCAGGAAATCAGACCAATGGTTTGATAATGAATTACTCCAACTCAAAAGACAGTGTAGAAGATTAGAAAGAAAATGGAGAAAAAAGAACCAAGATCAAACAAAAACCGAATGGAAAAAAATCAACAAACAATACAAAAATCAACTAAGGGATAAGAGGAAAAGCTACTATACTAACCTCATAGGCACGGAAACTCAAGATTCCAAAAAAATATTCCAAATCCTGAAAGAATTAACAGACACCAAACCATACACAACCACCACGAATACTCCTCCACCATCACCCACCCTCTTAGCAGAACACTTCAAGAACAAAATTACCAACACCAGAGCCACTCTCATCCTTAACCCATCCCATCAAAACCCAATCACAATCCACCCTCCAGGAAAAGAGGCAACTGCAGCAGACAGAATTTGGACTCAATTCCCCAACATACAATGGTCAGAATTCAACAAATTCTACAAAAAATACAGCCATGCCTCCTGTGACCTCAACCATTGCCCCTCATATCTCCTTACCACCTCTAGTGTAAAATTCCGCACCACAATTCTACAATGGATTCAATTCACGCTCACAGAAGGCACATTCCCTGCTGACCTCAGCGAAATCGTCATCACCCCAATCCAAAAAGACCCAAAAGCACCACAAAACCACCCATCTAACTTTAGACCTATAGCCTCAATTCCGCTATATGTCAAAATTATAGAAGGCCTAGTAGCCAAACTCCTCACCAATTACATAGATGACCACAACCTACTCCACCCCATGCAATCAGGCTTCAGAACAAACTTCAGCACAGAGACACTACTAGGCTCCCTTATGGATACCGTCAGACAACACCTTAGTACAGGGAAAAAAATGCTTCTCATACAACTGGACTTAACTGCGGCATTCGACTTAGTGGATCACAACATCCTTCTACAGATCTTAGACGCAATAGGCATCTCAGATAAAGTATACTCTTGGTTTGAAGGATTCCTAAAACTCAGAACCTACAGCTTAAATCAAACAAAGAAAAGTCAGAATCCTGGTCAAACCCCTGCGGCGTACCACAAGGATCTCCACTATCCCCCACCCTCTTCAATCTCTACACTGCTTCTCTAGGAACGCATCTGGACAATATGGGCATAACCACCTATAGTTATGCTGATGACATCACCATCCTCATCCCATTCGATCATTCTAAACCTACCATGACAGACAAACTTCACCAAACACTTGAAACAGTCACAACCTGGATGAAAAATCACAAACTTAAACTCAACCAAGACAAAACCAAATTCATCCTTCTCGAAAATGACAAGATCCAAACCTCAACCAATTTAGACATAAACGCAATCAAATATCCCATCCAAACCACCATAAAACTACTTGGCATGACCATAGACAGATGCTGCACTATGCAACCGCAAATAAATAAAACAATTCAGAAATCATTCGCAATCATGAGAAATCTGAGACAAGTCCGAAAATTCTTTGAAAGAACACAATTCCAACTTATAGTCCAATCCCTAATACTAGGGATATTGGACTACTGCAACATCCTCTTCCTTCCTTGCCCTGCAACTACAATTAGACAACTCCAAACAATCCAAAATACAGCTTTGAGACTCATCTACTCACTGAAAAAACATGACCACATCACTGAAGCCTTCATCAACTCACATTGGCTTCCAATCCAAGAAAGAATCCAATTCAAATTCTACTGCATATTATTCAAAACCCTACACGGAGACAGCCCATCATACTTGAACAATCGCCTCATCCAAGCACCCACTACAAGACAAAGAAAAACGCACGCCCCATTCATACCCCCCCCAATCAAGGAAGTAAAAAGAACAAAACTACACGACGGCCTCCTAGCCACCCAAGCCGCAAGGCTAGACAACCAGATCTCCAACCTCTTGATGACCACCCCAGACTATAGGACGTTCAGAAAAGAAATAAAAACCACACTTTTCAAGAAATTCCTGAAGCAGCAATAACATCACGACCGTTTAGTAACTCTAAAACTGACATTTGATCTACCCACTACTGCACTAATAAGAACAAAAGAACTTCCACTATGACCACCTATTAACTCTTTTACAAACCACCTCACCCTCAACAACCTGCTAAATGTTTATAAGATCTACAACTTACCTCTCTAGCAAATCATTGTAACTCTGTTTTTTTGTTAAACTAACCTTTTGTAATCCGCCTTGAACCGCAAGGTAATGGCGGAATAGAAATCCCTAATGTAATGTAATGTAATTCTGCACAGTTTTATGTGCACAGTGCATCTCATTTGCTTAGGAAGATCTTAGAGGATCGATCGTGGGCTGAGAATCAGGGAAGCCACTGTTCCAGTCCCAATTCTCTCCCCCTTGTGACCTTGTGCAAGTCACTTCCATTTCCTCATTTACCAATATGAATTAATGTTCATTAATGTGATTTTACCCTATTTAACAAAATTTCCATTATTTTCATTGCGGTCTGTTTACTAACAAAGTGCACGTTAATGAAGTCCTTAGATTAAAAGTCCACCGAGGACAGGGAAATAACTTGGGGGCCCTTTTACTGAAGGGTCATCAAATTTGCAGTCACTGTGGTTTAATGTGGAACTTTATTGCATGGTAGCTGCAAATGCTATGTGGCATCTAAGAAATGGAGAATCCTTCAAAAATATCTTATGCACAGCACTGAATTATCACCAAATATATAGGCTGCTGCTCGAGCCACACTTATTCACATTTCCTTTAACAAAATTCCTCATAAACTAAAATGATAAAAGAATATCATAGTGGAACTCAAGCGCTCACGGCTGCAATGCCATTAGTATGCTTTTTGGCATGCACCCTTAATGCGAGCTATCATTGGTCCTTTTATTCTTTTATTCTTATTATTTTTTCTAAAATTTTTATTTTTATTTCAACCTTCATTTAAATTATTTGCTATAGCTATTTATTGCAAGAGTCTTCTTATATCTTTGTAATAGTAGTACTTAGCTTGTGAATACTACACAGCCATCGACGGAAGATCTCCGTTTCGCTCTCTCAATATGACATAGAGCTTCTTCGGGAACGCTATAGTTAACCCTTTTAGTGAACTATCTGTTCAATGACCGGATTGAACAATTCAAACTCTCGGCCCCCCACTTCAACTTTCAAAGTGTCTTTCGTCACATCCGGGAATCACTCTTGCAATAAATAGCTATAGTAAATAATTTAAATGAAGGCTGAAATAAAAATAAACATTTTTGAAAAAATAATAATAATAAAAGAATAAAAGGACCGATGATAGCTCACATTAAGGGTGCATGACGAAAAGCATACTAATGGCATTGCAGCCGTGAGCGCTTGAGTTCCACTATGATATTCTTTTATCATTTTAGTTTATGAGGAATTTTGTTAAAGGAAATGTGAATAAGGGTGGCTCGAGCAGCAGCCTATATATTTGATATCTAAGAAGTGGAACCATCTTCTCCCATTTAGCTCCTATATTTTACTTATTTATTTAGATTTATATCCCGTCCTCCTAGAAAGCTCAGAACGGTAGAACATAGCAACATAATGGAGGGGGAGGGGCAGATATCTTACAGGGAATGGATCAGAATGGGGATAACAGCTAGTGAACGTACAAAGGGGCGGGCAAGGCAGGAACACATTAAGGGAGGAGGAGGATAGCGAGGAACTCCAGAGCGACTTGTATCAGTTAGAGAAATGGGCAGATCAATGGCAGATGAAGTTCAACGTGGAGAAATGCAAAGTAATGCATTTAGGTAGTAAGAATAAGGAATACGAGTATAGAATGTCAGGCGCAACTCTGGGTAAAAGCGAACAAGAAAAGGACCTGGGTGTACTGATAGATAGGACCCTGAAGCCGTCGGCACAATGCGCGGCAGCGGCAAAGAAAGCAAACAGAATGTTAGGCATGATAAAGAAAGGAATCACGAGTAGATCGGAGAAAGTCATAATGCCGCTTTATAGAGCAATGGTCAGACCACACTTGGAATACTGTGTCCAACATTGGTCTCCCAACCTAAAGAAGGATATAAAACTGTTAGAGAGGGTGCAGAGACGAGCAACGAAGTTAATAAGAGGTATGGAGAACTTGGAATATGAGGAACGACTCAAGAAACTAGGACTGTTCTCCCTTGAGAAGAGAAGGCTGCGAGGGGACATGATCGAGACGTTCAAAATGCTGAAAGGCATCGATAAAATAGAGCAGGAAAATAAATTATTTACATTGTCCAACACGACACGGACAAGAGGACATGGTTTGAAGCTAAGGGGGGACAAGTCCAGGACAAATGTCAGGAAGTTCTGTTTTACACAGCGAGTGGTAGACGCCTGGAATGCTCTCCCAAAGGAGGTTATCAAGGAATCCACTGTGCTGGGATTCAAAGGCAAATTAGATGCACATCTCCTTATGAGAGGCATAGAGGGATATGGGTGACTAAAACTACATCAGGTGTATACCTGACTGGGCCTCCGCGTGTGCGGATCGCCGGACTTGATGGACCATGGGTCTGATCCGGAGATGGCAGTTCTTATGTTCTTATGTTCTTATGACTGCAGGTCTCATTGGGGATGAGTGGATGCGTGGAGGGCAGTTCTCTAGACCATTTGTAGCGCATCAGGTTGGAGGTTGGATTAGGGTTACCATATTTGTGAAGCCAAAAAAGAGGACACATGGCCCCAAACTGGCCCCATCCCTGACCCCACCCCTAGGCAGTTGCCTGCTGTGTGCAGTCAGGGTCACAGCAAGCTATAATTGCACTCCGTGGGACTTGCCCTCCATGATGCCCCATCCCTTCTTGTGCTGCGCCCGTGATATCAGACTTTCACTTGTGGGGCCCTTCTACAAAGATGTGCTAAGTCCCAATGTGAGCTTAGCACACTGAAAAAAGCTTAAGATTAGACACACTAAAGTGTCCTGTGATAATTATCCACTATATGCACACTAATTGTGTGCTATTTTTTTTTCCCAATTCTTTATTCATTTTAAAAAAGTTTACAATAAGTATAACAGCATTTATAACATTTTAAACTCAAATACAACACTTAATATTCTGTTAAAATCCATATTAGAATTTATCCCCCTCCCCTAATCAATAACATTCTTTAAATTCAAGAAAACCTACCATAAACCCCATTCCTATATACCTTATTTAATATTTTTGTAAATCTGTTTTTTGAAGGAGGTGTAGCTATTTTTTTTGTATTGGAAGCATTTCCATCTAGTGCATTCATAGCACGCGCTAACTGGATAATGCAGACAATTCGGGAGCCCTTAGCATCTTCTAAATAGGAGGTGGTAAGTGCTCCAGTATTATATTTTTGAAGTCCTGCATGCTAAATAAGAAAAAAAAAATTATGTGGTCTCTGCAAATCTAATACCAAGAAAATACCCTATCTTAACTGCTGCAGTAAATTGGGCTTATTGCATGGGACACACTAATACCATATATTACTAAGATTAGTGAAAGGGTCCCTATGTTAAGACAATTGGATGGGTCCAAATACTGATTTTTTTTTTTGTGGGACTTGTAAGAGCCATTTATTTAAAAAACAAACAAATAAATAAAAAAATTGGTAAAGACAGTTGTTGCTTTTGTTCCAGAAATTTTTAAAAAATCTGCCGCCTGGGTAAATTAACCACTGAATCCAGAGGTATAAAGCCATTTACTAACATCATTTAGATGTGTCTAATAACTCTAGGTCAGAGAGAACTAGAATGGTTAAGTACTTTTTTTGCCTGTCACTAGGGTTGATGTATGGTTACATATGTTGCTTGGAGCACATTTTCTCCCCTTGTGTTCTGTATTCACATTATTTTTACAGATTTTTCTGACCATTTTAATACTTGTCTTGTCTAGACTGATTTACTGTTCACATAACAGCCAAGTTACCTTAACAACTAACAGCTGTATTCAAGATTCTGATGTAACTCTTTCAGCTCCAGTTTCATTCAACTAGGCACAGACACTTACCAGCAAATGTATCGCCACATCTAAAAGAAATTCGCCTATCTATTTCAGTTGTAAAATAAGAAATATTCCATGTAGCTATTGCTATTTTGCATGCACTAACAGGCTTGTTAACTTTTGTTTTAGTAACCTGGGTTGGTACATGATCTGAGGCAACCTAGATGAACCTTCAGCAAGACAGCTTCCTCATTATCTTTTAGGCCTGTGGCTCACCCCAACACCATCTACCCTTGAAGATGCCGATAACTAAATTCAGCAATCTTGATCACCAACAACACCACCTTCGCCAGAAAGATGCACATCATTGGGTCAGCATTCAAACACTGTGGCCCAGCGTTTGCTTTAAAGTTGGCTGCGGCGTGTAAATAGTCCACATATATTCAACCGTGATATCTGTGAAAGCAGTGGCGCTGTATTTACCTTATTCACTGGTAACTGATGCAAGTTATATAGATATTGATGATATTCTGCTGCTACAGTATATAGACACTTATATGGTTTAAGTTAAGACAGCCTCGTGTAGGGCTACCATATTTTCTCGGGGAAACCCCAGACACATGACCTGCCCGGTTCCACTTCCAGCCCCACCCCCATTTTCAGAATCATAGATAACGTCAAAGATAGGCGCCGGAAATATAGGCCAGTGTTTTGTAGGCCTACATTTCTGGCGCCTTTGACGAGAATTGCATCTACAGAGTTGCCTAATGGCGCCTGAGGTTATTTCTGGTGTAGACCACGCCTACTTTAACATTATGCGCTATTAGGTGTCTCCGTGGATATGACTATGGTATCCTTTTTTTCAGGTGTCTCTGGGTGCCTACATTTAAAAAAAAAAAAAAAAAAAAAAATCACTTTTAATTGGTTTTAAACAACGCAGTCAATTACCACGCTGATTGACTCCAATTAAAACAGTTAAGTTAGGTGGTGGTATGGCATCTGTTGGTGCAGTTTAGAGAATACAGGCCTTATTGTCTACATAATGGGTGGTGGTAAGGACTCATGTGCTGATCTGTTTTAATAGCCACGTGCTAATGATAAAATTAGCATGTGCCCATTAATACAAAAAAAAATAGGAAAATCCACCATTTGACTAAGGTGGTAATTTTTTTTTTCTGCACCACAAAACGAACTGGATGCCCCAAAAACTTCATGTATCTGGTCTTCTCTCCTCTAATAAATGTTGGAATTGTAAGTTGTTTCCAGGGACTTTAGCACACATGTTATTTGATTGTCCATGTTTACAATCTTATTGGAAGGACATTTGGTCTGCTGTGTGTTCTATTTTTTGATATACAATCCAATCTCTCCATCGCTATAGTCATGTTTAAATCAGAGGCTCCCTCTCTTAAGATTTCTGACACACATCATGCCCTATTTAATACTCTTAATTATTGCACTGAGACTAATATTATCTAACTACTCTTATAGCCCGTTACATTAACGGGTGCTAGAATATATGTGTGTGTGTCTGTCTTTTTTATTTTTTCTCTCTCCTTAGCCGCTTTCTGTATTCTGTCTGTCTTTTTTTTTTTTTTTTTTCCTTGGCTGTCCACTACCACCCCTTGCCTGCTCCCCCTGTCCATTCTCCCTTCCTTTTACCTCCCCTTTGTCCTCCACCACCCCATCACTGCTCACCTTATCCAGCAGAAGCCCTTCTCCCTTTGTTTTACCTCCCCCTGTCCATCATCACCTCCTTCCCGCTCCCCCTGTCCTGTATGCCTGTCTTTATTTTTCTGCCCCCCCCTCCCTGTTCATCAGCACCTCTTCCCCTGTCCATCAACCCCTTTTCTGCCCTCCATTTCCTTGTGTCGCAGCATTTCCCTCCCACCTCACTTCCCTGCGCAGTATTTTCCTCCCCCATACCTTCCTCCTGAACTCCATGTCCTGCTTATGTCGACATCCGCCTTGGAGGGGGGGGAGGAAGAGAGAGAGCGAGCTTCGGGCGGCCAGCAGCCGCCGCAGCCGACATCCGCTTCGGGGGGGGGGGGGGTAGGAAGAGAGAGAGAGAGTTTTGGGCGGCCAGCAGCCGCTGCGGCTGACATCCGCCTTGGGCCGCCGCGGCCCACATCTACCTTGGCGGGGGGGGGGGGGGGGGGGGGAGGAAGAGGGGAGGAAGAAGACCGTAAGCCGTGCATGCGCACTTCCTAGCTACAGCTCACGGAAAACGGACGCACGCATAGGAACTGCGCATGCGCGGCTTACCGTTTTATTATATTAGATTGGAAATCTTTTGACTCACTAAGGGCTCCTTTTATCAAGCCGCGCTAGCTGGGTTAGCGCACGTGACTTTTAATCACGTGCTAACCCCCGCACTGGCCAAAATACTCAAGGCAGGCGTTAGCGGCTAGCGCGGCCGGCGGTTTAACGCTGCTATTACGCGAGTTAAACCGCTAGTGTGGCTTGATAAAAGGAGCCCTAAATATCCACTTTTGATGGCAGTGCTTCTTTGTGAGATGCTAATTTCTAAGTCCTTGCCTCTACATACTAAAGTTGCTAGGAAATGGGCCATTATCGAGAACTACTTGAATTCTGTATAGCCATATATTTACATTATATCTATACTATATTATGTCTACATTATATTTTTCTATTTACATTCCATACCTTTTATACATATCTTTCTATTTCTTCCTCTCTGTTTCTTAGGCCTCTGAGGGATTTTTTCTCTCCTTTTTCCCTTTTCTCCTTCCTTTCCCTTCCCATAGAGTTCACGCTGGATAATTATATTAGTCGGAATGGTGAGATTTTACTTGTTCATTTGGTATTGTTCATTTGACTTATCACTCCATCCAAATTGTTATATATTTGACTATATAGATTTTTACTTTTCTTTGTATTTGAGCAAAAATTTTCAATAAAATTTCATGTTAAAAAAAAAAAAAGAATGACCTTAGCACACAGGAAAAACACACTAAGGACACTTTTTGCCACTATTTGGTAAAAGGGCCAGACACTTTACATGAGAGTAGAGATCGTGCCACCTGTGTCTTGGTCTGTAAGCCAGTTGTAATGATCGGTTTTTGTTATACGTATATGTTAATAAGTTAGTTAAGCTGTTTAATAATAAAATGTCCATTTCAAAAGTTCTTTCAATTGGAGCTTAGTGGTATTCGGTAGAAATTTGTCCGACGTAAAGAGTGCTGGACTTGAGGAAGTTGGGAAATACTTCTCAAGCATAGCAACAGGGAAGGGGGGAGTGTGTGGTACAGTTTTTAAAGCTACAGCTTCAGCACCCTGGGGTTGTGGGTTCAAACCCACACTGCTCCTTGTGACCCTGGTCAAGACACTTAGGGCTCCTTTTACAAAGCCGCGCTAGGGCCTTAACGTGTGAAATAGCGTGCACGAATTTTCCGTGTGCGCTAGCCGCTACCGCCTCCTTTTGAGCAGGTGGTAGATTTTTGGCTGGCGCGCGCTAATCCGGTGCATGCGTTAAAACCGCTAGCACGGCTTAGTAAAAGGTGCCCTTAATCCCCCCCCCCCATTTCCACAGGTACATTAGATAGATTGTGAGCCCACTGGGACAGACAGGGAAAATGAGCACCTGAATAAATTCGTGTAAACCCTTCTGAGCTCCTTTGGGAGAACGGTATAGCAAATGTAATAAATACATGAAATAAATAAATTTTTCAAGTGTCAGTTTAGGCTTAGCTCCTAGTTTTGTTTGTTGTATTTCCAAGAGCGAGTGAATACCATAGTAAACAGCTGTAGCATTCAACCAGACTCCAAAAATCAGTAAGCAAATGTAAAGAGAAAGAGAGGCAATGTCCCACACAGCAGCTGGGGAGTAATGTTTTCATGACTACACTGGAGGAGGATTGTGGCATGAGATTGTTGCCAATTGTGATTCTACCACCTAATTATGATCATGTTATGGTCAAAGAATGTATTTTTTGTGTGCTAAAATGGAATTGATCGTGTTCTTGGAAAATAAATTACTGGTCAATGGTCAGAAGCTTTTGACAGACTAGAAGCCCTCGTCATAGATAACAATTTTAACTAATGGTTTTGTTTTAATTTTAGGGTTTTTTTTTTTTTGCTTTGGAACCCAACACTGGCATGACACATGAGGATCAGCTGTTGATGTCCTGGAAGCTAATTCAGCCATTTGCTAGATTAACTTTCTGGCCCTGTCTTTTTTCCTAAATGTAGTATTTTTTTGGCTTGCATTGTATGGGAGAAGAGGAGGGCTCTGATAATGAGCTTTGCTTCTGCTGATTTGTTCCATCGCATCTGTGCATGTTTTTTTTTTTTTTTTTAATTGTTAGTTTGCCAGCTGCATCCTTGTTTCAGTGAGCAAAAATTTAATGTTTTCTTATAGAGGCAAAAAAACGGAAGGCAAAGCTGTACATGTTGCTACTTTTAAAACACATACACACACAACAGCAGAACTGTCATATTACAAAGAAGAAATAAAGCTTATTTCCCTATGCTGGAAAAGTAATATTTAGTCAGCTGTAGAGACATGTTATAACAGAGTTGTAATACATACTACACAGAAATATGAAGCCATGTTGAATGTTTTATATCAAGAATGAAAAAGTTGAGCTGCTCAATATTCAGTCATATTTAAGTTTTCAAGCTTATTTTTGATATACCGCAGTTCATAAAATATCATATACTAGTTTTTTAGCCTGTTACATTAACGGGTGCTAGCAGCCCTTTTCGCTTACTTTTACCTCCTCCCTGACCAGCAGCACCCCCCCATTCCCATTCCATGAACCACACCAGGTGTTTTCAAAACCGACTCCTGCTCATGAAAACATCAGCAAACAGACCCAGAAGCTATTTTTTTTTTTTTCCCAGAACAGTTCAAGGCTTGGCACAGAATTACAAATTTGATTGGATCTACAGTGAAAAACAGCATTTATTCCCCCCTCTCTGTGCAGCAGCCACAGCACGTTCTTTACCTTATTCCCCTTTCCCTTCCCGCGTTCAAGCCTGCTATCTAGTTCCTTGGCACCCTCCCCTTCCCACGGTCTCACAATTTTGAAAAACTCAACTTCCGCTGGTGCTGGAGTGGAGCTCGATGGCTAATTGCCTCGGAGGAGTTTTTCCAGAGTCTGAAGGTTGATTTTTAAGTTTTAAGGTGCCGTGGAGGTTCCTCTCACGATCGCCGCCTGCATCGGAAGCCTTCTCCGATGCAGGTGCGGCTCGTGAGAGGAGCCGCTAAAAGTTCTGGGGTCTGCAACAGACTGAAGCATGGTGAGGGGCAGAGGCCGGAGGCGGGCAAAGGAGGAGATTTACGTTTGAGGCTCGGGAGACGGCAGGACTCCGCGTTCACTCCCTCTGTGACATGGTAAGGTGTAGGCTGTGTGGTAAGCGCACATGCGCACTCTCACCGGCACATCCCGACAGATCAGATCTCAGGGAACATGCGGCAAGAGTGCGCATGCGCGCCTAGCATTTTATTATTATAGATTATAGAAAGAGAAAAACGTAAGAGAGAGTATAGCTGGATGAAAGGAGAACCACAGTATTTGATTGGATAGGAAAGTAAATAGGGAAAAGAAAGAGGGGGAGATGGATAGTTTGTGCGGTCATGCCAGGTGATGTCCAGTAACAATCGAGATAGGAAACTAAGGAGGGGCCGGTTATTCAAAGGCATACTTAAATAAGAATGTTTTAAGTGGTGAATTAAATCTGTCGATTGAAGTTTCTAATCTGAGTTGTGAAGGTAGAACATTCCATAAAGTGGGGCCAGTTAAAAAAAATGCTACTATGGATAAAGTCATCTAATCAAAGATAATATTAATCTTAGGAAGAAAGTGGAAACACTTGAAAATAATTCCCAGAATAACAATGTGAGACTTATTAATTTCCCTAGATTAACCACGGTTACTCCTAGGGAAATGCTTAGGAGATACCTTTTTGAAATATTGCAAGTTTCTGAGGAAACTTTACCACCATTTACTCAAGTGTATTATTTGCCAAACAAAAATGGGGCTCAATTGCAGTCTAAAATATCGAATCAAACACCATTGAATGTTTCTGAAATCTTAGAAACATCAGATAAGAGAGACAGCAGTACCTTCTACAATGGTTGTGACACTAGCTCTCGCAATAGATAAAGTATGGTTATTGAGACTTTTCTTCAAAAACAAACAGAAAGAGTTTCTTGGATGCCAAATACAAATGTTTCCTGATTTTTCTAGAGAAACTCAAAAGCGTCGTAGAGAATTTTTACTTTTGAAACCTGGAGTCACTTTACTGAGAGCAACATTTTACTTAAGATATCCTTGCAAGTGTATTATTTGCTACCATTCAGTTAAATATGTTTTTTTTTTAAATCTCATCAGTTAACCGCTTTTCTGGCTTTGTCTCGACTGGATAAAGAGGAGTCAACAATAGCTCAATAGTTTATATAAGCTGTTCATCACATCTCAGTTCTGTCTGTAATTTGTCCTATTATTACAACAGTTTTTTTCTTTTTTTTCTCGCTTAACGTAATCTTGGATCTCTTTTTTGAGGACTTGAGTTGGGTTAGTTGAAAGAATTTTCTTTTATGTTGATTGTGATTCATATTGGTTATACGTTATATCTTCACTAACCTACTTTCTGAACAAGTGACTACTTGAATGTAAAATTTAAAATCTATTAAAAAAAAAAAGAGTCATAGGTGATCTGTTGAGTGGTTGGGATGATTAATGGGTTTTGTTGAAGTGATCGAGGTATCTGGGAGGGTAGGTAGAGGATCAGAAGGTGATTGAGATAGGGAGGGCATTTCGACAGGTGCGTTTTAAAGATTAGTAGAGTTTTATGTTATTTTGTGGGTTACTAGAAGCTATTGTGTTGATTTTAATAAGGGGTGACATGGTCAAATTTTTTCTTTCCAGTTGAACAACTCTCTAGTGGTGATGCAGTGCAATATTATTACAATTAAATATGTGAGAGGTTATAATCACACCAACACAGAGGTTAACCATTTAAATATTTGTATTTATTTATTACAATTAAAAAAAACAACCCAATAACTATTAAGGGTGAAAGAAAACTAAATAAGTATGTCCAACAATTATTATCAGATGTTGTTTAAACAAGATCAATATAAATGAATAGCACCTAATTCCCATATACGTGGGTTGACAGTTCAAAGATGTCTTTTTAAGTGCTTGAGTCAGCGATTGACCAAACAGCACAATAGTTCAAGTTAAATTTTCTGTGAGAGTATAGCCCAAACTTCAGATTGGAAGGGTGTATATTCTCTTACCCCTCCTAACTCTCTTTACAGTAAATAGTACAACGTTTATAGATCCTCAGAAGTACCACCTAGCACTCATACAAATTCATTGTGTCAGGCTTTATGTACTACTTCTTCACCTGATCTTCCATACTTTGCTATTAAATTTATAAATACTTTTTTCTACCTTAGTGTATAAATAGTTTAAATACTTAGCTTAAAACTTGTGGTCATGCTTTCAGGGATTTATACTGCCAACATGTTTCACCCGAAGGGGTTTTATCAAGGCACTATATCCCTTTCTAAAGCTTAACATCGCTGTAACCGACCACTGTCTTCTTTGCCTGTGAGCCCGCTGGGATAGATAGGGGAAAATGCTTGAGTACCTGATTGTAAACCGCTTAATACACCTTGTCATCCAAGCAGCAGATCAAATCACATTCTCAAGTAGAACCTGAAGCCTCACAATCCTCAAAAAATATATAATTAAGGCAAGAAATCCACCTCTGGTGGGCCTCAAAGAGATGCCTTTGTTGCCATCTTGAAAAATGCTGGTGCTTAACTTCTAGTGGTGCATTGAAACACACTGCTCCCCTATTTGACTGACTCCTAGTGGCGCATTCTGATGTACTGCTAGGGGGTAGGCACTGCTGTTTTTCAAGATGGCTGTATAAGGAAGAGTTGCTACTTAATTTCTTCCCAAGTAAATAGTATTGGTCCATGGGGGTGTTACAGCGTTGAGGGCCTCTTTGTACCATTTAGCCAGGGTTGTTTGGGCCAGAGATTCCTGAAGCAGATAGCCTTGGGATGGGAGAGTTTTTTTTTTTTTTTTTTCTTTTCTCCTGTCTGTGTGTGAGCCAGCTCCCTTCAGAATTCAATATTGAATGAGGAATTGTACTGATAGGAAAAAAAAAAAAGAAACCTTTAGTCCATTGCAGAAATTGGAAGCTTGTTACTACACTTCCCCCTCCCTATTAGTGGTTTCGACACTCATGGTTTCACATATTCGCGATTTTTTTTTGTGGGGGGGAACCCCCCCATAGTTTAAGACATTCCCGCCTCCCTCCAGCCTTCCTCTCGGCATCCCGGCCTTACCTGGTGGTCTACGGGAACTCACGGCAGTCATTTCCTATTGGCGATCTGCACGGGGCAGGAGCGTAGGAAGACCGCTCCTGCCCCGAAAGCCTGCTAGACCAACGGGTAAGGTCGGGATGCAGGGAGGGAGGCGGGGGGTGGGTCAGAGCCGGACAAGAAGTTATTTGAGGTTTTTCTCCATTCGCGGTCCGGCTCTGCCCTTAACCCCCGCGAATACTGAGGGAGAAGTGTATAGTGGTGTGCATTGTTTTTGTTTGGTTTTCTGTCAGTACATGTGAATCAGAACACTGTGTGCAGGAACACAGCCCTCGGTTCCAATGCCTGACTTATTCCATCTGGCTGTGCTTGGGGGATTTACTACTAGATTCCTGATGCTGGATGGGCAGGTTCATCGTCCTTTCTAGCTCTGTTGAGTAGAGCAATGCAGTGATAACAGTGGGTCAGGCACAGCACATTCTGCAGCCTCATTGAAACATCACCCGTACAAACAGCCTTTTATATGAGAGAACTGTGATTTTGTCCGTGCTAAAAATAACCATGACTGGCTGGAGAACTTAAATGTTTCTTTTCCATAATTGTCCCTTCAATTTTTTGGTGCAAATTTAGAGACTGCCTTTTCTTATTTTCCGTAATGTGTTTTATTTCTAAAATGGTATTAGTTTTGGGGAATAAAAAGTGTGTAACATTAAATCTGTCACTTTTCTAGTTCTGAAAAAACTTCCGCCATGAGTCCCTTGATAAGCTGTAAATACTTTATAGATGGATGTATAGGATTCTATCAGCATAACAACAAGTTGATTTACCCCCCTCCCCCTTTTACAAAATCATAGCGTGTTTTTTAGTGCCAGTTGTGGTGGTAACAGCTCTGATGCTCATAGGAATTCTTTGAGCGTCGGAGCTGTTAACCGCCATGGCCGGCGCTTAAAACTAAGCTATGGTTTTATAAAGGGGGGGGGGGTAGTTAGATTGGCATGGAGAAGGGACTGCAGGATTTTAAATATTTAGGAGAGAAATTATCAACATGGTCTACCATTAAGATGGGTTATTTTACTGTTAATCCAGGTTATTAGTAACTAAGAGGCCCTTTTATTGAACTGCTCTAGTAAATGGACTTAGCGTCCCCTAATATGGGGTTTTCCTATGAGCCTAACTCATTTCTAGCAATACCATAAATTCGGCCTTTTTTGATTATTTCTTTCTGTCCATGCACTAATGTTAGCGTGAGACCATTTGTAAAAGTTAATTCGTGAGGTAGTAAGTGCTCCCGCGTTATGGATGTACTCATGTACCATCAGCACATGAGCTGAGTAGTGTTCACATGCTTAGTGCGCACAGAGGCAAAATTAACACAGAATGCTTTAGCACATCCTGCATTGTGTGAATTAGGGCTTGACACAGCTTAGTAAAAGGGTCCCTAGGTCTCATTATGGCCCCCTTTTATGAAGCCGCATTAGGCTATTTTTATCACCAGCCGCGGCAGTATGAGCGTCGGAGCTTTTACTGCCATGGACGGCAATAAAAAAAGCTTAATGTGGCTTCATAAAATGGGAGGGGGTATTTAAATTGTGGTAAAATAAGCCATTTTAAAGGTAGCCCTCTCTTAATCTCAAATGCCGTGCAACTGTGAGATTATTTTTTTTATACAAGGTTTACGTTTCTTGCACATCATTGCTTTTGCGGTTATTCCTAAGAACATAAACATAAGAAGATAAGAAATGGCTTCGCCGGATCAGACTCTAGGTCCATCCAGTCCGGCGACCCGCACCCGCGGAGGCCAAGCCAGGTGTTCCCTGCTGAGAAACCCGTTTACTTGTATCCTAGGTTTTCAAAACATTAAAAAAGTTATATGTAAAAGCTATTTTATACAGAGTCTGAGATTCTTAAATTTGACTCTGCTGCTTTCTTCCTTTATTGTATCCCTGGAAAAAAATGGATCATTAATTGCATGAGGTCAGTTGTAACCCAGCTAATGGAATATAAACAAATCCTTCAGGAAGAATCTTTGAGTACAGACTGTAGGTTTCTTAGCAACCTACGAGTAAATCAAATTAAAAAGCACTTTGGTAAGGTGTTTCTTGCCACATGCCTTTTTCTTTCTTACTTATAAAAGGGAAAGGGCAAGGATTTAATTTAAGGGAGACAGATCCCTTAGGTTGGTGGTTGAGTTACAATTTTGTTATGATTATTATTAGGGAAAGGTTGCCAATTTCAATAAGAGATGGTTGATAGATCAAGACTGAAATCTTATTTGTTACTAGTCCTTGAGAGCTGTAAACTGGTCTGGTTTTAAGGACATCCCTAATGAATATGTTATACAGAAAGCCTTCAATAGAGCTAAATATACTCACAGGGAATGGCTTCTGTTGCGTTCTGAACGTAGCAGAAGGGATAACCAGGTGAAGTGTGTATTATCACATTCATATCAAGCTCAACAAATTAGAAAAGTTATTTGGCGGCACTGGCACATTTTAAATTTGCATTAGAGAATGACACGGTGACGGTTTACCCGCGGCCACCGCATTTAAGCCGCGGGTCACCGCCGAAAACGGGGAAGAAAACTAGCAGTCGCTGCGGTGACGGGGACAAGGCCATTCACCGACCGCGGAAACGGTGAACAGGTTTGTCCCCGCGGGCCAATGTACCCCCTTCTAGGAACCGCTATTTACCTGTGTTTCACCGTGCTCCTCATTTGTCAGATCAACCCTTCCTGCCAATCGCAGCAGAAGGGTACCCAACCCCTCCTGCCGGTCCTCCCAATGGCCTCCCCTAAGATCGCCGGCAGGAGGGTACCCAACCCCTCCTGCTGGACCCCCCCCCAACGAACCCTCCCACCCCGGAACCCCCTTAGTCTTACTTTCCAAGTTGGACCGGACAGCTCCTCGCTCGTCTGGCCAGCAGGCCTGCCTCCGTCCAAATGAGGCGGGCCCGCCCCTCCCCTCCCCTGCCTCCCAATGGCCTCCCCTAAGATCGCCGGCAGGAGGGTACCCAACCCCTCCTGCTGGACCCCCCCCAACGAACCCTCCCACCCCGGAACCCCCTTAGTCTTACTTTCCAAGTTGGACCGGACAGCTCCTCGCTCGTCTGGCCAGCAGGCCTGCCTCCGTCCAAATGAGGCGGGCCCGCCCCTCCCCTCCCCTGCCTAACCCACAGGATCCTAGGGCCTGATTGGCCCAAGCACCTAAGGCCCCTCCTATAGCGGGAGTGGCTTTAGGTGCCTAGACCAATCAGGCCCTAGGATCCTGTGGGTTGGGCAGGGTAGGGGCGGGCCCGCCTCATTTGGACGGAGGCAAGCCTGCTGGCCATACGTGTGAGGAGCCGTCCGGTCCAACTTGGAAAGTAAGACTAAGGGGGTTCCGGGGTGGGAGGGTTCGTTGGGGGGGGTCCAGCAGGAGGGGTTGGGTACACTCCTGCCGGCGATCTTAGGGGAGGCCATTGGGAGGACCGGCAGGAGGGGTTGGGGACCCTTCTGCTGCGATTGTGGGGAGGGCCGTTGGGGGGGTCTACAGGAGGGGTTGGGTGCCCTCCTGCCGTGATCGCTGGGGGGAGGGGAGACTTGCAGCCGTAGCCGCGGTCACTATGCTAATCACGGCAGCATTTAAAGTACATGTCGTGTTTGTTTTTGCATTGCTAGCCCCAGGGGTGGTGGAAGATTAGTGATTGAAAAACTGTATGAAAAATAACTATTTTAAATTTAGTGATCAAAATGTGTCAGTTTTGAGAATTTTTATTAATTAATTTTTTCTCTGCGTGTTTTGTTTTTGTATAGTTATTAACTAATATTTAACTAAGTTTTAAAGTTTTAAAGAATGTTTCCTTTATACGTAAATAAAGAAAAGTGAATGGGATTGCAGTGGCGGTGACGGGGCGGTGAATGGGGTGGCAGTGGCGGTGACGGGGCGGTGAAGAGGATGGTGAGACGGGGACGGGGCGGTGACGGGGATGGTGAGACGGGGACGGGGCGGTGACGGGGATGGTGAGACGGGGACGGGGCGGTGACGGGGACCAATTTTTTCACCGTGTCATTCTCTAATTTGCATCCTGAGTTGACAGAGTTGCCGCGATTTGCATATACTCGTAGTCGGAATTTATTGGAAATTTTGTCTAGTAATAGGTTTCAAATGATCAACTGGGACACTTCCAGTGTAATAGTTGTGTATACTGCAACTATGCATTAGAGATAAATATGGTAACTATTCCTAATAGTAGTAAGCAATTTTACCTTTGAGTTTATTCCGACTGTGAAACGAGTCAGGTGGTATATGGGGTAGTATGCCCATGTGGAAAATGGTGCATTGGCCCAAACCAAGAGAAGAATTAAGCAGCGACTAGCTCAGCATTTGAGTAAGTTACATTTAGGCAAAATTGAAGCACCGCTGGTATCTTTGGATAGGAAGTAATCATGATGTGGAGGATTTGAGATTTGTACTTTTGATTATAGTAAGATTGACTAGGGGTGGGAAAGTTTCTGAAGTATTGCTAAGAAAGGAACAGCGATTGATTCATCAATGGGATATGGTGGACCCCAGGGGTCTTAGGGAGGTGGAGTGGAATTTATTATAATTAACAATAGATGAGAGAATTGAGTTGATTCAGATTTGGAAGGGTTAAAAGAGAAGATAGGAGTGGGGAGAATATATAGTCGTTCCTGGTGTATGGTTTATCTTAGTGCGTGAGTCTCAACGTTATAAATCCCCCATGTTGCTATATTATGATAAATAAAGAGGAGTTGACAGGTATTATCATTTGTTTAACATGTGATACTAAATGAATTATGTTAGGATATTATGGGTTATAGATGAAATAATTTCATATTTGTGAATGTTTAGAGTGGAGTGGGAGCCCTAATCGGTCATAGCTTCTGAAGACACTTTACAGCGAAACACAGCTCTGTGTCGAGCTTGACTGTTTAAAATCTACTGGATCTGCAACTGATTATGTAAGGAGTTATTTAACGAAGGAAGAATGTCAAAATGTTTGGAAACGATGATTCTTGGAAATAAGGATTTTACAAACGGCCATTTTACTGGCATGTGGTGAACAATTTTATAAAGAACACAATATTTTCAAAGGCGTTTTGATTGGGAGGGCTTCTAGGTGCAATATGTGAAATAATGTGTCTCGTTGAACGTATATGTATATTTATGAATTGATAGGATAAAATAAAAATTTTCATGAGAGAATTAATACTTGATAAAATGGCTTCTTGGCAATACTAAACTAAACTAAACCTTCAGTTTGTATACCGCATCATCTCCACAATACGATGCGTTAATTAAGTTGGAGCTATTATTTTAAAAGTAGTTAATCCCGAGTAGTGATTTATTTGTGTGAATATGTGTGAGAAAGATGTACATGCATACCACTTCCAATGTATGCAAATTTATATCATGCATAGTCATTAGGGATGAAATCCTCACTCTTTTGTGACCCTTGAGGAGTGGGAGTGCATATCACTACCATGAAAAAGAAAGATCAATTACGGTATTAAATACAGTGTAAAGAAATATTCCATAGCTGTATACAAGTGTTAAAACTGTAAAATGCCTGAAGCATGCACAGTTCTATATGCAATAAGAAGGGAAGTTATCAAGCTGTGTCACTGTCTTTAGTTGCTTTATTTGTCCCTTAATGTATCTTAAAGAGCTCTAACATAGCTTGACTTGTCGTACCCCAGTGTAATTTAGGTCACCAGGAGTTACATAGTAATGCGATGCAAAAATGCAAATGAAAGTAAAGCAGCTCTTTGCTATGTAAAAACAAAAATGGCGACTTGTGGTACCATGTAAATGTACCATTTTCCACATGGGCATATTACCCTGTATACCACCTGACTCATCTCACAGTCAGAATAAACTCAAAGGTAAAATTGCTTACTACTATTAGGACTCGTCCCGTAGCTATAGTCGTGTGAAACTACTGTTTGGGGTGCCATTTTGGAAATGGTGCTGGCAGGGCAGAAGAGACTAGGTCAGACATGGGCAACTCCGGTCCTCGAGGGCCGGAATCCAATCAGCTTTTCCCCAATGAATATGCATGGGATCTATTTGCATGCACTGCTTTCAATGCATAGTCATTGGGGAAATCCTGAAAACCTGATTGGATTCTGGCCCTCAAGGACTGGAGTTGACCATGTCTGGACTAGGTATTGCTCCTTTCCTGATGCCACAGGACCACCACGTAATGGGCTTTAAGCCCCATCATGATGGTAGGGTGCCCCTTGGTTGTGTGCTTGTGTGTAGGGGGGGTCTCCTCATGGGGATAGTGTGTTTTCAGGAGGTTCAGGGATATCTTGGGGGTTCAAGGGTTCTCTTTGTGAGGGGATTGGGGATCTCTTCAGAGGTTGTGGGGGGGGGGGGGAATGACATCAGGCCTGGGAGCATTAGGCTGCAGCTTCTGGAATACCACTATTTTGTGAGATAGCTTGTAAGCAGCGTTACTCATTTACCACAGTAGTCCGCAACCTGCGGGGTTTCTGTAGCACAGATTGCTGACTCCTATAGTAAATCAAGATGCAGTAAAAGCTTATCTTTGTTCGTATCTTGATAACTTCCTCTCCAAAAGTCCTTCCTAAAGCCATCATCAAAGAGCAGTGTTGTATAAGAACTGGCTCTTCTGACGCTAGCCCTTATTGAAAGAGTAAAATCATGAGGTAATAGGAAAATTAAAAAGAACTCCAAAGCATAAAATACTGTACATGTTGATGATGTTGAAGGCCATCCTTATGTGAACTTAGATGAAATTTATATGATATGATTTATTTAAGATTTAGCCTTAGGAATCCATACAATGCAAATATGATCTGGAAGATGCACTTTGATCTTCCATCTTCATAGGACATTTCCAACCCTGCTGTTTAAGCTTTAAACCTGCAATGCATTTTCAGTGACGATAAACCAAGTATCAAGTTAGAAAAAATGTATAAAAAAACTTTTTGAAAATTTTTTTATAACCTTAACACCCTTATTCAGAAAACCCAATGTCCAGACACAGTACATAGTATATAGTGAGGGCAGCTTTCAGAGTTATGCGTGTTTAAACAGAGCCGTCGAGTGCTTTCCCCATGGATATTTTCACAAATTCTTACCCAGGGAAGAGTACATCTTTCTATCACCCATAGCACTTCTTATTCAGACTTTAGATCTTACATTATTCATTTATACAGATGATGTTCGGATCATGACCATTGTAAATCCAACTGATTAACAAGCTGTATTCAACTGTTAAACACTAAGCTGGCTAAGGGATAATAAACTCGTATTAAATCATTCTAAAACTAAGACCCTCATACTCTTGCACAGTCAAGACACTTCCCATATAGTTAATACTGCGATAGAAATCGTGTAATCATTGAAAATCCTGGGAGTTACACTTGACCACCAACTGAACTTTCAGAGACACATTTCACTACTGGGTCACAGATCTCTTTGATAATAAATCATTTAGACTATGCATTTCTCTTTTTCAGGGTTTCCATGAACAGGATCTGAAACATTTGTAATTAATACAGAATACAGCAGCCAGAGACATTTGGGGTGCTAAGAGATAGAATCAAGTAACCCCATTTCTTCAAAGTGAACATTGGTTACTCATCTACAAGCAATATATCAAATTCAATAAATACAATACAATAGTCTATAGAATTCCATATAAAATACTCATAATGCATCAGATTCGCTTCTATAGATCCCCATTCTTTCTATCACAGTATCTGACTCCTTACACACCAGGCAGAACTCTACGTTCAGCGAAACAACATCTACTGACTATCCTTTCTTTTCATATTGTATGCTATGAGCGCATTAGAAATTCCTTATTTAGTGTGGGAGGCCCCACACTAAACAAACTCCCCCATATCTATTTATAGACCCATCCCTCTTGAAATGTAAAGCATACTATAAAACCAATTTTTTTTTTTTTTTTCAATGAAATCTATCGATCTAGAGAAGAGTCAAGGACCCTATCTCTGGCAGTGCCAAACTCTACTACTCGATCCTCGACACTACTTGACCCCTCTTTCTTCTTTTTTTTTCTATCATTTTTACACCTCATATTTCACTGATTACTGAAATGTAATTTCCTTTTTCTGTCTTTGCCTAATTTTTAATTTAACTTCTTAGCTGTGTGGTATATCAAAATAAAATGGAACTTGATATACCTGCTTTTTCAGTGAAAAATAAAATACAAAGTTTTGAAAACAGAACCAAATGTATTATTGGGCCTAACTTAGAGATTTTTTTTTTTTTACTAAGTTATGGTAAAAAATGGCCATAGCACACCCATATATGGATCTTTCCCACGTGCTGACCGTTTTTACCATGGCCATGATTAAGTTCCCACATAGAGTTCCTATGAGCGTCGGAAGCAGTGCAGGCCATTCAGCGCGGCTCTCTGCGCTAAAAACTGCTAGCGCAATTTGATAGAAGAGGCCCTATATGTAAATAGCAAACTGTGAATCCCAATACTATAATCAGAAAAAGGAAGAAGGAGAGTACGAAAACATTATGCCACACACCAAGGATGTGTGAAACTAATCAATATTTCTGAGCCACAGGTACAGTAATAGGAAATCTAAAATGCCTGCACATGGTTAGCTTGGACTGAATTAGGAAGTGGCACGTTGAAAAGATTAATGAAGACACAAGAACATCAGTGGCACCACTGACAAGTGCCTCAAATAGCTGGGTGTAAAAAAAGCAGTGCCAAAAGTGTGCTTGTTCCTTTTAAAGTTCATACCTCCCTTAAGAATTTCCATTATGAACGCTAATCATTATTTATTGGAATTGCACTGCTGTCTTATCTGGTGAAATTTAGAATTGCAATGCCTAGTTAAGTCACAGTTGATAGAAAGTGTTTTTAAAGTGCATATTTGTCTCCCAGTGCTAATGTCAAATTTACAACATATGATAGTTATAACCCAAACAATGCTCTTCTAAAAATAGGAAGGTAGTGGAGGGTTAATGGTTTTAACATTTGAAGAAGTCTTATATTATTTTCCTAAGTGTAATTCCAGCAGTGGCTGGGTCTCTAGACTAGTGGTTTTCAACAGAATTCTCAGGGAGAGATTCGGGGTGGGGGGAACTTGTCAGTGGCTTCCTGTCTTCAGGGGTTAGAGGGGAGGATATTTAAATCCAGTGGGGAGGGGCACCAGAAACCCCTGATGCCATTACCCAGAAGTTTACCTATACCCTATGTTCCCTCTAAACCAGTGTCTCACCAACTTTTTCGAGCCGGGGCACATTAAACCTAGTGTCCCCGGCTCGAGACACTCGGCTGCTTCCACTGATTTAAATTGTTTTTGAGACAGACGCCATCTTTAAGATTTTTGTTTGAATCTTGCATATTGGGTCCCTGACGCAGGAAAGAAATGGGTCACGTCGGAATCCTCAGTAAAGATAAGTTCTTTTGTTATAATTCAGCCAATTAAGTATATCATCATTTAGACTGCACAAGCAGCGAAGAATGAACGTTTTTGATGTCTGTTCAATCAAATGCAATGATTGGGTAGTGAGGCGACATTCTTGGGGTTCGCCCCTTGTTTTTGTCTGTCTCTGAGCATATTTTTGACTATATTGAAGAAATTCCTAGCATTTTAAGAGTTTGAATATTGTATGGGAGAGTGATTTTATTTTATTTTTTTGCAATTTCCAGGTAACTTTTTTCAGTCACTCCCAGTGATATTAGACCAAAAGTTTTTAGTTTCCCCAGTATAGTTTTGACTTAGCAGGAAGGAGTGGGCATTCCTCCTGCCAATCTTTCTGAATAAGGTACAGGGGTAGGTTGGGAAGCTTGGGGGTTCCGAGTGGCTGAGGTAGGAGGGAGTGGGCATCCATCCCGCAGATCTTCACGGGGGTTAAGTAGTGGGGGGAGGGGTCTGGGTAGTTGCTGAGGTAGGAGGGAATGGGCATCCCCCCTCCTGCCGATATTCACAGAGGGGTTGGGGATGTGAGGGGACCAGGTGGCCACCGATGCAAGAAGGAGTGGGCATCCCTCCTGCTGTTATTCATGGAGGGTCAGGGGGTCTGGGTGGCTGCCGAGGAAGATTGAGTGGGCATCCCTCCTGCTGATATTCTCGGGGTGCCAATTAACAAATAGAAAAAAAAGAAAGTCTTCCTGCCCCGAACAACTGAGCGGCAGAAGGCTGTTTCAGGGCTTCACCTGCTGCTCAACTGTTTGGGCTTCCCCTGCTGCTCCGCACATGTGTCAGTTGCTTTTCCAGCGACTGATCAGATGGGATTATGGTAGATTTCCATGAAACTCATTTGCATGCGAAATTGTTTCAACATTGATCGCTGTTTGAAATCGGACAATTTGCCAGCACTACAGCAACCCAACGGATTTTACCAGCACCTTAGTGTGTGTGACAAGCTTGTCCTGGTGCAGAATGAGCATACAGTTAATCACCCTATGTATTAAAGGCTTGTGTGAAGCCTAACTCCCGCTTACCCCCATTTGGGCACCTAGCTTCCATTTCAGTGCCTAAACCAGGAGTAGGGAACTCCAGTCCTCGAGAGCCGTATTCCAGTCGGGTTTTCAGGATTTCCCCAATGAATATGCATTGAAAGCAGTGCATGCAAATAGATCTCATGCATATTCATTGGGGAAATCCTGAAAACCCAACTGGAATACGTCTCTCGAGGACTGGAGTTCCCTACCCCTGGCCTAAACTTAGGCACCTATTAATGCTAAGTTATAGTGTACTATTTGGAATTAGGGAGATGGTACACAAGAACTAGCCCTAAAACAGAAGTGTGTTAAGATTAGCACAGTTTATTCCATCAGCCCCGCTACTCCGTAAAAGACTGGGATATTGCATCAATTTTCTACGGTAGAATCCTTCACAATGTCCTGCTGCTACACAAACATTTCCAAAGCTATCTTTTCTCTTGTCACCTACAAATTTTGCAGCTGTCAGCTGATGGCATAAGCTATTCAAGTGAGAATCTTAATTACTGCATCTCCCCTTCAAACATCAATGCAGTTTATAGCCCTGTGTAGTAATACTTAAGTTTGTTGTCCTAAACTCATAAATCTTCACAGCACAAAAGTACTCTCATCAGTATTTTCTTTTTCAAAGCGTTGACAGCTAATCATTTTTCTCAGTTAAAGGTATTGTGTCAGATACCATGGCAAAACACAAGTGTCTGCAATTACAGTTCAAAAATGAAGCTGTGAATTTGAACAATGTAATTTGAAAATAATTCAAGTAAATATTTGACTTCTGAGAACTATGAAAATTGGAGGAAGGCTCTTCCTGCAAAGTCTTGTGATACTCAGACCCCAACTTCAGGGAAAATGCTTGAGTACCTGATTGTAAAAACCGCTTAGATAACCTCGATAGGCGGTATATAAAATCCTAATAAACTTGAAACTTGTCCCTGTGGAGGACACAGAGAGAGAAAAATGAAGACAACGCAGGTTAACTCACTTATATCTGAATGTAGGACACAATAAAGAATCTTAAACAGACTGAGAAATACTGGATTGATGTTTAGGCCTAGACCAGGGGTGGGCAACTCGAGGGCCGGAATCCAGTAGGGTTTTCAGGATTTCCTCAATTAATATGAATTGAAAGCAGTGCATGCAAATAGATCTCATGCATATTCATTGGGGAAATCCTAAAAACCCAACTGGATTCCTGCCCTCGAGGACCGGAGTTGCCCACCCCTGGCCTAGACCCTATTACTTTGATCCATATTCTTTATGGATGCTTGGAAATGCAGAGATCAAAGATGTGAGGATAAATCTTCCTGGTGGCTAATGTTTCATTATAGAGAGGAATAGCACTGTACCTCCAGATTCCTTAAAAGGTGTAATGATGTCCTTTACTAAAAAAAAAAAATGTTAAAAATTTTTAAACCCAATAGAAAAGGCAAAGTTACTTACATGTAAAGAGGGCTGGCTCTCTGCACATTGCCTGGTGACATCATCCAATGGCAACATGGATGGAAATAGCTCTCCTAGAGCTCAGAAAGGCTTGGATTCAGGCATTCCTGAGCATGCCTCAGCTCCTCTTGCTGCTCAGGTCATCCTTGAGCTAGTAAGCAGATGCATCCTTTAGGGAAGGTGGTTAGGTAAGTATGGCTGACATCCTGCTATTCACAGAGAACCCTCATTACAGGTAAGTAACCTGCCATTTTCCATGGATAAGCAAGATGAGCCATTCAGACCTGCTGATTCCTGAGCCATTATGTGGAGGGGTCAAAGTGCCTTGTGGTGCATTTGCAAGACCCTTTTGTGAAACCCCTTCATAACTTCTGGCCTAACTGTGCTATGATGGGCCCACATACAGTGGATAAAGCAGTTATTACAGGAAACAGAACAACACGAGAAAACTGGGTTCATGAGAGGATTACAGCATATATTTTATTAATTTTATTTTAAACAAAAACAAAGAACTGTGTGTGACAAACACATAGCAACTGAACAATGCAAACGAGCATTTAGACTTTGAGCCCTGTGACAAACACTGAGTATAACATTAGTTAATGATGCAATAAGCACATGGGCATTGATATAAGTGGTTGGTGACTCAGATGTTTGAGGTAAAGCGAGATGGGAGTGGGAGTGGTGCCAATGCAAGACAACGTAAGTGTCTATAGGGCACTTCTATATCTCTCTCCCCCCACCATGCAGCATATCTTCTCGTGCACCCCTTCCCCAGCCATCCAGGATCTCCTTTCTCTCTCTCCCTCCCCACCCTATTATATCATCCAGAATCTTCTGTCTGTCTCTCTCCACCTGCCATTCATCTCCTCTATTTCTCTTCCCCATCCATTACCCCTCTGTCTCTGTCTCTCTCTCCTCACCCTACCATCACCCTTCAGCCTCTCTTTCCTCATCATTTAGCATTGGCTCTTTCCCCTCTTCCTACTATCCAGCTTTACCCCTCTATCTTTTCCCTCCCTCTCCCCCCATCATCCTCTTTCTTTTCTCCCATTTCCTGCCTCAACATTACTCTCTCTCTCTCTTTCCCCTCCCCCAGCTCCACAGAAGAAAAACAAGCTGTCAACCTGTCTGCTGTATTTGCTGCTGTCTCCCTGATGCGATAGTTGCTAATGAAGAGAAACTGTGTGCAAAGTCATAGAACTCTGCATGCCACTAACAGCGTAGCTGGTTTTAAGAAAGTTTTGGACAAGTTCCTGGAGGAAAAGTCCATAGTCTGTTATTGAGAAAGACATGGGGGAAGCCAAAACTCAGCCAAAATCCATAGTCTGTTATTGAGAAAGAAATGGGGGAAGCCAAAACACAGCCGAAATCCAAAACACAGGCTAAGTTGCGGGCCAGACCCTGCCCCCATAATAGTACTAATTGTAACACCATTTTTTCCATTCATTTTTCTTATATACACACATAATATAATCTTATTAACAACACAATGGTTAACCACAAAATTAAATTACACAAAGCACACTGTACATATGCTTCTCAACATTCATTCCTACCAGAACACAGATAACCCATATGCAAATACGGGACCAAAAACTAAAAGAACTAATATATGCAAACGAAATCCTAAGATTCAAGACTCTACATGCAGTACAACCCCAAAGAAAAAGAAACAAATGTGTTTCTTCCTGAACAGTTCAAAATATAGACAGCAGATGTAAATTCTTAAAATTGACACAATTCAATCACTAAATTGAAAATAAAATAATTCCCCCTACTTTTGTTGTTTCCTTCTCTCCAAGCTGTGCCTCCCTCTGGTGGGTGTCTTACCTTTTGGCCGGTTCCCGCCTGGCCGTTTTATGTGGCCTATGGTGCGATGCGGCGTTTTCATTGCCGTCCCCGGTGTTATCTTCTGGCTGGCTCCTTCCTTCCTACTACCGCAGTGTGCACAAAGCCGCGGGCGGCAGCTCATCCAGAAGCATTCCCTCTGACGCGATGTCAGAGAGAAGGCTTCCGGCCAGGCGCAGGACACATATAGGAGTTGCCACTCATGGCTTTGTGCACACTGCGGCAGTGAGGAGGAGGGAGCCGGCCAGAAGATAGCATCGGGGGTGGCAGTGAAAACGCTACATCACACTGTGGGCCGCATAAAAGGCCAGGCGGGCCAGATTCGGCCCGCAGGCCTTGAGTTTGGCACCTGTGTTCTAAACCAAAAGGAGTCCTCTGAACTCTCTTTTGAGTAACGAGCCAATGAGCATCTATAATTGGCCACTATCATTTATTGGCACTAATAAGAACTTACGTGCACATCTTGCTAGGTGTTATCCTATAAAGATGCACAGGTAAATTCTTGTGCATGGTCCAAAAATGGGGATGGACCCTTGGGAGGGGCACAGGCAGGTCATGGGTATTCTAATAATTTGCGTGCAGCGTTACAGAATACTGCAGATCTGTGCCTAATGTGTGAGGATTTACACCAAGTTTCAGTTGGCGCAAATCCTCATGCCTAAAAGTTTGGTGTAGGTCTCGTAGCTGGTGTCAGGTCAAAAGCGCGCTGGGACAAAGGCGCGCGCAGACAATTGAGCACAGCGCGGAGGTGCGCACCGCAGAAAATTACTGTTTTTACGGCTACGACGGGGGGGCGTGGGGGGAACCCCCCACTTTACTTAATAGAGATCGCGCCGCATTGTGGGGGCGTTGTGGGGGGTTGTAACCCCCCACATTTTACTGAAAACTTCACTTTTTCCCTATTTTTAGGGAAAAAGTTAAGTTTACAGTAAAATGTGGAGGGTTACAACCCCCCAAACCCCCCACAACGCCGGCACGATCTCTATTAAGTAAACTGGGGGGGGGGCTCCCCAACAAAAACCCCCGTCGGAGCCCCTAAAAACTGTAATTTTCTTTGGCGCACGCCTCCGTCTTGCGCTCAGTTGTCGGCGCGCGCCTTTGTCTTTCGCGGGGTTGTCTATGAACCCTCGTAGCTACGCACCATTCTAGAAACAGCACCCAACTCGGAGCACCATTTGTTGAATAGCGCTTAGCACTCATCATTTTTGCTGCCATATATAGGATTTGGTCCTGACTGGTTACCACAGCAAGAGCCCCTGCTGAATCCTAAATAGAAGGCGGTAAGGGCCAGATTCTATAAACAGCACTTATAGAATCCCGCCTAGAGACACCTTAGGTGCTTAGGCATCCTAGAGTTAGGCGCTGGCATATTAGGCCAGGGTTTACATATTAGGCCGGTGCCTAACTCAGAAGCCTAGTGATGCCTAAGTCAACCACACCTATTCTCCGCCCCTAACCACACCTACTTTTTAGATAGGTGTCGTTAGGTATTGGAAAATTATGTGTACAGCAGTCCTTTGTACTGTTATGCTATCACTCGTGTTCTCCACAAACAGTACTTCATAACATATTCATTTATAATTTTTACTTATTCATTGGTCTTCAGAAGTGCCAGTATTAGCCAATTGGTTTGAGTGGCTAAATACTATGTGGCACTAGCCTCCTCATCAGACCGTTATGTTTTATATAAAGTGCTTTAGTGCATTAGTGCTTCTATACTTCAGTGCTTGAGTAAATAAATAAATAATCTTTCAACTTATCTTTTTTTCTGCATTTTCTGAGTTTTCCCTTTGTCAATAGTTATCGGGAAGGGACCTGTCATTCCGACATGTTTCGCTCGAAGGCTGCATCAAGAAAAAGTCCCCCCTTTTGCTTTAGCTCCACACCATCCTGATCATTGGAAATTTTGTGACAAAGATCAGTTGAAAGATTATTTATTTATTTACTCAAGCACTGAAGTATAGAAGCACTAATGCACTAAAGCACTTTATATAAAACATAACGGTCTGATGAGGAGGCTAGTGCCACATAGTATTTAGCCACTCAAACCAATTGGCTAATACTGGCACTTCTGAAGACCAATGAATAATACAAATTATAAATGAATATGATATGAAGTACTGTTTGTGGAGGACGTTAGGTATTGGAAGGCACCTTGATTTAGGTGATGTTAGGTGTCCTTGTCTAGCAGTGCCTAATGTAAGCATTCTATACAGAATCTGGCCCTAAGTGTTCCTGAGGTAAATATTTTCAATGGCCACACACTAATGAGAATATTAGTACATGGTTATTAATGAAAGTAAAATTTTGATAGAAGAGGCCCCTAATGTTTTCGTTGCCTTCCATGCTGAATGTTACAATAAAATATTTAACTTGTCCCCCAAAGGCTTTCAGGTCATGCTTTGTAAGTTGTGATGATTCCATGTAATTGTGTGCCTTGAAAAATGGTGAGAGAGCAAGTTCACCAACAGATTGATCACATAGAGGGGCGTTTTCAATAGGAATTCCAAGTCTGAGTTTGGATGTTTTAGGAGAGACGTTCAGAAATCCAGTAGAGAAAATGTCCATTCTCAAAACAGCAAAAGGTCTATTTTTTTTTTGAGAATGACCTGTGCAAACATTTTGGTCCTTAGTCTGTCTATCTTTTTTTGGCCATTCTCAAATATAAAACGTCCACATGAAAAACATACAAAAGCCAGTTTTTCAGACGTTCAAGCAGCTAGCATTCTTAGCAAACTGTTCAAGGACAGCCAAGCATTCCTTAGCACAGCAGAAGGATTACTGCAGAGAATGTCATATTAAAAGTCCCAGGTACAGATGTCACTTTAACCTGCTTCTATTGTATGGTAAATCCTCCAAAACCCACCCAAAACCTACTTGTACCCACCTGTACACCACAACAATAGCCCTTATATCTGCAGGTATCATCTTAATGTAGGTACATTAGGTTTTGGAGGGCTTACCATTAAATAAAAGCTGGAACTTTTAATGTGAAATTGACTACAGTATTTCATAGAATAGCCCCCATGCTCTCTGGGCTCAAATGTCTGTGTTAATATCTGAAGCTGTTTGGGCTGAGAACTTTTCAGCACCCCCTCATAATACAGGCTAGAACAGGGGTCTCAAAGTCCTTCCTTGAGGGCCGCAATCCAGTCGGGTTTTCAGGATTTCCCCAATGAATATGCATGAGATCTATGTGCATACAATGCATATTCATTGGGGAAATCCTGAAAACCCGACTGGATTCCGGCCCTTAAGAAGGGACTTTGAGATCCCTGGGCTAGAATGTACAATTTTTTTTTTTTTTTACATCTTTGTGTGGTGAGAGGGGGGTTGGTGACCACTGGGGGAGTAAGGGGTTCATGCCTTAATTCCTGCAGCGGTGGTCAGTTTGGGCACCTTTTTAGCGTTTAGATGCTTTTAAAACAGGTGTAGCTTCAAAAGTCTAAAAAAAAAAGCCCAGGACCGTTTGTTAAAGGTTTGATTATGCCTGACGAGCGTCCAAGTCCTAAGCCCACCTAAAACATGCCCCCTTTAGATTTGGATGCACTGGAGACAAAAGAAACAGAAAGACATCTAGAAAGTCTGTTTTGAGAATGCCCACTTGAACGTTTTGACTAGTAAGACGTCCGAGTGCTGGTTTATGCTATCTTTTATGAAAATGAGCCCTATAGTCTATGGGAATCAATTGATTAGCCTGTGTTTTTGCATGCTTTTTTTCTACTTCAAGTCTATTTCATATTGAGAATAATTAAGAATAAGCTGGCTATCTCCTCCACTGCCAATTCCGGACTTCATTCCTTTCATCTAGCTGCCTCCCTATGCCTGGAATAAATTACCAGAGTTTGTCCATCAGGCCCCTTCCCTTGTTTAAAAGCAAACTGAAAAACTCACCTTTTTGATATAGCTTTCAACCCTTAACCCTATTCCTCTGCCCTCCAACCCAGCCTGCTGATTAACCGTTCCCCTTAACTGCATCCATGACATCCTGTTTGTCTGTCTTGCCTGTTAGATTGTAAGCTCTTTTGAGCAGGGTCTGTTTTCTTATTCTTTGTGACTGTGCAGCACTGCGTGCATCTGGCAGTGCTATAGAAATAATTAATAGTAGTAGTATTGTGAAGAGTTTCAATCTTTGGGAAGCAGAGCTGAGATTGTGATGTCATAATGCCTCATTCCACCAATAAGAGCCAACCTCATCAGTGATGTCACAATGCTTTGATTGTCTTGTACTCCCCACTGCTCTCCAACCCAGCCAGCAGATTAACCATTCCCCTTAACTGTATCAATTCTGTCTTGCCTGTTTAGATTGTAAGCTCTTTTGAGCAGGGACTGTTTTCTTCTTTTTTGTGACTCTGGGCAGTGCTACGTGCATCTAGTAGTGCTATAGAAATAATTAATGGTAGTAGTAGTAGTAGTATCTACTAAACTGCATGAACTGTTTAACACAGGAATTATAGTGTGCTAAGCATTAATTTCCTTATGAAGTAGGAAATGCCATTTTGGTTTGAAAAATGGACAGAACTGCACTTACAGTTAATGGATTCAAAGGATGTTGCTATGCATTAACTGTTAATACAGCAGATAATGCGGAGCGATTATTGCCACTTCAAGTGGTATAGCTAACTGCATTGCTTATAATGCAAAGCAGCAAATCTTTCTCTACCTTAACAGCACAGCAGCTGTTCCCAAAATACTGGGAATACCCCTAGGAGTTCCTGCAGTTGTCTTCCATTGATTTTGGCAATTGCTGTCACTGCTCCTTCATAAATAGGGGCCTGTGTTTCAGCCTCTATTTCCTCCACCTTTCACATAAGTTCAGTGTTTATCATTAATGAAGGTCAATGGACCAGTTCTAGATGATACCTTTTTATTGAATTAAAATATTTGTGAACTCTGCTTCCTTCATCATGGCATCATATGTATTTTAACAATTATTTTTTATGCATGCACATTGTATATACATGTTAATTGTAAATTAATGTGCATTAAATTGATTTTGCATGCACTAAAATTTTTAGTGTATTAACAAACTGACTGCAGGCTAACAAATGCATGTCCTTAATAAAGGGAGATTCTGTGAAATCTCATTACTTGTATTTTAATAATAATAAAAAATCAGCCTGTAGTTATTATGATTGGCCAAGTTGCTTTAAGTGTTGTTTGTGGAAGTACACAGATTAACTCCCCCCCCCTTTAAAAAAAAAAAAAAAGCAATAGCGGTTTTTAGCACCGGCCTGCGCGCTGAATGCTGTGTGCTGCTCCCGCCACTCATAGAATTCTTATGAGCGTCGGGAGCAGCGCAGAGCATTCAGCTCACCGTCCGGCACTAAAAACCACTATCACTGTTTTGTAAAAGGGGAGGAGTTAAAGCCTTGAAATAAATGAAATAATTTTATAAAGTCATTTTCATGTGTATGTGACCACTTACAAAATACTAAGGGCTCCTTTTACAAAGGTGCGCTAGCGTTTTTAGCACAAGCACCGGATTAGTGTGCGCTACCCGAAAAACTACCGCGTGCTAAGGCCCTAACGCACCTTTATAAAAGGAGCCCTAAGTGGTATAAAAATACGTTCAGTGTCATGTACTTTGCCAGTAGGGGTATACAAGAGCAGTGTTTGCAAGGGGACCAGGGAGAGAGACAGACAGAAAAAAAGACAAACAGACGGGGCCAGAGAGACAGACAGAAAAAAGCCAGACAGCCAGCAGCCAAGGAGAGAGAGGCAAAGAAAAACATACAGACAGCTAGCGGCCAAGGAGACAGACAGAAAGAAAGAAAGACAGACAGACAGCGTCCAAGGAGAGAGAGAGAAAAAAAAAATAAAAACCCAGACAGAAAGCGGTCAAGGAGAAAGAGACAGAAAAAATAACCAGACAGACATCTATTTTAGCACCCGTTAATGTAACGGGCTTAAAGACTAGTAGATGATATAATACGTTAATCTACCTGCTTACATGAACTTTCTAGATGTGAACTATTCTTGCAAGATAGGCACGTTTTTGGGTGCTTATGCTAGCATTTTATAAAGTACAGTTATCACTAATCACTCCTTAATGATAGTGTCAAAATTAATATCATTCAAATATGCAATATATCATTTGTAAGATCTTCAGATGTGCTTCTCATGAGCTGCATTTTGTGCAACATCAAGTTTTTTGCACTGCAATCTTCATATGATCAAGCGTTCTGTTTTGTATTTTTTTAATATTTTATACTTTTACTACTTTTCAGCTCATTCAATGAACTCAAAATTCACAAAAGCAAATTTTTGAAATTGCACTTAGCTTTATTTTGCCTCATGGCTGTATCAAGGAAGTCCCCCCGACATTTTTTTGCACTGCCAATCCCGACTTGCATTAGAACATCAAACACAAAATGCGACTCATGAGAAGCACATCTGAAGTATTTTATAACGACACATAGATTTCTCTGGAGCTCATTTTCAAAGCAGAAAAATGTCCCAAAAACAGCACAAAGCGGCAGATGGACATTTTTTGGTTCACAATAACATCCAAATGGCTATTTTCAAAACTCATTTTTAAGATATTACCTAGGCAGGTTGTCTAAATATCAAGGGGGCAACACTCTAGGGTAGGCTTACGATTTGAACGTTTTTCTGCAATAATGGAACATTGTAAAAATGTCCAGGGCACCAAATAGGATGTATTTGGCTAGACCTGTTTCATTAACAACTAAGGGCTTCTTTTACTAAGCTGTGATAGCGGTTTTAGCACGCGCTATATTGCCCCGCGCGCTACACGCTAATGCCTTCATAAAGCCGGCGTTAGTTTTTTTTGCGTAGTGCAGGGCTTAGCGCGTGCTAATATTTAGCGCACGCTAGAAACGCTATCGCAGCTTAGTAAAAGGAGCCCTAAGTGCCAGAAAGGTGTCCAAACTGACCAGCTAACCACTGGAGGGATAAAACATGACTCCTTTAATCCCTCGGAAGTCACTGACCTCCTTCCACCCACCTAAGAGTTGAAAGTGACAATGCATGACAACTGCAGATATAGTGGCCATTCTTCTTAGAGCAGCAAGTAGGTCCCTGTACTAGTCTGTGCAGTAGACCATAGAGAAGTAGATCTAGGCCTTTATCCCACTTTAACTGGTATAGTTGTGGTGGAAAGTGTGAGCTTCCCAGAACCCAGAAAACACCTATTGAACTCACTTGTATAGGTGTCAGCTGCAGACATAATGACTATTATAGTGGGGTAAAGTCAGGTACAGTACTTTTTCTTATGATGTGATGTGTACCTGGTACTTTTTATGTGTAGTTCATTGTAATGTTCTCTAGGTTGCCCAGCTGCTCTGCCATGATATTTTTGGCCAGTTTAGTAAGACTGCTGACCCCCCCCCCCTCCCCAGAAGTCCCAATGCTTTGTTTTTGTGCTTATTTCCCTCAGGAAGATTTTGGCTTGAAAATGGCCCTTAAAGAAATTCATCTGAAGGGTGATTTTTGAACCAAAAAGATAGTCATTTTTCTTGCTCAAAATTGACCAGGGTTTTTGGTTATTTTATTGAAAATTTCCAAAATTGGATTTTTCGAAGCCCTCTGGCTCTTCTAATCCAGTTGTTTGGTATCAGCTCATTCTCTTTTGTAGATTATATTCTTTTGGTTCACTATACCTCTCCAGACTCAATAGATTTGCTCCCTTTTCAGCATTGTCTGAAAGAGGTGGCAAATTGACTCAAGGAACTTCATTTCGTACTCAACCCAGAGAAAGCGATGTCTTGCTGGATTTCAGATACCTACCCGACACCTTCAACTATTCTGATACTCTTTGATAGACCAATAGTTACATCCTTCTGCTATTTGAGGATCACTTTGGATTCAACATTTGCATCTTCTCCGCAAATCTCCACTGTAGTTAAGCCAGGTTTCTTTCTCTTTCTAAGCTTGGGGCTGTTTGGAATCAAACACAGAATCACTTTGCACATTGTTCTATGCATTTTTAAATTCAAGATATGATTACTACAATTCCATCTATGCTGGTATGACAAAATTTAATCTTAAATGCTTACAGACTCTTCAAAACTCAGTTGCAGAAATATTATGTAATGTGAAACGTTATGATCATGTGACCCTTTTGCTAAAACAATTACACTAGCTACCTGTACAATATAGGATTCAACATAAAATGCTATCATTAGTTCATAAAGTGTTAGATTCTGGTATTTCTATCTATTTATTAACACTGATTATCCCATATACACCAACTTATACCCTTTGGTCTTTGATGGATAATAGACTTATCATTCCTCATCCCTCTAAAGCCAAGTGGGAATCCACTAGAACAGTGTCTCTCAAACTTTCTCGAGCCGGGGCACACTAAAGATAGTGGCCAAGGCTTGAGGCACGCAGAAGTGCGTGGATGTTGCTGTGATGACAACATGCATATGTGTGACATCATCACATTGATGTCCGTGCACGTGCAGAGGCCTTCCAGATGGGCCGAGATGCCAGTAGGGGGTGCCACCAGGGAAGAGGACCGGAGAGAAGGAGAGGCACTGGCACCAGCTGATTGCCTACAGCAGTGTTTCTCAACTACTTCAAGCTAAGTACCTCCTAGGTCTAACAAATATCAACTGAGTACCCCAACCACAGACCTCCCTTAGCCCAACCAAGCTCTGCCCCAGATCCCATCCCCTTTACTAATTGTAATGCAATTTTTTCCATTTATTTTTCATATATACAGCAGATATAAATTCTCAAAACTGACACATTTCAATCACTATATTGAAAATAAAATCATTTAACCTACCGGCGATCCTCTGCAGGCTACTGTAATTAGCTTTAAAGGTGAGACTGGGAGGCCGGTGGGGGGGGGAGCCAAGCCGGAGGACGCTAGAGAGAAGGGGGAAGCATGTAGGCCTTTGGCAAATCGGACAGCGCTGGCGCTGTACCACGTAGGGAAGTCAGCTGGCAGGCGCCTCTCTTCCTCTGCAGTATGCCGTAAGATACACTGCACTAGAAATTCAGCTTTATATTCAGTTACACCTGCTCTATGGAATTCTTTGCCCCAGCATCTTCAGCTGGAACAATCGTATCCCGTTTTCCCTACTGCACTGAAAACATATCTTTTTGAAAAGGCTTTATTTGCTAAGTTGATTTTCTGAGCAATAAGAGCACATGGAAGCACAGTGTTGGAGTGCCAGGATGGGAGTCGTATATCTGTGCATGGCTGATTCTTTCCTTTTAGTAATGGAGTTCTGCTTTTCATTTATTTTATAAAATTGGTTTTATTGAATACCACCTTGATTTGTTTTGCTAAAAGGGTTATTATATTCAATCTAATAAACAATATTGAAAATGCCTCTCCATATGTCTGTAAAAGAGACTTGTTGAATAGGGGTAATACTGTAAAGAAGCCACTGACATTTGGGTTCCAGCTACGCATGCAAATGTTTAGAATACCAGCATATATGCATGTATATGCACTTATACACCCACAAATGCTGAAAATTCATTTAAGCGTCATTCAGTAAACACATGTATATTTGACAGGTGGGCGTACACATGTGCAGAGTATGGGCAAGACTTTAGTGCATAATTTAAGTGCATAACTTATAGACAACTTATATAGTTGTATTTGCATATCTCTGCCACGTAGGCATAAGCATTTACAGTACACACAGCCTTTTTACTTTTCCATCTGTCAAAGGCTGTCATTACACAAAATACCACCAATCTTTGCTTTCTTATTGAGTTCCATGTCTTGCAATCATTTTTGAAAGCAACTGAAGACATATTTGTTCGCAAATTAATCTATTCTCTCTAGTTTGTATTGTTTGTTAAATGTTGTAAACCGTATCGAACTTACCGGTTATGCGGTATAGAAGTGACTTGTTCCTTTCTATTCAGCTGTATGGGTGGTGTAAACGTTCGCACTTAACTGCATAAGTTTTTCATATATATATGGTTACACTAGTTACTACTGCTACTATTATTTCTATAGCGCTAACAGACACACGCAGCACTGCACAGAATCAGACTTATTCTATAAAAGAAAAGTAGATGCCTATTAGAGAATGACACGGTGAAAAAATTGGTCCCCGTCACCGCCCCGTCCCCGTCTCACCATCCTCTGCACCGCCCCGTCACCGCCATTCCCTTCACCGCCCCGTCACCGCCACTGCCACCCCATTCACCGCCCCGTCACCGCCACTGCAACCCCATTCACCGCCCCGTCACCGTCACCGTCACCGCTGCATACATAAAAGCCTCAAACGGGTACGATTTTATATACTTTTCTTTATTTACGTATAAAGGAAACATTCTTTAAAACTTTAAAACTTTAAAAATTAATTAATATTTGTTTCATTTTTCGAAGAGGTCTAGACAGATGACAAAAATATGCAATGTCACCTCTGAAACAACTATAGAAAAATAGACTGATATAAATTCTCAAAACTGACACATTTTTATCACTAAATTTAAAATATTTATTTTTCATACAATTTTTCAATCACTAATCTTCCACCACCCCTGGGGCTAGCAATGCACAGACATAAAACTACACAGTCTTACATGCAAAGGGGTTGGAAATAAAATAATCTTATTCGCTTTGCACTCTGATTAAAAAAAAAGAACCAGCTCAGTGCTGCAAGAGTAGCCCAGCCAGACTTCAGCACGGAGCTGGTCCTACTAGAAACCTCTAATGTGGCTTAGTAAAAGAGACCCTAAAAGCAAATAATCTCACCTGCATCAGAGCAAATGAAAATTTCAGCATGAGAATGTGTATGCTATTGGAAAGAGTAGCTCAGCCAGACCTCAGCACGGAGCTGGTTTTTTTTTTTTACACAAACATTCCTTTCCTTACCTCAGCTTGTAACCGACGAAGTTTTCATGTTTTCAAGAAGCTGCGAAATCCAAATCCTCTGCTCGGCTCCGAAATCACAATCGCTACTGCTGCACTACAAGCCATTAAATATCATGTGCGGCAGTAGCGATTGGTCCCCTACTTTGATCTGACAAATGAGGAGCCAGTATATTGGGGGGCGGAGTCAATGCGGCAACGTGCAAGTTGGATCGAGAGTTGGAGGAGACAGACAACATGGCGGAGACATCAAACACCCGGTCACGAACACGGTGAAACACAGGTAAATAGCGGTTCCTAGAAGGGGGTACATTGGCCTGCGGGGACAAATCTTTTCACCGTTTTTGCGGGCGGTGAAAACTTTTGTTCCCGTGTCTGCGGCGATTTGGCTTTGGAGTCTCCATAACCCGCAGCCAAACCGCAGCCACGCCGCGGCTCCCTGCGGGGATCGCTCCCCGTGTCATTCTCTAATGCCTATTTCCTTTATAGAATAGGTGTCCTTTAGCTGGGGAATTCTGTATAGGTCTCCCAGTTAGGCGCTCAAGATCCGCACCCAAAGTAATTGACTTAATTGGTGATAATAATCAATGATTAGTATTAACAAGCACTTAATGGGCAGTCATTAGGAGTTAAATCAACTAAATATAATAGAGGTACAATCGTATTCAATAAAGAAAGAAATGTGGTTGTAAACGTATTGTAAATAATAATAGCAGCAAGGATTCATTCACACAACAATGACAAAAAGAACAGTTGACAAAATCATAAAAAAACGGAGAAAAAATAAACCTCAATTGTGGGCTGCCGGGACTACACAAGTGCCCTAAGCCCCCCACATCATCACGGGTTTATAAAAAACTCCGTACAGGTATAAATTACTTTCATACATTGAAGTATAATCTCAGAAAGATTTCAAAAGGTAAGTATCAAAAGTTTCAAAATCTTTAGTGATTTAAATGACAACGTCCAAAAATGTCTTATAAACAAGTGATTAAGTCCCAAACTCACTATACTATGGCAATCAGCTCAGCTGTAAGCAATTCAAAATGGTTAAGTAGCGTAGCTGTAAAACCCGAGTATCAAAATCTCTAAGAAAATCTATCACTCATCTGAAGGTGAAATCATTCTTCGTCCCGACAGAAAAGACTTTCTGTTTCGCTTGAAAACAGGCTACTTCAGGGGATCCATGTTAAATAAGTTACTTCCACGCTTCTCAGCAGCATGACGGAACGGTCCATTTTGAGAGATCATTACATTCTGAGAATTTACCTCCACTGTAAACAAATGCTAACTGAAGCATGTGGAGACTGGTAAGATGACCTTCTGTTATGCAGGAGTTAAAATATGGAACTCCCTTGTGGGCCAAATATGAAAATGCCGTGAAAAGGTTAGTTTTAGAAAATTACTTAAGACACAATTATTTGTAGACGCCTTTTTCTAGTCCATAATTTTTTGAGTGTTGTTGATGAATCATTCATGACCTTTTGTATAAGCCTTTGGTGTTACTTTGTAGATATGTTCTCTGAGGATTATTTGTTTGTTTGTCTAATTATGTTTTTATAAGTTTATGTATGTAAGTTATGTAGACCGTTTAGTTTTAAGTGGTATAGAAATTTTTAAAAATAAATAAATAGATTCATTAGTTTCTTAGTTTCCCCACAGCATGTGTTATCGAAAACCGTCTCAATTTTCAGTATCTCGTTATTGATCCTATGGCTTGTATGTTATTGATCCTGAAAACTTTTGTGTATGTATCCTTAATCCGTTCTGGGCTCCTGGGGAGGACCGGCTATAAAAATAAATAAATAAATTACATAAATTGATAGAATTCTAGCTTAGCACGGATCAACCTGCCACCTAACATTGGCCAGCCTATACAACATTCCCCTCTTGGCACATAAATATAGGCACACTGTTATAGAATGGCCTTCACAGAAAGAGTGGAAACAGTCTCCAAGAAGAGGTGGTGGAGACAGAGACTGTGTCTGAATTCAAAAGGGCCTGGGATAGGTACGTGGGATCTCTCAGAGAGAGAAAGAGAGAATGGTTACTGCAGATGGGCAGACTGGATGGGCCATTTATCCTTTATCTGCCATCATGTTTCTATGTTTCTATAAGGGCCTGGGATAGGCACGTGGGATCTCTCGGAGAGAGAAAGAGAGAATGGTTACTGCGGATGGACAGACTAGATGGGCCATTTGGTCTTTATCTGCTATCATGTTTCTATAAGAACATAAGAATTGCCGCTGCTGGGTCAGACCAGTGGTCCATCATGTCCAGCAGTCCGCTCACGCGGTGGCCCTCTGGTCAAAGACCAGCACCCTAACCGAGACTAGACCTAACAGCGCATATTCTTGTTCACCAGGAACTTGTCTAAGTTTGTCTTGAATCCCTATGTTTTCCCCTATAACAGCCTCCAGAAGAGCGTTCCAGCTTTCTACCACTCTCTGGGTGAAGAAGAACTTCCTTACGTTTGTACGGAATCTATCCCCATTCAACTTTAGAGAGTGCCCTCTCATTCTCCCTACCTTGGAGAGGGTGAACAACCTGTCCTTATCTACTAAGTCTATCCCCTTCAGTACCTTGAATGTTTCGATCATGTCCCCTCTCAATCTCCTCTGTTCGAGGGAGAAGAGGCCCAGTTTCTCTAATCTTTCGCTGTACGGCAGCTCCTCCAACCCCTTAACCATCTTAGTCGCTCTTCTCTGGACCTTTTGAGTAGTACCGTGTCCTTCTTCATGTACGGCGACAAGTGCTGTACGCAGTACTCCAGGTGAGGGCGCACCATGGCCCGGTACAGCGGCATGATAACCTTGTCTGATCTGTTCGTGATCCCCTTCTTTATCATTCCTAGCATTCTGTTTGCCCTTTTTGCTGCCGCCGCACATTGCGTAGACGGCTTCATCAACTTGTCGATCAGAACTCCCAAGTCTCTTTCTTGGGAAGTCTCTCCAAGTACCGCCCCGGACATCCTGCATTCGTGCATGAGATTTTTGTTACCGACATGCATCACTTTACACTTATCCACATTGAACCTCATCTGTTTACTGCAGATGGGCAGACTAGATGGGCTATTTGGCCTTTATCTGCCATCATGTTTCTATGTTAATAGCCTACCGGACTAAAATAGGCTATTTCTGTGTACTCGAAACTTGAACTATGACTTGAGTTGAAAATTGCCTCTGAAAAAGTTCACTTCATATCCGCTTCCTAGGTGTTCCTTAGTTCTCTCTGCCGAGCTTTTGCCTAATTGTCTAGAATGAGAACTGAATGGTGCCTGCATTCATTGTAAAGAACAAAAATGGGAAATGTCAACTGTTTACCTCCCTATTGTAAATTTTATTTACTGGCCTTTATTTTTTTGCATCCAGGTCTTGCTCACTCAGCTGATAGCAGGAAATGTATTTAAACACAGTGCAGTGCTAATACACTGTGGCATGCATGGCTGGCTAATTTAATTTATCTCTGATTAAGCCTATTATGTTTTAGATCACTTTACAGAAGAGACTTTTTGTGTGCCAGTTGTAAGCATATTTGAATTGTAATATAAGGTAATAATGTGTGAAATAAGTGGTGGTGTCTGCTTTTAAACGCTCATTCTAGCAAATGACTTCCTGAGATAATGCATATACAATCCCATCCATTGTAATGTAGTTAGTGTGTTGTTTGTACAGAAGGGCTGTTAGATCACACAAGCACTCAGGCCCAGATTCTCAAAACTTTAACGTCGTCGCTAAACTGTTTTCCGGCGGTTTAGCCTGTACGCAGTTTAGCGGTGGATAATCAAAAGGGATTATCTCTGTCTTTAGCGAGGTTTCTAGCAGTCTCTGGCACTGACATGCAATTGGGCTCTTCAACATTGACATGATCCCTTCGGCAGATTCTTAAAAAATTCTGAGCCATTTTCAAAAAGCATCGTCGTCTTTTGACGACAAAAATATGTGACTAGTCCAGGGGTGCCGATCACTGTGAGAGATTGCTAGAAAGCCCCTGTGTTGTGATGCAGTGGGAGAGATGCCCATTCTCTCTGCTGCATCACAACACCTCTTCCCTACAGCAGTGGTGGTGAAACCCCCCTCCCCTGCAGCAGGAGATATGCCCACAATCTCCTCCTGCCCTAAAATCCCCGCCGCAACCCTCTCCCCCTGCAGTGGGAGAGATGCCTAAACTCTCCTGCTGCTCTAAAATCCGCACTGCGATGCAACCCACCCCGCGCAGCAGGAGAGATGCCTACTCTCCCCTGCTGGCAAGTGACCCCGCAACCCCATATCCACCGCCCCTCCCCCTTACTTAAAATAGATGACCCGGAGGGACGCTAACTCCCTCAGAGACAGAACCTGGCTGTTTTCAAAAATGTAATATTCACTCCATCTTTGACATCCTATGCCCTCCACATACTCCTCTCACTATATCCTTTAACCTTCATTGGCGTTCCTCTCTCTTCCAACTCTTGTAAACCGTGCCGAGCTCTGCGATTATGGAGAGGATGCGGTATATAAACCTAAGGTTTAGTTTAGTTTAGTTTGGAGACGGGGGAGGGGGGTCACTTGCCAGCAGGGGAGAATGGGCATCTCTCCTGCTGCAGGGGGAGGGGGGTCGGGTCGCATCACACTGGGGATTTTGGGGCAGCGGGAGAGTGTGGGCATCTCTCTCACTGCAGGGGGAGAGGGTTGGGCTGGGTCACGGCGGGGATTTTAGGGCAGTGGGAGAGTGTGGGCATCTCTCCTGCTGCATGGGGAGGGGGTCGGATCACGTTGCGGCAGAGATTTTAGGGCAGTGGGAAAGTGTGGGCATCTCTTCCGCTTCAGGGGGTGCTGTTGTTGTGTGTGTGTGGGGGGGGGGTAATTTGTTGACGTGTTTTTTTCTGCGCATGTGTCCATTGCTATCACAAGCGATGGGCACATGCATATTTAGCGAATCTTTGCTGCTGTCTGCTGACCTCATTTGCATGCGCAATTTTTTGAGAATGTCTCACTTTTTTAGATTCGCTATCAAAATGGCCGCATTAGCAGACCTTCGCTTTTTAATGTGGGTTTTTGAAAATCCTGGCCTCACTCCTTTTCCTGGCCTGAAGGATCAGGGTAAGCCGTGCCTGAGTTCATGAAGAGCAGTGGTTAACAGCTGCGAGACAGTCTGGATGAATATAGAACATTGCATCCTTGAGGGTGACAGCAGTAACAGACTAGGTCCTCTTTCTGCCTGCCTGGCTATTCTTGTCCTTACTGCACAGGTGTATTCCAACTGGAGGAGTAGCCTAGTACAGTAAAACCTTGGATTGCAAGTAACTTGGTTTGTGAGTGTTTTGCAAGACAAGCAAAACATTTAATTAAATTTTAACTTGCTATACAAGCAAGGTCATGCAATACAAGTACATATAGTATGCATGCATCACAATTGAGCCAATGGTTCTTCTCTCCTTTGATGCTGCAGGAGTGTAGTGATTGTTCTAAACGAGCGAGGTCTTGCAATACGAGTACGAATAGTATTTTGCATTAAAGTTTTTGGGTTGTGGAACGAATCGTCTGAGTTTCCATTATTTCCTATGGGGAAATTTACTTTGATATACGAGTGCTTTGGATTGCAAGCATGCTTCTGGAACGAATTACGCTTGCAAATCAAGGTCTGAGAGTAGTTAGAGTATTGGGTTTGACATTCAGGGGTGCCTGATTCAAATCCCATTGTCACTTCTCATGGTCTTGGGAAAGCCACTTAACCCTCCATTGCGTCAGGTACAAAAGTTAGATTTCAAACTCTCCAGTGACAAGGACCCAGTGTACGTGAATGTAACTCAGTTGTGCATGTTGTATGGTGTTCACTTACACCAGTGACCTGGTGTAAGTGATTGCACCTAGCTTTTGGTGCACCAAAGTGGGTTTACACTAGTATTCTATAATGCCTTGGGTGCACCTAAATGATAGTATTAAAATGGCACTCATTGTATTCCATTGTGGTGCCAAGTTATAGGGCTAGATTCGCTAAGCAAACCTCCTGCACTATTCACTAACCTGTGTAGCAATTCGATTACAATCCGTGCATGCAAATGAGGGGAACTGCATGCAAAGTAGGTAGGGACGCGATTCACTAGACAAATTTTGTGATTCGACTGGGCTTTCCGCTCATCCTGAAAAGCGACTGCTGGGGACCAGTCGAAAACGTCTTTCCGACTCTCCAGCTCTGCTTTGCCCTGTGTCTTCTGCCTGCTCACCCTGATCTTGCAGCCCTACTCTCTGCCCCAAAAATGAAACGTGTGGCACCTCTTCCCTGCTCTCTGCCCCGAGCTCCTACTCTCTGCCGCCTTCCCTGCAGTGTGAGACCATGGGTTTAAAGTGGGGCTGCACACCACGGACTCATACTGCAGGGAAGGCGGCAGAGAGCAGGAGAGTCTGGGCAGCAAGAACAGGGCTTGGAAGAGGAGAGCAGGAAGGCGCATGCAGAAAAGAACCTCCCCCCCAAAATAAAACAGCCCCAGCTCAGACGGGCATGTGCAGACCATCTATAGATAGTCTGTGCATATGCGTTGATCGCGCACCAGCAATTGGGGCGTTTCTCCAATCACCCCCATCTGCATATTTGTTTTTTTGTGAATTCGTCGGGCCCGATCAGGCAGGTTAGTGAATCCGGCCCATAGAATTATTATTAATCTATTTATAAATCAATTGCGCTACTATTGTCAAATAAATAAAAACAAATTCCCTGTAAGATATTCCCCTTTTGAAGTAGAAGAGCATGTAAAATCCCAGCCTTTGCTAATACCAAGCATTCTTCCTTCCCGTTTCTAACTGCAAAGTTGGGTGACAAGAAATGGGAAGGACCTCTCTACTGCTGACTGCATGACACTGCTTGCTAGCCATCTATTTAAATTACTGACCACACTTTTCAAAAAAAAGAAGTCATTGCCCGGAAGAAGAAATCAGAGCACAGGAAGGCCACGAAGCAGCGTCTTTAATGTGATGTGGCTGCTGCTGGAGCCGGAGGTTTAACGGTTGTCTCGCGGTGGGAGGGGGTGTGGACAACCCAATCAAGGTCAGCAGCGGAGCAGCCAATGAAAAGGACCAAGAACAGATACACCAATGTCCTGCCCTGTGAGTACACGCCGCGTCTCTTCCTCCTCTTCACAGCCCCTCCATTCGCACCTTTCTCAATCACCTCTCCTTTCAGACGATCATTACAGGGTGAGGCTTCAATATATAGGAAGTGACCCCAGCACCAACTATATTAATGCAAATTACGTACTGGTAAAACTAGATCCGTCCCAGCACTAGCCCATCTGGCACTCTGTCTCGCGGTTGGAGGGTCAATGCAGTAGGATACATGGCGGAGATAGTGGTGGGGGAGGGGGGGAGAGGGTTCTACTGCACAGGGGGATGGCTAGCAAGCAGGTTGGCTTTGGAGGGTGCGGGAGGGACAAACTATGGAAGGCAGTGAGGGGCAGCAGGGAAGAGGTGCTGCTGGACCGGGGGAGCAGGGAAGAGGGACCAGGGGAGCAGGGAAGAGGTGCTGCTGGATAGGGGGAGCAGGGAAGAGGTGCTGCTGGTGGTGGGGGAGAGTTCTACTGTACAGGTGTACAGGGGGATGGCAGGCAGGCAGGCAAGCTGGCTTTGGAGGGTGGGAGTGGGACAAATTATGGAAGGGAACATGTAAGGGAAGGAGGCTTTACTAGCACCCGTTAATGTAACGGGCTAAAACACTAGTAAAGATATATAACAGTGATGATAGAATCAATAAAAAGCAGCAAATCAGAATTCATCATATCAAATACCATTGAATCTCAACTCATCATTAGTGGCAATAGATGGATGAAGCATCCAGTCAGATAAGAGATTCATTCATAAATACTGTATCCAGATGTTAATGCTGCAATAATTTGAATTAAAAAATCTGTCTTTGCTCCAGGTGGAACAATTGATCCACACAGGTCCCCTCATATTGATGGTTTAACATAATTGATGGCCTATTGTCTGAGCAGCTCAAAAGAGTACTATTTTCAAATAAGAAGAGATTAAAGGACCCTTCATTTGCCATTTTCTGAGGCAATTTCTATATTTATACTCTAGGAATGAAAATCTCTAGCTGTTTACCCAACATAAACTTCATTAATAGATACTGACCCCTGGATTCTATATTTGGCATTCAGATTTTCATATCCATATTTGGGTGCACTCCCAAGATGCACTTGCAAATTAATTGAATAACAAGCTCAAACCCATCAATAATTGGTGCTAACAACCAGTTAGTGAAGTTTATTGTGCATGCATCTGGCTTAGCATGTATATCAAAAAGGGGGCGTGGTTATTGGTGTGTCAGGGGTATTCCCAAAAGATACACATGGTTGTAGAATACTAGACCAGCATGCCCAATTGTCAGAAGGCTTAAGTCTGGAGCTAAACTAAACTAAAACTTAGCTTTGTATATCGGGTCTTCAACCAGAAAGGAGCTCGACTTGGTTAACAGTAACTAAAAAAGTACTGAAAAAAAGTAACAGAAAATATTAATATGACTGATTTCCAAAGTGTTTGGCAAATAAAGTAGTTTTTAAAGATTTACAAAAAAGTTTAAAAGGACCAGGACCCCCCTTAAAATAAGAGGAAGTTCGTTCATAGTTGAGAAAATTTGAAAACCAAGGATTGACTGAAATTCTTGACTCCTCTGATTCCTTTCACTGAAGGAAGGGAGAGTTTGAAATGTTGGGTTCCTCTTGCATAGGCAAATCTATAAGCATTCCATAATAAAGGGACAAGAGGGATGAAGATACCATATAAAAATTTTAAAGTAATACAAGCACATTTAAAGTGAATCCTGAGATGGACCGGAAGCCAGTGAAGGTTTAAAAACAAAGGAGACACATGGTCAAATTTACTTTTTCCAAAAATTAATTTCACAGCGGTATTTTGTATTAGTTCGAGTCTTTGAAGGCAGGTCTTTGTTATGCCAAGATAGATAGCATTACAGTAGTCTAGCCTGGATAATATGATAGATTGGACCAAGACAGAGAAGTGTTGTAGGTATGAAAATTGGTGCTAAGCTCGATTCTATAAGAGCACGTGCTCTTTATTGAATCATGCTTAGCACTGATCTTTTCTGACACCATTTTTGAGTGCAATGTATAGAACGAGGGCCACAATGAATATGCATGAGATCTATTTGCATGTACTGCCTCCATTGTATGCAAATTGATCTCATGCATATTCATTGGGAAAATCCTGAAAACCCGACTGGATTGCAGCCCTTGTTGGCCACCCCTGCTCTATACACATTTAAGATTGGTTATTATATTATTTTGAGCAATTGTACTTAGTCTTGATCTTGATCTTAGTCTTGTACTTGATCTCCTTAGTCTCTTATTCTGAAAGATTTTTTTCTATACATAAACAATCACAAATCATTTGGAATATATGTAAGGGATTCTTTCTGGACACCATGTACACATGCACATGTGTGCACATATGCACATAGATGCCACATTTTCTCCTAAGTGCTAATCTGGAAATATTCAGGTCTTAACAACTCTGCTCAGGAACCCCTGTTTAGGCAAGTTGTTGGTTCTCATTTACCCAAACGAGTAATAAGTTGTAAAACATTCCAGGACCCTTCAGCGTTTGAGTGCAAAATCAAAATAAGTGCAGAATCAAGCAATGTATCTCCATAAACTCAAATAGCGTCTAATCAATGTATTCAAAGTGTTCAATTCAAAATTCAAGACAGAAAAAAGCAAAAAAATTGCTAATGTCCAAAAGTTAGTAATTCCATTGTACTTAGCTTGGCCGATTCGAGCGTGCCTTGAAATATTTGCTCAACAGAGCTCCGATTCGGAGGAAACACCTCCTTCATCGGGGGAGTGGGGGGGGCAGAGGCACTATTCAGCTCGTCCAACTGAACTGTCTGAAAAGAAAGAAAAGATGGCGCTGAGGCGATTGTTTAAACATTTAGTATGACCTTTGAAATATATTAGTCCAACCTTTGTTAGGAAACTCACTCAGCAAATGTTTTGTCTCAAAAAAATTTAATTGCAACTTTATCTTCTTCACTATGGGACTGATTCTGTAGGTAGCGCCTGCCATAGCAAGCACCTGCAAAACTGGCGTCTGCTATGTGTTGAGCACCGACAGGCGCTGCTTCCAGAATCATGGCTTGATGGGACTCTAGGCGTTGGAAATGTGGGCCAGGCCTACATTTCTGGTGCCTAGGATCCTGTCAGAACTGCGGCCCGCAGCTCATAGTGGTGCTGAAGTCCTGCATTGTCGCTAACCATGCCCACTTCCAGGCTTCTTTCCAGACAATGGGCTCAGGGTGAATGTATCAAACAAGATGAAACCAGAAAAGATATTGGATATAATGAAACAAACTGGCTTCAATAGAAAACGAATCAATGAAATGTGACCCTATGTGGCTTGTAAAAAAGCTCAGAGATATGAAACTTTGAAGGGAAGGCTTTTAAACCTCCCTGAGAGAAGAGTTCACCTTCCAGTCATAGCAGCTTAACAAGTCCATAGGGCACATTCAAAAACTCAAAAATGTTGTAAAAAAAGCACAAAACAAAATTTTAAAGTCTATCTACTTTGTAAGATTAATATCTTCACTTTGTTAAGATGAAAACTGCCACCACAGGTTACTTAGCTCTGTATGTTGGTTTGGGGGTCCCCCTCTGTATGTTGGTTTGGGGGTTCCAACGCGGCCCCGTTTCGATCTCTGCCTCAGGAGACCCGATGTGAATGATGTTCAAAGAGTGACAAATGTTGTTCAAAGAGTAACAAATGTGAACACAGGTATTAATCTGCAATTCTTCATTGACTGAATGTCTTTACATAGGGCAGGGGTGTCCAATGTCGGTCCTCGAGGGCCGCAGTCCAGTCGGATTTTCAGGATTTCCCCAATGAATATACATGAGGTCTATTTGCATGCACTGCTTTCATTGTATGCTAATAGATCTCATGCATATTCACTGGGGAAATCCTGAAAACCCGACTGGACTGCGGCCCTTGAGGACCGACATTGGACACCCCTGACATAGGGTGATGTTCAGTTGTATCACGTTTAGGTTTCAAAGACTGACATCTAGCGACTTTCAACTGCCAGACTGATCAATAACACATAATTAAGGGCTCCTTTTATCAAGCCGCGCTAGCAGATTAATGTGCGTAATAGCGCACATTAAACCTCCGGCTGTGCTAGCCGCTTTTGCCTCCCTTGAGCAGGTGGTAGTTTTTAGGCCAGTGTGGGGGTTAACGCGTAATGAAACATCGTGCATGTTAACCCCGCTAGTGCGGCTTGATAAAAGGAGCCCTAAGTACCTCTATAACCAATTTTTTTAACTATTGTGGACCATCAGAGGTGAGCTGCCCAAAACTGTATCACCATTGAATCTTCATTAATCCATCTTTTGTGCTTTTTTATTTTTTGCATTTTTGAGTTTTTTAAAATAGTATAACATTCTAAATATTTTTTTGTGTTAGATACAAGGTCGTCAGTCAAAAATTCAATTGAACTTATCTCAAAATATCATGGAGAGGAATCTTCAGTGACACAAATTCATGTTTTTTGCGATATGTACCGTGAAACAGCAACCACTTCTTGAATGATGCCATTTTGAAAACAGAGGTCATCCAGTTTTTACATCTGTCAATAATAGTAATAATTTAGTAATAATAGAACATTTGTTTTTAGGTTATTTGGAAAAATGTTGGGGGTCCTGGTTTTTCTGGACACTGTGTACATTCTAATATTTATGTGCTTTATGCATGTGTAAATGTTAGTGCTTTTTTTCTAAAATTGCTTCATTATTATATAGACCCAGATAGATATATAAATGTAAAATGTCATGTATATCCATCCACAGGACTAAAATTATTTAACAGATAAACTCACAGAAAATATGAGACAACTAGTGTTTAAGCCCGTTACATTAACGGGTGCTAGAATATATGTCTGTCTGTCTTTCTTTCTGTGTCTCTCCCTGCCCGCTATCTTTCTGTGTGTCTGTCTTTCGTTCTAATGCGTTGCCTGCCTGCCTGTCTTTCTGTCTCTCCATGGCCCCCTTCTGTCTCCCCTCCCCCAAAGCAAACCAAGATTGCTTCCAGGCCCCCTTTCGCTCTCCACTTCCCTATGCAGCAGCAGCAGCATTTCCCTCCCACCCTTCCCTGTGCAGAAGCAGCATTTCTCCCCCCCCACACACACACTTCCCTGTGCAGCAGCAGCATTTCCCACCCTTCCCTGTGCAGCAGCAGCATTTCCCACCCTTCTCATGTGCCCCAGCAGCATTTCCCCCCCACACACACACACTTCCCTGTGCAGCAGCAGCATTTCCCACCCTTCCCTGTGCAGCAGCAGCATTTCCCGGCCTTCCCTGTGCAGAAGCAGCATTTCCCCCCCCCCCACACTTCCCTGTGCAGCAGCAGCATTTCCCACCCTTCCCTGTGCAGCAGCAGCATTTCCCGGCCTTCCCTGTGCAGAAGCAGCATTTCCCCCCTCACACACACTTCCCTGTGCAGCAGCAGCATTTCCCACCCTTCCCTGTGCAGAAGCAGCATTTCCCACCCTTCCCTGTGCAGAAGCAGCATTTCCCCCCCCACACACTCTTCCCTGTGCAGAAGCAGCATTTCCCACCCTTCCCTGTGCAGAAGCAGCATTTCCCCCCCCCACACACACTTCCCTGTGCAGCAGCAGCATTTCCTGGCCTTTCCTGTGCAACAGCAGCATTTCCCGCAGCCTCCTTCCCAGCCGCCGCGTTTAAATTCACAGAAAAGCGCTACGCCGCACTACCGCTGTCTTCGGCGTCTTCTATCCACTGCGGCCAACCCTAGCGGAAACAGGAAGTAGTCAGAGAGTGCGGGCCGCAGTGGACAGAAGGCAGCGAGGCCAGCGGTAGCACGGTGTAGCGCTTGTCTATGAATTTAAATGAGCCGGCTGGGAAGGGGGCTGTGGGAAGGTTTTGGTGGTGAGTGAGGGCGGGAAGGGGGATTTGCCGGCTGTGCTATGGCGCATGCGCCTCAAGCCGCCACCACGGACGGACACAGCACATGTCAGGACCCCACATCCTCCTAAGTGCACATGTGCGCTTAGAGGATTATTATTATAGATGACCACACTGAAAAAGTCAAGTTAACACTAATCTTTACAAAATAATATCTTATACAGTCCTTAATGAAGTCATTCAGATAAATATAACATTACTTTTCTATTAAACAATCTTGTGTAAGCAATCTCTAGATTCTCTCCAGCAAAATTTAGGGCTCCTTTTACTAAGCTGGCGCGTAGTGTGGTTACCGTTTGCGGTAATGCAGCGCACGATAAAAACGCTAGCGCACCTTAGTAAAAGGAGCCCTTAGTAACGTGTTTCAGTGTATGTGGATGATGTCAACAGTTCTAAAAGAAATAATTTTGAGACACAAGTTGGTCACAATTATTATAAAGAGCACTTCATAGGCTTTTTTTTCATGATATTCTCTAGTTAACCCTGCCTCAGCAATTTAGCATATAGAATTTTTGATTGATGCTTAGATTCCTCTATAGAACAGATGTGGCAATTACATAAAAACTGAGAAAAACACAGGCTCTTTTAAAGCAGATGGATGACAACTAGTGAAATGTGGCAAAATATTTTTAGCTCAAGGTTCTCTATAAACTGCTGTGAGTTATTTCTTTTAATAATCTTCAGATCCAAAAATGCAATCTCAGTAAACTGTATGTCATCATTACAAGTACTCATCTATCTATAAAAAAAAATCATATTTTGAGAGGTCTGTCTTGTCAGCCAAATCTGATTGATTACCCAGTGAAAGAAATTAAACAGTTGGATCAAAAGGAAGCACTATATGTGATATTCATAGATTTAACAAAGCCTTTTGACACAGTGCCACATAGGAGATATAAGTTAACTAAGTGCCCTTGATTATAGACCTTAAAGTGGCTGATTGGGTTAGAAATTAGTGGAGTGGAAGGTGACAAAGGGAGGTGATAAATGGAGTTCGACCTAAGGAAAGGGATGTTACCAATGATGTGCCACAAGGATTGGTTCTTGGTCCAATTCTTGCAGAAAGGCTGTCCGGTAAAGCTTGCCTCTTTGCAGATGATAGCAACATATTTTATACATTCATTCTTGGGATTTATTAACCACTTTAATGAAGAGGTTTACTCAAGATACAGTCTTTTCCTCCACCACCTGAAGGGAATAGACTTAGTAGATAAGGACAGGTTGTTCACCCTCTCCAAGGTAGGGAGAGCGAGAGGGCACTCTCTAAAATTGAAAGGGGATAGATTCTGTACAAATGTAAGGAAGTTCTTCTTCACCCAGAGTGGTAGAAAACTGGAACGCTCTTCCAGAATCTGTCATAGGGGAAAACACTCTCCAGGGATTCAAGACAAAGTTAGACAAGTTCCTGCTGAACCTGAACATACGCAGGGTGGGCTAGTCTCAGTTAGAGCGCTGGTCTTTGACCAGAGAGCTGCCGCATGAACAGACTGCTGGGCATGATGGACCACTGGTCTGACCCAACAGTGGCAATTCTTATGTTCTTAAGTTCTCCAGCCCTGATGGTGTGGAGAGCACAAGTTGGGATCAAGTGAAGCTCGAAGAATGGCCCAGGATTTGACAGCTAGGATTTAATACTAAAAAATGCAGAGTGGTGTATTTGGGCTGCAGAAACCTGAGAGAACAAAACAGTTAAGGCGATGAAGGGCTTCTGTGCACAAAAGAAGAGCAGGACTTTGAGCTGATCACATGCGATGATCTTAGGGTGTCCAAGCAGATAGAAAAGGCAATGGCAAAAGCCAGAAGGAACCTGAGATGCATAGGAAGAGGAATGGTCAGCCAGAAAAAGGAGAATATAGTGCATCTGTATAAGTGGCTGGTGAGACTTCATTTAGAAGGGAAGATATTAGCATGGGCTACTGTTAAAATGGGTTATTTTACTACAACATACTATTTTAGCACAGGTTCTATTTTATGCAAGAAGATCTAGTTATTAATAACCTAGTTTAACAGTAAAATAACACACCTTGTCGATAGCTCATGTTGATAACTTCCCCCTTAGAATACTGTGTAGCATTCTGGAGATAGTGGTCATGTGGGATAGACTTAAAGATCTCAACGATCTCAATGTGTATACTTTGAAAGAAAGCCCTGGGAGGGGAAGTACAAGAGAGCCATTTAAATGCCTCTGAGGAAGCAAATCTCTTTCAATCTATATACTTGGGAGGAAAGGTGGGAGAGGGGAGATATGATAGAGATGTTTAAATATCTACATGGCATAAATGCACATGAGGTGAGTCTCAATTGACAGGAAGCTCTTGAATGAGGGGGCATAAGATGAAGGTGAAAAGGGGATAAACTCAGGAGTAATCTAAGGAAATATTTCCTTACGGAAAGGGTGGTAGATGTATGAATCAATCTCCCCATATAGGTGGAGAGAAAGATTTTATCTGAATTCAGGAAAGCATGGTATAAGCACATAAGATTTCTAAGGGAGAAGAAGGGTTAGTAGATGCTATGGATGGACAGACTTGATATGCCATATGGTCTTTATCTGGCATCATTTTTTACATATGTTTGTATATTGAACATGAAGACACCTTCAATTAATCTTCTTCAGATCAATGTACAATCGTGGGATGGTGATGATTCTATCCACACCCGCTCAAATTAGTTAAAGAAGGGGCTATTGTTGCACCCATTGTACTGCCTAATATCTGTGGAAAAATCTGACCCTCAAAAAAGGGTGTTAAAAAAATTAAGTATATTGAGCATAACTGTATGGAGAGTGTTAGAAATTTGGTGGTGGTGATCTTAGAATAGAGTTTGGATCTTTTCAATTGCATATAACAGTTATGACTCAGCAAATGAATTTCACCTCATTAATTAATTGAAACTTTTCTACCAGTCAGCTTTGTGCACATTTACCAAAGTGATTGGTGTAGTGGATTGCTGTTTGCTATATGTAGGCTTCCCCAATCAAATTATTGGAAGATGTAGGTTATGACAGCAGCTGGGATGGAAATCAGGAGAATGTTGACCTCTGCTTTTTAGGCTTCACTGGCTCCCAGTGATACAATTAGCTCATTTTGAGTTTGGTGTTCGCATTTAAAGTACTATATATAAAGCATCTGGCATGACTCATTGTGTTTGCTAATAATGTCCTCAAGGACTATTATGTGTAAAGAATGTTGACGGACCAGAGCATTTTCAGCTATTGTCCCCAGTTGTGGAATAAATTGCCTTTTTGAAATACATTCAAATCCCTTTGAATATTGACTCAGTTGAGTTTAATTAACACAATTTCATGGTAGTCCTAGGGTCCAGAGAGATAATTTAGAAGGAAGGGGGATGCAAAGCTGAAGATTTGCCAAGTTCATGTATTACCTTTGTATTGCCCGTTTCCCCAAGACAGATTTTGGGAGCCACTGCTCTAAGAGGAAAAATATGCATAGGAGTTAGCTCTGGGGGTGCTTGAGCACCCCCAAAATTGAGCAAACTTCTTGACTGTATCCAGGGAGAAGCAATTTTTGTTGTGTTTAGCACCCCTAATCAATTTAAAATGGAAATATTTGACTACTCCAAATATGAGCATCTTAATATTTTTAGATAGAAGGTACGTTATAGAACATGGATTCTGGATGTGAATTTAAGAAATAGGTAGCTGTAGGAGTCAGTGTGAATGTTTCTTCACAGAAGGAGGGAAATGCATGGAATAGCCTCCAAGCTGAGGTGGAAGGAACAATAGTAATATAACATCGAAGAAAAAATAAGACAAACACCATGGATCCATGGTAGTAGTAGCCAAGAAAAATAAAATCAGTGATTCTGAAAGAATCTGTGGTATTGCAGTGGGTAGAGAAATGGGCAACCAAAATAGTTCTTGTTGTCTTCCCAGCATCTTCAGCCATGTGACTCTGGGTAGGGTTAACAGATGTCCTCTTTTTAGAAGACTGTCTAAGTGCCTGGATGGACTTTCCAAAATCCAACAGTTTGTCTGGGTTTTGGAAGCTCTGGTCACATCTGGAGGGCCTCTGAGCAAACGTAGATGATGTCACATGCGTCCACACATGCTCATAGGCCCTTGGATGCGGCCCAGAGGTCAGGAATTAAAAGATTAAGCTTTCTGGGGGTGGGGCTGGAGTCAAAATGGGGCAGGGCTGGAGGCAGAATGGGGCAGGGCTGGGGCCGGAACAGGGCAGGGCCATGCATCTGGGATTTTTCAACACAAAATATGGTAACCCTAGCTTTGGGTGCAGAAAACTCACTTCCCCGAAGGCAGTATCTGATTAAAATAAGATGGCTGCAGTTTTAAGGTTGCTTCCTAGTACAATAGAGTCAGATGCGTATGGTCAATCTGAAGGACTGTTGTCAATCAAAGACATATACTATGATTTAGTATATAAAGTAACTGTTGAGATAACTTGATTTCTCTGATTTCTGATAAGGACAGTTTATGCCACAACTCATATGTCTGGTATGATTTTATTATGCTCGATAAAGATATGCAAAATAATGGATAATATCATTAATAATGCCCTATTTCAAACTCACCCATGTGATATCCTTCTTACAGTGGATCTCTTTAACTTTTTTCAGTGACCTCTGTATACTATACCTGCATCACTTTGCAGCAGAAATCGTTGGATACGTTTCATGTACGGAGCATCTAGAGACAAAAACTAGAGGCCAGCCTGGAAGCTCTTTGGTGAAGGAGAAAAATTGACTCTTGTCCAGACTGGGGTATGTGGAAGCTTTTTTTGTGGGGATTCTTTCTGGGTTGAAATAAAGTTAATTTAGATTTTATCTCTGTTTCTAATTATGACGATATACATTTTATTGGAATTTCTATGGGAGGGAATGTTTAAATAAAATTGAATTTAACTTAAACAGTTGCTGTAGGTCATGTTACTTGTGGAGTGCTGGGTAAATTGCGGAAGAAAGAAAACAACCGACTAAATTAGAAGACCATATGTTATCAATTCTTTTATTTTTTTTTTTTTTGCCTGGTCAGATTCAAGGATTGGGCAGAAGTTCTGATGTGCTCCTTGTGCTTCTGCTTTAGAAGGTGTTTGGCTTTTTTTTTGAGGGAATTTTACATGAGTTTTTGTTGAGTACCAAATGCATGCCGTGGGCTATTGTAGAATGTTCCAGAATATTATTGCAGTTTTTTGCACAACTGTTTTGGTACAGAGTGGTTTATGTTGAAATATATTTATTAAATATCAAAGTGCATGCATACAGAAATGACAGAATAAAACAGTTTTCTGATATATTTGCACATTATAAACCCCACCAACCTCCTCCCATCCCTCCGTACAAACCCAGTTCGTGAGCACTCATAACAAAAATAACTCCCTGCCAAACATTCAAAAGTCTACTCCGGGCTTACAGAGTGGTTTAAAATACTTCTAAAGATTTTATAATAGAGCTCCAGAAAATATGTTTAGTGCAGGGACATTTTGTTAGTGAGAATAGGAATTAGAACGATAATTTTTGTCTGACACTCATTGGCGTCCTTTAGAGAAAAACATCTTTTTTTTTTTTTTTTCTTACAGATGCCTTAAATGTAGGCCAGCATTTTACAGACCTATATTTAAGGCATCTGTCTCGTACCTACGAAGACGCATAGCGATGCTTAAAGATGCCCAAGGCCATTTCCTGTTGAAACCATGCCCACACCGGCCTTGGGTGTCAGTAGGCTTGCCTAGATGCTACCGTAGGCATGAGTCGGATGCCTCTATTATAGGCATCCTTCACAAGACGGATTTTTTTTTTAAAAACATGCATCCCAATTGACAGGTGAGATGGCGGTAGGATGCCTTTTGTAGAATCAGCCCCATACTGTATATGCATGAACTGAAGAACTTAATAAGAACTACATATTATTATAGTGTCTTTTTTGCATTAACTGAAATTATTTGTCATGAATTTGTGACTTGAATAAGAACTGAATAGGAGCTAAAGTTTTTGTAAGAGGACTGAATAAAAACTAGAATTAAGGCCCTCTTTTACTAAGTTGCACTAGATGTTTCTACCTTGGCTCGGGGCGCTAAATGCTCTGACGCTCATAGGTATTCTCTGAGCGTCAGAGCATTTAGCGCTCTGGGTCATGGCTTAGTAATAATGGGAGGGGGGGGTGGTAAGATTGTTGTCTGAATAAAATAAAATAATAAAAAGTGTGTTTTGCAAATGAATAAGAACTAGAGCTAAAATTTTATGCTGAAGTACAATATCACTGATTTAGTGAGTCTTTTTTATGCTTATTTTATAAAGGAATACAGTAATAAATTAATATTGATGTTCATGCTGGACCATTAAGTACTGAGTAAATTCTTCACTTGCGTGCCATACCACTGCTTTCTTGTAGGTGCTTCTTTTCAAAAATTAAATACTTAACGTTACATAAACAACATAATTCTAATGCACTTATCTTTTGGCTGGTAGTCATTGCTGGCTATTCAGAAAGCTATAAATATTTGAAAAAGATTGTCATATACTTTGTCTGTAAACATAAATTTTTATTTAATTATGCCAATAACTCAGCAGAGTTTAACATTAATACTTAAAAATAATTTTTTTAAAATAATTATAAGTGCTGACTGCTTGCCATTGCTCCCTAAGAACTGAAAAAAAGTATGAAGAAGGACTCAAAATGAACCTCTAATCGAAATCTCTCACACAAATTGTGAGCTTAGAGGTTTTCACTTCATCACTGCTCTCTTCCCTTCTTTGTGATTAAACGTACCTTCATTCCCGCCCAAAAAATGTTGTGCACTTAGATGAAAACTGAGCCACTTGTGCTAGTCCAAAAATGGTGCATTAGTTCAGTGAAACTGCTTATACGAGGATGGTTTGAAAAGTTTGGTCAAAAAGCAAGTTAAACAACAAAGTCTCCATCGAGGGTTATACAGTTAGGCCTGGATTCTCTATACGGCACCGAGATCGGTGGCCGCCTAAAAAGTGTCCGTCGATCGCATGGTAGTCACGCGATAGCACCAGATAGAGAATTGCACCTCTGGGAAAGATAGGTGTCAGAAATGTAGGCCAGCGTTTTCCAGGCCTACATTTCCAGCCCCTATCTTTGTTGTGAATCATGCCTACAAAGGCGCTTAACGGTGCTTAATGCCACTTTTGGTGTTAGCCTCGCCCATACTGGTGTTAAGCGCCAAAAAGTGCCTACATAGGTGTGATTCTGACGCTAGTAGGTGCTTTAACTTTAATGTTTTTTGCCATTAATTAGCTTAGGTGCCAGTAGGATGCCTACCAGCGCTTAAGTTTAAGCACTGTTTATAGAATATTCCCCTTATTCCAGTGAGTTTCCATTTTTTTCATATCATAGGAAAAATAGCTTTGGTCAAACTCTGCAACATATTTTTGCCAAGTTAATCAATCAAATAAACCTCTTTCAAAGTTTCCATAATGCCAGATTGCCTATGCACCAACAGGAGGAAAAAATAAAAAGAACCAGACAGAAAGACTCAGCTATACCGAAGTATGAATAAATTTCTTACCAAGCACCAGACGGTAACTAGTATCTTTGGGCAACCAGTTCATGGTCTCTAGATTCCCATCCATTAATAACCAATCATAGCAATATGTGAAAGTATTATTTTGTCAGTGCTGGGAAACAACGAAAACTGGAAACAGATTCGCTCAATGCAAAACTCCCATACATTAGAAACCAGAGGTCAGTCATAAGTAAACATATAGAAACATAGAAGATGACAGCAGAAAAGGGCTACAGCCCATCAAGTCTGCCCACTCTGCTTACCCACCCCCTGTCTATGCTAGAGAGTTGCGCGGGGACAGAAATCCCACCCGTCCCCACCCGTCCCCGCCAAAGTCCCACCCGTCCCCGTGAGGAATCCCACCCGTCCCCACCCGTCCCCGTGAGGAATCCCTCCATCCCCACCCGTCCCCGCGAGGAATCCCCTCCGTCCCCACCCGTCCCCGTGAGGAATCCCCTCCGTCCCCGCCCGTCCATATAAACTTCAGAAATAGTTATTTCATTTAATTATGCTACAGAATTAAAGGCTCTGGTAGAAACCATTTACAAATAAGCAAAAAGACTTTATTAATTTGAAAATATTAATTGGGAAGAATACATACTTTGCAAATGGGTTTCTACCAGAGCCTCTAATGTTTATAAATTTTTAACAACACAACTAATATACTACTTTATCCTGAAGCAAAATAAAAAAAAAGAAATATAATTCTTTTCCTACCTTTGTTGCCTGGTTTCTGCTTTCCTCATGTTCTCATTCAATTCCTTCCATCCACTGTCTCTCTTCCTTCTGCATCTTCCATTTGCTCTGTTACTGTGCCTCTCCCTTTCTTCCCCCTTCCAAATTGGTCTGGCACCCATCTTCTTCTCTCCGCTCCCCCCATAGTCTGGCATCTGTCTTCTTCCCTGCCAGCGTCTTCTCCCTACTCTCTCTTCCCCATTTCCTTTCAGCGTCCTTCTCCCCCCATCTTCCCCATGTCCTGTCAGCGTCCTTCTCCCCCCTCTGTCTTCCACATGTGCTTTCAGTGTCCTTCTCCCCCCTCTGCTTCCCCATGTCCTTTCAGCGTCCTTCTCCACCCCCCCGTCTTCCCCATGTCCTTTCAGCGTCCTTCTCCACCCCTTTGTCTTCCCCATGTGCTTTCAGCATCCTTCTCCCCCCTCTGTCTTCCACAAGTGCTTTCAGAGTCCTTTCCCCCCCCCGCCCTTCCCATGGCCTTTCAGCGTCCTTCTCCACCCCTTTATCTTCCCCATGTCCTTTCAGCGTCCTTCTCCACCCCTTTGTCTTCCCCATGTGCTTTCAGCATCCTTCTCCCCCCTCTGTCTTCCACAAGTGCTTTCAGAGTCCTTCCCCCCCCGCCCTTCCCATGGCCTTTCAGCGTCCTTCTCCACCCCTTTGTATTCCCCCATGTGCTTTCAGCGTCCTTCTCCCTCCTCTGTCTTCAAGTGCTTTCAGCGTCCTTCTCCCCCCCTCCTTCTCTACCGCCCCGGGTGCAGCACAGCCGGCCAGGTCCCCTTACTTTTGTGGCACTTCCCCGACCGACTGACAACAGCCCCGGTCCGACAAACCTCCCTGCCCTTAACTGCGAATCTAAATTACCTTATTACAGATGCTGTAAGAAGATAATTTAGATTCGCGGCTACAGGGCAGGGAGGATTGTCGGACCGGGGCTGTTGTCGGTCGGTCGGGGAAGTGCCACAAAAGTAAGGGGACCTGGCCGGCTGTGCTGCAACCGGGGCGGGGTGTGGCGGGGCGGACCGCCCCGTCCCTTGGTAGCCACTCGAACCGCGAGGCTACTCTCCTCCTTACCTGCACTGCCTGCAGCACAGAGCCAAACGGAAGTCTTCCCGACTCAGTCGCGCGGCTCTTCTCTCTACCTTCTCTGCTTGCAGCACAGAGCTGAACGGAAGTCTTCCCGACGTCAGCGCTGACGTCGGAGGGGAGGGAGGGCTTAAACAAAGCCCTCCCTCCCTCCGACGTCAGCGCTGACGTCGGGAAGACTTCCGTTCGGCTCTGTGCTGCAAGCAGAGAAGGTAGAGAGAAGAGCCGCGCGACTGAGTACATCCAGCCCCGCAGGAACCCCGCGACCCTCTGAGGCGTCCCCACGGGATCCCCGCGACCCTAGGGGGCGTCCCCACGGGATCCCCGCGACCCTAGGGGCGTCCCCACGGGATCCCCGTGACCCAAAGGGGGAACCCGCGGGATGCCCGCGGGTCCCGCGGGATTCCCGTCGTCCCCGTTCCCGTGCAGCTCTCTAGTCTATGCCCTAATGACCCAATTTCCTTATCTTGACCCTCGTAGGGATCCCACATGGGTATCCCATTTATTCTTAAAGTCTGGCACGCTGTCTGCCTCGATCACCTGCACTGGCAGCTTGTTCCAATGATCAACCACTCTCTCTGTGAAGAAATACTTTCTGGTGTCGCCATGAAATTTTCTGCCCCTGAGTTTGAGCGGGTGCCCTCTTGTGGCCAAGGGTCCCTTGAGAAAGAAAATATCATCTTCCACTTCGACACGTCCCGTGAGGTACATAAATATTTCGATCATGTCTCCCCTTTCCCTACGTTCCTCGAGAGTGTAGAGCTGCAATTTGTTCAGTCTCTCTTTGTACGAGAGACCCTTGAGCCCCGAGATCATCCTGGTGGCCGTCCGCTGAACCAATTCAATTCTGCGCACATCTTTACTGTAATGTGGCCTCCAGAATTGCACACAACATACAGCATTTCCACCAGACCAGTTCTGCTTCAGTTGGTACTTGCCACAGGATTATAACTTATAAAAAACAAACACTACTGCTTATTGAAACTTCAAACAACAATCATGTATACGATAAACTCTATTCAGAACATTAGGTCACAAACTTTTCATTGTAGCTACTTCAGAATGACATATGGAGGAGGAAAAAGCCTCAGCACCCCCACCGATCTGTTTATATAAATTCAACCTCACTGGCAGAGAAAACCTCCTCACTGTCTACTGTGTTGCCTTATGCAAATGACTCAGTTATGAATCTGAAGATAATGAACATTCAGATACTTATCTGAAAATAGGAACCTGCCACATCAACGATGGCCAGCGTTTCGCAGGGTCAGCTGCTTCAGAATGTGGACTTAAATATTAGATTCCTATATCGATGACAAATTCAAAAAATTTCAAAATATTTTCCACATGATTGTTGTGATGTACTGTATTTTTATATGTGCACACTACATTGGTGTTTTCACAGACGCACGGCTATAAGTTACTGTGCTTGCTTTTCTGTATTAAACATAGAGAAACCTCGATGCATCCTCCCAACTTTTAAATATAAGATGTAAGGAGCTCTTGAGCTATTCCTACTGAGTGGGAGAGTCCTTATTGCAGTCCGTTTTTGCTTAACTCTTTGCCTTATATTGTTAAATGCAAAACTGGAGAAAAATTCAACATACCTTCTTTCCCCTGTGTTCACTGCTTGCAAGCTTCGGCCATAGGTGCCGCCCCAAACCTTTGTGCTATATATATCAATCTCATGGATATGTACCAGACTTTTCAATCTACCCTTATAGTTCGCTCCTGTGTTAGTTCAAATACAGTTGCTCTAGCTCTTCTTTTTTTTAATGGTTTCGGAGAAACTTGTAAATTTCATGGCTCCACATCATTCTCTTCTTGGTTGGACTGAGAACTTTTCAGCGGCCCTCGTATACACACAGTTATGCTATAAAGGAATTTCATTATAGGCACCACTATATAAAACTGTATAAGTTTGGGCTTTACCTTCAAAAACACCTCTTGGATCCCCTCCTCGGCCTCCTCCTCCTCATCAGATGTCCAACCAAAATAATGTGGTGGCTGGCCCTACATTTTCCACCAAGTGATTCATGCAATTAACTCCTAATTTAATCACATAAATCCCTTTGAATATTGACCATATATTTCTATCCCCAAATCCCCTATTCATTTGCCCTCTCTCTTGTGCTACCATATTGAATTCTGTCAGGGTTGTTGTTTTTTTTTTTTTTTTTTGCCCCTGTCTCTACAGCGACTAGGCATCCACAACCATCTGTATTAAACCTTTTCCTCATATTTCTTTGGAATGTCTCTTCTTCCAAATTTATATCACGAACTCCTGAGTTTCGTTTTCTGTGGAAAATGCTGCTGCCTTTAATTAAAGTCTGCTAGATACTTGAATGTCTCTGTCATGTTCCCCTGTGACAGAGTACAGTGATAAGTGGGAGAGAGATGAACAGATGGCGCAGCAGCAGTAGTAATTTCTGCAATAATGGGTTCTGCAAAAGCAACCATACAGCAGGACCCTCAGGGTGAAGGGCTAGTAACATTAGCCAGACTCAGCTGGGCTCTGAGGTCACAGAAGCATGTCTGATAGCGTTTAAGAAGGTGGCAGAGGCTGCTAGTGTTTCCAGAGAATGCACCGACACCATGCCTGATGGAAGAAGAAGCTGAAGCTGTGTGCAGAGCACTGGATTGCAGGGTAGGATGAAGCTGCTCCTTAATAGCCCTATAATATAGCCCCTGTTCTGGATGTGGTAAGGCCCAGGTCTAGTAAGAAGATAGCTGGGACAGTGCACAGCTAGCATGGAACCTTTGCGCTCTCTTTCTCTTCCTTGAGAGTACGTTTTGAAGTCTTTAAGCCTTTCTATGTATTTTGCTGCTGTGGATCCTGTTATTTTGTAAGTACCTTCTGATTTGCTTTCAATGTCTTCACAAAGGTGTAGCTTCCAAACATGAACACAGCATTCATGGCTGGCTCTCACTAGAAACCACTAAGGGGGCAATTTTATTGCAGTGACTAGAATTAGGCATCCAAAGGATGTGCTATAAGCAGAGATGGCGTAGCGAGAGTGAAAGGTGCCTGGGGGAGGCACTCCACCCCCATCCTCATCTCTGCCCCTCCCTCGACCCCCCCCCTGCCGTGCGCACGCACCCCCTGCGACCAACTTCAACATGCCCCTCATGACCACGTCCTCTCCCTCTGACATCACTTCCTATGCATGGCACCCGGAAGCAACATCGGCAGAAGCCGACGGGGTTGCGAGGAGCATGTGGAAGTTGTTACTTGCGGCGGTGGACAACTAGAGGTATGGGGGAAGGGAAGGGGGCGCACGTGCAGTGGGGGGAGGAGTGGGAAGAGGCAGAAAGGAGGAAGGGTGCTGGCATCCCCACCATGATGGCACCCCGGGTGCAGCGGCTCCCCCACCCCCTCTTACTACGTCACTGGTAGTCACTAAGCACTTATATTTCATTACAGTACTTAGATATACAGTAATTTGCAGTAATTTTACTTGTAACATTACATTTTACATAAGAACATAAGAATTGCCGCTGCTGGGTCAGAGCAGTGGTCCATTATGCCCAGCAGTCCGCTCACGCGACGACCCTCTGGTCAAAGACCAGTGCCCTAACTGAGACTATCCCTACCAGCTTACACTCTTGTTCACCAGGAACTTGTCTAACTTTGTCTTGAATCCCTAGAGGGTATTGTCCCCTATAACAGCCTCTGGAAGAGAGTTCCAGTTTTCTACCACTCTCTGGATGAAGAAGAACTTCCTTAGGTTCATACGGAATCTATCCCCTTTCAATTTTAGAGATTGCCCTCTCGTTCTCCCCACCCTGGAGAGGGTGAACAGTCTGTCTTTATCTACTAAGTCTATTCCCTTCAGTACCTTGAATGTTTTGATCATGTCCCCTCTCAATCTCCTCTGTTCGAGGGAGAAGAGGCCTAGTTTCTCTAATCTTTCGTTGTACGGCAGCTCCTCCAATCCCTTAACCATCTTAGTCACTCTTTTCTGGATCCTTTTGAGTAGTACCGTGTCCTTCTTCAAGTACGGCGACCAGTGCTGTACGCAGTACTCCAGGTGAGGGCGCACCATGGCCCGGTACAGCGGCATGATAACCTTCTCTGATCTGTTCGTGATCCTCTTCTTTATCATTCCTAGCATTCTGTTCGCCGTTTTCGCTGCCGCCGCAGCAGCAGTAATAATAAAAGCGGAAAACTATATTTACAAGAAAAGTCAGGCACCATGGAGGACTGTACTCTGATGTCCTCCACAGTCACAAACAACAATCCCTTCCGTCCCTACAGAAGCCCCCCCCCTGCCCCGGAATCCCCCTCCCCCTCCCCCTCCCATCTAACAGAGAAAACTACAGTGCACAGAAGGGGAAGATAAGTCAAACAGGCAAGGCAGAATACCATTGTAGTCTATTCAGAATATGGCTACGACTCACTGGTGATAAATTGTCCAAAGGAGTCCAGGTGTCTACAAAGGCTTTACTGCGGCGGTGAGAATAGGAGGCATATGAGAGTAAAATCACACTCCGAATCTCCATGAATTTAAAAAGCAAGAAATCACCCTGGTCATTTTTAGATTCATATGTACGCTCTGCTTTGTAGACACTCCTGTCTTCCCTTCCTTTTCTCCACCTTTCCTCTTTCTTTCCTTTCTCTTTTTATTTTTACTCTGTCTTCTTTCATCTTTTTCTCATACAGTCTTCACAAACAACTCCATTACTCTGAGCTTTTCTTAATACTATGGTCCTTTATAATTAATTTTATATTTATAGATCATATATATATACAAAACGTTATCTTATTCTTATGTATTTGAATTGCTCCTTGTATTTTTCAAAATACTCAATAAAAATTTATTTAACTTAAAAAAAAAAAAAGAGAATAGGAGGCCAGACAAGCCTGCCAGCCCATGTGCTTATTGCCATCTGTTTTACTTGTAACTAGTTACAAATAAGCAGTATTTTTGTACTTAGTAACAAAGTACAAGTTTTAAAAGTATTTTTGTAAAGTATTTTCCAGGACAGTCCCTCTGCTTCTCCCACTCTACAGGCGGGACTAGAGTTTCCAAATGTTGTCAGAACCTGGCTAGCAGCTGATTTGACCCAAATTTCTGGTCCCCCAAACAGCAGAGTTGGGACAAGAAGTTCGGTCCCAATCAGATGCAAGCCAGGTTCTGACAACATTTGGAAACTCTAGTCCCGCCCCTCACTCATGGTATGATTGGCCTGATTGAAGCAGAGGAGCCTTCTGGGGGATGAGTGGAAGGAAATGGTTGATTAACTTGATTTCTCCTCCTGAACTCAGCAGTATAGTTTTTACAGGATGGTTCGAGAGTTTTTATTTCTTCAGTTTCTTCCAGATTATGATGCCTCTCGAGCTCTCTTTTTTTTCTCCAGTGCTGGACTTGATGTTTGAATTCATATTATTTTTGTGGCAAACTTTTCTTGCTAGGATACTCTCCAGAGCTTAGGCTTTCTGACAGCGGAAGGGATTCACTGCTATGGTGAGCTTTATTTTTCTAAACATTCCTGCTTATTGCCGTGCCTTATAGCTGATATGGAAGCCATTGGGCACTGTGCCACACAGGAAGCATAGTTGGACTGTCGTTTCATTTATTAAGTTTCTGTTACATTGTACTCACAGAGAACTAGACATATTACAAGATTATATGTACATAAGCACACTACATTATTGCTTGTAAACATACTAGATTCTATGGTCCAACTTGTTAAGAATACTTTTTACTTTGTAATTAAAAATGCTTGAAGGGCTATTCTTTTTTACTTTTACTTGAATATTTGGGGGGATAAGACTTTCTACTTTTATTTCATTACTTTTGAAGCCAGTACTTTTACTTTTTACTTAAAAAGTAACGACCCCATCTCTGTCAACAAGAGCCTCTTCTGTCAAGGATTTAATATAAGTGCAAATTATCCCCTGCCCTCCAGCCCAACATCCAACTGACCTAAGGCTTTTCCTATTTTTTTTGTTTTTGTTTCGGGCAAGAGTGTGTCTTCCCAGTGAATGCATCCTAAAGCTTTCTAACTCTCTCAAATATATAATTAACAATACCACCCTAAAGTTGAGATATAATGTATATTGTATAGCTAAAAAAATAATACCCCCGCCAGCCTATATAATAAATTCCCTAACATTGTACGATTCAGCATAAAGACAGGATATAAAGAGAAAAAAAATGGCACTAACTAATGATCCTCAGAACACATTGCATGGGAAGAGTGGATTTGGAAGCCACAGCAGTATTATACACAATTGAAACAAGACAGAAATAATCTAATCTCAATTTCAACTATTCTTCAATGGTGTTAGCCACCAGAGCTTATGTGGGACCTGGCTGAATATTGGCTGAGACCCGCATTGAAAAAAAATGCGAGGTGACGCGGACCACCTTTCTAACAGTCGAAATCAAATAACAGTGTGTTTTCTGTTTCCTGCTGTGATTCAGTTTACTGGAAGATTGAGCTGCACAGTGTTGTGTGGTTTCATGTCCCATGAGGAAGATATTATCAGCTGTGCAGATTACACAGCATAGTTAAGTGCACCATTAGCAATTGCCATTGATATGATATCACCTGTGTGACATCACCTACCTGATGGGTGAAGCAAATTGGCCTTTTGTTTGTTGTTTCAAATATCATGGCAAGGGTTCCCACTTCTCTGTCATATACCTCTCCCCCCTTCTCCCACAGCTATAGCAGAAGTAAAAGTGTGAATTTCAGTTCCCTGCTATACAGTGCAGGAAGTTTGGACTGGTCCATGGTTTCAAGTCCTGTGAGAAGAATACTATCATTTGTACACATTGCACAGTGCACTTAGGTATACCAAATGACATCATCCATTGATATAGCAAATGCAGTCATGCCTATTGTTTGTACTGGTATTCTGTCTAAACTAACCTAAATCTTAGATTTATATACCAGATCATCCCGGTTTACAATAAGACTATGTTTACAAAGATGTATTGATTTTAAGATAGATCATTACGAGTTACATTCTAAAAAACGTTGGAACATTGTAGTTTTTAAAATATTACAGAAAACCTGAAAAGAAATACACGATCGAATCTGAACGGGAAGATCATTTCTTAGTGCAGTCAATAGGAAGGACAAAGATCAAGCAATTTTGCCGGTTGATCGAGAACCTTTGTCCGAAGGAAAAGATAACTTATGTATATGAATAGTTCTACAACCCAAAATGTTAAGAGGAATTTAAGGTTAAGGGTATCAGAGAGTCAAACAATCCATGAATAATTTTATAAACAATACAAGCACATTTAAACTGAACTCTGTAATGAAACGGGAGCCAGTGTAAGTTCTTAAACAATGGAGTAACGTGCTCGAATTTTGACTTTGCAAAAATTAGTCATGGCGCAATGTTCTGTATTGTAACCTTTTCTGATTCCCTTTACTTAAACCAACATAGATAGAATTGCAATAGTCCAGCTGAGCTAAAATAACTGACTGGACCAATACTGTAAAAAGGTGTTGTTAAAATAAAGGGTGGATACTTTTCAAAGTGCATAAACTAAAAAAAACATTTCTTAATGGTTTAGGATGTGCCCTAAAGACGTTATAGAATTAGCACTCAGCATATGAGATTGGAACATCTACGAGTAGAGGCAGCATTGTGGTGGAGTAGCCTAGTGATTAGAGTATCATACTGGCAGCCAGTAAAGCTTTAAAATTGTTGCCATAGAGTACACAAATGAATGAATTATCCATTAAGTCAGCTATTTAGACAAAGCAGTTGATTGGCACAGAGCTGAACTACGTTTGTCAATGAATCCTGTTTTTGAGAGTAAACGTTCACATGGAACTGTGGTTGCTGGAGTACAAATATAACATCTTGCCAAATTTGAGAGAGATGGGTATTTGGTGCAGTATCTTCTCCACAAGACATGAATTTCTCCAGTTGAAGTGGTCTCTGCATTATAGATTTCCAATTCGTCTACAGGGTGTTCCTGATCTTCATCATCGTAGCTAGGTGGTAGATTGAATTTCATTTTCTTCTGTGCTTTTTTATTGGGAAATGGAAGTGAAGGTCGTCTGCCTGAAGTTTCCACAGCAAGCAATTGTTTGATGGCAAGCCAAGTATCTTCACGTTCTGTATTAGTAAGAAATGTCAACTTCTTGAACTGCACCATAAAAAAGTGTTAAGTCCCTGGTGGTCCAGCAGAAGGAAGGTTACTCCTGTCGCGGTTCACTGCTGTACCACCAGGGACTTAACAGAGAGAAGCAAGTTCCCAGTAGCAGGACCTAAAAAAAGAGACAATATTGCACAGTTTGCCTCCATCACACACTTCATCATTCCTGCCCCAACGAAGCTACTAAATCACCAGAATTCATAAGATAAGTCACAGCATTCTTGAATTTTCCTTAATCATTTACGTCATCATTATCCACCATTTTAGTGCATAAAATAAGCGTGGATAGCCACCATCTTTTTCTAAAAGGAAGCCATTGAAGAGAGCTAGACACTGATACCAGTGGTGTTTCATATTGGGACAACTTTCTCTATAGAAAAATCGTATAACAGATAATTCAAAAGATCCCCGATGCAAAACATTGACAGTGTTGGATCTTTGTCCAATAAAGAACATTTAGTCTCAGTTCTGCAGGCTTGTACACTTTATTATGGTGTAGTTGGCTTTTTGTGTATTTCCTGGTCCCTTTCTTTGTGCTGTATCAACTTCTTGAACTGCACATCCAAAGCATACACTATGGACAAAAATTTAGTGTTAAAACTTTATGTACGGTTGCTAAGTTTTGCACAAAATTTCTCCTTAAAGCAAATTGTAGGCAGAGCAACTGAACAGGACACATATTTCTCTCCACCAAGGTGGTCTGTGGCAAATTTGCATGGTTCGAGCACTTTACAAAGTTTTTCAATCTTCTTCCATTCTGCCTTTGTTAAGAGTGTAGGTGAGCTTTTATGCTGTGCCAAAGTTGACATTACTGGCTCTTTGTATTTCAGCAGCCGTTCCAGCATGTCAGACATTCTGTTCCATCTTGTTGACACATCTTGGATCAGGTGTTATTCAGATAATTCTTTCAGTCATTGTTGTTTGTGAAGCTCAGAAGTGTTGGCAGGACTGTGTTTGAAATGACAAACTATCTTTCAACATTTGCTAAGAGCCACATCAATTCCAGCCTCCTGTGTAGCAACATTTACACATAAGTGCAGTACATGTGCTATACAAGTAGGGTTACCATATGTCCAGGAAAACCTGGACATGTCCTGTTTTTAGAAGACTATCCGGGTTCCTGGATGGACTTTCCAAAACCCAGCATTTGTCTGGATTTTGGAAAGCCCCTACAAGCTCTTGCTGCATCTGGAGGGCCTCTGAGCATGCGTGGATGATGTTACACGCATCTGCACATGCTCCAGGCCCTCCAGACGCAGTCAGAGCTTTCTGGGAATGAAGCGGGGCTAGAGACAGAACTGGGCAGGGATGGAGGTAGAACCAGGTGGGGCTGAACAGGGTGGGGCCGGAGGCAAAATGGGGTGGGGTTATCTGTCTGGGATTTTCTTTTTTTAAATATGCTAACCCTATATACAACAATACCTTTAAACACCTGGAACAAGAAAAGCTTGAAATCACTTTAGTATGTAGTTTTGGACGCCTCAGCCCCACCACTCCACCGCTGTAATTAAGTTTAGTATTACACCGGGAAGGCTGTGTGGTGCCTCATCATCGGCAGTCCATTAACAATATCTTTTTTTATATATAATTTTTAATTTTGTGAATATTTCTCAATTCATATATTTGTGCTGATGCTGAATTTAGTAAAAGTATAAATATTGACTTATCTCAGCCGCCTTGGGAGCCAGACCCGACATGTTTCGCACTGCTTGAGTGCTGTTTCAAGGGTCTCCCTGCGAGAATAAAAGGAAAAAACTAAGTCAAATGGTTCATACTTAGTCCTCCCCCCCAAAATTTATTAAAAGTTTTTAATTAAATATTTTACGTCCCGAAAGAACTCAATTCTTAACTTAAGCAAAAGGACTCACCGGGGCTGCCGCTGTCATCCGACTCCTGCTATAAATTTTTTCATGATGGCGGCGGCGTCTCCCGGGTCCATTTAAATATCAGCTGTGATCTTATCCTTAGCCCTTAACTAAACTGAATGAAATGGAACAACGGTATATTTTTGAGCTGGATACTGTGACACCACGTGGGCTCAACAGCGAAGTTGAATGGGGTACACTGATAGGCTAAGGTGTGGAGGTTCGTCATCAAGTAGGAGGGCTAAGGATAAGATCACAGCTGATATTTAAATGGACCCGGGAGACGCCGCCGCCATCATGAAAAAATTTATAGTAGGAGTCGGATGACAGCGGCAGCCCCGGTGAGTCCTTTTGCTTAAGTTAAGAATTGAGTTCTTTCGGGACGTAAAATATTTAATTAAAAACTTTTAATAAATTTTGGGGGGGAGGACTAAGTATGAACCATTTGACTTAGTTTTTTCCTTTTATTCTCGCAGGGAGACCCTTGAAACAGCACTCAAGCAGTGCGAAACATGTCGGGTCTGGCTCCCAAGACGGCTGAGATAAGTCAATATTTATACTTTTACTAAATTCAGCATCAGCACAAATGTATGAATTGAGAAATATTCACAAAATTAAAAATTATATATAAAAAAAGATATTGTTAATGGACTGCCGATGATGAGGCACCACACAGCCTTCCCGGTGTAATACTAAACTTAATTACAGTGGTGGAGTGGTGGGGCTGAGGCGTCCAAAACTACATACTAAAGTGATTTCAAGCTTTTCTTGTTCCAGGTGTTTAAAGGTATTGCTGTTTGATTCAATTACACTGGACTTAAGTTTTTCCTAAAAAAGCCAGTGTCAGTAGTACTAACCCTATATACAAGGCATATGCTTGGATGGCACAAGAGAAGCTGCTTTAACCATATTTCTAGCATTGTCGGTCCCAAAAATAGAAATCGTATCCTGATGATGCCATTCATCAAGTATATATTTCACACATGTTCAGCTGTGTGTCTTTAATTAAAATTGAAAATTCCAAGAGCCATCGATTGAAGACAACAATTTTCATCGATGAAATGCAGAGTTGTTCCAAGATAGCTTTCATTCCCAACAGAAGTCCAGTAGTCTGCAGTTATGGATACACATGTAGCTTCTGATAACTGCATCATTTTCTCTGCTTTCTCTGACCATACAGTCCACATAACTTTCGCTTAATGGTAGTTTGTGATGGCAACACATGGGTAGAGTCAAAAGTGGCCACCTGGAGAAATCTCTGCAGCCCTGAATCTGCTGCCACATTAACTGGTCGACAGTCCATAGCGACCCACTGTGTCAACGCGTCTGTAATTACATTGACTTTTGCCTTACTTACAACTTGATTTTCTGAAGAAAAAATTCATATGTTCAGTTTTCTGGTTACCAAATGAATCTGAATCTGAAGTTCTAGGAACCAAAGCTTGTTTTGATGAGTGAACAAAAAGATGTTTGCTTTTAAGGTGATAGGTTAATGTAGTGAGGTTTTGATGGTATTTAAAATCCTTACCACAGTAGTTGCAAATAACAGTTGTCTTGTCCTTGAAATGAGTCACCATTCAGCAAAATTTTTTTTGTTGTTGCCATTTTTCTCCTCTTCACTGTAATGAATGAACTAAGGTTCTTCAAAAAAGCGTGGGATAGGCATGTGGGATCTCTTAGAGAGAGGAAGAGATGATGGTTACTGTGGATGGGCAGACTGGTTGGGCCACTTGGCCTTATCTGCCATCATGTTTCTATGTTTAGTGCAGTAACATAGGTCGTATTGAGTTGGAAACTCAAAATGATCAGGACAAACTGCCAGGCCAGAATTAAAGCAAAAACAAATCAAACTCAAGAAGTTTCCAGGCCATGGTCCCTGTCGTTATTCTAACAAAAAGTCTACAACTACATTGTTAGGAAGAGAAAGGATCTGGCAGGATCAACTAACAAACAATCGGATCATTGCTCAAGTTATCCAGCCCACAACAATTATCATCAAGAAAAAAAGGGGGTTATAAAGGATAATTTATATAACATCTGATTCAATAAATTAATTTACTACACATCAGTGTCTGACTTACTTCTTTGTAAATACTCTATTGTCACTAAAAACATTTTTTGTCATATACAAAACAACCATTCTGTTAACATATTTACCTATTGAATTTAAACAAAAGATAGGGATAGGTTTTGCACTCTTAGCCAATTAGTTTTTCTAATTTTAATTAATTAAATATTATCAAATAAAAAATAAAAAAATTTTTAAGGTAGGAAGGAGGTTTGAAGTAAATGATTATACTGCATGCATTCAGGATGAAGACTTGAAATAATATCCAAGTTGTAAGAGGTCTCTTTACTGACAACCATACATCCTTTATGATACTTCAACCTCTTAATTTACACAATAGGTAAATATGTTAACAGAATGGTTGTTTTGTACATGACAAAAAATGCTTTTAGTGACAATAGAGTAATTACAAAGAAGTAGTCAGACACTGATGTGTAGTAAATTAATTTATTGAATCAGATGTTATATAAATTATCCTTTATAATCCCCTTTTTTTCTTGAGGATCAACTGAACCGACAGGGAGATCCCCCATCAGATCAGCTGGCAGGACTCCCCGAAACTGGCTCAGCTGATCGTGATTCCCCTATGATCAGCAGATGGGAAGCCTAGGGGTTTTTTTTTCCATTCTTTGGGTGGTGGGAGGGGTTGTGGCCACTGGGGGAGTCATGCCTGAAACCCTTCAGTGGTCATCTTGTCAGTTTGTTCACCTTTGGAGCACTTAGACCTGTTTTACATTCATCTAGGTCTCAGCGTGTAAGTTCCGCCTAGGATATCCTGGGAAAACTTCGATTATAGCTTCAGGATGGGGTTTAAGCTGGCCCGATGCCCTTCCATAATACACCTCCCAACACGCCCCTTTGAGCTCCGGATACACAGCAGCTTAGAAGTGCTGCTGAACATCCAGAAGGTTTGTTTTGATTAATGGCACTTGGACGTCCCTGCTATTAGAATGTCCTAGATAGGTTTTTGGATTTTTAAAGTTTTGATTATGCCCCTCACAATATACTGTACAGTTAACAGGTTACAATTTGCCATAGTTATAGTACAAGATGTTTTTTCTCCCAGTACAAATTTTTATCCTAACTTGATACTAAGGATCTAATACCAATATACATAATATAGAGTTTACAGATTAAATTTGTCATAGTTACAGTGCAAGATTTTTCAATACAAATTTTTATCATAACGTAACACATACCGAGGATCATTAACAATATACATTTCTTTGTAATCTATCGGTCGTGGGTGGGGGGAGGGGGGGTTTAAGTGAAGAGGTATGTTTTTATTGCTTTCCTAATGTTGAGGAGTCCTTCAAGGGATCTAATCTGTGTGTGGCAATTGATTCCAGTGGGTTGGTATGAAGTGGGAGTAGGAACATCATTTGGCGGTTTGCAGTTGAAGGGCATGACCAGTTCTAAACCTAGAATCCACTGTTTGGTACGCTTATATTGACGAGGAAGTCATGGATATTTTTCTCAAAGCATGAAATTATCTGCTCCACACCCTGCAGGCAACAAGGGGTGAAAAAGTATTCTTTGAGTAAACACGAGAGAATTAGTTGCATTGAGCCACTGAGGAAACAGTGGCTCCCCTCCCCCCGATTTATTCCCTTTAATAGCCTTGTGGAAATAAGTTTTATATGTAGGATCATGGCAACTAAGCATCACAGAGTTAATACTGGAATATATGGGGTTTTTAGACAAGTGGTACAAGTAACATCCTTGAAGAGGTAAAAAACCATCCCAAAATGTTAAATTTTACACATTAGATTCGGTATTAAATACCTTACAGTCTGTAGACTAATGGCGGCAGTGGTACTGGCAACTTTCTGTGTGTGGGGTGGGTGGGGGATAGCTGTGGCACTGCCAGCTCTCTGGATGGGAGGCAGCGGCAGCACTGACAGCTCTTAGAAAGGGGAAGTCAACATTGGCTATGAGGTGGACAGAAGCAGCAGTTGAAAGGGGAGCCAGAGTCCAGCAGTACAAATGGCTCCTAGAGGAGAGCCGGCTGATACTGCTTCAACATGATATCATTTCTGGTGGAGTTGCACCCGAAGTGATAAGAGAGGAAGCACAGCCCGGCTGAAACTGCTTCCATGCATCTCAGACGTCTTCAGCATGATATCATTTACGGTGGAAGTGGTAAGAGAGGAAGCAAGACTGTGACTAGGCAGGGCTCTTAAAAGTAGCTGTTAAAATTTTTCTTCCGGCCGTTAAAACAACACGTTAATCACATTGCTAACATGTTAATTGTTCAGCCCTGCTGATTTTGAAGTCGGTGCCATCGGATCCCAGCATTTGGATCCAAATGAGCTGCATGAGAGCCGCCAAATGTCTTCCCAGTAAGGGCAACGATACTTTAGACCAGTGGTTCCCAACCCTGTCCTGGAGGAACACCAGGCCAATTGGGTTTTCAGGCTAGCCCTAATGAATATGCATGAAGCAAATTTGCATGCCTATCACTTCCATCATATGCAAATCTCTCTCATGCATATTCATTAGGGCTAGCCTGAAAACCCGATTGGCCTAGTGTTCCTCCAGGACAGGGTTGGGAATCACTGCTTTAGACCAGCAGTTGCCAGCGACATCCATCTCCATCAGCCTGTCTTCAAAATTTTCACTAGGGGTATCCTCAAGGAGGTAGAAATTTCTAAATATGTTCTTTTTGTCTGTTAGAACATAAGAACATAAGAATTGCCACAGCTGGGTCAGACCAGTGGTCTATCGTGCCCAGCAGTCTTCTCACGCAACGGCCCTTAGGTCAAAGACCAGTGTCCTATTTGAGTCTAGTGTTACCTGCGTACGTTCTGGTTCAAAAGGAACTTGTCTAACTTTGTCTTGAATCCCTGGAGGGTGTTTTCCCCTGTAACAGTCTCCGGAAGAGCGTTCCAGATTTCTACCACTCTCTGGGTGAAGAAGATCTTCCTTAAGTTTGTACGGAATCTATCCCTTTTAACTTTAGAGAGTGCCCTCTCGTTCTCTCCACCTTTGTCTTAAAGCGTGCGGCTCATATCCCCATTCTTATCTATTATTGTCATTGGCAGCATTGTTATGTCCAAGTCCAGTTTCATTCTGTAGTTCTCTGGGACTGCTGGTTGGATCTCTTTGTCCAATTGCAACTGTGTATGATACCGCTGCAGCCTCAAATCTGCTCTTTCCATGCAGTATGCTGAATATAATTTGTTAATTATATTCCATGTACTGACTAAATGTATCTTTATAGTAAACCGCTTCGAACTTCACGGTATAGCGGTATATAAGAAATAAATTATTATTATTATTATTTTAAAACAAAAAAAATCCTGTGTTCTGTTTGGAAAAAATTGAATTTTTATTTATTTATTCAATTTTCTATACCATTCTCCCAGGAGAGCTCAGAACAGTTTACATGAGTTTATTCAAGCATTTTTCCCAGTCTGTCTTGGCAGGCTCACAATCTATCTAATGTACCTGGGGCAACGGGGGGATTAAGTGACTTGCCCAGGGTCACAAGGAGTAGCATGGGTTTGAACCCACAACCCCAGGGTGCTAAGGCTGTAGCTTTAACCACTGCACCACACTCTCCCCTATGTTCCCTCTAGGCAGAGAACTTGAGCAATCACTCATAAATTCTAGGTCACTCACAAAAATACTTGCAAATCTGGAAAATTGTTGTTTTTTAGAACGTGTTGCTCACATGAAAATTTTTTAAGAATTTGCCCACGCTTGGCCAGTCCTTAGAGGGAGCATTGATTACAGTTCCGTTCCATGTCATACTTCCACTATACAGCACTGACACAGTTACAAAAATTTGAAAAATAATCCCCTGGATTTATTCCCACTCTGCAACTCTGCCTTCTCCATGAGAATGTTGTCAAACCGTCTTAAACTGCTTAGATAAACATGGGAACTATAAAAAAATAATGTTATTAGAGCTTTCATCTGTTACAGGCTTGGATTTAAGCAAAGTGCCCCAAAGCCAGAGGAAACAGTTGCATCTTCCTCACACTGCAGTTCAGTCTAAATCTGGAGGCACTGTTTATTACACTGTGTGCTCTGTAACAAAAAAATTGCAAGGTCGCAACCCTACAGTGTCAAGCCAGTATTCAAAAGGGATTACATGGTGAGTGATATTGCTGACCACATAAGTGGGGTTTGTTTGGGTATTTAAAAAAAAAAAAATTGGGATGATGTCTACATATAACTGAATGCTTCTTAAGTTCTTTATGATTTTTAAAAATATTTTTGCAATATATACAGTCTTGCATTTTTGTGATACATATTAAATATTTTTTAAATAGTGAGGCCTACGTTTAAGATATAGATTAATAAAATGTTTGCAGATAGATTTTACATACAAAAATTCAAATTAATACCAGCTAACTTCAATAATTGATTATTAAGGTCCCAATTAATTTGTGGGTAATAACCAATTTAGTTGCATGTGCACAAATTTCAGCACCATATGTAGAATCCAGAGGTTAATGCACTTCATCCTGACATATAAATTTAGGTGAGCTTTTAAGAATTTACCCCCAGATGTATAGGGTAAGAAAGGTAGAAAATTGAGGATAAGAAACTGAGTACAGATGTTTGGGGAGGGGAGGTTATGTTTACTATCAAATGTGACGGTCACTTTCAACTGGTATAGAGATAAGAGATGAGTGATGCCAAATATTTTGGTGGTGTACTTCAGCAAAAGACTTTAAAGTTTGAAAGACCACCAAGGTCAGAGGGTCCATTTTGGTACAGAGGCCTGGATTCTCTAAACGGCGCTGTTGTCGGCGGCCACCGATCGTGTGTCAGTCGCGCAACGTCACCATGAAGAGAATCACGCCTCCGGCAAAGGTAGGCATCGGAAATGTAGGCCATAGTTTTCGTGAATCGTGATGCCGGAGGTGCCTACTGGTGCTTAACAACACTCTGGAGGCCCAATTCCAGCACCATATTTTTTTAGGCGCTTGTAAAATCATTTTAAAACATCATTTAAACAGTGTTTTTCACTTAATTTTTTTAAAAAAATTCTTTATTGATTTTCAGACTTCGACAGTGCAATACAATTAATTGAACATAAAATACAGCATAAAACGCACTATTAACTACACAAGTAATACAAAAAACAATCATTTTCTCCCATCCTTCTCCCAATTATTCATACAACAAGACAACTCCATAATACTTAATTTTGGCGCCAGTAAGTTAAACCACCATTTATAGAATATGGGCCAGAGTGCCTAACATGAACTTGGTTATTTAAGGGAATGAAAAAAAAAAACCAGCCAAAACAATCCTGTATCTGTGGCAGATTCTTCAGCACAGCGGAGCTCCCTGTGGCTTGGTTCCCTTAGGTTTAACCACGTCATCTCACTCACTAATCTTTTCCTTCAAAACGGCTTCAGCGTTCTTTCAAACACATTTATTTCTGTTGTAACCATGGCTGCTTCCTCTGTCAGATTATTCCATAGGTTTGCAGCCTTTGTTTTATTTTGAAATTGATGAAATCTATGTGCTGTATACTTAAGCCTGAAAGAACGCCCCTTCTTTCATCTGCTATTCCTGAGGATCACCTGCAGAATCCTTTTTTAGGGTCTTGTGCTCTATTTTATTCAATGCCCAGCTGAGTTGCAAATACCTAGGTGATGGCATCTCCTAAAGTGTAAATGACCATACTTAACTTATCACCTTTCTTGGCCTTTGAGTTACAGTTTCATAGAGTTTTTAAGACTGCCAACTTGCCCAAGGGAGGTCTCAGGAAGAAAATGCTAATTGCATCAAGTTGAGCAATGTTCTCCATATACGGCTTGACGTAGGAGAAAAAAAGCCCCCAAAAAGCAAATGTATGAAGCATCCAGATCCAGCAAGCACAAGCAGCCTGTGCAAAATCGAACTGAGGTATTTACTTATAAAAAGGAATGAAAGAACTGCTCGTAGAATTTCTTGTGCTTGCAAGGAAACGGAGCAGATCAGCCATTTTAAACTACTTTACTTAAAACTTAAAGCTGAAAGAAAATTATATAATATTATCTTGACATTAATGTCTAAGGTGATGCGAGTGTCTCGATTCAGCTCTTCCAATGCTGACAAAGAGAAAGCTATTCAAGGTATGTTATTGTCTTCAAATATTTAACTTTTTACTTTTCCTTGCTGAGTATTTTATGCCATACTCTATATCTCAAACCCGTGGGGAGTGGGATAGACTGCATCAGCCTTGGAATAGAAAGTCTTTATTTGTATTGATAAATTTACAATGCTAATAACATATAAATTCACTTCAAAGTTCACATAAAAAAAGTCCAACTGTATTCAAGTCCTGGTATAGATGTGACCCGACACAGTCCGTGTTTCGGCCTCTGAATGGAGGCCCGCCTCAGGGGTGTAGTATATCCAGTCTGCCCACTAGAGGTCACTCCAATGCTGGGAGACTTAAGAGTTGATGCGTCTGCATATGATGTAGCATGAATTCTGGTCAGGGTACAGGACTCTAGCCAATGGCACGAAACCGATGGCCCTTGGTCTTAGCTAGTAGAGCATCTCTTATATACTCACAGGACAGAGCTTCGAACAAGCGTGAAGGGTGATTCTATAACTGTGTGCCAGCAGTTAGATACCACATGCACACATGCTCACTCTCATTTTTTTCTCTTTAGCCCCAACTTACTGAATTCATTCCATTTGCACTACCAGCCGACCCACCTTATGCAAAGTTTAAGGCTGGTCTTAAGGCGTATGTGTTAATGGCACCATTAGCATGTGACCATTAATTTTGAAAAAAGGAAAATTGGCATTTTCCAGCTGCAGCAGAAGTGGCCTTAGTGTGCAAGAAAGATCCACGTACGATCACACTAAGGCCACTTTTTGCCGTAGCTATGCACAAAGGCCCCTAAGCTGGTATAGTTGGCATTTAATAAGCATACGAACATAAGTACTGCCATCTCCGGATCAGACCTTCGGTCCATCAAGTCCGGTGATCCGCACACGCAGAGGCCCAGCCAGGTGTACACCCGGCGTAATTTTAGTCAGCCATATCTCTCTATGCCTCTCGTAAGGAGATGTGCATCTAGTTTGCTTTTAAATCCTAGAACGGTGGATTCCGCAATAACCTCCTCTCAGATGTTGATATTGTTTGCCGCATTTTTGTGGGCCCATTTATGCTACCCACTGACTTGCCTTAAGTGAGCACATGGATATTTGGCATGCAAATGCTAGGTTGTGCTACTGTTCTGAGATGGAATCTGGGCGCCCAGATACTATTAGAGAATTAGCGTTAGCTGTGCTGCATTAGAGCGCTCAATTATAGACCCCCCCATGTCAAAGATACAAGTTGATTGTGAGGACATCACATTTTGAACATGTACAAACTTTGCTGAAGCAACTGCATTGGTTGCCTATAGTATAGTACGAGGGGCCGCTGAAAAGTTCTCAGCCCAACCAATAAAGTTGGGGCAGTCTCCATCGAGGGCTTTACGTTTAGTCCAGCAATTTTCCAATTTTTTCCTTCCGTATTTTTCTGACAGAATGGAGGAAAAAAAAAAGGAAAATCACTTGTCTAAATGTGTAACCCTTGGTTGGGCTGAGAACTTTTCAGCGGCTCCTCGTACTATATTATAGGCAGCCAATGCAGTTGCTTCAGCAATGTTTGTACAGAAAAAGCACTGTCTGCATTTGGGCAATTATTTGTGAGGTTTTGCTCATTACAGAAGAAATTTCTTACTCAATTGTAATGTTTGGACCTTGTGCACTGAAGCAGAAATTGGATAGATTTGAGTCTAAACTTCTGAGGATTCTTTTATTAATCGCTGTTAAATCAATTCTCTCCTGTTGGAAACATTTTTCATTGCTTAATCTTAACACCTGGTGGAATACAGTATGTCTTTATTCTAAATATGAATATGTTGCTGCAGATTGTACCAATTCTATGCTGACTTACAAAAAGATATGGGCTCCACTTTTAGCCTACTGTGCAAAGGGCTGATGTTTCTCCACATTCTGTGCTTTCTCTACTATGCCTTTCTAAATGATCTTTGCCTTGTTTATGTTCTGTACAGTAGATGTATACTGTATTTGCCCGTTGATATTATGACAGTTTTTCTTGTACTGGCATTTTACGGGGATATGAGTATTGCAGGACTATGTTCTTTTGTTTCTTGTTATATGGCAACGTATGTTGTTTGTCTTATAAAATTCAATAAAACTGATTGAATTAAAAAAAAAATCAATGTTTGTACATGTTCAAAATGTGATGCCCCCACAATCAACCTAGCAGCTGTATTCTGTATCATCTGCATTACTTGTATCTTTGACATGGGGGTCTATAATTGAGCGCTCTAATGCAGCACAGCTCACGCTAATTCTGTAATAGTATCTGGGCGCCCAGAATCAAATATAAGATCCTATAGGTTGTTCATCAAGTTGTGTCTGGCCATGCTTCTTGGTATTTGTCTCAAGCTTTAATAAAATATGTACCTAGCAGATGTTTATGATCTGAATCTGCTGTGAGATTATCTGTCGTGTCATGGAGGGAAATAAAATATGTGGCTGTGCAGTCCTCTGCAATTTTCTGCTTCTGGCTCGCATTGGTGGAATGCTTTGCCAGGAGCTCTCAGACTGTGCAGTAATTTGGGAACATTTAAGAAAATGTTGACGACTCATCTACAGTATTTGTAAAAGTCTTTTTGCCACTTTGATTTGCCTGTGAATGACAGTTGATAGACATGAAGTACTTAGATTGTGTAGCAATTTGGGAACATTTGAAAATGTTGAAGACTCATCTGTTCGTCAAAGCCCCTTTGCCATTTTGATGTGTTTACGATTTGACAGCTGATAGATATGGTGTATTTTAGACCAGTGTTCTTTAACCGTCGGTCCATGGGCAGAAGACAGTGTTCTTTGGCCACCGGTCCATGGTGTGATCAACGTGGCGTCTTTGGGCTATCTCCCTGAATGCTGCAGTGCACAAAGCCATGGGAAAAGGCTTCTACGTGCGTCCAGTGCCTGAACCGGAAGCCTTCTATCTGATGTCGCAATGTCAGAGGGAAGGCTTCCAGATGAGGTGCGGGACGCACGTGAGGAGCTGCTGTCCACAGCTTTGTGCAATGCAGCACTCAGGGAGCCGGCCCAAAGACGCCGCATTGATCGCACTGTGGACCGGCCCAAAGATAACACCGGGGAGCAGGCCAGAAGGAAGGGCACAACATGAAGGGAGAGAGACAACAACGGTAGGGGGAATGCCTTTATTTTTTTAGTTAGTGATTGATTTACATTTGCTGTCTATTCTGGAAGAAATGCATTTGTTTCTTTTCCTCTGGGGTTGTGCTTGCAGATTCTTGCGTCTAAGGGTTTGTTTGTAAAGATTAGTACTTTTAGTTTTTGATCCTGCATTTGCATGGGGTTATCTGTTTTCTGGTAGGAATGAATGTTGAAAAGCATACAGTGTGTTTGTGCATTTTAATTTTGTGGTTAACCATTATGTGTTGTTAATACGATTATATTGTATTAACAACATGAATGGAAAAAATGGTGTTACAATTAGTACTATTATGGGGGCGGGATCTGGGGCGGAGATTGGGTGGAGATAAGCTCAGTGTTCTTCAACTGCCAGTCCCTGGACTGGTGCCGGTTCACAAAATAATTGTTTTATTTCTGCCGGTCCATAGGTGTCAAAAGGTTGAAGAACACTGTTTTAGACATTTGTGATGTTATTGTTATGCCTTGATTGTGTATGTTTTTGCTATAATCCACTTAGGTTTTACATGAAATATGTTTTTAAAATAAAAATAAATAAATAAAACATTGCCCAGCAAAAAAGGCCCAATGATATACAAAGAGGTGGTGAGATGTTTGTGACCTGCTGAGCAAAAAGGTACCAAAAGTGGTCTCTGCGACTTATTTATACAAGATAGAGGGATAATTGACTGCATAATCCTGCAACATTTCAGCCTCCAGTAAGACTAATTAAGGTGTATCTAAAAAAAATGAGAAATATTTATTAATAAAAAAGTTGTTTTTGGAAAAATGCATTTGAAAAATAGCAAACTTGCAGTTTTTAGGCTGTAAAACATGAAAAACAGTAAAATTGCATATTTCCTTTCTTCTGGCCCTATACTCAACGACTGCAACAATCTTTCGGTATTTCAACTGCATTTAAATGGTTGCAGTTGAAGCAGGCTATTCAGAAAGGGTTCCCTGAATGGTGGAATTTAAAGGATCAGTATAGTTTGCCGGTCCTCTGTTTCCAGACAGATTTCCTAGGGCATCAGGCTGCCAAGTGGTATAAATTAATATCTGAATATTTGAATAAAAAGCCAAAAACTAGTCTTAGAGATATTTGGAGCATTGAGACAAAGCAGCAGATTTCTGCTTCTCAATGGCCACGGATTTGGACTTGGAGGATGAAATGCACAGTGTCAGCATCTATGAGACAAACCTGGTTTTTCTTGCTACATAGAAGTTTTTGGACCCCTGTTTGTTTACAGAAATTGGATAGTTCTAAGTCTAACAGGTGTTGGCACTGTCATCTCGATGTAGGGACACTGGGTCATCTACTGTACTATTTTGTCTCTTGATACTTAAATTCTGGAGATCCATTTGGGGTCAAATTATTACGATATTGGAAGTTCCATTATCGTTGTCATATGATATAATTGTTTGGAACTATATTATTCTCTAAGAGATCAATCAATGCAAATCAGAATAAAATGCTCCTCATCATGACAGGAGTCGCCTTGCAGCTTATAATGAAAAATTGGAAGAGTTGGGATAACTTAAATTATAGTTTTTGGTGGGAATCCTTATGCCTGATGTATAAATTTGAAAATATTAATTTTTTACAGCTGGGACACCATAGCAAAGTCAAGGAAATTTGGGGCCCGTTAACAAAATATTGTAAGACTTAAATGTTAATTATTAGCAGTATTTCCCTTTGATTCATTAAAAATTGCTGTACATATCCGGAGGGGGAGGGGTTAAATTGCTGTAGATTATTTGTTGGAATAGAGTGCATTATGTTATGCTACTTGATTATTCATCTGTTTGCAATATGTATTTGATTTCAAAAATGAATAAAGAATTTATTTAAAAAGAAAGTTGCCCAAACTTTTATAGCCTTCATATCTGCTATTTGTATCGCTACTTTTGATAAATTTTTGTTTGGTGGGTCACATTTGTCAGGAGAAAAGCTGAATTGTAGAGCTAGAGATTCCTTTTGTTTGTTTGCTTTTTTAATTTGACAAAAATGGAGTGCTCATGTGAAACTGATGGGGTAGCTCTTGTGTTAAGTTAGCAAGTAGCATCTCTATAGATCTGGTATGCCATGATATATAGATGATGAGACTCTCAGCCCTTAATATTTCAAGAGAAACAAAACAAAAACAGCAGTTACAGACTAATGTTTGTTCATGATACCAATGAAGTGCTTTGCTAAACTGTTCTATAAAGACACATATTATTGTTGCTATTACTGCTTTAATCCATTTCCATAAAAGTAAATTGCACAAAGCAAAAATATTCATTAAAAATGACAGGGAGCAATTCAGAAAGAGTGCAGATCTGCAAGATTATGCAACAGAAAGGTATGGCTAACAGATTTAAAGGAGCCAAAAGCAAAGAGCTTGTTTCAACTTACTTCTCAAATATATATGTGGTGCAGATGCATAGCCGGGTTTTGATGTCAGCTGGAGCAGATCTTTTGGAAAATAGACACCAGTGAAAAGCTGAAGGGCTAAACCGCATAGGCGCTATTTTATTCAAAATCCATTTGGGGGCATGACCGCTCCCCTTGCATCCCATCCAGCTACGCTTCTGGTTTGCTGGGGACCAGTGCCGTTTTTGAGTTTGCTTTAGTAGAGCGGTAATACTCACCAAGGGGCTCTTTTAATAAACTGTTTTAATGCATGCTTAACACAGAAAAAAGGCCTACCGCAGAACTTAAAGCGTTTTGCAATAGTTTGCCTATTAGTGTACTAATCTAAAAAATGTTTTTGGGAGGGGCGTGGCATGGTGGAGAATGGGCTTGGGAGCATTATCCAGCTAGTGCATTCTGATTGGCCCACGCGTGAACTGGATAACTTGGGCTTAGCGTGGGAGCACTTAGGAGGAGATTCTGTAATTCATGCTTTTAAACGGGTGACAGAAAAGATCGGTGTTAAGCGCAATTCTGTAAAGAATGTGCGCTTTTTATAGCGTCGTGCTTAGCGCCAATTCCTGCAGCCCAACTTTGGGTGCCAGACTTAGGTTTGCAGAAAACAGGCATAAATGCTAGTTCACAGGTTGGATGTGCTGGGCCAGTATTCCGTAACAACGCTTGCAGTTTTTCAGATTGCCCCAACACGTCCATTCCCCTCCTTTGGCCCCTCTTTTTTTGGGTTACACACTATGGAGGAAATTCTGTAAATTGTGTCTAAAAAGATAGGTGCCTATCACACTTAGGAGCCTATTACAGAATTGTGCCTAACTGAAAACTTAGATGCCTGTAATATAGTCCAGGGTTTTAAAGGCCTACATTATGAGCACCTAAATCCTCTAGAGATTCACACCTAGCGGCATCTAAGTCCTTCTCCACCCCTAAACACTCCTATTTTGGAGTTAGGTACCAGTAGGCAGCATGTGATAGGTGCCTATCTTTTGTAAAATCTTGCCTATCACCCAATTAATTTTTATTTTTTTTTCAATTATAAGAGTTAGGTGCCTCTTATAGAATTTCCCCTATAGGATTTAGTTACCCAGTAATATGGAATAATACACAGTTCTATGGGCATGCAAAACCTAATTATTGCCAGTAAATATCAATTACTGGTTGTTAGTTTCAGTTTCTGTTTATTAAAAACTTTCTATACCGCATAACAGCCTAAAAAAGGATCCAAACGGTGCACAATATAATACATATTCAATAAGAAAAGCACTCCATTTAAAAATAGGATAGAAAAGAGTAAAAAAAATGTTTTTTTCCTTTTAAAAATGGCAAGCAATCAACAGCTCCATCATAATAACAATTCTAATAAAAACAGTAAATCTTAATAAACTATAATTAATACATACAATTAAAAAATTTATCCATATCAAAAATTAATCATTATATTAGTACAAATTACAGATTACAGTCCCAAACTCAATTATTCAATTTGAGAAAGCCAATTGAAAAACATGCGCTTTTAGGTGTTTTTAAAAAATTTATATAAGATTCTTCTTTTCTCAAATCTATGGGCAGAGTATTCCATAACCGTGGAACTAAATAAAAAAAATCACAATCTCTAGTTGACGCAAGATGTGTCTTAGAAATCTGGGGAACTACCCTGTTGTCATTCAAAGATCGTAATAAACCAAGTTCGAGAGATATGAAGGCTGTAGCTGAAATAATGCTGGATGTGCCAACATCAAGATCTTAAATTTGATCCTAAATTCCATTGGTAGCCAAAGGTATCAATTGATCACGGATACGTGCGTGGCCTAATAATCTAATCGCAGTGTTTTGTACTGTTTGTAAACGTTTCAGCTGTCCTAACCCAATACCTGCATATACTAAATTACCTTAATCTATCTTTGACAATACAAAGGCATGAATTAACGTATGCAATGATTTCTCATTTAAAAATTCTCTAATGGCTCTAAGCTGTCTTAATGCCCCAAATCCTTTAGCAACAACAGATGATACCTGCTCCTCAAAAGTTAAATGACAATCAATTATAATCCCTATGTACCTGAAACTATCATAATTATTCAAAGAAATATTTATTTGAGGTGTTGTCTTATCTCCTGAGATACAGCAAGCTATAGACTTAGACATATTTAAAATCAATTGCTGGCTTGTTAAGCAATTAGGCTGTGTGTACATTTTAGCAATGCTCAAATTTAGGTACACAAATTTGAGCACCATATATAGAATTTGAGTGTTAACGCTACCAGAATGTAAGGCTGTACCGAATATTCGTATTTGATTCAATCCCAAATAGTATCCCAGCTACATTATTCGTATTTGACTGAATAGCGATTTAAATTTGAATGCAAATAATCCGGGTCTCTACTATGCTAAACCCTACTGAAATAAGCACTTGATCCCTGATTTCACATTGCGTCTTTTATTATTTGTTATAAGCTCAATGACTATCTGTATTTGGTAGTTGTGTTCGGCCAAATAATATTTTTCATTATCCATTTTTGGCTGAATAGTAATATGTAGAAATAAAATAAAAACATAAAGGAAAAAAAAAATACCTTTTTTTATGAGTCTAATTTAATATAGTTTAGGATTAGCTTTTGAAGATAACCTCTTCTTCAGATCAGAAATAAGCAAATGTTGGCAACATCAGTATAGATAAGTATTCTCAACCGGCTTTAGTTCAACCTTTTCATCTTCTTTGGTCTCCCACAAGTATGAGATACCTAGGAATTGATTTATATACTACTCTGCCTACTACAATGCACCACAATAGTGAAAAACTTATTACTTATATCAAGACACTATTACATTCCTGGCACCCTCTTCATATCTCCCGATGGGGCAGAATTGAAACAATTAAAATGGTCATAGCTCCTAAGATAAATTTTATCCTTAGTATGATACCCCGTTTATTTCCAACTTTGTTTTACAAAACAATTGACAAACATATTTCATCTTTTATATGGAGTCAAAAACCACCGAAAATTGCCCTTAAAAAACTTAAGGCTCCCAAAACCGCAGTGGGTGTATTATTACCTGATTTTCTGACATACCACAAGGCTTTTATTCTACAACAATCTAGCCAATGGTTTTCATTGTCATCTGACTATTGTCCTCTCTGGCTACAATTGGAACACTCCCTCTGTACTTTCTCTCCATCGCTAATTGCACTGCTGACATCCCACTCAAAACTCCACGAGAACAATCAAATCATCTCCCAATCTGTTTCTTGTCTACTTGAACTAGATAAACTACTTGAAGTTTCTATCTGTACCTCTTCTTTAATTTCACTATGGTATAATCCGCGTTTCTTAATTGACAAAGCACCAATTTTTGGGTCTTCTTGGGCTACATTGGGGATATGGTCCCTCAATGACATTTGTACGCCAGCCTTACAACTGCTGACATTTGCAGAACTATGTAGCAAATTTGCTCTGCTGGCTTCAGCTTTTTATCAGTGGTTACAACTAACTAATGTAATCACTAAATCAAAAATTTTACAATCAGTAGTTGTTGGAACCCCTTCTTTGCTCTCACACTGTTCCCTGCTTATTACAACGGGTCATGTCGCGTCCCAAATATATAAATTACTTATCATCCCTTATACGAAAACTGATACCTCATTACGTAAAACTTGGGAACTCGATGTGGGACACCCAATATCAGACAAACAATGGATGACTCTTTGGTCCATAGTCATCAGAACAGTCTCCTCTGCAAACTCGACCCAATCAATGTTTTTCTTGCATCATAGAACAAACTGGACACCCCAAAAGCTACATATTGCTGGTCTCCTTCCATCAAATAGATGTTGGAATTGTAAATCTCTCCCTGGCACATTACTTCATATATTATATGAATGTCCTCTACTTCAATCCTTCTGGTCGGACATATGGTCTCATCTCAGTCGGATTTTTAACATCCAAGCTTCTTTCTTCTTCAATTATTTTACTAAAATCCGAGGCTCCTATGCTTAACTTATCTCAACTCAACACACTTTATATGATACACTTCTTATCATAGCATTAAGACTTATACTCTCTAATTGGAAGTCATTTGAATTTATTTCAATTCATTTTTTATTTCAATCAGTGCTTCTTCAACATAAATGTGAAATGTTGATTTCCACTTACACACCCATGTCTTCCAAGGCTCGTCTAAAATGGTCTGCCTTCATAGACTATCTTAGCCTTCTTTGATTCTCTTTTCTAGCTTCCTCTTCTTCTTTTTCTCTCCTTCTTCTCCTTTCTTTCCTTGACCTCTGAGGGACTTTCTTCTTTTCTATCCTTTCCTTCCCCTTTCTTTCCTTCGTTAGCCTCTCCTCTCCTCCCCTCCCCTTTTACTCTTTTCTCTCCTTTCTTTTACTTTTCTTTCCCTCCCCCCTTGTCTTCTCTTCCTACCACTTTTACCTTCCCTTTTTGTGTAACATAATTGGACATGCTTGACCATTGTACTGTATTATATTATATATTATCATTATTCCCAGATTTATTTTGATATTGCCTTTATATGATTGTCCTTGATTGTTCTTATAACCCTTGTACACCTTTTTCCTTTTTGTACCTCACTAAAACTCAATAAAATTTCAAGTTAAAAAAGTATATATAAGTGAAACATGAAAGCATTTCAGTGGTAGTTGGAGAAAGAGGTGTCTGAATAGTAAAATATGGTATTTGGTACATCTTTACTGAATAGGAGGCAGTAAATGCTCATGTGTTAATTTTTTGCAGGTTCCTCATGCTACATTGGGTGCCAGTAGAATATAGAATTCAATTTAAGGTTCTTTCATTAACACATAAAGCATCCCAGAATGCACTGGGAGAGAGGCCTAAGATTCCAGTTGGCCCAGGTGCCTAAGGTCCCTCCTATGGGAGTGGCCTAAGGGATCTGGCCAATTGGAGTCTTAGGCCACTCCCAGTGCATCCCAGAATGCACCAGGAAGGGGAAGGCCCACCATTCTGTGGAGGTGGGCCTGCCAGCCAGATGGAGTAAGTATCCCTTCAGCCAGCCAATGAAAAGTAGGTACTGGTGGGGTCCAGGTGGGCTTGGGGGTGTTCAGGTTGGGGGCATGCCTTCATGGAGGGGTTCTGGCAGGAGGAACTGGGCATCCCTCCTACCAATGAACTTCGGAGGGTGGGTGGGTTTCCAGCAGGAGGGAATGGGCATCCCTCCTGCTGGGGGAGATCTCGAGATTGGTGGCAGGAGATATTGCGTATCCCTCCTGCTGGGGGATGTCTTGGGGAGGGGGTTCCGGCAGGAGGAAGTGGGCATCTCTTCCGCTGGGTATTGGAAGTAGGAGGGATTCAACACTCCTGCTGCAGACATTTGGGGGTGGGGGCTTTGAGAGTTCCAGCACAGGGATTGGACATCTCTCCTGTTCGTCTTCACAGGGGGTGGGGGGTTGGTGGAATAGGTTCCCTGCTGTGGCTGCTAAACTGATCACAGCAGGGAGATTCCGTTGCCGCGATCAGCTCAGTGGTAACACGTTTCTTTAAATGGCACCTGTGACATGGACGCCAGTTAGAGAATTGGGGTGGTTAGGCATCTGTCAGGACAGATGCGAATCTATATAGGACACCCATGTGCGATTCTCAAAAGCCGCTTAGGCAGCTATTGAGACCGGGCATCCTATACAGAATCTGACCTTTTTTGTTTTGAAAATGAACCCCTATATGTCCTAGAGATACCATGTGAGTAAAGAAGGCACCAGGGTAGCTGCATGGAAGAAGGAGCAGGGCAGAAGAATTTTAAGTCCCAAAGTACTTATATAAAAGGCTAAGCAAGGAAATAGAATCAGCCAGAGCCTTTAAAAATTTAGACAACCTTCAGTTATTTAGCAAACCTAGAGGTAGTAATTAGTAGAGCAAAGCTTTGGAAGCAAATAAGTCTACACAAGGAGAAACTGTAAAGCAATATATTTCGTAAAGCAAAGCAAAACAGGTACAATTAAGCAACATAAGGTTTAAAAATAATGAGGGTAAAGCAGTGAGATATGGCGAGAAAGAACTTTGCAGTTGAGAGAAACTGTGAAAGTTCTAATTAATAAAATATTGTTTTGTAGTGTGTTTGGTGGTAAAGACTTTGCTTCTGCTTTGAATTGATGAGATAATGGAAACATGTTGCTGTTTCAAGAAGTAAAAAAGTTGTTCTAAAAACACGATATCTCCATTGTGTCTTTAGCTGCTTAATACTCTTAGGGGCTGATTCTACAAATGGACGTCCCAATTGTAGGCGTCGGGTGAGTGTCCAAAGTTTGTGCCTCCCTTCCTCCCATGGGTGCTTACCTCCTCTGACTGACACCCTCCTTCCAGCTCCACTTTACTACACTTTTACTACTATTAATTGTTTCTATAGTGCTACCAGACACACGCAGTGTTGCACAGAGTCACAAAGAAGAAAACAGTCCCTGCTCGAAAGAGCTTATAATCTACAAAGCCATGGCCATGATTCCTACATGCGGCCCATGGCTGACCCGGAAGCCTTCTCTCTGGGTAGCCTTCTGTGGGCTGCGTACTGAAACCTCTGCTCATGGCCAGAGGAGGTAAACATCTGTGGGAGGGCGGGAGGCACAAATGTTGGACGCAGAACAGAGGAGGGAAAGGACGACGAGGGGCATGTTGAGACACAGAAGAGAAGAAGACAGCCACTTTGGGACAGGAAGGGTGGAAGAGGGGCGTGTTGGCACAGGAAGCAGGACCTTGGTTCGTAAGTACGAGTCAGACATAAGTCGGACATATTTTACCGGGGGACTGCCTGTATTATATTCTAGCTAAACCTTTCAGGTCCTCTCAGTTAGGTTTAGTTGGGTTTTCCTAATTCTTAGATTACTCAGTGTTCATCTACTTCTGTTCCAGTCTTTGGAATAATTTTTTTCCACAGACATAGAAACATGATTACAGATAAAGGCCAAATGGCCCTTCTAGTCCGCCCATCTGCAGTAATCATTATCTCTTTCTCTCTTCGAGAGATCCCACGTGCCTATCCCAGGCCCTTTTGAATTCAGGCATGGTCTTTGTCTCCACCACCTATTCCGGTAGGCTGTTCCATGCATCTACCACCCTTTCTGTAAAAAAGTATTTCCTAAGATTACTCCGGAGCCTATCACTTCTTAACTTCATCCTATGTCCTTTCATTGCAGTTTCCTTTCAAATGAAAGAGACTCGACTCATGTGCATTTATATTACGCAGGTATTTAAATGTCTCTATCATATCTCCCCTCTCCTGCCTTTCCTCCAAGATCTTTAAGTCTGTCCCCATATGCCTTATGATGAAGACCACATACCATTTTAATAGCCTTCCTCTGTACCCAATTCCATTCTTTTTATATCTTTTTGAAGGTGCGGCCTACAGAATTGTACACAATACCTCCTTTTTCCTACTAGCCATACCTCTCCCTATGCAACCTAGCATCCTTATAGCTTTTGCTGTCACCTTTTCAACCTGTTTGGCCACCTTAAGATCATCACGTACAGTCACACCTAAGTCCAGTTCTTCTGTCGTGCACATAAGCTCTTCACTCCCTAATCTGTACCGTTCCCTCGGGTTTTTGCAGCCCAAATGCATGATCAAATTTCAGACCATTCTTCAAGCTTCGCCAGGTCTTTCTTCATGTTGTTCACACCATCCGGTGTGTCTACTCTATTGCAGATTTTGGTATCATCCGCAAAGAGGCAAATCTTACCCGACAACCCTTCAGCAATATCGTTTATAAAAATGGTGAAAAGAACAGGCCCAAGAACAGAACCTTGAGGCACACAACTGGTAACATCCCTTTTCTCAGAGCGATCTCCATTGATCGTTACCCTCTGTCGCCTTCCACTCAACCAGTTTTTGACCCAGTCCATCGCTTTGGGACCCATCCCGAGGGCACTCAGTTTATTTATTAAACAGTTGAGGCCCTTATTCTGTAAATGATGCTGTAAATTAGCTGTCAGTACCTACTTGATTGCTTTAATTGGCTTTAATCGGCACGGTAATTGACTGTGTCATTTAAAACTAATTAAAATCTCATTAAAATAATGTAAGCACCACTAGGTAGGTGCCTGTCGGGGTAGGCGGCTTAATCATGCCTATAGCAAGGTAGCTAGCACACCTAAGGTCAAAGTAGGCATGGTTAGATGTGGAGATGACCTTAGGCGCCGCCAAGACAGAGCTTCAATAAAACTTAGGGACCAGTAATATAAGCCTTTAAAACCCTGGCTCATGTTACCGGTGCCTACGTTTTTTCTTAGGCGCTGCTAGCTGGGATTCTGTTAACGGCATCTAAGCATGATTGGCATTTGGCTGGCCCTGTTTTTCAAGTCGCCAGACAATTTAGGCGCCATTGACAGAATCCAGGCCTTTTTACTAAAGCATATTAGATTTTGTACTTATTTATTTATTAGGATCTTTTTGAAGGAGTTCACTCATGGCGGTATACAGCAAGAATAAGCTAAGCATAAGCAATAGACAATTACAGCAGTAAAAAAAAAAAATTATTCAGATTAATAGACAGCATAAGGTGTAAAAACTTAACATGTAATGCAGCAGCTACTGGGGGCATCCTCAGCACGTCATTTTGCTGCTCGCATATTAAAAATTTCCATTAGCTCACAGTACTCTGGGCGCAGTTAGTCTGGAGTCGTGTGCAGTGGCAGTTACTGTGCATTAATTCACAGGTTAACTAATACACTTTAGTAAAAAGGCTCCCAAGAGAAAAAAAGTAATCGTGTGTGATTTAGTAAGAAATTGAAATGTTTGGGGTTGGGTTTTTTTTTTTTTAAACTCAGTATTATGGTACTGATGAGTAAGGGGAAATTTTATAATAGATGTTATATTTTTTTTGATTGTTGCTTTTATAGATTTATGTTGTCTCTGTACTTTTTGACTGTAAATAGTATATCAAGAAATAAAGTAAAGCCTGGATTTATTATCGGTGGTTTCTTTTATTGCTTTAATTTTGTTTTATGGTTTATTGGATCTAATGCACCACAAATAATAAAAAATATCTAAGCAGTTTAACTGGTGCATTAAATGAGCTCTTGCAGATCCTTTAATCATCCAGCTTTTGCCCAAGGGAAAATACTTCATGTAGCTATTTCTCATGATTGAAGCATTGTTGGGGCAATAGAAAATGATCCAAAGCATGATTTTTATCACCTGTCAGACCCTGCACTAGACCAGTTAAATAACAAACCATTGGTATTTGTTATGTTGGAAATAATTGTCTATTCATATAAAATAATAGGATTCTTTTCATTTAAAAAAAAAAACCACATGGTTTTTGATGTAGCAACAGATATAGCCTGTCGCAATTTCTTTTACAAAGTGCTCTTTTCTTTCTTTCTGTGTATCTTTCCATTGAGGATATGTACGAGACTCAGATACATTACGTCCAGGAAGACCTTAGGAAACTGGAAGACTGGGCGTCCAAATGGCAGATGAAATTTAATGTGGACAAATGCAAAATGATGCACATTGGGAAGAATAACCCAAATCATAGTTACTGGATGCTGGGGTCCACCTTGGGGGTCAGCGCTCAAGACAATACACTGAAACCTTCCACCCAATGTGCAGCGGTGGCCAAAAAAGCAAACAAAATGCTAGGAATTATTAGAAAAGGGATGGTAAACATAGTAACATAGTAGATGACGGCAGATCAAGACCCGAATGGTCCACCAGTCTGCCCAACCTAATTCAATCTAAAAATTTGTTGGTTTTTTTTCTTAGCTAATTCTGGGCAAGAATCCAAAACTCTGCCTGATACTGTTCTTAGGTTCCAACTACTAAAGTCTCTGTCAAAGCTCACTCCAGCCAATCTACACCATCCCAGCCATTGAAGCCCTCCCCAACCCATCCACAACCAAACGGCAATATACAGACACAGACCGTGCAAGTCTGCCCGTTACTGGCCTTAGTTCTTCAATATTTACTATTCTTTTCTGATTCTAGATCCTCTGTGTTCATACCATGCTTTTTTGAACTTTGTCACCATTTTTGTCTCCACCACCTCTCTCGGGAGTGCATTCCAGACATCCACCACCCTTGCCGTAAAGAAGAATTTCCTTACATTGCTCTTGAGTCTACCGCCCCTCAACTTTAAATTATGTCCTCTTACCACTTTCCTTTCTCTGGAAAAGATTTTGTTCTACGTTAATACCTTTCAAGTATTTGAATGTCTGAATCATATCTCCCCTGTCCCTCCTTTCCTCTAAGGTTTACATATTCAGGACTTCCAGTCTCTCCTCATCCATCTTTTGACACAAACCTCCTATCGTTTTCATTGCCCTCCTATGGACCGCTTCAAGTCTTCTTGTGTCCTTCGCCAGATACGGTCTCCAAGTGGGGCCTCACCAACAACCCTTAAAGGGGCATCAACACCTTCATTCTTCTACTGGTTACGCCTCTCTTTAAACAGCCCAGCATCCTGCTGGCAGCAGCCACTGCCTTGTCGTACTGTTTTTTCACCTTAAGATCTTTGGATACTATCACCCCAAGTTCCCTCTCCCCATCCGTGCATATCAGCCTCTCACCCCCCAGCATATACGGCTCCTAGACTACGAATGTTATAATGCCTCAGTATTGCTCAATCGTTCGACCTCACCTTGAGTATTGTGTTCAGTTCTGGTCTCCTTATCTCAAAAAAGATATAGCAGCAGTAGAAAAGGTTCAAAAAAAGAGCAACCAAGATGATAAAGGGGATGGAATTCCTCTCATATGAGGAAAAACTAAAGAGGTTAGGGCAAGAGAACGACACGGGGGAAAAATTGTCCCTATCACCACCCCTTTCCCCGCCCCGTCATCACGACCACTGTCTCCGCCCCATCCCCGCGACTACTGTCCACTCCCTCCTTCCTAGTGTGAGGGAACACGCTCGATCATGGATTGCGCGGTCCAGAACCCCCCTCCCACCCGATCGCCGCGTCCTACCATCTTCCTCCCTCCACCTCACCTTAGGTGCCTGCTGAGTCTGACTTTAATTCTTCTTCTAGCCGCACGCTTTCGATAAGCCACGCGTGCGGCTGCTTGAGCTGTTGAATCTTCTCCTCTGACCCAATTTCCTGTTTCCGGTTGCATCAGAGGATGAGATTCAACAATTCAAACAGCTGCGCATGCATAGCTTATTGAAAACATGCGGCTGGGAGAAGAATTAAAGTCGGACTCGGCAGGCACCTAAGGTGAGATGGAGGGAGGGAGATGGCAGGACGTGGGATGTGGCGATCGGGTGGGGGTGCTGGACCACGCGATCCGTGCTGGCTTCACTGTGGAGACAAGACCATTCACTGCTCCTCGGGGCGGTGAATGGCCTTGTCCCCATCCCCGCAGCGACCACTAATTTTTCTCTCCCCCGTTTCGGCAGGTTACCCGCGGCTAGCCGTGGGTAACAACAACCGTGTCATTCTCTAGTTAGGGCTCTTCAGCTTGGAAAAGAGACAGCTAAGGGCAGATATGATCAAAGTCTACAAAATCCTGAGTGGTATAGAACGGGTACAAGTGGATCGATTTTTTTTTTTTTTACTGTATCAAGATTTAAAAAGACTAGGGGACACTTGAAGTTACTTGTAGTACTTTTAAAACCAATAGGAGGAAATATTTTTTCAGTCAGAGAATAATTAAGCTCTGTAAGACGTTGCCAGAGGATGTGGTAAGAGCAGTTAATATAGCTGGTTTTAAAAAAGGTTTGGACAAATTCCTGGAGGAAAAGGCCATAGTCTGCTGTTGAGATAGACATGAGGAAGCCACTTCTTGCCCTGGATTGGTGGCATGGAATGCTGCTACTGTTTGGATTTTTGCTAGGAACTTGTGACTTAGATTGGCCTCCATGAAGACATGATACTGGGCTAGATGGACTATTAGTCTGACCCAGTAAGGCTATTTTTATGTTCTTATGTCCAAGGTATACAGAGCACCCTTTGTAGAATACCAGCTTAGTGCAGAACATCCCAGCACCTCACATTAGGTGCTGTTTATTGAATTTACCACTTAGTAACACACTGTTCCTTAATGGAAAGGTTTTCACAAATGCAATGAGGGATTTAAGAGGTATAACATTGAAGCCAAATGCCCTTTGTAAGCCAAATGTGCATCACAGTCCTTAAAGTGTATTGAGAAATGTTCTGGAATAAAAGGCAAACACATTAAAAAAAAAATAAAAATTCCCATATCTTGTTTTTAAAATGTCTTCACATTTTTATTATTATTACATTTTTCTTTTTGTCAATAGAAACTTGATTACATGGTTTCTTGAAATGTCAGTCTTGCTTTTAGTGCTTTATGATACATAGACTGCTTTGGAAGCTGTTGTACCAGAAATTGGTTAATACAAAGCACTCCTGGCTGATATAATCACTCTCTATCTTACATACAGACAAAATAATTGTGAAGCTGACTGTATACCTAGAGGAATATGATATATTAAAAAAAAAAATCTTCATAAAGCCACACCAGAAAATGCTTCTTTTGCAAAGCCCAGAGCAAGAAAGCCAACTGATGAGCAAAACCCAGCCATGGGTTGCAAAATTAAACCTCCCCATGAGGGATTGGATTTCCTTCAGACTAATTTTACGTTACAGCCCCTTAGTAGTTTCCAACAATTCAGACACATTTTCCTTAAGCAGGTGGGACTCCGTCTGCACTGAGTCCAGCTCAATAAGGACCAAAACTGTGCAAGGCCTTTGAGAATTATTGGCTACCAAGGGGATCTCCAACTCCTGTGAAGCAAGCTGCTGATGCTGCAAGGTGGATGCAGGACCACCAAACAAAAAGTCGTCTAAATAATGCATGATGAAATCTGCCTCTACCACCTGCCATACTACCCAATGCACAAACGTAAATAAAACCCCCAAACAAAACACCTCAAAGTATGCATAGGACACTGACCAGCCCATAGGCATGCAATGGTCATAGCAAAGGAGGCCCTCAAACTGAAATCCAAACAAATGAAAGGATTCAGGATGGACTAGCAGCAACCGAAAGGCTGACTCAATATCCAACTTAGCCATTAAAGCACCAGGACCCAACACCCACACCATTTCAATGGCCTGATCAAAAGAGGCACAGTGCACCGTACACAGGCTGGAGTCAATATAAATGTTCACACAGCTACCACAGAGATCAGATAAATTGAGAATTAAATGGAACTTCCCAGGCTCCTGCTTGGGCACTACCCCAAGAGAAGAAAACACAAACTCCTCAAAAGGAAGAGCCGGGAAAGGTTCCGTAATCCAGCAAAACTGCAGTTCCTTCTTAAGTTTATCGTGGATTACAGAGGCATTCAAAGCAATGGAAGGTATGTTGTGAAAGAGCAGATGCAAAGAGAGGTCTGCAAAAGGAATGACGATGCCCAGTGAAAATCCCTCTGAAAACAACTGAGCAGCAGCCCTATCCGGATACTGCTGCAACCACTGGGACAAAAACCAACAGCTTAATGGGAGAAGGCGCCTTGGCCAGTAGGTCCAGAGATTCCTGCTAGAGCTCCCGTCCCACTTGACCCCTGCCCTGGTCGCTAGAGCCACCACTCTGAAAAGGGTGGTGAGGTCCCTGACATTAACTGCAATGGTGCTGGAACTGACACATTGGCTTGTTGCACCGACCAGCATTAAAGTGAAAACACCCCCTACTTCTCCTCTTCCTCCCCTCTCCACCTGCACAATCCAAATGAGGACCCAACAGCCTCCAGTCCTCCCAAAATTCCTGCTGCACTGGGATACCTTCCAGAAGGAACTGAGACACTGGTAGAACAGAGTCCATCCCAAAACCCCAGGCCTTGGACTTATTCTTTGTGAGATTTTTTTGAAACAGCTCATCGTAGTTTAACCACAACTAGCCACCCAAAGATCTGATAAGCTGCAAAATGAGATTTGAATATCTCAACAAGCCAGGGTAAGGAGCTGGCTTTGGTCCACTTAACACACTAGCATAAATGTTAAAACCAAGCATCCAATTGAATATATTCTGCAAAATCTTCCCTTTATTTTCTGAAACTCCTCCATCTCTTACTTCCACTTAGACCCACCCTCATGATCCTGTAACCTAAAGAAAGCTGACTGCAGAACTGGTTTGATTTATAATTTCATTGTAAGCATAAGAGTGGAATCACTCCTAGGCCACAGACCTGCTTTGAAATCACAATCTGCAGAGCCTGAAATAAGAAATGCCCAGGAATCTCAGATGACAGAGAGTGATTGAATTCGATGACCTTTGTTTTTGAGAGGTTCAGGAATAATCTAGTGACAGTCGTCGAGTTTACAATACTTTGCAAAGTTGATGTTTGGCTATAGCATTGGTAAGAGAACTGTCAAAAGAAAAGAAAAACTGATCATCTGCATAAATATGGCAATATACATTCAGTTCTTGAAATACCTGGCAAATGGGAACTAGATAAAGGTGAAATAAGACCTAACAATGCAGTTCCCTGTGGAACTCCTGCCTTCAAAGGTTTCAAAATAGAGCAGGAGGTGTTCAAACACATTGCTGAAATTAATCTGTTAGATAAGAGATAGAAGGTACTAGAAAATCTCAAGGCTTCCAGTCGCTTTAAAATAATTTGATGGCTAAGAGTGTCAAGTATAGATGAAATGTCAGGCGAGACCATGAAAAGAAGAGCAGTTTGTTGATTCACATCTACCTTAGGGATAAAAAGGAGAATCCTAGTACTATGTATGAAACTTTCTGAACCCATACAAAATGGGCCCAGCAATCCAGCTCGTTCAACAAAATCACCTAGTTAAAACAGATATTTCAATTAGTTTAGCTAAAGGTTGAGAATTTGGTAGCATCATTAGATCTAGTGACTTTCTTCAAGAGAAGGCAAATAGTAGCAATCTTCAATGATTTAGGCAATCTACTTTTTCCAAGGGAAGCATCTGCTTATGTTCTCTATGTCCACTAATCTACCTGCAGGTAGGGTTAGCAGACATCTGGGAAAACCCTGGATATGTCCAGGTGCTTGGATGGACTTTCAAAAACCCAGCAGTTGTCTGGGTTTTGTAAAGCTCTGGTTGTGTGTAGAGGGCCTCTGAGCTTGCGCAGATGACACTATATGCACCCACCACACATGCTCAGAGGCCCCCGGATCAGCCTGGAGCTTAGGAATAATGAGACGAGGCTTTTTTATTGGGGGAGGGGGGGGCTTGGGGTGGAATGGGGGGGGGGGGGCCAAAGGCAGAACAGAGCAGGGCTTTGGGTGGAATGGGGCAGGCCAAAGGTGGAAAAGAACATGGCCAGGGGGCAGAACAGGGCAGGGCCTGGCATCTCAGATTTTGCTGAGAAAAATATGATAACCCTACCTGTGGAGGAATATAACCCATGCTTATGAAAGGATCTAGCAGGACCTAAGGAACAGAAATTTCTCCTTTCTAGTAAGTGGGGAAAAGCACAAGGACAGTATTACTAATAGAAGTATATATACCAAATAAGCTGGCACCACTGAAAAAAAATGTTTAGGTGAGGTAGGCCACAAGAAGGCCAAGATGCTAGCTGTGTACAGAGGGAGCAGCTAGTTTAGTAACCTATGTGTTTAAAAAATAGACAAGGCATTTGCCAGGGATTAAACTTGTGTGTACACTTCTCCCTCCATATTTGGGGTTTCAGCATTCACGGTTTCGATTATTCACGGTTTTTAGCATGCTGGCTCCTCCTCCCCCCCAAATTACGACAGCTTGCATAGAGAAATTGCTGATTCCAAGCATTTACAGAGAAAATCGCCGATTCCCAGCACTTTCTTCACCGTGTTTTGCCTCTCCTTCAGGAACAGGCCAGGTCTCCCACCATGTTATTTGTGGTTTCGCCATATTCACGATGGTTTTTAATAGAAAACAGCGAATAACCTATGAAAAAGTTATTCGTGGTTTTTCTGTATTTGCGGTTCTGTTAATCCCCTATCACAGCGAATAAGGAGGGAGAAGTGTACAGCCACTTACATGTGTAGGTGCAAAGTAGAAGTGTAGAGACAGCACATAACAGGTTGCTATTTTCATCAATCAATATGTGCATTTTCTGCTAAAGCTGGTAGAGAGGAGATAGGTTGAAAATTTGTTAGAATCATTAGATCTAGTAACTTTCTTCAGTCATTATTCTCTTCTTGGTTGGCCTGAGAACTTTTCAGCAGCCCCTTGTACTATGTACAAGGAAAGAACTTGCCGTGTTAGATTTCCTCAAGAAATGAGTGAAAGCAATTCACGGCCACAGGCCACATGCGTTATTCATAATACTGAGGAAACATTAGCATCATATTTGTTTAAAAAGTAACTAATACATGGTTGGTGACCTTCAGAATACATGTGTTAAGCAGTTTGTACTGCTGGTTTACACTGGTTATAATCTGTTTCATGTTTCCTCGAGGGCAGCCATACTTAGCCGTATAGCATTAGGAAAATCACAAACATGTGTAACTAATTTACCCTAGATGTCTTGGATAAGTATTTTAAGGCTGCTCACTCACCCGCTGCAAAATAAATTCAGTCTGCAGTTTATTAAACTAATTGCATTTCTCATTGTTGTGCTATTTCTGAATAGCTAGTGGTATTCTTGGTATCAGAATTCTAAGAGCTTCATATACTTAACTCTCCAGTGAATTTTGCTTCGATGCAGAGCTATTCTTATTGTCCGATTTCTGACTTTAAATCTTGTGATAACAGTAAGCTGATTAGCCACCTCTTTAAAAAGATCTACAGTTAATGTGGGCATTTAAGTACATGCCTGGTAACATGATAGATGATGGCAGATAACAACTTAGATCAGTGGTCTCAAACTCAAACCCTTTGCAGGGCCACGTTTTGGATTTGGCGGTACTTGGAGGGCCGCAGGAAAAAAATAATTAATGTCTGATTAAAGAAATGACAATTTTGCATGAGGAGAAACTCTTTATAGTTTATAATTCTTTCCTTTTGGCTAAGTTTTAATAATAATATTGTAATTTATAACAAAAGAGATATGATCAAGAAACTGTTTTATTTTACTTTTGTGATTATGATAAACATACCGAGGGCCTCAAAATAGTACCTGGCGGGCCGCATGTGGCCCCCGGGCCGCGAGTTTGAGACCACTGACTTAGATGGTCCATCCAGTCTGCCAAACAGTCATGATTAAACCAACAATGAATGTGGTATAAAATATGTCTACTTGATCCTTATATTTCTGGACAAAGACCATAGAAATCTGCCTGGCACTGGCTTGGTGTCCCAACTACTGGAGTTGCCGTCAAAGTTCATTCCAGCCTATCCTAATCTGTCTTGCCATATAAAGGAACAGACCATGGAAGTCCACCTGTCACTGTGCTTACATTCCAACTACTGGAGTATCAGTATCAGGCCTGCTTCTGCCATCACCTGTTCAGCCTTTGGGAACCATGGCACTTGAGAGTAGAGAATGACACAGGGACAAATGTTTCCCCATCCCCATGGGAACTCATTTTCCCATCCTGGCGAGTTCTTTTCCTGCCCCTGCTCCATTCATGCAAGCTCCATCCTCATCTGCACAAGCCTCAAACACTTTAAAATCATAAATGTTCGAGGCTTGTGTGGTTAAGGCACAGCTTACAGGAATGGGGCAGGGACAGCGACAAAGCTCACAGGGATGGGATGAGAAAATTGAGTTCCTGCGCGGACGGGGAAAAATTTGGCCCCATGTCATTATGTACTTGAGTGGAGATACTGGAAGTTTCCATTGAAGGTGTATCATATGTCTGTTAGGTCTTTGCAAAGTGCATCTTCTAGTCTGAAAAATTAAAGGAAACATTTTCAATCCCCCCCCCTGCCACTACCATTGCTCTCTCCAGAAAACTTATTAACATGACATGGCGTGACACGACAAAAAAAAAAAAGGGGGGGGGAAGCCTATCTGTGTGTGGGGGAGGGGATGGGGGAGCAGAGGATTACCTGTAGAATGAGAAGACATGGAAAGATTATAACAGGGCACCTAGATTAATAGGGTGGAAAGATGCTCATTTGTAACATATTTTGTGAAGCCATATAAGCGCCTGTGTGTCTTTATAACATGTGACAAGGCAGTGGCTAAAGCCAGAAGGATACTAAGCTTCACAGTGAGGGGCATAATGAGCAGAAAAGAGAAAGGCACAATGCCTCTGTACAGGACTTTAGTAAAGTCTCACTTGGGGTGCTTTGTTCAGTTTTGGAGGTTGTATCTCACTAAAGACATACAGAGACTAGAACTGGTACAGAGAAAAGTGACAAGGTAAGAGGTCTCCATCAGAAGACATAAGACTAGAGGTCTTATATATATTCTAGAGCAGGGTGGTCAATTCTGGTTCTTGATAACCTCAGGCAGGTAAGGTTAGCAGGATATCCAGAGTGTATATGCAGAAGATACATTTGCAGGTGCTGCCTCCTTGGCATTCAAATCTGTGTTATGCCCTTTTACTAAAGTGTGTTAGGCATTTCACATGCAAATTGGCATATGTGAACTGCTAACAACAAAGGTTTCAACAGAATAACAATACTAACACTACTTTACTATTGAAAAGGATTAAAACCACAGAGAGAGTGAATAACAATCTTTCTATAATGGTAGCAAGTGGATAAAAAAGCCTCAAAATAAAGTGACAGTCATAAACATAAGTAGTATAATCCTGTCATGAAATCAGTCATTAGCATCAGTAATAAATCTCAAAGGGAAGCCTCAGCCCCACCACTCCACCGCAAAGCCACTTTTCAAATTGCGGGAAGCCTTACGTGGCGCCTCATCATTGGCTGTCACCTTCTTGATAGTAAACTTTTCTTTGTTCTGCTTTTTATGTGTTGAAATTATCTAAAAAAAATTTTTGTTGCATAATAGCATTTCCTCTAATAAATATATATAAATATAAAGTGCTTAAATAGTGTATTTGTACTTAGCTTATATCACAGCCAAAACCTAGGAGTCTGACCCAACATGTTTCGCATACATTGCTGTATCAAAGGTCCCCCTACGGGACTACGGGAACTCCCCACAGCCATTTCCCAATGGCGATCTGCACGGGGCAGGAGCGTAGGAAGATCGCTCCTGCCCCGAAAACCAGCTAGACGACCAGGTAAGGCCGGGATGCCAGGGGGAAGACAAAAATATGGGTTTTTTCCCTCCTCCCCCCCCCCCCCAAAAAATCGCGATTATGTGAAATCACGAGTAGAGAAACCGCAAATGAGGAGGGGGAAGTGTAAATGAAAGTTCTAGAGCAGGGATGTCCAACCTTTTGGCTTCCCTGGGCCACATTGACCGAAAATTTTTTTTCTGGGGCTGCGCAAACGCTGCAGCAAGACAGAGGAGGGAGACGGCAAGACGGTAAACACCCGGGGGCAGCAGAGGAAAACACTGCATCGGCCTCAACCGGGGCTGCACAAAATACTTCACGGGGCCACATGCGGCCCTCAGACCACAGGTTGGACACCTCTGTTCTAGAGAATCAAGCATTTGCTTTTCCTGATCCTCCTGGGTTAAAGCATTCCTAGAAGAAGGAGGATTATAAAATCCTCTGTGAAATGATGGAATCATTTGAAATTTGAACTCCTTCATTAAATACTTCTGCGATATTTCACTAGGTGAAACACTAGCTTGTTTTGGAAAGTTAATACATCTTATATTATTTTCTATTGATTAATATATTAACTTTTGTCAAAGTAGTGTCAAAAGTTTCAGATTTTACAACTTGTAATTCAATATCTTATAACTTCCCCCCCATTCTTCCAAAACTATAGAGTGAGAAGATGTAATTAGGTCAGAGTAAATAGGGGTCATTATTTCTCAGATTTAAAGATGGATTATAGGAAAAATTAAAGAGTTGAGGCATATAATCTGGACTTTCTCCAAAACATATTTTATATAGTATACAATAGAATTTATAAAGTATTTGCCCTTCTATATAGCAAATAATAACAGATTGGTCAGTAACAGTAGCATGGCCTAGCAACAGATCATACATAACTTCCTTAAATCATGGATCACACACTACAAAGTATCTAGCATTGTTATTTGCAGTTTTTCCCATAATAAATAAAGACAATTTCCAAAGTTTTTTCATCATGTTGCTCCTGGTCCAGAGCAACTCTTATACACTTCTCCTTCCGTATTCGCTATGATAGGGGATTAACAGAATCGCAAATAATTTTTTCATATGTTATTCGCTGTTTTCTGTTAAAAACCATCGTGAATATAGTGAAACCGTGAATAACATGGTGGGAGATCTGGCCTGTTCCTGAAGGAGAGGCAAAACATGGTGAAGAAAGTGCTGGGAATCGGTGATTTCTCTATGCAGGCTGATGTAATTTGGGGGGAGGAGCCAGCAAGCTAAAAACTGCGAATGCTGAAACCATAAATACGGAGGGAGAAGTGTAGTTGAAGTTCCTGGCAGCTCTATGTCCCTAGGTCTGACAGACTTAGCCAGATCACTCACGACCAAAGATCTTGGGCTTTCTTTGCTCTTGCTGTTTCCAAAGGGTTCTCCAAGGCATATTACTGAATGGTTGTGGGGCATTAATAGGTGTCCATGCTTTTGGTGGCCTAAAGTAACCTTAGTGGCCAGGGGAGAGAAGGGGGCTCCCTCTTCTACCACTCCTCCCAGACTGAGGTGACTCCTGCTACAGAATTAAAGCTGAGACAGAGCATTGCTGTACAAAAGAGGGCTGGTTTCCACCTCAGGAGCCCACATGAGTTTATCAGGATAGACCCAGCCTCTTCTTTTCCTCCTCATTCTGAAATGGAGGAGGTAAAAAAAAAAAAGATCATGAGAGTAAACAAGGAATTTGCAGAGCATGCAGTATTATTTCAGCCACCTTGCTCCTTCCCCAGGTCTTAAGTATGGTATTTCAAAGCTATATAGGGATGCACCTTCAAAATTTGAACCTCATTTCATGTCATTTTATACTTGAAATGACAGGAAGAAACACAGATGGAATCCACCCGAGAATACTAAAGGAGCTTAGAGACGAAATAGCGGAGTTACTACAGCAGATTTGCAACCTATCCTTGACAACAGGGGTAATCCCGGAAGACTGGAGGATAGCGAATGTTACACCTATCTTCAAGAAAGGATCCAGGGAATTATAGACCGGTCAGCTTAACCTCAGTTCCGGGGAAGATGGCCAAATCATTAATCAAGGACAGTATCAATGAGCATATAGAAAGAAATAAGCTGATGAGAGTAAGCCAGCATGGGTTTCTGTAATGGAAGATCATGCCAAACGAACCTACTGCACTTCTTTGAGGGGATAAGCAAACAATTGGACAAAGGTGACCCCATAGACATTGTATACCTGGACTTCCAGAAAGCCTTCGACAAGGTACCTCACGAGCGCCTACTAAGGAAACTGTGGAACCACGGGGTGGAAGGGGACATACACAGATGGATCAGAAACTGGCTGCCGGACAGGAAACAGAGGGTAGGAGTAAAGGGACACTATTCTGACTGGAAAGGAGTCACGAGTGGCGTCCCGCAAGGGTCAGTGCTGGGACCACTGCTGTTCAATATATTTATTATTGACCTGGAAACAGGGACGAAGTGCGAAGTTATAAAATTTGCAGGTGACACAAAACTCTCCGGTATGGTTAGATCTGTTGAGGAATGTAAAGAATTTCAAAAGGACCTGAACAAACTGAGTGAGTGGGCAAATAAATGGCAGATGAGCTTCAATGTAGAGAAATGTAAAGTCATGCACATAGGGAAAGGAAACCCAATGTACAACTACACGATGGGGGGGGGGGGATGATATTGGGGGAAGGCAACCTAGAAAAGGACTTGGGGGTTTTGGTGGATAAAACAATGAAACCAGCGGCACAATGTGCAGCGGCCTCAAAAAAGGCGAACAGAATGTTGGGCATTATCAAAAAAGGTATCACTACCAGAACCAAGGAGATTATCCTCCCACTGTATAGGGCAATAGTGCGACCGCATCTGGAGTACCGCGTTCAATACTGGTCGCCGTACCTTAAGAAGGATATAGTGATACTCGAGAGGGTCCAGAGAAGAGCAACAAAAATGATAAAGGGCATGGAGAACCTTCCATATGCTGAGAGGCTGGAGAAACTGGGGCTCTTTTCCCTGGAAAAGCGGAGACTTAAGAGGGGATATGATAGAAACTTACAAGATTATGAAGGGTAGAGAGAAGGTAGAGAGGGACAGATTCTTCAGACTGGCAGGGGCAACAAAAACTAGAGGGCACTCAAAAAAATTGAAGGGAGACAGATTCAGAACAAATGCTAGGAAGTTCTTCTTCACTCAGAGGGTGGTGGGCACCTGGAATTCGCTTCCAGAAGAGGTGGTAGAGCAGAGTACGATTTTGGGCTTCAAAATGGGATTGGACGAGTTCCTGAAGGAAAAGGGGATTGAAGGGTACAATTAGAAGGTTACTATACAGTACAAAATGCTTTAGAGCATTAGATCACTTACAGGTCATTGACCTGGGGGGCCGCCGAAAGAGCGGACTGCTGGGCATGATGGACCTGTGGGCTGACTCGGTAGAGGCGATGCTTATGTTCTTATGTAGAATTGTCTTGCATGTTCCTGTGTAATAAACAGTGCGTACTCTTCACAAATGGTGAACATTCTTTGTGAACAACAAAATATGCTATTATGCCATTCCTCCCCCACCCCCCAAAAAGAATTTTGAACAAAATAAAACTGAATGGAAACAGCTGAAAATGACATAGGAAACTAAACAAAATGAAATGTTTTCCCCTGCACACCCCTAAAGCTTATGTGCTAGGATTATCTTCTCTCTGCTAATAATAGTCGGCTGTATATTGTACAGAAACTTGTGTATAAACACAAGAACAAACTGAACTAATGCTGTGGCCTGTTACTTAGATGAGTGCCTGAACGGCCTTAATTTTCTCGAAAAAAGTAAATCTAACAGATGTTTTAGTAAAGCTTAGTAGTAGATCAGTCTTCCCCTGTGACTACAGCTGCATTTCCTATGTTAGTAGATAAAGACAAGTTGTTCACCCTTTCCAAGGTAGGGAGAACGAGAGGGCGCTCTCTAAAGTTAAAATATTATATTATTATGTATATTTTGGTATCTGCAGCTTGTTTTGTTTTATTCTTATACTTTTGTATTTGTAAAATTTCAATTAAATAAAAAAAAAAAAAAGGGTGGGGGGATAGATTCCGTACAAACGTAAGGAAGTTCTTCTTCACCCAGAGAGTGGTGGAAAACTGGAACGCTCTTCCAGAGTCTGTTGTAGGGGAAAACACCCTCCAGGGATTCAAGACAAAGTTAGACAAGCTTCTCCTGAACCAGAATGTACACAGGTAAGGCTAGTCTCAGGGCACTGGTCTTTGACCTAAGGGCCGCTGTGTGAGCGGACTGCTGGGCACGATGGACCACTGGTCTGACCCAGCAGCGGCAATGCTTATGTTCTTAAAATAAGTACAGTACAATCCATTTTCTATTGATATACCGCCAATACCTCCATGAAGCTCACAGTGGTTTACATAAATAATTATGAAGATACATATTATGAAATAGTATTACAATATTTAGGCATTATTAATAACAAATTCTTGAAAATCTTAAAATTAGATTGCTGGTTCATATTAATTGATAAACTTTTCAAAAGTTTTTCTGCTTGATAAGCCCACATGGAGTTAAAAGTAGAGAATGACACGGTGACAAAATTCATCACCGTTCCCGTCCCCGCGGATAACTGCAGTAAACCATCTTCATGTCATTCTTTAAGGAGAGAGGGAAGAATCAGAGTATGAATGGCCACAGCCACTGACCCTTAAATCTTATATTGAAGAATGCTGGTGTAGAAGGACTGAGGTTGAGATAGACACTAAAGAATGACAGTCTCTGGTATCCAGAGCAGATATTGTGATGTCATAATGCTTCATTCCACCAGTGCCTAAGAGCCAATCACATCAGTGATATCACAATGGCTTCAATATCCTTGGCTCACATAAGAATCAGAGTATGAATGGCCACAGCCACTGACCCGCAAGCTTTGCTTTGAAGAATGCTGGTGTAGAAGGACTGAGGCTGAAATAGACACTAAGAAATTACATGGGATTATTTCGGTGTCAGGTCAAAAGCGCGCCGGGACAAAGGCGTGAGCAGACAATTGAGCGCAGCGTGGAGGCACGCGCCAAAGAAAATTACTGTTTTTAGGGCTCCAACGGGGGGTGTGTGGGGGGTGTGGGGGGGGACCCCCCCACTTTACTTAATACAGATCGTGCCGTGTTGGGGGGAGGGCTTGGGGGGTTGTAACCCCCCACATTTTACTGAAAACTTCACTTTTTCCCCAAACCCCCCCCAACGCCGGCGCGATTTGTATTAAGTAAACTGGGGGTGCTCCCCAACAAAACCCCCCATCGGAGCCCCTAAAAACAGTAATTTTCTTCGGTGCGCGCCTCCGTCTTGCGCTCAGTTGTCGGCGCGCGCCTTTGTCTTCCGCGTTGTTGTCTATGAACCGATTATTTCCCATGGTTATCCGCGGGGATGGGAACGGTGATGAATTTTGTCACCGTGTCATTCTCTAGTTAAAGATCTATTGTATCTTATATTCTTAATGACTGGATACCGAAAAGTGTCATCATGTCTCAGATTCAAAAATGGATTATTGGAAAAATTAAAGAATTGAGGAATATAATCTGGAGTTTTTCCAAAACGTATTTTATATACTATACAATAGAATTTATAAAGTATTTGCCCTTCTATATAACAAATAATAACAGATTGGTCAGTGTTCCTAAAAATGGGAGTTATGGCCTTCTGTCACTCAAGATTGACAGCTGGACAAGTTGCTTCCTTTATTAGATGACTTTCTACAGGCAGTTGACAAGAGGTCTGCCTTAGTTGTGATTGCAGGGAGGAAGACTCAGGAGCAATGTTAGGAAATTATTTTTCATAGACAGGGTAGTAAATGCCTGGAATGCCCTCCTGAGAGAAGGGGTGGAGAGGAAAACGGTGATGGAATTCAAAAAAGTGTGGGATAAATATAGAGAATCTCTAATTAGAAAATGAGAGATGTAAATGAAAGAACTAAGGCCGGTACTGGACAGTCTTGCACGGTCTGTGTCCCATATGTGGTGATTTGGTGTAGGATGGGTTGGGAAGGGCATCAATGGGAATGTCACTAACTTGGAACATGAGGTTGCTTCTGGCCAGACTTGTGGTAGATATTCAAGTTTCAAGTTTTATTAAAAATTTGATAAAATGCTTATATAAATAATTTCTACGAGATTAACAATTAAAAAAATAAACATATTGTAACATATAGATGACAAATATTGACCACAGACAGACTTGCGAGGGAGGATGAAAGGTAGAATTACAATTTTCAAGAAAAAGAACATAGATGAGATAAAATGTTATTGAAGGGATTAAATGCTGCTGCAAACAGGATGGTTAGATAGGCTGGAGAGAGCTTGGATGGCAACTTCAGCATTTGAAACCTAGGACAATATCAGATGGACTTTACAGTCTATGACCCAGAAATACCAAAGAAGAGACAAGTTAATTTAATTATGCATTTTTAATGGGCATAACTAACGGGCAGACTGGATGGACCATTCAGGTCTCTATCTGCCATCATTTACTATGTTACTATAATTTTCTTAGACCTTTCAGTTTGTTTTAATGTTTTGGACTGCCAATAACTTTAGAGAAGGGATCTCAAAGTCCCTCCTTGAGGGCCGCAATCCAGTTGGGTTTTCAGGATTTCCCCAATGAATATGCATTGAAAGCAGTGCATGCACATAGATCTCATGCATATTCATTGGGAAAATCCTGAAAACCCGACTGGATTGCGGCCCTCAAGAAGGAATTTTGAGACCCAGGAAGATTGCTGAAGTAGTCTTGGTGGACCTGTCTGGGACTACTCCACACCCTATAAATACAGAAGTTGAAGAACAAGGTGGCCTCCATCCCTGCTACAGGGTTATAGGGGATGGAATTGGGAAGTTCTTCTTCTTTTTATGTTTTGTTTTACTGTTATGAACTACTGTGATGGTCTTTTGGGGACAGTTGGTGGTATCTAACCATTTTAAATAAATAAATAAACAAAGCAATATATAATCACAAAACTACAAATTAAAAATATATATAGATCAGTTTATTTAATTTTCTATACTATCCACCCAAGGGAGCTCAGAATGGTTTACATTAATTTATTCAGGTACTCGAGCATTTTTCCATTTTTTCCATAGAAACATGATGGCAGATAAAGGCCAAATGGCCCATCTAGTCTGCCCATCCGCAGTAACCATTATCTCTTTCTGTCTCCGAGAGATCCCAAGTGCCTATCTCAAGCCCTCTTGAATTCAGACACAGTCTCTGTTTCCAACACCTCTTCCGGGAGACTGTTCCACGCATCTACTACCCTTTCTCTCTAAAAAAGTATATCCTCAGATTACTCTGGAGCCTCTTAACTTCATCCTATGCCCTCTCATTGCAGAGTTTCCTTTCAAATAAAAAAGACTCGACTTGTGCACATTTATATTACGTAGGTATTTAAACATCTCTATCCTATCTCCCCTCTCCCGTCTTTCCTCCAAAGTATACAGATTGAGATCTTTAAGTCTGTCCCCATATGCCTTATCATGAAGACCACACACCATTTTAGTAGATTCCTCCGGACTAACTCCATCCTTTTTATATCTTTTTGAAGGTGCGGCCTCCAGAATTGTGCACAATATTCTAAATGAGGTCTCACCAGAGTCTTATACAGGGGCATCAATACCTCCTTTTCCTACTGGCTATGCCTCTCCCTTTGCAATCTAGCATCCTTCTAGCTTTCACCGTCACCTTTTCAACCTTTTTTGGCCACCTTAAGCTTATCACATACAATCACACCCAAGTCCCACTCTTCGGTCGTGCACATAAATTCTTCACTCTCCAAACTGTACCGTTCCCTTGGGTTTTTGCAGCCGAAATACACGATCTTGCATTTCTTAGCATTAAATTTTAGCTTCCAAATTTCAGACCAAGCTTTGCCAGGACTTTCTTCATATTATTCACATCATCCGGTGTGTCTACTCTATTGCAGATTTTGGTATCATTCGCAAAGAGGCAAATCTTACCCAACTCACAATCTAATGTACCTGGGGCAATGGGGGGATTATATGACTTGCCCAGGGTCACAAGAAGCAGCCTTGTCACTATTCTCAAATTCAAAAGGTTTATTTTATCAAAGAAATGCAGTCAAATACAAAAAGCAAAATGCAAAGTTAGTAATTCAAGAAATTGTAACAAGGGAGAAAATTCTGCTACCTGAAGCCGGCTTTTACAAGGTACAGAAAGTTTCACGTGGAGCCTGCTCTATTTATACTCAGTAAGACGTCATCTCTATGAACCTATAATATTTTGCCAAACTTGCTATCTGAGAATTTTCATAGCAAATCTGCTTGTAACACCTAATTTCCCTTTGTTGTTCTTCATTTGCATAGCTATAATTTGCCTCCGGGCCCCCTTCCTAGCTCTCAAGGGCCTGAGTTGTTTCCTTGTCCATATAAGGTGTTCTTCCTCTCTTCTTCTTCTTTCATGTGGAGCTGAAGGTCATCTCATCCTGTCTACTATCTTTGGGCTGTGAGCCAAGGACATGTTGCTTATGTCCAGCCCTGTAAAGTTTTGTTTTCTTTGTAAATGATGCCTACCCATGCTTTCTTGAAGAACCTTACTTCAATCATTACAGTGAAGAGGAGAAAAAAATAGCAAAATGAATGTTTCAATGTTTCAGTAACTTGTAATCGCCACTTCTGAACTGGACAATTACAAGTTAACTGAAACATTGAAACATTCATTTTGCCACCAGTGGATTTTGGAAGCAAGATAGCCAGCATTCAATTACAACATTTTACAGCAAACACGATACAGTGGTACCTTGGAATCCGAACGCCCCAGAACTTGAACAGCTTGGAATCCGAACTTTTTTTTAAATTAAATTTTGCCCAGAATCCGAACGCTGCTTTGGAATCCAAACGTAAGGGAACTGCAAGTGTTGCTCAGTCCAAAGCATGCCCTCTACCGTTTTCGCCTGGGCGGTTCACGTCAGAGGGAAGGTTTTGGGCTGAGCACCGCTTGCCGTTGCCGATCTTGCTGTCTATGCCGGTGCAGAGCCCGACTTGCTGTCTATGCCATAGCGCATTGTTCCTGCGATACAAAGAAGAAGATTGTGGTTTGAAATACTGTGAGAAAGGGGACTCTTAATTCTATAGAAAAGTATTTACAAAAAATGTTAAATAATGTTAAGTGGCTATTTGAATTATTTATAGAGTATGGTGTAATGATTATGTACAAAGACTTGTTAAATAGATGAAAATATGTTCTATACAGCTTTTTTGAGTGATATATAGCAACAAATTCAAAATTTGGTGCACAAATTTGAACATGTGCCCATTTGCAAGCACAATTTAATTGAGTAATGAGCCAATTAGCACCAATAATTGACAGTTAATCAATGATTTGTGTTAATTAGCAACAGAATTTATGTGCACATTGTTCTAGCCAGGATTCTATAAGGAATCGCATGTAAGTTTTCCTTGTAGATCTAAAAAAAGGGTGTGTGTCCATGAGAGGAGGCTGGTCAGATCATGGGCAGTCCTAGAATTTTAGCACAGTGTTATAAAATATTGATAGATCTGCACCTAATTTCAGCATGAGGATTTATGCCAGGTTTCAGTTGGTGTAAATCCTCACCCCCAAACTTGGGCCTGTATCCTGGTGCTATGAACTATTCTGTTAACAGAATAGGGCTTAGTGTTCATTTGTTTTGGCATCTAACTTTGAGCGCCATTTACAGACTCTAGTTTATAACAGCCAATTAAGGAGCCAAGCTCCTAAAGCCACATTTTTTACATGTTTAAGATGATTTTAAATACCAGAGAGTTAAGGACAGTCACTCCTTCTGTTACGCCTTGAAAACACTATATGAAACAACTGTTCACTAACACTAGTGTATAACTTGTAGGAGGTGCAAAAGTTGTTGGGGCCTTTTTTTATGTGTATTCCTGCACAAAATTGGGAATATATATATAATTTTTTGGATTGTTCAAACTGAATCTCCCTCTCTGTGGTTCACTACACTTCCCACCAGGATACTCCAGATACCTGCTTGCTGCTCTACTAGGAAAGAAATTAAAACTGTACTATTTGATAGATTTATTTCCTAAATAGAAATTACAAAATGTAATAATTCTTTAACAATTACAATAATTCTACTCTGATTATCCCTAAGAAATATATTGTACTTTTGCTATTTTTATTTTGTACTTCACTGATTGTCCAGCTCTCTTTGATGTAAACCACTGAGAAGTCATCAGATTGTGGCGGTATAGAAGAATAAAGTTATTATTATTATTATTATTATAATTTCTGCAGCTGTCATAGAGGCTGGTATATACTGTTTCATTCACATGTTTGGGGGTAGTAGGGGGTCAGTGACCACTGGGGGAGTGTGTGTGTGTGTGGGGGGGGTATGATTTCATGCTTCATCTGGTCAGTCTGATTACCTTTTTGGTCCTTATGCACTTTTAAAACAGGTCTAACTCCGAATGTCTAAATGACGCAAAAGGTTTCATAATATTAGGAACTCGCACTCTGCATTCAAACAATTCAAAATTTGAACAGAAATTAAACACTAACACATCATTATTATGGCATAAATTTGGCCGCAGCTTTATTAATTTTCAAATTACATAACAATGTATTTAACTTATTTCATCTCCCTCTCTTCCTAGGCAGCCTTCCCTTTCTTTCCCAACAGCTAGTCGGTCCCGACCTAGCTGCTTCTCCCCAACATCCCCACATTAGATTACATTCCAAGTATCCCATCTGCAAGACCTGCGGTGTCGCCCGGCCTCACCTGTCTGTGGCGGTACCGCACACAGAATACAACATTTATCATATCTTGAACTTATATTTCCCCACAATCCCTGGCCGCCTGGAAGGAACTCCAATTCATTTTCCGCCAGCTGCGACTACCTACCCCCCACCCCTTGCTTGCCCAGCACCATCAGTAGAACCAACCATGAAACCACCCACCATCAAAACATCACAAATTAGATTATATACTCCCAACACTTTTCCAATTAACCTCACCCAAAGAGGGAAGGGAGGGAGGGATTGACTCCTACCCTCAAAATCCTAATTTCCCACACACTTCTTTCCAGCCTACCCTCCTCACACCCCACCTCCCACAGACAAAACTTCCAACAATTCTCCCGCCGAAATCCACCACACACAATCATTCCTTCTCAACCAATCACCATTCACCTACACTTAATCACTAACTCAAAACCTATAAATTTAAACCAATCAAAAACTTCAAAACTCCCCATTAATTCTTATTAGCTCCTCTGTACCTCACTCCTAACCCCTTACCCCCCCCTCCTCTTTACCTTTATCCTGAACTCATGCAGGGCTCGTCCCATATTATGCGCCCTTTAATTATTTCAAAGGGCTTTCTTAATATTAGGAACTCGCACTCTGCATTCAAACAATTCAAAATTTGAACAGAAATTAAACACTAACACATCATTATTATGGCATAAATTTGGCCGCAGCTTTATTAATTTTCAAATTACATAACAATGTATTTAACTTATTTCATCTCCCTCTCTTCCTAGGCAGCCTTCCCTTTCTTTCCCAACAGCTAGTCGGTCCCGACCTAGCTGCTTCTCCCCAACATCCCCACATTAGATTACATTCCAAGTATCCCATCTGCAAGACCTGCGGTGTCGCCCGGCCTCACCTGTCTGTGGCGGTACCGCACACAGCATACAACATTTATCATATCTTGAACTTATATTTCCCCACAATCCCTGGCCGCCTGGAAGGAACTCCAATTCATTTTCCGCCAAAGTGGAGACAGCATAAGCTTGTCACCACTCCCCCAAACTAGCTGCAGCCAAATTACACTTTAAACACAGCTTCCAACAAATCCTGCACTGTGCTAATGAAAATATCCAGACCAATATCAGATAAATGAGCCCCATCCGGCCTGTATAAGCCAGGGCAATCTGTAGATAACAAATCATGACTAAGGATCATACCCCCCAAACAGCCCACCCATCTAGCAACCTCCACATTCACCCTACGCCGCAATCTCTCAATCGCACGCTCATTTCGAGCATCTTTCCACACCAAACGAGGAATAATTTTAGACCAAACTAAGCGAGTTAACGGAAAATGAGACAACAGAATAACAAAATCCTTTTGCATTTGCCTAATCAAATCCACCCCCTTAATATGACATAAATCATTCCCTCCCAAATGAACAAGTATCAAATCTGGATAAGAGAAACGTTCAGCCTCCAACAAGGTTGGCAAGAGTTGATTCCAGCGCATCCCACGCTGTCCCAGCCAATGAATGGAGATACCCAATTCAGCCAGTCCAAGATTCAACCCCCAACGAGAAGAAACTGCATGCTTTCGTGCCCAGAATATGAAAGAATGCCCACATAGCCAGACACACACCTCCACTGGCAAAGTCCGGATGCGAGCTAAATAAGATAAGGAGAGAAAACAAATTAAGTGTAACTGAGCATATCAATTAGTACGAACATAACCCAAATACCTATTGGACGCCCACCTCCCAATTTTCCTAATGAAATCCGGAGACCCACCCTCCTGAGCCGCAAAAGTAGCTGCCCCAATTCGAAAGGAATGAGTGCCAAATAGCGCAGGATTTAAACCTACACAACCCAACACTCGTTTAAAAACTGCATTAAATTGAAACCGAGTTAATGTTGACCCATCCGCATGCACCAACCAAAACAAGCCCTGTTGAGGCCGAATTGATGCATACCGATGAGCCAAAGATACGGGACACTCCGAAAATTGCACCACTGCATGCAATCGAAACCAACATCCTTTCCCCATAGGGTCTGTCTTGGAGCTCCGTATACAACCACGCAACTCTAATGAAGACAAAACCACATCACTAAACAACAACCCCGTCCTACCAACCGAATTCTTTGAAGAAGCCACCAATTCACTGATGCGCAATGCCCCAAAAAAAGCCACTGAAAAGGCTAGTCGGAAAAGAACCACTTCAAAAGGAGACACACAAATCTTAGGAAGTGACTCCCCTATACTCACTAAGTGGTCCGTCAAAATAGGCAACCTTACCAAAGCCGGACTAAAGGAAGCCTTCCCACGAACAAAACCCACTCGAAGCTTACGAACTAAAAAGGAGGAAGTAGGATCCTTCCAACCTTGAATCTTACAAACAAAAGCAACCCCTGCCAATACTTGATTCACCACCCCCACCGACCATCCAACAGAATGCGCAAATAAAATAAAAGCAATGATAGAACTCTCATCAATGTTCAAACAATCAGCTCCTTGAAAAGACTGTAAAAAATACATAAAACGACGCCATCCAGCACCGTACACTTTCCACGTGTTAGGTGCCAACGAATTCTTCAACAAAGTCTGGAAGCTTCTAGGAAGTGCTGCCACAAAGCTGCCGGCATCCGTGTCGGGCCACCGTCCGCTCCAGGAGCCAACGCATGAAAACGGATCCACTGAAAGCGAGAAAGAGAATCAGCAATTGCATTAGTATGACCAGGAACATGACGCGCCCTCAGTGTCAAATTCAAGCATAAACATTCCAGCACTATCAAACGCAACAAACCCAGTAACAATTTGCAATGCACTCTCTGCCTATTTACCGCTTCAACTACCGCCACATTGTCTGAACTTAATAAGACCCGTCTATTCTCTAATCTACCACCAAATAATTTCAGTGTCACCCACACTGGAAACAACTCCAAAAATGCAATGTTATCACACCATCCCCTGGCACGCCATCCCTCTGGCCAAGCCTCAGCACACCAAGCTCCATGAAAATAGATTCCAAAACCACACCCACCAGAAGCATCTGTAAACAGACGCAAATCAGTATCCGATACCAATGGCTGAGGCCATACTCTCACCCCATTAAACTTTACTAAAAAGGTTTTCCACATGAACAAATCCTCACGCACTACACGAGACAATCGTATACGGTAATGCTTTTTTGTAACACCTTTAGTTAATAAAGCCAAATGACGTGCAAAAACACGACCCATGGGTATAACACGAGAGGCAAAATTCAACCGCCCCACCAAAGACTGAATTTCAGCGAGGGTCAACTTCCTCCTCTGCACAGCTCTGTCAATTTCAGTACGCAAAGCATGAACTTTTTCCAAGGGCAAGCGAGACTCCATTCGCACAGAATCTAACTCAATACCCAAAAAAACCAAAGTCGAGCAAGGCCCTTCTGTCTTACTTTCAGCCAACGGTACACCCAACCGATTCATCACACCACGGAATGTATCTAACAGCACACTACACTGATTAGACCCTACAACACCTCCAAACAGGAAATCATCCAAATAATGTACAATACAGGATGACCCAGAACATTGCTCCATTACCCAATGCAAAAAAGTAGAAAAAGCTTCAAAATATGCACAGGAAACCGAGCAACCCATAGGCATACATTTATCAAAATAATAATGTTGTTCAAAGTGAAAGCCTAATAAATAAAATGACGAAGGGTGAACCGGCAATAACCGAAAAGCTGATTCGATATCAGCTTTAGCCATTAACGCACCAGGACCCAAACCCCTTAACATGTCTAACGCCCTATCAAAAGATGCATATTGTACCGAGCAAAAATTCGGATCAATAAAGGAATTCACACTGAACCCCAAAGGAAAGGATAAATTATGAATTAAACGGAATTTTCCTGGCTCCTTCTTTGGAATAACCCCCAGAGGCGAAAGCACCAAATTATCAAAAGGAGGAGACAGGAAAGGCCCCGCAATTCTTCCCAAATTAATTTCTTTGCCCAATTTTTCCCGAACCACCATAACATGTTTAGCAACAGATGGTGAATTCACACAGGTATGCAACAGCAAAGGACCATCAAAAGGGATAAGGAACCCTTTAGTAAAACCCCCCCCCAAAGCCTGTCAGCATCTACCTGATTAGGATATAAGGGCAACCAATGAGCAAGCTCCTGTATATCAACGGGGGAAGGGGCCTTGTCCAGACACACTCGAGGCAGCCGCTCCAGCGGATCGCCCAACCGGTCCTTTACTCCAGGCCCCAGGACATCTAATGGCAGGGTGGGAGCCCGAGCACTGACTACACACATGCCGGAATCTACACCCAGCTCTGTCACACCGACCTCCATTAAACTGGAAACAGGCTGAGCCCACCAATCCCACTCGTGCAGTGCCTTGCCACCCAAACCCCATTCCCCCAACACCAAACCCTGCTCGACCCATTCCTGCTGGACCTGAGGCTCCCCTCCCCAAAGGCATAGAGCCTCCTGAGGAGGGGACTCCTCGAAAAAACGATGGTCGAACTGAAGTCATTTCAGTCAACCACAAGTCCACATCCCTAAAGCCCCAAGCTTCAGACTTATCCCGAGCCATACCACGTCGAAAATGCTCGTCATAATTTAACCAGGCCCACCCACCATAAGTCCGGTAAGCCCGTAAAATCAGATCAGCATAACGCAGTAAGCCAGGATACAACCCCGGTTTGGCAGACCCTAACACACTAGCATACACATGAAAACCCAATAACCAGTTAAATATAGTTCGAGAAACTCTACTTCTCTTTTTCTTCCCCTCCTCTTTGCCTTCCTCACTTTTCTTTCTTTCAAAACCTTCCTGCTCAGATTCCAATAAAGCAAAGACATCCACATATTTCATTCTCAAAATTTTTCTCTTCCACTTCTGAGACAACTGCCCATCCAAAGGTGCAATTTCACATAACGTATGTCCAGAACGAGAAAATTGTGCAATGCCACCCGACGTACTGGGCACACCAACACCACTTCCAACCGGTGCAGCCACAGGCACCACATCCGACGAAGAAGATGAGGAAGGAGAATGAGAAGAATCCCAAGAATCCGAAGATTCCCAAACATGCATAGGATCTACCAAATCCAACCTCCTACTCTTACGATCCCTATCCATATGCCTAACCACATGCTGCAAGCGATGCAAAAATTTTTTATTCCTCAACCTTTTGCCTAAAGACTTCCGTGGAGCACCCCCCGCACTACCCACCCCTCCACTAACCAAACCTTCAGACTCTCTACCCCCAGCCACCATACCCAACAAATCAGACACACATCTAGCAAACTCACCAGCCGGAGCCGTCACAGGCATTGTGGAATTGAGTGATTGAGAGGTGCCAGGTACAGCAGCATCAGGACCTTCTTCAGCCACCTCCGCCCTCAAAGCCTCCGGGCGCGAGCCACTGCCACCAGCGGACCCCACCACAGCAGATCTCCGTGCAGGTCTCACTCCAGCTGAAACACTCAAACTTTCAGCTGCAAGACGCCTGGCCACCTGTCCAACAGTGCTAGCCCTGGAAACATTATTTGTCTTCCGAGGGGCCTTACTAACCCGTGCCACCTTCTGCCCCTTTCCAGGCTGTTTCTTTTTAGGCAGCACTTTTTGTTTAGGAGCCATAAATGAAGCAGCCCGTTTTGCTGACTGAGAAAAATGCTCCCAAGCCAACACCTAAACAAGCAGTGAAAAACAAAATTGCAAGTAAAACACAAGCTCCCCCACCAGCTCAGAGCAGACAAACACTCACCCAAGCTGCTGCATGAATTCCAAACGGTCACCGCTTCCCCCACCTCCGAATCCGTGCTGTAACTCCGCTCCACTCCAACAACGACCGGCCCGCAAACCGGACCACCCAGCAAGTCCCCGCCGCTGCTCGAGCCGGAAAGCAGTTCGCTCCTGCCGCAAACCACCCGACAGGAACTAGAATGCAGGCGCACTACTTTACCTCACACCACGGCAACTGCAGCAGCTAACACCGCCTTAAAAACAAAGGGGAACTGCCCGAACCAACACTAAAATCGCCGCAGCAAGTTCCCACACGAGCACCACCTCAGCACCAAGGTAAACGCGCCGCGAAACCACAATAAATTCAACTCCTTCACATTAAATTAAATGAACTTGAATTAAATGAGCTGAAATTGCCTGAAAGAATTGCTCCTAATTGACTCCTACCCTCAAAATCCTAATTTCCCACACACTTCTTTCCAGCCTACCCTCCTCACACCCCACCTCCCACAGACAAAACTTCCAACAATTCTCCCGCCGAAATCCACCACACACAATCATTCCTTCTCAACCAATCACCATTCACCTACACTTAATCACTAACTCAAAACCTATAAATTTAAACCAATCAAAAACTTCAAAACTCCCCATTAATTCTTATTAGCTCCTCTGTACCTCACTCCTAACCCCTTACCCCCCCCCCCTCCTCTTTACCTTTATCCTGAACTCATGCAGGGCTCGTCCCATATTATGCGCCCTTTAATTATTTCAAAGGGCTTTCTTTATCCTTGCAAGACATTCAAGTCCTAAGGCCGCCCAAAACATGCCCCCTTAAGATTTAGACATATCTCTGAGGCCATTTTCCCTCCAGTATCTAAAAAGTCTTTCAAAAATCAGCACTTGGACATTTTGGCAATTAAAATGTCCGCGTACCACTTTATGCCATATTTTTGGATGTCTTTCTGTTTTAAAAATGAGCTCCATAATATCTGCAACAAGTGTTTTGCTACAGTGACGTTAGATCTTGAATGTGGTATTTAATTTGTAGTGTGATTATTATTATATTTTATTGAAATCTGCCCATGATTGGAATGGTTTAAATAATCAAATAAATAGAAATGTATTCCCTGCACCTGAGAGTCCTGGAGATGATTAGCTCTCCTTTGGTGGACAGAACACCTGCATTTGTGTCACGGTCATGAATGAACCAGAATTATACTCTCTTCGCTGTCTGTTTTGGCTTTCTGTAGTCTTTAATCTGTAGAACTCATTAGCAGAAATATTTTTAAATACAAAATGAGGACCATGTTTGCAAAGCTTTAATTAACTGTAATTTTGCATATTGCTTCTCAGAAAGGCTCCGAGAACAAGCTATTTTGAATAAAAGATTTAATATGAGCTGAGAGGAATTGTGGTCATCTGTGTATATTTAACAGGTGAATGTTTTCCCAGGCAACTGAGATTAATTAATTTTTTACTTTTAAAAAAATTCATATTCTGGCACGCTGGTTCAGAATACAAGTGCATGCTAAAGAGGCTGTGCTGGTACTGATAAGACAGGTTGTAAAGACTTTCCCGTTGGAGGCAAGACATCTGACAGGTTCCTGAATAGCATTATTTATTCAGCCCATAACGCCATAGGTCAGCTGAGACTCATTTACTGTGCCAGTGTTTGATGACAGCATGCAACAAACTGACTTTCTGGAACTTTGTGTCCCTCATCGACACACATTATGTTGAGTTCTTCAAAAGGACTTTCATTAGTTTGTCTGCTAATTTTTCTATAATTTTTCTTTATTTTTTTTTACCCTGCAGAGTTTAATGAGCAGCTATTTGTCGACCCAACAAGAAGTGAAAAGGCTCCTGAATCTCAAAATGTGAACAGCACAATAGTAAACACATTCAAAGCACAAAGGGTCACACAACAACACAAGGAAGAAGAACAAAAAATGGCTGCAGGTAATAATCGATAATGATTATATACTGTAGTTAGATGCTCCTATTCAAAAGGATAAGGCTTCTAACTTTAAGAGTTAATCTTCTAAATTGTTCTCGTTTGAAAATCTGCAACGGCTGAGTCCCTAAAATGCTTGCTCCAGTTTCACTAAGGAGGTAATAATCACTGGCACAGTAAGGGAGGTGTGGGAGGGGTAATCTGCCCCGAGCGTAATCTTTGTAAAGGGTGCAGGCACCTGTCCTCCTCTTTGCCCCTCTCCTTCTCGACCCCCCCCCATGTCACGTGCGTGCGCCCCTTCCCTCTTCAGTTTTTTTCCTGCACGAGCAGTATTATGAACTTGCTGCCCATGTCAGTGTTGCCTCTCTCTGATGTCACTTCCGGGCCCTGTGCCTAGGAAATGATGTCGGAGGGATAGCCGACACGACATGGGTAGCAAGTTTGTGCTGTTGTTTTCACCTGGAAACTTAAAAAGAAATGGGGGAAGGGAAGGGAGGCACATGCACAGCCGGGGGGAAGGGGGGACTGGAATGAGCAGGGGAGGGGTGGAGAAGAGATTGGGTGCCACTTACCATCGCTATGCCACTGGAGGTAATGTTATAAAGAATTAAGACCCCATAGAAAGGCTTTTATGGGTTATCTCCTGGATTCTATATGTGGCGCTTAAAAGTTGTGTGTTCAAATTTGTCTACCTGGCCAAATTACACATGCAGCTTAATTGTTTAACAAGCCAATTGGCACCTATGATTGGCCACTAGCAAACAATTATCAGCACTAATTAGAATTCACGCACATTACTTTCTAAGCGTATTCTATAAAATGGTGCATGTAAATTCTAGTGCACAGATCTTAAAGGAGGAGGGGCAAGGGCAGTTTGTGGCCATTCTTACAAATTATATACACTGTTATAGAATGTCTAGACTGTGCAGAATTTAGGTACAGACATTTATGCCCGGTTATAGATGGCATAAATGCTAGTAAATTTTAGTCGCAGGGCTGGTCATTACATATATTCTATAAACTGCACCCAATAGGCAAAGTTTATAGAATAGCGCTAGATGTGTTTTCATTCCGCGCCAATTTTTCAGGTGCCATGTATAGAATTTAGTCCTATAAGTGTAAAAATTACGTCATGACAAAAAGCACATTTTTTTTACACAACCCATGTGTAAGGATGTTCAGGGATAGAATGTGAGTAGAGCATATGAAAGGGGAGAGTGTGGCGCAATGGTTAAAGCTAAAGCCTCAGCAACCTGAGGCTGTGGGTTCAAACCCAAACTGCTCCTTGTGACCCCGGGCAAGTCTTTTAATCCCCCCATTGCTCCAGGTACATTAGATAGTTTGTGATTCCACTGGGACAGACAGGGAAAAATGCTTGAGTACCTGAATAAATTTATGTAAACCATGTGCATTTTTTTTAAAATAAAATGTTTTTATAAAATAGTGCAGATTGTGCGTTAATGTACCCATTAGCATGTAATACCAGCAGAGAGTTAAAATGGGACTACATACCACTTAGCATACAGTAAGTGTAATGTGTTAGCTGGCTAATGCTTCCATGACATAACCCCGGCAGAAAAATCCTAAATTCAGTATTGCTTGGTTTAATGTGTTGTAACAGGCACACAACCACAAAACCCATTAACGCGGTTGTGCAATAATCTGTTTCCAGGCACTAGCTGTATGTTAACTAGCCAGTTTTCAAAGTGATTTAAGTGGGAAGGAGCTTATGAAGGGAAGTATGAAGTACATATGGAGCCTTTTGGAAAATAATATTAATAATAACAGTTTATATACCGCAGGACTGTGAAGTTCTATGTGGTTTACAATGAATTAGAAAGATTCTACAAATTGAATGGGACATTCATAGTTAGAGATTAGTGGTTAGCAGTTTACAGGGGATGGGATTTGATATACCACTTTTTTTGTGTGTGCGTGGTTACAGTCAAAGCAGTTTATATATTTATAACAAGTACCCGGGGCATTGAAGTGTTCAGTGACTTGCCTAGAGTCATAAGGAGCTGCAGTGGGAATCCATATTTTCAGTTATCGCCCCATCTCTGTGGAATGCCCTTCCACTAGACATCCGATTAGAGAACTCACTTGGAAAATTTAAAACCAAACTTAAAACTTTCCTCTTTAAAGATGCTTTTACTCTTTAGCATCAGCCTCCGCCTTTTAATTCCCTGATTCATGTGTAACTTTGAAACACCTAATACTTCTTTTGAAGTGATTCCCTTCCTAATGTTTTACTATTCCTCATTTACCGTCCTTTTTAATTAATTTTACTTCGGTGTATTTTAAATAATAATAATAATGGTTTATATACCGCTGGACCATGAAGTTCTATGCGGTTTACAATGATTATAAAAAACGTTAAAAATTGAGTAGAATTGACATAGTTAATATCTATTGTTTAGCAGTTCTAGAGATCTGGTATTGAGAGAGAGATTGTGCGAATCAGTTTCCTATGTACTTTAGGACCAGATATGTTTGCAGTTGTCTCCTAAATTCCCTCTATGTATTGGCAAGCGTAAGTAGTTGTTTCAGATCATTGCTCCATAATGCTGCTTGATAAGAGAGAAGATGTTGGTGATGAATTTTGAATTTACATCCTCTAACCGGGGGGGGAAACAAAATTCAAGTTCGAGCTTCTTTTATGTCTATTGGTTGAAAAGGAGAATAGGTCGGTTATGTATTTGGGGGCTAGACCAAATAGAACCTTGAAGCAAAAGCAGCCGAACTTAAACCTCACACACGCCTCCATTGGCAGCCAATGCAGGAGTCGGTAGGAGGGAGTTATGTGATCGAACTTCTTCAACCCGAAGATCAGCCTCCCCTACTTTCCTCCTGTTAATCTGAATTTGTCCAGTATTTTTAATATTTGATAAATTATTGTTTTTATTTACTTATTTTAATTGCTTCCTATAATATTTTATAATGTACACCGTCTAGACATGTATTTTGATAGATGGTATATCAAAAATAAAGAAACTTGAATTGATCTTAAAACCTCAGGGTGCGGAGGCAGCTGCTCTAACCACTAGGCTACTCCTCTACTTATAAGGACTGTAGGGACAGTCATTTTACAAAGAATGACAAGCTTTATCACTTGGAATCTGAACATATAAGTGCTTGCACTGATCTGTTTAGGTCCTGTTAAATCTCACTGCTTAAACATGAAAATGCCAACATTTTAGAAAATTTGATGGCCAGGAAGAATCGTTCAGGGGTCCTTTTATGAAAGTGCGCTAACCATGTGCTAAAAACATGTTTCTTTATTTTTCTCAGAGGGGGTCTGCCTGGGGTGGAGGTTAGGCGAGACAGCGTGAATCAGAACAGACACTACTGCACACTAACTAATTAGTGTGAGATTAGCATGTGAGCCCTTAGGGCCAGATTCTTTAAATGGTGCCAAGCGATGCCTACACTGTAGATGCCGCTTGGCACAGTTGTCAATCAAAAAACAAAAGCGCCATTTATGGAATCATGTCTAGTGATGCCTAAGTGGACTTGGCTGTTGCGAGGCCCCTGTGAGAGATTCCTGGCTGGGTTTTCCAGGAACCCTGCATATTCTCTCAATCAGCACACATAATCCACCTTAGAAAGTGCAACAAAATGTTTTATTGAGACTTCTGCCTGAGCCTATTCCCTCATAGGCTCAGTAAAGGCAAAGATATACTTTTACCTTTCGTGGCTAGTGCAGCAGCATATGCATTTTAGGCAACTAGCCATATCATGTTCAGTCCAGCATCCTCAGCTTTTGGTCAATTTCCCCCAGTTCTCTCAGGTTTAAAGCACTGTCAGTCTGGTTCCTACTTCACTTGTTAAATAGTCCAAAACAGAAGAACATTTAGGAGAAAGAAACCCCTTTTCTCCAGCAACATTCTCAACAGGACAGTCACCTTTAAACCAGCAGGTTGGCTAGCTTTTTCACGCCAGTCCTCCCCTGGATTGGAATGCAGCCACGGTTATGGAAGGTTTCTTTCCTTTGGGATCCTAACACTCTGGGATCGAATCTAATCTTCTATTTCTGCGTCGCTCATACCTAGGCGACTTAAAGAGGGGGTGAGGAAGGAAAAGGGGGAGGAGGGCTGGGAGAAGAGAAGAGGAGGGGGGAGGGAGAGGGGTGGAGGGGGGAGGAGAGGATAAAGGTGATCAAGTGTCAAATAGATGGGTTTTCAGTTTCTTCCGGAATTTGGTGTAGTTAGGTTCCGTCCTGGTCATTTCAGTAAGGTCATTCCAAGTTTTTACGCCTTGAAAGGTGAGCATGGAATGGAAAAGCTCCCTGATGATTCTCCTCTGTAGCAGATAAACACCCCCCCTGACTGAGTCCTTCCCCCTGACTCAGCAGGGTTACCTTGTTAAGGTAGCTTAGCATTGAGCTGTAAAGCCCAGTGCGGTCTGGGACATGTCCTCTCAGTCTTGGGCTAGCAGCCTCTGCTGTATGGAGGTTGAATTGTAGCATTAGTGGAAGATAATCCCGTACTCTTCCACAGCGTCCTATACGTAGGCGCCACTAAATTAGGTCAGCTTTCCACTATTCAATTTGGTGGCGTCAATGTCAGATACCTGATTTCTAACTCAACCATGCCTGTTCTTCACGCATAACCAATAGAGCCAATGAGGATATTACCACATAAAGCTCCCGCTTTGAAAATTATTTGAGCGGTGGAGTGGTTGGGCTGAGGCTCATTAATTCTTTTTAGAAGAAAAGTATTGCTTGGAGTAAAGAAAATATTTAAATTGATTTATATACTTTTTAACACAGGCATTGTTTGGCGTGTAAGGGCACCTCCACTTAGGCGTTGCTAGGTGACCTAAGAGTTTGGCGTCAAACTCTTAAATTGTTTAATACATTTTTTTATGATTGGCTGAAAATTGGCATGGTCAATTACCACACCAATTAAGGCAATAAAAAATCATAGACAAACAACACCATAGACAACTGTCAACCAACCAGGCAGGCAGGAATTAACTCAATGTGATCAGGTCAGGTCCCAGCAACCACATCACAGTGTGCATCCATATTGAATAAATAGATACATTTTTAACACAGTTTGAAATTTGGGCAAAAAGCCATGCAAGCTTACTAAAATTACTTCTTTGCTTTAAATAACTGGACTAAATACAGCATAAGTATCTATAAGTGTTGAATGAAACCCTCTGTCTCTCCAGATGTTCTCAATGGACAGGTTCTTTCTTCTTGACCTTAGTTTGATTGTTCTTTTACAGCAGCTGATGCCTTGGGAAGTTTAGCTGTTGGTGCCACTCAGCTCACCATGTCAGTCACTGATCCAACTGCTTGGGCTACTGCTATGAATAACCTTGGTATGGTGCCTGTAGGACTGGCTGCACAGCAGCTTGTGTCAGGTAAACTTGTGTTGTGTACTCTTTGTTATAATCTGTGAATGAGAACTTTAAAAAGGGTGTGTGATGTAATGAAATTTATAGAGGTGGTGGCACCTTATAGATTAACCAATTTATTAAGGCATGAGCTTTTGAGGGTCAAAGTCCATTTCATTAGAGGCATGAATTGAAATTCAGGACATAGTGGCTGATTCTATAAAGGGCTCCTAACTTAGGGCTAGATTCACTAACCTGCCCGACTCGGAACAATCCGTTTCCAATTCGGGCAGGTCCAACTGATTCACAAATCAGTCATATTCAAATGGGGCGATCGGAGGAACGCCCCCCATTTGCGAGCAGGGATCGCAAATGTGCAATTCCCGCTCATGTGCAGACCCTGACAGTAGTGACAGGAAAAACAGTCCCCTGTCACTGCTGTCAGGGCTCTGCCCAGATCTCTCCTGCCTGCTCTCCCCGATGCTGGCTCCCCGACACTCCTGCTCTCTGCCGCCCTTCCCCACAGTGCAGCCCCGCTTTAAAACCACGGGCTCGCACTGCGGGGAACGGCGGCAGAGAGCAGGAGAGTAGGGGGAGCCTGAGAGAATAGCCCACCCACCGGCCAGGTACCACGGCCCGGCCCGGCCCGACACCTCCCCGTACATACAAGTTGGGAGCAGGAGGAGTGCTCAGTCCCTCCTGTTCCGTTGGCCTCCCTCTTGCCACCAGCTCAACCGCCGCACCCCCGACTGGCCCCACGGGACGCACATCTGGCCCACCCCATCCTGGGCCCTGCCCACCTGCCCTGCATACCTTATGAATGTTAGGAGCAGGAGGAGTGCCCGGTCCTTTCTGCTCCTTAGGCCCCCACGATCCATCTTCGGGAGCAGGAAGGGTGCCCGGTCCCTCCTGCTCCTTAGGCTTTGATCCTCTTTGGGAGCAGGAGGAAGCGCAAAGTTCTCTTGCTCCTGATGCTGCTGGCTGCTACGCAATAGCAGCCTTAGGCCACGCCCCAGCATATTATCTGATGCACGGGGAGGGGCCTAAGGCCCTGATTGGCTGAGGCGCCTCGGACTCCTCCCGTTCTTGTCTGGGAGGAGCCCGATGCGCCTCATCCAATCAGGGCCTGAGGCCCCTCCCCATGTATCAGATGATGCGCTGGGGGGGTGGCCTAATGCCGCTATTGCATAGCGGCCAGCAGGAGCAGGAGGACTTTGCGCTTCCTCCTTCTCCCAAAGAGGATCGAGGCCTAAGGAGCAGGAGGGACCGGGCACCCCTCCTGCTCCCAACATTCGTAAGGTACGTGGGGCAGGTGGGCAGGGCCTCCTGCCACCGATCTTTAGGGAGGGTTTGGGTGATCGCAGCAGGAGAGATTGGGCATCTCTCCTGCCAGAGAACATTGGGGGAGGGTTAGGGGGATTGCAGCAGGAGTTGGGTTGGGCTGGTCGGGGGTGTGGCGATTTGAGCCGGTGGGGCTGGTGGGAAGAGGGAGGCCAATGGAGCAGGAGGGTCTGAGCACCCCTCCTGCTCCCAACTTGCATGTACAGAGGTGGGAGGGGGTGTCGGGCCAAGCAGGGGTGTCGGGTCAGTAGGTAGACTCTCGTGCTCTCTGCCAGCCCTGACTCTCTGGCTCCCCCGAGTCTCCTGCTCTCTGCCACCATTCCCCACATTGCAGGCCCACTTTAGAAACATGGGCTTGCACTGTGGGGAAGGGCGGCAGAGAGCAGGAGCATCAGGGGGAGCCAGAGAGTTGGGGGCGAGCAGGCAGGAGAGATGTGAGCAGAGCAGGGTGGTGATGCGGCTATTCGGGGAGAGATCTGGGGAAAAACATTGGAGCGGCAGGCAGGAGAGATTTGGGGCAGCAGAGAGCAGGGCTTTGTACGAGAGCTGGAGAGTTGGAAAGCCGCTTTCTACTGGGGTTGATCGGCCAGCCCAGTCAGATTGGAAATTTTTAGTGAATCGCGTCCTTGTCCACTTTGAATGCATTTCTCCTCATTTGCATGCACCTATTCGAAGCGGATCGCAGGAGAGGTTAGTGAATAGTGCAGGAGGGAAATGTGGTCGCAAAGGGGTCGCAAACTGATCGGTACACAATCGGTTTGCTTTGTGAATCTAGCCCTTAATTGGCAAAATACCCTTAATAGGCTCAATTGTAAAAAAAATTAATTATGATAGGCACCTATCCAATTCTATAAAAGATAGGTGCCTATTGCATGGTGCTTAGCGTTGCCTAATGCCTAAGTGGCATTTTTATGGGTGGAGCGTGACTTAGGCGCTGTTAAGCGTGATTCTCCAAAAAACTGAGGCGCCTGAAATTTAGGCCTTTAAAACCCTCACCTATATTTCAGGCATTTTTTCATAGGCACAGCTAGCCGTGATTCTGTAAATGGTGGCTAAGTATGATTGTGCTTATTTTATAGGTGCCGTTTATAGAATCGGCCCCATAGTGAAGATGAATGGGGGTAGGGAGAGGGATGGAAAAGTAAAGTATTGGTTAATGCAGATCAGAGTGTGGAAAAGGATAGATAATGGTTGCTTTGTTTTGTTCACTGACAGCTGTGGTGGATGAGAGAGAACAAAGGATAATCTCAGATATGTCCATTCACAGCTATAGTGTGCCATGAATCCATTGTTTTTATTCGGGCCTAGGGCAATGGTATCAAGCTTTTTGATGAGTTCCAAATCAACAATTCCATGCTGGATTTTCCCTTTGAAGTTCCTTTGTACGAGAGTATGGCAACCTTAAATCCAGTTAATGAGCGTCCTGGAGAGCTGTACTCGTATATTCCAGCAGCAGATGATGGCATATATGAGTACATTGAAGGAAGAGCAAATAAATGATCTCTAGATGCTGTAGTTGGTGTTGCTGGGTCCAGTTACCTGGGTGAATGTGGAGACAGAGTTTGCATTCAGGTTTCTATTAGTATGCCAAGGCAGAAGCATCATCTGAGGCCTGTGACTTTCTTTACTTTACAGCATTTAATGTTTTCCCTTGCCATAAGTTCGAAGTGAATTACAAAATTAAAATACATAGATTAAATCATAATATGCTACATAAGGCTACATTACACAGCTTCAAAAAAACAACATTTCCTATAAAGCCAAGCCTTTAATTTTTTTTTTTTAAATCAAGCATAACAATGTATGTGATATAGTTCTAAAGATAATCCATTCTAAAGTTTGGACTCTAGTTGCATTTTAGTGGTTTCATCTAAGAGCTTTAGCAACAACAGAGGGTGCTCTGTTATATTCTCTTTTAGAATGGTCCTGTAGAAGATTGTCTCTGGGTATTGTTTGGCCCTGTTTACCTGCCTTCTTACTTTTTTGGGAAGGTAGTGTAATGTTAAAAATGTCTGTTGTAGTTTCTCTAGAAGGAACACTCTCTAAGAGGGAGCATTACAAATGTGGTTGTACTGTAGAACTTGGTTGTAGACAGTGAGCCTCGTGGTAAAAGATGGGTGGAAGCTGAAAGTATGCTGAAAGCATGTAGAAATGTGTAGCAGTCAGTGGATTTCCAGTAGAATATGGTTCTTATTTTCATATAATATAATCATATTACACTAAAAAAACACTTAAATACAATTAAAATTGTAATCTATGACAAATAGATATATCACCCCCCAATAATTATATTCAAAAAGTACACTCAAATTAAGAAATTAAAAATATGTTCAACCCAACCTCACACCCACCCACCCACCATGGACATGTATGACCAAAGAGCAAAATCAATAATCACTCTTTGCAAAACTTTGTTAATGGCTCCCAAATCTTCAGAAACTTTTTGTAAAGTCCCTATAGCCATAATACGTTCCATTTTAAAAACATGACACTACTTTTCAAATACAGATTCAGAGTGGATTACAACAAGAACTCTACATTAAGGGGAGTATATATACTTAAAAATTATTGCACGAAGAGATAAAATATCAAGAATAACATTTATTTAAAAAGTAGGTCTTTAAAACTTTACAAAAAATAATATATGAATTCAGGCTTCTTATTTCTAAGGGAAGACTATTCCACATCTGAACTACCTGATAAGAAAACAATTGTACCAATTGACTCTTCCTATATATCTCAGGCAGAGTAGAAGCTTCAGGATGTTGGAGTTGAGAAAGCATTGTTCTAGGTCACCTATGAAAATGTGGACAGATTTTGGAGCCATATGGGTACCCATGGCAGTGCTATTCATTTGTAGGTAGAAGTCCCCTTTCAATTTGAAAGGGAAACTCCAGTGTGAAACTTTGAAATTGAGACTCATTGAAAAGCTTGACCCTAGGCCATCACCCTAGGCCTGACCAGAGAAAATGGATTTATGGCATGCTACAAGTGTGAATGGACTTAACTCAAATCATTATTTGTTCTCTCTCATCAACCACGATTCCAATTATCTCTCTCTTGCCACATTCTGCTCTACCTTTTCCAATACCCTATGTATCCCTCTCCCTCCTTCACACATCTTCCTTTTATGTACCCATATCCTGAATTATGCTTCATGTTTCTAAGTGAACTCTGGTCCTCAAAAACTCATATCTCAATAAATTAGACTATAACGGGTGGGCAACCTTTATACAAAGAGGGCCACACGAATGTCAATACTACCCCTAGAGGACCACAACATTATGTAATGTCAAAAATGGAAATGCCCAGAGCGCTATGGACCTTCAGTGATAAATAAATAAGTGAACATCTAACTAAAAATGATAAAAACAAACTGCTAGAGTCTATTCTGCAAATATTTGTAAAATACAGTTTTTAAAATCACCAAAACTCTGGTTAGTGACGTTTTATATGTATACTTCCCATGGTCTTGGGGGCTGCATAAAATTCGGCTGCAGGTTACCCACCCCTCTGCTATAAGGTGTCACCTTCCTCTCTGAATTATGAAGGAGAAGCAAACAAGGTACTGCAATTGGAAGTAATAATGTCAAAGGTCTGGTGGTTTGGCCAATATTCCTCTGGTTTGAAACCTTTTCTGTGATCCCAGATTCTAGTGGTTGAGAGATGGCTTGAGTCTGAAGAGGAACTAGCTTCCCATTTCTTCTAGCATTTGCATGAAAGTATAGCATACCTTTGGGGAAAAGGAATCAGCCCTCTTGTCTGCTCAAGAGGGTGAAAAGAGAGATAAAAAGGAACTAAAACAGCCCTTCTTTACCAAAGTATTCAAATAAGCTGGGGTTTTTTTGTTTTTGCCTTTTTAATCTTTATTAATTTTTTATAGCCAACACAAGTGCAAAACAATATACATACATATAATAATAATCATAATAAGCACTTATAATCAATCAATAACAATACAGAAAAAAGAATCCCCATTCCCATCCAATTCTTCCATTAGGGAACAAAAACAAACCCTCCCATCCTTCCCTGGATGTGTGGGTGCTAAAACAATGGAAAATAAAGATAAAGGACAACTATAATGAAGCTACAAAAGACGTCAATGGACCCCCAAACTAATTTAAATAACTTATTGTGCCCCAACATATCAGTGTTCATCTTTTCAAACTTATAACATAAGCATTGATTCGCCCACCAAAAAGTAAAATTAAGGCAATTGCAGTTTTTCCAGTTGCGAGTAACCATTTGTATGGCTACCACGGTCATAATAAGGAACAGCCAACATTTATATCTGTCCACTGGGGGTTTAATATGCAATATTATCCCACATATGACTACGTCATAAGTCAATGGAATTGATGACTCCAGTATGATATTAATCTGTCCCCATATTGACCTCCAAAAGTTGAGTATAAAGGACAATAGAACAACAAATGATCCAGTGTCCCTATGTCTAGATGACAATGCCAGCATCTATTAGACTTAGAACTATCTAATTTCTGCAAAGAACTGGGTTCCAGAAACTTTTATGTGATACAAAACCCCACGAATAAGCTGCTTATATTATTTAACCAGAAGAAAAAAAAAGCCATTATAATTATATAAAACATTTTGTTTAAGCTTTAGAAAATATTTTTCAGTAGCTTTTTGAGAAATCAGGCTTCTGTCTGTTTCAACAATGAATTGTAATGATGCAGCACTAAATCACTTAATAGCTTAATGACATTACAATGTGATAAAGCTTTATTAAAGTATTTGATCATCTTGCCTTGGTTATAGAAATAAGACAATAAGGGGGAAAGTCTAAAACTGGTGCCAAAGCTCATTGAAGTACGCCATTAGAAATGGCAAAAAACGGCGAGGTTGAAGCACCTACTGGCGTCTAAATAAAAGGTGCTGGAATCGCGCTTTGGGCCGCCGAATGCCAAAGTAGGCATGGCCAACGCTGGAAGTGGCGTTAGGTGGCCTAAAGCGCCTACATATGTGCAATTCACACAAAGATAGGTGCTGGCAATGTAGACCCAGAAAACCCTGACCTACATTTCCAGTGCCTATCTTTTCTGGGGGTGGGGGGTGCGGTGGCTCGTCATCATGGGAGGGTGGCTCGGCTCATGGTTTTTAAATTTTTAATGGGGCAGATATTGTGCATGTGTAGCACACGCATGGCATCTGTGCCCATTAAAAAAAAAAAAGTATGGTATGTTATAGTAATTTCAGGTCTGAACTATGAGTAGGACAAGTAAGCTTTTTTTGGATCACTAAAAGCGATCACTTTTTTTTGTGCATCGGGAAGCAATGTTAGAGCATCAATCGCTCTGCTAGTTAACATGACATTTCAATATTAATGACCTTATTTACATAGCCAAATCAGAGAATGAGCGATTGTGCACAAAACGACATGGTGAGCCGTTATGTGCATTGGGTCGGCAAATCTGATCATCATTAGATGATTGCTGACTTTAGTGCCTCTGAACCTAAGTGAGAAACAAGATTGGCTTTGACCATGAAATTAGTGGAACTGGAGAGGAGGGTGGCAGGAAGTACACTTGCAGCAAGCCAAGGTGGTGAATTTAGAGAAGCTCCTACATTAGAGCTGTGTGGTTCTCAGAGAAATGTGAGGGGAATAACCCACTGGGTTTCCAGAAGTTTTTCTAAGTTACTGTCTTTTAGTGATGAGGATTTAGCCTATAGAGTTCTGGAGTGAAGGAGAGTGGGACAGGATTTCCTGGGATCCTTCCTGGCAAAAGTATACAGATTTACAATCAAGGGATAAATTATTTGAAAAAGACAGGGAATAGGCCAAGTAGCATATAAATGGCATAAGGTAGCCATCTTTCCAGACTACTGCTCTGAAACTACAGTAGATGAAGAGAACAGCCTTGGGGGTGGAGTGGGGTGGGGGGGGGGGGGAGGAATTAAGAAAGTGACCAGAGATAAAAATCTATCCTGCAAAGCTGAGAATGAAAGTGCCTGGGAAGTGGAGAGATTTTGGTACACAAAGTACATCTGTATATTTTAAGGCTTTACAAGGTGTCCAGCTCAATGGAGAGCAAGGTCCCCCAGTCTTCTCAGGGTGGGTGGCAGAGGCAGCACATATGAAAGCTGAATAAAAATTAGACTAGGTACATCAAGACAAATAGGATGAGCTGCAATGAAAATGAATGGACCTTGTCACCAAAATCAGGAGTTAGAGAGGGACCCAGTCAGAAGGAAGTGACTTGAACAGACTGGAGGCTTGTGATGGATAAGAGGTGTGAAAGAAAGCTTCAGCCTCATTGGATTGAAGTTACTTAGAAAGATAGGATTGAGTGAAATGGTGTGGTGGCTGTGTTAATTCACTCTTCAATAAATAAACTTTATTCTTGTATGCCGCCATACCTTCACTAATAATAAAACCCTAAGCGCGCATGCATACTCCTACCTACGTGGCTGGCAGAATGTTAATGGGTGTGTCGCATGTGCACGTTCGGAGCGTGTACGGCGTGTGTGCACGTTCGGAGCTGACACCGGGGAGAGAAGGAGGTGGTGGCGACCGAGCTACAGAGCTAGGGGCGGGAAGGCCACAACCACTGCCTCTCCCTGGTTGCACGGTCTTCTCCTCCCTTCTTGGTCAGAGCACTGTTGCAGCTTGCAGGAGCCATGCTCTCTGCCCGCCCAGCGGCGAACCTCTGAATTTGAGTTTGTTGGGCGGCTCGAGGATGAGGATTTGTTTATACGCTGCCATGGCGCTGGAGGCTGGTGGCGCTACCACAGAGGTGGGGTGGGCGGCCAAAGGAAGGGGAGCAGGGCGCAAGCGGGGAACGGGAGGGAGGGAAAGAGATAGAAAGGCACACAGACAATGGCCAAGGAGAGAGAGAAAAAGAAAGACACACAGACAGTGGCCAAGGAGAGAAAGAGACAGAAAGACAGACAGACACACAGACAGCGGCCAATGAGAAAGAGAGAGAGACAGAAAGGCACACAGACAGCGGCCAAGGAGAGAGAGAGAAAAAGACCGAAAGACACAGACAGCGGCCAAGGAGAGAAAGAGACAGAAAGACAGACAGACACACAGACAGCGGCCAATGAGAAAGAGAGAGAGACAGAAAGGCACACAGACAGCGGCCAAGGAGAGAGAGAGAAAAAGACTGAAAGACACACAGACAGCAGCCAAGGAGAGAGAGACAGAGAGACAGAAAGACAGACACACTCAGAGGGTGACAGAGGGAGACAGAAAGACAGACAGACAGACACACAGTCAATGACCAAGGAGAGACACAGAAAGAAAGAAAGACAGACAGCGGCCAAAGAGAGAGAGAGACAGAAAGAAAGACAGATAGCGGCCAAGGAGAGAGAGTCAGAAAGAAAGACAGACAGACACATCTATTCTAGCACCCGTTAATGTAATGGGCTTAAAGACTAGTGTAGAAATAAAACAAAAACATAAAGGAAAAAAATACCTTTTTTATGGGATTGAAATGTATGTTGTTTTTTTAAATGGGTGCTGATCTGGTGAATGTTTATAAAGTGTCTCTGTGTTGAGGGTGGGAGTATTTATGATGGTTATGAGAATGTATATGTTCTTGTGTTGAGTGCAAGAGAGGGGCTGGTCTGTAGGTAGGATTTGCTTCCTGTTTGAGAAGGGTATAAAGGAGAGGAAGTAGGGTTGAGGGGAAAATTAATTTCATTTAATCTATTACAAATCTATAAACTGCCTTTTTCCAAGACGGTGTACATAAAAACATAAATAATAGTTGAAACAAATACAGATAACAGAAAAGTCCCATCCCTCAGTCTCTTTAAATCATCTGCCCTGAATGAACAAATGCTGCCTCAATAGTTTTTAAATTGTATTAAATGATGGGGTGGGAGGGATAGCGGCTCATATGTGATTTTGGAAGGTCAGAAGGGGTTGGGTGGAGGAGGGTAGGGTAAGTGTGGGGTAAAGAATGTGGATGGAATTAAGAGTAGGACCTACAGAGGTCTCTCACTAGTAATGGTAAAATAAAATTATAGAGCCAGATATTCTAAAAGAGCTGAGTACCTAAATCTACGGTCTTAGGTTATGCTCTTAAATTTTTGATCGAGTTTCAGCCAAACTTGAGAGCCTAAGAGGCCCTTTAACTAAAGCACATTATTTAAAGTTCTTTAAGCTATGTATGGGTAAACTAAAGCAGAAAGAACAGAATCGCTAATCAATGTGATAGATGTGCTTGTTTTTGAGTGCAAATGAATTAAAAATGTGACTTGATAGTCGACAAGCAAACACATTTCATCATCCACCATCTGCAGTCATTCTCTTTTTTTTCGATTTAATTTCTGTCAGAGCTGAAAATCCAAGTTCGCAAAGATAAGAAGATCCAAACGGTAACAAAGCCTTGATTGCTTTGATGCTCAATAGAATTAAAACTAAAATTACCGGCTGTTAGTTTTCAAGGACCAATCATATGAAAGAATGATGCTTATCTGGGTGGTTGTATCCCTATGCACACAGATGCTCATAACATTGACAGACTTGCATATGCGATGTACATGTCATCTATTCTAGTGTATACTTATGAAGGGAATTTTTAAAAATAAAGTAAATTTTTGGAATCTCTCGTGGCACACCAAGAATCTCTTTGGAGCACACCACAGTGCCCTGGCACAGAGTTTGAGAGTCAGTGGTCTAGACCAGGGATAGGCAATTTCGGTCCTCGAGAGCCAGAGCCAGGTCAGGTTTTCAGGATATCCACAATGAATATGTATTAGATGGATTTGCATGCACTGCCTCCTTGAGATGCAAATATATCTCTTGCATATTTATTGTGGATATCCTGAAAACCTTACCTGGCTCCGGCTCTCGAGGACCGGAATTGCCTACCCCTGGTGTAGAAAATGATCACATCCTTTCATATGCACACTAATCAGCGAGCACACATAGAGACTCTTTCCTGCAAATCCTATATTCATGATCACTCAAACCTTTACACAAGTCAAGAAAACCACTGGATGCTGTGCATACCTAAGGGCGCAGAATAGCATGTGCTAAATTGTGCACGTGCTAGCCACTCCCACCTCCTTTTAAGCAGGCGGTAATTTTTTGGCTAGCGCATGCTAATCCAGTGCATGCACTAAAAACCGCTAGTTCACCTTTGTAAAAGGAGCCCTAAGTGTACATTCAGAACTTGCCTATGTTACAATTCCATACATGCTCAGGACTCTAGCAAGAAGGTGATGTCAGCCCACAATGAGGATTTGAAAGCAACATGTAGAAATTTTTGTGGAGAAAATAAATGAATGCTGATAATGAAGAGAAACGACTGAGACATTGCAAACTAAGCAGCCAAGACAAAATACAGCTGCATATTTTATCTGGGGGGGGGGGGGGGGAGAGCTCAGACCACGTTTTGCCAATGCTTGTATTTCTCCAATGGCTCCCAGTTCAACTTAGAATTCAAGTTTAAAATTGGGCCTGATTTCTAAGGCACTGTTTCATGGGGGACTTGGGTTTATTACTGACTCTTTGAACTATTGGGCGTAATTTTATAAGGAGACACATATAATTAGGCAGCAAGAACACACATAAATGCTGGTATTAGTCATTTTCTTCTTCAGAAGGGGAAATAGATTATTCCCTTAAGCCAATTGTTGTATGGCTGACTGATCATAAGTTGTTTCTTAATGCTTCTAAGTTCAAGTTCAATTTATTTGATATACTGCATATATAAAACCAAAGTTAAAATCTAAGCAGTTTACAATATAAAAATATAAAAGGGAGAGGGACAAGCACAAACTAATAGACAAATATGACTGTACAAACATATCGGGAAACATAAAGGAAAGAAAAATGTGGATTGGTTACAATTAAATCTAGGTATAGGGGAGAGGAAAGGGGTGAAAACATATAAGGTGTGGGATAAAAGAAAAGTGTCATTCTCTATTTCTGCCCATACCTACAAAATTATGTACAAAATGCCTGCAAAAAATAATATACCTTTGGTTGAGTCTTGAATGTCTAACGTGACCATTTATTTTTTTCATCAAAAGGGGCCATCTATTAATTGTCAGTCCCGCCCTAGTCCCGCCCCAATCCCGCCCTAGCCCCGCCTCAACCCTGCCCTAGCCCCGCCCCCAATCCTGCCCCAAATTTCTTCCATTCATTTTTCATGTACACATAATATCTTCATATTAATTCATAATGGTAACCTCAAAATTAAAAAAAACTACAAAGCACACTATATGCAGAGAAAATGTTAATTATCATTTGGGGTTTTCAAAGATGTCAAGGCAAATGACTTTAAAATATGCAATGTCACCTCAGTAACTATAGAAAAATAGACAAATATAGTGCAAAATATAGACAGCAGATATAAATTCTCAAAACTGACAGGTTTTGATCACTAAATTGAAAATAAAATCATTTTTCCTACCTTTGCTGTCTGGTGATTTCATGAGTCTCTGGTTGTGTTTCCTTCTTACTGTGTATCCTTTCTTTCATTGATTTCTTTCTTTCTTTCTGCACTCAGGCCCAACAATTGTCCCTCTCTATTCCCTCCCTCCTTCCTTCCTATGTCCTTAGTGCCCCCAGTGCATCCTTCCCATGTCCATAGTGCCCCCAGTGCCTCTTTCCTGTGTCCCTAGTGCCCCCCAGTGCCTCCTTCCCATGTCCATAGTACCCCCAGTGCCTCTGTCCTGTGTCCTTAGTGCCCCAGTGCCTCCTTCCAATGTGCATAGTGCCCCCAGTGCCTCTGTCCTTAGTGCCCCAGTGCTTCCTTCCCATGTCCATAGTGCCCACAATGCCTCCTTCCCATGTCCATAGTGCCCCCAGTGCCTGTCCTGTGTCCTTAGTGCCCCCAGTGCCTCCTTCCCATGTCCCTAGTGCCCTCAATGCCTCCTTCCCATGTTCATAGTGTCCCCAGTGCCTGTCCTGTGTCCTTAGTGCCCACAGTGCCTCCTTCCCATGTCCATAGTGCCCCCAGTGCATGTCCTGTGTCCCTAGTGCCCCCAGTGCCTCCTTCCTATGTCTTCTCTTGCCTTTGTCCCTCCTCCCGAAGCCAGCCTGCCTGCCTACTTCCTTCCCTCTCTCCAGTGCCTGATTCAACCCCCCCCCCCCGCAGATTCAACCCCCCCGCAATTCAACACTCCCCCCCGCAGATTCAACCCCCCCGTGGATTCAAACCCCCCTGCCTGCCCGCCCATGTACCGCCGCTGCCTTCCAGTCTGCCTCCCTGCCGCGCCGATTGAAACTCTGGACTGCCGCCGCTGCTTCTTGACTTCTTCCCGACGTCAATTTTGACGTCGGAGAGGAAGTTCGGGGCCAGCCAATCACTGTCTGACTGGCCTGAACTTCCTCTCCGACGTCAAAATTGACAACGGGAAGAAGCCAAGAAGCAGCGCGGCGGCCCAGCGTTTCAATCGACGCGGCAGGGAGGGAAAGTGATCGGCTGTCCTGGTGCCCCGCGCACAGCTTTGGGACATTTTTGGTGTCTCGAAGCGGTGGGTCGGGACAACGGGACAGTCAGCCCGAAAACAGGACTGTCCCGTTGAAAACGGGACGTATGGTCACCTTATGAATGTCAGACATGAACTCTAAGGGGCTCATAATAATTTTTTTTAAAGTATAAAAACTCGCCTAAATCGGTACTTGGACAATCAAAGAGACAGGTTGTCCAAGTGCCGATAATTGAACAGGGTTTTAGATGTATCTAAAACCAGCTTAGGCCTTTTCCCTGCCTCTGTGTGCCGAGAGTAAAAAGGGGCGTTTTTAGAGGAGTGGGTAAAGCGGGATATGGGCTGACTTAGACTTAGTCGTCCAGCAGCATTAATTGAAAAGTTTGACAGATTGTCTGGACGGAACTTATACATTTTGACTTAAACCAAGTCAAAACAGGTAAAAGTTCTGGATAGGGCTGCTGAGATGATTGCGGCTGCTGCGATCAGCTCAGCGGCCCAGGCAACCCGTGTCCCCACCTCCGTAATGATCGTGGCAGGAGGGATGCCCAGTCCCTCCTGCCTGAAGCCACCGTGACCCCCCCCCCCCCCGAATGTTCCTTGGCAGGAGAGATGCCCAATCCATGTTGCGATCCTCTGAACCCTCCCGCATTGTTCCCCAGGAACAGATATGCCCAATCTCTCCTGCTGCAATCCCCCTAACCCTCCCCCAATGTTCTCTGGCAGGAGAGATGCCCAATCTCTCCTGCTGCGATCACCCAAACCCTCCCTAAAGATCGGTGGCAGGAGGGATGCCCAATATCTCCTGCTTTAACCCCTGAACTCTCCCCAATGATCGGAGGTAGGAGGAATGTCCAGTCCCTCTTGCCAACACCCCACAAACCCCCCTCCAATGTTCCCCGGCAGGAGGGATACTCAATCCTCCTGCCGACACCCCACGAACCCCCCCCCCCCAGTGTTCCCTGACAGGAGGAATGCCCAATCTCTCCTGCCATTCAAAAATCCATATATAGAGCTCGTTAAAGCTCATTCAAAAATCCATATATAGATCTCCTGCCAACACCCCGTGACTCCCCCAATGTTCCTTGACAGGAGGGATGCCCATTCCCTCCTGCTGACACCCCCACCCCTGGAGCCCCCCAAAAGTTTGCCATCCTCTGAAGCCCCCCTGAAAGTTCACCCACATCCAGATCCCCCTAATGCTACCTCGACCCCCCACCCCTACCAGGACCCCCCCCAGACTCCCCCCAATCTTGTTTTGTTGGCCGGTTGGCTCCTGCCAGCATCCAGCCAGAAGACCCACCTTCGAAGGAATGGTGGGCCTGCCCCTTCCCGGTGCATCTTGGGATGCACCGGTGTGGGGCCTAAGGGCCTAATTGACCCAGGCACTTAAGGCCCCTCCTACACCTGGGTCAACCAGAATGTTAGGCTCATCTCCCAGTGCACAAATTAGAGGTTTGGGGCTAGACCTGGTCTGGTCTGTTTGTGCACCTGAAATTCTGCGCAGGGAACAATAGAACATACACAATAAAATCAAGACATACAGTCGCAAAAACAACAGAAGCAACCATGAAATCAAAAATGGCTTTCAAGGAAAAGCTTATTTAAACAAAATTGTCATTACATATTTCCTAAATTGCAAAACACTGGACACTTTTAGTTTTGCCCTGGCAAGTGGTCACATCTTACATTACATTACATTACAGATTTCTATTCCGCTTGTGCCTTGCGGTTCTAAGCGGATTACAAATTAAGAGACTGCACAATTTCAGGAATATTACAGTACATAGAATCAGAAATGTATCAAGTTACAATTGTTAGTCTGGAAGTTTCCAGGAGAAATTTAGAGCTCATAGTAGATGAATAGTAGGTTGATGAAGAGAGTTGTACAATGTTTAGGTATAGTTATGGTGGGGTGATCGTGTGTGTATTTTCTTGTGCTATGTTGAGGTTAAGATAATGGAAAGTATTTTTTGAAGAGATGAGTTTTGATTTCTTTTCGGAATTCTTTTATGTCTATTGATTTGATCAGTAGATTGGAAATGGTAGTGTCAATTTTTGCTGCCTGTGTAGCTAAAAGGCTGTCGTATAGTTTCATGCGTCGTGTACCTTTGAGAGGAGGGTAGGCGAATAGGTTTTGAGTTCTCCTTAATCTGTGTGAGAGATTACGGTGTAGTCTTTTGTTTAGGTAGCTGGGTGCTGTTCCGTGTGTTACTTTGTATAGTAGACAGTAGAATTTGAACTGGGATCTTGCTTTTATTGGTAGCCAGTGTGAGTCAAGGTAAGCATTGGTGATGTGGTCAAATTTGCTGAGGGAATAGATGAGTCTGAGGGCCGTGTTCTGAACTGTCTGTAATTGTTTAGAACACGGCCCTCAGACTCATCTATTCCCTCAGCAAATTTGACCACATCACCAATGCTTACCTTGACTCACACTGGCTACCAATAAAAGCAAGATCCCAGTTCAAATTCTACTGTCTACTATACATCTATACTATACATTATACTGTCTACTATACATCTTGCTGCATAGAAGAAAAAACTGCTGTGTTGCTGTAGTTTGAAGCTTACTGATAGGGGTTATGTTCATAGAGAAACCCCTATAGTTTTGACCCTGATGCAACCATCCAGGCGAAACATGGGCACGACGGGTTGTATGTTATAATAATCTGCATTTTTCTTCATTTTTGATCTGCTTAGTGTATTTCAACTGCATAAAGATAGACTGACTTTTATGTGACAGTTACCTTGGCCGATTAAGTATTTCCAGCAGCACTAACCATTTAAGTTTCACTCAAAATGATCGATTAGTCCCGAACAAGCGATTTAGCTGGCCAGGTTTATATCGTTTCTACTATTACTACTACTAATTGCTTCTATAATACTGCTAGACATATGCAACGCTGTACTTCAGAGCAGAAGAGACGGTCCCTTCTCAAAAGAGCTTGCACTCTAGTCAAGACAGACAAACTGGACAAGAAGGTGCATCTATGCACAGTGCTCAGGTGGGGGAATTACAAAGGGAATGATAAAGACAGATATTGGTACTTAGCAGATGGGCTGGAGTTTAGAATTTAAAGCAGCTTCAAAGCAGTGGACTTTGAGTCTAGATTTGAATACTGCCAGAGACGGACCCTGCCATATCGAGTCAGGCATATGGCGCACCAAGGTAGAAGGGGGCGGAGTTTTAAAAATGAACCCTAAACATACACACCACCTTCTTAATGAAGTTCAGCCACTTGTGCAGTTTTTGACCCTAGCATTTACTCAGTCACTGTTCAGCTGGCAGTGGTCAGTGTGTCTTTAAGCAATGACTGCCACTGGCTAATTTGTACCCGGATAGTCAATGCCCTATCCTATCTGGGCACCAGCACTGAACATTTGGTCTTTAGTGGCTCCTGGAAATTGTGCAGGTACAGCTGATATTCAGTGCTGTAACTGCATAGCCGACCGGGTGTAGCTAGAGCTGCCTTTTGTGCTGGTGGCCAGATAACTCAGCGGCTCCCCGACTCCATCCCTGAACCACTCTGGCACTAACGACGACTCTTGCAGCCATCAGAGCTGATTTTTGGAAACACTGTCCGGTTAACATGCTGCTGAATCTCAGCTCCTGGGCTGCCCAGTGTGATCTAATCGGACAGAAGCCTCTCCTGCCCAGTGAAATCACTGAATATCGACCCCTATATGTATTTTGTAACTTATCTTCTGTTACCTTTCACTGCTAACAGTTTTGGGACTGCTGCAAGACTGCATTGGTAATAAAATCTAGCATCCTGCTTTCTTCCTCATGCCTGTGGACATCCCTTACTGAACTTGCATTTGGATAATGTGTCTTACCTTTGTATGATCTGCTAGCCCAAGCAGTATATTTGTAATTTGAAGGCTGATGGTTTATTTACCGTCATCCTATCGGTAAAAACTGGATATAGGTTTCAGGATTACCCTGCTAGAGAAACTACTGTTTTCTCCACATGACTCCTTTCTGCCATTTAGGAGCCATTTCTCCTGTACAGTCTTCATCGCAGCAGGATATTGGATTAAAGGCTTTGGGGCTATTTTATTACTGCAGCTTTAATGGCTCTCTGTATACTGCAGTATCTCTTCTTTTCTTGATGTGCCCCTAGGCTCACTCTGGTAAATTGAATTGCGTTTGCCACCTTTTCACCCAGGATCTTATGCAGTCTTTTTTACAGGACAGCATATTTATTTTATGTCCACTTATTATTTAGGAAAACACTCTAGTTATCTAGTTATACCCATATCTATATTTTGTAATAATGCATTAAATTCCTTCAACATCCTTGGGTTTATTGGTCGTGTTGGGTTTGTTTGTTTTTTGCCACGTACTTCCTCATATAGAAAGACCACAGCTGCAGGTTGTCCATTTGGGGGTTTTTTTAAGCTGTATTGTGGTGTTAGTTTTGATTCACTGAGGTATTTTTAAGCCATTATGCAATTTCACATGTGCACCACTAAGAATTATGGGTATGCATTTTTTTAATGCTCGTTCAATTCATTAGTGCACTTTAAAAGATACAGCGCATGCTAAAGTCATTGAATGTTCCGCTAATCTATTTACACGTGACACATTAAAATATGGTATTATAGGCCACAATAAATTTTCTTCAAATATAAGGGCCATTTCAAAAATGTAGGAGCCAATTGTAAGTGCCTTTCCTCCCATCCTCCATCTCCACCATTGCAGGGTGGAGGAAAGAGAGGGAGATCCCTTCCAAATTCTGCTGTAACTCCTTTAGGGCTTGATTAATGAAGGCTGTTTTTCCATCCCATGTCTAAGGGAAACAAAGATTAGTAACTCTGGTTATATTGATGTAGGCTACTGGCAAAAACTATACAGCCAATGTCCCCACAACTCCGTCATCGCCCAGCCTCTCTCTCATTCCTCCACCAGGTCATCACATAGTCTCTGTTGATCTGTCTCTCTCTTATCACTCTTATCACTCACCAGTTTTGCTCCTCCTATTGGCTACTCCATTCAGCTTGCTTTCACTACCTAGGAAACCAATCAGCCATCCACTAAACCCCTACCCTACATGTATCCAACTTTTAAGCTAACTCTCACCAGTTAGTAAGCCTGTCAGTCATCCTCCAATCCACCCTCTATGTAGCCAGCTATACCACCCCTTAACCCCATTAATTTTTGGAATGGAGGAGTAACCTAATGGTTAGTGCAGCAGCCTGAGAACCTGGGAAACTGAGTTTGATTCTCACTAAAGCTTCTCGTGTCTCTGGGCAAGCCACTTAACCCTCCATTGTCCCAGGTATAAAAAAAGTATCCACATACGATAAGTAAAGTGCCTTGATTGTAACCACAGAAAGGTAGTATATCAAATCCCATCCCCTTTTCCATTCCGTTCACCACCTAGGACAGAGTTTCAGAAACTGAAGCTCCCAGTTGGGGTCATAAAACCCACATTTTGGGGCATCTTGAGCGGCATTCAAAGGATATCATTGTCTAAGGTTGCACGTTATTTGTAGCCACTTTAATTGGAGTTGCTACTGCAGAAAGATTGGGGAGCACTGACCTAGGAAGCCAGTCAGCCACCCCCACCTCTACTCCCCCCCCTTCCCCCCACCATTAGCCATCAAAATTCCTCCACAGCTAGTAACTCTCACATGTAACCAGGCAGGCATCCCTTTCCCTTCAGCCAAGTCTGTTCGTCAGCCACCAGGAGCAGGGGCTTTCTGCTCATTGCCCCTGACTCTCTGTGAGCTTGAGTCAGACAACCTTTTTGTTCAACAGCTAATGTTTAAAATGATCAAAAATTGGTAGAAACATAGAAACATGATGGCAGATATAAGCCAGATGGCCCATCCAGTCTGCCCATTTGCAGCATCTCCATCTTCTCCTCTCCCTAAGAGATCCCACGTAGAGAATGACACGGGGAAAAAATCTGTCCCCGTCACCGCCCCGTCACCGGCCCACCATCCTCTGCACCGCCCCGTCACCGCCGTTCCCTTCACCGCCCCGTCACCGTCACCGCCATCCCTTTCACCGCCCCGTCACCGCCACTGCCATCCCATTCACTGCCCCGTCACCGTCCCCGCTGCATCCATATAAGCCTTAGTACTGTAATATTTAGTTTATTCCTTTCTTATAAATCAAAGTTCCTGCTGCTGAACTAGAGAAAGAGATGTTCAGCTGGCAGGGGTTTGTTTATAAATTTTTATCAACACAACTAATATACTATTTTATCCTAAAGCAAAAAATAAATAAATAAATATAATTTTTTTTTCTACCTTTGTTGTCTGGTTTCTGCTTTCCACATCTTCTCATTGAATTCCTTCCATCCACTGTGTGTCTTCTCTCTGTGTCTTCCATTTGCTGTTACTGTGCCTCTCCCTTAACCCCCCCCCCCCCCAATTGGTCTAGCACCCATCTTCTTCCCTCCGCTCCCGCATAGTCTGGCATCTGTCTTCTTCCCACTCTGTCTTCCACATTTCCCTTCGGGGTCTGTTCCTCTCCACCCTCCTTCAATGTCTGTTCTATTCCTTTCCACCACCACCCTTCCCTCCCTCCTTTACCATCTGTTCCTTTCTACTACCCTTCAGCTCCTCTCGCATGGCCTATCTACCTTCCTTCCTCTTATTTTCATGGCACGTTACAATGTAATTTGTGCAAGCCACTGGAGCATGCAAGCTCAGTCCCTGTCCCATCCCCACAAACCATCTCGCTTCTGTGCTCCTATTTTCTCCATTTCTAATATCTCCCCTATGTATCTGTCATTGCCCCCCCTGTGTCCATATACCATCCCCATGGCATGTCCCCTTTATGTCTCTGTCCCTATGCCCCATGCACATAATTTCCCCTCTTTCTGTTACCTTCCTGTGTCCAGATTTCCCCTATCTTCCTCTTCCATACCAGTGTGTCTTTTCTTTTCAACCCCATCTAGCTTTTTTCCCTCTTTCCAACCCCATCTAGCTTTTTTCCCTCTTTCTTCCCCCCCCCCCCCTGCTTCTAGCATCTGGCTCACCTGCCTGTCCTTCCCTTTCTTTCCTGCTGTGGGTTTTTCTTTCTGACTTCATCCCCTTGGCCCAGAATCCTTTTCCCTTTCACTCCCACCTTCCAATTTGAGCCGGGAACACTAGCGATCGCACGGTCCCCGTAGCCACTACCTGCCTGCCCAATCGATCCTAGTGTTTAGCCAGCTCTCTCCCTTCTCCTCACCTTAGTTTGTAGGTTTTGTTTTTCGGCGACATGCACGCTTTCCCAAAGAGCCGCGCACGCGCGGCTGCTCAGTGTTCAATCTTCTGCTCTGCTGCAACTTCCTGTTTCCGGTTGCGTCAGAGCAGAAGATCGAAACTGAGCAGCAGCGGGTGCGCGGCTCTCTGATAGCGTGCGGGTCGCCGAAAAAGAAAATCTACAAACTAAGGTGAGGAGAAGGGAGAGAGCTGGCTAAACACTAGAATCGATTGGGCAGGCGGGTGTGAGCTGCGGGGACCGCGCGATCCTTCATGCCTCACTGCGGGGACAAGACCATTCACCGCCCCACGGGCGGTGAATGGCCTTGTCCCCGTCGCCGCAGCGACTGCTAGTTTTCTTCCCCGTTTTCGGCGGGTGACCTGCAGCTAAAATGCGGTGGCCGCGGGTAAACCGCCACCGTGTCATTCTCTAATCCCACGTACCTGTCCCATGCTTTCTTGAATTCAGACCCAGTCTTTGTCTCCACCATGTCTACCAGGAGACTATTCCACACATCTACTATCCTTTCTGTAAAAAAGTATTTCCTTATATCTAATTTAATCTAAGGCTTGGCTTTATATACCGAGACATCATTCCAAGAAAGCTCGACTCGGTTTACAATAGTTAACTTAAAAAATAAAAACCATAAAGAATAAAACAAGTTTCGGAAGATTAATTTTCAAAGTGTTTAGCAAATAAAATGGTTTTTAAAGATTTATGAAAAAAGTTGAAATGAACCAGAACTCCTTAAAAGGAGGGGAAGATCATTCCAAAGTTGAGAAAACTTAAAAATCAGAGAATGACTAAAAATCTTGATTCCTTTAATCCGTTTCTTGGAAGGAAGAGATAATTTAAATTGTTGATTACCTCTTGCAAAGGAGAATCTGTAAATGTTCCAAGATAAAGGAAGGAGAGGAGTAAAGATACCATATAGGATTTTTTTTAAAAAACCAAAAAAACAAACAAGCACATTTGAATTGAACTCTAAAATAAACCGGGAGCCAATGGAGACTCTGGAGCAACGGAGTCACGTGATCAAATTTACGTTTCCCAAAGATCAATTTCACAGCAGTATTTTGAATCAGTTACAATCTATAAAGACAAGTTTTTATGATACTGAGATAGATAACATTGCAATAATCACCTCTTAACTTCATCCTATGTCCTCTTATGAGCGTCGGGAGCAGCGCGGGTCATTCAGCGTGACTCTCTATGCTAAAATCTGCTAGCGCAGTTTAATAGAAGAGGGGTAAGTCTTCAGCATTGGCAGGATACTTCTGCAGTAGAATATATCACTTGGTGGAATTTAATATGTATTACTGCCAAATATGAGCGGATTGCTGCTGAGAAGCTGAGTGATTTGAAGTCATTTAGGAAAATATGGAATCATCTTATTGAATATATTCGTAGTTGTGTGCCCGAAAACATTACCATTAATCATTAACAAAGTAACATATTACTGTAATAAATATCTATATTATTGTTGTTCATGATGTACATCCATGCTGCTTTTTCTATTTTATTTTTTCTATTAGCAGTTTTTCTGCTTTTTCTATTCTTATGGTTCGTTTATGATGTATTCTGTTTGGATATTAATTTAGATACCATATATATGTATTATTAAGATGTGTACTCTGAATACTTATTGTGTCTGTTTTATTATAAACTAGTATTTTAGCCCGTTACATTAACGGGTGCTAGAATATATGTCTGTCTGTCTTTCTTTATTTCTGTCTCTCTCTCCCTCCCGCTGTCTTTGTTTCTGTCTGTCTCTTTCCCTGGCCCCCTTTCTCTGTCTGTCTTTGTGTGTCTCTCCCTACCCCTGTGTCTTTCTTCTTTTCTTTCTGTCTGCCTTCCTCCCGCTGTCTGTCTTTCTTTCCCCCCCACTTCCCTGTGCAGCAGCTATAGCAGCATTCCCTCCCCCTCCATGTCCCTGTGCAGCAGCATGTCCCCCCACCTTACTTCCCTGTACAGCAGCATTTTGAACCCCCTCCCCACTTCCCTGTGCAACAGCCACAGTAGCAGCATTCCCTCCCCCCCACCACTTCCCTATGCAGCAGTAGCGTTTCCCTTACCCCCCTTCCCTTCCCGTGGTCCCGACAAACCTGTCGATTCCAGCAGCGTGTGCAGCATTCTACACACGCTGCTTCGGGGCCTTCTACTGCCCTGATTTACTCTGGCATGTCCCTGATGACATCATCAGAGAAACGGCAGAGCAAATCAGGGCAGTAGAAGGCCCTGAAGCAGTGTGTATAGAGTGCTGCACACGCTGCTGGAATTGGCAGGTTTGGAATCGGGACCGTGAAGAATGTAGCGGCTGGAGTGTTTTGTCGGCGCTTCCCACCCCGCGAGGTGTCGCCGCGGCTCCTCTCGATCCCCGCCAGGGTTGGAAGCCTCCTCCGACGCTGGTACGGCTGGAGAGAGGAGCCGAATATTGTGGAGAGCAGGGAGTCCAGCACTGGCAGCCAGTCCGGTCGGCGAGTGTAGGTAAGTGCTGGGAAGAAGTAAGGCTGGGGGCTCGCGCATGCGCACCCCTGCGGCCACAGACCTACGGATCATGGAAGCACGCAGTTAAGAGCGCATGTGTGGCTAGGGTTTTATTATATAGGATAAATAAAAATTATTGAACTTAAAAAGGAAAGTCTCTAAGGGCTCCTTTTACTAAGCTGCGTTAGCGTTTTTAGCACATGCAGCATTTTAGCGCGCGCTAAACCCGCTCAATGCAGCTAGAACTAACACCAGCTCGATGCTGGCGTTAGCATCTAGTGCGCACGGCAGTTTAGCGTGCGCTATTCCATGCGTTAATGCCCTAACGCGGCTTAGTAAAAGGAGCTCTAAGTCTGTCCCCATATGATTTAAGGACAGGACGGGGAAATTGAGCTCCTGCGGGAATGGGGAAAAATTTGACCCTTGTCATCCTCTAATAGCTAAGTCTTGGGCTGAAATTCTGTAAGATTAAAATCTTTAGATGAGAGTTTTTTCCTTGACCTTATGTACAGTTCAGTATTTCTCAAATGCTTATAATAATTTAAAAGGATTTTCTTTTTCTTGCTTAAATTTACATACACACAAATAACATCTATGTAGAAACCTATATTCAAGCAGAGCAAGAAACAAGTACTGAAAGATTATAGTGATCTCTATAATGCAGCATACAATGGGTAAAGCAATAGAGCCAGCTTACATCTTAAAGTATGCACCTGTGCAATTTGCCTGATCTTTGGAAATACTGTATTTAGAAAGGACTTTACATAGACTCTCTTGACTTTAATACCATTTAACAAGCATGCCACATGAATCAGATTTGTTTCTTTGTGATGCACTTTGTGACGATGCTCTGTTCCTTGCCAAGGCTGATGGAATTAAGTTGTCATTTCTGATGGGGCAGTATTACTCATTCTTTAGACTTCTGCAGATTTCTTTTGTCCAAGGACTTTGTGCCTGTTTTCAAAAGGAAAGTACATGTGTTCTTTTACTTCAAAAGCGTTGCAAAGGTTGCTGTTAATTCAGAACACAGACGCTAGGTTTATCTATATATATAAAATCGGAGGTATGTATGTGTGTATGTATGTGTGTGTGTATGTGCCGCGATCACGCAAAAACGGCTTGACCGATTTGAACGAAACTAGGTATGCAGATTCCTCACTACCTGGGATGATATGTTCTGGGGGTCTCGCGGCCCACCTGCACACATGGGCGGAGCTACAAACATAAAATCAGATTTCACCCATTCATGTCAATGGAAAAAAATGTAAAAAGCTGCCATTCTCACAGTAATTCAAAAACGGCTTGACCGATTTGAACGAAACTTGGTATGCAGATCCCTCACTACCTGGGGTGATATGTTCTGGGGGTCTCTTCACCCAAGAATTTATATGTTCTTGCTCCTGGAGGTGAAACTAAAAATGTTGTTTATAATCAAGTTTTGTGTTAGTTGTATTATATTCATTTTGTCAAATATTTCACATTATAATTTGAATATTGTACTTTTTATAAAGCTGTAAACAAATAATTTCATTCACCATTATAAAGTATCTTTATTTGAATCCATTTACAGTGTTATTGCTATAATTAAATACCCGTGCAACGCCGGGGCATCAGCTAGTATTTCATAAAGCTGGGTCTGATCATGTATCACCACTGCTGATCAATTTCCACTGGCTGCCTGTGAAAGTGCGGATATATTTTAAACTTTGCTATTTTGTTTTTAAAGCTCTAGAAGGTGATGACTTCACTGATAATGCTACTGAATCATTCAAATAGTCAAAGCATGGTATTATTGTATAATCCAGTATCTGTCTTTTAGGGGTATTACTGTAAAAAAGGCTGTTATCAAAACTCTTTTAGGTGTCAAGCAGCTAAATTCTGGAACGTTACCAGTAGGAATAAGAGCTTGTGCTTCATAAATTTTTTTGTAAATTACTAAAATCCTATTTGTTTTCTAAATTTTAATTGTAAATTTTTTTGAATTTTAAGGTTTGGTTTATATAGCTCAGGACAAAGGTGATTCTTTCTTTTAATGTAAACCCGCTCTGATCTATTTTTGGGGAAAGTAGCAAGCTATAAATATTCATCATCAACCTTGATGTTAGTACAAAATGCTTATGGGCCTGCTTTTTGTGCAGGTGAATTATCTTTGCACAATAATGGATGCAGACTTTTGAAATTCAAGCTCTCTGCTCTTTTCTGATCTCACCCAAAGCATGCCCCTGGAAATGGTTCCCCTTAATGCAGCTAAAACCGTGATCATTGTGGAACACCACAAGAAATTTAGCTCTATTGAGGGAGAACAGTTATTAAGAACATAAGAACATAAGTACTGCCTCTGCCGGGTCAGACCAGAGGTCCATCCCGCCCAGCAGTCCGCCCCCGCGGCGGCCCAACAGGTCATGACCTGCCTTAATCACCAGAAGGGGCCCCCTTGCCCCCTAGGTTTCTCATCGAAGTCCTATCTTCCCATCAATGTCCTAACCCTCCGGCCTTGCACCTGCATGACCTGGTGAGCTGTCTATACTTATGCAACACCCCAGCATCTCCCTCAGTACCCCACGATCCCCTTTTCCCTCAGGAATCTGTCCAATCCCTGTTTGAATCCCTGTACTGTATTCTGCCGGATCACTTCCTCCGGGAGCGCATTCCATTTGTCCACGACCCTTTGGGTGAAGAAAAACTTCCTTGCATTTGATTTGAACCTATCTCCCTTCAGTTTCTCTGAGTGCCCCCTTGTACCTGTCGTCCCTTTTAGTCTGAAGAACCTGTCCCTGTCCACCCTCTCTATGCCCCTAAGTATTTTGAAGGTCTCTATCATATCCCCCCTGAGCCTCCTTTTTTCCAGAGAGAAGAGCCCCAGTTTATCCAGCCTCTCAGCATATGGGAAGTTTTCCAGCCCTCTTACCAGTTTCGTTGCCCTCCTTTGGACTCTCTCAAGAACTGCCATGTCCTTCTTGAGGTGCGGCGACCAATATTGAACGCAGTATTCCAGATGTGGGCGCACCATCGCTCGATACAGCGGCATGATGACTTCCCGCGTCCTGGTTGATATGCCCCTCTTGATGATGCCCAGCATCCTGTTGGCTTTCTTCGAGGCTGCTGCACACTGTGCGGATGGTTTCATGGATGGATCCACTAGCACACCCAAGTCTCTCTCAAGTCCGGTGTCTTCCAGCAATCTGCCCCCCATTTTATACTCGAACAACGGGTTCTTTTTCCCTATGTGCATGACCTTGCATTTATCTACGTTAAAGCGCATTTGCCATTTGTTTGCCCAGTCCTCCAGCTTATCGAGGTCCCTTTGCAGTTCCTCACACTCCTCCCTGGTCCTAACTCTGGCGCAGAGCTTGGTATCGTCTGCAAATTTTATAACCTCACACTTTGCCTCCGTTTCCAGGTCATTGATAAATATGTTGAAGAGTAGCGGCCCCAGCACCGATCCCTGCGGCACACCGCTCGTGACTCCCCGCCAGTCAGAATATTGGCCCTTTACTCCGACCCTCTGTAGTCTACCTGACAGCCAGTGCTTGATCCATCTGTGTACATCCCCACCCACCCCGTGGTTCCACAGCTTTCTAAGCAGCCTTTCATGTGGCACCTTGTCAAAGGCCTTTTGAAAATCGAGGTAAATGATGTCTATGGGTTCCCCTTTGTCCACCTGACTGCTTATTCCCTCAAAGAAGTACAGAAGGTTTGTCAGGCACGACCTTCCCTTACAGAATCCGTGCTGGCTTGTCCGCAGTAGGCCATTTTTCTCGATGTGCTCGCAAATGCTGTCCTTGATCATTGCTTCCACCATCTTCCCTATAACTGAAGTCAGGCTCACCGGCCTGTAATTCCCGGGGTCACCTCTCGATCCCTTCTTAAAGATAGGTGTGACATTCACCAGTTTCCAGTCCTCTGGTACCTCTCCAGTTTTCAAGGATAGGTTGCAAACATGCTGGATTGCGCCCGCTATTTCCTGACTTAGTTCCTTTAGAACCCTTGGGTGGATCCCGTCCGGTCCCGGTGATTTGCCGCTTTTCAGTCTGTCAATCTGCTTGAGGACATCCTCCCGACTTACCTCTATATGCCCCAATCTTTTGGCCTGCTCCCCACTCATGAGCTCCTCTGAGTCCGGTATATTGGACGTGTCCTCGCTCGTGAAGACCGACGAGAAGAACGTGTTCAACCTCTCAGCTACCTCTTTATTCTCCTTAATCACTCCCTTCCTATCCCCATCGTCCAATGGCCCCACCTCCTCTCTCACTGGTTGCTTCCCCTTTATGTAACTGAAGAATGCCTTGAAGATAACTAATTTATTGTAGCATACATTAACTGTAATATAGCAGTGTAAATGTCATTGAAAATTGTCCTCTTGGTAATGGGATCAAACTTTTTTAATGTACTGATGTTTTAATTGCTTTCTCTATTTTGTTAATGAAAAGCTAGACAATTAGAAGTATTGTTACCAATGGTGTTCTTATTTTTTTCATATTGGAAAGCGTAAAGATGGCCAAGAGGATGAGTAATGACCTTTAGGAACCATATCAATAATCATCCATGCTTTAATACTTAACTAACAAAGCATAGATGATGATTGATAAGGCTCCTGTGAGATTATTGGTCATCCCCATGGCTGTCTCCACTAAAGAATGACACAGTGACTGCTACCGGTGACTAGCTGCGGGTAACCCACAGAAACAGAAGGAAAAAAAGACTGGTTGCTGCGGGTACAGGGACAAGGCTATTCACCACCCTGCGGAGCAGTGAATGGCCTTGACCCTGCAGTAAAGTATTTGCTGAGAGTTGCCTCCTGCTCCCTCCCACCCCTCCCGGTCAGCATCCCTCCTCGGTGCAATCGCGTGTCCAGCAGCCCTTTTCCCTTTCACTGGTGCAGCAACAATCTCCCCCTTGCGAATCCAGCAGCCCCCTCACTTCTTCTCACAGGTCCAACAGCTCCCCCATCCTTGTACCCTTCTGATGGCCAGTGGCAAAAAAACAAACAAACCAACAAACTCTCCTGGCTGGGTTGGCCCCATCACACTTCCGGTTAAATCTGAAGGAGGGATTCGATGGCAAGAAGATTCCGGTTGGAGTAGCCCTGTGTGCAGGAAGCATCTAACAGGCTAGTAGGCCTGCCCCGGGAGGCGTGATGGGGCTATCCAAGCAGGAGAGTCACAGGTTTGAAAGGGGGGGAGGTTGCTGCCGGTCATCGAGAGGGTGCGAGGATGGAATGCTGTTGGATCAGCGAGAGGGAAGGAGGGGTACTTCTGGACTTGCGATGGGGAAACTGTTGCTGCACCCACAAATGGGGGAGGGAGTTGCTTGGGCTGCTAGACGTGGACCAGCTGGAGCTGAAGGGAAGGGAGACAGTTGTTGTATCTGGCTGGTGATTGTGGGGAAGGGAAACAGGTGCTTAGGTGTATGTGGTGGGTGAAGAGGAGCTGGAGGGAAGGGAGAGGTGCCAGACCCACACCTAAGTGCTGAAGGGAGGGGATAGAGGTGCTGGACCCATGGGAAGGGGGCTAAAGGGAAGGGGTAGGGGTTCAGGGAGGGAGAGAGAGAGAGAGAATGAAAGGGAAAGAAAAAAGCCGAACCAAAGGGATGAAGGAAAAGTGAGTGAAATATTGAACATAGCGGAGGAAGGGAGGAAAGAGAGAGTGTGAGAGACACATTGGTGTAAGGGAGTAAGAAAGGAGAGAAGCTGGACATAGGGAGATATACAAAAAGAGGGATGAGGTGTGCATGGATGGGAGCATAGGAACAGGGACAAAAAAGGGAATGCTGCATTTGCATGGGGATGGTATATGGACACAGGGGGATAATGCTAGATATGAAAGGGCATATGGACACAGAGAGAAGATGGCCAGGCATGGGGGAGAATAAGAATGCAGAAGGAAGATGCTGGACAGGTGATACGGTACACAGGAGGAGGGGATCATAGAATGGTGAGATGATGAAGGCAGGGAGATGGGCACAGGGGAAATACTAGAAAGGGAAGTATAGGAGACAGAGAAGGGATGCTTGCTGAAGATGGGGGAAAAAACATACACAGAGATGGAAGAAGAATGGTCAGCATGGAGAAAGAAGACATGTCAAATGGTCAGAAGACCCTGGCAAGTGAGTTAAGAGTAGACAGATGGAAATTAGAGTTAAGCTTCTCGAACCAGTCATAGATACCTTGTTTTTGCTTATATATCTATTGAATTTCTTTAATGTTCACTCATAAAATTCTTGGATCGAAATGTGGACTTGAGATTGTTTGAAGTAAAATTATTCTTGTATTTTTCTCTCCTTTTAATGTTATGTTAACAAACAATCTTTCTGTACAAAATATTCAATTTTGATAAATGTAAAATTGATAAAGAAATAAAGAAAAAAAAAAAAAAGAGTAGACAGATGGAAACAGAAACCAGAGCCTGAGACCAATGTGATGTGAAGAACAAAATAACCAGCCAACAAAAGGTAGAAAAAAATTATTTTCTATTTTCTGATGAGAATATATCAGATTTGAAATATGTATCCTGCTAGAACTGGGTACTGCAAAGCCCAGGCTGTGCTGCTTTAACTTCTAGCAGGCTTAGGACTCTCTCTGACCGGGGGTAGTTGCCCTAGTTGCACTCCCATAATACTATTCCTGTCATGTGTTCTGCTAGCATGATTTTTCTGTGTAGCATTCTGTAATAATTTGGCATAGTCAGTTTTCTCCATAGTGGAGGGGATATTTGTGAAGGGGAGAGGAGACAGGGATTTGTTGATCCTTGCTCTGTATTATTTGTGTTTATAAAATGGCAATTGTATAGAATATTGTTTCTTTTTATACTTTAATAAAATATAAAATCATAACTATTTGAGGCTTGTGTGGATGGTTCAGACGGTTTGTGGGGATGTTGCGGGGACTGAGCTCGTGGGGATGGGGCGGAGGGGATGGGGCGGAGAAAGGGACATATTTTTTTACCCGTGTCATTCTCTAGTCTCCACTCTTTCTTGAAGATTGCTTTATCTTTTTAGGTTGATTTGTTCTTTTTATCTCCATTATCTGCTCTACACTTCTTGATCATGATGGTGACAGTGTCAGTCCTAGATGATTCTGCTGTCATTATTTGATGCCTTCTTTGATCCTGGTTCTGACCGTATAACATACTTTTGAGCTCACTTGTTTATTACAACTAGATATATTGTTGCATATAATAAAATATAAAATAAAAGAATTACAATATTTTTGTAGAACAGCAAATCAAGCAAACAAAAACACTCTCTCTCTCCAATAAAAAAAATCGAACAAAACCCCAAATCTCTCCAAGAACCACACATAGCTAAGCCAGAGCCAGAGATTAAATCCTAAAAGCTTTTTGGAAAAAAAGTAAGATTTCAACCGAACTTTTGACCTCTTGTAAGACTCCACTGCCTTCACCTCCACAGACAATTGATTTCATAAAAAAGGAGCATATCAAAAAAGGGCACTCTTCTGTTAATCCTGGATGAAGCTGCAACAGAGAGCTTACCTGTAGTAGAGGAATGTAAAACCATTCCTGGAGCGTAAACAGATAAGATGGAGTCTTCCCTTAAGAGGCCTTATGGGCCAAAGTCAATATTTTAAACTTCACCCTAAACTTAACAGGCAGACACATTTGTTAAAAAGTGTGAAACAAATTGTAGTGATGGAGAAGGCAATGATGACAATGGTAGTGGTCCCCTTTAGGAAGACCCCTGAGTTAAAATGTAGAAGTAAAATAAAAGTTCTACCTCCTGTGTGTTTGTGGCCTAGTGAATCTATGGCTCAGCTTTGCAGGCGCCTTCTTTTTAAGATAAGCATGTTGCTTTTCTGTTGACTCAATTTACCTGTTACATAGCTTATGTTTCCCTTGATTAGTTTCTTTGTAATAGTTTGGAAGGTTATATATTTCGATTGATTCTTTTTTTTTTTTTCCATAATGAGAACACAACTCCAATAAGCTAAGGTGTTCGTGCATTTGTTCCAGTCCTGCAATAAGGACTACCCTTGCTGAACAAAGAGCTTAGTAGCAGCTTCTTTATATTCTGCTCACAACATAAAGGAGTGCTCGGTTGAAATTTAAAAAGCCCTGGGGAAAGCATTTCAGAGAAGCAAAAATCAGATGCATAGTAAATAAAAAGCAAGAAGATTTCACATTACTTCAGTCTTTCTTTATTATAGCATGGGGGCATATCTATTAATCTGTAGCCCCTAATCTTACTGATTTGGATTTTGATATGGTTGTAGTTATTAAACTTTGTGATATACAAAAGGTAGTGCTATGAATTATTAATACTGAATCAGATGAGTCACCTATCCAGAGCGTCCTCCAGCTTCCCTCCTGGCCTCCCGGTCTCACCTTTAAAGCTAATTACAGCAGCCAGCAGAGGATCGCTGGTAGGTAAAATGATTTTATTTTCAATATAGAGATTGAAATGTGTCAGTTTTGAGAATTTATATCTACTGTATATATTGTGTGAATATGAAAAATGAATGGAAAAAATTACATTACAGTTAGAAAGGGGATGGGATATGGGGCAGAGCTTGGATGGTCCTAGGGAGGTCTGTGGTTGGGGTACTCAGTTGATATTTGTTAGACTTAGGAGGTACTTAGCTTGAAGTAGTTGAGAAACTGCTCTAGGCAATCAGCTGGTGCCAGTGCCTCTCCTTCTCTCTGGCCCTCTTCCTTGCTTTCACCCCCTACTGGCATCTCAGGGCCCATCTAGAGGGCCTCTGCACATGCATGGACGTCAACGTGATGATGTCACGCATATGCATGATATCATCACGGCGACATCTGCACACTTCTGGGTGCTTCAAGCCATGGCCACTACCTTTAGTGTGCCCCGGCTCGAGAAAGTTTGAGAGACACTGGTCTAGATCCTTTATAATATAACATAAAAATTTATTTGTATACCGCAGTACCTTGAAGTTCTATGCAGTTAACAATAAACAGATAAAGCTGCACACACTCAACGAAATACAAACATCAAACTTACAAAATTTTGCATATAAGTACGTCTTTAACAATTTCCTAAAATATGAGAACATGGATATCATTGGCATAACAGAAACATGGTGGAATGAAGAAAACAAATGGGACACAGTACTACAGGGATACAAACTATATAGAAGGGATCGAGAAGGGCAGAAAGGTGGAGGTATTGCCCTATATGTTAAGGAAGGAATAGATTCTGTTGGAATAATTACAACAGACAGGAAAGAGAAGCTGGAGTCCCTCTGGATCAAAATTCCTAGTCACAATGGCGCAGATACAAAAATTGGCCTTTACTATCGTCCCCCAGGACAGGCGGAGGTCACTGACTCAGAAATGATGGAGGAAATCAAACAAGTATGCAAGACAGGCAATGTAGTTATATTGGGAGACTTCAATTTCCCAGGAATAGACTGGAAACTAGGAGCCTCCAACTGCGGCAAGGAGGCCAAGTTCCTGGAGGTGCTAGGGGATTGCTTCCTGGAGCAAATGGTAAAAGAGCCGACAAGAGGCGACGCCACCTTGGACTTGGTCCTAAATGGTCTCACCGGACCGATAACAGAAGTAGAAGTCATGGTTCCACTGGGAACGAGTGATCACAATGTAATCAACTTTAAACTTGACATCGGGAAAGGGAAACATGCCAAAACCTTAACCACCACCTTAAACTTTAAAAAGGGTAAATACGATTGCATGAGAGCCATGGTAACAAAACGACTCGAGAAGATGGTGGACAAACTTGAAACAGTAGATCAGGCATGGTGCCTATTGAAAAATACTATTGCAGAAGCACAAGATCTCTACATTCCAAGGATTTCCAAAGATCGGAGAACTAAAGGCAAAGGAGAACCGGCATGGCTTACCATACAGGTGAAGGAAGCCATAAAAGAAAAGAAGGACTCTTTCAAAAAATGGAAATGCACGAAGACAACCGAAGCCTGGAACAAACATAAAGATGAACAGAAGAAATGTCACAAGGCGGTGAGGGATGCAAAACAGAACTATGAGGAAAAAATAGCCCGGGAGGCCAAAAACTTCAAGCCCTTCTTTAGATACGTGAAAGGGAAAAAACCTGCAAAAGAGGCAGTGGGACCCCTGGACGACAAGGGAAGAAAAGGGTACATCAAGGAAGATAAACAAATCGCAGACAAACTAAATTCCTTCTTTGCGTCCGTCTTTACAAAGGAGGACACCTCAACAATACCTGAAGCGGAGAAACTGTTTACAGGAGAAATAGAGGACAGCCTCACCACAGTTGAAGTGAACTTAGATCAGATATACTACCAGATCGACAAACTTAAAAGTGACAAATCCCCTGGACCGGATGAAATTCACCCGAGAGTCTTGAAGGAATTGAAGGTTGAAATCGGAGAGTTATTGCAAAAACTTGCAAACCTGTCAATCAGAACTGGTCAGATACCAGACGACTGGAGGAAAGCGAACGTCACGCCAATTTTCAAAAAAGGATCGAGAGGAGAACCGGGCAACTATAGACCTGTGAGTCTTACGTCTGTCCCCGGCAAGATGATTGAATCACTGATCAAGGATAGCATAGTTCAGCACTTGGACACACATGACTTGATGAAACCCAGTCAACATGGATTCAGGAAAGGGAAATCGTGTTTGACGAATTTACTCCAATTCTTTGAGACCGTGAACAAGCAAATTGATAGTGGAAAGCCGGTGGACATAATATACTTGGACTTCCAGAAAGCATTTGACAAAGTTCCACACGAAAGACTTCTCAGGAAACTACAAAGCCATGGCATAGAGGGAGATATACAAAGATGGATGGGCAAATGGCTGGAAAACAGGAAGCAGAGAGTAGGCATAAATGGGAAGTTCTCAGACTGGGAGAAAGTAACTAGTGGTGTACCCCAGGGCTCGGTACTTGGGCCGATCCTTTTTAATATTTATATAAATGACCTGGAAAACGGAACTTCCAGTGAGATCATCAAATTTGCAGACGACACAAAACTCTGCCGGGCAATCAGATCGCAGGAGGACAGTGAGGAACTCCAGAGCGATTTGTGTCGGTTAGAAAAATGGGCGGAGAAATGGCAGATGAAGTTCAACGTGGAGAAATGCAAGGTAATGCATTTAGGCAGTAAAAATAAGGAATACGAGTACAGAATGTCAGGTGCAACTCTGGGAAAAAGTGAACAGGAAAGGAATCTGGGTGTACTGATAGATAGGACCCTGAAGCCGTCGGCACAATGCGCGGCAGCGGCAAATAAGGCAAATAGAATGTTGGGTATGATAAAGAAAGGAATCTCGAGTAGATCGGAGAAAGTTATAATGCCGCTTTATAGGGCAATGGTCAGACCCCACTTGGAATACTGCGTCCAACATTGGTCTCCCTACCTAAAGAAGGATATAAAACTGCTGGAGAGGGTGCAGAGACGAGCAACTAAACTAGTGAAGGGTATGGAGAAACTGGAATATGAGGATCGACTTAAAACACTGGGATTGTTCTCCCTTGAGAAAAGGAGACTGCGTGGGGATATGATCGAGACCTTCAAAATACTGAAAGGAATCGACAAAATAGAGCAGAGAAGATTATTTACATTGTCCAATTTGACACGGACAAGAGGACATGAAATGAAGCTAAGGGGGGGCAAGTTCAGGACTAATATCAGGAAGTTCTGCTTCACACAGAGAGTGGTTGACATCTGGAATACTCTCCCAGGGGAGATTATTGCGGAATCGACAGTCCTAGGCTTCAAAAGCAAACTAGATGCATATCTCCTTGAGAGAGGCATATAAAGATATGGTTGGATATAAAATAAATCCAACCAACATACAAAAGGACTATAGCAAAAGTCAATCCTTGCTGGTTATCATACCGCTCTCAGAAATCTGTGCTGTCCTCACACTACTGTGTTCGGAACCATTCTCACAGATATAAGATATCTTTCATTGAGTCGGTATTTTTTATGCAAAAAACATATAGCCACGCAAGCTCATATAAAGTGCTGAGTGCAATAAATAAATGATTTTTTTTCTTTTAAAAATAGGTATCAAATAAGCCAGGTGTATACCTAGCAGGGCCTCCGCGTGTGCGGATCGCCGGACTTGATGGACCGAAGGTCTGATCCGGAGATGGCGCTTCTAAAAAAAAAAAAATAATAAATAATTAAACCACACCATGCGGTGATCACTGGATGCTAAATGATCACCCATTATAAGATCAGAAACTCTTTCCCCATTTGTAAGCACCAAATGTCCTCATCCCGCTTAGGTTCCATCACCAACTGTTGGAACAGGTCTCCTTGTGGAGAATCCTGCAATAGGGATAACCCCAATCAACATCTGGCATATTACAATTGCATTTTAGTAGTACTTCCATTTTCTGAAGGATTCTCTTTTAGCTCTAATAGCTTCCTTCACTTCACGCACTAACCACACTGGCTGCCATTCAGTCTTACTTCCTCCTTTTTTAATACAGGAATATATCTAGTCTGAGCTTCCAAGATGGTATTTTTGAATAATATCCATGCCTGATGTATATTTCTGACATTTGCAGCTGCACCTCTAAGTTTCTTTTTTACCATTCTCATGTTATCAGTCTCTTTTTTAAAGCTAAGTGCTGTTGTATTGGATTTCCTATGCACACTTAAATTTCAAGTATTATCTCAAATCTGATCATGTTATGATCACTGTTATCACGTGGCCCCAGCACCATTACCTCCCACACCAATTCATGCTCTCCACTAAGAACTAGATCTAGAATTGCTTCACCTCGTGTTGGTTCCTGAACCATCTGCTCTATAATGCAGTCCTTGATTTCATCAAGGAATTTTATCTCCCTAGCATGCCCTGATGTTTACCAAGTCAATATCAGGGTAGTTGAAATAACACATTATTATTTTGTTACCCAGTTTGTTAGCCTCCCTAATTTCTGACAGCATTTCAGCATTTGTCCATTCATCCTTATCAGGCAGACGGTAGTACACTCCTGTCACTATCTTTTTCCCCTTTACTCATGGAAGTTCTACCCATGGGGATACCAAAGTGTGTTTCTGCTCCTGTAGAATTTTCAGTCCATTTGATTCAAGGCCCTCTTTAACTTATAATGCTACACCTCTGCCTATTCAATCCACCTTATCACTACAATATAGTTTGTATCTCAGTGTGACAGTGCCCCATTGGTTATCTTCCTTCTACCAGATCTCTGAGATGCCTATTATATCTATCTTTTCATTTAATGCAATATATTCTAATTCTCCTATCTTGTTTCTTAGGCTTCTGGAATTTGCATACAGACATTTCAAGCAATATTTGTCATATCTATTTACAATTTGCTCAGCATTTGCCATGGATAATTTGCAATCTTTAAAATCAGTCTGCTCTGTATTTAAGGAAACCTGGTCTACTGTGGCCTATATTGCAATCAATTCTTTGATAGATACACACCATTCTTGCTCAGCAGCTCTTGGAAAATCATCCCATGGTCCAGGACGCCAGAAAGCTCTTGACAACACTATAGAAATGATTATTAGTAGTACTTGTGTGCGTATTCGGCACATAAAAGTTAGCTGCAACCTTAAAGAATTGCCCCCATTGAGGGAAATCAATTTTAAGACTAAGCTATTTATCCAAATAGCTTTGATGTATCAAGTCATGCAACATGTCCTGGGTGAGCAATGCTTAATGGTTTTCCGTTATCAAAACGCAATATCTAGAGAAACATATTGAAAATGGTATCATTTATTTTAAAATGTGAATTTAATTTCTGTGTTTACAGATTCCATATGTGTACCAGGTTTTGACCCAAATTTAAGTATAATGACTGGGATATCTCCTATGAACCCCATGATGGCAGGCATAAGTATGGTACCACCACCACCAGTAGGACTACCCATCGTCAAAGAGATCATTCACTGCAAAAGCTGCACTCTCTTTCCTCCCAACCCAAGTAAGTGAAACCAATGAACATTTGTATATTCTAAGGCAGAAAACTGAAATGTAATATAATGATTAATCTTTCCATGGATATATCTTGTTTACTAGATATATTCCTTTGAAGATGTTCTGTTTAATTTAGCATAGTAGAAAGGGAAACGAAATCCAGTTTCAAATAGATTGTTACCTCTTGTGACCATCTTTAAGTGCCTAATAATCAAGGTTTTATTAATTCATTCTAATCAGTGTTGGTTTATACCTGGTATTTTCAGAAGACTGCTTCTGTAATGTGCATATAAACGAAGCAAAATGTTATGACAGTGTTCAAATTTACTTTTTATGTGGCGTGCAAAAAAATTTAATAGCCTCTTCATTTAAATGTAAATAATAAAACTGTTCCTGCTCTTTCACAGCCAAATAAGTACTTGCATGCTGTGAGGTTATGCTTCCTATGTTCTGGCCTTCTGTTCTATTATCTGGCAACAAGACAGAGTAGATAACCAGCAGAGGTTTTTCATCAACTTGTCATTTCATTCTGGTTTTCACATTGAGTTGTTTGGTTTTTTTTTTAATTTTAGTTTGCTGTGTTTCAGTGCAATGAAATAGAAATTAAATTATGCTAACATTTGTCTTTGTTTATGTACTATACACAGTAGGCACTGTGAGGGTAATTTCCAAAGCCATTTTGGCTGGTGGAGCAGTGCTTTTCCCATGGAAATTAGCTTTTGTAAAATTGTTCTGCTTCTGTGCAGGTAAAGGTTGTCTACACGTAATTTGTCTGCTGTTAGAGGAGGTGATGTCGAGGGTGAGGTTGGGAAGGGGTAGCACACATTTGAAAATATAAATATGCGTGTGTATTTTAACACAGAACACCTATACCCCCTCCCAAATGTAAGTTTCCCAAATGTAAGTGTATGCGTAGTTTTGCTTTGAACATCAGCAGAATCCACATTGTGAAAAATATGTGCGTACTTTGCACCAGTTCGGGTACTTAGAAAATGACCCCCAGTATATAACGGTCAGAGGTCATACAATAAAGACTTTAAAATCAGGCTCCGAGATTAATAACACTAGTGGGTAGTGCACCTCAATAAGTACTTTCAAATCGGCACAAAACTATCCAAATTTCAAATGAAAGTATTTGAATATTGGATTGCTATGTGGTGAACTTGCACACCTGCTTATATTTATTTTTAAAAAAAGAATGGTATAAATTAGGTATGTTGCTAATATGCCCATTATAAGGATAATTGAACAACAAGATACCTCTGCACATATGCCTACAAATTCCATAAATGGTGCTTTGAGTTAAGAACATAAGAATTGCCATGCTGGGACAGACGGAAAATCTATCAAGCCCAGCATCCTGTTCCCAACAGTGGCCCACCAGGTCCCAAGTACCTAGCTTGTATGCCCAATTTGTATACACCACTTGTAGAACAATCACTTTTTGTTCCACCTTCGGTTCTCATTCAAATGACTTGATGCGTTAATTTAACCGGTCCTCAGAAACACCGCCTTAGACTCCTGTAATTCATTGTATTAGGCAAAGTTATCCCATTAAGGAAGACCACACTTAAGATAAGTTATATCATTAAGATTTAACGCTAAACTATTTATTTATCTACATATTTAAACGTTATTGTGAATATAAAACTGATCCAGTGAAGAAACAACACTTCAAGCCTAAGACAATGAATTACAGGAGTCTAAGGTGGTGTTTCTGAGGACCGGTTAAATTAACGCATCAAGTCATTTGAATGAGAACCGAAGGTGAAACAAAAAGTGATTGTTCTACAAACAAACAAACAAGGGTTGACGCAGATGACCCGTTTAGTAATTTCGAGTTTACACCCAGCGGTGTCAACTGCGAGCTGTGAAAGCTTAAGGTTAACAAGGCAATGGGGCCTGACAACCTACACCCCCAGGGTGCTCAGGGAGTTGTGTGATGTCTTGGCGGAACCGCTATCCACGCTCTTCAATCTCTCCCTTAGTACGGGCAACGTCCCGTTGGACTGGAAGACGGCTAACGTCATTCCACTCCACAAGAAAGGCTCCAAGATGGAGACAGCAAACTACAGACCGGTGAGTCTCACATCAATAGTGTGCAAACTAATGGAAACTCTAATCAAACGTCAATTGGATACGATCCTGAACGAGGAGAATCTACAGGATCCCCGTCAACATGGATTTACTAAGGGGAGATCCTGCCAATTCAACCTGATCAGCTTCTTTGACTGGGTGACGAGGAAGATGGATGTTGGGGAGTCCCTGGACATCGTATACCTGGACTTCAGTAAAGCATTCGATAGCGTACCACACCGCAGGTTGCTGAGCAAGATGAGTTCTATAGGATTGGGCGACACATTGACGAAATGGGTTGGGAACTGGCTTGGAGGTAGGCTTCAGAGGGTAGTGGTGAACAGCACCCCCTCCGAAATTACAGAGGTAATCAGTGGAGTGCCGCAGGGCTCGGTCCTTTGCCCGATCCTTTTCAACATCTGTATAAGAGACTTGGCAGAAGGGCTGCGAGGTAAAATAACATTATTCGCCGATGACGCCAAACTAAGCAATGTAGTGGGCAAAAGCACAACAGACATAAATTTAATGTCCGACAACATGATGCACGACCTACTCCTACTGGAGCGCTGGTCTAGGTCCTGGCAACTCAGCTTCAATGCCAAAAAATGCAAAGTCATGCACCTGGGCAGCCAAAATCCATGCAAGACTTACACCCTTAATGGCGAGATTCTAACAAGAACTGAAGCAGAACGAGACTTAGGGGTGATCGTCAATGAGAACATGAAGACTGCCAATCAAGTGGAGCAAGCTTCTTCCAAGGCAAGGCAAATCATAGGTTGCATACGCAGGAATTTCGTCAGCCGTAAGCCTGAAGTCATTATGCCATTGTATAGATCCATGGTGAGGCTCCACCTGGAATACTGTGTGCAATTCTGGAGACCGCATTACTGTAAGGATGTGCTGAGACTGGAGTCAGTCCAGAGAATGGCCACCCGGATGGTCTCGGGACTCAAGGATCTCCCATACGAGGAATGGCTGGATAAGTTGCAGCTGTACTCACTCGAGGAACGCAGAGAGAGGGGTGACATGATCAAGACATTCAAGTATCTCACGGGCCGCATCGAGGTGGAAGAAGATATCTTCTTTTTCAAGGATCCCGCGGCAACAAGGGGGCATCTGTGGAAAATCAGGGGCGGGAAACTGCATGGGGACACCAGGAAATTCTTTTTCACTGAAAGGGTGGTTGATCGCTGGAATAGTCTTCCACTTCAGGTTATTGAGGCCAGCAGCGTGCCTGATTTTAAGGCCAAATGGGATAGACACGTGGGATCTATTCACAGAGAAAGGTAGGGGAGGGTCATTGGGGTGGGCAGACTAGATGGGCCGTGGCCCTTATCTGCCGTCTATTTCTATGTTTCTATGTTTCAAGTGGATTATATTGAGTGCTTATTCGAAGTTGAATCCTTATCTTGATTTTAGAAAACTATTGAAGACCTAACTGTTTGAAAAATTTGTATCCTAACTGGTTGTTTCGTTTAATAATTCTATGCTTCCGTCATGCAATGTATCTTCTTTTAAATTGCATTTTTCTTTTAAATCATATTTTCTACTGTAGGACCAATTCTAATTTATTGTATTTTGTTTTGAATTGTTTTTTCCTTTTAAAATTACTCTCCACTATATGACTTGTGCTTATTTGTTGTAAACTGCCTAGAACCATATTTTAGTTAGGTGGTATATAAAAATAAAATTATTATTATTATTTATTACAATTTGTATACACAACATAATTAAATAAACCAATTAGTGCTAAATGGCTTCTTGACAAACAATTAGGTCAACACATCATTTTCATCAGAATTAATGTTGGGTGGATTTTGTGGTATTTGTCATGCTGATTTCAAATCTGTGTTTAGGTTTTCACTAGCACGTAACAGTTTTGTGATGAGGCTCATTATATATAATTATAAATGTTAATTGGGCAATATATCATGCATTTATAGGACAAACGTATAAGGAGGGTTAACGACAGTTGTCTTTGTGTTTTTTTAATGCTACAGACATTATTTACGGTGATTAATATCAGTCTTTATCATGTCAAGACATTGTACTAATCATCCAGATAGTTTCTGTTATGTCTGTGGTTCATTCACGATGAAAGCACAACGTCGCCCAATTACCGTAGATCTGAAGAAGGCATACAAATTGTATTTTGGCTGTCGACTGGGTGACCACATATCATCTCTACCATTCATTCCAATGGACTTCGTGACTGGCTCAATCAAAGAAAGGCAGCGATGTCATTTTCAATCCCAATGATATGGAGGGAACCGTGAGACCATATTAAAGATTGCTACTTTTGCCTTGTGAACACAAGTAGATTCTCAGCTAAAACTAAGAATAAAATTATATATCCTACTCTGGATTCTGCTGTTAGGCCTGTTCCTCATGATGACTCGGTGCCTGTCCCAGTACCTCCACAACACGGACTTGCTTCTGTGGAACATGATGAGGAATGTGATGATGATGGTGATGCAGTTGGTCGCAATCCAGAATTATCTGATCCTGACTATGTGAATGATGAAGATTCAGAGCCAGAGACCTTTATACAAGCTGAGCTCAATGATCTTATTTGTGATCTAAATCTTTCAAAAGAAAAAGCAGAACTTCTTGCTTCAAGGCTTAAGCAATAGCAATTGCTTGCAAAAGATGTTAATATAACTCATTACAGAAAAAGTAATCATAACTTAACAACATTCTTCACTGTAAATGGCTCATTGTGCTTTTGTCATGACATCAACGGGCTCTTCAACAGTTTGTCACAAGTGCATTGTCCAGATGAATGGTGTCTCTTCATTGATTCTTCACAGAGAAGCTTGAAGGCAGTGTTACTGCAAAGCAGAAATTCCAATCCAAGTATACCAATTGCCCATTCTGCTCATCTAAAGGAGCCTTATTAGAATATGAAGAATTTACTAGAAGCAATCAATTATAAAACACACCTGTAGAACAACTGTGGTGATCTGAAGGTCAATCCACACCTAAAATTTAGGCGTGAACCATGCCTAAAACAGTGCCTAAAGGTGCCGCTTATAAAATAGCACTTGTGCCCGGGAACTATGCCTAACTTTAGGCGTGACCATTTGTAACAGTACAGTAGAATCGCACTTAACCAGGTCTCAATTATCTGCCGGTAGGGGAAAAAAAGGCTGCCGAAGCACCAGTGACAGCAGTCCTAAGCAGCAAACTTCTCTCCCTCCCTCAAGCCCCGAAGAACTACAAGTGGCGGCAGTCCTGAGCCACCTTCCTGCTGACCTGAAGCACCAGTGCGGCAGCGTTCTGAGCCTCAAATCCCCATTCCCTCCCTCCCTCAAGCCCCCAAGCTGCTGAGGGCAAACCCCCTCCCTCCTGTTCTGAAGCACCAGCGTGGCAGCAATCCTGAGCTGCAAAGCCCTCCTTCCTCCCTCAAGCCTCTTAGTGGCAGAAGCAGGCAGCAGCCCTGAGCCGCGAATGCCCCTCGCTTCCTCCCTTACTTACCTGAAGCACAGCCAGTCAGCAGGAGGCAGCCACAAAACAGGCTGTTTGCAGCCAGCCCCGACAGGACCTTTCCTCTGATGTGTCACTTCTGACACATCAAGGGAAAGGCCTTGCCAGGGCTGGCTGCGAGCAGCCTGTTTTGAGAGTTCCTCCTGTTGACTGGCTGCACTTGGGTAAGGAAGGGAGCGAGGGGATTCACGGCTCAGGATGCTGCTTGCTTCTGCCACTTTGGGGCCTAAGGGAGGGAGGAGGGCTTTGCGGATCAAGACCGCTGCAGCGCTGGTGCTTCGGGGCGAGGGGGAGGGGGGAATTGAGACTGTGTTAGACAAGGTTTCTAACACATTCTCAGTTAACCAGAAAAACAGTTATCTGGTATCCACCAATCCCTGTGGGTGCCAGATAACTGAGATTCTACTGTATAATTGTGCAAGTCCTCATACCTAAAGTTAGGCACAGATGCCGCTCATTCACTTCTCTGCGGAATTTTGTGGAAAGCCCTCAATCCACCCATGGTCCTCCCATTTCCACGCCCCCTTTTTGATGCCATGTGTAAATTTTAGGCGTGGACTGCGCACCCTAAATTTACCTGCATAAATTTAAATTAAAACCAATTAACACTAATAATTGCTTGTTAAGCCAGTTATCGGGGCTAATTAGCTTTGTCATTAAGTCACACACGTGAATTGGGCCTGTGCCCAAATTTACACACGCAGCTCAAAGCACCATTTCTAGAATTCAGGGGATACTGCACAAAAGTCCATTGCTAGTGTATACTTGTGTGCATGTATACTCCTAGACAACTTTCTAAATGCTGCTTCCTGTTTATGAAATGCTGTTTTGTACCCAAGAAATGCTTATAAAATTATTCCCAGGTTTGCACTTTATCAATTATTATTAAGATGTAAATTTTTAACAGGCCCTACACGGCTATGATCTAGCTGTTTAGTCAGCTATCTTTAGGCTCAGCATCAGCTGCAATCTAGTTGGCTTGGCTTTTACTGAAAAAATGCCTAATGTTGCTTCACTGGCTAGACCCTCTGGATACTGACAGGCTTACTGAAAATTTACGTTGTGTTCTCACTCCCTTGCAGCCTGACACCCCTGATATTGAAGCAGAACAGAGGGATAAAGAGGGAAACTATCACCAAATAAAATAAATGGAAAATTTAAATACTAAAAGAGAAAAAGAATTAACGGTATTTGAGAACACAAACACAAAAATTATAACAATCACATAATCACATTGTTAAATAATTTATTTGGTGATAGTTTCTCCCTTTTTCCTTTAATCTTGTTGTGCTGGTTCTTTTTATTTATTTATTTATTTTTTTGCAGAGGGTTCTCCACACTTTCCTTGTACACCCCCAGTATTGAAATGTTCATTTTCAAGAGGCACAATCTCTCTCCTTCCCTCCTTTCTTAGTATCTCTTGACAGTAGATGATCCCCTCCCACCTGGCACTCTGATTTTTCAAGATCTAAAATCTACCCATTCACTTACAACTCCAGATGTGCAAGCACCCATCCAGCATCTTGATTTTTATAAGATCTGTCCTCCCTTACCCCGCAGTGGCAATTTTTTCTCTTAAGGACATAAGAATTGTCATATTGGGACAATATCCTGTTTCCAACAGTGGCCACCTGAGGTCCCAAGTACCAGGCAGAAACCAAAAGAGTAGCAACATTCCAGAGCTGAGATTGTGATGTCAAAATGCCTCATTCCATCAATGCCTAAGAGTCTGCCTTTACTAGTGATGTCACAATGGCTTGATTGTCTTATACTCGGTTCACATAAGAACATAAGAGCTGACATACTGGGACAGACCGAAGGTCCATCAAGCCCAGTATTCTGTTTCCAACAGTGACCAACCCAGGTCCCAGCCAGCATCCTAGTTCTTCAAGATTCTCATCTCTCTTGTCCTTCACACACTTCTGCCAAGTTTCCAAGTTTGCCAAGTTTATTACAAATTTTCTATCCTGCCCTAGGGAGAACCATCAGGGCAGCCTACATTCTAAAACAAAGTAAAATACAGTACAGTATACAGCCTAGCCATACATATATATTCAAATCATAATAAAATAACATAATATACAAAACCCATAAAAAATATATAAAATTAGGGTTTATGGGGGAAAATACAATAAATTCAAACAAAGAAAAAATTAACAATAGGGATGGGATATTCTTTTGTTTTTCAGGACACTGATAGCGCTACCCATTAAACCTGAGAATATACATCAGAAAAGAGAGAGATTTTTAGATTTTCCTTAAACTTATCAAAGGAAGTACGTAATTGATTTGGGTGCCAATAGTATCAGATTCCAATACTTTGGACCATTAACAGAGAAAATAGCATCTCTTAAGTGTTCATGTTTGATTGCTTTGTACGATGGAATGATAAGCAATTGCTTATTTCTAGATCTCAGATTTCTGCCTGCTACATAGGGGTTCTGTCTTTGAGGCAGGAGGGGATATGCCTGTGTCCTCATTGCTCTTATGCTGATCTTTAAATGACACCAGTAGTTAGTACTGAGTCGTTTCAAATTCAATCCAAATTTTGGCTTTATATACAGATTCATCCCTGCAACAGGGCTCGACTGCTGGTGCATGGAGTAAGTAGGCATTCCTCCTCTTGGTTCTAGAAGGGAGGGGGAATGAGTTACAGAGCTTGAAAAATTAGGGTCCTAGGCAAGAGGAAAACGGAAATACCCATCAGAAGGAGAACAATTTTGGAAGACTAACCTTTGGGTATATGGGTGCACCTGTCAGTTATTCCCAAAACATAGGCATAGCTTGTCAAATTTAAGCCAACTATTTGTTTCTAGATTTGACTGGATTAATGACCTTATTGACCATTCTCAACAGACATAAAATAGGGGGGAAAGCGTTTAATATATGGGCCTGTACATTAGTCAGCTGGCACTGAAAATTAGCAGCACATTTTCTTCTCTCAACCTAGCTCTTCTCCCAGAACTACACAGAATTTGAGTGACAAAATTTGGCTATGCACCATAGCTTGGTTTTCCAAGGAGCCAATGTAGCCACCTAACAAGCTCCACTTTTAGGCCTTGGAACCTCTTTCAAATGCACTTTAAAATGTATGTGTACATTTTGCAAATATGAAATACCTCTTTCGGTACTGTCGGCAAGACATATTATAAAAGTCCTGTATGTATTTGTAGATAGCTAAAAAAATTGTTTACCCAAATGTAGCCGATTTTGTTGGTTAATTTTATTTTCACCTGCAGTAGGCCTTTGGAAATTTAGACCTAGAGCTTTAATGCAAAATAATGTTTTGTATGCTGCTAGTTGATCTTGCTGAATAGATTGAATAAAATGTACAAAAAGAAAGGAGAAATACTTTAGCTCTGATTTTTGCTTCTATGTAGATCTTCCACCACCTCCAACCAGAGAAAGACCACCTGGATGTAAAACTGTGTTTGTTGGGGGACTACCAGAAAATGCTACAGAGGAAATTATTCGAGAGGTTTTTGAGCAATGTGGTGATATTACAGCAATTCGGAAAAGCAAGAAAAATTTCTGCCACATCCGGTTTTCAGAGGAGTTTATGGTTGATAAAGCCATCTACCTTTCTGGTACTCTCAGTTTTATGTGTATTTTCATTGTTTTATGTCTGCATATTTTTAAAGGTTTACAAAACTTTGGAGGCTATTTTAGGAGCTTCTCCACTTGTAAAGAGCAGTATTTGCATATGTAGATTGCACATACATATAAATAATGATTATCAGAAAGGTGTTATACATGGAGAAAAAAAAAAAAAGAAAAACTGCAGACAGTATGTACAAGATGCAGGCTATGTTTATTATACCAGATATTTAATGCAGATACTAATGTCACCTTTTTACAAACCAAGGGACCCGATACGGTCCGTGTTTCAGAAAACACTCCTTCCTCAGGGGTCCATGGTTGATAAGGTTAAAAACGACCCGCAATTAAAATTGTAATGAGCAAACGCCTGTGTATGCACAATAATCTCGAACCAACAGCGATCCACACCGCATTGAGATTTTAGGGGTTATAGCTTGGGCATAGATTGGTCGGCTTGGGCTTGCCAAAGATTTTTGTAAGATGGGCAATAGAGGAGACAAGTCTATAACTAGGCACCCCCTTTTAGATGCTCCAGTGTCATACACTGAGTTCCTAATCTCTAACTGCATCTAGGTTCCTATCTCCCATTATACAAGGGGCCACTGAAAAGTTCTCTGCCCAACCAACAAAGGTGGGGCAGTCTCCATCGAGGACTATATCCTTAGTCCAGTGAATGTCTACTTTTTTTGTTTAATTTGAAAAATATGGAACCAAAAAAAGGAAAATCGCTGGACTAAGCACCGGATTCTGTAATTGGCACTGATATCAGCGGCTGCCTTAAAAGTGTCCGCCGATCAGGTGTCAATTATGCATTGGTGCCGGTTTCAGAATCTTGCCTATGGGAAAGATATGTGCTGGAAATGTAGGCCAGGGCTTTCCGGGCCTACATTTTCGATTACTATCTTTTCATGAATTGTGCCTACTTAGGTGCTTTAGGCCGCCTAATGCCACTCCTGGCATTGGCCACACCTACTTTGGTGTTCAGTGGCCTAAAGCACCTACGTAGGTGCGATTCCGGTGTCTTTTATTTAGGCACCAGTAGACACTTCAACCTCGCCGTTTTTTCCATTTAAACGGCATTCTTCAATTAACGTAGGCACCATTAACTTAGGCACCATGTCTAGAATTTTCCCAAAGTGTATAGCCCTTAATGGAGACTGCCCCAACTTTGTTGGTTAGACTGAGAACTTATCAGTGGCCTCTCATACAAAAATAGAGCAGTGGTTCCCAACCCTGTCCTGGAGGACCCCCAGACCAGTCATTTTTTCAGGATAGCCCTAATGAATATGCATGGAGCTTTGCATTATATGCAAATCTCTCTCATGCATATTCATTAGGGAAGTCCTGAAAACCTGATTGGCCTGGGGGTCCTCCAGGACAGGGTTGGGAACCACTGTACTAGAGTAACCTGGTATTGTTATGCTTAACATTTATACAGCCATAGTTACACCAGCCATAGATCTGCTGAAACTGTGGATGCCTTAATACAGTACTGTGTAAACTGCATGCATAAATGAGACGCCTGTGTCCCGCCCATTTGAACGCGTTCCTTGCATTTTTGCGCTAGATCACTTACACGCACCCTTACAAAATAGTGCTTAGTTGCTCTGCTAACATTTAACATAAGTAAGTATTAGCGTACCTGAGAGAGTCTAATATTCTGTACATTAATGTGCAAGGGGTATGTAAATACAGGTGTCCTGCTAAAGAACTGCTCTTTATACATTTATGGGGGAACATTTTTTCCATCAGGAATTGCAATGCTCAAGAGATTTTTCCAAAATTGCACATTTTGGCCAGAGATAGACGGGAAATTAATGAGATATTTCTTCTTAATCTCACATTGTTTATTTCCATCTCTCTCTCTCTAAAAAAAGTAAGCCTCACCCCTTAATTATAGCTTCATCACTTAATTGGCTGCTCTTATGTATGTGTATCTCCATTGTTGATAGACTGTAGAAATTGGAATGGAAACGTTCAGATCAGGACATGTGAAATTCTGGTAAAAATTTAGAAAAGAATCTGCTAGAGTAGAATTTTTCCTAAATATGTGTAGGATGTACCTGTATCTATCGGCTGTGTGTGCGAGAAACAACCATTTTATATATGCCATCATCTAAAATCATTGGTGGCAACGTAGCAAAATGCGTATCTAGGTGCTGGCACTTACACATACAAGTTGGTATGTCAGAATCTAGGCATGTACTGTATGTGTCAACACTTGGATGTGTATCGTGGCCATTTTGGAATTCAATATGTCTAAATGCTTCCAATACAAGTATGGAAACCAAGGAGGAAAAAGGAGGGGGCACTTCAGGATTAAGGGGACAACCTCCCCTAATTCATCTGACAAAGCACTGTGCTGAACAAGTACGTTTGCGAAACCTATAAATGCCTAGGAGCAGCTGTAATTCCTGAAGCTGATATCTGTGATCATAGAGTGCATTCCCCTTCTGAAAACATTGGGGGGGGGGGTTCTTTTACTAAGGTGCGCTAGCCATGTTAGCGCGTGCTAAACACTAACACGTCCATTATATTCTATGGACGAATCAGCGTTTAGTGTGCACTAATATTTAGCGCGCGTTAAAACGGCTAGCGCACCTTAGTAAAAGGACCCCTAGGTCTCATCCTAGTCCAGCCCAAACCACACCTTCTTGTCATACGCACGCATAAATTTCTGCTTTCTAGAACTGGGTTTTCCACAATTGTTCAGGGTGGACATTTAAATGCCGATATTTACACCTGTAAATTGTGACTAACCCCCTTTTCTACAAAGCCGCGCGGTAATGGCCCCGAAGCCCATAGAGATATAAAGGGCTTCGGGGCCGTTGCCACGCGGCAGCCGCTAGCACGGATTTGTAGAAGAGGGTGTAAGGTTTCTAAAATAAGAGTCATGGATTTGTAAAAATGCCAGGCTACACATGGAAGCATGCATCCATGTGTTAGTGCTGGTATTTCCGTGTGTAAGCTGTCACGTTTGGGCTGCTCACTTTCCCAGGTGTTTGTTTCTAAAATGGATGCTTTCACTGTGCATGCCAGCAAATACATGTGTGCTCTTGCCCATCCTTTAACATATTTTACAAAAGGCTCTGTATTCCTTTTGTAAAATACAGGGGGCATTGAGCATGTCTTGACCTGAACATCTCAATTCTGATCTCTAAGATTTATCTAAAATGGGTCTTTTTGTACTTTCCTGTGTTTATTTACCAACTATTTTTGAAAGAATTATGAGTATAATTGCACCTTCTCCTTCAGCAGCTAGGCAAACTGATAAATTCTGTTTATTCATCCACACCAGCAATAATACCTAACAAACCTCGTGACAGTTCATTAAGACCTGCCATTCATTGCAGGATTGTTTCATTATTACTCTGTCATCTCTGTATGAGCATCTGTGATGTACTCATGTGCCTGAAAAAAATCAGTGCGCTGAAGAGAAAGCAAGAGAATAATTTAAATTCCCAAGGGTCACAAATTTCAAGCTGATCTTTATATTCTTTTTTTTGCATTGATAATACAGTATATTCTGAAACCATACATACCATTAAATCATACTTTCAGACCTGATCGCACTCAGAAGTCAGACGATGGGCAGGATATAGTAACTGAAATGAAATAAAAATAAACAATAATTCCTTTACCATGCCGATTACTTTATGGAGATAATTTTATGCGAGAAGTTCAGAATAATATCTGGTTTTTTTCCAAATATATTTTTAATGAATTTTTAGAATAAAATCACCAATCACATTATCATAAATAAACATCACAGAGCATGAAAATTCTGTATATAGGAATAGACAATAAAATGTTCAAGAATGAACCATTTAGAACAACAATTAAAAATTAAACCAAACTAGGCACATGAACAGTTGAAGTAAACTATTATAATAAATTAGATACAGTATATTTGGTCCTATTTTAAGATATCTATTATAAGCCTATTTTAAAAAGGCAGTGAAGGTGCCTATGTGTCTTTAGAAAATTGGCTCCCAGATTCAGCCCCAAAGTTCACAAATTCTGGTATATAAAGTAAGATCTGCTCCAATGAAGATGTAAATAGAAACATAGAAGCATGATGGCAGATAAAGGCTGAAAGGCCCATCTAGTCTGCCCATCTGCAGCAACCAGTAAATGGGTATGTGAACTCTATCCAACTCTTTATAAAATACATACATATACTGCAACTCTGTCTCTGTCCAAGAAAAATAAGGAAGAACCAGACACTCCCATAAGAGTCATGGAAAAAACAATAATAATGAGAATTATGAGACCAGATTTAATTTAGTTTATTTTAATGTGGTGTCTTATATACTGTTAAATCTCCCAAAGGATTTGAAGCGGTTTACAAAACAATTAAATTGATTTAAGTAATGGCCAAAAATCTAATCAGGTACTTTGAATTTCCCTCTCTGTCCTAGGATGAAACCTCCCCCTCCCCAATTCACTAAAAACACTGGATTGAAACAGAAACTTGATGGCAGATAAAAGCCAAATGGCCCATCCAATCTGCCCATCCATAGCATCCACTATCTTTTCTTCTCCCTAAGAGATCTCCCGTGTCTGTCCCATGCTTTCTTAAATTCAGACACAGTCTTTGTCTCCACCACCTCTACCGGGAAACTATTCCACACATCTCCTACCCTTTCTGTAAAAAAAGTTATTTCCTTAGCTTACTCCTGAGCCTATGACCTCTTAACCCATCCCATGCCCTCTCACTCTGGAGTCTCCTTTCAACTGAAAGAGATTAATCTCATTTGTATTTATGCCACATAAGTATTTAAAAAACATCTCTATCATATCTCCCCCTCTACATATTGAGATGGATTTAATAATAGAAAAAAAAAAATTGCTTGAAGGTGAACCCAACACAGGTTGTATTTCGGCTAAGCCACCTTCCTCAGGAGTCCTATTCCATTACAAACAATCCATATGTAAAATTTATTTTTATTTATTTATTTAAAAATTTATATAACGCATAAAACTATGCGGTTAACATACTGATTGCACACATAATATACTAATTGCCCTTTATTCGCATGGATCTGAACAGACAATGGCAGACATCTTATCAATTATACATTCAGCAATAACTGCAAAATGTTAAAACCCAGCTATTCATTGGCACTGTATCTTATAGGAAGAACAGAAGTAGCAACATTTTCACAGGACAGCATTAACAAAAAGCTGCATTTTCAACATTTTCTTAAAATTGATCTTTCCGACACAAAATCGTAATATGCCTGACAGAGCATTCCAAAGTTTGACACCCGCCACTGACATCATTGATGCTCCAATTCTAACATGAATAATAGGCATCCTCCCTTCTAAACTCAATTTCATAGTGTTTTCAGATCTTAAATTTCTTCTAGGTTGGTAAATTTCATACAATTCTTGTAGTACCCTTGGAGCAACATGGTACAGTATCTGATGGATGATTGCAATGATCTTAAAATGTACTCTTTGCTGAATAGCAGCCAGTGTAACTGTTTCAGTATAGGAGATATATGTGAGCTCCTAGGAACCCCTGTAATCAATCTAGCAGCCGAATTGATCAGCATCTGCAGTACCTTCAATTTCCCTTTAGCAATTCCTAGATACAGTGAGTTACAATAGTCTACTCTACTTAATATTAAAGCACACATCAACAGCACGAAAAGCCTTCTGTTAGTTCATGTGAGGATTTTCCATGTTGTGATTATGAGCCAGATTTGCCTGCCTCCTACCTTCATTATATACAAATTTCTCCCATGCATATTCATTAGGGATATCTTGAAAACCCCAACTGGCTGGGGATCCCCCAGAATAGGTTTGAGAACTACTGTTATAGAATACAGGTTTGATAAATTTATCTATCTGGGATCCTCTGGGAGAAGCCAGTCTCAGTGAAAACCAGTTAAACAGCAATGCCTAATGGGGAAAAAGACCTGTTGCTTATGAGCAGTGCCTGGCAGACAGCTTGAGGTTTCCACAGGGCCGCCATCAGGGCAGTACTACCAGTCCTGCATTCAGGGGCCCGGAGGTGACAGGGGGCCCGGGCTCCCCCAGGGTCCTAGGCAGTGTTCCCTCTAAGGCAGCGGTCTCAAACACGCGGCCCGCGTGTGGCTCTCCAGGTTTTATTTGTGGCCCGCGGTCTGGAGGCAATCATTCTCTTCCTTTTGGAGCAGCAGCCGGATCGTTCGTTCAAAGCCGCGGGTTGGCGGCTCCTTGCGCTATCCACTCCTGCATCGGAAGCCTCTCTGATGTCACAACATCAGAGAGGCTTCAGACGCAGGCGCGGATCTCACAAGGAGCCACCACCCGCGGCTTTGAACGAATGAGCCGGCCAGACACGCTGCTGCTCCAGTGGCGTACCAAGGGGGGGCGGTCCACTGTTCTCCCTAGAATGCGGCTCGTCTAGAGCAGTGGTGCCCAACCTGCTTCCCTTCCCTTCTCACTGCTGCCTTCGGGATCAGGCCGGCACCGTGTCTTTGATCTCCCTGCTTCTCTTCCCTGCGGGGCCGACCAACTCTCGCGGCGGCCCGACGTCAATTCTGACGTCGAGAGGACGTTCTGGCTAGCCAATCGCTGCCTGGCTGCCCGGAACGTCCTTTCCGATGTTAGAATTGACATCGGGCGGCGAGAGTTGATCGGCCCCATGCAGAAGATTGCGGCAGCAGCCTATTCCGCGGCGGTGGTGGCATGGGGGAGGCAGGAAGGAAGAAAGAAAGAAGGGGGAGGGGGGGACAGGGAGCCAGAAAAAAAAAGCAAAAAATGGGGCACGGAGGAAGGAAGGAAGGAAGAAAGAAAGAAAGAAGGGGGGGGCAGGGAACCAGAAACAAAGCAAAAAAAAGGGGCACAGAATCAGAGAAAGACAGACATAGAGAAAGAAAGAAAAAGTTGAGGGAGGGAATGAGGTCTGGAGAAGAGAAAGCATACAGGAGGCTGAAAGAAGGGAAGAAATATTGGATGCACAGTCAGAAGAATAAAGTGCAACCAGATGAAATTACCAAACAAAGGTAGGAAAATGATTTTATTTTCAATTTAGTGATCAAAATGTGTCTGAATTTATATATGCTGTCTATATTTTGCACTATGGCCCCCTTTTACTAAATCGCAATAGTATTTTTTAGTGCAGGGAGCCTATGAGCGTTGAGAGCAGCGCTGGGCATTTAGCGCAGTTCCCTGCGCTAAAAACTGCTATTGTGGTTTAATAAAAAGGATGGGGGGTATATTTGTCTATTTTTGTATGGTTGTTACTGAGGTGACAATGCATAGAGTCATCGGCCTTGACCTCTTTGAAAAAACCCAGAATAGGAATGATAATTAACATTTTCTCAGCGTATAGTGTGCTTTGTGTTTTTTAATTTTATTTTTGGTAGATCATTTTGACTTGGTCATTTTAAAGTAGCTCGCAAGCCCAAAAAGTTTGGGCATCTCTGAGCTAGAGCGTTGAAACTGTGTATTTCTATTTTATCCCCCCTTTTACAAAACTGTGGAGCGTTTTTTAGCGCCAGCCGTGGTGGTAGCAGCTCTGATGCTCAGAATTCTATGAGCGTCAGGGCTGTTACCACCGTGGCTAAAATCCACACTACAGTTTTGTAAAAGGGGGAGGGGTTCGTTTGTGATGAAATATTCCATACTAGGCGAAGGTGTTTTCTGTGTTCTGTGTGTTTGAAAGACATGGTTTTCTGTTAGGATTGACGATGTAGGATTGATCTGTGCTGGTCTGGCTTGTTTAGTTTTATAATGGGTATATTGATGTACTGCTCACTGCAATATGTAAGATGCTGCCTTTTCCTAGGTACTCATGTGTGACGTGTGGTTTGTTACTAAAAATCATGTTTTTCTTACAGATGGGGGTTGCCAAAAAATGATGGGCCCCGGGTGTTACATATGCTATGTACGCCACTGTATGTAAAGATACCAGAAAGCTGGCGTAGCAAAAACTTTAAGTAAATTGTTATTCTTCTAAGTTTTGAGTATTTAACCCTCCCACAATCTCACGGGCACTCGTTTCAAGTTTCAAGTTTATTGAGATTTTGATTTAAACGCAATATCAAATATTTTCAATGCGTATAACAAAAATAAATTTGGGGAAATAAATAAAACCATTTGAACAATAAACATACAAACATATCCATAGATGATTAAAAATACATAAGGAGTACAAGGATAAACTACATTTGTTTAAAAATGCGTCCTCCGTGCCTGCTCATAAATTTGTGGAGTATGTAACTTGTCGCTCATGCATATTTTTTTTTTGCACACACCTCATCAATCCTTAGAGGAAACATTGGTCCTAGGCCACCATAGCACAAATTCCTGTATTATGCTTCTGCTGTGCACAACAATAAACACTGCTGTCATACTTTTTTTTTGTCCCCTGCCGATTTCCTGATAGCACCCCCCAGACAAAAGGGGGGGAAGGGGTGCGTGGGGGGGGGGCCCAATAGGATTGCTCAGTAAGGGGCCCAGAAATTTCTGATGGCGGCCCTGGGTTTCCACACCCTTCCAGTGAAACAGGGCAACATTTAATTAAAACCAGTCAGAGAATAGCACAGCTGTGAATAGGGTTCCATGGACTTTTGGATTGAAAAATCTGTGGAAACTTGAAGTAAATAAAGAATCCTTGTCAGGCACAAGCAGTGAGACTGCCCAAGATTTATGTGTGTCATTCAGTCTGCCTTAAACGCCACTCAGTGAAACTATGTGTGATTGGATCTGGTCAGAACAGTATTGCAAGAAGTTATCCAAATATAAGAACTGCGCTGCTTAAAAAAAATCATGTCTTTGAGATTTGAATGGAACCCTATAGATCTTTATTGAATTTCTAAACATTGGCAGTGCATTACAGATAATATAATATTAAAAGTTTGAATAAAATGCACCTTAACAAACAATTAAAAAAGAAATAATCATTTCCCCCTCTTTCTCTTATTATAACATGTTAACTCATATTAATTATTACCAATATTATACTTATATAGTTTAATTCCTCAAAGTATCCCACCCTCCCCTCCCCCCACCCCCCACCCTGGATGTGTAAGGAGATCTACAAAAGAAAGACAATCATTATATTATTCTTATTGTTTGTTAACAAATGCAATCAATGGGCTCCATATTTTATTAAATACATTATTAAAACCTAAGCATTCTGCATTTATTCTTTCATACTTATATGTATTATACACACTCGCCAACCAGAATGAGTAATTAAGTCTGTCATGACATTTCCAATTTTTAGTGATCATTTGGACTGCTATTGCTATCAAGATCAATAGAAGAAGGCTTTTGTATTTATCCAACACAGGCTTAATCTGCAACAACGTCCCACAAATTGTAGCTTCATATGATAACGGAATAGATGATTCTAATATAAGGTTGATTTGTCCCCCAAATTGACCTCCAGAAACTAAGTATCATTGGACAAAAATACAACAGATGGAACCCTAAATTTGCTGCTTGAGAGCTTGCAACTGTTAAACTCTTTCAGACTATCTGAAGCCTTACATAGGCATAGCTGAAGCTGCATGAATAATTAATAAGGCATATCTATTGCAGAGAGTGTGTCCACCCTCCCCTAATAATAAAAAGTTTATATACCGCAGGACCGTAAAGTTCTATGCGGTTTAGAATAATTAAAAACGCTACAGATTGAATAAAACTTACAAAACTAAAAGCTCATAACTAAAATTTAAAGATCAATCATTGTATAAAATTTTGAAATCAGCTACTTAAGTACTTCAGGAACAAATATGTTTTTAGGTGTCTCCTAAATTCCTCAAAAGTATTAGTAAGCAAAAGCAGTTTTTCCAAATCTTTACCCCATAATGCTACCTGATACAAAACAAGATGTTGATGATATTTTTTAAGTTTGCATCCTCTAACTGGTGGGGAGATAAAGTTCAAGTGTGAGCTATTGGTTGAAAAAGAAAAAAAGAGTCTATTGGTTGAAAAAAGAAAAAAGTCAGTTATGATAAGAAGACTGGGACATGAATCATCTGAGAAGGTGAAGAGATTAAAAGATGCATTATTTGCATGACGATGCTCGAGGCCTGCTAGTGTAGGGTCATGAAATGGTTAACTTTTGTTTAAAATATTGCTCTGGCCTACATAGCTGAAAACAGTGTATAATCTATTGACTGCATCTGCCTAAAATGTATGTCCCTACCTTACCACATTGTAAGCTGAATAGATAAGAGTTTGAGCCATGATGTACCCTGCCCTTCTGTACATTTATCTGTAAGAGTTAGATAGGTGTCCTGCTAGTGACCTGCTAGTGTGAGCTTAGAACCAATGAGTGTTAAGAAAAGTAACACGTGAAAAGCTTTTTCTAGAATTCAGTTGTATAGCCAGAAAAATGAATAAATATCTCTGTAACTTCCTGGTTTCGGCACTTCTGAGCCAGCTTGGAGCTCAGGGGTCCAGCATGCATGCTGTGAATAAAACTTGTACTTCTTCACGCCTCTGACTTTGTGTGTCCAAGTGACCTTTCATTTGGCGCACGAACAGGGACTTGAAGGTCTCTTGACCACTGGTTACTCGATTGGTCACTTGTTTCTGGTCCTACGGCTGATATGTCTGCTTAGCCGGCTGCCTTCCTTTTGGGGGGTTGGCAGACCTCAGGACGTTGGACCGCTTCAACTGACTTATCTAGTCTCAGTTTAAAGTACAAGAATCTGTATCTGTATCTGTATCTGTACCTGGAGTGGCCACTATCTGGTAAGTGGGGATTGATCATCCCTATCCTGTCTCTCGTCTCCTGCCTAGTAAGCCACGTGATCTGTCGCTGAAAAGTTGTGGGAAAGGGATTCTAGGAACTGTTATTTTCTGGTTGAGTAACTGAACTGAAATCTGTTGTGTTTTGTGTGTTTGAGAGTGTCTGAGACGTCCTTGAGGACGAAGCGAGTGTGGACCTGTTAGTACTGCGTTTCCCTAGCCCGGAGACGGGCGGGGCCAGGAATACAGGGAAGTGTTTTTGTCCTCCATTGCACAATGGGGGGATGTCTGTCTACCTGTGGGGATCCCTTGATATGTTAGCTAATTTTAAAAAAGGAATTTGTCTTTGATTATACTTAACAAATCAACCCTTATTTGTCTGTGCCAGTTAGAATGGCCGATATTTGGTGTGGGCTGGCCCCCTCTGGCTCCCTGGAAGAGGACATAACCCGTTAAGTTTTTATGCATTCGTTTGCTGTCGGTTCCTCTTCCAGTCAGCCTATTTTGCATTCCTATTGGAAAACCCTTCACCGTCCTTGCTTCAGACCTTGCCAAATTCTTCCCTTCATCTGATTCCCAAGTCCTGCAGTATCCCGGGTTCTTTATGACTTCTGTCTGTTCAAATGTATTAGTGAAGTTTAAACTGTCAGTTGTTCACAGCATGAGAGGAGAGTACTTTTCCTTTTGTGCTGATAAGGGCCATGAAATGTTTAGCACTTCAAATGTGGTTTCTCCTGAAACAGATAAGTGGTTTTGCATTTTTGGCTATGTTATAAAATGTATATGCATATTCAGAAATGCATATAAACGAAAAATATGATTTCTGGAACTTATATTCCATGCTAAAAAGAAGTTCTTTGTCCAAATTTAGTAGTTATTTGTCTAAATTTAAAAGTTCTGAAAAGGACTACATCTGTAATTTGATCTCTTTGATCTTTAAGCAACTCTCTCTCCTTTGTGAAATTCTGTAGGAAGGGGGAGTAAGTCTCTACTGAGACCCATGTTGATTGTAAAAAAATAAAAATGAACAATGTTTAAACTTGTGAGTACAGTAAAACTTTGGTTTGGGAGCATAATTTGTTCCAGAAGTATGCTTGTATTCCAGGGCACTAGTGTACAAAAATATACATACTTGTATTGCATGCCCTTGCTCGTTTGGAACAGTCACTGCATTCCTGCAGCGTTATATAGAGAGGAACCATTGGCTCAGTTGTGAAAATGTGATGCTTCTATACTGTATGTACGTGTATTGCAAGACGTTGCTGGTATAGCAAGTTAAAATTTAATCATTGCTTGTCTTATAGAACACTTCCAAACCAAGTTATTTGCAATCCAAAGTTTTACTGTATATTCCAATCTTTGTTTTGTATTTCTGTTTATAAATCATGTAAGCTTAGTATAAAAATGTAACTTTTAGGAATAAGAATGTAATTTTTAGGAATGCTTTTATAAGGAAGTAAATATTTTTGCCAGTCAGCTGATAGTGAAGGGACTGCTGCTTTAGAGAGCGCTTGTGTCAGACTACCCTGCTTAGTGGGTGGATCCAGAACTGCATTTAGCTTAATTTTATAAGTCAGCTCTTTGGGGTAGGAACCTGATATAGAATAGGGATTGAGAACAATTCTTATGTGTTAGTACACATCTTAAGTTCAATTATTTTGTACCTTCTCTAATCTTTTGTAAACCACATAGCTCTTCACGGTATTGCGGTATATAAACTGTTATTATTATTATTATTTATCTGAGTCTTTCAGATAGTGGGTCTGCCTTTTAAATTTTCCTGTGGCCATATTTACATTGATTTCAAGTATGCCTTCCTCGTGTCACCTACCTTGGCTTTCAAATCTCCAAGGGTACCAGGTCCCTTCCTACACCGAGGTCTAGGCTGTCTGTAGTCTCCCTGTCCCTGATAACTGCAAGGCTCTGAGCACCTTTCTCAGTATTGCAGGATACTGTCCCATCTGGATCCCTGATTTCTCTACTATTGCTCGTCCTCTGTATGATTCCACCAAAGGCGCTGACTCAGCCCCTTTTGTCTGGACCCAACTTCAGGAGCGGTCTTTTCACTGCCTCCAAAACTTCTGACTCAGGCCCCTGCCTTCTGGCCCTTCTGCCCAAGAAGCTGAGCTTTATGCCCTCACTTTTGCCCTGCGCCACTCTGCCTCTCAGTCTTGCAATATATATATACTGACTCCAAATATGCTTTCCTTAACTTGCATTCCCATAGGGCCATCTGGAAACATCGAGGTTTCATTATAGCCTCCGGCCGCCTGATCCATCATGCTTCCCTCATTCTTGACCTTCTTGAGGCCGTACAACTACCCTCACGTGTTTCTGTTATGCTCTGCCATGCTTACAGACGCGTGACGGACCTTGTCTCTCGTGGCAATGCCCTTGCCGACCGCACAGCCCGAGCTGCCAGTCTCTGCCCCCTCTTTCGACTCCTCTGTATACAATCATTCCTTTTCTGGATTCCCTTACACCCCAGTACGCTTCTCAGGAACAGACTTGGGCATGCATTATTTTGGGCCAGTCTGTCCTGAAAGGGGGGTGGATACAAAATGCGCCAATTCAAGTGCCAATCCAGACCCACACACTGATACTTCAAACGCAAGCACAACACCCTCATAGTTATTCCTCAACACCTGGCCCTCACGATTGTCAAAAGATGCCATGATCTGGCACACTCTGGAGAACCCGCTATGAAAATGACTCTCAAGAGACATTTCTTTATCAATCACCTTGATCAGCTAGTCCGGAATATGGTCCGACAGTGTGTTGTCGGTTATAGAATAAAATTCCCAATCAGATGACTGCCACCTCTTGGATACCAACCTATTGGAATATATCCGATGCAGGTTCTGTCTGTAGATTTTACCCACATGCCCATTTCCGTTCCCTCAGTCACTTCCTAGTCTTCACAGACACCCTGACTAGATGGGTCAAAGCCTTCCTTACTTGCACTGAACACGCCAGAGACGTAACCAAACACCTCCTGAATAATTCCGTGCTTTGGTCTCCCTGTTTTTATAGGCAGTGACAATGGCCCTGCTTTCATTGCCGATGTTGTCCAACAAATTGCTCAGGCCCTCCAAATTGAATAGAAATTATATGCTGCTTACCATCCTGAGAGCTCTGGTCAGGTCGAAAGAATAAACAGAACTCTTAAGACCCTTCTCACAAAATGAATTGAAGAAACGAATCTGTCCTGGCCTGTCCTGCTGCCTTCTGTTCTTTTTCAGATTAGATGCATCCCATCTAAGCCCCATTTGAGCTCATGTCTGGCCGGCAACCACCCATTGTGAACCCAGATCCTGGTTCCTTTGCTACTCTGGGATCAGATATCCTCCAGAGTCAGGTCCAGTCTTTAGCTAAAGCCCTTTAAGAGTTCCACAAATGGGTCCTGGAAAGGGCCCCACTATCGATAGCTACACAAGTCCATGGGTATGTCCCTGGAAATACAGTATGGCTAAAACTTGGAAGTCAGACCCCCTGAAACCTAGGTGGATAGGTCCTTTTACTGTCCTAATTTCTTCTCTTACAGTTGTCAAAGGTGTCCGGACATGAAACTTGGTTCCACTACAACACGGATCTTCAGCTGAAGCTTTCTAAGACCTCAAAAGTTCTGAATATTTACCACTGTACTTAGCAGGTGTTCTGAATATAATTCTTTATAAGTGTTTGAGTTTAATTGACTGCCTGTGGTTCACACTGCCTTTAGCAAGTGTCTCGAGTATAACTGTTTGAAGTTTTCTAAGTTGTGCCTGAAAGAAAAATGAGCTTCCTATGTTAGTATATATATCTGATATTTGTGTTGCCCTTACTTATGCTTCTTTCTTCTGTATTTCTTTCCTATTGTACTTAACAAGTGCAGCCCCTTTGCCTGATGTTTGTTTGCATGAAGGAGTTAAGTACAGAAAGTGTCAAACATCAGAGAGTATTTTCTGTTTCCAACCTACTGGTGATGAAGTTTAAAAGTGGGCGGAAATCTGCATTTATAATGTTGAGGGTCCACTTATCAACTAGACTCTTATTGTAGACCCCACTCGCCCGGTGTCTTTGTATTGTGATACATGTGTGCTATTTGATGTTTCTCAAGGTCATGGTACTACCCCTAATTCAGTTTTGTGTGGCTCCCTAGATTGACAGCGTTATTATACCAAATGTGCTAAGTATATATGTATAACCTGATGCCTTTAAGAACTGCCCCTATGAGGAAACCTTCACTAATGGTGGAGCCTGTCCTTTATGAGAAAGAATACCCCGTCTGCCTCCCTTACTATAGGTCCTAGCTCCGGCCCCTTGTGTACTACAGGCTACTGTAATCCCATGGTTTTCACTATCACTGACCCATATAACTGGAATGCCAATGTCCAAGTCCAGAAGGCCAGAGACTGCATGGCATTGTATATTGATGGTAAAAGGTGAGACTCAGGTACTGATGTATATGTCCGAATTGTATCCCACTCATGTGCTCCTGTCTATCACTCTGGTGTTTCCCCAGTTTTATGAAATTATGAAAGTAGATACTAATATCCTGTAATCACTAGAAATCTGTTTATATAGTTTGCTGAAACTATAGGTCAGACTCTTAATGTTAGCAATTATTTTGTATGAGGAGGGACTGGTATGGGAGAACAGTGGCTATGGGAGGCAATGCAGCTGGACATGTTAAACCTGACTTCACAGACCCTCACTTTTACGTCAGGTCCACGACCTTCACGATGGGCCTTGTGAACCTCCATTGTTGCTTCCCACTGTCTTCAGCCCTTCAGACACTGCTTAATGGAACTTCCTATGAATGATGGTCAGCTCCTGATAGTTGATACTGGCTCTGTGATCTGTTTGCCTACTCTTGATTGCCTGCTAACTAGACTGGTACATGTGTGCTTTGCATGATCCGTTCCAGCTTCTTCCTGTTACCGCTGGCCGATGGTGAACACCTGGGAGCCCCTGTATTCAACACCAGAGGTCGCCAAAAGCGGTCTACTTCCACCAATTCCCTTAAAATAGGTGAATGGGGTGATGACTGGCCTGCAGAACGGATCATTGCTGCTTATGGACCTGCCATGTGGACCGAGGATGACACCTGGGGCTATCGGACCCCAATCTATATGCTGAACTGCATTATTTGTCTATAAGCTGTACTTGAACTGATAACCAATGAGACCTCCCGAGCTTTGAGTACCATTGGCAGAGCGAATGCTAAAATGTGCACTGCTATTTATCAGAATCGTCTAGCTTTGGACTATTTACTAGCTGCTGTGCCTGTGATAAATTCAACCTCTCCAACTGCTGCCTTGAACTTGAGTAAAGTGATTGAGAACGATGTGGATCGTATCACCAAACTGGCTCATGTTCCTGACCAGACCTGGCGTGACCTTACTGCAGACTGGATCTCTGGTACCTTCAGCTCCTGGTTGCCCTCTGGTTCAGCATTGAAGATCATCTTGCTGGTTGCTGCCCTGTCTTCTCTGCTCCTTTGCTGCCTGCCCTGTGTGGTCCCCATAGCCATAAAGCTGCTCCACTGAACTATGGACTCTGTTGTCAAACGTTCCACTGCTGCATTGGCCCTCTCCCAGTATCGTCCCTTACCCACTGGGGACCCCGACTTTCCTGACCCCTAACTTTATTTTGTCAGGCTTGGCTCCTTAGGTACGCCAGCCTGAAAGGGGGGAATGTAGGGTCATGAAATGGTTAACTTTTGTTTAAAATATTGCTCTGGCCTACATAGCTGAAAACAGTGTATAATCTATTGACTGCATCTGCCTAAAATGTATGTCCCTACCTTACCACATTGTAAGCTGAATAGATAAGAGTTTGAGCCATGATGTACCCTGCCCTTCTGTACATTTATCTGTAAGAGTTAGATAGGTGTCCTGCTAGTGACCTGCTAGTGTGAGCTTAGAACCAATGAGTGTTAAGAAAAGTAACACGTGAAAAGCTTTTTCTAGAATTCAGTTGTATAGCCAGAAAAATGAATAAATATCTCTGTAACTTCCTGGTTTCGGCACTTCTGAGCCAGCTTGGAGCTCAGGGGTCCAGCATGCATGCTGTGAATAAAACTTGTACTTCTTCACGCCTCTGACTTTGTGTGTCCAAGTGACCTTTCACTAGAAATGGAGAGGTTCAAGCAACAGTATGACAACCCATAAGCCATCCAGCAAGCTTTGATGAGGAGAACAGATAATGGGACTTTTGTCTGCACAACTCAAAGCCAGGAGCACCCATTAGAAGCTTAAGGAAAATGAAAAAAAAGGAGTTATTATTAGTCATCATGACAGATAAGGCCACTGATCCCAGCTTGTCACAAACCCACCCTGGCAGTGAAAGGGACATTGGCAAAGTATTTAGAGAACATATTTTGACTGAAGAAGCCCAGGAAGACTATGAATTAGAGGTTCATAAATACATCATGATACTGGAAAAATAGTGGGCAAAGGTATTATTGGCAATGAATTAAAAATGTAAGAAAAGCCAAGCAAGTCAGTTACAAGCCATTTATTAAATATATCGAAGAACATCTACAGAATTATTTTCTTCTTTAGATAGAAAGCATACACAGTATAGTCCGGCACAGCATGTCAAAGTAGCTCCTGATTGGTAAGGCCTGACTTTAGTACAGGAAGAGGCGGTCGGAGCATACCGCGAGTGATTTCCTTCACTTGCCGGCACTTCGTCTGCCCTCTCCTACCTCTCCTGTCTCCCCTGCTAAAAACTGTATTCACGGTTTTTCAACATTCGCAGGGGTTTCTGGAACAGAATCCCAGCGAATATTGGGAGAGTACTGTACATGGAAGGAGAGCATAGCCAGGTCTTCCATCTAATTCACATAAGCTTTGTTCTGTGGTTGTCTTAAGTGATTGCAACTAGTGGCATAGTAAGGGTAGGAGGTACCCGGGGTGGTGGCATGCCCCCCTCTCTGCGCCCCCCCCACTTTCCGCCTCCCACTCTCCCTTCTTCCCGTACCTCTAAATCTTTGCCAGCATGAGTGGTTCTTCTCCAGCATGCTTCTTGCGCCTCTTTGATGTCACTTCCTGGCCCCGCGACCCAGAAGTGATTTCAGAGGAGGACCAGGCTGGCGTGAGCAACAGGTAGGAGAGGTTGCTTGCGCCAGCGAAGATCTACAGAGGTAAGGTGTGGGGGGAGGGATGGCGCGAGTATGGCGTGGGATGGTGGGATGGGAAGGAGAAGTGTTGGCGCCCCTACTGACATGGCGCCTGGGGTGGTCCCAACCCCCTCTTACTATTGCACTGATTGCACCAAAATGTTAGGTGTGTTGATAGCTGGCTATGTTAGTATTTTATAAAGGAACATGGGCACTTATATTCCTTTATAGATCAGGCTCCTCTGGACTCATTCTATGCACCCTGTTACAGAATTGTACTTTTTGTAGTATTTGCTGGGGGGGTCTTCTTTAGCAACCCTTTTCATGTCTCTAACATTTCAGGCTTTATTTTCCATTTCTTTCGGGCTTGTTTTGGTTAATCTACTCAATTTTTAAACTTAGTGCTAGGTTATGTAATTTTTCATTGTTTCTGCAGAATTTAAATTACTTTCCTGCCACATAGGGGCTTGAATTAATCGATGCTGTGAAAAATTCTATTTTGAATTTCTCAGTCTCTTTTCTTATACCTGAAATTTCTTTCAACCAGGCTCAAGTTCTTTTCTGTCTGGTGTCCAAGAACTGCTCTCAGTGTTGGCAAAAGATGGTCTGCACAGATAGCCATTCCATCTGTTTTAGCTGTCTAGAACACATCTCTACATAATATTGCTACAAGTTTGACGTTGCTGCTTTGAATTGACAGGGCCTACCAGGAGAGGCTCCAGGTCTATGTAGTGAAAAATATGTTCAGCTTTAAGCTGGATCACAACCGTCATACAAAAATGCCTGCTTTCAAAAATATACTTTAACTCTATAGAGAGCTAAGTGTTCACATTTCTCTTGCTCCTTGATGCTGTAAAGGAGGAAGGAGTGGCCTAGTTGTTAGGGCTGTAGCCTCAGCACCCTGAAGCTGTGGGTTCAAGCCCTGTGCTGCTCCTCGTGACCCTGGGCAAGTCACTTAATCCTCCATTGCCCAGGTACATTAGATAGATTGTGAGCCCATCAGGACAGATGCTTGCGTACCTGAATGTAAACCGCTTAGACCAGTGGTCCCCAACGAGGCCAATCGGGTTTTCAGGCTAGCCTTAATGAATATGCATGAGAGAGATTTACATATAATGGAAGTGACAGGCATTATTATCCCCTCTATAGTGATTAACTTATCCTATTGATCACTCTCTCCTCAACAATGAATTTCCTGTCCTATTAATTCTCTTTCTTCCTCCCCTCTTAAAGTCAATCAATTTGTTACCTTTGCTTAATCTTCTGTAAACCGCATAGAACTTCACAGTATTGCGGTATATAAGCTGTTATTATTATTATTATTATTACATTAGGGCTATCCTGAAAACCCAATTGGCCTGGTGGTCCCCCAGGACAGGGTTGGGGACCACAGGCATAGACAACCTCCATTGATAGGCGGTATATAAATAATATAAATAAATAATAGAACCGCAAGGCACAGGCGGAATAGAAATCCCTAATGTAATGTAATGTAATAATAAATCAGATATCACTCAAGTAGTTTGAAGATAGATATATTTGTAATATGTTTTCTGCTGCAGCACATAAACAGAAGGCTGTTTTCATTTAACAATAAAAACATTGCTAGGTTACCAGATGTCTGGATTTACCCGGACATTTCCTCTTTTTAGAGGGCATGTCCGGACGGCTTTTCAAAACCTGGCACTTTGTCCAGGTTTTGAAAAGCAGATCACATCGGCAGGGGCCTATGGTATGCACATGTGCGGATACCCTCCCAACCACCGAGCCGGCTGAGGGTGCGGGGCGAGGCTGGGGCGTGGCATGGGCGTAACAGGGCGAGGATGGTTGGAACTGGGCAGGTCTGGGGGGTGAGTCTACGGGTCCAGATTTTACGTACGTAAAATCTGGTAACCCTACACATTCCTTCTTCATAACAAGATTTAATTTTCACATGTTTATTATTTACTAGTCTCTAGTAAGCAAGGCCTTTGCCAGAGTCAGAAAAGACAAAGATACTTTCCTGTTCTGATGGAGATGGTAATTACAGAATCCATCATGTTAAGGGCTTCATCAGACCAGATCTTTCAGAACAATTGCAGTCTCCTTCAATCCTCTTGCAGTCCCTGAGCCTTATGTCCCATATGCTGAGAAGTCGAAAGATTGGCTTGCAAAGGAAAGCTCTGGATGCCACCTTTCTCCTTACAGAGTTCACAAGGAAGCCATGCTCTGTTTGGTGTGAAAACAAAACCCCAGGTCTGTTTTCTTGCCGATATTGTTTGACCACATTTTTCCTCATTTCTATAACGTGGTACCTAAATTTACACTCTTAACTGTGCAGTTAATTTATAGACTACTAGTACTTACATGGGTAAATGTACACTTACCCAAGTAAGTACAGTACTCCCCCCGATATTCGAACGGAACCCCCACGAATTTCGAAAAACCGCAAATATGGTTTTTCATGGGGGAGCCTGAAGAGGGCAGCAGGAGAGAGCAGCCGGAGCGCCGCGAGTGCAGGAAATCACTCGCGGTGTGCTCCGACCGCCTGCTCCTGCACTAAGTCGGGCCTTATCCAATCAGGAGCTGCTTGTCAAAAGATGGTCTGCACCGATAGCCATTCCATCTGTTTTAGCTGTCTAGAACAGTGGTTCCCAACCCTGTCCTGGAGGAACACCAGGCCAATTGGGTTTTCAGGCTAGCCCTAATGAATATGCATGAAGCAAATTTGCATGCCTATCACTTCCATCATATGCAAATCTCTCTCATGCATATTCATTAGGGCTAGCCTGAAAACCCGATTGGCCTGGTGTTCCTCCAGGACAGGGTTGGGAATCACTGGTCTAGAACACATCTCTACATAATATTGCTACAAGTTTGACGTTGCTGCTTTGAATTGACAGGGCCTATCAGGAGAGGCTCCAGGTCAAAGCAGCTCCTGATTGGATAAGGCCCAACTTAGTGCAGGAAGAGGCAGTCGGAGCATACCGCCAGTGATTTCTTGCACTCGCGGCACTCCGGTTGCTCTCTCCTGCCTCTCTCATTGCCCTCTCCTTATCGGCGGTTCACGGTCGGAAAATACCGCGAATGACCGGGACCGCGAACGGCCGGGAGAACACTGTCCTATAAATGATGTGTGCAATTTTCTTATCCCCAAATTCGGTATACGGCGCCTTAAGTTGTGTAACACAAATCAGTGCACATAGCCGATTTGGATGCACAACTTCATTGTTTAACAAGCCTAATTGGTGCCGATAATTGACAAGACCTCATAATTGATGTTAATTGGCACTAATTGGAATTTACTTGAACATAAGAATTGTCATACTGGCACAGACCAAAGGTCCATCAAGTCCAGCATCCTATTTCTAAAAGTGACCGACCCCGGTCCCAAGTGCCTAGCTAGATCCCAAGTAGTAAAACAGATTTTATGCAGCTTCCTAGGAGTAAGCAGTGGATTTCCCCAAGTCACCTCAATAACATGCTATGGACTTCTCTTTTAGGAAATTATCCAAACCTTTTTAAACCCCGCTAAGCTAACTGATTTCACCACATTCTCCGGCAACGAATTCCAGTGTTTAATTACAAGTTGAATGAAGAAATATTTTCTCTGGCTTGTTTTAAATCTACTACTTAGTAGCTTCATCGCATGCCCTCTAGTCCAGTGTTTTTCAACCTTTTTCCACCTATGGACTGGCAGAAATAAAAGAATCATTCTGTGGACCGGTGGTTGAAGAACACTGGGCTAAGTCGTGGGCCAGACCCCGCCCATCTCTATCCAATCTCCACCCCAGACCCCACCCCCATAATAGTACTAATTGCATCTTGCACGTCCCGTGCCTCATCTGGAAGCCTTCCCTCTGACGTTGCAACATCAGAGAGAAGGTTTCTGGTTCAGGCGCAGGATGCCCGTAGGTGCCATTGCCCGTGGATTTGTGCACTGAATCAGTTAGGAAGAGGGAGCTGGCTCGAAGATAACGCCGCATCGATCGCACAGTGAACCGGCGGTTGAACAACACTGTTTTAGGCCTGATGCACATGCTGGCCCTGTGGTTGAAGAACACTGCTCTAGTCCACTTAGTATTTTTGGAAAGAGTGAACAAGCGTTTCACATCTACCCTTTCCACTACAATGCACAACTTGGTAGGCGCTTCTATAAAGTGCCTTGGGTGAATCTAAAAAGGGGGCATGGCTAGGAGCGGAGAATGGGTGGATTGTGGGTGTATTCTTTAAATTTGTGCACACTTTTATAGAATACACCCAATCTGTGTGCAAGTTAGGTGCAGGGATTTAGGCCTGCTTTTCCTCAGCCTAAATGGGTGTGTCTAAAAGCTATGGCATGCATTGGCGCTTAGCATGATTCTATAAGGTGTGCATACCTTTTATAGAATTGCGCTAAGCGCTGTTCTAATTAGCACCAATTTTTTGGGTACCATATATAGAATATAGCCCTTACTGTGTAAATGTTGAGGGGCTTTCACAGGGGAGGAAAATGGGTGGGTCCATCATTTACAGGGGCAACTTATAGAATACTGTAAGTTACAAACTGAAGCCCTGATTCTATAAATGGTGTCTAAATCCTAGGCGCCGTACGGCATGGTTGTCAATCAACTGCTAGGCAGCATTTATAGAATCGGGCTTAACAGCACCCATACCCAACTCAGCCTATGTCTACTTCCTGGAATGTACCTTGGTGTAGATACCTACCAAGTTAGGCACCGACTGCCAAATTCATTTTTTTAAATTGTTTTTTTAATGACGCTTTCAATTATCAGCACCAATTAAACCAAATAAAAAATTTAAGATAGGTGTCTGGATTGGCTAGGTGTGCCAATATAGGCACCTAATTATAGGCATTTTTTATAGAATTGGGGCCTAAAGTCCTGCATTAAGGTAGGCCCACTAGTGCCTGCTATTGATGGTGTAAGTGGGGGTGCGCCTAGTCTATAATCTAGTCTTGATGTTCAGATTCTGTTATACAGTAGAGTTAGTGCTCAGAATCTGACTTCCAGGCACCCATACGATGACACCCACTCATAGAATTGCCCCATTCAAGTTCAAGTTATTTAATAAACCGCAAATATAAAACCAAGGTAAAACTAAACGGTTTACAATAAAATGTGAAATGAATTAAAAGAAAACAGAAAGTGAAAAAAATAAAATAGGGTAGGGGACAGAAAAAAATTAAACAAAACACGGAGTACAAAAAAAAAAAGTCAATCGTAGAAACATGAGGAGAGGAAGGAATCGATAGATTATAATAAAAACAAAAGGTTGGGGGAGAGGGAAGGAATGAACACCATTATGCACTTCTAAACTCTAAAAGACTTTATTAGCTATAAATTGATGCTTTTCTTAATCATCTGCCATCCAATATCAGCACCTTACTGTAGTTGGACTTTGGAGAATCAGGGCCTAAATGTTGGATTCAGTAAATGGTGCTGAAAATAGGCATCTGGAAATAATAAGCAGACGACAATGAATTAATACCCCAAATAAAATTAGTGCCATAAGAGATCAAATCGGATATGTCATTTGAAGCCCAAATGATGAAGTTGCGACTGTGTTATTTTGGTCATACTGTCAAAATTGAAAAATCATTGGAGAAGGACATCATGTTTGGGAAGATCAAAGGAACCAGGCGAAGAGGGCGACCTACAGTCAGATGGTTGGACATGTTGAAAACAACCATGGGGATGATACTGGTGGACCTTACCAGACTAGCACAAAGCCGCTGCTTGCAATGGCTGAGATTTATTTAGATCTGTAATAGAAAATGACATGGTGGCTGTTACCCGCAACTAACCATGAGTAACCCACCGAAATGGTGGGGGAAAAAAAGTGTTCACTGCGGGTATGGGGACAAGGCCATCCACCGTCACTTGGAGCGGTGAATGGCCTTATCTCCGCAGTTAAGAGAGGGAACGCGCGCGGTCACTGATCGCATGTGGCCCCCACCTTCCCTCCTTCATACCTACTGGCCGCATCTATCTCCCTCCCTCCCCCTTACCTTTGTGGCACATTTTACTTTACAGTGTTCAAGCCGCTGGAGCCTGTCTGAAATCGCGTTTGTCTGCAGGGGGAAGCTTCTCCTCTGAGTTTATGGTACTGTTTTTCTACTTTGTATGTAAATTGTAATCTGCTTAGGTTGTTAAGCGGAATAGAAATTTTTAAAATAAGTAAAATAAATCTATCTATTGTAGTTATGGTACTTTTACTTTTTACTCAAAAAGTATTGTGCAATAACATTTTGCTTTGATTTAAGTAATTTTTAAAAATGTGTTCTTCATTGTACTTTTACTTAACTATTTTACTTAATTATAACTATTTTGACCTAGTATATTGATCAAAACTGACTGGAACACATTGAATGGAAGACTTCAAAAAATTGTTACCCCCATTCATAAATCTTTTGTAATCCGCCTTGAACCACAAGGTAATGGCGGAATAGAAATCTCTAATGTAATGTAATGTAATCAGAGGAGAAGCTTCCACCTGCAGACGCATGCGACTTCAGGCAGGCTCCGGCGTCTTGAACACTGTAAAGTAAAATGCGCCACGAAGGTAAGAGGGAGGGAGATGCTCAGACCACACGAGGGGTGCTGAAGGGTGGTGGAAAGGAACAGACGCTGAAGGGGGGTGGCGAGAGGGAAGGGTGGTGGAGGAAAGGAAAGGAACAGACGCTGAAGGGGGTGGAGAGGAACAGACGCTGAAAGGAAATGGGGAAAAGAGAGTGGGGAAAAGACGTTGAAGGGAAATGGGGAACAGAGAGTGGGGAGAAGATGCTGGAAAGGAAGAAGACAGAGATGCCATACTATGCGGGGAGGTTGGAGGGAGAGATGGAAGGGAGATGCACAGTAACAGAGCAAATGGAAGATGCAGAGAGAAGGCAGACAGTTGATGGAAGGAATTGAATGAAGAGAAGATGAGGAAAGCAGAAACCAGACAACAAAGGTAGAAAAAAAAATTTTCTATTTCTTTTCTTTTCTTTTTTTTTTTTTTTGCTTTAGGATAAAGTAGTATATTAGTTTTGTTGATAAAAATTGATAAACAAAGCCCTGCCAGCTGAACATCTCTTTCTCTAGTTCAGCAGCCAGAACTTTGATTTATAAGGAAGGAATAAGCTAAATATTGCAGTACTGAGGCTTGTATGGATGCTGCGGTGACAGTGATCGCAGTGACGGGGACAGGGACGGTAGGGGCGGTGACGAGGACAAATTTTTTCCCCCGTGTCATTCTCTAATCTGTAATTCATCAAGTCGCTAGGACTCAAACACGAGTCGATGGCACCTAACTAACTAACCATAAATACAAAAAATGCAATACACATTACTGTCACCTTCTACTCTATGAAATTTTTCAATATACGAGTATAACAACTAGAAACCATGGTTAATTGAAGGACACCTGCTTTATTTAACTCATGGCTATATAAAGTACATTAGAAAGGCCTAGCAAACAACTCTGCGGAGAAAAAGCATAATTAGTTGTAACAGTTGTGATAAGCAACCCACCACCTGCCTCCAGAAAGGCTGTAGCACGGGGCAATCCCACCAAATATGTAAAAATGTCCCCAGGGCGTTCCCACATCTCCAGCATAGGGCCAAAGCACTAGGAAACATACGGTGGAGATGCTTTAAGAAAAACCCCAAATATATTGTCTTATAATACATAGTTAATACATATGACGTATCTCCTTCTTACTAACAGGTTATCGTATGAGATTGGGATCCAGCACAGACAAAAAAGATTCAGGTCGTCTGCATGCAGATTTTGCTCAGGCACGGGATGACTTCTATGAATGGGAATGCAAGCAAAGAATGTTTGCCAGGGAAGAACGTCATAGGCGCAGATTGGAAGTGGACATGTTCCGGCCCCCTTCTCCAGCAGTCATGCATTACTCAGAACATGAAGCTACTTTACTAGCTGAAAAACTTAAAGGTAATGGAGTAACTTAATTGTTTACACCTATCAGTATATTCTGATCCCAGAGATATATGTGCATGCTTACATTTTCTTTTTTTGTGCCCTGCTGACAGCCTGAAAGCTGGAGCAAGCAGCAACTGCCTGCAAGGGCATATAGTATCTGTTTTTGTTGTATACATGTTGTATGTGACTCATTCCCTCCAGTTTCAGACCTTCCTGACAGTCTGATGGTCTGTCAGTCAATTAATCCACATCCAGGCATAAAAGACTTATCCTTCTGGAACCAGAATGAGTGCAGCACTCGTGTTTCAACTAGCTGCAGTAAGGTACCTTTTTATGTAGGGTTACCAGAAATTCAGGAAAACCAGGACATGTCATCTTTTTTTTTTTTAATATATATTTATTGAATTTTTTCAATATAATCAAGCATAACTTGTACAGAAAGGAAATTCAGCAAAAGAATTAATAATTAAACATATACTTCAATCAAACATCTAATATAAGCTAAATCTCTACTCAAGTCCACAATTAAGATCCAAGGTGGATGATGGGCAAGTAATACAAAGAAAATTTAAATTAAGTAAATTATTACTAGTAGACTGGAAATACACCTTTCCTTAATCTAAGCACTCATGTTCCATCTTTCTCCAAACATGAAGTTGATAGAAAGGTTGTCAGTTGAGATGGCTCAAAGAAGACAAATTTATGTGAACGATAGTTAATTACACATTTACATGGATGTCGTAAATAAAATGTAGCCCCTAGAGCCATAACACCAGGTTTCCTTAGCAAAAATTCACATCTCCTCCGCTGGGTCTCCTTGGTCAAATCTGGGAACATCTGTATTTTACAACCTAAAATTTTTTTTTGTTTATTCTTAAAGAAAAGTCTCAGCAGCCAGTTTTTATCTGGCGCGAGCGCTACTGTTATAAGTAAAGTTGCTGGTTCAGCCAATTCTTTATCCGATGTTTCCAGAATATTAGATAAATTCATAGAGTCCTGTCCCATATTCTGTTGTTGTTGTTGCTGTTGCAATTTCTTATTTGGAAGGTAATAAACTTTTGTAAATGGTGGTAATGTTTCTTCAGAAAGCTCCAATATTTCAATCATATAACGCTTAAGCATTTCTCTAGGGGCTATCATAGGCACCTTAGGAAAATTAATCAGCCTAAGATTGTTATTCCGGGAAAAATTTTCCATTACCTCCATTTTCCTTCTTAAATCAGTATTATCTTTAATTAGTGTCTCAATAGTTTGTTTAGAAACCTTTATATCTTGAAATGCATTCTGTATTGAGGTCTTAGAGTCCTCAATTTCACTTTTTAAGTCTTTAATGTCAGTCTCATGTTTGTTAATTTTGTTTTCAAATAGTTGTAATTGTGGACTTATAGACTTTGCCAAGTTAGCCACTAAATCCCAGAGAGAGTCCAATGTTACCTCCTAGGGCTTCTCTATTTGAAGAAAGTGTAACTTAGGTTTATTTAGCTCACCCACTGGCAAACTGTCTCTTCCAACGTCGTGTTTGGTTCCTGCTTCCCCCTCTGCTTCCTCCTCAGTCTCCGCATTCGGGCTTCCCTGCAGCAGCAGGGGCCCCGGCAACACATTTCCCTCATTGATCTCCTGAGCCTCCGGGAGGAGGTGAACTCCAACTTCCGGGAGTACCTCCGCTCGCGGCAAACTGGTAGACTGAGGGTGTGGGGGAGGTGCTCTCACGTCGGGGCTTAAGGATGTTTCTGGCCCCATAGAGAACGACGCAGACTCGCCGCCACTGCGCGCCTCCTGCAGGGAACTCCCCGACGATATTGTTGGCGTTTGCTGCATTCTCCGAACAAGCTCCTCGATATTGCCGAAGACAGCCGTTCTAGAGCGCTGTGAGGCTCCACCAGCGCTCCTTCCTCTCCTCTTCGGCATGGCTAAGCAGGTAAAATTTTTACCAAGAAAAGTAAAATAAGTAAGACGAGCTTGGGGAGAGTGTGCTCAGACATACTAGCATTCGGCCATCTTGGATCCTTATCTCATCTTTTTTTAGAGGCCTGTCTGAGTGCCTGGACAGACTTTCCAAAACCTGGTAGTTTGTCTGGGTTTTGAAAATCCCCAACCTCCATCCGCGTCTGGAGGGCCTCTGAGCATGCGCGGATGATGTTACATGCATCCCGCACATGCTCGGAGGTCCTCCAGACACGACCTGGAGGTCAGAGAAGAAAGACGAGGCTTTGTGGGGGAGCGATAGCTTGTAGCGCATGCTAATCTTTTAGGGCGCGCTAAATCAGTTAGCGTGCCTTAGTAAAAGGACCCCTAAGTATACTCAGTCACCTTCAGAGCAAACAAACACTCACGCTGGAGTAAAGATTATTTGTGACCTCAGCTGTGCCGCTGTAAGAACCACTTTCTTCAAACAGACTAATGCACCAGCATCCTCATCGGTCAAAATATTTTTTATATATAAATTAGCTCAATCACAATAGATTATTGTTTCTCAAATATTCCTGATCAATTTATAATTATCAAAACTTATAGTATTGAAAAGCAATACTCATCTTGAAAAGTCTAATAGCAGGGGCAGATTCGTCGACATAGAACCTGCGTTCTATGTCGTTTAAAACTCAATATGAAAACATACCTTTCACAGTCTCCATTACCACCCTTGCCTCTCTTTCTTAAGTTTATTCAAGTTTATTTAATTTCTTTAATTAATTCGCATAGTCCAAATCCAATGCGATTTACATAAGTTCAAAAATTAAGTAAAATAATAAAAACCGACAAACATAACATTCAGTACTAATGCAGTAATACATGTAAGGAGGGAGGCGGTTGACAGCAATTAACATAAATACAATTCTAAAAAAAATAAAACCAGGGGAGGGTCCAAAGACACAGAAGGTTGGGGAACAGGTACCCGCTTAATTCTATTAGATCGTCTTCCTAGAACTATTATAGGTTAGAACAAATCTATTGGAAAGCGTCCTTGAATAGCCAGCTCTTTAGGAGACTTTTAAACTTGCTCAGATGTTGGCGGTGTTTTTTGCGCTCTATTTGAAGTCTTAGCAATCAATTAATTAGAAACCAGTCCTCATCTGTTCCTTGTTAACAGTGGCAGTGCTGAGGTCATATGTATGTGTTCTGTCATTTTGTTCTTTATAATAGTCTCTAAAAAATTTTTCCGCCACCAACGTCGGATTCAGCTGAAATAACCTTGTTACGGTAGTTCATCAGTATAATATCTTTGGGTGACGAAGGAACTAACAGTTTATCTGCTGATCAGAGTGCTAATAGAAACATGCTGGCAAAATTTAGAGTTCAGATAATTCAGAAAGACACAATAAATTACTTTGTGAACTAAAAGCAGAATCTTGGAGAATAGTCTTCTTCGATACAATGTCACAACTAACAAAAGAGGTTTACTCCAGACTAAATAATGTTCAAAATACTGCTGCTAGGGTGGCAAAGGGCATATGACATCATGATCATGTTATCATCTGTGCTTAAGAAGCTTTATTGGCTTCTGGTCACATCCAGAATATTCTCCAAAATTCGGCTTATAGTTGAAAAGGCAATTTATAGTGTCTTTCTGCATTATCTACTTTGTAAATTTTGCAAGCATGAATTATTTTGCTGTAAAACTCACTCTTGGATTCTGTATAGGTCATTAAAAGTTGGGTGTGCAAGGCAGATGTGAATGCAAATTAATTAGATAACAAGGCATTAACAATCAATAACTGCAGTTATTTGGCAGTAATTTACATTTGCATATTGTCACAAACCCGAGCCCAATGCCGGCCTTGTGCCAGTTAAACCCCGGAGAAAACATCCCCTGAAACTAGTCCGGGCTAATCACTGTGTCCCTGATAGGCAGGAACAGGACCAGGAAGCACAGGCTGTGTTCAGACCGGCTGCAGAACACAGCCTGGTGAAAACTGGTAGGGCCCCTTTAAATCCTCCATTTTGCAAGAGGCTAGCTAAACAGGGTGGAAGGCAGCCTCAGCTGAAGGAAGTCCAGCCCCTGAGTAGGACTGGGCGTGGTACAGCAGCTTTGCAACATTTGGAGAGCTGGCTGTCCAGGAGAAGGGGAGACAGAGGAGAAGCTCTCAGGTGGAAGGAGCCTCCAAGTTCCCCAGAGCCAAAGGATATTGAAATGCTGGACAGAGAGCCAGAAGGAACAACCCTGGTAAACCCGGAATATGAAGCAATGGATTGCAGTGCTTTACCAGAGGTGGGATTGATTGAGAAAATGGAGGTTAATTAGTGTTGAATTGCTTTTTGGGGTTAATTTTTGAATGTTTCCATTTCTGTTGGGCAAAAAGGATTTTCCTTGAGCATGCTAGCTAAAGGGATGTATGCTAACCAAGTGTTTGCTTTGATGGAAAGTTTTTTTTTTCTTTTTGCCAAGATGGCTGCTGTGAAAAAACTTGCCTTCATAAGGTGTGAATATCCTGAAAGCTGGGGCAGGATTTGCCCAACACCTTAGTGGAGGGTTTGTGGGTTATTAGCTCTTGGTACCAAGGAGCCGATTTGGCAAATCCTCCAGCCTTCTGCCACTGCTTTTGGAAGGGCAACGCTGCACATTGCAGGGTGACATAGTTTGTTTGTCAATTTACAAGTAAGACTTTGGGAGAGTCAAGGACTGCCAGAGACTCTGCTATACCTGGGACATTGATAAAAGAACTTTGGGAAAGTTATCCAGACCAGGCTGGTAATCACCATATTATTTTGTTTTCATGATTATGACCAAGATCTTTTGAATCTATTTTCATTTCATGCATTTTTGCTTGGACCTGTTCAGATGAACAATAAATTTGATTTCTTTATTTCATTACTTACCTGTGTGAGGCCATTCTGTTTTATTCACATAGGATAAGTTTATTCACAACAGGGCCTTCCTCCCTCTTGGGGAAGCACGCTGGGAGAATCTTTAAAGCATGGGCCGGTTACCGCAAGCCTCAAGGGTCCGGCCACGCTACAATATGCATCTGCCTTAGTCATTATTCTAGAACTGTCCCGCAAACTTTTTTAAAGCCGTAGCACACTAAACTCAGGGCCGCAGCTGGAGGGCATTTGGAAGTGCACGGCCATTGACACGATGACAATGCATACATGTGTGACATCATCATGCTGACATCCACGCATGCGCAGAGGCTCTCCAGACGGGGCCCTGAGTCTGCAATTACTACGCCGGTGGGGGGTGTTAGAGGAGGAGAGGCGCCAGTGCCAGCTTACTGCCTATAGGATGTCTCTCTCGCCTGTAAGCACTCAGCTGTAGACAACACCTCTTGCAGCACACCCAGAATCTCACAGTGGCACATAGTTTGCGATACACTGTTCTATAACACTGTTCTTCAACCGCCGGTGCGCAGACTGGTGCCAGTCCGCAGGAAATTTCTGCCAGTCCGCGCAGGGCTGGCAAGATTAAAGTGACCATAGGTCCGTTTTCAGATCTCCTGTCCCGTTGTCTCCACACACAGCTTCAGGACAGCGTCTCAAAGCTGTGATTGGGGACAACGGGATAGGCAATCATTTCCTGTCCCTCCCTCCTTCCTTTCCCCGGGTCCCCTTCTCTTACCGCCCTGCTGCTGCTGCTAAAGCCGACAGGAAGTCTTCTTTCCGACATCAATTCTGACGTCAGAGAGGACATTCTGGGCCAGCCAATCACTGCCTGGCTGGCCCAGAACATCCTCTCCGACGTCAGAATTGACATCGGAAAGAAGTCTTCCTGTCGGCTTTAGCAGCAGCGGCAGGGCGGTAAGAGCAGGGGAAAGGAAGGAGGGAGGCTTTTATTTTTTTGCGGGGCATAGAGGGAAGGTGGTAGGCAGGCAATCAGTCTGGCTTTGGCCAGGGAGGGAGGGAGAGAGGTAGATAGGCAGGCAAGAAGGCTGGCTTCGGGGGTGGGGGTGGGACAAAGTGTGGAAGGCAGTGAGAGAGATATGGGAAGGATGCACTGGAGGCACTAAAGACAGGAAGGGGCACTAAGGACATGGGAAGGAGGCACTGGGGGCACTAAACACATGGGAACACTAAAGACACTAATGACATGGGGACACTAAAGACAGGAAGGGGCACTAAGGACATGGGAAGGAAAAGAGGGAGGGAATAGAAAGGGACAATTTTTGGGCCTGAGTGCAGAAAGAAAGAAATGAAAGAAAGGATACACAGACAGAATGAAACGCAACCAGAGACTCATGAAATCACCAGACAGCAAAGGTAGGAAAAATGATTTTATTTTAAATTTAATGATCAAAACGTGTCAGTTTTGAGAATTTATATCTGCTGTTTATATTTTGCACTATATTTGTCTATTTTTCTATAGTTACTGAGGTGACCGAGCTCGCGGATATGGGGCGGAAACGGGGTTTTTAAATTTTAGTCCTAGTAGTTTGCCAGTCCACAAAATAATTCTTTTATTTCTGCTGGTGTAAAAAGGTTGAAAAACACTGTTCTATAACATCGATGCCTAAATTTTCTAGCTTGTAAGTCAAAAGGGCATTTTACATGGTGAGCTCTTCATAGAATATTCGTTTAGTGTGGACCTTTCCAGTTCTTAATTTTGGCCACAATTTACTGAATCGGGCCGTTAGCCTTGATTACCGTTTCCATGCTGGAATGATGGCATGCTCTGATTCATGCACTAGCTGCATAGCCTGTTCTGGGGCAGAAACAGATGGACCAAGAATGAAGTTAACATATGATTCTTTATCGTGAACTGGTGCAGATAGTGATGGTGTCCCAAAAACAAAAGAATCTGTGGAATTGATGCTCTTGATGCAAATATGAGTCAAAGTCTTGTAAAATGCACACTCATCCACATAGAGGACCAAAATCACAAGCGTTTTATTAAATATTCATTTAAATATTCGTTTTATTAAATATCCAAATGAAATGACTCCCTTTTTACTGTAGAATTTCTGGGTGGTGGTTGTTGTGTACTACGTAGATCAGGGGTGACCAACCTTTTGGCTTCCCTGGGCCGCATTGGTCAAAAAAAATGTTTCTGGGGCCGTACAAATGCTGCAGCAAGACAGAGGAGGGAGCCGGCAAAACGGTAAACACCTGGGGGCAGCAGAGGAAAACATTGCATTGCCCTTGACTGAGGCCACACAAAATACTTCACGGGGCCGCATGCGGCCCTTGGGCCGCAGGTTGGACACCCCTGACTATGTCGTAGATAGTAGGAGTGCCAAGCTATCAGCAAACATATAGAGAATCTGTGCCTCAAAGCAAAGAATAGAAAGGCCAGAGGTGCATACATATAATCAAGAAAAGAAACAGTGTACCTGCTAAAGTGAAAGCTGGACACTACGAAAACAAGACAAAAAGAAGATTGACCCATTTGAGCTATGTTGCTGGAAAAGGATTTTAGGCACACCGTGGACCGCCAGAAGAATTAATGAAGAGATCAAACTGGCTATGTCACTCGAAACTCAAATGATGAAGTTGCGACTGTCTTATTTTGGTCACACCATCAGCAGAGAGAGATCACTGGAGAAGGCCATCATGTTTGGGAAGCTCGAAGGAACCAGGCGAAGAGGGCGACTTGCAATCAGATAGCTGGACACGAAAACAACCACAGGGATGACGCTGGAGGACCTTTCTGGACTAGCACAGAATCGATTTCTTTTTAGATCCGCAATTCATCAAGTCGCTAGGACTCGAACACGAGTCGATGGCACCTAACAATAACCTGCTACATAAATAAAAAAAATAGTTTATTAGCTGACTAGCAAACTGTCCACTTAGAGTTAAATAACTCTTCAAGTGGACAGTTTACTAGTCAGTTAGTAAACTCATTTTTTATGAATGCAGTCGTACATGCATAGTCTTTGCTCACATCTAACCTTCATATGTCTTTAGATTTCTTCCGAATCTAAAGTATCAGATATTCAGAGAGTTTTAGCTTCCTTCCATAATGCATTCATGAGGATGAATAATATAAATACAAAATACCGTAGTAGAGATCATATTTAATGCAAAAAAATATGATCACGTCACTCCCCTTTTGCATAAGGCTCATTGGCTTCCAGTGGATATAACCAACCAGAGCAAATAACCAACCAGAATTTATTAATAATTTACTTATTCCATACAACCAAACTAGGACTCTAAGATCTACAGGTCATAACCTTTTAACTATCCTCTCATTGAAGTATATCAACACAACAAGGACTACAATTTTTTCTGTTAGCGCCCCTTCGCTTTGGAACAGTATTCCAAACCACCTACGCGAAATAGCAGGTCTTGCCAATTTTAAAACAAAGCTAAAGACATTTTTATTTCTCAATGCTTTTGACACGTAAACTGCCCTTTTAAGGGCGATCCAGTTCCTGGAAAGGTCTTTTTCCTTTATTTTCTCTTCCTTTTGTCTTTTCCATAAATGTTCTTTTTCTTTCTATCAATTGTAGTTCCAACCCTCCTTCGCTTAATTTTGGTTTGTCCATATTACTAAAAATTGTACATTCCCCAGTTCTGTCCTTAATTGTTCTGTAACTTACAGTGATACATTGTTTTAATATATTCTGTATACCGCCTTGAAGATATGATAAGGCTGTATAAGAAATTTTAAATAAACTTGAAACTTGAAATTGTTTGAACAGGAGGATAGTGGTGTAGGCTAAGGGCAGCAATCTGGCATATTCTAGCAATGTCTTTATCAGCTGTGCCAGCTAAGCACCAAGTAGTCATAGAGTTTACATTCTGTTCACTTAGCATATATATAATCTGCTGCCATTTTTACCCAGTTTTTCTGTCATTAACACTGAGCACTATTGCACTACAGTACACACTACTGCTTAAATATTGTTTTATAGTGTGTCCTGTTGCTGCATAATGCACAACACCATTACAGAAGCTCATGTAAACCGCTCTGAATTGACTCCCCAGTCATTAGTAGCAGTATAGAAGCTTTCGATAAACAATAAACATTATTTATGAATATGCACACTGTTAATGATAGTGCCCAAAAACAAAAAAAATTGGAAAGAAAGATGGAATATCCTGTAAATGAATCAGGAAATTAAACAAAGCAGAAATTTTGGGCCTTCCCATCTCTATTAGGAATGCTCCCTGATATCCAGAAATGTAAAAAGGTCTTAAAAACTACTTTATTATACTTCCAAGCACTTCATGTAACACTATGCCGACCCACTCCAGATAGTAATAAATACATTGTGCAAAGCCGCAACAGTGCACCCCACCTCCTGAACATCCCCCATCCATTCCCCAGTGGCATTGCCCCCTCTCAGACCCTTCCCCATAGCATCTCTATCTCAGAATCCCTTTCCCGATGGCATCTCTTCCTCTCTTTCCCTTAATGACACAGAGAGAGATGCCCAGCTTTGGAGCTGGAAGAGATACTGTGTGTAAAATAAGTTCCTTGTTTGGAGAGATCTGTGTGGAGATCAGAAAGAGAGTCTGAGACTTTAAGTCAGAAGGGGGTAACTTTGCAGTGAAAGGACAATTTATACACTAGTCCCCTTCCCTTCCCCTGTTTAAAAGCAGACTGAAAACCCACCTTTTTGATATGGCTTTCAATCCTTAACCCTACTCCTCTGCCCTACAACTCATCCAGCTGATTAAGCGTTCCCCTTAACTGTATCCATGACATCTTGTTTGTCTGTCTTGCCTGTTTAGATTGTAACATAAGCTCTTGCATACAGGGACTGTTTTCGTACTCTTTGTGACTCTGTACAGCGCTGCGTGCGTCTCGTAGCGCTATAGAAATAATTAATAGTAGTAGTAGTGCCTAATATTAGGTATGAAATGCATGTATATGTTATAGAATAATGGCACTTATGTGAATCATTGGCCACCAAAAATTGGCATTTACTCAGGTGTTAAGCACTGTTCTGCCCTGAAAAGCCAAAACACAGTAGCTATTGAGAATGTAAATACAAGAAAAGTCCAAAAACATGTTTTTGTTTTTTTAATAAATGCCCGGTGGCGTACAAGGGTAGAAGGCACCTGGGGCAGGGGCTCCTGGCATTGCTGTTCCCTGCACCCCCCTTGTACTCTTCCAGTCGTACACCTCTTCTCTGTTGCGTGCATACGCCCCCCCCCCCCCCGGCCCACGCAGCTCTTCAAAATCTGCCTGAGGAAGTGGATTTTGATCTCCAAAAGTTAGTAAAATATGTATTACAATTAGTCCAATTACCTTATTTCATTTTCTATTTACAAATGTTTATCAATACAGCTATAATACTATTTTATTCTAAGGCAACAACAACAACAAAATCTTGATTTCTACCTTTTTTCATCTCTGGTTTCTGCTTTCCTCATCTTCCTCATCTGCTTTCCTCTCAATTCTATCCACATCTGCCCTCTTTCCCTTCCATTTTCTCTTTCTGTCTCCACTCCCTCCCCATGATCTGGCATCTCTCTCTTCTCCTTTCCTTCCCTCCTTCTCACTCCAACTCACCCCATGGTCTGAAATCTGCTTCCCTTCCCCCATGCCCTGGGATCTCTTTCCTCTCCTCTCCTTCCATCTCTTCCTCTCCCTCCATGCTCCTGGCATCTCCTTTCCTTCCTTTCCCTCCCTCCCTTCGTAATGGTGTGGCATCTCTGTTTCCTTCCCTTCCCTCTCCCCATGCCGTGGCATCTCTCTCCTTCCCTTCCTTTTCTTCACCCCCCCCTCCTCTCATGCTCTGGTATCTCCTCTCTTTCTTTTCCCTCCCTCCTTTCTCCTTGATCTGGCATCTCCTTTCCCTCCCTTCCTTCCTTCCCCATGGTCTGACATCTGTCTTTCCTCTCCTCTCCCTTCCCTGGTGTTCCTTCTCCTTCCCTGTCTTTCTATCTTTGCCACCCCGTTACGCCCCAGGCTCACACCTGGCCCTATCCATTGCCCTGCCCCCTCAGCCTCGTTGGGAGGGAGAGTCATCCACACACGCATGGATGCCCCTCCCAATGTGATCTGCTTTTCAAAACCTGGACAGAGTGCCCTGTTTTGAAAAGCTGTCCGGATGCCCAGACATGCCCTCTAAAAAGAGGACAAGTCCGGACATCTGGTAACCTTACATTTACCTGCACACAAAGTATGCCATTTTCAAGCAACTCATTTCCATGATAAATTGTTGTTTATCTGCAAACATGGCTTTGAAAATTGCCCTTTGTAAGCATATCTATTTTTGAAATAATGCTTTGAAAATGTTTCCTGTACAAAATAATAACTTTTATTTTCAGTACATTTTTAAGAGCATGTACATATGAAAAGATAGAAGATATCTTCTGCAAAGTGCAGAACTGTTATTACATTTTTGTGATGTGATAGTTCTAAATAAAATGAGTTTCTTTCCAAATGAATGAGTTTAATAAGGCAGCACACAGGCCTTAGTTAAATTAGATTAAACAGTTTCTGTTTTGATGAATAATTTTCTGTTGGATAAGAATTAAATTTATAATAAGGTATGGAAATGTTCAGTTGTGTCGTACAATATGTCAGTAGGTACGATTATTTTTATGACAGTAGGTTTAGCTAATTTGAAAGCTTGGAAATTAGTTGGAAATTAGAAATTCAATTGGGCATCTTCTGTTGTTTATTTAATCTTATATGTTGCATTGATACTGCACTTTTCCATCTATTAAACTGTTAGAAAAGGTAGCTTCTTTATATGATTCTAATATAGGGGTCTTCTTATTAAGGCATTATATTCTATGGATGCGTTAGCATTTAGCACGCCTTAGTAAAAGGAACCCATATATTTTTAGATGTTTAACCATGGTATTTTTCCCTTGGTAAAACTATCATTTAACTATAAGATGCCCACAAGCCTAGCAACATACAAAGAGTAAACTGAACTGACAAGAAGGGCCTGATTCTAAAAACAGCACCTAACCGCGATCTGCACATTTGACCAATCAACCTCTAGATCAGTGTTCTTCAACCACTGGTCCGTGGACTGGTGCCGTGCCACAAAAATTTCCTGCCGGTCCATGGCCGGCACGTGCCTCGGGCCGGAGGAGAGCAGTGCACAAAGCCGTGTATGGCGGCTCCTACGCACGTCCTGTGCCTGAACCGTCGGCCTTCTCTCTGACGTCGCAACATCAGAAGGAAGTCTTCTGGATGATGTGCAGGACGTACGAGGCTCTACCGCACCTGGCTTTGTGCAAACTGCAGCAGTGAGGAAGAGGGGAAGTGAGGAAGGAGCCGGCCGCAGGCAGTGAGGGCAGTGAGGAAGAGAGAGCCAGCCACGGGCAGCATAAAACGGCCAGGTGGGAGCACTGGTATGTTTATTGGAGAGGGGAGGAAGACAAGAGAGACAGCTGGTTTTCTCAAGGCGTTGTTTGTAAACAAGAGAGGGCAGGACACCCAGCCTCACCCAACTGCCGTGATGAAGGGATGGCACGTTGACAAGGAGGTCAGAGAGCAGATGCGAGCAGAGGGAGGCACCTAATTGAGACACAGCTTGGAGGGAGGGAGACAACAAAGGTAGGGGAATGATTTTATTTTCAATTTAGTGATTGAATTGTGTCAATTTTGATAATTTTCATCTGCTGTCTATATTTTGCACTGTTCAGGAAGAAATGCATTTGTTTCTTTTTCTCTGGGGTTGTACTGCATGCAGTCTTGAATCTTAGGGTTTCGTTTGTATATATTTTAGTTTTTGGTCCCTTATTTACATATGGGTTATCTGTGTTCTGATAGGAATGAATGTTGAGAAGCATACAGTGTGCTTTATGTAGTTTAATTTTGTGGTTAACCATTATGTGTTGTTAATAAGATTATATTGTGTGTGTATATGAAAAATGAATGGAAAAAATAGTGTTACAATTAGTATTATTATGGGGGCGGGGTCTGGGGTGGAGATGGGCGGGGTCTGGCCCATGACTTAGCCCAGTGACGTGTTGGCGTTTAGCGTGTGCTAAACAGCAAGCGCGTCTTAGTAAAAGAGGGGTATAATGCTATAGCGGCAATCAGTGCTCTTGCTTGAACTGGGATGTTATATTATCATACTCCCTGGACCCATTGATAAGTTTGATCATAGTATTCTAAATGTGCTTATATTACTAACTTTATAATATATCAGAGACACAATGGCCTAGATTCTGAAAATGGTGCCATACATTAGGTGTCTAGATTGTGCTTATTGTTGCCTGACTTAATTGCTTTAATTGGCTCAGTAATTGACTGTGCTATTTAAAACCAATTAAAAATTAATTTAAAAAGTAGGTGCCAGAATCACATCTACAGCATGGCGTCTAGTGATGCCTAAGGTCAAAGTAAGCACGGTAAGGGGGTAGAGATGATCTTAGGCAAGGGGTGGGCAACTCCAGTCCTCGAGGGCCGGAATCCAGTCGGGCTTTCAGGATTTCCCCAATGAATATGCATTGAAAGCAGTGCATGCAAATAGACCTCATGCATATTTATTGGGGGAAATCATGAAAACCCGACTGGATTCAGGCCCTCGAGGACCGGAGTTGCCCTCCCCTGTCTTAGGCGCTGCTATGCATGATTCTCCGTAAAACCTAGGTAGCTGTGATTCTGTTAACAGCGCCTAAGTGTGATTGTTTTTGTAGGTGCCAGCACCATTTACAGAATCCGGACCAATGCGAAATTCTATTCCGTTTATGACTGAAAGTTCACAAGAAGAATCATTCGATAGTGATGTTGGATTTGAGCTGTTGTGATTGTCGCTGTCACCACCGTAAAAAAAGCTAATTAAGGGGCACTGTTACTAAAGTGTGTTAGGCACGTGTGAATTGGCGCACATTAACGGCAATCGCACAAATGTGGTAACTGCTTTTGCATTGCAGATATAATGCACATGCTAGTTATAATTTTGTGCTAAGGGGCATAATTGTGTGATGCCTGGGCAGAAATTGTGCTTGGAGAGTATATTGCAGTTGGTATGGGTACACTTAAGGGGAAATTCTATACGAGGCACTTAAAGATGGGCACCTGAAATTATGCGCCAAACTTAATTAGTAAATTGGCTTCAATTATGAGCTTTAACAAGCTCATAATTGGAAAAAAAAAATCAAAATTAATTGGGTGATAAGTACCTATTTTCTTAGGTGCAATTCTACAAAAGATTGTATTGTATGGTACCTTGCGGTGCCTAACTCCAAAGTAGGCATGTTTAGGGGTAGAGAAGGACTTAGAAGCCGCTAGGCATGATTCTCTAAAGGACTTAAGTGTCTATAATATAGGCCTTTAAAACTCTAGCCTACATTACAGGCATCTAAGTTTTAAGTTAGGTGCGATTTTATAATAGGCACCTAAGTGTGATTGACAAGAGATAGGTGCCATTTATTTATTTAAAAGCTTATACCCTGCTTAAACCTAAGCGGTTCACAAGATACATACACAGTTTTTAAAAGCAATACAACACAAATTAAAATCTTTTCAACAGTATTATTAAAGTGAGCAGCTTTCAAGAAAAGGCCTCTATAAATAAAGCCGTTTTTAACACCTTTTTAAATCTCTGAATGTCAGAGAGCATCCTGAGTGACCCTGTAAGATTATTCCATAGTTGCACCCCTGCCACTGAGATTACTGAAGCCCTCATTTTTGCATAATGTATGCTTGTCAGCCCTTCACTAACTACCTAAAGTGTCCTCTCTGACCACAGGGCTCAACCCGGTTGATACACTTCCAGATATCAACAAAAGAACTTTATAAACAATCCGATATTTCACTGGTAACCAATGAAGTCGTTTCAGTAAAAGTGAGATATGATCGAATGTAATGTAATGTAATGTAATTTATTTCTTATATACCGCTACATCCGTTAGGTTCTAAGCGGTTTGAAGAAAATATACATTAAGATTATAAATGAGAAGTAAGAAGGTACTTAAAAAATTCCCTTACTGTCCCGAAGGCTCACAATCTAACTAAAGTACCTGGAAATTAATAAAGAAGAGAAAATAAAGATGGTTGAAAAAAGAAAAATTCTATGTGAATTTATAGGATGGAAATTAAACTGACAGTGAAGAACTGTATGAAAAATACATATGGAATTCAGTTAGAGAGGGTAGGTTACAATCTATTTATGGTATTTGTTTAATTGGAAGGTGTTAAGGTGGGTAATTTGGGGGAAGGTTATCTGAAGGTAGGTGAATCTTCTGGAGGTAAAAGATCAACCGAGCTGCTGCATTTTGAACCACTTGCAAAGCTTTACATCTGGCAGCTGTAATCCCCAGATACAGCGCATTTCAGTAATCTAATTGTTGAATGATAACAGTGTGCAAAACGATCCTAAAATCATAATGTGGCAACATCACTTTTAATCTTCTAAGCACTCGCATCTGGTAGAAAGTAGACCTGATCCCAGCCAACACCTGTGCCTGCATACTCAAGGTAGCAACTATCCCAGGGTTGGGCAACTCCGGTCCTTGAGGGCTGGAATCCAGTTGGGTTTTTAGGATTTCCCCAATGAATATGCATAAGATCTATTATATCATGCACTGCTTTCAATGCATATTCATTGGGGAAATCCTGAAAACCTGACTAGATTCCGGCCCTTGAGGACCGGAGTTGCCCACCCCTGATCTAACCAAACCCCCAGTACCTCTGTGCTATACTGTATACCAGGGTACCATGCACTATGGACATTTTAATGTACAATCTGCAAAAGAAATGCTGAGCGTACCTCCTAATTGATGCCACATTAAATTTGCACTTATTGCATGTTAAAGTTTGAAGTTTCCATGCCTTAAATCAGTGGTTCTCAACCCTGTCCTGGGGACCCCCCAACCAGCTGGGTTTTCAAGATATCCCTAATGAATATGCATGAGAGAGATTTGCATATAATAGAACTGACAGGTATGCAAATCTCTCTCATGCATATTCATTAGGGATATCTTGAAAACCCGACTGGCTGGGACAGGGTTGAGAACCACTGCCTTAAATCGAGAAATTAATGCATTTTAGTAAAAGGACTTCCTAAATGTTACTAACAACATTTGTAGCTTGAATGCTACAGATTATAATGTACAGTATATTGTGGAGCCCTGTAGGTTATTTTGAACTTATAATTTGTTTGTGGTAGATGATGGCCAGTTTATAGAGGCCATTGCAGTGCTGATTACCTGGATTGAGAGAGGAGAAGTGAACCGTCGATCTGCGAACCAGTTCTACTCCATGGTGCAGTTAGCAAACAGTCATGTCCGTCGACTGATGAGCGAAAAAACAACCCACGAGGATGAATTGGAGCAAGCCAAAGAAGAATTCAAGAACTCCATGATGGGGATTCTTAGTCAGTGTAAGTAATTTGTTTTTTTTATTTTGAAATTTCAAATAATGTTTACAAAGAGACATAACAGGATATGGAAACATAACAAATCATTTTACATAATTATTATCATTACAAAATCAGAAATTCCATCTAGCCCTCATTAAAAGAAGAGGTGCACTATTTAATAACAGAAATCTATTTCAAAGGAAAATTAAAGGAAGAAAACATCTTCCTTCTATATAAGCATCTTTTTCAAATCAGGCTCCTCAATTTGAAAATAGCTATCTCAACCAACAAAATATATAATCTCCCATTATTTTGATCAAGAAATTGTATCAACTGAGCCGGATCCCAAAAACTATAATCTGTACTTTGGAAAAGTCACCAAACACTTGCAAGGAAACTTCAGAAAAAATGTGGCACCCAGTTCCACAACTCGAGGTTTCAAGGCTAAAAAGTCCTTCCTTCTGAGTTGGGTTGATCTTGGCCACCTCAGGGAACATTTGAACCTTAGCTCCACAAAATAAAGCATTTTTGTTTTTAAAATAAAGTTTCATCGTCAATGCTTTATCGCTCTCACTCCAAAAAGTTACAAGTAAGGTAGCTCTCGTCTGTATTACATCTTGGGAGACTTCCAAAAAATCTGTCAGATCTATATCAATAGATTCTAACTGATCTGTTCCTTGCTGCTTTGATACTCTTTGTTTAACTGGTATATAATAGAGAGTAGAGATAGACACTGTCTCAGAATTCTGCATACCCAAAATCTCACCAAGATACTTCCGAAAAAGGATCTCGGGTGAGATTAAATAAGTTTGTTTAATTTGTATCTTTTGGGGGTAAGTAACACATTCCAGTTCTCTCGTTGCATTCCTTGCGAGCTTAGAGGAAAGTGACCAGTCTTTAAGAGCTCACTTGTTAAGGTAAGCAATGGCTCAGTACTCTATTTGTTTTGTTGTTGTTGTTGTTTTGATCTAGGGTGTTTTCAATTAGGCAGCTTCTACCTGCCTCAAATGTAACCAGCCTCAGTCAGATTATGATGGCATGAGCTTCCATTTCACCAACCCAGGCTGTTTCCCCTGTTTTATTACTCCCATGCCACATGCACACATTGATGGTCCTTGACTGAGAGCCACAGAGCATAGCTGACTCCAGAGCTCAGTATTTGGCCATCCTGAGGGTAATTTTATAACAGGTGGTCTAAGTTGGGAGGTCAAGTAGGCACCTATTTTGAGATTGTTTTATAAAGAAATAATATGTTTCTATCAGGGTAATATTCAACCCATGGCAGTAAGTGCTTTGCAAGCCACTTCCAACTGCAGGCTGACCTAACCCTGTATATTCAGTGACTCCTGTATATTGCGTGGCTCCTGGCATTGAATATCCCGGTATGTCTGCTGGGCCAGAAGTTAATTACATACCAGCTGATATTAAGACTGGAGCCCTACTCGGTGCACAAAGCTAGGGCAGCTATTTTTGCTATGATAACTTTAAATACTTACTTAGACCGCTAGCTAGCTACGTACCGCCGCTACCCGCTAAGCCGGTTATGGAGCCAGCCAATTACTGGTGATATTCAGCAGCACCAGTTGGTTAAGTGCCTCCGAATATCAGCAGTTGGTTAGCTCAGCAACACTTAAGTGGACAGGAGCCTTTTCTGCCCAGTTAAACCCTTTTGAATATTGACCCCTCTATGTGTCTTTTTGTAAAATATCATCACAGAATTTATACCAGCTTGGGAGTAGGCGTTAATGTAAATGATTGAGGTTTGGGCATATTTTATAAATTATATGCTTGCTTCATGACTCAGCCTGTACCCTACCCAAACTGTGCTCCTGAACGTGTCTATGTGAAAATATGAGGGGGGGGGGGTCATTGTGCTCATACTGTAGGACAGTGTCTCTCAAACTTTTTTAGCTCCGGCACACTAAACAAAGCAAATATTTCTCGCGGCACACTAAACAAAGCAAACATTTTTTGTTGCACATTATAATTGAAATTATAAAATTGCAAAACCAACAAAAAATTACATTTGAGAGTTATTTATTTAGAGTTCTTTAAGCTATGTATGGATAATTGTAACAACAGTGAAACTAAAGTAGATAGAATAGAATTGCTAATCAACGCGATGGATGTGCTTATTTTTGAGTACAAATTAACTCAAAACACGGATTGATAGTTAACAAGTAAGCACGTATATCATCATCCACCAGTTTTGTTTTGGTTTTTTAATTTCTATCAGAGCTGAAAATCCAAGTTTACAAAGATAAGAAGATCCAAACGGTAACAAAGCCTTGATTGCTTTGTTCAAGGTAGGATAACTACTGCATATAAAATAAAACTAAAATCACTTGCCATTAGCTTTCAAGGACCAATTACATCAAAGAATGATGCTTGTCTGAGCAGTTGTATCCTTACGCATACAGACGCTCATAACATTGTCAGACTCTTGTGTACACAACATACATGTAATCTATTCTAGTGTAAACCTATGAAGGGAATTTAAAAAAATAAAGTAAAATTCTGCAATCTGCTATAGGGTAATTTAATGTGACATGAAACAGCATTTATGCAAGAACAATCCTTTATGGAATCCCCCTCCTCCCTCAGCCCCATGTCAGGCAAGCTGGCTTCACACTTGAGTGATGACTGAACCTCTCCACCCAGAGCTATTAATGCTGTCCCCAAGACATCTCCCAGACTCAGCCAACCCAAGGAATCGGAGGCCTGACCCAGCAACTGAACCCATGTTCTTCACGCTGGCAGCCTGCAGTTATGCCACTGATCTCTCAGACCAGCTCAGTCGTTTGCTGCTCAAATTAATCCGTAGCATGTGTAATGGTGTAACGAGCAGCACCAACGATAACCTTCATTCTAATTAAAACGTAGACGGCTGTACTTAAATGCAATGAAGTATTAATCTGTGTTATTACCATGGTAACCGGGAACATCAAGACGTTATTTAAGGCTTAGAACACGAGGTAGGCAATACAATTAAGGCCAGGGCTGGGCAGACAGACTTCAACAGTCTATTTCTTGATCAAGGCTAGACACATGTGGATGGCTGGAGTGGGCTTTGACAGTAACATTAATAGTTGGGGATTATGTCTACTGCTGGGCAAGCATCTATGGTCTGTGCCCTAAAAATAGCAAGTACATTTCAAGACTAAGAATATATATGTTATATTGCATCGTATGCTATGAGTTAATTTTATTGGGCAGGCTAGAGGCACCGTGCAGGTCTTTATCTGCTGCCATCTACTATGCTACTGTGTTCTATGAATATTGGAGCATTTTGCGCTCCAGGCCAGAGTTGAAGCATTACCTTGCTGGCCCGTGGTAAAAATCATTACTGCCATTTAGTGAAAGGAGCCCTATTCTATAAATGTAAGACAGGCACCTATGTGATTTTATAAAAGAAGCTCCAATAATATTCAAATGCTAACGTACACATTAGGTCTTCTCCAGAGTTGCTGCAAATTTGGTAATGTTTTAAGGGGGAGCCTAGTGTAATTGCATTTTTCAGGTACCTGTTTTAGGTCTGTTTAAAAAAGGCACATAGGCTATATGTGTCTTTATAAAACACTAGCTTAAGTTGCAGAAATCACACCTATATAGCAGGTGGGCACATTTATGCCTGTCATTGTAAATGTCCTTGTTTATAATTTTTTACATGCCCATTCTTCGCCCAAACTCTGCCCTACCTTTTGCAGAGTATCCACTATCATGTCAATGAAGGTATAATTTATGCTGGTTGGTATTTTATTAAAAAAAAAAAAAAATTACGTTTGCATTTGGCCACATAAGTGCAAAATTGACTTTAGAAAATGTTCCCCTAGGAGTGTACTCATTTATTTTTATAAACTACACATATATGCCACACCTTTGCTTTGCCCAAACTACATCCCCGCATTGCTTGCGGGGATGTAGTTTGCATAAATATACTATATGTATATGTAGTTAGCATAAATATACTATAGATACACGTGCTCCATAATTTTCCAGTTATATAAATTTTAAATACCATTTTCTGCAAGTAATGTATATGCAGAAAATTTTTCATTCAATTATCTGCCATAGTAGTTAAACATGCTACATCTGCAGATTGGCCAAGCAAGGGCAAAATAGTGTGCATGCATTTGGAAATCGCATCTACTGGATTTCCACTTAAGAAACTGGAGGAGAGGACAAGGTCGTTCTGCTCCTTTGCTTTCACCCCCTGATCATCTCTGTCCAGATTCTCTCCTGTTCTTATGTCTTTCTCTTTTCTCCCTTGGTGCTCAGCAAACTGGTCACCAAACATAGTAGAAGTGGCATTAGAAAAGTTCAGCATAGATCCTGTCCAGGCCCAGTGGCAGCCTGCCTTCTCTTCTTGCAGCATTTCTGGTTAGCATAGAAACCCTGGAAGGATAAAGAAGAAGGCAGTGGGCTGTTGGGCCTGGAGTTGGACAGACTAACACCAGATTGCTGAATTGCATAGCAGTATAAAGACCAGGTTGATTCATGCAATGCTCTGGCATCTATCACTACTACTAATAATCAGTTTTATAGCACTACTAGATGTACACAGCACTGTACACATTTTTTATGCAGGTGCTTTCTCTGTCCCTAGTGGACTCACAGTCTGTTTTTTGTACCTGGAGCAACAGAGGTTAAAGCAACTTACCCAGAGTCACAATAGAGCTGCAGTGGGAATTGAACCTAGTTCCCCAGGATCACAGTCTGCTGCACTAACCATTAGGTTATAACAGTGGTGCCTCGCATAACGGACGCCTCGCACAGCGAACGCTGCGCATAACGAACTTTTTGTCTTGCTCCCTATAACGAACTTCGTTTCACACAACGAAGTCGCCCGAGGGGCCCGGGGGGGGGGGGGCGGAACTACTCTCGCCGCTTCCTAATGTGAGCCGGGAACAGCAGCACCCTCCTGTCTGAATGCAGTGTTCCATCATCTCCCTCCACCTTACCTTAGATGCCGAGTTTTCCGGCTTTCTTTTTCGGCCAGCCACACACTTTCAAAGAGCAGCACATGCGCGCATGCTCTGTTGTTCAATCTTCTCCTCTGACGCAACCGGAAACCGGAAGTTGCAGGAGAGGAGAACATTGATCAACTCCAGCAGCTGCGCGTGCACAGCTTTTTGAAAGCGTGCGGCTGGGTGAAAAAGAAAGCTGGCAAACTCTGCATATAAGGTGAGGTGGAGGGAGGGAAATGTAGGGCTGTAGAACGAATTATTTTGTTTTACAGGTATTCTTATGGGAAAACGCGTTTCACACAACGAACTTTTCGCATAACAAACTTGCTCCTGGAACGAATTAAGTTCGTTGTGTGAGGCACCACTGTACATCCACTTGCTTGTAGAACACCACCAGAGAAACATAAAGATACATTTTCCCCTGTGCTATGCAAAATATAAAGATACCAGATGTCAGGCATGGTCTTGGAAGGGTGGTTCAACCAGGGCAATGGTCCGTGACTCCTTCGCCGTAGAAGGCTCCAAGTCATCCTGAATCTAAAGAAGGCACAGCTTGGTAGAAAGCTTTGGGGATCTATCAAAACTTAGCATCAGAGGTAGTTGCCTAAATGTGGCCTGCCAGTATATAATATGTGCTGTTTTCCTCCTCCGACTACAAACATACCTAAAGGAATTCCAGTAGAATTCTTGCATGCTTTAGCAATATTTCAGGAGATCAGTTTTCAATCAGACCATTTTGCCCAATTCATTGGGGGAAATGCCTTTGAAAATTGTCCTTTCTATGTATTGTTCCATGTTGCCACCAATTACATTTTGAAAAGAGTCTTGTGGAAGGAATGATTCCCTATAACCTCTTAAAATGTTGCCATGAAGTTATAGAAGATCAATACAAACAACAAAAACAAGGTAAAGCAGCCCCACGTCAAGTAAAACAGAACAAGAAAACAAGTGGGGGAAGGGACTGAACACTTCAGCCTTCGAAACAGTAATCCATAAACGGAAAAGGACGCTGTATCTACCGTGTTTCCCCGATAATAAGACCTACCACGAAAATAAGCCCTAACATGATTTTTGGAGTAGGTCTTTATATAAGTACTACCCCAAAAATAAGCCCTAGTTAGATCACCCTTGAAGATCCTCCCATATATCCCCGTGCTCCCCTATCCCCCTGCGCAGCATCTTTCCATCTCTCCCTCCCATCCGAACCCCGCCAACCCTCCCACTGTGAGACAACATACCTCCCTCCAAACAGCAGCATCGGTAGCATTTTAAACAAGCTGCTTCACGGCCTTCTCCTGCCGGGTCTTACCCTCTGCCGCATCACTGATGAAGTCATCAGCGATGCGGCACAGGGAAGGCCCCTGCGGGAGAAGGCCGTGAAACACCTGTTTAGAGTGCTGCCGACGCTGCTGTTTGGAGGGAGGTATTTCGGTCATGTGGCATTGCAGCAGAGGTTAGGACCTGGCGGGAGAAGACCACGAAGTAGCATTTGGAGAGAGGTATGTCAGTCTCGTGGCAGGAGGGTTGGGAGGGGGATGGGAGGGAGGGAGATGCTGTACAAGGGTTGTGCTGCATGGGGGAATGGGAGGGAGGGAGGGATAGAAAGATGCTGCTCAAGGATTCTGCTTCACAGGGGGGATGGGAGGGAGGGATAGAAAGATGCTGTGCAAGGATTCTGCTGCACGATGAGAGGGAAGGAGGGATAGAAAGATGCTGCTCAAGGGTTCTGCTGCACCCGGGGATGGGAGAGAGGGATAGAAAGATGCTGCTCAAGGGTTCTGCTTCACTGGGGGGGATGGGAGGGAGGGATAGAAAGATGTTGCTAAGGGTTCTGCTTCAAAGGGGGATGGGAGGGAGGGATAGAAAGATGCTTCAGAGGGAAGGCACAAGGGGATGGGTGAAAGGGAAGGAAAGATGCTGCACATGTGGGGGAGAGAAAGGAAAGAAGATTGGAGTGGAGGACTGGAAGGGAGAGATGATCATTGTACATGAAAAAATAAGACATCCCCCCAAAATAAGTCCTAGTGCGTTTTTTGAACCAAAATTAATATAAGACACTGTCTTATTTTCAGAGAAACATGGTATACACTGTATGTACTAGTTTTTATACATGATTATATTTAATAAGCTTTATTGTTTCTAAGGCTGATGTGTACAGTCCCTTCCCCCATTTGTTTTTTTGTTATAGAAGATCAGCCATACTTTGGGAGTAATTCCATACCTGAGCACCTCCAAGTTGCCTAGTTTTTGTAATAGAATACTAGCATAGGCTGATATAAGACGTCAGAAGGGAGCTGAGGCCAACGGGAGCAACAGGTGGAAGATGCTGCGCGGGGGTGAGGAGAGGTGAGGTGCCGGCGCTCCCACCAAGATGGTGCCCACGGCAGTCCATACCCCCCTTACTGTGCCAGTGTCTATGACCCATCCATGTTCTGCCCTGTCTGTAATTGCTTGTAAATACATATTATGCAAGCTTAGATTGTATTTAGAGAATAATGCTTAGACCAGGGGTGTCCAACCTTTTGGCTTCACTGGGCCACATTGGTCCAAAAAAATGTTTCTGGGGCTGCACAAACATGCAAACTCTGCAGCAAGACAGAGGAGGGAGCCGGCAAGATGGTAAACACCAGGGGGCAGCAGAGGAAAACACTGCATCGTCCTCGATCGGGGCTGCACAAAATACTTCACTGGGCCGCATGCGGCCCTCAGGCCGCAGGTTGGACACCACTGGCTTAGACAGAATTGCATATAAGTTATTATTCTACACCTCTACTCCAAACACATATATCCTTCCCAACACCAAAATAAGTTTGTTGGAAGAAGATGTTTGAGGACACTTTTGAATACCAAGAACCTCTTATCTGGAGTAAACTACCAATGTGCCTAAGCCAACCCACCACTCACCTAGACTTCCAGAAAAAACTTAAAACATATCTCGTCTCTCTATAGAGAGCTTAACGTGTAACTTTGATCTAATGGTAAACCGCATGGATTCACCCAAACAATCACAAGACCAGGCTTAAACATGTAACTTGATCTAACTTTTATTATAAACCGCACTGGTTTCTTGCAGAGAAGTGTGATATGTAAGACACTGTATTGTAATGTATACCCTCAGATTCTGTATAGGTTGTCAGAGTTGGGTGACCAAATTTGGGTGCAGATCCCATATCAACGCATAAACTAATTAGCTAGTTAAGTGCTAACAATCAATAATTGGTGTTAGCAAACATTTAATTGTTGGTAGTTAGGACTTGTGTGCAAATCTGCCAAAATGTCATAGCTTGCAACTCAAAAGAAGGCACCAGTGGGTCAGGGATGTTCCCAGTAATTAGGCACACCCAACTGCCATCAGTTGGGCACAAGGCTTTACACCAGGTTCTTGTACCCAAAGTTAGACCCTTTACAGAATACTAGCTTAGCGCAGATCTTAAAAGTGTCAAACTTTGGGTGCCATTTCCTGAATCCAGCCCATAACGTGTATGCATATGTGAGCGTCTATTTTATAGAATTGCTGTTCATATGTATAAGACCAAATGAGGTACGCAGAAATAGGCAAAAATAATATTTTTCATTAAGCCTCGCAGAAAAGGGAGGGCATATCAGAAACCTGTCTTTTTCATGAAGAAATGAAGAATGCTTTGTTCAGTTTTTCCAAGCACTTCTGGGCAGCCTTGTATTGATATGCTAATTCCTGAGCTCTAATTGGACCAAGGTTCTACTTAATTATATCAATCCTACTTGCAAATATTCATTTCCCTTTAAAATTACTAGCAAGTTCTAAAAGCTTATAAACTGGAAACCACTCTATTTTAATGATTCTACATAGACAAAGCACACTTTTAGAAAATTATATCGCTGAGGGCTGCTTGGTGGTAAGCCAGGCCCCTTTGTATCCCTTACAAAGAAATTGAACAGTGGGCAGTGATACTTAGCAATGAATGAGAGTTCTGCTCATTTGCTGCCTTTATTTAGTTAAAAGGTAAAATTCCTTTAAAATTTAGTGTTGGCAGATACTCTGCGCAGTTATGCAGTGAACGGAGGAAACTGAATGGAAGCTTTCAGGTGAAAACAAGATAAATAGGATAATTGCAGTGCTTGGATCTCTTTTCAGAAACACTTGGGCTTTATTTATGCAGGTTTGTGTTGAACTTTGCCAACAAAGGTGTGTAACACAAAATAATCGGAGCCTGTATTTTCCACAGCCTGTGCCATCTTTTCTGGCGTATCAAAAACAGTGACTTCTGAAGGGCAAACGTAGACATTGGAAAAAAGAAAATGCACCTGCTGGGATTTGCTAATTATTATAAGGAAGTGACTAATTTTCTCAGACTTTGAATTCAATATATAAAATTTGGGTGTTTTTTTGGTTTTTTTTTACCGTTTTGTGCCATGGCTATTAACCCTTTCAGGACCATAAGGATCGTAGGCCAATTTTTGTGGTTTTGATGACATTTTTATGGTAAAAAGGGCTTGCAGATGCCAAAAAATTGTTTTTTTTGTGAAATATCATTATTTTTATTTAAAAAAATCACACTTCTGGCTTATGGACAGTGTGGCAAGTGAATCTTCTCGTCAATCTAGCAACGACGCTAATGAATGAATGTCGGAACCAGTTTGTTTACATAAAGGCAGTATCATATGGAATCCGTACATATCAAATTTAGAACTGTAGACTATCCCAATCAAAATTTATAGGATTTTAAAGTTATGGGACAAATATGTCCCTTGGTCCTGAAAGGGTTAAAGAAACAATTTGTCCTCGGCATAATTAATTTTCATTTATAAAGAGTACTTCAGCTATCACATCTGGACAGAGCATGGTAGAGGGACCCTGTTGCTTCAGACACATGCAAATTTTATTACATACAGGGGAGCCACAGTCTGTGGTTACTAGTTAAGGAAAGTCATTAAAACAGCTGGGCTAGATGGGATGGGAGGAGTGTTAGAAAAATACATAAATAAGGGAAACCCCTTCGCATCTTCAAGTGAAGGCTCATGGAACCGTAGACCTTTAGATTCTTTAGGTGTTTCCAATAAATATAGAAACACAAGAGAAAACTGAAAGGCGTGCATAAATAGCTTGCTAAGATCTAGGAGTTTTACACATTATTTCTACATAAGGGTACTGCTCTATTTCACAACCGTGAACCTCCAGTAAAGGAGGGAAAAATTTTTGATCCACATTAACAGCTATTAATATGTGGTAGCAACCAGTGTCCCATGTTACCTTATACACTCCTCCATATTCGCGGGGGTTAGGTGCAATTCTGGCCCACGAATCAGAAAAATTTGTGAATGACTTTAGGGCTGACACTAACCTACCCCACCACCCTCCCACCTCCCAGACATCTCCACACCTTACTTTTAAAGCCTGGTGGTCTAGCGGTGAAGTGGGGCAGGCGTGATCTTCCTATTCTCCTGTCCCATGCAGAGCCGTGAACAAAAATGACTGCCATAAGTTCCCGTTATAGTCTCGTGAGATCACAGGAACTTACAGCAGCTATTTATGTTTGCGGCTCTGCATGGGGCAGGAGCGTAAGAAGATCGCTCCTGCTCTGCTTCGCTGCTAGACCGCCAGGCTTTAAAAGTGAGGTGTGGAGACGTCTGGAAGGCGGGAGGGAGTCAGGGCTGGGTCAGGGTTTAGAAACGTGCGATAACTGAAGCTGCGAGTCCTAAACCCACAAATATGGAGGGGGACTTGTAGAATGGCAACTAGGTGCCTAATCTGCTACTTTATGGTGTATTTGATGCCTATCTCTAGGCACTTCATTATAGAATTGTTCTCGTTGTGTATTGAATATGACACTTTAATGCTGTTCAGTATAAAATAGACCCCCGAATGTTTTGAAGTTGTTGGTGCCCTGTAACATGGTGCTAATCTCCAAATTCCATAAAGTGCGCCGAATGTAATTGATTGATAGGCTTAGTAGGCACTGATAACTACTAGTACGACTATTATTAATTATTTCTATAGCACTACCAGATGTACACAGCGCTGAACAGAGTCACAAAGAAGACAGTCCCTACTCGAAGGAGCTTACAATCTAAACAGACAAGACAAAGGATGTCATGGATATAATTAACTGGCACTCAACACCTCATAATTCCCATTAATTTCAAATTAATTGTAAGTTAAATGCCTAAGTCGAAAAATGCAAATCTGTCAAAAGTAGATGCCTAGTTCCAAGCACCTACCTAAAAGTGGATGTTGTTATGAAGGTGGATCATGGGTGTGGTTTTGAGTTAGGTGCCATTAAGCGCCATTAATGTATGGCCTTTAAAAAAATTCATCTGAGCCCTTACTGCCACCTATTTTGTAAGGGCCCCCACACTAATCAATTAGCATATGGCAGTGCCTCACATGCTAACTGATTAGCTCTATCATGTCCACTCTCCATCCCCTAACACGCCTCCTTCCCAAAAAAATACAAATTTTTTTAACACACGGTATGCACACGCTAAATGCCCATTTTACTGCAGGACTCCAGTACGTGTCCCGTGGTAAACTTATTTAACATGCGGTAACGGGGAAATTCTGTATAGGATGCTGGTCTCAGCAGCCGCCTAAGAAGGGCTGAGAATCTCAGACTGGCATCCTATACAGAATTGTGTCTGCCCTAATAAACAGATGCCTAACCCCGCCTAACCACCCTGATTCTGTAACTGGCACCCATGTCACAGGTGCCTGTTAGAGAAACACGCCTGATCTCTTGCCATCAGCTGATCGTGGTAATGAAATGTCCCTGCTGCGATTAGCTGAGTGTGGCAGGGAACCCCTGAACTCCTCGTGAAGTCGGTTGGCAGGAGGGATGCCCACTCCCTCCCGCCACTACCTCCAAACCCTAGTGAAGGTCCGCGGCTGGAGGGATGTCCATTCCCTTCCACTACACCCTCAAACCCCCCCTACAAAGTCCATGACAGAAGGGATGCCCACTCCCTCCTGCTTCCAACCCCAAACCCCCCAACAAATCTCCCAGCAGGAGGAATACCCACTCCCTCCTGCCGCCGCTCCTCCCAGAACTCCCCCCCCCCACTCAGTGGCACCCCTACTCCAGAGATCCCTGTAGATCCCTTTCATCCCCCTAACTGGTAGACCCCCCCCCAGCACCCCCCATACCTTTTAAGATGAAAGTCCAGCTAAAGTGATGCATACACCCTCTGGCCAGTAGGCCCATAACTCCAAATGGCTGGCCTTCCCAGTGTATTCTGGGATGTACCAGGGAAGAGCCTAAGGCTCTGATTGGTATCTGGACAATTGGAGTCTTAGACCATTCTCACTGCATCCCAGGATGCACTGGGAAGGAGGCCTAAGACTCTGGTTGCCCAGGTGCCTAAGGTTCCTCCTATGGGAGGGGCCTTAGGCATGAGCCAATCAGAGCCTTAGGCCCCTCCCCAGCGTATCCCAGAATGCACCAGGAAGGGGAAGGCCCACCATTTTGGAGTGGCGGGCCTACCAGCCAGAGGGTGTATGCATCCCTCCGGCCGAACTTTCATCTTACAAGATACGTGTGTGTGGGGGGGGGGGGAGTCTACAAGTGGGGGAAGGGGCTCTGGATGGGGTTTTGCCAGGTGTGGGGGGAATTTCTGGGGTGGGTTGCCAGGAGGAAGTGGACATCTCTCCTGCTGGGGGATTTGTTGGGGGGTTTTGGGGGTGGTGGCAGGAGGTAGTGGGCATCCCTCCTGTTACAGAAATTCACAAGGATGGTGACGGGAGAGAGTGGGCATCCCTCTTGCCACGGATATTTGTGGGTGGTTCGAGGGTGGCGGAGGGAGGGAGTGAGCATGCTTCCTGCTGGCCGACTTTGCATTGAGGGGGGTCCCATGCCATGGCCACTCCGTTGATTGCGGCAGAGAGATTTCTGTGTTGTGATCAGTTCAGCGGTCACATCTATTTTGAAATGTAGGCTAGCATTTTGCTAGCCTACATTCTAGGCATCTATCGTGGCCCTAGCTTGCCCATGGCCACTTCTAGACGAAACCACACCTACACTTAGTGTAGGCATCCTGCCTCAGGTTTTTTATTTGTTTAGCTGTTTAGAATTCAGTAGGACACGTCTTACTTGTTTAATCACTAGTAGATTTGTTATCATGGCCAAGTATGTTCTGTATGTCTAATATTTATTTGTTTATATGTTGTTTTTTTAATATTTTGTAAATCGTTTTGCATTTTGAACAAGCGTTTAATCAAAAACCGGAATAAACTTGAAACTTGACACCTACTGCTGCCTTTGGGATAGTAGAGCCAAACATGAACATTGGTAAAAAAAAGATTGGCCTTTGAGGGAATATATGGTGGTTGAAGGACAAAATGTAATCAATGAACCTTTGGTAGCACGAAATAGAATCATACTGCCGCCACTACATATAAAGCTAGGCCTTATGAAACAATTTGTAAAGGCTTTGAATAAAGACGGTTCGTGCATTGAATACATAGCGCATATGTTACCTGGACTTACCGTGGAAAAACTAGAGGCAGGAATTTTCGATGGTCCACAGATCAGACAATTTATAAATGACCCATGTAGCATCAGTGAATGAAATCGAATCATGTGTCTGGTCTTCATTTGTTCTTGTGAATAACTTTCTTGGCAACAAGAAGGCAGACAACTACACACAATTACTAGAGGATATGCTCTTTCATTTCAACAGGCTTGGCTGTAACATGAGTGTTAAAGTCCATTATCTGCACAGTCACTTAGATCGCTTTCCAGAGAACCTTAGAACATAAGAATAGCCTTACTGGATCAGACCAGTGGTCTGTCTAACCCAGTATCCCATCTTCATGGAGGCCAATACAAGTCACAAGCAGTTGCATAGTAAAGGGGGGAGGGGCGCCCACCCCGAGCGCCATTCGGTGGGGGATGCCAGTACCTCTGTAGATCTTTACTAGCGCAAGCAACTTCTCTTTCCTGTTGATTGCGCCAGGCCCCTCTGAATGACGGGGTCAGGAAGTGCATCAGGAACCTGGTGTTCTGTTGCGTTTTATTTTGAGCTTCAGACTTGTCACTCCTTTCAGTTAAGTTGATTTTCATTTTTTTTGGTTTTACGTTCTGCTGGGGAGCTGGCTGGATTGGTTCTGTGAGGGGCCGCTTAGAGGTTTGCTATGTTCTCACCCTAATTTACATTTATAGTTGTTTTGAGTTGAGAGTGATTTCACTTTATTTGATTTCTGCACACATTGGGGGGCCCAGTGATGGTATGCGGGTGGGGGTTTGTTAACCTCTGCCTGGTTTGTGAAGCGTTGGAGCTTGTCTCCCGTTGCTGCTCGGACACACTGAGGGCTCCCCATATATATATAAAATATTTTGTGGCTTAGGGAGATTGGGTGTTTAATTTCCTCTGAGCGACCCCTTTCTGGAACCTTTGACTATTCTGCCTTTATGTAGTATCTAGCTTAGGTTGTGGCAGTTTCTTTGGAGTGTGTTTTGTTTTGGTACCGATACAGAGCAAGCAATGGCTTCTCCCATGCCTGTCTCAACAGCAGTTTATGGACTTTTCCTCCAGGAAATTTCCAAACCTTTTTTAAAAACCAGCTACATTACCTACTCTTGCCACATCTTCTGGCAACGCATTCCAGAGCTTAACTATTCTCTGAGTGACTTAAGCAAAGAGCAAGGTGAAAGATTTTACCAAGATATAAAAACAATGGAACCAAATACCAAGGAAGATGAGATGCACACGTCATGGCAGACTTTGGTTGGAATATTAGGCGGGTTTGTCCTGGCAGATCCCACTCTCGGAAGTCTTACAAAAGGAGCTTCTTGTATGTTGAATGACTGGAAAGTTTGTATCATAAACTTGTGCGTTTTGGTATGAAATAAGTAGATTTTTTTATGTGATACACTTTTCTTTTAATTGTTGATATGCTTCCTTCATGCTTATAAAATATATTAATTTAAACACTACATTAAAATGTCCTGATTTTTTTTTAATGGGTGAAGAGTGGTGTATGGCACATGTTCTGTATGTCAAAAACTAGAGCTGATAAGAGAAAACTGATGCCATTTTTGGAATCAGCAGATCAAATATACCCAGAAACAGGTCTAACATTTGAGGCACTAAAATGAGTGTTGGCAAGTGTTATGAATGAGAATAAATACAGTAGAAGACTTTCATATAATGCACAATGGGTCAATGTGAATATCTTAAATTGGAAACACTGCAAACAGAGAGCCAATGTAACATCTTAAAGAGATGTGATCAAATGTAATAGCCCTCCAGAGGAATTTGGTTGTCATTCTGCAACAGTTGAAGACATTTGATCTGAGATTGGGGAACGCCAGCATGTATGACATTACAATAATCCAAACGTGAAGTCATAAATGTAAAGAAGAATAAATGTAGATTATCAAAATAAAAAATCTGATGTACAGAACAAAGATTTTTGAGAATCAAACCCCCCCCCCCAAAAGAAAACAAACAACAGATTGCAAACCTGAAGAGACTTGAGCTTTAAAAGATAGTTCAAAATCAAAACTAACTCACACATATTTGTATTGGAGACAACTGAGGTGGCCTTAAATGTCCGATCAATCAGCAAATAGTGATTTGGGTGGAATTAAGAAGCCAGACATCATTGAAGGAGGCTATGTTCTATGGAAATGGAAAAAGTAAAAAGAAAAAACAACCCACACACAATAAATTTGTCTCAAAACAGGAAATACATACATCTCTCCTGTGAGATCCAGGAAATATCTGGAAATAAAGAAATAAAAAGACTTAAGAAACTTTCATTTCTATAATTAAAAAATATCTTAAGATATTATCATGTTCAAGTGAAAAAGTCACAAGGAGAGTGGCTCAACCACAAACTTTCATATTACAGTCTTCTAGAAGAGCTGTTGTATCCAAATTTTGTCCTATAGCTCTATGACTTTGTTTCTTATTCTTACTCTTTTACTCTTTGAATATTGCTATAATTGATCTTTCTTAATGAAACTGTGAATTATGTTTTTTAGTTCAGTAATACAAACTCCTACTTTGATGAATTTTGTAATTCTTTATTTAACAGTTGCATAGATACAAGTGAAACACAGCCATACTTGCATCATAAAAACATCAACAGCCCCATAAACTCCCTAAATCCTTTGATGAATTTTGAATGTAAAAATGTGTGAAAAACTTTTACAGGGTACTGTAAGTACAGCTCTATGCCAGTAGATATTCAGGGAAAAAAATCTGAGCCAATATATCACCTTTCTCATACGCTGGGGTAGCAATGATTCAAATGTCTGCATTGTCTAAAATGGCATCAACCCTTATATTAAAGATTCTTTTATCAGCTGGTGAATTAAAATCCCTGTGCATAGTAAGCCTATGAATATCAATCTGTCATTCCATTATCATTCAACTAAAGTATACAGCCCATCAAGCAGATGGTTGAAGTGTTTGCAAAGCACACACAGACTCCATGCATGATTAGCTAATACTGCAGCCTCTATTCCCTGAGGAGCATTTGTATCACTGCTACCCTATTCAAGTGCCCATAGCTGATCTGCATTCACTATCCTTCTGTAACAAAATACTTAAGACCCCCTTGCTCCAGAGCCTCCTTTCTGTTAAAAAAAGGCCTGACTTCAGTGTACAGTGTATTTACTGTATATCTTGGAGGATTTACTTAAATGTCTCTATCATATGTCATATGCACGAATACAGGATGTCCGGAGCTTTACTCGGAGAGAGCTCCCAGGAAAGAGACTTGGGAGTACTTGTAGACAAGCCAATGAAACTGTCCGCGCAATGCGTGGAGGCAGCGAAAAGGGCAAACAGAATGCTAGGAATGATTAAGAAGGGGGATCACAAACAGATCTGAAAAGGTTATCATGCCATTATACCGGGCCATGGTACACCCCCACATGGAATACTGCGTCCAACACTGGTCACTGTACATGAAAAAGAACATAGTACTACTCGAAAGGGTCCAGAGAAGAGGCTGGAGAAACTGGGCCTCTTCTCCCTTGAAAAGAGAAGACTGAGAGGAGGCATGATCAAAACATTCAAGATATTGAAGGGAATTCCCTGCACAGTTAAGCCTGCAAGGATTACTAGATGTCTTTCAGCAGCTCCCCTCCCTCCCTCCCCCTTACCTTCGTGGCCAAGTCAAAATGATCTACCAACAATAAAATTTTAAAAACACGAAGCACACTGTACGCAGAGAAAATGTTAATTATCATTTATATTCCACGGGTTTTCAAAAAGGTCAAGGCAAATGACTTTATGCAATGTCACCTCAGTAACAACTATACAAAAATAGACAAATATACCCCATCCCTTTTTACTGAACCGCGATAGCGGTTTTTAGCTCAGGGAGCTGCACTGAATGCCCCATGCTGCTCTCAATGCTCATAGGCTTCCTGTGCTAAAAACCGCTATTGCAGTTTAGTAAAAGGGGGCCATAGTGCAAAATATAGACAGCATATATAAATTCTCAAAACGAACACATTTTGATCACTAAATTGAAAATAAAATCATTTTTCCTACTTTTGGTAATTTCATCAGTCTCTGGTTGCACTTTATTCTTCTGACTGTGCATCCAATATTTCTTCCCTTCTTTCAGCCTCCTGTATGCTTCCTCTCCTCCAGACCTCATTCCCTCCCCCAACTTTTTCTTTGTTTCATCCTGTCCCCTTCTTTCTTTCTCTCTCCATGCCCCCTTTCTTTCTCTATGTCTGTCTTTCTCTCTCTTCACATCCCCCATTTTTTTTCTTTCTTTCTTTGTTTCACCCTGTCCCCTTTCTTTCTTTCTGGATCCCTGTCTCCCCCCACCTTTATTTCTTTCTCCCTACCCTCTCCCATGCCACCACCATTGGGAAACATGCTGCTGCCACCGCCGCCGGGGAAAGGCTGCCATTGGCCATTGGAAACAGGCCGGCGCCGAGTTCGCCCTACTTCTCTTCCCCGCAGGCCGACCAACTCTAACGTCGGAGAGGACGTTCCGGGCCAGCCAGACAGCGATTGGCTGGCCCAGAATGTCCTCTCCGACATCAGAATTGACGTCGGACGGCTAGAGTTGGTCGGCTCACGGGGAAGAGAAGCAGGGAGGGAGAACTCGGCGCCGGCTTGTTCCTGATGATGGCAGTGGCAGCTTTTCCCAGCAGCAGCCTATTCCCCGGTGAGTGGCCAGCTGTGCACCCCCTTGGGCCATGCATCCGGGGCGGACCGCCCCCCTTTGGTACGCCACTGAGTTGCAGTGAGCGGCAGACCGGAGGTAGAGGAGGAGGAATCAACGGCGAGTAGGCAGGCTTCCACGCAGCAGGGAGGGAGGGAGGAAGGCAGGCTTCTGCGTGGCAGGGAGGCAGGGAGAGAAGGGGGCACTAACTTACATAGGAAGGAAGGAGGGAGGAAGGGAGGAAGAGGGCACTAACTTGGAACATAGAAAGGACGGAGAGAATAGAAAGGGACAATTGTTGGGCCTGAATAAAGAAAGAAAGAAAGATTGGAAGCACAGTCAGAAGGAAGTGCAACCAGAGACACATGAAATCACTAGACAACAAAGGTAGGAAAAATGATTTTATTTTCTATTTTGTGATTACAATATGTCAGATTTGAAATCTATCACCACCTATTCCATGCTCCTTTCTGCATTAGGGAGCCCTTTTACTAATGGCTAGATTCACTAAGCAAACCGATTGTGTACTGATCGGTTTGCGAGCCCTTTGCTACCAAATTTCCCTCCAACCCCATTCACTAAAGCTTGTAGTGATCCTATCCCGACCCTCCCATGCAAATTAGCAAAACCCCAAGCCAAGCGATTGATTCACTAACAATTGCTTGGCTATTTTGAATCGGGTTTTACTATTGGCAAACCCGACTGCTGCAGACCTATCGGTAACTGAGTTACTGACAGGCCTGCAGGTTTTTTGACAGGCCTTCTTGTCTTTTTTATTCATTTTTTTCCCATGGCACAGATATTTTGCGTGTGTTACACATGCAAAATATCTGCCCCATAAAAAATAAGAAAAGACAGGCCTCCTGCAACCACCCGATGCTGCTCTCGCCATCTGTATGGATATGGTACGTGACTCATCACCCCAGCCCGGCCCACCCCCCGACCGGCCCACCGCACCCCCGACCCGGCCTGGCCCAACATCTCCTCTGTACCTAAAAGTTGGGAGCAGAAGGAGTACTTAGTCCCTCCTGCTCCTTAGGCATCCCTCCAGCACTGTCTTCCAGAGCAGGAGGAACTGCAAAGTCCTCCTGCTCCTTCGTCTCCTCCTCTCCTGGATGCCGCACCACGAATGTGGGCCTTAGGCCCTGCCCCGGTGCATCATGTGATGCATGGGGAGGAGGCTAAGGCCCTAATTGGCTCACGCGCCTTAGAATCCTCCTCTCTTGGGAGGGGCCTGTGGCGCCTGAGCCAATCAGAGACTTCCTTAGGGCTGAGCTTAAGGAAGTCCCTAATTGGCTATTACTTTGACCAATCAGGGACTTCCTTAGGCTCAGGTGCCACAGGCCCCTCCCAAGGGAGGAGGAGTCTGAGACACCTGAACCAATCAGGGCCTTTGGCTCCTCTCTGTGCATCACATGGCTCCTCTCTGTGCATCACCGGGGCGGGGCCTAAGGTCCACATTTGTGATGTGTCATCCAGGAGCAGGAGGAGACGAAGGAGCAGGAGGACTTTGTGGTTCTTCCTGCTCTGGAAGACAGCACTGGAAGGAGATCTAAGGAGCAGGAGGGACTGAGCACCCCTCCTGCTCCCAACTTTTAGGTACAGGGAAGTTATCGGGCTGGGTTGGGCCAGGTCCGAGCAGGGGTGGGCCAGTCCGGTCGGGGCGTGGTAGGCTGGTTGGGGGGTGGCGCGGTGGGCCTGTCTGGGTGGTTGCAGTCATTTGCATGTCAGGAGGGAGTTGGCATCCCTCCTGCCTTTTGTGGGGCATCGGTGTGGGGAGGGGCATTTTTTAGGGGTTTGGGGAGGGAGGAGGCATTTTGGGAGGGGGGCTTAAAATTGAGCAGTTATTTTGTATGTGTAATACACGCAAACTATCTGCTGATTAAAATTTTAAAAAGCCCGTAGAAGCTCTGACAACAGTGACAGGAGGCTGCTTCTCCTGTCACTACTGTCAGGGTCTGCGCATGTTCCAGGATCGCTCTCTAGTGATCCTGGCCATGGGTAGGGGGGGCGTGTTAATGATCATCCCCATTTACATGCAGACCTTTTGTGAATTTGTTGATCTGCATGCAATCGGAAACAGATCGGACACCGAATCGGGGGTTAGTGAATCTAGCCCTAAGGCCCCGATTCACTAAAGTCAGCGATCATCGCAAATCATTTGCATGCAAACTTGATAGTGAATCAATCGCTGTTTGAAAATTGGCCAGCGAATTGGCCAACAGCGATTGAGTCGCTATCTTTAGTGAATCTGGGTCTAAGAGGTTTGTTAACGAATGTAAAACATGCTAAATTCATGAGCACACCTTACTAAAAGGACCCCTAGGTTGATTTATGCTGAAATTAGCATGTGCTAATTTCTGAGGTGCCACATTAATTGTTTAGCACTTGCTAACTCGTATAAGTTAGATAACACAACTTTCATAAAAAGGCCCCAGCAGGCACATGTTAGAAAGAACAAGTCGATGAGGAGGCTCACTACAAAAACTCGAACTTCACATGAAATATGCTATATGAGTGTAGCCGCTGAGGTCTGCGTGTGAAATGCTTTTGAATCATTTTTGAACTGCTCTAAGTGATATATTTATAAAGAAATTATGAAGAATTGAGATATATTATACAAATTTGCTATGGAGTGAGGCAGCATTGGATATTTTGAGAAAAAGAACAAAGCATAAAAATGAATTTCATTGTTTTTTAAAATTTCTCTTTGGTTAAGAAGGCGAATATAGATTCAATTATTTTATCAGATCATGGGGGTATTTGGATTGATTTTGAAGTAGATGAACAAGAAAATAATAGACTTGTTTGGAGGTTTAATAATGCATTGCTAGCTGATTCCAATTTTATAGAAAAATTTAAGTTGAAAATAAGTGAATTTTTTCAGTTTAACGAATCAGAAGAAATTTCTCAGGAAATTCTATGGAATGCCTTTAAAGCTACCATGAGAGGTTACATAATTTCGTACTCATCATATGTTAAGAAACAATTAAATAAAGATTTTTAAATTTTAGAGCAAAATATTAGAGAATTGGAAATTAAATTAAAGGAAAAATGGGAACAAAGTATTTATCAGACTTTGCTAAAAGAAAAATTTAGATACAATGAGATTTCTTCACAATTGGCTAGAAAGGAGTTGGTGTCCTATAAGGCTTTGTATTATGGAACCTCAAATAAGGCGGGAAGATTACTAGCTAATTATTTAAAAGCAAAAAAAAGAAAAGCTAATATAACGGCTATTTCAGATGATAATGGAGTAATTCATTCTCAAACTAAAAATATTTTACAACAATTTTTGATATTTTATGAAAGCTTGTATTCTTCTGAGCATTATTTAAATAAAGAGAAAGATGGTTTTGAATTTTTAAAGTTGATTAATGGGCCTAAAGTTCCTGATCATATGAAAGAAAATCTTGAAGCACCTATAACACAAAAAGAAATTCAGATGGCTTTAAAGTCCCTTAGAGTTGGATCCGCTCCAGGAAGTGATGGATATACGGTAGAATTTTTTTAGTTCTTTTCAAACTATCTTGTTACCCCAGCTTTTCAAATTATATCAGTTTCAACTAAATAAAGGTTGTATTTCAGGTACTATGGCAGAAGCTTTAACAATAGTTTTGCCTAAGCCAAACAAAGATCCCATGTTGGTCTCAAACTATAGGCCTATTTCTTTGATTAATGTTGATGGGAAATTGTTAGCTAAAATATTGGCTTTGTGTTTGAATAAGGCTCTCCCTTATATTATTGGTTTGCATCAAACAGGATTTGTTGCTCAAAGACATTTTTCAAATAATACCAGATTAGCTTTTCATATTTTACATTTAACAAAGGATATGAAGGATCTGGTTTTCTCTGTATCTTTAGATGCAGAGAAGGCATTTGATCGGGTAGAATGGATGTTTATGTATCAAGCAATGGATTGGTTTGGTATTGGTTCTCGATTTATACAAATGATTCAATCCCTGTATAGCTCCCCATCTGCTAGATTATATATAAATAATTCTTTTTCAGATAGGTTCTCTTTAGAAAGGGGAGTTAGACAGGGTTGTCCATTATCTCCTTTGTTATTTGATATTGTTTTGGAACCTCTACTGTTAGCTATTCAACAATCAAAGGAGATAGAAGGTATTCCTTATGCAGGTCGGGAATATAAAATCTCTGCTTATGCAGATGATATTTTGATTCATTTGAGGAATCCAGAATCTACCATTCCACATTTACTGGATTTGATTGATAAATTTGGAAAATTTTCGGGTTATAAAATAAATTGGAATAAATCAGAAATTCTTCCACTAAATATACATTGTATAAAAGGTTTATTTGATTTGTTTCAGTTTAGTTGGAAGAAAGATGGAATAAAATATTTAGGAATTTGGTTAAAAAGTACGTTGGAAGAAACAATGAAGGTAAATGAAAAATCCTTATTACTAAAGATTACAGAATTGTGTGAGCAATGGAATCCTTTGCATATATCTTGGTGGGGGAGAGTTCAAACAGTAAAGATGATGATTTTGCCTATAGTTTGTTACCAAATGAGTATGTTACCAGTTTATTTTCAAGAGTCCTTTTACAAAAAATTAAATAATATTCTGACTAAATTTGTTTGGCTTGGTAAAAAAACAAGAATTGCTTTAGTATCATTGCAAAAACCAATTGTGGAGGGTGGGGTAAATTTTCCAAACTTTTATAGGTACCATCAAGCCTATATAATGCGTCAAGGTATGAATTGGATCCTCCCTGAGCTTATAGATCATCAACCAGATTGGTTATATCTGGAACGGAAATTGGTGTCCCCTATGAGACTTCCACATGTATTAAGTATCAGATTTCATAAATATGCTAAGAACAACATAATTTTATTGGATACTTGGAAAACAATTAAATTTATTGATAAATTAACAGAGGTACCAATAATGAATTCTACTTTACAGTCCTTATGGTTAAACTCCAAGATTCAAATAGGCGGTGCTGGGATCGCTTGGAAGAATTGGATGCAAGTAAATATCAGGACATTAGATGATCTTATTTCTAATAGTAATCTGCTTGAGTTTTCACAACTGCAACAGACATTTGGAATTTCGTATACTCAACAGTATAGGTGCTTGCAGTTGAAGCAGGCTATTCAGACAGGGTTCCCTGAATGGAAAAATTTAAAAACTTATTTCAGCTTGCAAATCCTTTGCTACCAAACAGATCTAATAGGACATCAGGCTGCCCAGTGGTATAAATTGATTTCTGGATTTTTAAATAAAAAACCAAAAAATAGTCTTAGAGACATTTGGAGTATCGAGTTAAAACAGCATATTTCTGTTTCTCGTTGGCCACGAATTTGGACTTGGAGATTAAAGTGTACAATGTCAGCATCTATGAGACAAACATGGTTGTTTTTATTACATAGGATTTTTTGGACTCCAGTTCGGTTGAATAAAGTAGATAGTTCTAAATCTAATAGATGTTGGCATTGTCATATTGATATTGAGACTTTGGATCATCTTTTGTTTTTTTGTCCATTGATACTTGGTTTTTGGAAGTCGATATGGGGGCAAATTAACAATATTCTTCAATCCTCTATTCCTTTGACATATGAAGCAATAATTTCTGGGACGATTCTTCAGGATAAACCCACTTTGAATAAAAATAATAGTCGTCTTCTCATGATCTTATCAGGAATAGGGGTTCAAATGATTACATCTAATTGGAAACATCATGATAGGATTAATTTTAGTTTTTGGTGGGCAACTGTATGTGCAACTTATAAATATGAAAAGATTATGGCAGAACGTCTAGGGTTTGTTAAATCCTTTAAGGGGATTTGGGGTCCATTAACTAATTTTCTCACATTATAATTAAAGTGATTCCTTTTCTTTATGTTAGATTCCTATGCGCATCCAAGGGGGGTTGGGGGGGTAGGGGGGTGCTTTATTTATTTAGAGGAATAAATTTCATAATAATTTATAATATTGCTAGTTAAGTATGCATCATTACTGTTGTAGGTTAAGAAGGGATTTAAAATATTTCTTGTAATAATTCTGATGTTAATAATGTATTTTCATACAGTTTTTTTTGATTTTGCAAATGTATACATTGTCAAGTTCAAAATATCAATAAAGAAAGATTAAAAAAAAAAATTCTCTTTGAAATGTAATGAAACAAGACAAGCCTGCTTCACTGTGTGTGTGTGTGTGGTGTTGAGGGGGGGGGGGGGTTGTTTCCAAATAAATGATTATTCCTAATATAGATGCAGCATTGTTTGGAAAATGAACATTAGAGCTGGTTGTCTCCTAGATGAATATTTAACTTTTCAAGTATTTTTTTTATAGATTTATGGCTTTTTTTTTAAATTCTTTTTTAAAATTGTAGTATTCTAATCTGTTTTCTTATAATGTGGGTTTTTTTTTACGTGTTTAGAAGATGTCTATAAATTTCTAAACCACCCTGAGCCTATTTGTGTTGTAGCAGTATAGTTTTCTCTGTTATATTATAAGGAAAAATGTGATGCGTTTAGTTTTCTGAGCCAGTTCTTGCTTACATGTCTGGTGAATCTTTGTCTTGAAATAGCAATTCTGGTGGATCTTGATGTCCTGTGTGCAGTTTCTATTCTTGAAATTCCTTTGGCTAATTGAAGTCACGCTGCTAATTATGGAAGAAGCATTCTGCATTTCTTAGTATCAGCAAATATGAGTCTGAGTTTTGTCTAAAACTAATATGGAAAATGTTTCACCATTAATTACAGCTTTGTACTTGGCAGTCAATACTGAAAGCATTTTGAAACAAGCTGATGTATTGTACCATTGTACAACAGCTGTTTACAATGAGAGGACAAATGGTTAGAGGCATAATTTAAATGGATTACTGAAGTGGCAACTGTATAAAAGTAGGGATGCTCAACTCTGGTCTTCAGGGACTGTGACTAGGTCAGGTTTTAGGATGCAATAAAGCAAAATTAATAATTTTGCAACCTAACTTCTTGCTCATTTACCCCCCCCTTTTTTTATAAAACCGGAAAGAGGTTTTTAGCGCTGGCTGGTTCACTGAATGCTCTGCTCCAACGGTCATAGAGTTCCTATGAGCATCGGAGCAGCACAGAGAATTCAGCGCGCCAGCCGATGCTAAAACCTCTTATGCAGTTTTGTAAAGGGGGGGAGGGGGTTAAATCCCAAATTTGCGTAGATTGCCCAAAGTTAGGTGCACAATTTTGGCTGCAGATATGAATGTAAAGCAATTGGCTAAATTGGTGATAATAATTGGCCTTAACGAGTGCTAATTGACACTGATTACCAGTTATGTGCATATCTGTTCTGCATCCCTATTCTATAGCCTGCATACTTAATTCATCTTGCATATAGTTCCAAAGGAGGCGTGGCCAAGGGAGGGGCATAGGTGGGTCATGGCCATTCACAGGATTTAGACGTGGAGTTATAGGATACGTACTTCCATTTCCTTGCCTGGCAGACGTGAGCATTTTTACCATCTTTTGCTAAGCGTAAATGGGTGAAAGTACCCAAGAAAAGGACTTGGGGGTAATAGTGGACAAGACAATGAAGCCGTCAGCACAGTGCGCAGTGGCCTCTAAGAAGGCGAATAGAATGCTAGGTATTATAAAGAAAGGTATTACAACCAGAGCGAAAGAAGTTATTCTGCCGTTGTGCGCCCACATCTGGAGTACTGCATCCAATATTGGTCGCCGTACCTTAAGAAGGATATAGTGATACTCGAGAGGGTTCAGAAAGGAGCGGCACGATTGATAAAAGGTATGGAAAACCTTTCAAATGCTGAAAGATTAGAGAAACTGGGGCTCTTTTTCCTAGAAAAGCGGAGACTTAGAGGGGACATGATAGAGACTTACAAGATCATGAAGGGCATAGAGAAAGTGGAGAGGGACAGATTCTTCAAACTTTCGGAAACTACAAGAATGAGAGGGCATTCGGAAAAGTTAAGAGGGGACAGGTTCAGAACCAATGCTAGGAAGTTCTTCTTTACCCAGAGGGTGGTGGACACCTGGAATGCGCTTCCAAAGGGTGTGATAGGACAGAGTACGTTATTGGGGTTCAAGAAGGGATTAGATCATTTCCTGAAGGAAAAGGGGATAGAAGGGTATAGATAGAGGATTACTATACAGGTTCTGGACCTGATGGGCCGCTGCGTGAGCGGACTGTTGGGCATGATGGACCTCTGGTCTGACCCAGCAGAGGCACTGCTTATGTTCTCATGTAAACACTTGTGTCTAAGTTAGGCACAAAAATGACTTAAACTAGTATTTTATGAAGGCAGTTCTGTGCGGAACTAAGTACCTTTTATAGAATTCGCACTTGGCATGCATTATTCCATCACCTAACATTGGCTGCCATTTACTGAATCTACCCATACTGTATTTGAGACATATTAGCCCGATTGTGAAAAACAAGTTGAAACTTAATTCATTAGGATGTTGGAATCCTAGGGGGTAATTTTACAAGAGCAACCTAGTTTTAGGCATTAAAGGGGAAATTCTATAAGAGGTGCCTAAAGATAGATGCCTAAATAAATAGGTGCTTGTAGTTGGGCACCTAACTTACCCCTCTCCCTGTTTATGAAGCGGCGTTAGGCTTTTTTATCACCAACTGCAGTGGTAAGAACTCCGATACTCATAGAATTCCTATGATCGTTGGAGTTTTTACTGCCGCCGCCACCACCACTAATAAAAAAGCCTCATGCAGCTTCATAAAAAGAGAGGTTAATTAGTAAATTGGCTTCAATTATGAGCTTATAATAGAAAAAAATAAAAATTAATTGGGAGATAGGCACCTATCCTCTTGGGCGCTATTCTACAAAAGACAGGCACTTATCATATGGTGCCTAGCGGCACCTAACACCTAAGTAGGCATGTTTAAGAGTAGAGAAAGACTTAGGCGTGATTCTCTAAAGCAGTGTGTTGCAAACTTTGTCGGGCTGCGGCACACTAAACATAGTGGCTGCGGCTCGAGCCATCCAGAAGTGCACAGATGTCAATGCAATGTCGTCGTGTGCATGCATGACATCATCACATCAACGTCCGCACATGCATGAAGGCCCTTCAGACAGACCCTGAGATACCAGTGGAGGGTGCCGGCAGGGAAGATGTGCAGAGAGAAGGAGAGGCACTGGTGCCAGCTGATTGCCTACTGGATGTGCCTCTCACCGTGAGAAGCACATCCTGTAGGCAATCAGCTGGTGCCTCTCCTCCTCCCCTGCGTCTTGCGGCATGCCTGGAATCTCAGGAGGCCATGGCACACAGTTTGTGATGCATTGCTCTAAAGGATTTAGGCGACTATAATGTAGGCCTTAAAAATCATGGCCTATATTACAGGTGCCAACATTTTAAGTTGGGTGCTGCTGAGCATCATTATGTACTGGGTACCTAAGTGTGATTGACATGGACGCCAATTACAGAATCTGTCTCTAACAGCACATGTTAATGACGGTATTTTCGTCAATTATTCTCCAGATTCTGTATAGGTAGCATCACTAATAATAATACCCTAAGCACGCATGCACATTCTTACCTGCGTGTTCTGTGATTTGTAGCTCCGTGGCCCCACAAGTGCAGTAGAAGGACTCAGCGATGGTTTCTTCTGTGCATGCGAGGCACTTTAAGCAGGGACTCATGGACGCGCCCCCCCCTTCCCGACCTCATTCCGTCTAACTAGAAAACGGCCCCGTACTTGCAGCCCCCAGGTAATGTTCTGCGGCCCGCGGTCTGGCTATCTCCCTTACACTCCCTGGCCGAAGTTATTTTTAAGTTCAAAGCCGCTGCCGCTGCAGCTCCTCTCATGAGCCGCACCTGCGTCAGAGAAGGCTTTCGACGCAGGCGGGGATCGTGAGAGGAGCCGCCGCGGCAGCTTTAAACTTAAAAATAACTCCAGCAAGGGACTAAGGGAGCCGGCCATAAACAACCAGCTGCTGGGAAGGGGGGAGGGGGAATGCTGCTGCTGCACAGGGACGTGGAGGGGGAGAGAAATACCGCTGCTGCTGCACAGAGAAGTGGAGGGGGAGGGAATGCTGCTGCTGCACAGGGAAGTGGGGTGGGGGAAGGGAGATGCTGCTGCACAGGGAAGTGGAGGGAGGGGAATGCTGCTGCTGCACAGGGAAGTGGGGTGGGAGGAGGGAGATGATGCTGCACAGGGAAATGGAGGGGAGGGAATGCTGCTGCTACATAGAGGGCAGGGAGAGAGACAGATAGAAAGAAAGACAGACAGCGAGAGGGAGAGAAGGACAAAGAAAGGAAGAAAGACACAGGGACAGGGAGAGAGACAGACAGACAGACAAAGGGTGCCAGGGAGAGAGACAGACAGAAAGAAAGACAGACATATATTCTAGCATCCGTTAATGTAACGGTCTTAAAGACTAGTTGTGGAATAATTTGATTGGTCAGCTGAGAATGGTTATTGATATAAAGAGATTTAAAAATCTTTATAAAAAACCTCTCTCTTTGTAGAAGTTTTTTTTATTGAAGTGAGGAGGAATTATTGGTTAAGAGATAATATGCATTTTAGAGGATTTTTTAAATTGATCCCAGTTAAAACATGTTCATGAGTTAAAATGTGTACTGTTCTAATGTTTGTTATATTTTTTTGCTTTTTGGTTATGTGTATGTTTTGGAACCTGCTTAGGTTCAAGCGGGCTATAAGTTTTTTTAATTAATTAATTAAATAAGGCTAGACAATCAATTTTGGGCATGGAACACAAATCTGACCGCAAAGTAATTAACTAAATTGACACTAGCAATCATTAATTTCTGTTGACAAGTCATTGCATATGAATGTGCTCTGTGCTCTGTTCTATAACATGTGTGCCTATATTTCAGAGAATGCAACTCCAAAAGGGCATTGCCATGAGTGAATTGGGGCATTCCCAGAATTTAGACACTAGCCTGTGGCATGCGTTAATGCTTGTGTCCAAATTTAGGTGCGAAATACATGATAAGCTAGTATTCCACAGTGTGAAGGCCATTCTGCGCAGTGTCCAATACAAAATGCTGGCTTAGCCCAGATCATCCCAATGCTTAACTTTGGGTGCCATTTATTGAATCCAGCCCTATGTGCATATGTGGCCACTTGCATTCGTTCATTACCTTTTCTAAAATACTGACGTATGAAAATAAGCAGGCGTCTTGATGAGTCTTTCACTGAGGTAATACACAGAAGCAAAATTTGGGCCGAGTCTGCACATATGAATGTAGATGATAAAAATTCATTCATTTAGGCATATGTGTAGCATGTACACACCAACTCTTCCACTAGCATATACTTTGACTTTATAAAATATGCCTAAAATAAGTGCATGGAAATGTGTGGTAACTAGGCTCAGCATTATAAAATTATCTTCCTAGTTAGAAGGTAAACTGTCATTCCCTGGGGAGGTTCAGCTAATACTTTGTAATGTGCATCACTTTAGGGGCTCCTTTTACGAAGGTGCGCTAGGGTTTTTAGCGCGCGCACAAAATTACCATGCGCTCTAGCGCGCGGTAGCTGAAATCTACCGCCTCCTAAAAAGGAGGCGGTAGTGGCTAGAGCACTCGGAAATTTAACGTGCGCTTTTGCTAGTGTGACCATATGGCTCCAGAAAAAAGGGGACGGATTGAGACATCTGGGTTTTACTTCCATTGAAAGCAATGGAAGTAAGGAGAATAGATTGAGACATCTTGGTTGCTTTCAATGGAAGTAAAACCCGGATGTCTCAATCCGTCCCCTTTTTTCTGGAGCCATATGGTCACACTAGCTATTGCGCGCGTTAAGGCCCTAGGGCACCTTTGTAAAAGGAGCCCTAAGTGAAGGGCCACAATGACTAAAACCTGAACGATACTAACACCAGTAAGCCTAGTATCTATCACCTTGAGTCCTGTGCTTAGGAAGGTAAGAATCCTCTTGGCAAAAGTGTTCTTTACAGAATGGTGTAGAAGAATATTAGCTTATGAATGCATGCATATACATATGTCAATGCATTGACTATGTATGTAAAACTATGTCAAATATATACGTATTTGTAAATTTGATGTATAAGTTCAGAACTTGTCTAAAGTTATGGAGACAGACTTGAAGGAGCCATCTCCATCACTGATAAAAATGTAAGTACGAAAGGCACAGAACCGGATGGATATGGATGACGTGTCAGTAACGTCATTCATAGACGCCCTGTGCCTTTGATTGCTTTTCTGTAGTGATCACAACATAAATTGCTTGTCTTGTTTGACTTCCTTGTTCACTGAAGTTGAGCAGATATTGGCCGTTTTCAACGTTTCCGCCAGACAAAAAGCTTGGGACCATTTCTCGAAAGCTCAGCGGAAGAACATAGAGATTTGGCGAAAGCACAGTGAGGTTGGTAATTTTCATTTTCATTTCTATTTATTATCACCCAGCCCATGTAACAACTAGTGGTGTTCTGATCCATAGGGATTGATATTTAACTGGCGGTGGTGAGTGCTTTTTTTTTTTACCTGCCACTGGCCCTATTCCCAGTTATTCAATGCTGGGCCATGTCCGGACTCCAGCATTAAATATCCAGATTTATGTGGTTAGCTAAAGAGGATGACACAGTGACAGAATTTGTCACTGTCCCCATCCCCGTGGATAACCGCGGGAAATGATCCCCATGCCATGTTTTATGCAGAGAGGGAAGAATCAGAGTATGAATGGGTACAGCCATTGATCCTCAAGCCTTGCACTGAAGAGTGCTGTTGTAGAAGGACAGAGGTTGAGATAGACATTAAAGAATGACATGGGATGGTTTCCCATAGTTATCCTCAGGGACGGGGACGGTGACAAATTCAGTCACCATGTCATTCTCTATGTAGTTAAGTGCAGTATTCAGCACTTAACTGCCTAAGCAACACTGCATAAAGATACAACTGTCTTTATGGGATCCAAAATGGCCACTGAACATAGGGTTAAGTGCTGAATATTGGCACTTAACCACATATTTGCCGACTCCGCTACTGGACTGCCCAATGTTTTCACTTTGGCAGTCTGTGGTAATATTCATTGACATTAACTGGTTAAATGTACCTGAATATCAGTGAATAACCCCGCATAAGTGATTTAAAATGGCCAGGAGCCATTTTTGGCTGGTTAAATCACTTTGAATATTGACCCCCATGATTTATAGCAATTAATCACTTGTCAGCTGGACATTTGAATCCAATAGACTGAAAGAAAGCATTATGTTGGACAATATGCTGAAAGGTAATGGTATGACTTAAGCCTATAGCAGCCTTCTTAATCTTCTTTAAGAAAGTAAGTGTACCAAATGCAACTTTTATTGTATATACTGATGCACCAGCCACAGACATACAAATCCTGCTAGATGTAGGCTTTTGAAAACAGCAAGGGGCATACAAATGCTCACATAGGATGCCAAGGGGTTGATTCAAGAAAGAATGGCACAATTTTGATGCTGGGACAATGAGTACTAAGCTCAAATTCAATAATGGCAGCTCTGCATGGAAGTGCCATTAAAGAAGACTAGCCTAAGTCCACAGTTTCATGCCTAACTTTAGGGACGAGCACTTATGCCATGTCAAAGCCCGGTGTAAGTGCTTGTACCTGCATATACAACTACTAATTGCTGCCAGTTAGCACACCACTGCTTAAAGATAACTGGCTTTTAAATCCAATTAACAGTCAATTATTAAATTAAGTTGTGCGCACAACTACAGTGGCATACCTAGTATACTTGGCACCCAGGGCTGATCATTTTCTAACACCCCCTCCTTTGTATAAAAAAGATAATTTTTAGCAATAATCCACAAGCCACACAACAAGGGTGCACCTAGGAAAAGGGAGCATTTTGAACACTGTAGTGAGCACTAAAACATCAATACATCCATTTTAAAACTAAACAAGCCAGATTAGTACAGGTTGATCCTGCACAGCTCATGCTAACAGAAAGCCCTGTCTTTTTCATACACACAGAACAGAGCTACACCTTCGCCCAGTATGGAATAACTAATCACAAACTAAAAATAGAAATATACAGTGCTCCCCTTGAATTCACGGTTTGCAGTCCCGCTCATTCATGGTATTTTCTAACCGCGAAGGGGAGGCAGGAGAGGGCAGCTGGAGCACCAGCGAGTGAAGGAAATCACTTGCTGTATGCTGTGACCGCCTCTTCCTGTACTAAAGTCAGGCCTCACCAATCAGGAGCTGTTGAGGCCCGACTTTAGTACAGGAAGAGGCGGTTGGATCATACAGCGAGTGATTTCCTTCACTCGCCGGCGCTCCACTACCCTCTCCTGCCTCTACAGTTGCCCTCTCCTGTCTCCCCTGCCTAAAAACCATATTCGCAATTTTTCAACATTCGCAGGGGTTCCTGGAACGGAACCCCACGTGAATATCGGGGGAGTACTGTATAGGAAAAAGTTAAACTGAACCGCCAAGAAGTCAGACTCTGCATACAATGCAACACCACAGAATCAGTGACACACATGCCCTAATACTGTGCAAAATATAAAGAAAGCAGATGCAAATTTGAAAAAAACTGACAAATAAAAATCACTACTTTACACATTAACAAAAAGAAATAAAACAAAAAATGGAAAATAAGAAAATACCATTTTATTGGACTAATACATTTTTCAATTAGCATTCATTGCCAAAACCTCCTTCCTCAAGTCAGTACAGTATACTTCTGTTTTGCTATCTTGTTTTAACCTGAGGAAGGGGATTTTTGGTCTCTAAAAGTTAATAAAAATGTATTAAAATTAATCCAATAAAAAGATGACCTTATTTCCAATCTCTATTTATAAACATTTATCAATACATCTTCCTTATCTTATCTTCATTCTCTTCTTTCAATTCAGCCTCTGCTCTCTTTCTGTGCCCCTTCTATAAACTGGTCTATTCTCTCCCCCTTCCATCCAGCCTTTGCCCCTTCTCTCCTTTATACATAATTCATTTCTGCTTCATCCCCTCTCCATTTTTCTCTCTCTTCTCTGTCTCCACTCCTCCCCCCATACTCCTTTCATTTCCTTCCTTCCTTCTACCCCATCCTATCCCATGGTCTTCTTCCCTTCCCTTCCCTCCCCCCATGCCCTGGCATCTCTCTTTTCATCTCTTCCTATTCCTTCCCCTCCATAGTCTGGCATCTCCAATCCTTCCTTCCCTCCCTTCCCCATGGTGTGGCATCTCTCACTCCTCTCCTTTCCTTTCCTTTCCCTGGTCTTTCTTTTCCTCTCCTGCCCCCTGGATTGATACCCCCTCTCTCTCTATCACCCCACTACTGAAAACTTGCCTTACATTATTGGCAGTGAGAGCCTTCACATCTCACTGCTCTGCTCAGCATCAGGCCTTAGAAACATAGAAACATGATAGCAGATAAAGGCCAAATGGCCCATCTAGTCTGCCCATCCACAGTAACCATTATCTCATTCTCTCTCGAGATCGCACGTGGCTATCCCAGGCCCTTTTGAATTGTCAGTCCCACCTACTTTCTGCTTCCATGAAGGCAGGACCTGGCAGAGAAGAACTCCAACATCAGCCAGAGCAGCGAGTTGTGAAGGCTGCCACTGCCGCAAAAGAGGAAGCGGTTTCCAGACCACGGGGATCAGGGCAGCGACCCTGGAAGCACCCCTTTATGGTCTGCTCCAGGGACTATTGCATAACTGTCTTAGTCTATAAATTGCACGTGCAAATTTGCACACTAAGCCTAAGTTTAGAGAATTAAAGGGCAAACCTGGGAATTCACATCAAATTTTTAATGTATGATAGCAGATAAAATGCAAAGCCTTTGTCAGAACTGGAAAGGGTGGGGGGCTCTCTTATTTACACAGTCTGACCTCTGGATCAAAGTTATTTGAGCCATATAGTTAGTGTTTACTGTCTGAGTGAAAACAAACTAGCTGCATTGGACATGTAGTCTTATTTATTTGAGAAGATTTGAACATGCTTTGAGCCTGTATTTTACAAGTAAGTACGCTTGTCTTTCCTTCCTTTTTTTAAGAACTTCAGCACTTAAAATCTGTTTCCATATATGTTAATGTGGTATACATAAGAGTACAATGTTCAGTGTAATTCAACAGACAACAATCTGAAAAGGTAAGGCATCCTTGTTTATTATTTTGTGAGGCACCTCTTAGCAAAATGTCATACATTTATTTGAAGAAAGCTGAGTTAATATAATAAAGTTCATTTGTGTGACATTTTAGTGCCCATTAACTAAAACTAAGTTGCGGCTGAATACTTACAGAAGTAGATTCAATGCCTCCTATGAATGCCTAATGAACTCTATATTGTAAGTATTATTGTAGCAAATGAAATAAGGCTGAATGATAACGGGTCACTTCAGATAAAATGTGCCAAATGCACTTCTTCATAAATTCTAGGTTTGAATAGCAAGTAAAGGATTTGATTTACTAAAGCGTGTTAATAGCTTGTTGCAAGTTACATGCTTAGGCCTAGATCCACAAAGAAAACTGATCGTTTACCGATTGGTTTGCGACCCCTTAGTGACCCCGGCCTGATTCACTTACCTGTCTTCCGACCATCCTCCGATCCGCGCATGCAAATGAGGGCCATGACATGCAAAATTTTAGGCAGGGACGCGATTCATTAAAGAAAACCCTGCAACACCGACTGGGCTGGCCAATCAAAAAAAAGCAACTGCTGAGGACCAGTCGCTGAAGCCCTTTCCGGCTTCCTTGCCTTCTGCTGCCCTGCTCTCTGCCCTGTCAGCCCCTATCCTGCAGCCTCGAACATGCTGCCTGCCTGCCCCTAACACGCTGCCTACCTGCCTGCCCCAGCTCTCCCACCCTTCCCCGCACTGCAAGCCTGTGGTTTTAACCCGCGGGCTTAAGTGGGTTAAAACCACGGGCTCCCAAAAGTTCCTTGATCGCCTTGCAGTGCAGGGAAGGGTGGGAGGCAGGCAGGGTGTTGGATTTGGGGCTGGAAGGCAGGCAGCACTTTTGCTGTGCTCAGTGATAAAAAATAGAAGAACAAAAAAAAACAAAAACCAATTCCAATGGCCCGGAGGTCCCGCGCATGCTCAGACCATCTACAGATGGTCTGCGTATGTGCGGGGATCGCTGTAGCGCGATTTGTACCTGCAGATGGGGGCGTTCCTCCGATCGCCCTCATCTGCATGTTAGAGTTTGCAGAATTTGTCGGATCTGTCCGGATCAGGCCCGATCAGACAGGTTAGTGAATCCTGGCCTCAGGATAACTTCAATCACACCAAGCCTTCTTGTGTAGTGACACTTATCTTCTGCACAGTTGATTAAAACAAAGCACTTATTAAAAGTAGACAAAGTGAGGTGGCCAAATGGGGTATATCTGAGGATATTGAGGAAACAGTTAAGAACATGCAAGGTCATATTCAATATTTCAGAAGCTGTAAAAAACCTATTTGTTTAAAACCCAATTTGATTAGTAGATTGGCTAATCTATATCTTATTGTAAACCGCCTTGAGCTTCATGACAGATGGGGATGATGCGGTATATAAAAAGAAAGATTAGATTAGGAAAATTCTGGCAGTTTGTTACCTGACCTTTTCAATGCTTCTTTAGCATCGGGAGTGGTTCTGGAGGATAGGAGATTAGTAGATATGGATCCTCTTCATAAAAGTGGCTGGAAACTATAAGTCTGTTAGTCTGAACACAGTAATGAGTAAAAGAGGGGATAGCACAGTTTCTGCAATCTAGTGGGTTACAGAATCCAAAGCAGTAGGGCGTAGGGCTTTTCAGACCAATTTGATCTTTTTTTTTTCTTTTTGATTGAGTGACTAGAGGGTTGGATCAGGGGAGAGTGCTTGATGTGCTGTACTTGTATTTCAGCAAGTCCTTTGATATGATTCCAAACAGGAAGCAAATAAATCAACTGAGCACCATTGACATAGGCCCAAGAGTTGACGGACTGGGTTAGAAAATATTGTGGTGAGAGACAACAAAAGGTAATGGTAAATGGAATTCACTCTAAGGAAAGGGATGTTGCCAGTGGTTTGCTGCAGGGATCAGTCCTTGATATGGTTCCTTTCAGTATTTTCATTTGACATTTTGTGGATGATATCAAACTCTGTGACTGATTAGATTCATTGGTCGGTGACTGTAGCATCTTTGATTTTAAACTATTTTGACCTCTGTGCCAGAAATGGTGACCATGTATCAAATTCAAACATGAGAAGGGATCGTGCAAAGCTTGAGAAATAGTCTGGAGTTTGGATAGAATTTAATGTTTAAAAAGTATAGGGCTATGCATTTGGGCTGCAAATACCCAAGAATATGATATAGTTTACAGGGTGAAGTGTTTCACAAAAGAGGGATGGGATCTGCAGGTTATTGTATGTGATGATCTTAAGGTTGACAAGCAAGTAGATAAGATGACAGCAAAAGCCAGCAAGATGCTTGAGTGCATAGGGAAAGGATGGTCAGGAACATAAGCCTTGCCATACTAGGACAGACTGAAGGTCCATCAAGCCCAGAATCCTGTCCTCAACAGTAGCCAATGCAGGCCACAAGTACTGTACCTGCCAAAACCCCATAAAATAGATTATATGCTGCTTATTCTAGAAAGAAGCAGAGGATTTTCCCAAGTCCACCTTAATAATGGCTTATGGACATGCAGGGCAGGATTAATTATTCGAGGGCCCCTAGGCACAAAAGTACACAGTCTCCCTGGCCCTGCTCCACCTCCACTCCCGCCCTGCCCCCATTTATCTGTTTTCTTATTTACTTCTTTATTTCCACATGTATATTTTTTTAATTCAAAACAAAAATGAGCATACCAGTGCAACCCCCCAAACATCTCTGAACAAATCCCCCTTCCTTCCCACAAACCTTTTTGTGAGGCAAGTAAGTAAAAGTAAGAGGGAAAGAAGGCCACTTTGGTTCTCAAAAGTAGTAGCTGAGAAGGTAAGGAATAAGAGGTTGGCTTTCATAAACTACAAAAGATTGCAGAAAGAGGAAAACAGGCAAAAATATCTGGAAAAGTTAAGAGAGGCTGGTCTTGTAGTCAGGAAAGCAAAGATGCAAATGGAAGAAAAAATAGCTGACACAGTAAAAGGGGGAGACAAAACGTTTTTTAGATATATTAGTAGATAGGAAAAAGTGCAAAAGTGGCATTGTGAGACTCAAATGTGAAGGGGAGGAATATGTAGAAGCTGATAAAGAAAAGGCCGAATTGCTTAACAGATATTTCTGTTCTGTGCTCATGGCTGAAGTGCCTGGAGAGGGACCACAGAAGACAAATGTGAATAGGGATGGAGGAGTAATAGACCCTGATTGATTTTCAGAGGGTTGTGTTTGTGAGGAGCTAGCTAAAATAAAGGTAGACAAAGCGATGGGGCTGGATGGTGTACATCCAAGGGTGCTGAAGGAACTTAGGGAAGTTCTGGTAGCTCCGCTGACCTTTTCAACAAGTCTCTAGAGTCAGGAATGGTACCGGAGGACTGGCAAAGGGTGGATATGGTCCATCTCCACAAAAGTTGGAAGTAAGGAAGAAGTAGAGAATTACAGGCTGGTAAGTCTGACTTCTGTGATAAGCAAATTAATGGAAACACTTTTAAAACAGAGAATGGTCAAGGTTCTGGAATCCTGTGGATTACAGGACCGGAGCCAACATGGATTCACTAGAGATAGGTCTTGTCAAACACATCTGATCAATTTCTTTGACTGGGTGACCAGAGAATTGAATAGAGGATGTGGGCTAGATGTGGCATATTTAGATTTTAGCAAAGCCTTTGACAGTGTTCCACACAGATGTCTAATAAATAAACCGAGTGCCCACGGGATGGGTCTCAAAGTGACGGACTGGGTCAAGAACTGGTTGAGTGGAAGGTGACAGAGGGTAGTGATCAATGGAGATCGCTCTGGGGAAAGACATGTTACCAGTGGTGTGCCTCAAGATTCTGTTCTTTTTAACATTTTTATAAACAATATTGCTGAAGGGTTGTCGGGTAAGATTTGCCTCTTTGCGGATGATACGAAAATCTGCAATAGAGTAAATACGCCGGAGGGTGTGAATAACATGAAGAAAGACCTGTTGAAGCTTGAAGAATGGTCTAAAATTTTGCAGCTAAAATTTATTTATTTATTTATTCCATTTTCTATACCGTTCTCTCAAGGGAGCTCAGAACGGTTTACATTAATTTATTCAGGTACTCAAGCATTTTTCCCTGTCTGTCCTGGCGGGCTCACAATCTACCTAATGTACCTGGGGCAATGGGGGGATTAAGTGACTTGCCCAGGGTCACAAGGAGCAGCATGGGTTTGAACCCACAACCCCAGGGTGCTGAAGCTGTAGCTTTAACCACTGCGCCACACACTAAGAAATGCAAGGTAATGCATTTGGGCTGCAAAAACCCAAGGGAACGGTACAGATTAGAGAATGAAGAGCTTATGCGCATGACAGAAGAGCGGGACACAGGTGTGATTGTATGTGATGATCTTAAGGTGGCCAAACAGGTTGAAAAGGTGATAGCAAAAGCTAGAAGGATGCTAGGTTGCATAGGGAGAGGTATGGCTAGTTGGAAAAAGAAGGTATTGATGCCCCTGTATAAGACTTTGATGAGACCTCATTTAGAATATTGTGTACAATTCTGGAGGCATAAGAACATAAGCAATGCCTCCACTGGGTCAGACCTGAGGTCCATCATGCCCAGCAGTCTGCTCACGCGGCGGCCCAACAGGTCCAGGACCTGTGCAGTAATCCTGTATCTATACCCCTGTATCCCTTTTTCCAGCAGGAAATTGTCCAATCCTTTTTTGAACCCCAGTACCGTACTCTGCCCTATTACGCCCTCTGGAAGCGCATTCCAGGTGTCCACCACATGTTGGGTAAAGAAGAACTGTCCCCTTTCAACTTTTCCGAATGCCCTCTTGTTCTCTTATTTTTCAAAAGTTTGAAGAATCTGTCCCTCTCTACTCTCTCTATGCCCTTCATGATCTTGTAAGTCTCTATCATATCTCCTCTAAGTCTCCTCTTCTCCAGGGAAAAGAGTCCCAATTTCTCCAATCTCTCAGCATATGAAAGGTTTTCTATACCTTTTATCAGACATGTTGCTCTCCTCTGAACCCTCTCGAGTAACGCCATATCCTTCTTAAGGTACGGCGACCAATATTGGACGCAGTACTTCAGATGCGGACGCACCATTGCCCGATACAACGGCAGGATAACTTCTTTCGTTCTTGATTATACCTAGCATTCTATTCACTCTTTCTGTGGCCGCTGCGCACTGTGCCTTTGGCTTCATTGTCATATCCACCATTACCCCCAAGTCCCTTTCTTGGATACTCTCCTTCAATAACATCCCTCCCATCGTATAGCTATACCTCAGGTTTCTGCTTCCCACATGTAGTACTTTACATTTTCCAACGTTGAACTTCATCTGCCACACCTTCAAAAAGATATAAAAAGGATGGAGTCAGTCCAGAGGAAGGCTACTAAAATGGTATGTGGTCTTCATCATAAAGCTTATGGGGACAGACTTAAAGATCTCAATCTGTGTACTTTGGAGGAAAGGAGGGAGAGGGGAGATACGATAGAGATGTTTAAATTCAATAATACAAAAAAATGTATATTACTCGCCAGAGATAGGCTATACTCCCCCGATAAACATTTCATATAAAAAAGATGGAGAAAAAGCCTCAAACTTCAAAAAGTCAGCAGTCAACTCTCAATAATGATTTAATGTTTGAATCTGCTTGATTTCATATCATTGGCAAAAAACTCCACCACCACAGAAATGTATTTATCAAAAGGGTACAACACCCATCACTGTGCACAGGAAAAACAAAAAGTTTTATTTAGCTAGGAACCATGGTCATCTTGTAGTCGCTGTGCTGTTTCCATCAAAGTCTGGCCAGCCATTTTCAGTGATGGCGATTCCTGACCATGGTTCCCAGCTAAATAAAACTTTTTGTTTTTCCTGTGCACAGTGATGAGTGTTGTACACTTTTGATAAATACATTTCTGTGGTGATGGAGTTTTTTGCCAATGATATGAAATCAAGCAGATTCAAACATTAAATCATTATTGAGAGTTGACTGCTGACGTTTATGAAAAGTTTGAGGCTTTTTCTCCGCCTTTTTTGTATGAAATGTTTATCGGGGGAGTATAGCCCATCTCTGGCGAGTAATATATTATTTTTTGTATTATTGAGTTTAGAGTATTACTCTTGATTTTTTTCTTGAGAGATGTTTAAATACCTACATAATGTAAATGCACATGAGTAGAGTCTCTTTAATTAGAAAGGAGACTCTGCAATGAGAGGGCATAGGATGAAGTTAAGAGGTGATAGGCTCCGGAGTAATCTAAGAAAATACTTTTTTACAGAAAGGGTGGTAGATGCATGGAACAGTCTCCCAGAAGAGGTGGTGGAGACAGAGACTGTGTCTGAATTCAAAAGGGCCTGGGATAGGGATCTCTTGGAGAGATAAAGAGATAATGTTTACTGCGGATGGGCAGACTAGATGGGCCATTTGGCCTTTATCTGCCATCATGTTTCTAATTATAAGTATTATATACCTCATTCAAATCATGAGTACATGTCTTACCTATCTCAGGGAAGGGGGACATCTTATACAGAAACTTAGCAAGTAAAATGAATTTGTCGAGCAGACTAGATGGACCACACAGGTCTTCTATCTGCCGTCATTTGCTATGTTACTGTATTTAAGCTGAAGAGCGCTAGCATCTTTAACCTTTCCTCGTGAGGAAGTCGTCCCATCCACTTTTATCATTTTCATCACCCTTCTCTGTATCTTTTCTAATTTCACTATGGGGCTCATTTAAAAAAAAAAAAAAAATTTACAAAAGGTGGCATAAAGGGGCAATTGGATATATTTCTTGCCAAACCCTTCAGATTTGCTATTTATGAAACCTATTTTCTACACAGATTTCTATATTGTTCATCCACAGTTCATCTAAATCTCAGAGGCATGTTAGAGACGTGGTGTGGGCGAGACTAGGGCAAGCTTTTTACCTGGACATTTTTCTACCGTAACGTTTTAGAATATGTCCAGGGCACAATTTGGACGAGAGTTTCTCACTATTGCTGTAAATATTCATTTTCTGTAGCAGTAGCAGAAATGGGCATGCTTCTGATCGCCTTCAGTGGGGATGATTCCCCCCCCCTGCTTCTTATTAGCACAAAATGAAGTCTTTTAAAGATAACTGTGAATTTGGGCTTATCTCTGGGCAAGTAATAAACTATCATGGATACATGACCTCCTAAATATATAAATGTCTTCTCAAAATAATAGTATCACTTTCAGTCACCCCGGACACATAGAGGGACATTTTAAAAAGAGCGTTCAACTCAGAATGTCACAAATAGACATCCTTCTCACATGTATGTTAGAACAGAATATATCCTGTTGTAGAGTACATGTGAGATAGATGTCCATGTACTGGAAACATCCACAATGAACATCCATTTTACAAACTGAATTGTCCAAATTATGAATGGGGCAACATGTGGGATATTCAACTGAACATTCTCTATTAGGGATGCAAACTACCTTACTTTACCATCTAGACCACCATAAATCAGGGATCCTTATCTCCCTAAACCTCTCTGCTGCTTTTGACACGGTAGATCATGCACTTCTCTTAGAAAGACTTGAATCCAATGGAATTACTCAGAATGTCACAAATAGACATCCTTCTCACATGTATGTTAGAACAGAATATATCCTGTTGTAGAGTACATGTGAGATAGATGTCCATGTACTGGAAACATCCACAATGAACATCCATTTTACAAACTGAATTGTCCAAATTATGAATGGGGCAACATGTGGGATATTCAACTGAACATTCTCTATTAGGGATGCAAACTACCTTACTTTACCATCTAGACCACCATAAATCAGGGATCCTTATCTCCCTAAACCTCTCTGCTGCTTTTGACACGGTAGATCATGCACTTCTCTTAGAAAGACTTGAATCCAATGGAATTACTCAGAATGTCACAAATAGACATCCTTCTCACATGTATGTTAGAACAGAATATATCCTGTTGTAGAGTACATGTGAGATAGATGTCCATGTACTGGAAACATCCACAATGAACATCCATTTTACAAACTGAATTGTCCAAATTATGAATGGGGCAACATGTGGGATATTCAACTGAACATTCTCTATTAGGGATGCAAACTACCTTACTTTACCATCTAGACCACCATAAATCAGGGATCCTTATCTCCCTAAACCTCTCTGCTGCTTTTGACACAGTAGATCATGCACTTCTCTTAGAAAGACTTGAATCCAATGGAATTACAGACCAGGTCCTCATGGCTACAATCCTATTTCTTAAATCGTCAATCTAAAGTCATTTTTAATAATACCTCATCAGATCTCTTTGCTTGTTTAAGTGAAGTACCACAAGGTTCTATTCTTTCTCCTTTACTGTTTAATATTTTCCTCTCTCCTCTATTTGCCTTATGTCAATCAATTGGTTTTTCAGCATTTGTTTAAGCAGATGATATCCAATTATTACACCCGCTAAACCCGGAAAATACCAATGAAATTACTGAAATTAACAATAAACTCAATCAGATTAGATTTTGGCTGAAAGAAAATATGCTAGCCTTAAATGCTTCAAAAACAAAAGTAATGTTCTTCCCCCGGAAAGAGGGAATAGCGCTAAACTTTCCAATTCTTCTCAATACCTCCCCCGGACCATGTTGACTCTATTAAAATCTTAGGAGTTGTATTTAATAAAAAACTAATCTTCCATAACCATATAACTTATGTAATTAAATCATGTTTTTTCAAGCTGCGACTGATTCGCTCAATCTCTAAATTCTTAGAACCAAAATCCATTAACATTCTGGTACATTCATTAATCATTGTGAAATTAGATTACTGTAATAGCTTATTTACAGGAGTACCCCAGAAAAAATTAAAATGTTTACAAATAATTCAAAATGCTGCAATAAAATTAATAACAAAATTTAGAAAATACAACCATGTTACCCCCCTACTTCGAAATGCCCAATGGCTGCCAATTAATCAAAGAATTTCTTACAAAATCTCTCTCATAACATTTAAAACAATTCATTCTAAACTGCCCCAATTTATTGATAAATATCTTATCCCATATGATCCACCCCGCAGTCTTAGATCATCTAATCGTAAATTGATGAAAGCCCCTCCCTTCATATAATAAGAATTAAGCAGCAACAAGCCGTTTCCTTTTGTTTGTTTTTTTCCCTTATTTGTCTTTCGTTCCTATCCAAATTGTATTTCTAACCCTATTCCCTTTTGTCACCCTTCTGCCTGTCTCCTTTATCCCCTTTTAATATGCCAAGTATTAGTTGATGTTTCTATGTAATTGTTTTCTTTTTGTAAATGTTAATGGTATTGTTAATTTTGAAGATTAGCACTATATCTTTATGTAATCGCTCTTGTGCAAGCCAAACTCTGTATATTGAAAATGTGAAATGGATGTCACTTCCACACCCCTTTCTATAGACTCACACTTGTCAAAAGTTTCTTCAATATTCACCAACCCTCAAAAGTGCCACCACGATACTCAAAACATTTCACTGTATTTGGCTTCATGCACTATATCTTAACTGGGTCCAACTTTTCTAACTGTCTTAGTTAAATTATTTTTAAAGTTATTTTTAAACATTTTGTAAACAACCATTTCTAAGAAAGATACTTAGCTTTTAACTTTTTGCCTTCAGGTGGTCAGTTTGTTTCACCCAACGGGTTTTTTCAAGGCTCATATCCCTATATGTTAAACAGACAATAGAAGCCTTGTAACAGATATAAAAATGCCAACAAAGTATTTTAAATATCAAAGTTCCTTACCTCTACAAGTTTTCGCCGTCTTATACAACCACCAAGTCCTTTAAACAAAGATGGCCGCGGCTTTGTCACTCCTCTTATTTATATCCCCCAGCCTCATCTGATGATGACGTCATACTTGGAGAGACCATCACTACCCTATCCAGGGGGGTGGGGGGGGTTGTTTTACTATATATCCCAAAGGGTAATATTCTTTATATGTTCTTTTCCCCTTGTTTCTAAAGGATAATTACACCATAGACTCCCAGGCTAAATATCATATAAGAGTAAGCCACTCTAATTCTAAATTTAAACCAAACGGTTCTACAGAATTTAATTGTTAAATTCATTTTTGTTACAGAAAATTTAATCTTTCTTCTTTGTTCCCATCCTCCCACATTCCTGTGATGTTAGCTATAATCATTTTTTCTATGGCAGGGACCGTTTCAAGAGCATTAGGAGTTTATTGCATGGATTAACACTAGAGAGGCTAACCTACAGTTTACAGCCACATTTAGTCAAAAGTGTATTGAATTTCTGGACATTCAAATTGTGAAGGAGTTAAGCCATTTATCGACTACATTATATAGAAAACCTGTAACGCGGAATAATTTGCTTAATTTTTCTAGTTTTCACCCTTAGAAACTTAAATATAGCCTCCCGATTAGTCAGTTTTTGAGAGCACGTAGAATATGCTCAGATTTAAATGAATTTAAAAGGGTGTCTGAGGACATGAAAACTCGATTTAGGGAGAGGGGTTACCCAGAGAGGTCCATACACAAAGCATACTTGCGGGCTAAATATGCTCAACGTGAATTATTACTTTTGGACAAGGAGAGTTCAGAACAAGGAGAATTAGGAGAATGTAAGAAATTAATATGTATTCTATCTTTTTCTGATGCAGTTAAGGTAGTCACCACAGCTATAAGACACTACTGGCCTCTTTGGAGATCGTTGAGGGGCATTAATGAATTCCCTATGTTTGCATACACAAGGGGTAGAACTATTGGGCAAGTACTCGATTCCCAAGTTATCTTGGGGGATAGACAAGGTACACATGTGAGATGTCAACATTGCCAATGGTGCGATTGAGGGTCACTGTTGGCAAGACCCTCAGACTAAAAGAATAATTTATGCTCGGGAGAATACAAATTGCAAAACTGATTGGGTAGTATATGTAATAATATGCCCGTATCCCCGAGTATACGTTGGGCGTACTAAGCGCCCGATCCAGACCAGGCTTACTGAACATAAGTCTAGGATTTCTATGGGGAACATTATGGCCCCCCTAATCCAACATTGGATTCAGTTTGGACATACGATAGATCAAATCCAATGGAGGATTATAGCTAACATCACAGGAATGTGGGAGGGTGGGAACAAAGAAGAAAGATTAAATTTTCTGTAACAAAAATAGATTTACCAATTAAATTCTGTAGAACCGTTTGGTTTAAATTTAGAATTAGAGTGGCTTACTCTTATATGATATTTAGCCTGGGAGTCTATGGTGTAGTTATCCTTTAGAACCAAGGGGAAAAGAACATATAAAGAACATATAAAGAAAACAACCCCCCCCCACCCCCCGGATAGGGTAGTGATGGTCTCTCCAAGTATGAGGTCATCATCAGCTGAGGCTGGGGGATATAAATAAGAGGAGTGAAAAAGCCGCAGCCATCTTTGTTTAAAGGACTTGGTTGTTGTATAAGACGGTGAAAGCTTGTAGAGGTAAGGAACTTTGATATTTAAAATACTTTGTTGGCATTTTTATATCTGTTACAAGGCTTCTATTGTCTGTTTAAAATATAGGGATATGAGCCTTGAAAAAACCCATTGGGTGAAACATGTCGGCATAGATGTCCCTACAAACTAACCACCTGAAGGCAAAAAGTTAAAAGCTAAGTACCTTTCTTAGAAATGGTTGTTTACAAAATGTTTAAAAATAACTTTAAAAACAATTCAACTAAGACAGTTAGAAAAGTTGGACCCAGTGAAGATATAGTGCGTGAAGCCAGATACAGTGAAATGTTTTGAGTATCATGGTGGCACTTCTGAGGGTTGGTGAATATTGAAGAAACTTTTGACAAGTGTGAGTCTATAGAAAGGGGTGTGGAAGTGACATCTGTTTCACATTTTCAATATAATGGTATTGTTAATGGCATTTTTATTATGTTCATGCTCTCTTTTTTTATATTGTAAACTAGCTTAGAAATTAGATAAGCGATTAAATCAAATTTTAATAAAACCTTGAATATGACCAACATCTGTGTGGCAGCATGGGAATATTCATCTTATAAAATGGCCACATGGACAGTAAGGGGGCGGGGGCAGACCACCACGAGCATTGTCTTTGCTGGGGCACCAGCACCTCTCCTCCCTTCTGCCTCCTCCCATTTACATCTTTAAATGTTTATCAGCGTTTGCAGCATCTTCTCCCTGCTGCTTGTGCCAGCCTCATCTCCCTTCTGACATCACTTCCTGGTCGCAGAATCAGGACGTGACATCAGAGGGAAGCCAAGACTAGGGCAAGCAGCAGATAAAAGATGCTGCATGCACTAGCGAACATTTCAAGAGAAACACCAGGAGGTGGGGCAATCAAACGGCAGGGAAGAGTGCAGGGGCACACAGCGCGGTGATGTGAGGCACCACTGCCCAGGGCGCCAACTCTCTTAGGTATGCCACTGTACATGGATGTTGATTTAGAGGAATAGCGTAATGATTAATACAACCAGCAGAGAGCCACAGGTTGTTGGTTCAAGTCTCTAAGCAGCTGTTTGATATTTTTACTTTTTTTACATTGTGAGCACTCCAGGGGACAGAAGCTGTGACTTCCTTTATCTCCATGTAGTGGAGAACTGCTCAATCAGAGCACCTTTCTGTAACCTGAATGTGCTAAGTACCAGGTCTAAATATGAAACTCAGTATGCAAAGGATGAAAAGATCACTACTACCTCCAAAGTCACAAAACAAAAAATAGTGAAAACACCACCCAAATACCGTACCAAAATCATCAACAATATAATTTTTGTTTTTTATTGAATTTTTCTTATTACTTTGTAAAGAAATGCACCTAGAGGGAGAAAAAGACTTCAGCTGGGCCTAGTGCAGGGATCTCAAAGTCCCTCCTTGAGGGCCGCAATCCAGTCGGGTTTTCAGGATTTCCCTAATGAATTTGCATTGAAAGCAGTGCATGCACTTAGATCTCATGCATATTTATTGGGGAAATTCTGAAAACCTGACTGGATTGCGGCCCTCAAGGAGGGACTTTAAAATCCCTGGCCTAGTGCATTAAGCTTGTAACTGTGCACTTCAAACTGACCCCAAGATCAAAAAATTCCAAAACATGCTTTAATTTTCATCATTTTGGGTCATATTAATATTTTAAAAACATCTTCCTCACTTGAACATTCAAACTAAAAAAGTCAAAAGACAGCACTTATCTTAGAAGTAGTCCCAGGTCTAAATATAGACATCCATCTTTTTTGAAAATGGACGCTCCCACCCAGCGCAAACCTGGACCATTGCCCCTTGCTGTGTGGACTTGCCGTGTGCAGTGTTAGATGTCCATATTCTGGCTTTATAAAATTGGTATTTGGACGTCTATGCAATATGGATGTCTAAATACTGATTTTCAGATGTCAAAAAAATATAAATGGAGTTTCTATAATAAGCACCATATGTCCCTTGTAAAGTAGCATATAATTTTATAGTGTTGGTAGTTCAACCTGTTAGAAGAAACCTGTTAGAAGTGTGATTCTTGCTCAAGAAACAAGGCAACCTCTTATAGAAGTCTAACAAGACCAAAAGTATAATCCCTTTGTTGTTTTATCAATCTGTATGTACCATAAATGTACATAAAAGCTTTCCAGGTTCAGATTATTCAACTAAGCTATAAATTTTATTTAAATTAATGAAATATGCCGTGCTGTGTAGAATTATTAATTTATGCAACTAATTGTTCCTTAAAAATGTAGAAACCTTTGTTATACTTTAGTTGCCAAATGATCCTCATAGTTTTCATTGTCTTTTAGGAGTTGAGAAGTGCCCACAGTGAACAACTCATGGGGATTCGTCGTGAAGAAGAAATGGAAATGTCCGATGATGACAACGAGGATAATCCTAGCAAAAAAATTAGAATAGATGGATCGGGTAAGCACTGAAAGTTCTCCAAGACACATGTAATATTATAAATCTCTTTTAAAGCTAAGGGTAGGAAAAAGAGGGAAGGGCTATCCTGCACCTGCAGTTGGGATGCATAACTGCAAAATAGGCACCATTTACATGTGCTTTTGCAATAATCTTTGGTCTATAAAGGTACATGTAAGTGGCTTAGGATGCACTTAGGAAGGGGGACATACACATGTAAGGATCATGGGTGGGACATGGGAATGTTGACTGTCAACACATGCAACTTATAAAATACCAGAAGATTAGAATGATATATTGACAGGCACATATATGCATGCCCACATTCATTTACAATAGACCAGGCATAAGTGGGCATGCTGATATGGGTTGTGCTATTATTTTATAATGGCGTCAGGGCCCCCAGATGCTGTTATAGAATAGGGAGTTCCCATGATGCATTGGGGTGCCCAAAACGAGTCACCGTTTTCTAGAATTGCTTTCTTAATCAGAGTAACAGGACGTTTCATGCATACAAGTTACCTAGAAATTCATGCAGCATAATGAGCTGGTCTTTATGTCAAGAGATGTTCTGCCTGAGCTTCAAGGCAATTGCCAGTGAGGAAGGAGGAAAAGTTAGATATCCCTGAGATAAGATAAAATATTTTAGTTATTTATTTGAGGTATTTATATACCACCTATCAAAGTTACAATCAGGTATTCAAACATTTTCCCTATCTGTCCCAGTGGGCTCACAATCTACTTGGAGCAATGGAAGTTTGAGTTACTTGTCCAGGGTCAGAAGGAGCAGTGCCAGATTTGAACCCGCAATCTCAGGGTGCTGAGGCAGTATCTCTAACCACTAGGCCACTCCTTCCTCCTATAGAAACATATAGAAATTCTAAATCTCAGAAGAACATATCAATAACTAAGGGAAACTTGACAAAAAGTTTTAACTACTTGAAGAGTTGATGTAATCTGTATTCTTGCTTTGAAGAAAGAAGAAAATCTGCTTAGTATGAGACAGAATGAAAACTTGTTAAATCCCTGATTTTATTCATTGTATTAAACTGCATTGTCAATTATATTGAGTGCAGCTGTGCCCTGAGATATATTGGATGTGCAGAAAGAAATTTGAAAACATATAACAGCCATAACAGAGAGCAATGGTTCTAATGCACTTGTCAATTTTATACCATCTCTAATTATGGGCTCATAGGATTCTAGTATTTGGTTTAGCACAAAAAAACCCCTAGGAAACTAATTTATTCTCTGAACAAAAGCAGTTTAGCAAGTTAAACAGATATGTCACACAGCCATGCTTGGTGCTGAACAAGCCAACTCCTCTGGAATTTTCTGGAAAAGGTCCACAGGCATTTCACTGCCCAGCAGGGCCAGTTTTAGACATGCTGGGGTCCCAGGCAGAAATTAAGGAGGGCTCCCCACTTCTAACTGCCCTTCTCCCTATCTATTTCTGCTGCAACTAATGTATACTTAATTGAAAGTTGAAGTTTACCACACAGGTGGATTTTCCCTTAGTGGGTCACTCTCAAACAAGCTGAACCAAATGGAATCTCTTCTTCAGATTCTCTTTTGGAATCAACTAGAGCCAGAGTTTAGTCGAGTAAGTTGTTTGTGAAGGTTAAAAGACTATGAGGGTCTCTTACTAAACATTAGTGCATATTGGGGTCCTTTTACAAAAATACAGGAAAAAGTGGCCTTAGCGATCCTTACACGGGTCATTCCTGTGTATTAAGACCATTTCTTCCTACAAAGCAGCTCCTGATTGGTGAGGCCCGACTTTAGTACAGGAAGAGGCTGTCGGAGCATACCGCGAGTGATTTCCTTCACTCGCCAGCGCTCCGGCTGCCCTCTTCTGATTTCCCTGCCTAACCAGCCAATCGGGGCGTACTTTTTTAAAAAAATAAACAAACCTCCAAATGCAGGCTGCCTACATGTAAATGTGCACATCTGTGTGTACACATTTGTGTGTCTGTGCATGTGAACAGTTTTGGAAGTGGAGCAGTTGCAGAGGGGTAATTTTTGGAGTTGAGAGTATTTTATGGGGTGTTGTATCAGTTGCGAGTAGAGTAGGTTTTGGGTGTAGAGTAGTTTGCAAATGATGGGTCAGTTGTAGTGGGTTTGGTTTTGGGGTGGGAACAGTTTGTAGAGGGGTAGCTTTTGGGGAATGGGGCAGTTTACATGATGATGGGGTAGCTGGGGATTAGTGTTTTAGAGCGGAGCAGTTTGCATGAGTGGTTTTAAGGGAAGGGGCAGTTTGGGATGGTGGGGCAATTACAGCGAATAGTTTTTGAGGATAGGGCAGTTTGCAGGATGTTTATTTGTATGGGGTAGTATGCAGGGTGGTGGAACAGTTGCATGGAGGAAGTAGTTTTAAGGAATACGACAGTTTGGGGTGGTATGTTGGTTTTGTAGACTGGGCAGTATATGGGGTGTGGGGCAGTTGGGGATAATTTTGGAGAGTAGGGGCACTTTGGGAGTTTAGAAGAGTAGCGAATTCTACTTTTTAAACTGCCTTGCCTCCTTCTCTAATTGATATATTTCACCCTAAGTTTCTGTGAAACTCCCTTTCCAATTGAAATGTAAAGGGCCATTTTTTGTGGTGGTGGTGGTGGATCTTATTTGTCTTAAACCTGTTCCTGGGGACTCCCAGACAGTCAGGTTTTCAGGATATCCCTAATGAATATACATGAGGCAGATTTGCATGCATGTCACTTCTATTATATGCAAATCTGCCTCATGCATATTCATTATGGATTTTTTTGAAAATCCGAATGGCTGGGGGGTCCCCCAGGACAGGTTTAAGAACCACTAGTTTGGAACCCTCAATCCAATCTGGCCCAGTTTCAAAATCTTTGCATCTTTTAACTTGTTTTTCATCAAGCCAAGTGTCATTAAATTTTTAAGCGAATCATTTTGCCCCCCAGAAAAATGGAAGGGCAGACCTCAATCCCTTTCATTTCTTCCAACATTTGTTGGGTTGAAAAGAATGCAAAGAGAAGAATATTTTATTTATTAGTATTTATTAACACCATTATGGTGCACCACAGATTTTTCATGAACCTGTGCCCCCCCCAAATCAAATTGATTTCTAAACTGAGGACTAGATGTCCCTGAAGAGCTTTTCCTTCTTTGTATGGGTGGAAAAAATTCATAGTATATCAGGCCCCTAGAGGAAAATATTGTAGATTTGTACCAGTTTCACATTTAAGAACATGGCCACATTACTCAAAATATTAAAATTGCTGTTATATAGGATGGATGTGATAGCACCTGTGATTCTTTGATGTTTTTCCTCTGCCAGAAGTGCTGTTGCTAGTTTACATTTTCTGTCTATTTCATACCGATGTGATTTTATGCAGGATCGTTACATACAGTATGAAAATAGATTTAATTCTGTTTTTTTTTCTTTAGAAGGCTTTTGGGACACTACAGGATTATTTGTATAATAAGATGCAAAGTTGCTATGGAGAAATGCTATAGCAACCCGACGTCTTCACAAAACCAAGCAGCCACTTGTGACAGTGGTCTAAATTTACATTTTATTTGGTGTCACTATATCAATACTCTGCATCTCTCACTTTGACAAGGTGTTAAAATATGTTTTCCAGCTTTTACCTGGGTAAAATTAACAGTGTGTTGTTAGAATTAAATTGTAGCTTACAAATTTTCTTTGAAATAATATCCAGATGCACTCTGCAGAATATTCTATTCAAGAAAGGAATAATGGGGTTGATAGCCAGCATGATATAAACAGACATTAAAAGTATGCTCAATGTTTCAGTTGGCAAGATTCAGGGGCAGTACTATTGGATATCAGTTCTGAACCGCTGTGGCACTTCCCTGGTAGTGCCAGGGCAGTCTATAGGTGGAATCAGAGAGAAGCTGGCAGCCATATTTAGCACTGGTGCTCTCATGGCTGAGCAGGCAGATGGTATTATGCAAAAGCCAGTCCTGTTTTTGCCCACTTAGCTACGAAAGTGCCATCTCTGAATATTGACTCAACAGCTGCATAACTTCTGGGCCAGTGGTATCTGGTCATGGCCTGGCATTGAATATTTGGGTTTATTCTGCCCATTGCAGTTAGTGGCTAAAACTCTACTGACCACTGTAGAGGCCCGACTTTAGTACTGTAGAGGCCCGACTTTAGTACAGGAAGAGGCTGTCGGAGCATAACGCGAGTGATTTCCTTCACTCGCCAGCGCTCCATGCTGAATGTCAACCTCCAATCATTTTAGAACTTTCTGGTAAGAATCTTTTCAAGATCACTGTGTAGCAATGTATGAATTAGTGTTAAAACCAACTTAGTTGTGTGAGTTACCTGACAGTTTAAACAGTTCCAGTATATTCGGTATCAGCATTATCTAAGTTGTGTGTGGGGCGGGGGATGTTAAACAATAGGACCATGCAACCCTTTGCTAGAACTTTTACACTAGTTACTGGTGGCCAGCAGAATTCACTGTAAAATTCTTTGTATGGCATATCAAACTGTATGGCACAAACTAGCCTTCCCCTCTCCACGCGGCATCCACTATGCAGGCAAACTGGGAAAATCCCTTCTCTTCAAAATCACAGGTCTTTGGAACGACCTCACCACCCCGTTGCGGAACCTAAGCTCCCTTCAGTTATTCCGCAAACAACTGAAAACTTGGCTTTTCAGCAAATTGTAACTCTATCCTTCCCCCCTTTCTCTCCCCCCTTCTACACATAAGTTCATGTAATCCTTTTTCTTCTTCTCTACCCACTATTTTAAGTTCTTGTAAACCGTGTCGAGCTCCATACTCATGGAGATGATGGCGGTATATAAACTTAAGGTTTAGATTAGATTAGATTAGATATTCCAAGGTGATCTGTCTTATTTTGCTGATAGAATCAAATCATATACCCTATCTAGACCTCTCACTTCTGCTCAACCATGCACACACAAATAAGCACATTGGAGAGACAATTAAGCCCTGATTCTATAAAGTCCATCTAAAATTAAGTGCCAATAGCGGCACCTATCTTTATTGATCAATAGGCTCAATCAGTACTGATATTGGCATTCAATACCTCACAGTTGGCTTTGATGGGACTTAAATGAAAGTTAGGCGCCTAGCTTGAAAACCTTGAGTCTATAAAAAGCAGGTGACCACAAGTGGGTGTGGTTAGGGGGTGGATCATGGTCATGTTTTCAAATTAGACACCTCCATGTGAATCATGTGCCATTAGGCTTTGATATCAGTGCCTAACTGTAGGTATAGGAAACCCTGGCATAAATTGGGGATGTCTAAATGTTAGGGTGCTGAGCACCCTATGCTTAGGTGATGTTAAGATGATTCTATAATAGACGCCTAACTTTTGTTGAATCAGGGCTATAGTGACTACTCCCATCCTTTTTTGCCAATTCTTTAGAGATAGTGAAGAAAACAAGCTTCCTAATTCTATAAACTTGTGCCAACAATTTAACACGTAGCATGCAAAGCTGTGTGCCCAAATTGTAGAATACAGGCTGTCCCCAGGTTAAGAACAAGTTATTTTTTTAAAACTGTTCTTAAGTTAAATTTGAATGGTTCAAAGAAGAGCGACCGAGATGATAAAGGGGATGGAACTCCTCTCGGAACGACTAAAAAGGTTAGGGCTCTTCAGCTTGGAAAAGAGACGGCTGAGGGGAGATATGATTGAAGTCTACAAAATCCTGAGTGGAGTAGAACGGGGTATAAGTGGATCGATTTTTCACTCTGTCAAAAATTACAAAGACTAGGGGACACTCAATGAAGTTACAGGGAAATACTTTTAAAACCAATAGGAAGAAATATTTTTTCACTCGGAGAATAGTTAAGCTCTGGAACGCATTGCCAGAGGTTGTGGTAAGAGTGGATAGCGTAGCTGGTTTTAAGAAGGGTTTGGACAATTTCCTGGAGGAAAAGTCTGTAGACTGTTATTGACAGACATGAAGGAAGCCACTGTTAATTGGTTAATATTGGCAGTTATGTTCTTAATGGCCCTTGGGGATTCATGCAAATTCATAGCTTGCAGCTGCAAAGGGGCATGGTCCTGTGAGGGGCATGAGAAGGTCATGGGCGTTCGTAGCATTTTTATGTGTGGGTTATAAAATACTATCTGTTATATGTCTAAAAGCAGTTATCTGTGAGTATTTACACCAGCCTATGAACTGGCATAAGCACTTGTACCTAAAATTAGATGTGTAACTGCAGATATACTCTAGTATTTTATAACTGCAATTATATTTATTTATTTATTTATTTAATTAATTTTCTATACTGTTCTCCCAAGGGAACTCAGAACAATTTACATGAATTTATTCAGGTTCTCAAGCATTTTTCTCGTCTGTCCCGGTGGGCTCACAATCTATCTAATGTATCTGAGGCAATAGAGGGAGTACCTGACTTGCCCAGGGTCACAAGGAGCCGTGCGGGTTTGAACCCACAACCCCAGGGTGCTGAGGCTGTAGCTTTAACCACTGCTTTACACACTACTGTTTTATAACTGCAATTATGCATGTAATTGCCGTTATAGAATTTGTGCTTAGGCAGTCTTTGAGAAATATCCTCGAGATGCCTGTCTGCTCTTCTAGGACAACACAAACAGCCCTGACACCTCTAAGTACCTTGCCCAGGGTAATGACTTTTCAGGTAACGAAAGCTCCCAATGCCATGTGGGAAGGACAAAGGGCTGTGAAACAATCATTAGAATGCTTTTATGAATCACTTATGCATTCTGGCATTGGCATATTTTGCTCATAGTGTTCAATCAGGAGATTTATAAAGTTAGTTCTATTTAAAAAAAACAACAACATAATTTTATTCTCCTTATTATTTCTATTTAGGAATTTGTTAAGGTTGTAATACAGACCAGCCATATTATTGATTAGGTTTACCAGATTTTCCATCTGGTAAAAGAGGACGCATGGCTCCGCCCCATTACGCTCCTGGGTCTGCCCCGTTCCACCCCACTCTGCTCCCAACCCCGCCCTGTCCTGCTCCCCCAAACCCAGTCCCACACAAACCTCATCTCTTCGGGACTGGAGTGCATTTGCGCCGATTTCACTAGCCCCGATCTCACTAGCTTTTCAAAACCCGGACAAAGGGCCAGGTTTTGAAAAGCTTTTGTTCGTGGTAATTGTTTATCGCATTATAAGAATGAGAACATTATTTTATTGCACTTTGGTGAGCCGTATGGCTGCTGTTATTGCCATGTAGAAGAATGATCTGTGCTACATGGCTGCAGGAATGGAACGTTTGTAGGAGAATATGATGTCATGACGTTTTCGAGTCCAAGAGAAAAAGTATTTACAAAATAATACTCCAAGCATTCATTTCAGAGCATTTTCTATGTTGTGCGTATTACAGATTGTGCAATTCATTTTGAGAAAATGTAATTTCCTTCCCTGTATACTAATTGGTTCCCTCACCAACACCTGCTATCAGTTGTGATCATAAACATGCCATGCCAAATTGAAAAGCATCCAAACAGGATCTTCCTGAGGAAATGACTTAAGTGTCTTTCAATACTACTGATGTGATAATGTTTCAATGGTGCCAACAGGTGTTTATTGGGTTTTTTTTGCCATTTTTACACTGCATTTTTGGCCTGTAGCTTCTCATAATATAATAACATAGTAATGATAGCAGATAAAGACTTGAACTGTCCATCCAGTCTGCCCAATAGTCACACTCGTTATACATTCATGTTTAAATTGTCTTTTCTGTAATATTTCTGGGCAGTAGACCAGAGAAATCCACCCGATACTGTCTTCAGGTTCCCACTGCTGGAGTTGCCTTTGAAGCCCACTCCAGCCTATCCTAACCATCCTATTACTGGAGCTTCTATCAAATAGCTTCTTCACTTACTATTGATTCCTTGGTCATGTTCAATTTCTGTAAACCGCACAAGGGATAGGGTAGGTACTGCATGTGTTTGTCTACCCTGGGTGTCAGAGTCTACAGCAGGGATGACCAATTTTCGCCAGCTTAATGGCTAAAAAGCTGTTCTGTAAAAACAAACAAAAAAGCCTATAATTAATCCCAGGATTGTTTTTCCCCCTTTTGTGGTCAGCATGAACATAAAAGTATCCAAAACATACTAGGGCGATATGGTGAGCAGCTTTAGGCTTAGTACAGCTTATTACTTCCAGGTTAGTGTAGAAATTTATTTCAGTGAAGTAAAGGTTTTCATGCACTAGATCTAATTTTTGTGCACTGTGGGGATAATTCTATAACTACATCACTCACAATAATTTAGTGGCGCACAAAAGTACGAGACTTGAAATTTTTATCTTTTAAAAAAAATTTTTTTTACATTTATTTTTTGTTGTTAATTACTCCTGTTTAAGAGGCCTTTTTACTAAAGCAACGACAAAAGTGATGTTAGCGTGCCCCTTACGTGGCCATAGGATATGGCCTACTTTTGCCTTGGCCGGAAAATGGCTGATTTTCCCATTTTTCTAAATTTTACCATTAGCATGCGGCCATTAAAACAACATCACCTGAGCCCCTACTTGCCACCTATTTTGTCGGCGGTAGGGGTGCTTCTGCTAATCAATTAGTGAGCGGCAATGCTTCACGTGTTGTTTACAGCTGCTATGCCCATTCTCTACCCCCCAACACACCCTCTAAAATTAAAAAAAATATTTTTTAGTTTGCATTATGCGTGTGCAAATTGGCAAATTTACTACGGGACACCAGTGCAGGACCTTCTAAAATTGTGTGGTAAGTGCACACTGGTGCTTAATGAGGTTTAGTAAATGGACCCCTTAGAGCAGGGGTAGGGAACTCCGGTCCTTGAGAGCCGTATTCCAGTCGGGTTTTCAGGATTTCCCCAATGAATTTGCATTGAAAGTAGTGCATGCAAATAGATCTCATGCATATTCATTGGGGAAATCCTGAAAACCCGACTGGAATACGGCTCTCGAGGACCGGAGTTCCCTACCCCTGCCTTAGAGAGCTTTAGAGATCTATATGGCAAAATCAAATAGGCCTCGTACCATATCAAAGGACAAGTCCTGCACTTTCATCTATATCTGTATAAATATGTGAACATTGTATAATACTTTAAAGTCCATATCCAAAAACTTACACAAAATAATTAAAACTATTTTTAAAAATGGCAACTTATCTACAGTGCTACAAAATCTTCAGCTTGAACATTGTCACTCCCAGTGATGCTGAACTAACTGAGCAGAATTATCACTCACACCTTCTATGTAAGTGAAAAAAAGCACTCAGACATGGAGGCGTTTTGGTGCCCCCCTCACCTGCTTCCAGGGCTGTTCCACTTAAAAGAAAGTGACCAAAAACTTCTATGTTACACAGTCAGGCCCTGATTCTATAAATGGCGTCTAACTCCTAGGCGCCTTTTGACACGGTTGTCAATCAACTGCTAGGTGTCATTTATAGAATCAAACATTCTCAGACACTGGTAGGCACTGAATCCTTAGGCGCCCTGCCATTTAGGCCAGGGTTTTCATGGCTTAAATGAGTGCACCTAAGGTAGGTGTTTACTGACTACTTAAGTTAATTTATACAAAAACTCTGCCCACGAATCCACCCTTTACCATGCCTACTGCCTACCTCGAAATGATAGGTGCCTACTGGCAAATTAATTTTTAAAAAAATCATTTTTAATTGTTATTTAATGGCGCTTTCAATTATCAGTGCTGATTTAAGTCAATTAAAAAATTGTTAGGCACCTAAATCGGCTAGGCGTGCCAATCTAGGTGCCTAACCAGTAGCGTAGTAAGGGAAGGATGGGGGAGGGCAGACCACCCCAGGTGCCATCTTGGTGGGGGCACCAGCACTTGTCATCCTCTCTGTCCCCCCGCTCCTTCACTACCTCCCAGTATCACGTGCACTCGCCCCTTCCCTTCCCCCGTACCTCTTTAACATTCGCAGCGCCAGCAGAAACCCCAATCTGCTGCTCGCGCCAGTGTCGGCTCTACCTCTGATTTCACTTCCTGGAAGTGAGGTCTGAGGAAGAGCCAACGCTGGTACGGGGGAAGGGAAGGGGCGCATGCACAGCATTAGAGGGCGGGGAAGGAGTGGGTGTGGTGGGGGGAGGGGCACCACTGCCCCAGGCACCTCTTACTCTCACTAAGCTACTGCGCCTAACAGGGCCTCAGTGCCTACAGTGAGTTATTCAGAATCAGCTCAGCATGAATTGTGTAACATAAAAGTTTTGGGCAACTTTCTTTTGTGGGACAGTTCTGGAACTAAGTAGGGAGCCACTGAAACGCTTCTAAGTTTGAGTGCATTTTTCACTTAGCTGTCATAAGTACTCATGCCTAAAGTTAGGCATGCAAATTATTCTTATTCTCTCACCTACCTTTCCTAGGCCTATTTGTTGACAGGATGAAGGGTGGGTTAGTGAGAGGGCTGGGAGCAGTTGGAATGTGGGTGTGTCTATGAGGTTCTCTGGTTCTAGAGGAGTCACTCTCTTTGCCTTGGCGTCCTGAGGAATCCAGGACTGTGTCCGAGAGACTCCAATTCAGTTGTGAGAAGTATTCGTTGAATGCAATTCCCTCGAGGGTTACCATATTTTGAGCGGTAAAACCCCGGACACGTGGCCCCGCCCCATTCTGCCTCTGGTCCTACCCTATTCTACCTCAGCCCTGCCATATTCTGCTTCCCAGTCTCGCCCCCACAAAGCCTCCTTTCTTCTTCCCCCAACGAGCTCCAGCCACATCTGGAAGGCATGGAGCATGTGCGAATGTGTTTGATGTCATCCGCACATGCTCAGAGGCCCTCCAGATGCAGCCGGAGCTTGGCAATTAAAAAGAGTACATGTCTGGTTTTTCTTGCACATCTAGTAACCAGTGGTGTACCTAGCTTAGGTGACACCCAGGGCCCATCATTTTTTTGACACCCCACCTCATGTACTAGTATATGAAAAGCCTGATTTTTAGTAACAATTCACACATCGCATAACAAGAGTGTACCTAGGAAAAGGCAACATCTTACATACTGCAGTGAGCAGTAGAATATCAGTACATCCACTGTAAAACTAAATAATGCAGACTAGTACAGATTGATCCCGCACAATCAGTGCTAACAGGGAACCATGTCTTTCGTACACACAGAAAACACCTTCGCCCAGTATGGAATATGTAATCACAAACTACCCCTACCCTTCTCTTTTACAAAATCATAGCGCAGTTTTTAGCACCAGCCATGACAATAACAGCTTCGACGCTCATAGAATTCATAAGAACATAAGAATTGCCGCTGCTGGGTCAGACCTGTGGTCCATCGTGCCCAGCGGTCTCTTTATTACATCTAAGTTTTCAAGTTTATTAAAATATTTGATAAAATGCCAATCATTCATTCTAAGCATTTAACAGTTAAAAAATTAAAATGGAGGACAATGAACAGATTTATTAATGACACGACAGTACTTACATGGAAACAACGGGATGGTAGGGAGAAATACAATTTTTAAAGAAAAGAGAACAACTAAGGTTAAAACAAGAGGAAAAGGGAGGGATCATGTCAGAGTTAAATATAAATCAACAGCATTTGGCACGGAAGGACCCTAAGATCATTTAACATTCATAAGCGTCTTTAAATAAGAAGCTTTTAAGAACGCCTTTAAATTTATTAAGATTTTTCTCAGACCTTTAAATGTGGTGACAACGAATTCCATATTGTAGGGACTTTTGCGGCGAATGAGGTTGCCCTGCGTGTACTGATGATTTTTAAGGATGGGACATAAAGAAGGTGCTGGGAGGCAGATCGTAAAGTTCTTGGAGGATCATGAGGAAGAAGGTTCCTTGGAGTCCATCTGCAGTAAAGGAAAAAATTAAATTAACATGGAAATAACAAAGTAAACTATTTCAAAAAAATTAATGCAGATTTCCAGTGAACTCTGATTATATTGGCCCCATTTTGCATAGACTAGCTGTCTGCAATCACAGAATAATCACTTAAGAAATTGCACTGCAAAGTTTTGAAATTCATTTAGTGGAATTTTCATTTATTTTCTGTTCTCTTAGGATGTTTTACCACTTTTGTTATTTATTTGTTTTGTTTTCTATCCTGTCCTCCCCAAAGAGCTCAGAACAGGTTATAGGCTAATATTCATAATATACAATTTACAGGTTGCAATCTGCCATAGTTACAGTGCAAGGTTTTTCAATACAAGTTTTTTCCCTAACTTGACACAAACTAAGGATCTAAAAGCAATATACATGGAGGGGCATAATAAAAAAAAAACGTCTAAGACCCTAAATGTTGAAAGTAGAAGCGGGGAAAATGTCCATTCTCAAAAAAAATGTCCAAAAGGAGGGTTTTTTAAAAAAAATAATGGCCTGCCTCTACGTTCAGCTGTTAAAACACCCAGACCACCACTACGTCTACACTTAAGACATATAATAAACCCCAAGAAAGCCTAAGTCCCAAACGCCCAAAGCCAGGCCTTTTAGGCGAAGGAAAAGCCAGTCCTTCGCCTAAAAGCTAGATTCTGTAACCGGTGCCTGTCAAAAATAACACCGGTTACAGAATCCACACCAGCAATGATCGCGGCAGGAGAGATGGCTCATCTCCCGTGCCGCGATAGCAATACCACCAAATGCGGCACTTGGGATTGGTATCATGGCAGGAGAGATGAGCCATCTCTCCTGCCGCGATCCACACCACCCCTGATTGGATCGGGCAGGGGGGAGCCCAAGCCCTCCAGCCCCAGCGAAACCCCCTACCCCCCACCCCCACTAAGATATGGACAGCAGGGATCCCAGGCCCTCCTGCCCTCGGCGCACCCCCCACACGATTGCCCCTCCAACCCCACGATTGCTACCCCCCACTGACCCCTCGACATCACCCCCCCCATAGAAATGAACAGTTTGAAAATTGTATTCATTGATGAATCTGAGTTTGTCTGGCAATTGGGCTCTATTGCTTATTTGCTTTGACTGTACCTGCTCCTTGTTGCTACCCTAGCCCTCTGCTTTGTCATGCCTAAGAATTGAGTTGGCCTTGTCCTCAGCAGCAACCCTCTCTACCCCTTTTCACTTCCAGTAGGCACTCTATTCAGTTTTCACAGCTCCAGCCATCCGTCTCAGTTCTCCCAGTCACACATCCTCAGTCTTCCTTCATCACCATCTCTGTCAAGGCCCGCATCCCAGCAGTCTCTATCTTTTAATTTTTTTCTTTCCTAGCCCAGATTTTTGTCCGGAAAAACCCGGAAACAGGGCCTCTCCCTGTTCTTCCCCTAGCCACGCCCTGTTCCACCTCCAGCCCCACCTCTGCAAAGTCTCGTTTATGTTTTCCGACTTCCGGGCCGCGTCTGGAGAGTCTCCGAGCATGTGTGGATATGTGTGATGTCATCCGCGCATGCTCAGAGGCCCTCAAGACGCGGCCGGGAGGTTGGGTCTTTCCAAAACCTGGACAAACTACCGGGTTTTGGAAAATCCATCTAGGCACTCTAAAAAGAGGACATGTCCGGGTTTTCCTGGACATCTGGTAACTTTATGCTTTCCCCCTGCCAGCTGTTATTCTTTTTCATCACCCCCATCCCCAGCAGTCACTCTCTCATTCTCCACCCCTCCCCCTTCCCAGCCTTCATACTCTTTGTTCCATGCCAGCATCCCCAAGGCAGAACTGTACTAGACAAGAGCTGCGGACTGAAGGTCATTTTCCTTATCCATTATTTTGATTTGTATCACCAGTGTAGCATTCCTCTCTTTTGTACTGGGACTAGTACTTCAGTGCAGTAGTTGGAACCTATGAGCAATTGCTGGCTTAGTCTCCATATTCACTGCCTGCTGCAACCAAAGCCATAAGGTCTAAGGGGAGGAGTGTAGGGGGCAGAGTTAGACGTAGAGGCCTAGTAGGGTCCTTAGTTGTTGTTTTGCAGCATTCATTCTTCTAGAAGTAAGTGCTTCATGTTATTGGCTGTTTGAAATATTCATATTCTTTTCAGCTCTAGCAGCTCAAGCATATGCACTTAAGGAAGAAAATGACAGTCTCCGATGGCAGCTAGATGCATACCGGAATGAGGTGGAGCTTCTAAAACAAGAGAAAGGGCACCTTGGCCGGACTGAAGAAAACCTCACAAAGGATCAGCAGTTGCAGTTTTTACAACAGACAATAAAAGGCATGCAACAGGTAGTATTTACATTCTTAAATTCTATGCTATTCACTTGTGGAACAGGATACAGTTAGTCCGGTTCATAGTCATTCGCGTGCGAGACTTCAGCGCGCCAACATTGGAGCGCAGACAATTCGGCGCAAGACCCCAGCGCGCTGCCGAAAAACTTACTTTTAAAGAGCTCCAATGCGGGGTGTGAGTGGGGAACCCCCCCCCCCCCCAGTTTACTTCATACTCTTCTCACTGCCATTGGGGAGGGTTGGGGGGGTTGGAACCTTCCATTATAGAGTAAACTTTACTTTTTCCCGATTTTTTAGGAAAAAGTTAAGTTTTGTCTATAATGTGGGGGGTTGCACCCCCCCCCCATGGCAGCACGAAGACTATAAAGTAAAGTGGGGGGTTCCCCCCACACCCCCCGTCGGAGTTCTTTAAAAGTAAGTTTTTGGCAGCGCGCTGGGGTATTGTGCCGAATTGTCTGCGCTCCAAGTCTTGCGCGCTTTTGTCCCGTCACTGTTAGTCCTCATGAGTACTGAATTTTTAAGACAAATCTCTGAACTGAAGGCCCGATGCTCAAAAGTCCTGTTAAAAACCTGTGTGCCGGTAAATTTTCCAATTTCTAAACAACAAACGATGCTCAAAAAACTTTGCATGCAAATGAGGTTCATGGAAATTCCATCAGATCAGTTGCTGGAGAAAGCGGCTGACACATGCATAGAATAGTTCATGGAAAGAGGCATAAATGTGTGCATGTGCTAGGTAAAGTTACATCTTAGGCATGCTGGGAGGGGCGGAGAATTAACAACAAAACATGCAAATATGAAAAGGCAAGATATATATGCTTTTTTCTACACTGCTTTGGCAGGACCAGACCTGCTGGTATACGCTTTTAACAAACGCGCATTAGACGCACTGTTAGCACACATTTATATTATATGGTGTGTCCCCCAACCCTATACAAGTATGGTGAATGTATCCCGTGTTCTTTTTTTTAAACCTCTCATGCAATCGGCAACCACAGACCTACCCATACACTTTTAACGAATGTGCATGAGACATGCCTTTAACACAGTGGCATAGTAAGTGGGGGAGGGGTCAGTCTGCCCTGGGCACCATCTTACTAGGGGCGCCGGCAACTCTCTTCCTCTCTGCAGTCCCACTACTCCCCTAGCTGTCTTCCCCTGTACCTTTTTTACTTCTCCGGCGCAAACAATATTGTTGCCTGTGTTGGCATTGGCGTTCTCTCTGACATCACTTCCGGGTCCCACGCCTAGAAAGTGACGTCAAAGGGTGAGTCGACATCGATGCGGGCATGCTGCTTGCGTCTAAGAAGTTAAAAAAGGTATGGGGAATGAGATGGGGCATGCGCGCGTGGCATGGGGTGCGGGGAAGAGGGTGGGAGAGGGGCACCTCTCACCCTCACTACACCAGTGCTTTAACACATGGCACCTGAGATGCACTTCGAACTTCACGGTATAGCGGTATATAAGAAATAAATTATTATTAAAATTATTATTTTAACACATGTGTATATACATTCAATGGTACTGGCAGCACCAGACCTGCCAGTAATTTTGGAGTGTTAAAGGTTGGTGCTTCATTTTGTGCTTTACCCGGAAATATCTGGTGAGCTCATTGTACTACATTCCCATAGTATTCTCAGAGGCTGTTACGAGGCATGGAAAAGACCGCGCAGAGCCATTTTGTGTATCGGAAGCTAAAATGCTTGTGCGCTAAACCAGTTAGGACTGGTTTAGCGTTGAATGTTGAAGGCACAGTTAATTTTGAGCATCGGGGCCTGAGTTAATTTATTTTCATTTTGAGTACAGTATAACAGAAGCGTAATCAGACCTCAAATTTTGGGTGGGTCACTGGGCAAACTGGATGGGCACATCTGATCTCCACAACCCCTACCTCCCATGGGCCAACTCAAAGCATTAAAATTACCTGAGATGGTGGGGATCCCCAAGCCCCACCAGTTGCAAGGGTCCTCCATTGGCAACCATTCCTCCTACTTGCTCCAGCCTGCAGCTCTGTCCTTGCGCTGTTCCTGCCCCGCCCTCCCCATACATGCTCTGTTTTTGTGTATGTATAAAAATTAGCGTGTGCGGCAGGGGGGAGGCCAGTGAGATACCAGCACTTGGACAGTGCTGCAGGCTTGAGCAACTAGGAAAGGGAGGAGTTCTTGCTGCAAGAGGACCCTTGCAACTGGTAGGGGCTTGAGAATCCCCACCAGCCATAACAAAGGTATGCTTCAGCTTTAAGTGGGTGGGGCCAGGCTCTAGAGTTACCAGATTTTAGTTAAATAAAATCCAGACCCATAGCTCCGCCCTGAAAAACACTAAGTCCCGCCCCGTTACACCCATGTCATGCCCCAGCCCTGCCCCCTTAACCTGTTCTCATTGGTCAGTCGGGCATCCGCGCATGCACGGTTGCAACGTGATGATGTTATGCACATGTGTGAATTCCCTCCCAATGCGGTCCCAAAAAAGGCGCTTTTCAAAACCCGGACAAAGTGTCGGGTTTTGAAAAGCGTTCTGGACGCCTGGACATGCCCTCTAAAAAAGGACATGTCTGGGTAAATCCGGACATCTGGTAGCCCTGCCAATCCCGCCATGGCCCACCCATGGCTACGCCACTGCAGTATGACATTAACATAATGATTTCATCCCACATAACATTCAAAAGGCAATTCTGTAATTGGGCATGCGTAAGTACAGCACATACTATTCTGTAAGGAGGTGCATGAGAGCTGTAGTATGTAACTGCAAGGGGGTGGAACATGGAATGGGGCATGGGCTTGTCTCCAGTTTCCAACATCAATTATAGAACAATATCAATTACATATATAGGGGTCCTTTTATCAAGCTGCTAGCATGTGATTACTGCAGCTTAAAAGGGCTTTTAAAGGGTTCAGTTTGCATTCTTACCACATACTAAAAAAATATTTTTATTTTTACCACAGAGAGAGCATAGACCAGGGGGGAGGGGTAGAGAGGGAATTTCTGAGTTAATCAGTGCAACTACATTGTCGCTCATTAATTAATTAGTGAGTAATTAGCGCATGAGCTCTTACTACCTAGAAACTAGCTGGTGGTAAGGGCTCATGCGCTTATCTTTTTTAATGGCCATATGCTAATGGCAATATTGATTAATTATCGCACTCAGAAGAAAACTTATCATTTTATGGCCTTAAATAGAGTGTCTAACATTACTGTGTGGCCATTATTACAATAATTTTAAAATTGGCCATTTTACTGCTGTGCTAAAAATGGCCTTAGTACTTGAGAAAGAACCGCATAAGAGCACGCTAGTGTCACTTTTTAGCGCTGTTTTGTAAAAAGGCCCATAGCTTGGAACACTTAGGTGTGCCCATGTATGCCTGCCACTGACCTGGTATAAATAATTACACCTAATGGTACACCAGTAGCAAATTATACTATCGTTCTAAAATAGTATGGATGTCAGTATAGAAGTGGTGCTCAGCGATCAGCATCGGTACATCTAATGAGCAGAGCCCAGTTCTAGAATTGCCCTTTGGTTCTTAAATTCAAGATGATCATGCTTTGTATGCAACCAGGTTTTCAAACTATTTGCCAATCACAATGGAAAAGAAAATCTTAGCTGTTTTGTGAAATCTATGCATTCTTCAGTTCTTTGAAATCTGTAAAACTCTCTTGTAGTCCCACAACACTTTTGTGATGAAATGGAACTCAGATGCGAAGCATAACTCATATATGAAGTTTGGATTCTGTGCGCTGTTTATTTTAAGGTCTTTATGTTAGGGGGGGGGGAAACTATCAAAATAGCAGTCTCTTGCTTAACCTACTTAAGATTGACCCCAAGTATACATCAAGTAAATCCAGGACTATTCATTTCAGCCGATTTAATTGTGTAATCTGTTTTGCTACTTGGGATCTAGCTAGGTCTGGTTTGGCCACTGTTGGAAACAGGATGATGGACTTTCAGCCTGTCCCAGTATGGCGATTCTTATGTTCTTTTTTTAAATTCTATTTTTATTAATTTATCAAAAATTTACAAGTAAAGCTACTTGCTCCAGAAATACAGAGTTATATCCAATCTTATTCACTCCCAATTGGAAAACAAAAGAAAAGAACATTGGAACTTAACTCTTCCTTAGACCATAATATTCAAAGTGCAGAGAGGGAGATTGAAATTAAAGGGAGATACATTTTTATAAGATTCAAGGTAAAGACTTTATATGGCTGAAATCCCACGGTCTTCACATTTTAGAATCCCCACCCTCACCACTGGTTAACCCCTTAAGGTCCAAAAAAGATCTTAGATGATCGGGAATGAAAAAAACATATCTTAAACCCAAATATTTAACAGTACATAAAGGTAGCACCCAATCTCCTCGTCTCATCCCTCATTACAAGAAATTGTTTTCACCTTTCCTTTGTTGCTTTAGTTACGTCAGGATATATCCATAAATATTGACCACAAAAGAGGGTTCCAAGTTTTCTGAAGGACAATCTCATAATTGAATTAAGGTCTTTTAAAAAAATAAAGTTGACAGTTAAAGAGGCGCTTTCCTTGATATCTGAAAGAGAATTCTACAAAACTGCCATAAGATTCTATTTATTTATTTATTTAAATTCTATACTGTTTTTTTTTCAAAATGGTTTACAGAGAATTACATACATAAAATATTAAAAAGTCTGTACAAAATAAGAACCAAAACAAACAGATTCAGTTTTTACATAAAATCAATTGCTCAAAGAAATGCATCCACAAATAGTCATGTTCAATAGCCACATTCTCACCTATAGGTACATCATTAATTTCAGAATTTTTTTGTTAAGAAACAGGTAAATAATAAGCTTTATGTATTGGTGGAATCTGATCTTGAGGAAAATTCAGGTTTTCTATGAAAAATTTTTGAAGACCTCAATTGGTGTCGTAGCTGGAATTTTTTGACAGTTTAAAACTCTTAAGGTTCAAACGACGCTTATAGTTCTCAATCTATTCAATCTTACGTGAAACTAAAGCTTGTTCTTTAATTATTGTAGAAATTGAGTTTTTCAAAATTGCAGACTCAATTTGAATCTTGTTCATGCATTCTTGTTTCACTTTTTCAACATTCAAGGAAAAAGCATCCACTTTAGTTACAAGTACCTCCATGTCCAATGCGGTTTTCCCCACCTTCTCATCCATTTTCTCCATGGCCTCAAGGAGTGTCTCCAATGTAACACCAAGGCTTACTGCTGACTTTCCGACTCCCTGAGCGTTCTTCCGGCCCTGCTGTCCAACCATGAGTGTAACTCCACCCAATACCAGCCCCGGGGTTTCCTCCTCCTTTCTCCCAGGGCGATCCTGCTGGACAAGGAGGCACAGAGATCGTTGGCGGCAAGAAAGATGTATAGGAATCCAGAGATTCAAGCGCTCCCTCTCTTGAATCTGTTGCGGATGTCTGCCAACACTGGGATAACCGAGGGTCAGCGGGGATCCGCCGCTCCAAAAAACTGCTGGAGCGTCAACTAAGCTTGGAAAGGACATGAGATCCGGTAATTGCACAGCTCTCACAGTTCCCTTCCTCTTTGTAAGAGGCATATTTGAAGATAACAAAACCGCAGCGTCCCAAAGCGATTTAAAGGTAAGCTAAATGCAAGAAAATCAGAGCAGCCAGAGTGTCGCTAATAGCCGTCCACCATCTTGACTCCCCTCTGGCCGCAATTCTTATGTTCTTAAATGATTGTGTATCACATTTAAGCCCATCTTCAGCTACTTGTACTAGTATTCTACTTTTAATTATAGATTAAGCTTCAGATAGGCTCCATACCAGTACCTTTAGTAGACATCATATCATAGAATTACTTTCAAAGGTTCTCTGTACAACAGTAACCTTTCCATTGTAATCTTTGATTAATGTGAAAGGAGCATACAGTAATAAAGGTTTCATCTTCTACTTTCTTGTAGAGCAAGCTGTAGTAATTAGGCTGTGCTTAGAGTAACAAAAGACATTCTAACAAAATATTTATAAGATACACATACTATTTACATTCATTTCCCAATGTTAAAGTATGACTTGAAATATTTTTAAGTAAACCTCTAGAGAATATTACAGAACATTATTTCCAGCTGCCTCTTTGTTTCATGTAAATTTCCAGCTTTGATGGAAGCCATATTCTGCATTTTATAAATATGCTGTGAGTGTTAAGGTGCTGTGGCTTCCTAAGGGCAGCGGTTCTCAACCCTGTCCTAGGGGGCCCGCAGCCAGTCAGGTTTTCAGGAGATCCCTAATAAATATGCATAAGGGAGATTAGCATATAATGGAGGAGACAGGCATGCAGATATCTCATGCATATTCATTATGGATCTCTGGAAAACCAGACTGGCTAGGGGAGTGAATACTTTTCGTAGCTATTTAGTGAAGTATGGTGAGTACCGTATTTTCACGCAGATAACGCGCACCCGTGTAAAACGCGCACACGGGTATAGCGCACAGAAACCACGATTTTATGTACAAAAACTTTTGTATACCGCGCTCACGGGTATACCGCGCATGCTGCCCGACTGTCCTTTCGCCCGCCCCGACTCTCCTCTGGCCACCCCAACTCTCCTTTCGCCCTCCCCGACTCTCCGTGCGCTGTCCCAACTATCCGTTCACCCTCCCTGACTTTCCGTGCACTGCCCCGCCTCTCCCTGCGCTGTCCCAACTCTTCGTTCACCCTCCCTGACTTTTCGTGCACTGCCCCGACTCTCCGTGCGCTGTCCCGACTCTCCGTTCACCCTCCCTGACTTTCCGTGCACTGCCCCGCCTCTCCGTGCGCTGTCCCGACTCTCCGTTCACCCGCCCTAAGGCGCGTGGGCCAATCAGAATAGGCCCTGGAGCCTTAGGTCCCACCTGGGGGCGCGGCCTGAGGCACATGGTCGGGTTGGGCCCATGTGCCTCAGGCCGCGCCCCCAGGTGGGACCTAAGGCTCCAGGGCCTATTCTGATTGGCCCACGCGCCTTAGGCCCCACCAGTAGGCGGAGCTTTGGGACGGATGGGCCAATCCGGCCTCATTCCGTCGTTGGCTGCCTGCCGGACAGGCGGGTTTGGCTCCCGGCTGTCCGGCCAACTACCAAAGGTACGGGGAAGGGGGGTGGGGGTGTCGTGGGGGTCGGCCAGGGGGGTCGCGGGTCGGCTGGGGGGGCGGTCGGAGGTTCTTGGGGGGGGGGCGGTCATTGGAGGGAGGGGGGTTTGCGTTGAGGGCAGGAGGGCCTGGGATCCCTCCTGCCCGTAATGTAGTGCGGGGTGGGGGTAGGGGATCGCTGTGGCCAGGAGGGTTTGGGCTCCCTCCTGGCCTGATATTGTCGGGGAGTTGGGGAGTCGGCCGGGCAAGAGGGCTTGGGCTCCCTCTTGCTCCGATCGTGGATGCGGGTGCGGGTGGGAGCGCGTGCGAGCGGTCGTTCGGGGTGGGGGTGCGAGCGGTCCTGCTGGGGGGGGTGAATCGGGCGTCGGGCGGGGTGGGAACTATGTAAAAAAAAATTTGTATACCGCGCTCACGCGTATAACGCGCGAGGGGTATGCGCGGTAGGTAAAAACACGTATAACGCACGCGTTATATGCGTGAAAATACGGTAATAGGAAAACCGGACATGTCCTCTTGTTAGAGGACTGTAAGGGCTCCCAGATGGACTTTCCAAACCCCAACATTTGTCTAGGTTTTGAAAAGCCCTGATGAGCTCCAACCCCATCTGGAGGGCATCTGAGCTTCCATGGATGATGTCACACACACCCGCGCATGCTCCAGGCCTTCCAGATGCAGCTGGAGCTCATTCAGAAGAAAGGAGGAGGTTTTGTGGGGGCAGGGCTTGGGGTGGAATGGGTGGGGCTGGAGGCAGAATGGGGCGGGATCATATGTACGGGGTTTCCCGGAGAAAAATATGATAACCCTAGTAAGTAAAGAACTGCAACATACTATAACTGGATTAACAAAACTGGGCTTCTTTCATGGTTTTTTTTCCTATCACATTTGCTGTGCAACTAATTTTTCCGGTAATTTCTTCAAATACAGGAAACATTAAAACCCCTTTTCTCAGTGATTAACACAGAACACAGCAAGTGAAAGGAGGCGGCAGAGGCAGGATTGTGTAGTTTAAAGTAGTATTTGCTATACAACAAACATCGAAAAATGAAGTGTATTATAATGCACTGTCCTATATATATATATATATATATATATATATATATATATATATATATATGGGAAGGGCAATTTTGAAAGCCATTTCTTGGGATAAAACAGTGTTTAATCCACAGAAATATGGTATTTGAAAATTGTCCACTTTGGGCCTGATTCTATAAAAGAGTGCCCAAAAAAATTTGTGCCGACTAGAGTGTCCATTAGTATGATTCCACAAGAAGCACATACCTTTTATACGAGGGATCTTCAAAAAGTTTCCGCACTTTTATTTTTTTAAACTAAACTAAACCTTAAGTTTGTATATTGCATCATCTCCATAAAGATAGAGCTCGGCACGGTTTACAGGTAAATTCAATAAACGAGGGAAGGACATAATAATAAATTAGAGGTTATGAAGAGGATAGCTAGCTTTACATTTTAAATAGATAGCTTTACGTTGTGGAGAAAAGCCTTTGGAATAATTGGAAGGAGCTTTCGGAATAATTGGACTGAGCCTAGGTTCCGCAGTGGGGCAGGGAGGTTATTCCAAAGCTCAGTGAATTTGAAGAAAAGGGATTTCCCTAATTTACCTGCATACATGACGCCTTTTAACGAGGGGAAAGATAGTTTGAGTTTGTGGGCGGATCTGGTAGTGTCAGGTCTCGAAGAATTCCAGGATAGTGGGATTAGGGGAGGAAGAAGGCCATGTAGGATCTTGAAAATTAGGCAGGTACATTTAAAGCGAATCCAAGAAATCACCGGAAGCCAGTGAAGTTTTGACAGAAGCGGGGAAACATGATCAAATTTTTAAATTTATTAAATTAAATATCTCAAAAGCAAATTACATCACTTTTCCACATTTATTTAGCTATTTAAAACATTTCTAGCCCGCATATCCAAGTTCTATGCGGGTAACAGCATTACATACCTAATTAATACAAGACCTAACAAGCCATAAAATAATAACATACAGCTATTTTGTGATACATTTTTCCTATGACATTCTATGACACACCCTCATACCACTTCTCCCGCCCCGACCATTTCCTGCGAAAATATAAAAGTGTGGAAACTTTTTAAAGAACCTTCGTAGAAACGCACTTAGCACCTATGTACGTCCCGTAACTTAGGCGCACCCATTTAGGCAATGCCAATGCCTAAGTTGTGCGTGGATCGCACATATTCTATAACAATGCACATAACTTTTAAGAACACCCACGATCCTGCTCTGGCGATGCCATGGCATGCCCCCTTTTCAAATTCATGCACTGCAATTGCCGCATATTTTTATAGAATCGCACTTTCCAAGTTATGTGCATAACATTTAATTAGTTCCAATTAGTGTCAATTATGATATATTGGCAATTATAAGTGCCAATTAGGCCACCCCCCCATATTAAAAATATTTTTAATAATTTTATTTTTATATCCTGTCCACCCCAGAGAGCTCAGAACGGGTTACAGTTTAACATTCACAGTGTTACAGTATAATATTACATAGAATTACAACCTCTCCACCCAATGCTGGGCTGTGGTGTAAACAAAATAAACAAAAATGACGTTTCCTCTCTCTTTTAGGTCCTAGCTCACGCTTGCTGTCTAACACCAGCTCTGGCAGGATACACTTTTTAAATATGACATATTGTAATCGCAAAATAGAAAATAAAATTATTTTTCTACCTTTTGTTTGGTCATTATTCAAATCATGTTGGTCCCAGGCTCTGGTTTTAGTTTGTCTTCTGTTAACTTGCTCACCAGGGTCTCCTACCCATTTGATGTTTTCTTCTTTCTCCATGCTCACCATTCATCTTCCATCTCTGGACCTTCCCTTCCACTGCCATAGCCAACATTTCTTTCCCATTGTTTACCATCTCTTGTCTTTCTCTCTCTCTCTCCCTGCCTTGTGCCCTGTGTCAAATCTCTCTATTCCCTTCCATGCAGCATCTCTCTCTTTCTCCCCTCCATTATCATAAGCAACATTTCTTTCTCTCTTCTCATGCACTATCTCTCCCTGCCCTCCAGCACCCTGTCCAACATCCTAAGGACCAAGACATCTAGATAGCCGATTTTTAGAAAAAAAATAATAGACGTCTAGTGGTTTCGAAAATGGACATTTTCGACTCCCAATTTTTGGATGCATTTTTCAAGAGATCCAAATTGAACTTAGATGCACTATCAAAAATGCCCCTTAATGGATTTTTTTCACACAATTTGCAGTATTGTTTTTCTCCTGTAAGTTCCACAATGGCCAATCCAGGACATAAGAACCTGGCAGAAGGCCAAATTGTAGCAACATTCCATGTTATCAATCCTAGGGGAGGCAGTAGTTTCCCCCATGTCTCTCTCAATAGCAGACTATGGACTTTTTCTCCAGGAACTTGTCCAAACCTTTTTTTTTTAACCCAGCTATGGTTGACCACTATTATCACATCCTCTGGCAATGAGTTTGAGAACTTAACTGTTCTTTGAGTGAAAAAATATTTCCTCCTATTGATTTGTAAAAATATTTCCATTCAACTTCTTTGATTGTCCCCTAGTCTTTGTTATTTTTGATAGAGTAAAAAATAAAAAACAAAAGTAATTGACCCCAAAATATCCACAAAGAAAAAAATCCAGAGAAAACAAAAAAAAACTCTGTGGAGTGACGATGTTCCTAAATGGACTTTATTTGAAAGTGTCAAAGTTCCAAAGGTACACTGAAATCATCCACATAAAATAATTTCATCCACATAAAAATAAATCATCCACATAAAAGCCTTAAAGGACCTAGTCCACTAGGGATACAGGACCCAACATGGTCCGCGTTTTGACAAAAAGTCTTCTTCAGGGATCCCTAGGGGTCCTATAAAGGTGAATACGTGGGAAACAATTGTGTGGTGAGCCGGAAGTGAGACACTGCTTGCATAGAATAAAAAATAAATCAACAATTCACTTGTATCCACACTACACCACTCAGAATTTTATAGTCCTCAATCATATCTCCCCTCGGCCATCTCTTTTCCAAGCTAAAGATCCTTAACCCCTTTAGCCTTTCCCCATATAAGAGGAGCTTTTTGTTTGCTATTATTTGAACCATTTCTAATTCCGCTATATCTTTTTTTGAGATGCTTTCAATTCTGGTTGTTGAAATACTCAAGGTGAGTTTGCACCATGGAGCAATACAGAGGCATTCTAATATTCTTGGTCTTTGTTTATCATTCCTTTCCTAATAATTTCTAGCATCCTTTTTTTCTTTTTCAGTCACCACTGCACATTGGGCAGAAGGTTTCATATATTGTCTACAATGACAGCTAGGTCTTTTTCTGGGGTGATAGCCCTAGCATTTGGTAACTATGGTTTGGGTTATTCTTCCCAATGTGCATCATTGTGTGTATGCTCACATTAAATTTATTTAATGCTATTTGGATGCCCAGGTTTCCAGTTTCCTAAAGTCTTCCTGTAATTTTTCACAGTCCTCATGTGTTTAACAATTTTGTTCCAATTTCCAGATAATTTATATATGTTAAATAGCACCAATCCCAGTACAGAACCCTGTGGCACTCCACTATTTACCTTCTTCCTTTAGAAAAAAAATGGCCATTTAAGCCTACCCTTTGTTTTCTGTCCAATAGCCAATCCACAACATAACATTGCATCCTATCCCAAGACTCTAATTTTTTCAGGAGTCTCTCATGAGGAACTTTGTCAAAAGCTTTCTGAAAGTCTAGATCAGGGCTGCCCAAGTCCTGTCCTTGAGATCTACTGGCAGGCCAGGTATTCAGGATATCCACAATGAACATGCATGAAAGAGATTTGCATATTATGAAGGTAGTGCAGGCAAATCTCTCTCATGCATATTCATTGTGGATATCCTGAAAACCTGGCCTGCCAGTAGATCTCGAGGACAGGACTTGGGAAGCCCTGGTCTAGATACACTATGTCAACTGGCTCACCTTTATCCAAATGTTTATTCCAGGGGTCTCAAAGTCCCTCCTTGAGGGCCGCAATCCAGTCGGGTTTTCAGGATTTCCCCAATGAATATGCATAGGATCTATGTACATGAACTGCTTTCATGCATATTCATTGGGGAAATCCTGAAAACCCGACTGGATTGCGGCCCTCAAGGAGGGACTTTGAGATCCCTGGTTTATTCACACCTTCAAAGAAATGAAACAAATTGGTGATACAAGACTTCCCTTGGCTGAACCCATGCTGACTCAGACCCGTTAAACCATGTTTATCTACATGCCCCATAATTTAATTTTTTATATTTAGTTTCCACAAGCGTTTGACAAGAGCGTGTCTTCAAAGACAAGTTAATAACAAACATAGCTCTTTTGGAATGAAGCTGAATACTTTAGTCATGATGGAAGACTTGTTCCTGAAGAAGCTCCCATAGAAGTGAAACGGAAGCTCCGTTGAACCTTCAGTCTTCATTTCCAGCTAAGTGTTTGTTCCATACAGTAGCAATATAGAGTGTGGTGGCATAAATATAATTTGAATAAGCAAACAAACCGGGGTGGGGGTGGGTGCGGGGGACTGCACTTCTTCATTCTAACGTGCAGCGCCTGTGAGCAATTGAAGTCTTTTTCCACCCGTAATAGAAATCTTTAAAGATACTTCAACGAGTGAATGAATTTTGTATGTGGATAGTTCTTTCAATGTATGATTTGTAAGCAACATTGCTGTAGGGTTAGAGGGAAAAGTATGTCCTTTTGTGGATGTCACAAAGATTGGCAACAGAGTGACGTGAAATTGCAAGGAAGGAAATTTCAAAGCAATAATATCATGAAATATTTTTCCTTGGAGAGTTCATGATGAATGCATGGTATGCTCTTCCATAGGAAGCGGAGAAGTCAAAAACAGTGTCAAAATTCAAAAAGCTGAGGATAAAGATAGAGATTCCCTAAATGGTATAAAAGTATGGAGTATTTCCACTCACAGTGAAACATAAGAAACTTTCACAAAAAGGCATAGAGGAGTTAGATTGCGTTGGGCATCTGTTACAACCCCAGTAACAATATTGGATTTTTGAGATGAATTCCACATTCCCATATGGACTAAATGAAAATATTGAATGGAACACTATTATTTAAATTTCAATCACGCTGTTCCTTTGACGTCACCATGGCCTCTTGTTAATCGGCATACACCTAGTCCCTCCTCTCAGTCGCTGCTCGGCTCAGCGGCTTTTGCTATGATAATTTTCTTGCTGTCTATTATGAATTGATATGTACAGTAAGAGGAGGTTCCTGATGAAGGATTTTCTTCGAATCCGAAACTGAAGTTCAGTAGAACTACCACTACTCTTTAGAGACGAGCTGAAAAATGAACTGAATTTACCAACGAGGCACTGTTATTGGGAGCAAAGATGGCCTTTACTGGCTCTTCAATATGAGATAAGTCCGCATGTCCAAAACCTATGTCCCCGCTCTCTTGGCTTCTGCTCTGCCGCTCCAGCACTAGTCTCTGGCTCTGACAGACCTCGAAGAGATTTTAGCGCTGACGGATCCTAACACTTTTCCCTCCCTATGCTGAGACGGATCCGTCAGTGCAAAAATCTCATCAAGGTCTGTCAGCGACAGAAACTACAAGCGCCACGGACACGGACCGACACGGACCTCAGATTTTTAAGGCTGGACGGGTTTAGGTCCGTGAGGTCCGCGTTTTACCCCTTCCCCTTAAGATAGCAAACAATGAAGTAGGCCATTAGGAAAGTTACAGTTTTTAAAGCTCAGACCCAGTGATAACTAATGAAGCTGCAGTGTTTTATTATCCAGCTCTGTGACTTTAGTTAAGTTTCAGGTTTGTTATAAATTTGATAAACTGCTTATCGAATATCTTAAGCGATGTTAAAATTAATTTTTTTTAAAAAAAGATAATCACAATAACCAGGTCAGACTAACACAAAAGTGGGAAAGGGGGGGGAGAAATACAATAATTGAAAGGAAAGAGGGCTCCTTTTACTAAGGTTTGCTAGCGTTTTTAGCGCATGCAGGAAATTACCGCGCGCTACACCGCACACTACGCTTCTAGAACTAACGCCAGCTCAATGCTGGCGTTAAGGTCTAGCGCGTGCAGCAATGTAGCGCGTGTTATTCTACACGTTAAAGCCCTAACGCGGCTTAGTAAAAGAGGGAAACACAATAGAGAGGGTATTAAAATTCAATAAGATAATAAAGCATATAGACGGCATTAATGATCATATGCATCTTTAAATGAAAATGTTTTTAAATTTGATTTAAATTTAGTAAGAGAAGAATCTTCCTGAAGGTACATAGGCATACTGTTCCAGAATGATGGAGCAGTGACAGAGAAAATTGATTTTCTGGTCATATCGTATATTATATGAAGTGGTGGTGGAATTGCTAATAAGTTTTGATTGCTTGAGCGTAATGATCGTTAAAGTCTGGGATCTTCTAGAAAATGCTGGCCAACAACTTTTTATTTTTGTCTGCTTGACTGTTGTCATAACAACCTCCTTTTTATCCAGTCTATCTGCAGTTTGGCTGGGTACAACGTTGCTGCATAGGCATTTCTTAATTTCCTGAAATTGCTGATGCAGCTTAGCAGTTTCAGAGCTCAAATCTTAGAAAATCATACTTTCATCTTTCTCATGTGATAGTGCATTGATTGCCTAGATAAACGGGTAATAATTTATGCCTTGATTACCAGGCTTGGATTGCCATCAGATTTAGGGCTCTTATGTAGGGTCTTTTGCCACATTGTTTCTTAAACGCCTTTTTCAGATTTCCCCGGCAGTTTTCCACGCAGCGCATGTCCTTTTCCAATAGAATGCGCATGCACGATGGTTAGGGCATGTACATCTATCAGGAAAGAGCATACACTTCTCCTGATTCTTTAAAAAGTGCCAAAAATTGTGCACTCAATTTTGCTCTCGTACCCAAATTCTGTACACAATTTAATTAAATAACAAGATAATTAACCCTGATAAGCATTTTATAAGCTATTTTTGGCATTAATTTGAATCAAAGGTTATGCACAGAAACAGGCGTGACTCAAAAAAGTGGGCGTGGAAATGGGTGCCTTTAAATTACACATGTAATTATAGAATTAGGGCATACATGCCTAAATTTAGCTATGTTTCCCAGGCATAACATCTATTCTCTAAACTAGTGGTCTCAAACTTAAACCCTTTGCAGGGCCATATTTTGGATTTGTAGGTACTTGGAGGGCCTCAGAAAAAAATAGTTAATATCTTATTAAAGAAATAACAATTTTGCATGAGGTAAAACTTTTTATAGTTTATAAATCTTTCCTTTTGGCTAAGTCTTAATAATAATATTGTAATTTATAGCTAAAGAGACATATGATCCAGAAACTGTTTTATTTTCCTTTTGTGATTATGATAAACATACCGAGGGCCTAAAAATAGTACCTGGCGGGCTGCATGTGGCCCACGGGCTGTGAGTTTGAGACCACTGCTCTAAACCATTCCTAACTTTAACTGCAGCTTATAGAATAGTGTTTTTAAGGGCACCATCTAGAGAATTTAGCCACTATGTGCAAATGGTATGCACTCTTTAAGGAGAGTGTGTGCTATGTGCATATAAATGGTGCCCTACCTAACTCAGTGTCTCTCAAACATTTTTAGCTCCAGCACACTAAACAGAGCAAATGTTTTTTTTGCGACACATTATAATTGAAATTATAAAATTGCAAAACCAACAAAAAATTTTATTTGAGAGTTATTTATTTTAAGTTCTTTAAAATATGTATGAGTACCGTAATTGTAACAATGGTGAAACTAAAGTAGATAAAATAGAATTGCTAATCAATGCGATGGATGTGCTTGTTTTTGAGTGCAAATTAACTCAAAATGCGGCTTGATAATCAACAAGCAAACACACATTTCATCATCCACCATCTGCAGTCGTTCTCTTTTTTTCGATTTAATTTCTGTCAGAACTGAAAATTCAAGTTCACAAAGATAAGAAGATCCAAACAGTAACAACGCCTTGATTGCTTTGTTGCTCAAGTTAGGATTACTACTGCTTAAAAAATAAAAATAAAATTACTTGCCATTAGTTTTCAAGGACAAATCACGACAAAGAATGATGCTTGTCTTGGTGGTTGTGTCCGTATGTACACAGATACTCATAAAGACAAAAAAACAAAAAACCTAAGATTGCCAATAACTTTAAAAAAAATCAACGAAATTTGGCTATCAATATGGAGAGAGTAAAAAAATCTCTCACCATATAAAACCTGCTACAACAGTGGTCTCAAACTCTTGGCCCGGGGGCCACATGCGGCCCGCCAGGTTTATTTTGAGGCCCTCGGTATGTTTATCATAATCTCAAAATTAAAATAAGTTTCTTGATCATATGTGTCTTTAGCTATAAATTACAATATTATTATTAAGACTTAGCCAAAAGAAAGATTTATAAACTATAAAGAGTTTTACCTCATGCAAAATTGTCATTTCTTTAATAAGACATTAACTTTTTTTTTTTTTTTCTGAGACCCTCCGAGTACCTACAAATCCAAAATGTGGTCCTGCAAAAGGTTTGAGTTTGAAACCACTGTGCTACAACCATGCAATATGGGAATGCAAATCAAACTTAGAAATTTATAGGGAACAGACCTCCGTACTGGGGAACTAAAGATTCTATAAGATCCCCCGGGCTGGCGACTCATATGGGAACAAGCCCTATAATCTAAAATGAGTCTGTCCCATACATCATAATGTCTGTGCCTTTTTAATGATAGTTATAAGTGAAAAATCACCATCCCAAAACTAGTAAAACCATATATATATCCCCTCTTTGAAATGGGAGAAAATTGACTTCAGTTTTCTATGTCACTATACAGTATATAATTACACGATATCAGCACAATGAAAAAATATATCAAAAGTATCAACTTATCTGTGTTGAAAGGAAAGTCCGTTCTTGCCCAATAGAGCTCTGTTTCGCTGTCTTCCTCAGGAGCTGAACCCCTATGCAAAAATCATGGCTGATTCAAAACGATGGTAAAAACCTATTCCAAAAGCATTGAAGGTGAGCTCTAAAAGGACTTTACTCCCTTTTTGGCTAGACAAATCATCAGAATTATAACACTGATAGACTCGTGCATATGTGACATACATGTCATCTATTCTAGCGTATACTTATAAAGGGAACTTTTAAAAATAAAGTAAAATTCTGGAATCTCTCGTGGCACAGCTGGAATTTCTTTGGGGCACACAGTTTGAGAGCCCCTGGCCTAACTTAAGTGCAAAAAGCCGTTAAAAAAATAAAAGCATTAAAAAAATGTAAGTACCTACATTGCAGCTACAGAGTTGTTTTATGACACCTAATGCCACTGTAGGCGTGGCTAATCCCAGAAGTGGCATTATGCATTGTAAAGCGCCTCAGTAGCCACAATTCACGTGAAAGATAGGTGCCAGAAATGTAGACCTTGAAAACCCTGGTCTACATTTCTGGCCCCTAACTTTCACGAAGCCATGATTCTACAAACAATGCCAGTGCATGACTGTTTTTTAAGCGGCTGCCAATACCGGCCTATATTGCATTATAGAATCTGGCCCATATTGCATTTTGGTGTATCTACGTGTCATTGTTGAGGATACGTTGAAACCCTCAGCTTAATGTATGGCGGCGGCTAAGAAAGCAAATAGAATATTAGGAATTATCAGGAAAGGAATAGAAAACAAAGATGAAAATGTTATAATGCCTTTGTATTGCTCTATGACAGGGGTGCCCAACACGTCGATCGCGGGCTCCGTGATAGACTCATGTTGCCGTCCTTATCTACCGGGCCGATCAGCCTTCCTCTCCAGTGTTCTCTCTAGGGCCTTTTAGCTGGGCGGTCTGCCCAGCTGTCATCTGCTGCTGCCGCTGCTGCTGAACATTAAAAAAAAACAAAAAAAACCGGCTTGGAGATTTCAGCCCGTAGCGAACTTATGCTCCGTGGCTCTAACGTGTGCGTGCCGGCTTCCCTTCTCTTCCCTCCGAAACCGGAAGTTATGTCCGGGGGGGGGAAGAAGGGAAGCCGGCACGCACATGTTGAGAGCCCTGAAGCAAGCGTTTGCTATGGGCTAAGGCGAGAGACAGGTTAGTGAAGCATTTCCTCTTCTTGCTGCCGGGTCCTGCCTACTTTCTGTTTCCGCGAAGGCAGAACCCGGCAGCATTTCCCCCAACAGCTCGATCGCGATGCTGGTCAGCCGAAGCAGGGAGAGGTTGGGGCGGCGTCGGCTTTCGGGCCTGTTATTGGTGGCGGTTTGGGTCCTGGTCCCCGATGGCAGTGGCTTGGGGGAGGGCAGGGAGAAAGAAAGAAAAAGGGCAGGCAGGGAGACAGAAGGAAAGAAGAGAAACAGAAAAAAAAGAAAGGAAGGCAGAGAGAAAGAAAGGGCAGGGAGAGAGGAAGGAAAAGTTGGGGGAGGGAACGAGGTCTGGAGGAGAGGAAGCATACAGGCTAAAAGAAGGGAAGAAAGATTGGATGCACAGTCAGAAGAAGAAAGTGCAACCAGAGACTCATGAAATCACTAGTCAAGGTAGGAAAAATGATTTTATTTTCAATTTAGTGATCAAAATGTGTCTGAATTTATATCTGCTGTCTATATTTTACACTAAAGTCCCCTTTTACTAAACTGCAATAGAGTTTTTTAGCGCAGGGAGCCTATGAGCGTCGAGAGCAGTGCTGGGCATTCAGCACAGCTCCCTGCACTCTAAAAACTGCTATCGTGGTTTAGTAAAAAGGGAGGGGGGTATATTTGTCTATTTTTGTATGGTTGTTAGTGAGGTGATAGTGCATAGAGTCATCTGCTTTGACCTCTTTGAAAAACCCTGGAATAGGAATGATAATTAACATTTTCTATGCGTACAGTGTGCGTTGTGTTTTTTTTTTAATTTTATTGTTGGTAGATCATTTTGACTTGGTCATTTTAAAAGTAGCTCGCAAGCCCAAAAAGTGTGGGCACCCCTGCTCTATGGTATGGCCACACCTCAGATACTGTGAGCAATTCTGGTTGCCATATCTCAAATAGATATAGTAGAATTAGAAAAGGTACAGAGAAGGCAATGAAAATGATAAAAGATATGGGATGATTTCCCTATGAGGAAAGGCTAAAGCAGCTATGGCTCTTCAGCTTGGAGAAAGACAGTTCAGGGGTGATATGATAGAGGTCTATAAAATACTGAGTGGTGTGGCAAGGGTAGATGTGAATTACTTGTTCACTCTTTCCAAAATGACTAAGACGAGGGGGCATGCAATGAAGTTACTAAGTAGTAGATTTAAAGCAAACTGGAGGAGATCCAAGATGGCTACACGTTAGTTTTGGTGTCTCCTACCTTTGCCATGGAACCGGTTAATTCCTCTGCTGTTTTTCATATATCGTGAGCTGTTTGACCACGATATTTTCTAAAAATGCCTCATAATAAAAGGAAGGGAGTTATGAAACCGATTCCCTCCCAGTTCAGAAGCTCAACACCGTTTAAGCAACAGACCTTGGAAAGGTATCTAAACCACTTACCGAGAGAAGGGGGGCCTGTTGAAGATGTGGACAATGGAGCGTCCAGTTTCCTGGGGCATGAAGTGTTGATGTCCCCTCCAGAATCCAGCACACCACCGTGTCCACCATTAGCACGGGTTGCCCCAGCAGGAGACCCCAGGGGTGGAAGTCGCAGACCTGGGTTTGAGGCTGGAGGGAGGAGCGCCCCTGGAAATGAACGCTGAGCAACCAACTTCAGGAGCCATGGCGAGTATCTCGCTGCTTTCAACTCCTCCTGTGGTGACACTAGAAACCATTTGGCAGGCCTTGCAAAAGCTCGATGGTATGTTGATCAAAGCTACACAAGAGGTACTTAATCTTTCAGAGAAGGTGGATAATTTGCCTAAAAGTATTGAGCAAACTAAACAAGACTCTATTGAACAAATATCCCAGGTTAAATCTAAGGTAAAGGATTTAAAGGAAATAATATCAACTTTGGTTAGAGACAAGAGTTATGTACATCGCAAGATGGAACAATTTGAAAATTTCAACAGGAGGCTTAATATATGGGTATTGAACTTTCCTAAATCACCAGCCTTTAAATCCTGTAGATTACTTTAAAAAATATCTAACTGGGATTCTCAAAATTCCTCAACAAGCTATTCCTCCTTTTAACAAGATATATTACATTCCGAGTGCTGTTACCAAGGCTGCTGAGGGAGGAAATCTGGTAATTGAGAAAGATTTCTGAAGTAAAGGAAAGGGGGACATTCCTCATCTCCTTTGTATTCAAACAGGACTTGAATTTAGTAATGAAACTGTACTTTTGAAATTCCCTTCAAATTTTTTCCTGGCAAAGAATCTGAATCTATCCAGATATATCAAAGATTACACAAGACCGAAGAAAATAATTCTTATCTATGCATGATGAAACTAAAAAGTTGGGGGCTTCCTATTTATTAGCATATCCCTGTAAATGTTTGATTCGCTACTTGGGGGTTAAGTATACCTTTTTTCTACCATCACAACTGAGAGCCTATCTAGACCTTAAAAAGATTTCTAAAGATTTATAGGTCTAACTGGATAATATGAATGATTTGGTTTGTTGATCGTAGTCAACTCTTTCTTTATAAATAATTTATTTGTTGTATTCCTCTCCATGAGTTTAATGGATCTCCCTTTTGTTTAAATGGTGGTCTAAGAAAGGAAAATATTTGAATTCTACTGTTAATAATTTTTCCTATTTTGACAAGTTTACTTTTCTGTATTTCCGTAACAAGTGTTTTACTTGTGTTGTATTGCAAATTAATAAAAATAAAATAAATAATAAATAAATAAAACAAACTGGATAAAATATTTCTTCACACAACATGTAATTAAACTCTGGAATTCATTGCTGGAGAGTGTGGTGTAATCAGCTTAGCAGGGTTTAAAAAAATATTTTGATAATTTCCTAAAAAAGAAGTCCATAGGCCATTATTAAGATGGCTTGGGGAAATCCACTGCTTATTCCTAGGATAAGTAGAATACAATCTGTTTTACTACTTGATATCTAGCTAAGTACTTAGGACCTAGGTTGGCCACTGTTGGGCTTGATGGACATTTGTTTTGTCTCAATATGGCAATTCTTATGTTCTTATACATTCTTCTAATGACATTAATTTCCACACATACACAAAGGAAAAATAAAAAGAACACAAAATGAAAACGTTCTGAGTGCCCATCTCTAATGATAAAGGTTGGATCAGCTAATTTTCATGAGGTGCCAGACCCTAGTGGGAAGGGAGCCAGACTTGGAGGCACATGAGGGAGGTCCTATCTTGGTCCTTCTTCCTGTGGTCCATTGAATCCCAGATATGCCACTATATATACTCTCAAGTTAAGTGGAAATAACTTTTTTTTTTTTGAAGCAAATGTCTGCTGAAATTGTTCACATACAGGTTACACATTTGAGGGTTGTGGAGCATCTCAGGATGTACAGGGATTGGGTAAGCCAGTGCTATAGCAGTTCATATACTAGCCAGTAGAGGAGTAGCAATACTTATTCATAGACAAGTATCATTTGAAGCAGAGATGATAGGAATTGGAGGTCTGTGATTACAATGGGAACTTTTTTTTTTTTTTAAATTCTTTATTGAATTTTCACATAATTCACAAGATATCCTTGCACAAGAAAAACAGCTGAAATAACACTATGTATCAAAAGTCCAAAGGTAATAAAATAAACTTTCTTAGACCACTATAAATGAGTAGGAAGGATCCCAAAAAATAGTGAAGAGAAACTAATATCAATAAAAATCATAAGATAAAATGAAAAGGCTTAACAGAGATTTCCGTTACATAGTATGTGTTCCAGACATTAAACTCTAACAGTACCCAACTTCTTCATGTCAAGAAATGCTCGCAAGTGTTCAGGCACAAAGAAAGCATATTTAACTCCAAGGTACTTTACTAAACATTTACATGGGTAGGCTAAGAGAAAAGTTGCTCCAAGTGTCAGAGTTTCAGATCTCATCATCAGAAAAAGTTTTCGCCTCTCTTGTGTTTGCCTCGTGACATCTGGGTAGACCCAGACTCTTTTCCCCAGAAATTGAAATTGAGAATTCTGAAAGTATATTCATAGGAAAAAATTTGCGTCTTGCTCAAAAACAAAGGAAATTAGTAAAGTAGCTCGCTCTGTAGTCTCTGAAACAGAAGTTTGAAGTATTTCAGTGAGATTCAGTAAATCCGTAGATCCAGCTCCTTGGTCAGGGGCGGCTCTTATTTCCTTCTTTGGGAGGATATAGTATATACGATTAATTGATGGAATTAAGTCTGAGGAATACTTCAAAATTTCTGGGAACATTTTATGTGAAAAAGATTTTATTATGTAAATGCATATGCCCCCAACGATTATTTAAGAGTATACTTTGTGATCTCATCAAGATAATTTTGGACTACCTGTGATATCAACTATTTGAGCAAAACATGATCATGTCATTCAGTTTCTCTGCAATTTGCAACAATTAAATTGCAATGAACTTTCATGTTTTCTGTTGTTTCCAATTCCCTTTCTGTCTGACTTCTATGTGGCTCAGCTTTAGCTCTTGGATGAATGGACCTAACTTTCTCCTCTAGAAGTTCTTGATGTAAAGCAGAATCCACACAGACCAGGTCCAGATGCAGCAAAGCAGACTAAACAGTCAGAATGAGGTTCTCATCCCAGTCCTTAGGTCACACTTATCCAGTCACGTTTTCAGGAAATGAATAAATTTGCGTGTACTACCTCCAATGTATGCAGATCATGTTGCAGATGTTGCAAATTCGTGTTGCTGATGCTCCCTCTTATCATAGTAGATATTTACATTACATTACATTAGGGACTTCTATTCCGCCTATACCTTGCAGTTCAAGGCGGATTACAAAAGAGCTAACTGGACATTTCCAGCGAAGTTACAACAGTTTTGGGTTGGGTTTTTTTTTGGTTACAAGGGAGGAGAGGTACCTGGATTAATTCCAGAAGAACTTGCAAATTGGATATTAAATTGACTGTACGTTACTGTGTGATATAACAAATAGATTACAGTTAGAGTACAAATAAGATTATGTTACATTTCAGGGATCTGAATACTTGGTTGGTGTTTTGGGGAGGAAGAGATTATTTAAGTGGAGGTTTTGGGGGAGAATTTATCTAGGAGGAGGGGGAAGGGTTGGGTTAAGATATCTGGATAAATTTTTTGAAAAGTAGGGTTTTGATTTCTTTTCGAAAAGTTTTGAAGTCGCCCGTTGCCGTCAACAGGTTGGAGATGGAGTGGTTAAGTTTTGCTGCTTGCGTCGCCAGAAGGTTATCAAACATCTTTTTGCGCTGAGTGCCCTTGAGTGGAGGGAAGGCAAAAGGGTTCGGAGTTCTTCTTTGTCTTGAGGTGAGGATCTAATAATCAAAATTACTTCCTATTCATCTTAGATTTCAGACCTCTCTTAATCTTTTTTAAAAAAGATCTTAAAACTTTTCTGCTTTCAGATGCTTAAACTTGAGTTTTTAAGAGCTATTTTTACAAGGTTGTGAATTGAACTTGGCTAGTTGGATTGAGCTTTAGACCTTCCCTCTCCTTATGAGTTTCCTATTATGGGGGTTTGTTTGTTTTTTTGGGGGGAGGGGGGTCACCTTTACCGTCTATTAATTAACTACTTCTCTTTTTTCGCACATTCATGTTGTGCTTTTATACACTCCCCATTTTCTATCATTAGATTGTAAGCCACTTAGATATTTTATGATTGTTGGGATATCAAATTTTAATAAAACTTGGATCTATATCCCGCATATGCATTATGGATATTCTGAAAACCTGATTGGCTAGGTGTGTCCCAAAGACTGGGTTGAGAACCCCTGTTTTAGAGACACCCACATTGTTTAGAAATGGTCTTGTAACCTTGCCCGGGCAGATAAGCATCAACAACTTGGTTGGATAGGCCGGAATGAAGCTTCAACGGCAACTCCAGTATTTAGAACCTAAGGACAGTACTGGGTAGACTTTTAAGGTCTGTGGCCCAGAAAAAATAAAGAACAAAGATAAATTTAATCATAAAATTGTAATGCATGTAATTATAGGGCAGACTGGATGGACCGCTCAGGTCTTCATCTGCTGTCATTTACTATGGGCTCCTTTTACTAAGCTGCGAAAGCAGTTTTAGTGTGCGCTGAATTGCTGTGCATACTAGACGCTAACACCAACATTGAGCTGGCGTTAGTTCTAGCCACGTAGCGCAGGTTTAGCGCCCATGGCAATTCAGCGCACACTAAAAACGCTATCGCAGCTTAGTAAAAGAAGCCCTATGTTACTTTTTATCATCAGTCCTCTGAACTTTCTTTTATTGCATTTAAATGCTGCCATTCAAATATCAAAGTAACTAAGAATAACACAAATAACCATTGTTACCGTTTCCACCTTCCTCTCCTGCTTTATGATCGTGGCTAACAGTCTTCTAGAATTTTCTATAAGACATGCCCAACCAGTAATTAACATTTAGTTTTGTAGGGTGGTTTCCTTGCCATCCAATTATTTAAGCACCTGATTCTAATTAGTCGATTAATTGTGCTAAGGAAACCAAGACTTCACGTACTGTTTCAGACATAGATCCCCTGATTTATCCTTGTTGTTCCTATTTTGCACATTATCTTTTCATTTAAACCATTTTCTATGCATAAGAAAAGACTGGATTCAATTAAACAAGAGTATCATGGCAAGAACTTGTAATTTTTATTATTATATTTAGAGATCACAAACTTGTTTCACTGTAATTGCATAATAAAATGAAAGAAATATAGTGAATAGTAAGTGTTTAGGCTGAGTCCTGCTAAACCATTTAGGTCACTGCCCTACTAATCACAATTAAATAGACTGCAGAAATTCTTAAAACTAACTATACAATATTATAATAAGATTATGCCATGTCTAACCTCTCATATAACAAGCAGCCCGTGACTGGAATCCATAATAGCCCTACCAAGAGAGCAAGATCATTAAGGGGGTAATTTTGGAAGAGGACCACCATTAACATTTCTAAAAGCATACTTATTTTATGCCTGTTGTATGAAGAGGACAGCAGTGCCAGCCGGTGGCCAGTAGCGGTGGAGGGGTTAGGTGCTCCTGGCCCAGATATGATCTTTCCCATGCTGACCTTTCTCCGACACTTTATTCACGTTATGCTGCTGAATGATTATGTGTAGTGGCATACAGGTTGGCAATTGCAGTCTACCAGCCAAAGTCCACTGTCCATGCACCACTGCCACCTGTTCAACTGGCCCCACACATGCTGCCCACTTTCATTTCTGTGCATCCTCAAGCAGCAGTGCCACTGGAATTTTTACGGCGATCTTCTTTTTAAGGACAATTGTTTTAACAAGGTTTTCTGAGTTGATGTACTACAGCATCCCAGACCCCTGACGAAGGAGTGTTTTCTGAAACACAGGACCATGTTGGGTCCCATGTACTCACACAAGAGGACCATTTGTTTGGAATGCTACATTGAATTTTCTTCAGTAAAGACAAGACCTTTTATACCCTGTACATCGTTTCTGGCTTACCTCAGCTGACTTCTAGAAACTTACACATAAGCAGGGAGACCCTAACTCCAGGGCAATTTCCTTCTTCCCAGATTCTCTGTCTCAGGTTCACTCCAGGAGACCTCAGGCTAGAGTTACCACATTTTCTTGAAGGAAAATCCAGACCCTTGGCTACGCCCCAGGCCCTTCCAGTTCCACCCGCATCCTGCCCTAGCCCCACCCCCTTAATCTGTTCGTGCATTGGGACGGCATCTGTGCCAGGTTTTGAAAAGCCGTCTGGACCCCCGGACATGTTCTCAAAAGGAAGACATGTCCAGAGAAATCCTTTGATGAGAGAGATTTGCATATAATGGACGTGCCAGGCATGCGAATCTGCTCCATACATATTCATTAGGGCTAGCCTTAAAACCCGATTGGCATGGTGGTCCTCCAGGACAGGGTTGGGAACCACTGGCCTAGAGAACACACCCTTTTCCTTAGCATGGGCTGATTACCCCTCAAAACACCTGTGGTTCTCTGTTGCTTTGCTAATAAGCCTGGATAGCTTCCCTGCTCATTAACCCTGCCCTCAGCAGAGCTGATTGCAGGAGTTAATCCCTTTATGGGTTTTGCTATCACCTGCCTGGTGCATGCTGGTCCTTATAGTTCTTTGCTTTTAGCATTTCCTACACTAGAACCAGGCAAGTATAATCGGGTCACTTTTGGGTTACCTTTCACTGGGGATAAATTCTGCAGGGCAGTTTCCTAACCTGCCTGCTTCTAGGGGTAGGCTTAGGGATAGTTTTAGAGCAGTGGTTCCCAACCCTGTCCTGGAGGACCACCAGGCCAATTGGGTTTTCAGGCTAGCCCTAATGAATATGCATGAGAGAGATTTGCATATAATGAAACGTGTCAGGCATGCAAATCTGCTCCATGCATATTCATTAGGGCTAGCCTGAAAATCCGATTGGCCTGGTGTTCCTCCAGGACAGGGTTGGGAACCACTGCTCTAGTCCAAGGCAAGCAGAGAGAGAAAGGGCAGCCACAAGCTGAGAGGATACCTGAATCCTTGGAGAGAGGCAGACTTGTGCCAGCCAGGCTTTAGAAGACAGAAGCCAGCATTCCCCACAGAAAGCAAGGAGTAAACCTCAGGTCTGAAACTTCTAATCATTCTTCTGAAGGTAATGATGAATTTGATACAGAAATGCCAGAAGAAATACTTGTAAATGATGTTGAAATGGAACCTGAGGAGTCATGCTTGTTTGAGAGCATGATTACAGAGTAGTTTGGAGAAAGTAAAAATACAGTTTCTGATAAGGTGGTGTTGCCTCACAAGACTAAGAATATCAGAAGAGTTAAGAATTGCTGCTTCTGATGTAATTATGGGTAACAGAAGAGTTAAGAATCGCTGCTTCTGAATTTACATAATCACAGGAGAACTGTGGGGAACCTGTCCAAAAAGTGCAAGCAGGTTGCAGGTTCCAGGACTTGAAATTGAAGTTATTTTTGTGTTTTCTTGAACTTTAATAGTGAATAAAGCATGGTGGGCTAACAGGCTGTTTAGCCACCAATGAGAGTTTTTGTTATATATGTTTTGAAATTGCACTACAATAGAAAACCAGAAAATAAAGTCATCTTAAAATTCACCTTAAACACCTGTACTGGACCTTTTTATTTTGATGCAGACACCCTTCTATCCCTCCATGCCTCATTCAACTGCTCGGCTGAGGCTTGGATGACCCAGGTCAGGGCTCGGGCTACTCCAGTCCATGTCTTACCCAGTCACAATATGTATACTTTAGAGAAGGGGTGTCAAAGTCCCTCTTCGAGGGCTGCAATCCAGTTGGGTTTTCAGGATTTCCCCAATGAATATGCATGAGATCTATTAGCATACAATGAAAGCAGTGCATGCAAATAGATCTCATGCATATTCATTGGGGAAATCCTGAAAACCCAACTGGATTGTGGCCCTTGAGGAGGGACTTTGACACCCCTGCTTTAGAGGAAAGGCAGGAGAGGGGAGATATAATAGAGACGTTTAAATACCTACGTGGCATAAATGCGCATGAGTCAAGTCTCATTTGAAAGGAAGTTCTGGAATGAGAGGTGATTCGCTCAGCAGTAATCTTTACAGAAAGGGTGGCAGATGCATTGAACAGTCTCCTGGAAGAAGTGGTGGAGACAGAGGCTGCATCTGAATTCAAGAAAGTATTGGATAGGCAAGTAGGATCTCTTAGAGAGAGGAAGAGATAATGGTTACTGTGGATGGGCCATGTCGCCTTTATCTGCCATCATGTTTTCTATGTTTCTACCGTCATACACATAGCCCTAGAACAAGTTGTCATAGCTCAGTTGCTTCAGGGAACCGTCTGCTGCACTCAAGAGGCATAAGCTGCAGTAAGAACAGTTGTCAGAGTCATTAGGTATGACTGGAGACTAATGAGTCAGCAGAGAAGAAACTTTGATGCAGTAGTGCAACAAGTTGGGAAGGGAAGAACTAGGACCTGAGATTGAAGGTGGCAAGAAGGCTGTGGTCATGATGGAGAGACGAATTAGGGAAATGCAGAGCATGAAAGAGTGCAGGAGAAAGAAGGCAGGAAGTGATAGCTAAGGGCTGATATATATTTTGGAATCACTAGTGGTTACAAACCATGCAGATGGATAGGTAGTCTGTGGTAGTTCCAGCACTTGTTCCATAGCAGCCAGTAAACTGTATTGCAGTTGACTCAAAATTTCAGCAAATGTGGGGCCCTGTCATTAACACTTGTCTGGTAAGGATTGCAATTTTCTAGGTTTAAAAAGAAGGCTTCCCCCTTCTCACAGATTATTCAGAACAATGGACCAGTTGTCCTGGAATTATGGCACAACTAAATATAACCTAACTTCATTTGAATATCAACAGGTATAAATGAATAGTACATCGCTGAATTCTTTCTTGTTTCCTTGGTGATTAGTCAGGTCTGATCTGTGCCCTGTGGTTTAAACATGTTTTCATATACAGGAAATTGTATTCCATCTATTCAGGCTCCAATTTTCTCCAGTGATGTGACTGATCAGTCCATCAGACTAAAAACTTTGGGGTCAATTTTCGAAAGGATTATTCTAGTGGGAGCAGCTTCTAGCAGAATAACTCCTGCTCACCTGCTCCAACCCAGATATTCAGTGGTACTTATCCAGATAATGCTGCTGAAAGAACGGGCAGACCACTGCAGCACTATCCAGTGAGTGCCTAAGCGGTTTGGTGGTGAAGTTGGGACACAGCTAGGAGCTGACCAGATTCCACTGATATGCAAGAATAGTACTCAGATAGCTGATTACCGTAACTTAAAAGAGAAAAGAGGGTCTCCTAACTTAGAGCTCCTTTTACAAAGCTGCAGTAGGGGGTGCAGCTTTGATAATCGCTCCAATGCCCATAGAGATTTAATTGGCGTCAGAGCATTTGCTGTGAGGCAGCCACTACCGCGGCTTTGTAAAAGGGGGGTTTAAGCAATTAACTATCTGGGGACTGCCTCTGAATATCGGTGGCACCGGTTAACTCTCAGCAGCTGCCTCAGATCTAGATTTCATTGCCGGCTCCCAGATAGGGTCTAATTCAGCTGGTGGAGGAGTGGCCTAGTGATTAGAGCTGCTGCCTTGGCACACTGAGGTGGTGAGTTTGATCCCAGCCTGCTCCTTGGGATTCTGGGCAAGTCACTTCTCCTCCATTGCCCCAGGAACCTGCTGGGACAGACAGGGAAAATACTTAAGAGTGCCTGATTACTATTCAATGCATTGTAATGCTTTGGCTGAATCTCTTCATGATAAAAGGAGGTTAATAAAATAAGTGTTTAAAAAATGCGGACCACCCTCTCATTCCATTATCAACTTTAGACCATTGTAATATAATTTATTTGGGGTTACCTAAAAAGATTATATTAAGACTTCGGTTGGTGCAAAATGCTGCAGTTCGCCTGAGTTTTAATCTTAAAAAGTATGATCATGTTAGCCCTTTTTATACCAAGTTGCATTGGTTGCCTTTTGGGGCCAGAGTGCTTTTTAAGTTCGGATGCATTTGTAATAAGGTGCTTTTTGGATTATCTCCCTCATATTTGTCCCCCTATCTGAAACTTTATTATTCAACAAAAGGAATTAGAAATTCTGGAAAGTTCATCTTCCCTACTACTCCAAAGGCCTGTCGTTTTAAGACATTTTTAGACAGGACTTTGGAGTATCAAGCTGGGAAGATGAACTCCTGGCTAAGTCCGATGATTGTTCAATCTAATTCTTACTTCACATTTATAAGAACATAAGAACATAAGCAGTGCCTCCGCTGGGTCAGACCACAGGTCCATCTTGCCCAGCAGTCCGCTCCCGCGGCGGCCCGAACAGGTCACGGCCTGTCTGAGTCACCAGAAGGGGCCCCTTGGTTTCCCATTGAGTCTTATCTTCCCATCGAAGTCCTAACCCTCCGGTCTTGCACATGTACGACCTGGTTGGATTTCTATACTTATTACTTGGTTTGCTTTCTATACCTGTGTTACATCCCAGCACCTCTCTCAGTATCCCACGATCCCCCTATCCCTCAGGAATCCATCCAATCCCTGTTTGAATCCCTGTACCGTATTCTGCCTGATCACTTCCTCCGGTAGCGCATTCCAAGTGTCCACGACCCTTTGGGTGAAGAAAAACTTCCTTGCATTTGTTCTGAACCTATCTCCCTTCAGTTTCTCCGAATGCCCCCTCGTGCCTGTTGACCCCTTCAGCCTGAAGAATCTGTCCCTATCCACCCTCTCTATGCCCCTCATGATCTTGAAGGTCTCTATCATATCTCCCCTGAGCCTCCTTTTTTCCAGAGAGAAGAGCCCCAGCCTATCCAACCTCTCGGCATATGGGCAGTGTTCCAGCCCTCTTACCAGTTTCGTTGCTCTCCTTTGGACTCTCTCAAGCACTGCCATGTCCTTCTTGAGGTACGGCGACCAATAATGAACGCAGTATTCCAGATGTGGACGCACCATAGCTCGATACAATGGCATGATGACTTCCTGCGTCCTGGTTGTTATGCCCCTCTTTATGATGCCCAGCATCCTGTTGGCTTTTTTCGAGGCTGCTGTGCACTGTGCAGATGGCTTCAGTGATGCATCCACCAGCACACCCAAGTCTCTCTCAAGACTGCTGTCTCCCAATAATGCCCCCCCCAATTTGTATTTGAACAACGGGTTCTTTTTCCCTATATGCATGACCTTGCATTTTTCCACGTTAAAGCGCATTTGCCATTTGTTTGCCCAGTCTTCCAGCTTGTCCAGGTCCCTTTGCAGGTCCTCACACTCCTCCCTAGACCTAACTCTGCCGCACAGTTTGGTATCGTCTGCAAATTTTATAACCTCGCACTTTGCCTCTTTTTCCAGGTCATTGATAAATATGTTGGACATCATTAAAGGACATCATTAAAGACCTATTTATTTGACAAATAAGAATATTAATTTTGATATATTTAAATGAGGTCTTTTGTTTCTATTCTTATTGTCATAGTATGTTTTAATTTTTTTAAATAATTTTTAATATTGTACTTGAATGTTTTTAACAATTGAATTACTTTTATTATATAATTTTAGATTATACATAGATAGTGTGTTCTATGAAACTGTACCATGTGCTGAAATGTCTCAGTATTCTCCTGTTGTGAACCGCCCAGAACTACTGGTTGGGCGGTATAGAAGAAAATAAATTATTATTATTATTCCAGAGCTTCCTTTCAAATGAAAGAGACTTGACTCATGCGCATTTACGCACATACTGTTTTGTAAAAAGGGGAGGGGGGATTGCTTCCTTATCTGTTGAGTATTTCTAGATACATATGGAAAGGCAAGGGTCTTCTGACCACAAAAGGAAACTTCTTTTTTAGGAAAATATTTTTTATTGATCATTGTCTTTATCTGTTCAGAATCAAAAGTAACTAGAAGTGATATTTCTTTCTTATTAGAACAATATACTCTTTTCAATTATCTCACAAATCTATGAAAATATTATCATTTCAAGAATATTTGGACCTCCAGTCTAGATTGTCAAAATAATCTTCATGCATTAATAGTTCTTTCTTTAGATTGGTTATTCTTTTTAATCCGAGTTTTTATTTTACTTTTCATGATTCCTTTATGTTACAGCTATTTTGTTAACCGAGTTGAGCTCCTTTTAGGTGATGATCCGGGATACAAATCCAAGCTTTAGATTAGATAAGATTAGATTAAGAGTAATTCTTTGATCAATTAAATCGTGAGAAGTTTCTAAGAATTCTGTTAAACATCTTTTCTTACCACTCGGATCCTGGAAGGCCTCCTTTTACAAAGGCGATTATCACAGCGAGCCTTTGTTAAAGGAGGATAATTTAGGTAAATACACATAATAACATTCTTTTCTATTTCATTTTATATTGTGGGGTACCTCTTTGCTTGCTACTTTGAGACTGAGACATTTCAGATACGTGGCAGATTGTTGGGTGGAAGTGGTTTGTACATGTATCTATTTGCTTATTGCTGTCACTTCTATATATGGTTATACAGTAAAACCTTGGTTTGCGAGCATAATTTGTTCCAGAAGCATGCTTGTAATCCAAAGCCCTCGTATATCAAAGCGAATTTCCCCATAGGAAAAAATGGAAACTCAGATGATTTGTTCCACAACCCAAAAACTTTAATACAAAATACTATATGTACTCAGATTGCAAGACCTCGCTCATTTAGAACAGTCACTACACTCCTGCAGCGTCAGAGAGAGAAGAACCATTGGCTCAGTTGTGATGATGTGGCGCATGTATACTGTATGTACTTGTATTGCAAGACTTTGCTTGTTTAGAACAGTTACTACACTCTTGCAGTGTCAGAGAGAGAAGAACCATCGGCTCGGTTGTGACTATATGTACTCGTATTGCAAGACTTTGCTTGTTTAGAACAATCACTACACTCTTGCAGTGTCAGAGAGAGAAGAACCATCGGCTCAGTTATGACGCGTGTATACTGTATGTACTCGTATTGCAAGACCTCGCTCGTTTAGAAGAGTCACTATACTCTTGCAGTGTCAGAGAGAAAAGAACCATCGGCTCAGTTGTGACGCGTGTATACTGTATGTAGTCATAATTCAAGACATTGCTTGTATATCAAGTTAAAATTTAATGAAATGTTTTGCTTGTCTTGCAAAACACTGGCAAACCAAGTTACTTGCAATCCAAGGTTTTACTGTATTGCATTTACTATTTTATAAAGTGAAGGATCGTTTCTTCTGAATCATTGTTTGATTTTGATTAAGAAGGGCATGTCATTGCAAGACTAGTCTCTCTCTCTATCTCTAGACCTCAAGTAAAGGTAGAAATGCTGATATTCATTAGTGGCTTAGCATTTAAAAACCGGTCCTCTGAGCATGTACATGAAACAAAGATAAGGTCACCCTGAAAACTGGGAATTAATTTAGGAGACTAAAGGAGGCATGTACAATTCAGTTCACCTATTTTTTAAAATAAGTTATTTCTTTAATAGTATTCATCATATTTTAAATAGCCATGTTACTGTGTAAAGTTGTGGATAATTATAATATATCATTTACCCTGTCAATACTTGTGTTCTATTATTGACTGTAGTTTGTATTAGAGAATGACTCTGGGACAAATTTTTCCCAGTCCCCACAGGAACTCATTTTCCTGTCCTGGAGAGTTCTTTTCCTGTCCCTGCCCTATAACTGCAAGCTCAGTCCTCATCTGCACAAGCCTCAAATACTTTAAAACCATAAATGTTTGAGGCTTGTGTGGTTAAAGCAGAGCTTACAGGAATGGGACAAGGACAGCGACAGAACTCACAGGGATGGGATGGGGAAATTGAGTTCCTGCATTAATTTGTGCTTCAGATATTCAAGACCATTAATTCATAGTCTTGAGCTTTAAACTCTCAGGCTTAGATTCTTAACAAACCGTGTTAAAAATGACAGGCTGATATCGCAGCCGTTCTGGTAGTGAATTAAATAAAGCAAATCATTCTCCAAAAAATGCTCATGTAAATGAGGTTAGCAGAGAGTAGCGAAGACTTGATAAATTTGCATGTGCCTATCACTGATGATAGCGATGGGCACATGCGCAGAATAAAACTTAGAAAATACAAAAACACAACAGCGGGAGAGATGTTCAATCTCTCCCGCTGCCACACAACACCCCCCCTGCAGCGGGAGAGATGCCCATTCTCTCCTGCTGCCACACAACCCCCCCACCCCCCAGCAGCAGGAGAGATGCCCATTCTCTCGCGCTGCATCACAACACCCTCCCTGCTTCCAACCCTTCTCCAATGTACCTTTAATTAGATGGTTGACTAGAGGAATGCCTAGCCCCTCCAGCCAGCTGGCCTGCCTCTTCCAAAATGGGCTGTCCCCTCTCTGGTGTATCCTGGGATGCACTGGGAAGGGGCCTAAGGCTCCGATTGGCCCAGACATCCCATAGGAGGGCCTTAGGCGTCTGGGCCAATCGGAGCCTTAGGCCCCTTTTCGGTGCATCCCAGGATGCACTGGGAAGGGTAAGGCCCATTTTGGAAGAGGCAGGCCAGCTGGCTGGAGGGAGTAGGCATCCCTCCAGTCAGCCATCTAATTAAAGATACAGGGGAGAGGAGTGTTGTGTGGTAGCGGGAGAGAATGGGCATCTTTCCTGCTGCTGGGGAAGTTTTGCTTGGCAGTGGGAGAGAGTGGACATTTCTCCTGCTGCGGGGGGGGGGGGGGGGGGGGGGGGGGTTCGCTTGGCAGTGGGAGAGAGTGGACATTTCTCCTGCTGCGAGGAGGGGGGTTGTGTGACAGTGGGAGAGAATGGGCATCTTTCCCACTGCAAGGGGAGCAGGGGGGTCGCTTATCAAAATGGCTTTTCTAGCAATCTCCAGACACTGCCATGCCAGTGTTTTAAACAGTGCTGTCACTGTACCGGTACCCCTGGACCAGTCACTAATTTTTGTCGCCAAAAGCCGACGTTGCTCTTAGAAAATGGCTCAGCGATTTTAAAGAATTTGCCAGAGTGTTTATTTTAATGTTGAAGAGCCTAGTTGCACATCAGTGTTGGAGACTGCTAGAAACCTCATTAAAACCAGAGATAAGCCATTTTGATAATCTGCCGCTAAATTGCATTCAGGCTAAACCGTTGAAAAACAGTTTAATGACGGTGTTAAAGTTTTGAGAATCTGGACCTCAGTTCTGTTTTAGTCTTTTGAACCTTTAAACCTCTTTCAGTTCTGACTGCTAACACTAGCTGCATGCTCCTTCCAAATTTTTCAGTTTAGTCAATAAGTGGGAATGGCTGTGGGCCTACTACTACTATTTATTATTTCTATAGCACTGAAAGGTGTACGCAGTGCTGTACATTTTAACATACAATAGACAGTCCCTGCTCAGAAGAGCTTACAATCTAATTTAGACAGGACATTTCAGGGTTGGGGAGATTTCTATTTCTTTTGTAATCCGCCTTGCGGTTCAAGGCGGATTACAAAAGAAATACAAAAAACGTATTATAAGAAGATATCTGGTAATTTCTAGAGGAGATAAAGAGTAGGTGAGGTTGCTTTGGGGAATCAGGAAGGTATTGGGAAGTTGCTAGCAGTATTAAGTTGTTTGCAGGAATTTCTTCAAAAGTAGAGTCTTTATTTCATTTCTGCATGTTTTGTAGTCTGGGGTCATAATTAGTAGTTTGGAGATTTAGTTGTCGAGTTTTGCTGCTTGTGTGGCTAGGAGGCCATCTTATAGTTTTTTCAGCTTGACTTCTTTGATTGGAGGGTGTGTGAATGGAGTGTGGTCCTGTCTAGTTGATGTAGTTTGGATGAGGCGGTTGTTCAGGTAGGTTGGGCTATCGCCGTTTATGGTTTTAAATAGTAGACAGTAGAATTTGAATAGTATTCTTGCCGAAATTGGAAGCCAGTGTGAGCTGAGGAAAATGACCTCTTCAAATGTCATTAACCAGAGTTTTGTTGTCAGAGGAACTCTTAAAGGATACAACAGTGGGACAAGGGTTTGAGAGTGTTAGCAACTGTTTGGAAAGGCAGATGTACGATATGGTAACAGACCATACAGGTCAGATGCTGACATTATGGGGCCTTCTGGGTATAAAGATTACCCAGATTACTTCTGGGTTACGATATCGGTTGCCTCCCTGTGTATCTGTCTTTGGTGGCCTCACACAGGAATAAACATCTTAGGTTTTCCAGAGTTAGCTGCCTGGAACCATATTTAACGTAAAATGAGTTGGCTCTTGGCTAGTAACTAATTATATGAAAGGATTGTGCTTGTGAATTATTTATGCTCTAATTGTTCGGCTGCATGCGACAGTTCCTAGGTGGGTGATATACCAGAAAACAGAGCTTCAGTGCGACAAATAACTCAAGCACACCTCATAAAGTGCATTACTGTTGAACACTACTGTGGAGACACATGCATGTAGAAACAGTTGGTATCTTACTCATCGAAGGCACAACAAATCAATCAGAATAATCAGAAATGCATAGCATAAATGAAGTTGATTGGAATGAGGGATTTATAATAATTAATGTTATCTGCTTTCAAATAGCACCAATCAGTGTTTATTATCCATGCAGCAATTACTGACTATACAAGAAGAACTGAACTGCAAAAAATCTGAGCTGGAGCAAGCGATGGAAGAGCAAACACACACGCGCACATTACTTAAAGTTCTACAGGAGCAGGTGAGTCAGTGCATGAGAGAAAGAAGCATAAATTTGACGGGCAGTGTTGCTAGGAATTTATTTACTTTCTTGTTCTTGTATTCTTGAACAGTCGTAATCTCAAGCCCTAATCACAATGTGGACATGCATAGATTAGCATTTAGATTTAAATGTCACATACATGTCTAAATCCTGATTTAAGAAAGACAGGATTTCCCTGATTGGCAAAATCTTAAAAATCAGTATAGCTTGCCGGTCCTATGTTTCCAGCCAGACTTCCTGGGACATCAGGCCGCTCAGTGGTACAAATTAATATCTGGATTTTTGAATAAGAAACCAAAAACTAGTCTTCGTGACATTTGGAGCATTGAGATAAAGCATCAGATTATTGCGTCTCAATGGCCACGAATTTGGACTTAGAGGATGAGATGTACAGCATCTGCATCTATGAGACAAACATGGGTTTTCTTGTTACATAGAGCATTTTGGACCCCTGTTTGTTCAGAAATTAGATAGTTCCAAGTCTAATAGATGTTGACACTGTTGTCTCGAAGTTGGGACATTGGATCATCTATTGTACTATTGTCCCTTGATACTTAAATTTTGAAGATCCATCTGGGATCAAGTGAACAAAATATTGGAAAATCCAGTGGCATTGACATACGATACCATCCTATTTGGTACGTTAATGAGGGCTAAAAGCCAAATATCTGCTCGGAATAACAAACTTCTCTTTATAATGACAGGGGTTGCCATACAACTTATTTTGAGGAACTGGAAAAACTGGGATCAGTTAAATTATAGTTTGGGGTGGGAATCTTTATGTCACACTTTTAAAATGGAATGTATGGTGGTCATACAACAGGGACATTATAGGAAGTTTATGGATATTTGGGAGCCATTGGCAAAATTCTGTAAGGAGTGATTGTTGATTTTCTCTTCTGATAATACACGCCAGGGTGGGTTGGTGGGAGGGGGTGAGAAGTTCGGGTTTTTTTTTTCAATTTTGAGTGCAAATTTTTGGATACTTGGAAGGGGGGGGGATGATATATGTATTTGCCATAGAATATCATTCTGATTGAATTTAAGTGCTGTTAAAGTGTAAATGACTGTATAACATGTTGCACTTATTTTTGGCTTTAAAATGAATAAAGATTTATTAAAAAAAAAAAAAAAAGAAAGAAAGAAAGCCAGGATACACTTGTTCAAATTTGCAATACATACATATAGCAAGGGAACATGGTTTGGGTGGGACTAATCAAAAGTTCGAGGTGTATTTCCATTTCAGAGGGGAATGCACGTCTGAAAGAGATCAAGCTCAGGATTTAAGGCAGCTGGCCAGGACATCTAACTTTCAGAAAAGTGTATGTTCCTGGTAGTACTCCACAGGAGGGAGCCCGCTAGGGGCAGAAAAAAGTACCTGCACATAGTATATGTGAACCACTTTGATTATAAAACCACAGAAAAGCGGTATATCATGTCCATGGCCCTTTACCCTTTATATCACCCAAAATGGATTGCCCTGACCATTTGAAAGCTCTTTCCTTATATGACAACATATGGACCTGTGTGTTCCAAAATGAAACACATACATACTAACATGTCTGTGTCACCTATATGACTAGGTTCTGAAATACCTACATATCCATATATGTGTTGACACATACAGTTGCAGTTATTTCATTTGATATACTGCAATTTTTAACAAAAAAAAGTTAAAGCAGTTTACAAAAAATAAAACCAATGGGCAATGATTAAAATCAATAAAGACAGAGAAGGAAAATAGACATAGACAAATTAACAAAACTGGGACACAAATAGGCAAACAGGGCAGGAACGGTTTACAATATCATAGGGGGAAAAAACAAACTGGAAAAGAACAAGAGCATATAGGCATGTTTTCTTCAATGATGTTATCCCTATTCATCTTTCCAAAATGGATGCTCCCATTGCATATAACAGGTACATGCACATCCATTCTTGCATGTATTTTTAGAAAAAGATGTATCAGCAGACCCTGTTTTAAAATACTACCAGAACTGTACATGTCCCAACCTGGATATACCAATTTAGATTTCTATGTTCGATCATTTTATATCAAACGAGTTTTTTAACCTGTTACATTAACAGGTGCTAGAATAGATGTGTAGACTTAGAAAGAAAGAAAAGAAAAGTCTTTCTCTCTCTCTTTCTTTCTTTCTCTCGCTCTTTCTTTCTTTCTCTCCCCCCTGTCCACCAGCACCTCTTCTCCCTTCCTTTTACCTCCCCTCTGTCCAGCAGCACCCCTTTCCTGCCCCCCCCGTCCAGCAGTAGTCTTTCTCCCTTCCTTTTAGCTACCCATATTCAGGCTCCCATTTCCCCTTTTACCTTCCCTATTTCCATCTGGCGCTGGTGGGATTCGGGCTCCGGGCTCACACTGTGTGTCTGTGGAACACGGTGTCCAGGGTTGTCGGGTAGGTGTTCCGGGCCGTGGGAGGAGTGGGTTGTGTCTGGGAGCCGACAGGATAGCGCCGTGGCTTTTGACTGCCTCTGGCTACTGTCCCAGGTGCACAGGTGCTTCGGCAGGCCTTTTTGGGGGTGGGGCAGGGACCCATGCGGTCGGCAGCGTGATGCTGGCAGCGTCACCGAGGGAGGGCGATGGGGAAACCGCCGCAGGCAGAGTCCAACTCTACTGCGCATGCGGTGACATGGAGCCACAGATCAGGGATCACAGCCACATGGAGTTTCAACTGCGCATGCGCGCTAAGGGTTTTATTATAGCGGATCTTCGAAACATAATGCACTTTCCTAAATCGGGCTGAATTTTTGGTACATAGATGAAAGCGCGCGAGGACAAAGGAGCTCAGACAAATGCACACAGGACGTCAGCACACCGGATTAAAAGTTACATTTAAAGCACTCCGAAGGAGTGTGTGGAGTTTACTTAGAAGTGTTGGTGTTGCCGTTAGAGGGGAACCCCTCCATTACAGAGGAAAGTGTAAATTTTCCCTGTTTTAGGAAAAATTACAGTTTCCTCTCTAAGGGGGGGAGGGGTTCTAAGTAAAGTGTGGGGGTAGCCCCACACACACACTCTCAGAGTGCTTTAAATTGAACTATTAATCCAGGGCGCTGACGTCCTGCGCATTTGGATGAGCTCCTTTGTCTGCGTGCGATTGTCTGGTGCGCTTTAGTCCTGTCACCATGGTGGCTTAGGGGGGTAAGGAAAGAATCGGGGAAGTGGAGAAATCAGTGCGATGGCTTTGGGGGGCAGGGGGAGAGAGAAAGAAAGACAGGCAGGGGGGAGAGAGAGAGAAAGAAAGGCAGAAATAAAGAGGGGCGGGGGAGAGAGAAACAGGCAGTCAGGGGGAGAGAGAGACAGAATAAAAAGGGAAGTGGCAGAAAGAAAGAAATATTGGATTTACAGTCAGAAGAAGGAAGTGCAACTAGAAACTCATGAAATCACCAGACAAAAAGGTAGGAAAAATGATTTTATTTTCAATTTAGTGATCAAAATGTGTCCGTTTTGAGAATTTATATCTGCTGTCTATATTTTGCACTATGGCCCCCTTTTACTAAACCGCAATAGCGTTTTTTAGCGCAGGGAGCCTATGAACATCGAGAGCAGTGCAGGGCATTCAGCGCATCTCCCTGCGCTAAAAACCGCTATTGTATTTTAGTAAAAAGGGAGAGGGTATATTTGTCTATTTTTGTATAATTGTTCCTGAGGTGACATTGCATAAAGTCATTTGCCTTGACCTCTTTGAAAACCCGTGGAATATAAATGATAATTAACATTTTCTCTGCGTACAGTGTGCTTTGTGTTTTTTAATATTTTATTGTTGGTAGATCATTTTGACTTGGTCATTTTAAAAGTAGCTCACAAGCCCAAAAATTGTGGGCACTCCTGCTGTAGAGCCATTCTTGTATGACTGGATGAGCTATATTTATCTTTTTTTTTAGTTGTTTAAATTCATGCAGAAATAAATGGCTAGATTGAACCTAATGACTTCATTAACGCCTTTCCCTTTTTTAAACCTCTATACCATTTGAAAGAGGGCAAATATCTAATTATTCCCTTCTAGCATTGGATGCTTCTTAAATTTAGTAAAAATATTCTGGCACAAGTGTCAAACCTTAAAAAAGGAAGTCATATTGAGCATTGGAAAATAATAATAATTAACTAATAAAAATAGTACACATTTAGGGCTCCTTTTACTAAGTTGCGAAAATGGTTTTAACGTGTGCTTAGCGCGCGCAGAATTACCACGCGCGCTAGACGCTAATGCCAGCATTGAGCTGGCGTTAGTTTTCCCACGTAGCCCGGGAGTTTGCGCGTGCTAAAAATGTTAGCGCACCTTAGTAAAAAGAGGGGGTTAATTTTCCCCACCACCAAATTTCCCCATCCCGCCCCTCCTGGCTACTTTTTCATTCCACCCGGCTGGAAAAAATTTCTGGGGAGAACACTGCACATATATCTATATATGTTTCCTCAGTTTCCCAATGTGCTTGTTAAAGGACCCAGAGGCAGTGTTGCTTTATTTAATTTTACATATAAAAGCAACACTACCTCTGGGTCCCGTTACCAGCACACTGTGAAACTGAAGAAATATTATAGTTTGAACTTCAGAGTCCTTCCTGCAATTGAAGGCTCAATGAAGCAGCAAGATTTATTTCAGTTATTTACTCTCTTTATTTTCAGCTTTGCATAGTGTTGTGTCTGGATGAAGCCATTCTATTATGTGCACATCTGTCTGTAAACTAACGGCATAATGTCTTACAGAGAGTTTGGCACATTTGCATCTCCCACTGGTACATCTGTTGGTTAGAAGGTGTAAGTGGGCTAGGCAGATATTTAAGGCAGCACATTGATTATAATATATGAAGTTTAAGTATGTTGTCAGTTTAACTCCGTGTCATCCCAAGACTGAATATTTATTCATTTATTTCCTACATTTATATTGTGACACATTTCGTGTCATTGGTGCCGCGGGAGGGGGGAGGTGGAAGGGGGGGCTAGGTGAGACTTTTCCTTGGTAGAGCCCACGTTTGTGCAGAACAGGTTTAAAAGCAAACAGCAGGTAGTTGCCCCGGGGAAGCTTAATTGTCTTCCTAACAGCTAGGGTTGACAAGCAAGCTCCTGTTGCTCGTCTCTGTAGTGAACATAATTAAGCATAGTGTAATATCAACTTGTCTTAACAAAGTAAAAGGGAAAATAGAGCTCTGTTTGGGAATAAACTACAGGTACCAGAGTGCTCTGGGCTTTTCACAACAAGAGTTTTCCAGCTGATGGTAATTAACAGCTAGGCAAACAGGCAGAAATGGTTAGCCTGGAGGGCAGAGGAGCAGGAAGCCCTGAGAGGAGAGAAGAAGAGAAGCCCATAGTGGTGAGGACATGCAGGGTGCCAAGCTGCCTGGGTCCTGTAGAAGAGATGCAGGAAGCCAAGCTGTTTTGGACCTGCTAGCCTGGAATTGAGATTGACCTCGGTCTTAAGCCTAGCCGCCTTGCTTCCAGAAGTCCGGGAAAACCCAGACATGGGTTCCCAGATGGACTTTCCAAAACCTGGTAGATTGTCCGGGTTTTGGAAAGCCCTGACCTCCTAGCCACGTCTGGAAGGACTCTGAGCATGTGCGGATGATGTCGCATGCATCTGTGCATGCTCGGAGACCCTCCAGACAAGGTCTGGAGGTCAGAAAACAGACGAGGCTTTGCAGGGGACAGGGCTAGGAGCAGAATGGGGCGGGACTAGGGGAGGAATGGGGCAGGCTGATGGCAGAACGGGGTGTGGCTAATGGGGCGGGGCCATGTGTCCGGGTTTCTGGTAACCAGATATTATGCAGACATGTTTTGGCAACTGGATTAAATACAATGCTTGCAAAGGAAGTATCTGAGAATTATATTGGAATTTGAGCTAAGTTAACCAAACAGACTAGAGGAAATAAACTCCAGCCCTTTTTCCTTTGGGCTAAGAAAAGCTCTGTTTGACCATTTGTTTGGGAGGCTTGTTGCCCACAGAAAGGGGAAGGGCAGTAGCTGCAGCAACGGTTTTTCATTAAGCAAAGTTCTGAGTTACAAGAATCAGGAGGTATAGCTGCTTAAGACTGGGGTTGTTTTTCTGAGCTCCAAGCCCTAATCCATTAACCTGCTGAGATGAAGAGGAAGGTGAAGGGAGTTGTGTTGAAGAAATGATATACTGGACTGAACCTTGTTTAGAACGCTTAAACAACAGCCTTGGCAGCCATAAGCGGTGTACAATTATTATTATTTTTTTTTAAAATTATACAACATACTGGCTAGTAAACTGTAAAATAAAGTTAAAACTTAACAATACATGGCATTATTGGGGATCGTTAGTACAACAAAAGATCCAACGTTCATAGAAGTCCTGTGAGCATTGGAGCAATTGCTGCCGCTGAGGCCCACGCTATGCATTAGTAAAGGAGGGGGTAAGTATCTTACTTAGCCTGTGTTTTAGATTTTGGCCCTTTATGTGATTTGAGTTTGTCACCCCTGCTCTAGAAGTTTGAAGGTAGACCAGACGGGGATTTTGGCAGCCCTTATCGTTGGCGACATGGGCCAGTGTCTCACCTGGTCCATAGGCTGAGCTGACCCTACTTGTAAGCCGCTCACAGCCATGAGTTGAAATAATCCCAGATATTCAGTACTGGATGGGATTGAATATCCCGGTATCTGTCATCGTCTGGAAGTTAGCTGGGCACTGACTGATATTGACCAGTGCCTGGTTGACTTGTTGAATAAAGTTAGGACATCTTTTCTGCTGTCCAACTTTATCCACTTACATATCTAGTTAATGAACTGAATGTCTGTGCTAACCAGCTTTTGCGGTTCTGCTCAAACTCCACTCCCAGCCTGCCCCTAACCTAGCCAGTTGGGGAATGATCAGTTAGAACTAAGGCTCCCAGGATCACCTCCTATCCATATATCTAAAAGTCTGCGCATTGGACTTTAGCCATATTGAGGAAGAGCTGATTTCATGCAACCAATTAAATTTATTTAAACATTGTCTGTAGAAGGATTATTCTGAGTATACAATGATAGAACAATGTATCCAGTGCCAATAGCTGGGTTTCCTAACATCCATTCTACTGCATTCTGCTAGACAAAAATACCCCAGACTGCTTTGGTATGAGAGCAGTGTTTACCATAAGCTGTGTATTTGCGCAGTCTTGTGGAAAATATATCCTAGTGCACTGTATGAATGGCTCACACCACTCATAAATTTGCAGCACAGGATTAGTGCTCTGACATGTGAGCTTATTACTGCTGTGATGACAAAGAGGTCTGCCTAGCATACAGATGAAAAAGCACCATGAGGGAACACACTCCTCTTAGAGCACTAGATCAGAATTAGAAAGTCAAGAGAGAGAGAATGTTATGACAAAATGAATTTTGCTTGTCATCACACCTAAAGCATCTAGAACCATACACTGTATCAATATTTCTCATTTTCTGGACTACAATTTCAGCCCTTTTTATATCAGTTGCTAAATTAAAAGAATGAGTGTCTTTCATAGGTATCCTGCTGCAACTGAGTTAAAAAGGGGCCATTAAACTTCAGAGCAGGAGCCATGCAAGTGAATGTTACATAGAAATAAGAGAAAATGCTGGCCACCTGGAATGGTAGTAATGCAGTGTACTATAACACAAGAGTCTTTGCCATCAGTGCCAGTAGTGCTTGTCAGCTTTATGAAGGTGGTGCATTCATGCCCCAAGAGGAGCATGAATTCTGGTTATATTGCCGTGCACCAGCCTATCGAAGATCTGTTGCAGGATTCCCAAACAAACAAAACTTGGGAAATTAGATTCAGAATCACGTGGGTGATATGTGAAAATACAAAATAGTCACCCACTAGTAATTGTGACACCACCTTACAAAGTGTAAAAAGTGCACAGAACCAAATGAATGGTGAAAAAATCACAACGGGGTTACACCCCATAAGCTGTGCCTTTTGTGTTCAGTCACTGCATTTCAATCACTTAAGTGGTCAAACAACCATCCAAACTTTAACATTTTTTTTTTTACAATTGTTGTACTCATCTCAGAGAAGGTATCCAATTCCTCTGGGTTCTGATGCATTTCGCCCGACTGGCTTCCTCAGAGAACCCACAAATGAAATGCTTTAATACAGATGTGATCTCATGTTCTTCAAAGTTTCACTTCCTCTTACCACCATGCAACCTGAAGTGTGTGTGTATTCTACACGTGTACCTGCTTACTTTATGAAATATGCATACACATTGCAACTCGGCTTCTGCTCTGCAAAATCTGTGCTTGCTGTGTGTGTATAAGTGCACACAATCTTGTAGGAACAAGTATCAATATACATGCTGACAGCAGCAGTTTTATACAAGAATTTTTTTCTGTGTGTAAAATTGTGTGTATACGGAAAAGTCTTTATAAAATTAGTCAGCCTCTGCAGAGGCCTCACCGTGGCAAAAAAAACCCACTTGAAACTGCACAAAAACTTCCTGACGAGAGATAATTAAAACACTACGTCTGTGACTGTAGACAAGGAGGTGTTTCAGGAGCAATTTTCAAGATCATTTTTGAGACCTAGATACGGGAGACCAGATTCTCAAAACTTACTGTGCCTTTAATGATGGTCGCAAAATCGGTTCCAGTTTAGCATGCCAGTATGTTACCGCCCGATTATTAGAATGGCTCACTGTGGTCTTTTCCAAGCTTCTAAGAAGCCTCCGACTCTGCCATGCAAATGTAGTACAATGAGGTCATTACTATTAGAATGGTAATAAAGTGGGCTCATTAATATTTAAACGAGCACTCTGGGTGATTCTCTATCATCACATGGTGATTCTCTAAGTGAAGTGCCGGCTTTTAACAACCACAAATTGCTGGCTGGTCCGGAGGTGCCGGTACTGTGAAAAACACGTCTCAGGCGCATGTTTCTAGCTGTGGCACATGATAAAAAATTTTAAAAACACACTATTCACATAAATTATAGTAATATAGTGATGGGAAAAATATCTCAAAAGCATGCATCTGGCGCGTGTGTATTAGTGGTGTGTATTAAAGGCATGTTTTATACCCGCTTGTTGAAAGCCGATGATTGCATGTCCCCTCCCTTCTCCTCCATCCAATAGCGCTGTTACACCTATGATCGATACAACAACGTAGCATTGCTGGTGGTTCTTCACCCTTCCTATCCACCCATGCCTCTTTCCATGGACTATTCTGCGCAAGTACTGATCTCATGAAAATTTGGTGACCCTCCGTGAACTTCCACGAAACTCATTGCATTCATGGTTCTTTGAGAATGACTCGTCTTTTTTTGGATCATTAGATTTATGGCCACTACAGCGACCAGTCAGATTTTACTGGCAATATTAGAGAATCCGGCCCTGGGATTGGAGTGACTATTAAATACTGACCAGTCAATATTTGGCCCACAGTGATTTTTAACCCACTGACAGATGAGGGGAGATTTGACCTTGGATTGGGTGAAATTTTTCAAAAAGACAGTAAATAAATTCTAATAAATGATTATTCAGTGTCAGGCCATTATCTAGACACCAGAATTAAACATCAGAGGTCAGGTGATGACCCGGAAATTATGCCAATGCCAGTCAATATTTTGTGCTGGCACTCGGATAGCTAAACAGGCAAAGACAGGACTTTCTCTTGTACAATCCTACAAATTACCTATTTAGCTATGTAGACAATGAAATTGAATATGGTCAGTGTCTGCATGACTGCCAGCCTCTCCCTGACTCTGCCCCCAAGATAGGACTGCCTTTTGTGCTGTCCTGTTTATCCCCTTAGTTATCCAATAGATGAGAGCAGAACAAGCCTGGTCTTCAAAATCCTCTTTAATGGCAACCAATCGTGCAGAACATGCATAAAACAGTCAATAAATCATAAAAACATTTGGCAAGTCATGGACTTGACACACAACGTGTTTCGGCTAAACCGCCTGCATCAGGAGTCAAAGTATAGAAGGAACGAATGATGCTGCGATCCTTCTAGTTATGCCAGCGCCACACTAAATATGGCCCATGCCCACATAACTACTAGATCCTCTTCCACTCTGTTCCTGGACTTCCTTGGCATTACCCAGCTGACTGAAGAAAATAGCGGTGATGACCAAGGGGAGGAAATGTCAGTGAACTGTGGAGACCACCTTGGTTCTTCTACTATTACTACTAATATTTATTGTTTGTGGTTAGTTTGTCACTAGACTTTAAGCATTTTTTTATTTATGTAATGATCAGTGTTTTGACTGTTTTATATATGTCATGCAGTGTATGGACCCGCTGACCCAAGCAGATTACGCTAAAACATGGCCATGTCAGGTCATCACTTATTTTTATTGAACAGTACAATAAATATTTGAACCTGAGTTGATTGGCATTTCTTCCCTTGGTCGTCACCACTGTTTTCTTTGTTTGTGTTTCTTTGAGGACTTTACCGTCTTTCTCTTACTACTTAGTTTAAACTATGTTGATTTCTCAACCCCTAAGTGTCTCCTGCAGGGGAGGAGGAGGGATGGACCAAACTAAATCACCTCGGTACTCAAGTAGGCAGTTGAAGATCCAAATGGTGAAGGAGGTTGCACTGCCAGACCTGAGACTTGTGATTTTGATGAAAGATAAACCAACATCTATTGGTCTGGACATTAAGAATGGTTCCTGCACAGTGCTAGGTCTTACAGAGGAGCAACTCAAAAGTGTTGAAATGTATTTGTCATGGGAAAGAAATATTACGTTGGCAAATGGATACTAGAAGATCAGCTGTAGATTTTGTAATGATTGAGGCTGCACTCACATATGTGAATTTTCCTACCAATAAACAAAAAGAACCTGTAGTAAAATGATTGTGATAATAAACAGAATTAATTATCGCAGAACTAATTATCATTTGGAAAAAAAATAAGTCTTAAAATCTTCTTTCAAGATTTTTCAGTATGACTAATTAGTTAATCTGATCCACAATCAATCCATAAAGTGAATTAGTACAGTAGTGTATGCCAAAATAAAGCAAAGCTATCAGTAAATAATGTAAGTACTGTTTTTCCATTGCCACTGTATACATGTGTAGATTCATTGGTGTAGTAAAAGGGGGAGGGGGCAGGGAGGGCAGACTGCCCTAGGTGCCTTCTTCACAGGGGGTGCAGGCGCTGATGTCTCTCCTCCTCTCTGCCCCCATGTACCTCTGGAAATGTTCACCAGTGCGAGCAACCTCTTCCACTTGCTGTGTGTGCTGATGTCAGCTCCCTTCTGATGTCACTTCCTAGTTTGGGGGCCAGGATGTGATGTCAGAAGAGAGCCGACACTGGCGCGAACAATGGATGGAAGACACTACTCACGCCGGTGAATGTTTCAAGAGGTGTGTGGGGGTGCCCAAGTGGTGGGGAAGAGTGGGGTAGCGCATAGCGTGGTGATGCTGGGGGCTAACCTCCTGGATGTTAACCTCCCTTGCTACACCATTGTGTAGATGCTATGGGACATAGAAGGACCAATATTCATAAAAAGCTTATCTGAATTTAGGCTTTTAAATTTGTGTCCCATTTGCCTGGCTTTATGAGCCTAGTACTGAAAACCAGTGTTAAGCTCCTAAGCTGTTTCTCCTGTCCTAAATCTGTTCCTGTTGCTGCTCACTTTTTATTCTCCTAAATTTGAGTTTAGAGAAATTTGAGTATATGTTTAGCAGTGGTATGCGGTGAGGGCTTTCAGAGAGTTCAGTGAATCCCCAGCTCTACAGCCCTACTTATTTTGTTTTCTTTTTGCTTGATGCAGTTTGATTTGTTGAGTAGGCAGCTTGCTCAACCAGTCAAAGTATATCAAACAAAAAGTGACCCCCCCCTCCCCAAAAAATAAAGCAGAACTCAGGCTAGGGATTTTTCGAACCCCCTGAAGGCCCTGACAGTATTGATCTGAATTTGATTGGTTGAGCAGCATCTGCCTGTTGCCTGCTTAACCAATCAAATTTAGAGCAGTGCAGAGCAGGGGGTTGGGAGTATCCCCTGAAGGTCCTAACCACATGCCACTGATGTTTAGGCAGTCAGCCAAAGTAATTTTTTAAAATTTAGGAGCATAAATCTTTGAATATTGAGTCCATAGATTTTAAGGAGGTGTGTTCTGGGCGTGGTTTGGCCAAGAAAAGACTGTAAGTATATATCCATTTTACAACAGAAGCAAAGATGTATTTTTGAAATACTCCCAATTTGTATTTGTACCTGGTCTGGGACACAAATAAATGTGAGTCGTCTGGTCTCATGGACCTGGGGTCTTCACTAGTAATCAAGAGGCAGTTTTGCTTACCTCGGTGTTATCACCATCTGAAAATTAAGAAAAAAAATTGTTGTTCACTTGGTATCTTGAGTACTTAAAGTCTTGTGAAATCTGTGCAGTCTGTGAAATCTGTGTTTAGATACTGGCAAACAGCAGAGTAGACAAAGTGGATGAAAATAAACCATACAGGAATGGTCCTCAAACAGAAGAACTTTATTGCTTCTAGTGACTCAACACAAATCATGTTTCGGCCCATAGGCCTGCCTCAGGAGTCTGTAATAGCTGTATCTATCAAAGCACCAGATATATAGTACTGGAAAACTGGAGATGACGTTATATGGTAGTACTGAGCCAAATGTTGACAAACCAAAATGTGCTCTGAATGAACAGTGAACTTATGTGGCAAAAAGTCTACTCTGCTTTTTTTTGCTGGACTTTGTATATCCATGAGGTACTTTGTTCTTCGGGGTGGGGGTGGGGGGGTTGTTGTATCTGGATACTGGCAAATACACATGCACGAGGAACCTCTGAAAATTTCTCAGCCCAGCCAACAAAGTTGAGGCACAATCTACATTGAGGGCTATACACTTAGGCCCCAATTTTGCAAAGTGTGTTCCGATTGTAGGCAGCTTTAGGAGTCCTACAGCTGTCTAATCAGCCAATCGGGAGGCACGTTTTCTAAAAAAAAAAAAAAATGCTCCCCAGGCATATCGCCTATATTGAAGGCGCCTCTGGGAGTCTAGGGGGGCCAGTAAGCCCACCTAAGCTCGCCTAAGGCTAGGCGGTAGCCTTAGGCAAACCTAGGCAGCCCTACGCATTTCCCTAGTAGAGTGGGAGATGCTTTCAATGTAGGCCAGCAAAATGCTGGCCTATATGATAAGTAGACGCGGCCGCTATACTTAATCGTGGCAAGGGATCTCCCTGCCGCAATTAGTATAGAGGCCATGGCTATGCCGCAAGTCTCCCCTCTCCCCCTCCCGACGATTGCGGCAGGAGGGTGCCCAACCCCTCCTGCCCACAGAACCCAAGATCGCTAGCAGAAAGGTGCTCAACCCTTCCTGCAAGTAGGCCCTGCCACCTGAAGATCGCCGGCAGGAGGGTACCCAACCCCTCCTGCTGGACCCCCCCCCCAATGAAACTCCCCTACCCCGGAACTCCCCCACCTTGGAACCTCCCCCCCTCGGGCTTACCCAACCCAACCCACAGGATCCTAGGCCCCTCCAACCCGATTCACTAACCTCTGTCCTGATCATCCTCCGATCCGTGCATACAAATGAGGGGGAATGGCATTCAAATGTAGGCAGGAAGCGATTCACTAAAATAAAAAAGCAACACCGACTGGGCTGGCCGATCCAAAATAAACGATTGCTGAGGACCAGTCACTGAGGTCCTTTCCGACTGCCCTGCCTTCTGCTTCTCTGTTCTCAGCCCCAATCTCCTGTTATCTCCTGCCTGCCCCGATCTCCTGCTCTCACCCCAAATCTCTCCTGCTGCCCCGACTCCCTGCCCTGCTCTTGCCCCAAATCTCTCCTGCCGCCCTGACTCACTGCTCTGCTCTCGTCCTGAATCTCTCCTGCCCTTCCCCACAGTGCAAGCCCATGGTTTTAACCCATGGCTGACGTAAGCCAACTTTATTATATAAATATATAGATATAAATGGATAAATTTAAGATATAGATAGATAGATATAAGCAATGAACAATAAAGTTGGTGTTATATCTTTCAATTGAGTGTCTGATTGTAATAAAAAGTGTGCAGAATCCAGGGGAAAACCAGTCTTGGACTTGCCACACCTCCAAACTACAATAAAACTCCTGGTTCTACACATTAACCATGTATTCAACCCTGGATTCTATATATGGTGCCCAGATTTGGATGCCCTCCCAAGATGAAAGTCAATCAAGTTATACAATCGACATATTAACATCAGTAATTGGATGTCAGCAACCAAATACTGATGTTAATTGGCATCAGTTAGGATTTGCATGTGCATCTGGCTGGTATGCTATTCTATAACGCTGGGCGCCATAGTGTGCAATCCAAAGACCAGCGTGGCCATGGGAGGCAGGGAGATTCATGGACGTTCCAAAATGTTGTGCACCATGTCTCGTGTCCAGTTTGGGCGCCAGGATTTACACTAGGTTTCAGCAGGCGTAAGTCTTGCGCTCAAAGAATTGATGCTAGGCACTAATCTATAAAGAGTGCACACTTTTTATAGAATAGCGCTTAGCATTGATTGTTTAGCACTGATTTTTGAGCTTAATAAAAGGGCATCTAAGTTTCATAACTCTTAAAGGGCCCTTTTAGAAAGCCACAGTATCTATTTCCTGCTGCAATTGCACCAAACCCCATTCAATTCCTAAGGGCTTCGGTGCATTTGCTGCAGGAGAATCGCTACTGCAGCTTTGTAAAATGGGTCGATAGGCATCAAACCCAACCCTTTGAAAACTGGCTTTTCACAGGGAACAATGGATGAACTGGAATACAGTGATTTCTCAGTTTAGATAGTCAAAACTGACAAAGAAAAATAAAAATCCACAAACAAAATATCAACATGCCAAAAACTTAACCCCCCCGCTACCCCCCACCCCTTTTTATGAAGCCATGTTAGGCTTTTTTTATCACAATGGTAAAAACTCCAATGCTCATAGGAATTCTATGAGTGTCAGAGTTTTTACCGCCGCGGCCAGCGATAATAAATCCTAACACAGCTTCATTAAAGGGGGAGGGGGTAAGTTACCACCATGAGGGATGTGAAATCAAATTGCATACTGTCATTTTGAGTCAGGTGAAGTAATTTTGCTTTTATTTCAAAAGTAATGATTCAGAAACTTTTTTTTTAATCAACTTTTCAAATCAATTAATTGCAATTCATTTTAAAAAATTCAAAGATATAACATGGCTTTTTTAAAGACACTGCATTGATATTTTGCTATTTTCTTTTCCTCATAAATTTGCAGTTAAAAGGTGTCAAGGGATTACCTGAGATCAGTGTTCATGACTATCACACAAATGTAGGTATTACTCTGCTCAAATATTTTTCCTGTGCTTATTATTTTTTAATATAAAAATAATGTTTAGAATGAATGTGTCTGTTCATAAAAATCTAGGCTAAGGATTATTTCATTTTCAAACATTTTTAAAAGTGCTTCTTGCATTTTAGGTTTTGGTAATATGGGACCATTTTCAGGGGTCCTCAAAATGTTGGGCTTAGTGTATCTGGCCTTGTACATGGGCCAATCTATGGGCTCCTTTTACAAAGCCGCGCTAGCGATTTTAACGCATGCACCGGATTAGCGCGCGCAACCAGAAATCTACTGCCTGCTCAAAACGAGGCGGTAGCGGCTAGCATGTGTGGCAATTTAGCACACGCTATTCCGCACATTAAGGCCCTAGCGCGGCTTCGTAAAAGGAGCCCTATATGTACTTTAGATTTCGTAGGCAGACTTACACTGTATTTAGTAACATAGGGGTCCTTTTACTAAGGCGCGCTAGCCATTCTAGCGCATGCTAAGCGCTAATGCGTCCTTTATATTTTATGGATACGTTAGTGTTTAGCACATGGTAATATTTAGCATGTGCTAAAACGGCTAGCACGCCTTAGTAAAAGGACCCCATAGTAACATAATAATTGAAGGCAGATAAAGACCTGAATGGTCCATCTAGTCTGCCCATAAGTTATACCCATTAAAAAATACATGATTAGATTAACTTATCTCTCTTTTGATATTTTTGTGTCATAGACTGTAAAGTCTGGTATTGTCCTAGGTTCCAAATGCTGAAGTTGCCATCCAAGCTCACTCCAGCCTATCCAACCATCCCGTTGTTTGCAGGATATCTACTGTAAAGTCTGGCCAATAACATCCTCATGTTAAAATATTAATGGAGTTCCTATTGATGCCTACCCCAGCCCATCCTACGCCAAATCACCATATATGGAACACAGACCGTGCAGGTCTGTCCATTATCGGCCTTAGTTTTTTAATTTATATCCTTTGTTTTCTAATTAAAGATCCTCTATTTTTATCCCACGCTTTTTAAAATTCTATCACTGTTTTCCTCTCCACTACTTCCCTCTGGAGGATATTCCAGGCATCTACCACCCTCTCCGTGAAGAATTTCCTAACATTGCTCCTAAGTCTTCCTCCCTGTAACCTCAAATTATGCCCTCTAGTTTTACCATTTTCTCTTCTCTGGAAAATATTTGGTTCTATATTTGCTATCGAGACCCCTTTGCTCCTCACAAAAACCTGCTGAATCTCTCACCTTTAAGTAAGATGAAACACTTTTAGCTAGATGGGGCCTAGCTGATAGATTGCCCTCCTCTTGGCACTTAGGTTATTTGTTGGGGCTTGTAGTTGTGGATGGTTGCATGGGGAAGGGAGGGTTCCTGTGGGGATGGTGTGTGACACTGGGGGGTTGCTAGGAGGAGGTTTGGATTAGACAGGAAGGAGTTTCTATCTGTGTTTATTCTTTTACTGGAAACGAATTGATGTTCCTCGACAACTGGTGGTAAATCAAAATTTTAAAAAATCATCAAATCAAAGTTACACATAGATTTTCACTGTACTATTTGGATGGGTAGCGCTACTAAAATTTTCCATAACTTAAAAATAGGTACTTCACATCCATTGTTGTTCTATGTGATTTGTGGACTGCTGAAAATTGTCCTTCTATATACATTTCTATATACATTATATTGCACTCTGGGGATTCCTAGATTATAATGATATTTTCTGTTTTTATTACAGCCTGAGACACTCTTTAGTGCATTAATAGTAATATAGGTATTAGCGTGTGTTGAATGCCTGTATTAGCTGCTGCAGGCCTCGAACACATTTTAAAAGGTCTGTTGATGCACTTCAATTAACACTAATGCAAAATCTATACTAACTAGTTAATCAGAGGGGAAGAGAAGGAATTTGTGATTTAGCTCATGCTTCTTTTCAGTTGTAGCTCAAGGCGAGTTACATATGGCTACAATAAGGGGGGAAATATTCAGTCCGCAGTGGTAAGCAACTTGCAAGCCACATGCAGCTACAACTTGAGCTAACCCCTGATACTCAATGCTGGGCCATGCATGGCTCCTGGCATTAAATATCCAGGTATGTTCATTGACCTAGTAGTTAACTGGGCACTGACCAATGTTCAGAATAGTGCACAGTTAATTTGCTGCATGGACAGCTGTTTTGTTGCCCTAATTTTATGTGGATACATAGCTGGTTAGTGGACTGAATTTTGTCATAAACCAGCTTAGTTGATGCTCTGCCCTCTGGACAACTTCCTTAATTTCTGCTAACATTTCAACATCTGCCTATTCATTCTGGCCAAGCAGATGATAATATACTCCTATCACTATCCTTTCCCCTTTTACACATGGAATTTCTATCCATAAGGATTCCAAGATGTATTTTGTATCCTGCAGAGCTTTTAGTCTATTTGCTTCAAGGCATATAGATTACCCTTCCACCAATTTGATTCACCCTATTACTATGACATAATGTGTACCCTGATATGACAATGTCTCAAGGCGTCATCATCACAAACAGCTCAACATGCCATCAAATCAATAATTCATCTTCTGGAGCTCTTCGGGCTTGCCATGAACTTCCAAAAGTCACATCTGCACTTGTCTCAGGCACTCAAGTTCATCGGGCTCTACTGGATACTACACATGGTTGAACTTTTCTACTGAAACAGAGAATAGGCAATCTCATTCACCTATGTCAAACAATCTCCACCTTACAACACACTTCTGCTCATCAACTGTTATGCATACTGGGTCATGATGCGTCAACAGTGCACATCACTCCATTTGTCCATCATCACTTCAGAGTCCACAATGGACCCTGTTGACCCAATGGTCTCAAGCCATGTCTATTCCAATTCAAGTCACTTTGGACCTCCATCACTCTCTCCAGTGATGGAAAGTTCCTCATAATCTCATTCGATGTCTACCCTTCCAGCCCCCTGCTATCAAAAACTTTTAACGACAGATGCTTTGTTGTTAGTATAGGGTGCTCATCTAGAGCATGATGATTGAATGCAATGATTATTCCATATACACCTATAAGGATATTGAGATCATTACATGACTTTAGAATATCTTTCACAATTTAGCAAGGTATCATGTATAGTTTTTATTTTCTCTGCTCGGTCTTCAGAAGTGCCAGTTGGTAGCCTGATATTTCAGTGGCTAGTATCAACTTTGTCAGCACTGTCCTCCTCATAAGACCTGCATCTGTATGTATTTTTTGTGATTTTTATTCTGTGCTCAGTGTCAAGTGTTCAGTGTTCATATTCTCCCACTTAAATTTATTTAAATACTATTTTAATTAATATAAGTTTAAAACTTATCTCAAAACTTCATGTTGCTTATATCAGGAAGGGACATTTAAGTAGATGTAAATTATCCACAACAAGATCTAAAGTGGTTTTCTCTTTAGCACCTGGATTGTGGAACTAATTGCCTTTGGGGTTAAAAGGAGAAGCTAATAACAATAATTTATTTATTTATATGCCGCCATACCGGGGAGGTTCTAAGTGACACACCGCATGAAGAATAATACATACATTTCAATAAAAACATCTTGATAAAATACAGCAAAAAAGGTAGTAAAAACATTTCAATAAAATTGATCAAAATGAAAGTGCAGACCATGTGAGTAAAAACGTGAGGATGAAATGCAAATATGGTTAAAATTAAGAGAAAAAACATTAAAATACCAGCCTGTTAAATAATTGAGTCTTTAGTATTTTCCTAAAATCTAAGTAAGAAGAAGCTTCTAACATCATTTTTCTGAGCCATATATTCAATTTGGTGACCTGAAAAGAAAAAATTTTCTCAAGGAACTTCTTATAACGGCAGGATTTTATGGAAGGATATGTAAATAACTGCATTCTCCATGTGTTTTTATTAGAATGACTCCAAGAAAAATGAGGAAGTAGATAACTTGGTGACAGACCAAAAGCTACTTTGTAACAGATGCAAGAAAATTTAAACTAGTTTTAAAAAATTTAAGATGGCATTGAAAACATTATTTTTTTCTGATGCATTTAATATGAAACATAGAAACAGAGTATGATGGCAGAACAGGGCCGTCGGCCCAAGTCTGCCCACTCAAAAGAACCCTCCCTCAAAAAGAATCCTTCTAAGCATTTCCCCGGAGCGAACCCACATGTTTATCCCATGAGAATGCACTGACAACTCCTGAAGCACTTTCAGCAGATATAGAAACAATTTTTGTAATGTTTTTATTATTGAGTATTTGCTGTTATTGAAATGTCTACAAAACCTTCCTCTCAGCACTGCTACCACTTCAAATGGGCCATATTTTCTTTCTGGTGTGCATTGCATTCTCTATGGCTGGTCACATGTCCACTTCTAGCCATATTGGACTACATTCTCCACCTCTCGAACTCTGGTCTGAAAACCAATTCAGTTTGAGTACATCTTAGTGCTATCAGTGTGTTTCATTCTTCCTTGGACAAGAAACCTTTATCTAATCAGCCCTTTTCATAAAATGCCTGCTCCACATGAAACTACCTATCAAGCCTTCACCTGTTGCTTGGGATCGTAATATGGTACTCTGTTCTCATGAGGTCTCATTTTGAGCCTCTTGCATCTTGCTCTCTCATTTTTCTCATTGCCTTCATATCTGCGCCATGTGAGTGAACCTCAAGAAGTTGAGTCAGTTCCTCCCTATACAAGATTCTACCACAACAAAGTAGTACAGTACTCCCCTGAAATTCACAGGGGTTCTGTTCCAGGAGCTATGGCTTCTTCAGTAGGTCATTTCGCTCTGCCTCCATTAAGGATATTTGCAAGAAGTCACTTGGTCCTCAACCCATACCTTTACTTCTGACTACTGTTTGGAAAAAAAGCTGTAGAAGAGACAGTTTGGACAAACAGTTCTACAGAATCTTTTTATTTTCTGAGTGCCAACTTTCCCTGTCACTTGGATTTTGCCAGATTCATATTTATATATCCATTATTCTTATCCAGAGCCATGATCCTGGCAGGTTGGGAGTCCCACATATGAGAATATTATGGGATAACATAGGCAGCGAAACACTTTCTTGTTTGGGGGTGTGGCCCAAAAGCTCTGCCCCAGACCCGCCCAAATTCCGCCCCTGTCTCCACCCCATAATAATAATACTAATTGTAATGCAATATCTTCCATCCATTTTTCATATGCACACTATATAATCTTATTAATAATGGTAACCACAAAATTAAAAAAAATACAAAGCACACTGTATTGCAGATAAAATGTTAATTATCATTTATATTCGGGGGGTTTTCAAAGATGTCAAGGCAGATGACTTTAAAATATGCAATGTCACCTCAGTAACAACTGTAGAAAAATAGACAAATATAGTGCAAAATATAGATAGCAGATATAAATTCTCAAAACTGACACATTTTGATCACTAAATTGAAAATAAAATCATTTTTCCTACCCTTATTGTCTGGTGATTTCATATCTCTGGTTGCACTTCCTTCTGACTGTGCATCCAATATTTCTTTCTTTCTTTCTTATCCAGCATTTCTTTCACAATCCAGCCCCATCCCGTTTGGGTCCAGGTCTCTCTCTCCTTTCCCTCTGCATACCCTCCCTAGATCCAGTGTCAGTCTCCTTTATACCTACCACCACCTTTGTTCCAGGTCTCCCTCTCTCTCCCTCCTCTCTTATGATCTTCCATCTCTCTGTTCTTCCTCAGGGTCTCTCCCTCTCTGTCTGCACCTCCCATAGTCCAGCATCTGCCTCCTGTCTGCCCTCTTTCGTCCAGGCCTCTCTCTCTCTCTCTCTGTCTTTCTTCTGCTTACAATCCCCTCATTCTCTCTCCCTCCTCTGTTATGATCTTCCTTCTCTTTATTCTTCCTCAGGGTCTCTCCCTCTCTGTCTCTTCTGTCTGCACCTCCCATAGTCCAGAATCTGCCTCCTGTCTTTCCCCTTTGGTCCAGGCATCCCTCTCTCTGTCTTTCTTCTGCTTACAACCCCCCTCAGTTATGATCTTCCATCTCTTTGTTCTTCCTCAGGGTCTCTCCCTTTCTATCTGCACCTCCCATAGTCCAGCATCTGCCTCCTGTCTTCCCTCTTTGGTCCAAGCCTCTCTCTCTCTCTCTCTCTTTCTTCTGCTTACAACCCCCTCACTCTCGTTCCCTCCTCTGTTATGATCTTCCATCTCTTTATTTTTCTTCAGGGTCTCTTTCCCTCTGTCTCTTCTGTCTGCACCTCCCATAGTTCAACATCTGCCTCCTGTCTTTCCCCTTTGGTCCAGGCCTTACTCTCTTTGTCTTTCTTCTGCTTACAACCTCCCCTTTCTCTGCCTCTCTCTCTCTACATCCTTCCTCCCTTCCTATGTCCCTTTAACTGCCTTCCAAACTTTGTCCTAATTCAATGCTAAAAATAATCTTGCGATGGCAAAAAAGAACTCTTCCACTTACCTCTTAAGAACTTTTAAGAGATAAGTGGAAGAGTTCTTTTTTGCCATTGCAAAATTATTTTTAGCATTAAATTAGCACACATTAGGACTTTACTCAATACTTCCATACACAGTGATGGGGCGGTGGGTTTGGCTATAGGAGCTCTGGCTTCTGGCTGAATCACACATTTCTGAGTGTATGTGACAAAAAGTATAGAATTTTGTTATACTATTCATTTAAAAATTCCTTTTGTTTATTTAGGAGTTCTCTACAGCATTAATATCTCACTTCATTTTTGACCGCCTTTTCTTCAAAAGATTTGATAATTCAATTCCCCTACTACCTTTATATATAGTTTAATATGATAACCACAGGCATTCCCAAAGGCAAAATTTAGGCAGAATGGCATTCACAAATGCATCATTTTTCTTATCAGGGCTTGGAGTCAACTCCAACTCTGATTCCTATTGATACTAGGCTTTAAATGTCCGTTTTTTAAAAATAAAGTACTGGTAAACATAAGTTTAGATCCAGGACAAAAATATGTAAATATAAGTATAAAATGATAAATTTACCATATATTATAATGTTTTTTATTTTGAAGCTTGAGTCCACCCAAAATTGCTTCTGATTGACTCCATGACTTGGATTCCATGATGTAACTCCACAGCCCTGGTTCTCACATGCACCTGTCTCAGTGTGTACACCTAATTTCCCTTGGATAATTTTATAAACACATGCATGTTTCCTTTATGACAAATGTAGATAAGGGATAAGGACTTGTATACCGCCTCTTTGCAGTTACACAACCACATTCAAAGTGGTTTACATATAGGTACTCAAGCATCTTCCCTATCTGCCCTGGTGAGCTCACCTGGGGCAGTGGAGGATTAAGTGGCTTGCTCAGGGTCACAAGGAGCAGTGCAGGGTTTGAACCCACAACCCCAGGGTGCTGAGGCTGTAGCTCTAACCACGCTCTCCTATGAGCGTTGGAGCATTTAGCGCCATAGGCTGCGGTAGAAACCCCTTAGTAAAAGAGAGCCTATATTCTACTATGCTGCCAACTATGTATCTGGAACTAAGTTGTGATTTAGCACAATGTTATTTTGGAGTGAGTTTTATAGTTTTATTAAAGCTTGTGTATGAATCCAAACCTAGGGAACTATTTATCTTTGCATTAACTGTAAGCTCTTTTTTCATACTCTGTTCTGTTGCTTTATAAAAATCAGAGTTAATGGAAACAAGCATTCTCTCCTCAGTTGTACTGATGTTTTCTCTTTATGAACTTACCACCTTGTAGGCATCCTTCTTTGCATATTGTGAAACTTATGTTAATGAATATCCATTTAATGAAACTAAAGCATGATATTCTGCCTTTGAGAGCAACATATTTATAAAGCTCTGTAATGAGTTCATTATGACTAATACTGTTGCAATAAAAAGCAAGCATTAATACTTATCATAAAATGCTACTAACGCTTTCATGCGATACCAAAGGATTCATTATTTTTGTCCACTGAAGCCAATGCCTGATTATAGGCTGAACAAACTTAGTTTGACAATGAGGAGGAATAAATGGATGTATATCACATTACATGTAGAGACTGCTGTAAAAACGTGATTATATCATGTGCTCAGTACATTTTTTATTCCTTCTCTCCAGATTGGCTGGTTTTGGCCTCATTGCTGTAGCCCTAGTTTGGTTGCACAACAGAGTGCTGAATGATGTTAGAACTCTTTAACACCCTTACAGTGTTCTAGGCATGGGATTTTTTTTTCCTTCTAGTTTTATGTTTGAGCATTGATACTACAAAACTAATGATAATTCAGTAATTGGCCATCCATGCTTGAGTGTTTGTTGCTTTGTATACAGGGGACAATGAAAGACTTGCTCCTTAAGTCAAGTATCCTGAACGTTCTGTTTAAGGGCTATACCTGATTGCTTTAGTTTCAAGCTACTTGTTAGGTAAAAAATGCCTCTATGCCATACCATATTGTTTCTTATACCCCGCAAATGTCAACTGGGAATCATTGCAGCTTACAAAAGATTAATAAGGTTAACAACATAGACAGATTCTGAATCAGGTGCCTAAAAAGATAGACACCTAAAGTTAGGCACCTGTATTTCATGTCAGTTACACTTAGGCGCCCATTACAGAATTATGCCTTACTAAAACTTAGATGCCTATTAAGCACCTACAATGAAGTCCAAGGTTTTAAAAGACTAAATTGTAGGCATCTAATTACAGAATCATGCCTAATGCTGCCTGAGTCCTTCTCCACCCCTAAACATGCTTACTTTGGAGTTAAACGCTGTTAGATAATAATAATAATAATAATAGTTTTATTTATATCTCATCATACCTTTTCAGTTCAAGACGGTATACAACAAGAACAAGAGATGCTGTAAGGACAGCGAGGTTACATCAGTAAGATTTGGGAAGGTGTGGAAGCCAGTTGAGTGAACAGGGTAATAGGGTAGGAAGAAGAAGCGTATTAGATGAGGTAAGAGAAGAGCGGAACAGATAAATTTGTCAAAATGGTATGTTTGGTGCGTTCAGGATTAGATGCCATAAGATAGGTGCCTATCTTATGTAGAATTGTGCCTAAGAAAATAGATGCCTATCACCCAATTCATTTTTATTTTTTTTCAATTTTGAGCTTATTAAAGCTCATATTTGAAGCCAATACACTAATTAAATTAGGTGCCTAACATAGGTGCCTATTCGGCACCTATCTTTAAGAGCCTTTTATAGAATTTCCCTCTTTATGCTCTGTTAACACCTGGAAACAAGCTGCCATGCATTAGAGAACGACACGGGGAAAAAATCTGTCCCCGTCACTGCACCGTCCCCGGCCCACCATCCTCTGCACCACCCCGTCACCGCCGTTCCCTTCACCGCCCCGTCACCGTCACCGCCATCCCTTTCACCGCCCCGTCACCGTCACCGTCTAGCACCCATCTTCTTCCCTCCGCTCCCCCATAGTCTGGCATCTGTCTTCTTCCCTTCCAGCGTCTTCTCCCCACTCTGCCTTCCACATTTCCTTTCAGGGTCTGTTCCTCTCTACCCTCTTTCAATGTCTGTTCTATTCCTTTCCACCACCACCCTTCCCTCCCTCCTTTACCATCTGTTCCTTTCTACCACCCTTCTTTCATATCTTCTATTAGTCTCTCTTCTCCCTTACCATGAGCAAATAGAACTTCTGAAAATTTTATTGCTGAAGCATTATTTCTAGTACGCCTTTTTTTCCAGATGGATAATGACATCAATTTTATAATTCTTACTGTCTGCTCTGATTTCATTCACAATTTGGTTTGTGTTTTGTACCTGAGGATTCCATGAGGCATTTAACCTTTTCCTGTCTCTTCTGTGATTTCAAGTTGATTCCTTCAATCATGGAGTCTCAAGGCAGTAGCAGTTTTCTATTTTGGGCTCTTTTGACATTGTTTAAGGGATTTCTTGTACATTTGGTGCTGGTCTTCTTTGATGAGGTCACTTCAGAATCTATTTCCAAGGAAGAGAAACTTTTTCCCTTTCACCCCCTCCTTCCTTGTGTGAGCCGGAACACGCGGTCCCCGCAAGCAAGTAATTTTATATCATTTTCATTCTATTCATTCATAGAAATTAAAGTCTAGATAATGCCAGTCACATAACAAAACATGATTTTACAAAAATAATTCCCTGCAACAGTCAAGCCTGCAAGGATTACTAGATGTCTTTCAGCAGCTCCCCTCCCTCCCTCCCCCTTACCTTTGTGGCCAAGTCAAAATGATCTACCAACAATAAAATTTTAAAAACACAAAGCACGCTGTATGCAGAGAAAATGTTAATTATCATTTATATTCCGCAGGTTTTCAAAGAGGTCAAGGCAGATGACTTTATGCAATGTCACCTCAGTAACAACTATACAAAAATAGACAAATATTCCCCCTCCCTTTTTACTAAACTGCGATAGCGGTTTTTAGCGCAGGGAGCTGTGCTGAATGCCCCACGCTGCTCTCGACGCTCATAGGCTCCCTGCGCTAAAAACCGCTATTGCATTTTAGTAAAAGGGGGCCATAGTGCAAAATATAGACAGCAGATATAAATTCTCAAAACGGACACATTTTGATCACTAAGTTGAAAATAAAATAATTTTTCCTACCTTTTTGTCTGGTGATTTCATGAGTCTCTGGTCCTTCTTCTGATCCTTTTTCTTTCTTCTCCTACCCCCCCCCCTCTTTCTTTCTCTCTCCCCCTGGCTCCCCTCTTTATTTCTGCCTTTCTTTCTCTCTCCCCATGGCCCCCCTCTTTATTTCTGCCTTTCTTTCTCTCTCCCCCTGGCCCTCCTCTTTCTTTCTGCCTTTCTTTCTCTCCCCCTTGACCCCCTCTTTATTTCTGCCTTTCTTTCTCTCTCCCTCTGGCCCCCCTCTTTATTTCTGCCTTTCTTTCTCTCTTCCCTTGGCCTCCCTCTTTATTTCTCTCTCCCCCTGGCCCTCCTCCTTCTTTCTGCCTTTCTTTCTCTCCCTCTTGACCCCCTCTTTATTTCTGCCTTTCTTTCTCTCTCCCCTTGGTCCCCCTCTTTCTTTCTGCCTTTCTTTCTCTCTCCCCCTGACCCCTCTTTATTTCTGCCTTTCTTTCTCTCTCCCCCTGGCCCCCCCTCTTTATTTTTTCCTTTCTTTCTCTCTCCCCCTAGCCCCCACAAAGCCATCGTGCCAATTTCTCCACTTCCACGATTCTTTCCCTACCCTCACCCCCAAGCCAGCAGCCGATTTCTCCCTGCTCATTCCCCGATGTCCTGATGTCCTGAACTTCATCGGGCAGCAGTAGCATTCACAATTCACTGCTGTTGCCCGCTTCAGGCCTTC